>NW_026944331.1:2400000-3600000 GCF_033439085.1 Chaetomium fimeti | reverse complement strand
CCAGCCTCATCCACCGATACGAGCACCTCACCCGCTCCCTCAACTCCCTCCTCCCAATTCTCCTCCCGCCCAGCTTGCTAAGCCTCAACAACTCATAATCCACCTTCCGATACCTCACCTCCCACCTCAGCCAGCCATCCAGCCCGGGCAGGCAGACCCCGAGCGTGGGCAGCGCCAGCAGCTGCAACTGTTCCTCGCTCTTGAGACCCTTCTCCCACTCCCACCAGCTCGCTTGGATACCGCTCAACTTGTGCGGCTTGGCCCGGTCGACAACCTCTTCCTCATCGGTCTCACGCTTCCGGTTTGTGTCCATCACACTACCTTGGCTTGACCCCTTGCCCTGACGCAGCGCTTGGCCCTGACCCAGACCGGCGGAACCCTGATTTAGCTCGGGCCACCAATCCCCGCCCTTCAGCAGCTGCGCCACATCAATCGTAGCATAGATAGCCGGCAGGGTGTACCTGGTCTTGCCAGGCGCGTACCGCCTCAGCACGGCCGCGAGCTCTTTCCGCTCCTTGTCGCCGGCGAGCGCCTCGCGGAAGGGCTTGTAATGCTCGACCTCGAAGGGGGCGACGCGGATGCGGCAGGGCAGGCGGTGCAGCAGGCGGATCCAGAAGCGGCCGTCGAAGGCGCGCGCGCCAGACCAGCCCGTCGTCTTCCATGCGGCGGGGGGCCGGCCGAGACGCCGGCCGAAGGCTAGCTCGTTGAAGATGGCCTCGGGCCTTGGCACGTTGGATGCGTGCGGGGCGCGTGTGAGGAGCCAGCGGAGTGGGTAGGCTGGGTTGAGGAGCGGGGTGAAGAGCACGGAGCAGATCACGTAGGGTTTGGGCGGCGGCGGTGTAGAGTCCGGACCGGCGAGGGAAGGAAAGAGCATCGATACGAGGTGGGAGAGCTGGGCGGGTTGGCTGAGCTCGCGCTCGGGGGTTACCATGGTGAGGAGACGGCGGATGAGCAGGGCGGCGATGTGGTGGTGGTGGGCGACGCGGCGTTGGCGCGCAGCTGGGGACGCCGAGGATCGCCGGGGGGTGGTGGGGAAAGAGAATTGCGGGAAAGTGACGACGGCAGTGCCAGCGTTAGGCCCAAATTCGTGGATCAGTACCCGGTCAAGGAGCCGCTCTGCCTCGGCTTCGTCGGAAGCGACCCGTTTTTGGCACCGCTCTGCGAGCCGGAGGATGGAAGGCTTCTGCAGCGCCACCGGCAGTTTGTGATTTTGGCGCATGTAGCGGACCGCATTCCTCAAGGTCAGCGTCCGGTCGGAGTTGGTGTGGTCCTCAAACCAGGGGATATTGTTCTCGAGGCAGGTGGCGATGAGACGGTCTTTGCTGAAGCGAAGGAGAGGCCGATAAACCATGACTCCACCGTCCTCGACTTCCAATGGTACCAAACGCCGGGCTCGCTTGCTACCCGTGGCAATGCCGTCGTATTCATCCACGTACGCAGTGCCAACGTCAGTCTTCAAACCCGCTTCAATCTCCCTGGCAATGACAGCAGGATCGACTTCATTCCTCAGGCCCCTCTTCAGTATCTTCCTCTCGCGATCGCCAGGGACAATGTTGTAGAAGGGGTCGCTTCGCCGCTGGTCGTCGACAAAACCGCTCTGATACACGCCGTGTAGGTCGTAGCATTCCGGTATGTCAGTTGCCGGGCGCATTCCCTGCAATCCGCGGTACCCGTGGCCAGAGAGCAGCCTCATCATGACGGTTTCGTACTGGTCATCCTCGTGGTGGGCGGTTAATAGGGTGGCCATCTGCCCGATCTTGCAGAAGGTGCCGAGCCGGCGGTAGCGAAGGTAACGGGCGAGGGTTTCAACATTAGGCACGTCATTGGGATTGGTGCCTTCCGGGAGCACCTCGTCCCAGCGAACCTTGACGACGTGCGACTTCACGCCGAGCTTCCTAGTGGCGACAGCAACATTATCGGCCTCGATAGCGCTGCCCTGGCGCAACTCATGGTTGACGATGACGCCAAACGGGCTGCTAATAGGGTGGTCGACGACCTTGAACCACTGGTCTGTTGGTCTGATCTTGGTGCAGAGGTAGGCTAGGGCCATAGAGTCAACGCCACCACTGATTGCAAGCGCTGTACCAAGGTCAGCATCAACATCTTGAGGAGCATGGGTAAGAATATCGGGGAAATAAATACCAATCGGGCGGTGAGACCGCGGCCGGGCTTGTGGAAAGCGCGGGATACATGTGGCCGCGAGGGCGTCGAGGAACTCATGGGGAGTGATTGCCCGTGCGCCGCGGTGCAGTACGGGCGGTAGCGTGGTCATGCCATCACAGGACAGCTTCAGGACCGTCAATGAGACAGAGATGTGGAGAGGTGAAGAGAATTGCTAAAGTTCAGTGGTCGATGGAGCACCCAGCAACTTCAGTGGCCCAAGCGCGATTTCACTCCAGAGGAGTCGAGTACCCGAAAACCGTGGAGCATTTGAGCCAAGACCCTAAACCCTGATCATCCATGACCTCACAGCCCAGGGTCCAAGTATGTACAGAGTGCCTGCCGGAATCGGCGGCTCAGCTCGGCCTAAAAAAGCAACAGAATATCACAGCACCGCACCTCAACACCACGCCCAAACACCCACCCGTCGACATCACCATGGTCCCATGACTACTATTCACAGCTAATAACAATCCCAACCCTCCCGCCAGCCATTGGCCCACCACCGTCGTGCAAACCTTCCAACCACCCACCCGAACAACGACCCCATACGCCCAACCAACTCCTCCCTCAGCGAAACCCCCATTAGTCACACGACCACACCACGAAACAAACCACAACCACAACCACAACCTGAGCCCCAACCACAGCGCACGCACGCACACAAAAAAAAAGAAAAATGGCCACGGCCCCGCAACCACCCCCCTTCCAAACCGCCCTCCTCGCCGGCGCCCTCGCCGGCACGACGGTCGACCTCTCGCTCTTCCCGCTCGACACACTCAAAACCCGCCTACAATCCTCCACCGGCTTCTTCGCCTCGGGCGGCTTCCGGGGCATCTACCGCGGAGTCGGGTCCGCAGTCGTCGGCTCCGCTCCGGGGGCCGCCTTCTTCTTCTGCACGTACGAGGCGAGCAAGGCCTTTTTGGCTTCCTCGCCCACCTTCTCCCCCTCCCCCCACCAAAACGGGAGCAGCAGCGGCGGCCACCAGGCGATGATCCACATGGCCGCCGCCTCGCTGGGGGAGATCGCGGCGTGCGCGGTGCGGGTGCCGACCGAGGTGGTCAAGCAGCGGGCGCAGGCCGGGCAGCACGGGGGCTCGTCGCTGCGGTCGCTGCGGCACATCCTGGCGCAGCGGCACAGCGGGGTGGGGTTGGTGGGCGTGTGGCGCGAGCTGTACCGCGGGTGGGGCATCACGGTGATGCGCGAGGTGCCCTTCACCATCCTGCAGTTCCCGCTGTGGGAGGCGCTCAAGGGCTGGGGCCGCGAGCGGCGCGTGCGTACCGGGCGGGGGTTGTTTGGGGATGTGAGTGCCCATCCGGTTCATGCGGGCGGTGGTGGGCAGGGCGGGGGCGTGGTTGGGGAGGTCAGCGCGGCCGAGTCGGCGCTGTATGGGAGTATATCGGGTGGTGTGGCGGCGGCGGTGACGACGCCGTTGGATGTGCTCAAGACGAGGGTCATGCTGAGCTCGCAGAGGGAGACCATGGCGAGCATAGTGCGGACGATACTGAGGGAGAACGGGGTCAGGCCGTTCTTTGCGGGTATCGGGCCGAGGGTCATGTGGATTAGTGCTGGCGGCGCGATATTCTTGGGCAGCTACCAGTGGGCGGTAAACGCGCTGGAGAAAAGCAGGCTGGTAATATGAGGAGGGGCGGGCCCTGTGCCGGATCACGAGCGGTTTGAAACTCCCGAGAGACCGACCGCCAAGGCGCATCCGGCTCGCTTCGCCAAACCTGCAAAACTGCCGGAAGCTTTCTAAGCTGACATATGTACAATAACAAGACTAATACCCCCAATAGACACAAACCCCGGCGCCTGGCTAACACCACACCACTCGGCGCCAACGGACAGACCATCCTCCACGGCTCTCTGATGCCAGCCCACACTATGCAGCCGGCGCCGCCGCTTCGGGTTCCTTCGTCTCCTCCACCTCCGCAGGAGGCGGCATGGGGATTTCCTTCCGGCCGTTGGCCTTGTAGTGCAGGACGATATCGTTACCGCCCCTCCAGGCGTGCGTCCGTAGAGTCGCCAGGGTCATCTTGAGCGGCAGCAACTAGAACGAAAGCATTAGATTCCAAACCAGCACATCAGCACCCACGAGTTAAACTCACCCGGTCGTTGCAATACAGCTCCAAATACTCCTCCGGCTTCAGGGCATCCGGCGCCGGCTCCTCTCCCTCGGGGACGGGGTCGATGCGCTCGGCGACATAGGCCAGGATCTTCTTGACGCGCAGCATCCGGTTCGCGTTCAGCCGGTTGTTGCCGTCGGCCGACACGATGGGCGGCAGCGTTTCCTTCCACGGGTGGAGCACGAATGAGATCTTAACCGGGTCTTTCAAGGGCAACGTGTTGAGCAGAAGCACGTCGCCTAGCCACTGCGGCGCCCGCTTCTCGATGACGTCGGCGTCGGCGCCAACCGACGCCACCGTGCCGCGGTACATCTCGGCTGAGCCGCCCGAGGTCTCTTCTTGGATAATGACCTTGGTACCGGCGGGCAGCTTCAGTACCGGGGTGTCGTTGGCTAAGCTGGGGGTGATTTTGGTCTCAACGATCTGGTCCGGGTTCTCAGCCTGCTGCTTCTCGTAATCGTTGTGCATCCTCTGCACCACGCCCAGGAAGTTGTCGTCAAATTCTTTTTCGTGGTTCGATGATGACTCCGACTCTTCGGCCTTCTCGTCGAGGACAGCCGGCTTCTCGGCTGTTGTCGTCGATAGGGACCGCCCCAACTTCTTGGTGCCAAAGGACATGCCCATGCGGAACTTCTTGCTAAACATAGTGGCGCCTGGCTTTCCGTTCTCTTTGTCTTTATCCTTGTCCTTGTCTTTGGCATCCTTCTCCTTGACGCCGTTCTCACCTGGCGTTTTAGCCGCCTTCTCTTCGGCCGGAGGAGCCTCGGTAGCGGGCGTCTGCACTGGTTTGGGGGTTCCGTCCGGGCTCTGAATTGTGTCGGAAAAGTAGTCTTCCCTCTCCTGCGATGGCCTGCTAGCTTGGGACGACCGCTTGTCGACGAGGGGGCTGAGGGGTGATGTGAATCCTTCGTGTACCGGCGGTCCAGGGGAACCAGGAGTAGCCAACCCGATTCCGAAACCTGGTGTCATAGGCGGGTACTGTGATCCGTGAGCTCGCGGTGTCGCCGAAGACAGGTCGGTCGGGCCCCAGCTCGGGGTTGAAGGAATTGATATCGCTAGCGGTGGTGCTGTTCTACCCACCGCTATCCTCGTGGTTGCACCTTGGTTTACTTTGTGCCTAAACGTCTCATCCCGCCGAATCTCTTCGTCAATAAGATTGGCGAATAGGTATCTAAGCACCCATTTTCCGAGGTTGACTACAAATGTCAGCATTTCAGCGTGGCTAAGCCGGACTGGAACGTACGTACTCCTTTGGTCTTCTCGGAATTCTACGGGCTCCTCCAGAACCAACTCGTCGGCGTACATCTCGGCGTCGAAGCAGTTGTAGGGCTCCAACACGACCGTCAGATTCCCTGAACTAATGTCGATCGAGCACCAGGGTGCAACGGCCTCGCGGGTGTTAACCTCGGGCTCCACGTCTTCGAGGTGGCGCTTCCCGAAGCTTTTGACAGGACGACACTGCGGGAGCGGTTAGCATCAAACATACTTCATACGATGGGTCTCCATCTCACCTGGATCAAATCCCACATCAAAACATCACCCGCGGTATCCAAAGTCAGGACGCGTCTCCTGTCGTTCAACAGCTTGTGCTTAACCAAACCGAATTGCCCCTCTATGGTCTCTTCTGGTAAATGGTGGATCGGCTCAACAATGCTGACGACATGCTCTGTGATCTCCGACACACTCCGTGTCAGCGCTGGGAGGGCGTCCTCATCGTCCCGGCCAATAACCAGTTGGAAGGGTGCCGTATTCGATATCCGAAGGATAGACTTGGCAGGGATCGTGGGTGCTGAAGAGTCGTTCGCCGGAGCTACTACGGCGACGGTTTCCTTGCTCTGCACCGTCACCAACGACGCGCGGTGCTGCTTGGGAGCCTCGAGAAACCGCATGCTGACACTTGTGTCTACGTCCTTCCACCGGTTGATTGACGCTGTGGCCGTTGCCGTCCAGATGCTGTCGTCCCAGGCCACCATCTTGCTAACGCCATCATTCTCCTTCGCAACGGCCACGGACAAGCCCTTGTCCATATCACCACCAGTGTCACGGACGTCCGTCTTGACCACCAGCCCGGATCGGTCACTACTGTAGAAGATGTCGAGGTTCGGGTCGTCAGAAAACATGGCCCAGACGCTATGGTCGTGCATTGTCAAGGTATGCATGCAACGGCCAGCCGTGACACTCCACACCTTGACAGTCTGATCCGAGCTAGCCGATAAAACCATATCCCCGGACTCGCTGATCAGAATGGCGCGGATGGTGTCGGTGTGGCCGACAAACTTGGTGATGCGCTGGCCCGACCTTGGATCCCACAACCGCACGATGCTCTCGGGGCCACCGTTAGCTAGGATGTTGTGGGTGACGCCCAGGGCGTACACGCTGCCCTTCTGTTCCACTTCCTCGCCACGAACATCAATCTCGAGCGTGTCGCCGGCTCCAGACAGGTCCCAGAGGTGGATTTTCCGGTCGAGGCCCCCCGAAGCTACCCAGGTTGTCGACTGGCTCGGTGTGGCGACGCACTTGACATAGTCGGCGTGCTGGCCGATGGTGACGGGCTCTAGGACGTCGCTAGCAAGAGGTCGCCAGGCCTTAACCAGGAGGTCTGAGGAGGCCGACACCAGTGCGCTGTGCTGCTGGGCGAGGGCAATGTCGTTGATCCAATGGGTGTGTGCTTGAGTTTGAGCACGGAACCGGGTAATGGAGTTTGGCCTGCCGTTGGTTTGGCTAGAGTCAGTAACAGCGGAGTGCCCGCCAGTGTTGGTAACATTGCTATTCAGGTCCCAGGCGCATATGACACCATCTCGTCCGCCAGAGTAGCTACAAAGTGTCAGCGAAGCTGTGATAATATGGATAAACCCGGTGTGTACTCACAGGATAGCATTGTCGCGATCAACGGCTAAGCCGTTGACACCCAAGCGATGACCGCCCGGTGAAGAATTAGGGGCTTCAAGGACTGGGACAGAAGAGGTAGATTAACAAAACAATTTCTCATCCGCACTTCAATCCCATATGTGATAAGGTTGGTACAATCGCTGCCCCTGGTCCCCGGGTCTAAAATACAGACCAGCCTTCCCCCAGACGCGGTCCATTGACGCGCACGTGTGTGTGTGTGTGGGTTTCGAGAAGGCCAAGACAGGTGAGCAACAAAAAGAAAGGGGAAAGAACCAACCATAGCTTATTCGTTGGCGTGCCTTCTTGGCCATGTTTAAAAATGGGCAATCAGGTGTGAGACGATCATGCAAGGGCAGAACGGAGTGAGTGGTAAGAGAGCCGAGTCTTGTGCAAACCACCGAAGATTCCGGGCCTGAGACTGAGGTGCAGGATTAGAGAGGGATAGGGAGTTTACCCACTCTGAGATAGAAATGCACATAAATCCATGCGGAGTTCTTAAAAGAGCAGATTTAAGCAGTCGAAGGACGACAGAGGGAGGGCTTTTGTGCGAATCTGGAGATGAGGAAGGTGCAGCCAAACACCAACACCATGGCCGTTGGGGAAGCAGTCGCCAAGAATCCCCAAAGGAGCAGAATGCGACCCTATATATCTTGGCACGTGGAGACCCACAAGCTTCTTGGGGTCCTTCGATGGTTCCCTTCCAAGGGATCAGGCGGGGAGAGACCTCGTGGGGCGGCCGCGGGGTTGCCCTGCACCGGAATTCCGGAAGTCTGTCAACACGGCCCCACAAAAGCCGACTTCACACTCACACGCACTCGCACCAAAATGACAGTTCCGAACCCTCTTGTTTAAAAGGAATTGTGTAGAGGCTCTCTACTAGAAAAGAGCGAGGGAGAGGAAAACAAGGTATAGTTAACAGGAAGGGAAGAACAAGTGAAGGGGAAAATGGGAAGGCAATACAGGAAAAAAGAGAAAGCAAAAAGAGAACCCCTAGGAAAAGCCGCTAAGTACAGTAATATGAGCCATTGGGTGTAGTGTGGTGACGAGTAGAGGAGATGCTAAACCAGGTGTTGATGTCATAACCAAGCTCACGTGTGCGACTCGTCGTCATCAGCGGGTAGCTCCGGACCTAGGTAGATACCTAGTTTACCAGTTTGGTGTGCCTGTTTGGTGTAGCTACACGGTCGCGGCAGTACTACCTAGCTGCGAAAATGGTGGTACATAGGTAACTTGAGTTCTAGTTGCTAATCTTCAACCACTAGGACACCACCTCGGTAGTACAGTGGTAAGAGCGCGAACCTAGTTAATTCCCCGCCCGTTGAACGCAAACCCGCTCCGGGCCTGGTGAATGACCAACTCTTCCTTTTTCGATTCCCGGCTGTCACGGTGGCTTTCGCGCTCCTTTTTTACGCCTTATCCTCCTCTTTTTGTGCGAACTCCCGAGCCCGCAACCACTCACCCACCCGCCGTTTCCGAACCTTCCTCATCACATCCCATTCAGCCGAGTTTTTGTTAAGACTACTTATAGGGGTAGCGAGGAACTTATCAAACTATGTGATTGAGAATAGTAACATCGTAAAGAACAATCACAATAAAACCCGTTTTCTTGTCTAGTGTTTGCCGAGACTATGGATAGACGTGAGCAGAGAAGAGAAAACTACCTAAACTTAGAAACACATTTTCAGTATAGAGAGGCACCTAACGCTTGACACTTCACTCTTTGATTACCGTAGTCCCAACCAACCTGGCGACTCTTCGCTCTTGGCTCCTAGATAGTTGCGCCAGCCACACTAGGATCTTGTCGATTTCCTAGCAGTCTCAGTCCTCTAAAGATTGTTCGGTAATCTAGTCCTCCTTGTGGAGAGTACGATAACTGTTCGGCTTCTTTACAAGCGGTGAATCAACCATGATAGTTAGTGAGCCTTCCATTTCTCATATGCGTCGTCTGGTAAGGCTTCCGGAAACGGATGGTTACCTATCTAACCAATTCCCTACTGTCTCCTTCTTGGCATGGCGGTCATAGAATTCGTCCAGAGAGCGGTTCAGGTCTATATTGTGTCAACGGACATACAATCCGGGTACGTGCCCGGACACCAAATCGCCATGTGTACGACGTTATCACTTCCAACGACGGAATGGTCGAGCCAAAGGCTACCAACCTATTGACCTACACGGGTAAGTTCACAAGAAGTGGAGATCTATGCTGTAGCTCAAAGCCTCAAACTTTCATTCTAGCACCCAACGGAGCATCCATGCGCCCTAACAGCCTATACCAACAATCTCTGGTATCCTGGCGATTCCATGGCAACGATGTCGTCGTGTTCTCGGTCCCCAAGGGTGAGGTCACTCATTCACCAGTGCGATAGTGTACCCCGTCAAACACGCACGCATTTGCGTCCCATTAACAGTCGTGGAAAGACACCAATCTTGCCATTGCCATTGCCATTGTCATTGTCATCGTCATTGTCAATTCCATTGTCATTTCCATTGCCATTGTCAGAGACATCGCGGTGCTTGGTATTGCTAAGTGCTTCCCGCCCTGCGACTTCGTAGAATTTCGTTCCCATACCTACAACAGCACCACCTCCTTCCCCAATTGAATGGCCCACCTAACGCCTGTGGGTCACGGGGCCCGGAGTGCAATCTGGGCATAGCACAAGTCCTCCTGGATGAACCGCTGTACGGCTTGCGCGCGCAAGGGATGGGGCTTCTTCCGGCAGCTGGCGACGGTGATGGCCCGCTCAAAGTCGATGAGCATGATCCTGCCAATCTCGTCGCACCACAATATGTTCGGCCCCCGCACGTCCATGTGGACGACGCCCAGACGGTGCATGTTCTGCACCAGAGGCAGCAGCTGGCGGTCGAGGGCCGCCTGGTCGAGGCCCAGCTCGTCTTTCTTGGCTAGGATGGACTCGCCGCCCCACGAGAGGAAGATCATGTGGATGAGCTGGATGCTGACGTTGTACCGGTACGGCCATTTCAGGTCAACGGCGCCGAGGAAGACAGGGATTCCGCTACCCTGGAGCGTGCGCAGCTGGCGATACATCTTGGCTTCCCTCTTTAGGTGCGGGATAGACTCGGTGGTGGTGGCCTTGGCAACGAATGTGTATCCGTACTCGAGCAAGGTAACCGAGAACAGAACCCCTCGGGCGCCCTGCTTCCACAGTGGTTTGATCCCCTCGTCGAGGGTCCGGTCGAGCTGCTCCGCGACCAGGCGTTGCCAGGTCTCGTGGTCCACCGGATGATGGCACCGGTCGCTCAGGTTCCCTCGGCGATGAAGTGCAACATTGGGACACCGGGAGTCCAAGGTAAATCCGCACACCAAGCCGAGGAGGCACTGTTGGGTGCAATATGAACGCTTTTGGGGGCGGCTACTGGGGCCCTTGTTGGCGTCCGCTGGCGCTTTCTTGCTTCGCTGGGTCTGGCTTCTCGTCTGCGGTCGAAGTGTGTTCGTGGATTCGTCTGTGGCACCGCGATTGTCGTCGTCATGGTCATCGTCCTTGTCCGAAGTGCGACCTCCCGTGCCTTCACCAGCCTCAGTTTGGCAACGGCGCTGCTCCAAAGCCACGACCCCGGCGCTTGTTCCATTGTCGGCTTCGCTCTCGACCTGTGGCGACCGGTCAACGCCAGGATCGTTTTTCGGCGTTGGTGGCGTAAGGCCTGAAGCGGATGGCGTCCTCGATTTCACAGCGTCCTTGTCCTGCTCCTGTGAAATGAGTCGCTCCATCAATTCCCAGTCCATCGCCCACGTCTGGAGACCTTCTGTGGCGTTCTTCCGGACAGCTTGGGACCTTTGCCGTGTCTTCAGAGCCAGGAGCGCGAACGCAAGTACCTGGCTGACGGCCGTACAGGAGCGGCCGTTGGGCCCGTGCTCGGCTACCTCGGCCTTGGGTTCGGCCAGATGAAAGAAGAGGTCGCCCGGGTTGTCCCAGTCGATCTTCAGGAAGACAAAGGCTTCGGTAGTTGTCAGGTAACTGTACTCGAGTCCATTCTCGATCATATAGTGGTATGTTTGAGTAATGGCGGCTGCAACTAGCCTGTCCGAGACATACTTGAGATGGTCGTCGGCTTGTGTGGCGCGGGGAACCGTCTGTCGATTGACGACTTCGGTACGAATGTCCATCTCCCGGAGCCCTAGCCGGAGATGGCGTGCGGTGAGCTTATGGGGAGCCTTGTACTCGACGACGAAAGCGATGGCACGTCCCTCCAAGTTATCGGGGTCGTCGACATCTGGCGAGAACACGGCGACTTGGTCAGGCCGAGTCTTGGCCTTCGATTTTCCGGTCTGGTCTTTCTGGTTAGTTTTCCCCTTGTCTTTCTGGTTAGCTTTCCCCTTGGGTTTCCCATTGGTTTTCCCCTTGGTTTTCCCCTTAGCTTTCCGTTTAGTTTTCCGTCTAGTTTTCCGCTCGGGTTCCCGGCTGTTCCCTTGGCTGCCTCCCTCATCCTCGTTGTTCCTGTCGGCTGCATCACCCGCATCATCGGCCGGTACGTGATTCTCAAACACGAGCTGGCTGATGATACCAAGCGCGGCCTTGACCGACGGCCTTTTGACCGCTTCCGAAATAATGGCCGAAACCGGGTACTGAATGGCGATGTTCTGCGCTGCGACAACGTCGGCTTCGTTGGCAAGCCTTCGGCGAACAACCTTTGCAAGAGTGGGGATTTCGTTTGCCCTTGGAAAAGCCCGTTCTTCACCAAAGACCGTGTGGATCTCCCCAAGTATTTCCTTTTGCCCTTCCAGGAAGTCTGACCAAGGCATCAGTCTCGAGGGGCACCACTTGTCAGCCGGGTTCGTGAGCCCGCCTTTTGATGTCAAGCTCTTGTTTGTTTCCACCCAGATTGTATCGTGCAACCACTGTTGGCAGAGATCCAAGAATTCTCCTAGCGTGGTCAGCCGCAGCTCAAGATCAAGACGCCGCTTGGCTTCCTCGGCGATTCTTTCTGCCTTGAGTCGTTGTTCGTGGTTTTCCTCGGCGGCCTTTTTTGCTTTTTCGGCGACTTCTTTCGCTTCCTTGGTGGCTTGTTCTGCCTTTAGTCGTTGTTCGTGGTCTTTATTGGCGCGTTTTCGCTCTCTTTCTATGTTGTCGTCAAATTCACGCTGCCGTCGTTCGAAATCGCGAATCCGGCTCCTTAGCCTCTCAACTTCGTCCTGTTGATCCATGTTATTGGTGGTAGAAATACGATATGAAAATGAATCAGTGGTGTTGGTGTCAAGGCCGGACCCTAAGGGCCTCGGCTTTATACCTCTGGCAACCATTTCGTGAAGCTCGGAGGCTGGTCGGTCTGGGTTGAACAACAGGATGATGTGTGGTGCGAACAACACTGGTGCTCGGGGAACACTTGGTGGGGTGGGAAATGTGGGTGAATTTGAAGGGAAGAGGCATTCACTTGCCTGCGTAAGGCACGAGCGGCGGAGACATCGGATGGATAACTGGCAAGTCTCTGTTTTCCATTTCTGAACAAGGTGGCGACGGAAAGCGATGCCGAGGGCTAAGCGAACTCCCCATTGAACAGAACCCAAAGCAAGAGACATCCCATAGTGTGGAAGATACAATCCGAGCTCAAGAAGAGATTGCGACCCCGGCCGAACAAGAGTCCTTGAAGCATAACCAACGAGAAGAGAAGTCGAATAATGGCAATGGCAATGATAATGGTAACGGCAATGGAAATGGCAATAGAAATGGCAATGGTAACGGCAATGGCTACGGTATTGGAAATGAACCGATCTACACTACTGTAGAACCTAGAAGAGAGGCTATAATATGAATTAAACCGGCTCGTCTCTGGTGTACAAGTTATTCAGACTTGCCACTACATGCTGGAGGGCCGCGTTACATACGGCTGTGTCACCACTGGTGAGCCACCACATATATAGCTTAAAGCAAGTATACATACACTGTAACCAGAATACATGTTAAATACATCCCAACAATACAACCCGAAACACCCTGTAACACCTACTATCTACAAGTTGGCTAGGTACATACCTAGACATACTGCCCCTTACATCCTCGCTTTCCCCAACTCCCCGGCCACATCCTCCACACCCTCTACAGCCTCCAGCACACCCTCCCCCTCGTCCCCATAATAAGAAGCCCGACTAATACCCTCCACATCAAACCCGCGATCAATAAACATCGTATTCCGCACTCTCGTAGCCTCCGCCACTGCCGCAGCCGCCTGGTCAGCCGACATCAGATCATGGTCCAGTAGCGGAAACATGCGCGCATCCATCTCCGACGGATCACCGTCCACTCGCTGCTCCTCTGGCTCAGCACCAGAAACGTGCTGGTAAACACCCAGCTCGGCACCGCCTGAACCTTTACACACACACACGCTCTCAGTCAGCCAACTCACACTTCATCTCATCTCATCACCATAAAGGGAGAACACGGGGGACTCACCCAACGCCGCCTCGGCCTCATACGGGCTCATCACGGGGTAATACGTAAACCGCCCCGTCGAAAACACAGACGAGTCCCTCACACCCGGAACCTGAGCCTGAACCGGCGCTGGAGCCGGCGCGGGTGCCCGGACCGGTGCCCGAATCGGCCCCACAGTCGGAGCCAGCGTCGGGAGCGAGATTGAGATCGGGGCGGGGGACACGGCGGCGGCAACAAAGGGGCCGGGGAGGAATGATGGGGCGACGGCGGCGGGGGCGGGGCGCATGGTGGCAGCAGCCACAGGTCGTGGTGTGGGACGGGGCCGGGGCCGGGAGCCGACGGGCGGGCCGGTCTGGCCGGCGCGGTGGGCGCTGGCCGGGTTGACGGCTAGGACGGCGCTGGGGCGGTTGGGGGTTTCCCAGTTGTGGACTGTGTGTTTTGGGGGAAAGGGGGTTGGGGTTAGTGGGTTGTTATTTGGTTTGGTTTGAGTTTGGGTGGGTTATGGGAGTGAAAGGGGGGGTAGGGACTTACGGAAGGGCGGCGGCGCAGGGTAGCCGTATGGACTGTCTGGTTCGAGGTCGCGCAGTAAGGCTAGGGCTTGGGGGTGGGTGTTAATGGCGGTTTGATAGTACAGAGTGGTGGGTGTGAGGCAGGCTTACACGGCTGAGGGGATTCGTTGTAGCGCCAGCCCGGTGAGGAACTTATGCTCACGGCTGATCGGTGGGCGGTAGGAGCCGACGGGACCAATCGCGGCGGTGGCGGCGACACGGGCAGAGATTGGGGAGGCGGGAACAAGGAGTAAGTGGGTGCCACGTACGGTGCCGGGGTTGACGGCGTACGGGCAGGGCGCGATCTGCCTCCCACAGACTGCGCAAGTTGGCGCGAGACTTCTTGCTGCCACTCTTCCTGGAGCCACTCTTCTTGCTGTGCTCTGGGAGCTGAGGGCAGAGCTGAGATTGGCGACCGGTTTGGCAGCGGCGGAACCGGACCCCGGGAGTGACCAGAGCGGCCCTCGTCAATCGGGGCTAGACTGCCTAGCTGACGCTGGTTTCCGGGGGCACTCGCGCAGCGAGATCGGGAAGGGCGGGTTTTGGGCAAGGGCAGGGAGTTGCCGCTCAGGACATCTGGGACTCGGGGGGTCCGTCGATTCTGGGCGAGAGCGGCGGGGATAGGCGGAGAACGAGTCGGAGGTGGTGGTATACTGTTGGCACTACCCCGAGATGATGTCGAGCCGCCCCGGGTCCTCGACATGGGGAAGTCGGCGCCCCCTAGTGGTGTATAAGTCAGCTTCTGAAACCGGTAACACTTGATGATTGCCTGTTACTCACGCCCAACGTCACCTAGCGATTGCTCAATGTCCTTGATTGCTTGTGTGGTAAGAATCTGTGATTCTCGGACTGGTGGGTCGTTAGTTTGACAGTCGACCTCTCAGAGATGAGGAAACGAATAACAACACTCCCAAGTCTTACTCTTTTCTGGAGCCTCCATGTCATCAGTACCCATTGAAGGAGCGGCTCGGTGTTGGAAAGTCGACTCCATGTGATCTAGAAGATAAATCACAGCTGGATGGGCCAAAAAGTCTGGGGATTGGAACCAGAGAAGTAAACAAAGCGAGAGCGGGTAGGAAACTCTAGGAGAAGTTGGTGTGCTTGAGTAAGACTGGGAGCACAGAGTAGCTAGAGCAACCAGGGTAATCCAGAGAAATAAAACCAAAAGGATGAATTACCCTTCCCGAGGAGGACGCGACTTCCGGCGTTCAACTTGGTTGCCATAGGCCTAGTAGTAGCGTCTTTTGTAACGCGTCAGGTTCGGACCGATATTGAGTTGTTTCCCTTTTCGCACGGCTCATGAGTGGCATCTATTTGCAACAACCAGTATCTCAGGACTTTCTATCTACTGTTCCCTCTGGCATGCACTCGGGGCTGTTCAGTATCATCGAACTTGTTCAGTGGCAGGGTAAGCCCTATGCACTGCCCTACACGGTATCCTACATGTTAGGTCCTCTCATCACAGTCTTAATCCCTTTCGTCTATCTCACCAATAAATCGGGTAATTTTAGTTCCCTTACATTGTTCACGTTTTCACCCCATTGTTTATTACCCCCTGAAAAGAGAACCCAGCCCTACCCAAACACCGCCTTAAACCACCCCACAAAAGCCATATTGTGAATCCTCAATGATCTGGAGGTGGCCAAGATACCTCAGTTTATACTTACTTAATCAATGATCAATTATTCACTGAGCTGGATTGCATCCCGATAGAAAAGCCTCACATCACCCGTCCCATCCCCGCTTTTTACCCCTTTTGAGGGTACCCTGGCCATTACTTACGAGCAGCCAGACCATAAGCTTATTTTTACGAATTGTGTGTCCCAAGATCGGCCTGGTGAATACCAGGCCATGCCTAAGCTTATTCCTACGTATCTATCGTTTACCCCAAAGCCAGCTTGATAGATGTCCGGACAACAAGTTTAAATTTACCGCCCATCCCACTCTGCCTCTCGGAGAGTTTAACATATATTTAGTTCTCTGGCCGCCTTTCCATACCTCGAGTCGCTTGGTCAGGTACCGAGGCAGGTTCCTCAAAGTACATACTGACTGGTAAGAATAACCATCCTGCCATCTCGCCATGGTAGTCCCGTCACTGACCACCCCGGTGAAGACCCTCTCCCCTTTCTACTGTCAACTCCATCTTCGAAACCGCTGGTAGTCGTCGAGATGTGTTCCCTGATTCTCCGCATCATGCACCCTTGCCGTGGCTGTGGGAAGTCGAGGATTGATCGAGATATAACCGTGCCATGTTCCAAAGCGCCACTCGCGCCTCCAGACTGGGCATGCTGTGGCCTTGAGAGACTCTCGCGACGTCGCCCAGTCGAGGTTCACTGGGTCGACCCCGCCTACTGTCACTATTGCCGGTTCCAAGAGTTTGCGGCGGCTATCTATCTCGACCGGGTAGTAGGTGTGCGGGAGGAGTCAGCGGCCGGAAGAAGGGGGGCAGGAGGGAAGAGTTGACGTCAGCGCGGAGAAGCGGTATGCTTTGAGAGAATATATTACACACATACATACAACCAGCATACAAGCCTAAACAAGCACAATACAATACATCACGTCGACTCTTCGTCATCTCGCTCGACATACCGCACAAGGTAGTCAGCCGACAGCCCCAAGGTGATGACCCCTCCCGTGATCCAGCACCCGTTGACGAACCACCACCAGCAGTCCTTCACGCTCTTGAGGTTGACCCGCTTAATCATGATCCCCAGCGTGACCAGCGCGCCGCCGCAACTCCCGACAAAGAAGGCCGGTCCGGCGCCCGTCGCAATGCCCGCACCGGCCAGCAGCGCGACCTGGGCGACGGCGAGGCCCGAGAGCACCTGCTTGGTCTCGCGGTCGTGCTTGAGGGCGATGCTCTTGATGCCGGCCTTGGCGTCGTCCTTGATGTCCATGTGGGCGTAGATCATGTCATACAGCACCGTCCAGGCGACGTTGGAGGCGTACAGGAGGCCCGCGGCGGCCTGGGCGGGCGCGTGGTGCAGCAGGTCGACCCCCAGCGCGGGGAAGCCCATGATGGCGCCCCACGAGAAGGTCAGCCCCAGCACGAACTGTGGGTAGTAGGTCACGCGCTTGGCCAGCGGGTAGGTCGCCACCAGCAGCAGGCTGGGGGTCGCGTAAAAGAAGCACGACAGCGGGAACTGCAGCAGCACCGCCAGCCCCGTCAGCAGCTGCGCCCCCGTGAAGACCACGCCCTGGAAGGGGGTCACGGCGCCCCGCGCGATCGGCCGCAGCCGCGTGCGCGCCACGTGCGGGTCCAGGTTGCGGTCCCAGAGGTCGTTGATGGTGCAGCCCGCGCCGCGCATGACGACGGCGCCCGCGAGGAAGAGGAGGGAGGTTCCCAGGACGGTGAGCGGCGGGGTCATGGGGAAGGCGAGCGGGGCCGCTAAAAGGGTCGAGAAGATGCAGGGGAAGTAGAGATAGTAGGAGCCCGTCGGCTTGTCGAGGCGGATCAGTTCCGCGTATGGGACCCATGACCGGGGGAGCATGGATAAGAGGCCGGTTTGGGGAGGGGTATAAGGTTGTGGTGTGGCTTCGGTGGGCGTGGAGGGTGTAGAAAGGGTGGTGGTTACCGTGGAGAGGAGCTTGGTGGTGGTGTGGTAGGCGATGAGGGAACGTGGGGGATGGCCGGTGTGAGTTTCAAGGGCGAGCCGTCGAGGTGCTGAGAGGACCCATGATGTTCGAATCGACAGCCGGGGATGCCATGGCTTGTGGGGGTTGGTTGTTTGTGAGAGCGCATGCCGTAACGGCAACCTCGGAAGTATGCGGCAGCTAGACATCCCGATCTCGATCTGCCGGCAACGAGTCTCTTGAATAACTTCTTGAGCCTCCTACAATTGTTTTAGTTCCAATGAGCCCACCAATTGAAGAGAACAAATAAAGGGAAAAAAGAAGGAGGAAACAACGAAGAAAAGAGGAAACCGACTCACTCACTCACTTCAATTACTCACACAATCTACAAAAGCCGTTCTTCCTTATCTTGCAAGTTCAATACCAAACCTTGGTAATGAACGGCCGGCTCATTCTAAGCAGCGGGTCATTCCATCCCCTCCTTATTTTCCGAATTTACTGTGGGAGAAGAACACTTTCACATGCTTCAGAGGTTGACGAGAGCCTCGACAGCAAATTTCTGCCCCACAAGGACGGGAAGGGAAGGGAAGCTCTCAGGCTCCCCAAGCTCAAAGCTGCTTGATTCTGCGTTTTATTGGTCAGCCCTGCCCCACCAAGTTTTTCAATCGCCAATTCCCCCTCGCCCATTTCATCCAGACGCGCTTTCTGACATACGATCTCAGAACTCGCGTTTCTTGCATCAAACCGAGCCCCGCCGATCCCGGAACATCGCAACCCGCTCCGGCGCTGAGGAGGTTGCCACCTATGTAGCTCATACTTCGACGACAACTTCACCGGCTTTCCATCCTCGGTTTGCGATTCCATAGACGCACACCGGCGTCGCATTCGCCGCGATGCCGATCGCGCAGCATCCCCAAGCCAAATTCGATCCGATCCCGCCGGATTTCGATTTACACTCGGTCGTGGAGAGGACCCCGAACTTCCACTGGGTACTACGCATCTCGGCTGCGCAAATCAGGAACATTGGGCCCCAGGAATTCGAGAGACTGGTGTTCCTTCACGTAATACACGGTGGGAAGCCGCTAGTTATCGAGAAATGGAACGACCGGTTGCCCAAGTCGCTCTTCAGCGCAGAATGGCTAGAGTCAACATACGACAAGAAACGTGAGGGACCATCCATTTAGCGCACTTTCGCGCGTTGTATTAGGTAGCTGACAACCAAGCAGCCGAGAATGTTCGCGACGTCGTCGGGCAGACTGACATCCCCATGTCTATGGGCCACTACCTCCGGTCGATGAAGACGCTCACGAACCAGTGGACACCTAACAATTACCGCGATGAGCGACGCCAGCGACTCTACCTCAAAGACATCGACTGCCCGCCGGAGTGGCAGGAGTACCTGCAGAAAGTCATCCCCCCGAACCTCTACTACATGAACGCGAATGTCGACGAGCGGGCCGGGAAAGGGCGCGGCGACGACATGGGCATATTTCAAGAGGGACGGTCCGCCGCACCTGCGGGTGATCTGATGAGCAGCCTGCCTGAAGAGATGCGCGCTCAGAATCTCATGTGCTACATCGGCCACGAGGGCACTTACACCCCGGCGCATCGAGAAATGTGCGCCAGCTTGGGCCAGAATATCATGGTGGACGCCTCTGGCGAGGAGAACGGAGAGCGGCCGGGAAGCTCGATATGGTTCATGACCGAGACGAAGGACCGCGAAGTCGTGAGGGAATACTTCCTGTCCATGCTGGGACACGATATCGAAATCGAGAAGCATTTTGCCCAGGTAAACGCCTGGAAGAAGGCCACCTTTCCTGTGTATGTCGTCGAACAAAAGGTGGGAGACTTCATCCTTGTTCCCCCCCTCGCTCCTCACCAAGTTTGGAACCGCGGCACCAGGACCATCAAGGTCGCATGGAACCGAACGACGGCCGAAACTCTACAGTTGGCGCTGCACGAAGCACTGCCAAAGGCAAGGCTCGTCTGCCGAGACGAGCAGTACAAGAACAAGGCCATGCTCTTCTACACCCTGGAGAAGTACTGCAAGGAAATGGTGGATACGGAGAAGACAGCCGACATTGGCTTGCTCGGGTTCGGTCAAGACCTCATTAAGAACTCGACCAGGATGAAGCAGATGGCGGCTGATTTCAAGTCGCTTTTCAATCTCTTCACCGAGGTTCTCCTCGACGAAATGTTCGCGACAAGGGAAAAGGAGATCGACTACATCGAGTTCGACTCCAACATCACTTGCTCCTACTGCAGAGCAAACATCTTCAACCGCTTCCTGACCTGCAAACACTGCGTACGGCAGCTCGTCAACGGAGACGAAGACACATACGACATTTGCATGGAGTGCTACGCCATGGGCCGCTCGTGTTTTTGCGTCTCCAATCTCAGCTGGTGCGAGCAGTGGCACTGGTCTGATTTGGTCGACCGGTACGAATCTTGGCGAGCATTGATCATTAAGAACGATGGTTTCGTCAGCTTTGACAGTTCGCCCCTCCCGTTGGAGCTCGCAAGAAGAAAGTTGGGCAAGAAGTCAGTTGCCCAAATCTGCCAGGAGCAACTCCGGATGCGGCCCTGGAAGGACATTACCCAGGCGAAGGAGCCATCCGAGCCCGAGTCAGATATCGAGGTCGATGACAATGGCCGGCCGAAAAAGAAGAAGAAGAGGAAGGCCAAGAAGGGCGACGTGTACCGTTGCCACGTCTGCCAGCACAAAGACTACAACTACAAGTTAGCCTTCTGCACGAATGAGGCTTGCCATGACGCGTATTGTTTCGGCGTGCTTTACAGGGCCTTCGACATGATGCCGCAGGAGGTGGTGCAGAACGAACAATGGCAATGTCCCAAATGCCTCAAAATTTGCAACTGCGCCGCCTGCCGCCGGGCTGGGAACGGCGTTCCCTACATTCCCAAGACGACGCTGCTCGGACATGATACCCGCCGAATCGCAGACGACCGCAGCGTTGAGACTTTGGTCGACTTCCGCGTTCACAACTTGTCCTGGCTCAAGAGTGTGGGTGACGAGAGTCGAAGTCTGTCGAGCAAGCGAATGCAGAGACTGCAACAAGCGGCCGAGGCGGAAAAGGCGAAGCAAGCCGATATGCCCAACCAAGTACCCACCCTGCCGGACGGCGCGCTGGCCGAAAGTCTGGATGCCGCTATGCTGCAGCATGCTGCCAACGGCCACCACGATCAGACCGGGACCCTTGGCCCTGGAGTTGCGCCCATGGGAGAATACGCCGTGCCTCAAGGCGTAGTCGATGGGCATCAACAAAACGGCGACCACGCAGGCCCCGCTGCCGTGGCTGACATGTCTATGGGTGTGACCCAAGATCAGTCCTCGTATCCAGACCCCTCGGGGCTCGGCCGCGAAAGGATGCTCGGCATGGGTTACTACGAGCAAGACGACAGCCCTGACAAGATTCTCTTTGACCCGTATCAGATGCCTTCAACAGAGGCTTTGGTGGCGGATGACGAGCCTGAGATTTCCGAATACCACAAGAAACAACTTCGGATCACGAAGCGACGGGCTCGGCAGGAAGAAGACGACGATCCGGACTTCCAAGGGCCACGCTCTCACCACAGAAAGAAACCCAGGCTTGAACCCGAGCCCCAGCGCGACGCCCAGGAAGTTGCGTTGAGCAACATGGACCCCGCCTTGTTTGGCGGTGACGAGACGATGCTTGACGCCCCTACAGAAGAAGCTGAGCCTGTCCAACCCGAAGCGCCGGCAGAGACCTCGCAACAAATACCCGAGCCAGCTGACGGGGCTCAAGAGACAAGTGAACCGCAGGGATACTCCCCCAACCGGCCAGCGCTCCGACACGCGCGGCCGAAGATATCGTACATCGACGATGAGAACGGAGAGGAGGAGTTCAACGACATATTGATTCCTCGTTCGCAGCGGCCACCAGCGGGTATCTCGAACTACGACCCAGAACAGGCTAGAAAGGACCCGCTCGATCTAGCGTCGGCGGCTATCTTCTCTATGACTGGCAGCTCCACGTCAGCTGCCCGGGCCACCACTGCGCCAGCGCCACCTCCTAAGAAGCGAGGTCGGCCACGGAAGTCGGAGGTCTCGGGAGCTCAGAGTGCAGCTCCAAATCATGAACCAGAGAAGCCGACAAAGCGGCGTGGACGGCCTCCCAAAGCGCAGCCTTCACTTGATGCGGGCCTTGAAAACGAAGACACCGCTGATCTTGACGCTCAGCTCGCGCAGCAGCTCGACGGCTTTGACGATGAAGGCGAGGTCATCAACACGGAGACAGCGCCTCTGGATGGGACGGCAGGACCTACAGGGCCGAGGAAACGCGGTCGTCCGCCACGCAAATCCCAGCCTGAAGCCCCCTCCAAAAGACCAGGGCTGGCCGTGGAATTGCCCTCGCAGCCCCTTCTGTCTATGGCTGAAAGAATGCGTCTTAAGGGCAAGAAGTTTAAAATTGGTCAACGAAAGGGATTAGCGGGTGCAGCGACCACCGCTCCAGCGAGAGAAACCGATAGAGAGAGCAGCCCTCCGGAGGCCGAGCGTCGATCCGCCGAACCTTCTCTTCCCCAAGAAGCAGCAACCCCCAAACCGGCCGCTAGAGGCAGAGGCAGACCCAGGGAGGAGGCCGCTCGTGACGGAACAGAGAGCGCAGACGACGACTTTGATCCTGCCGCTGAGGAGGAAGCGGTCTCGGACGAAGCACGCAGCCCATCTCCGCCCGTGTATGACGAACCCGAACCGGTCCTAGAGGCAGAGCCCGAGTCACTCCTGGAGGCAGAGCCTGAGCCTTCCCCGCCGAGCATCTCTGCAACACCGCCTCCAGCGTCATCTCTGACTGCACAGATGGTTTCCCACTCACCGTCCCCTGAACAGGAACCCGAACCCGAACCCGAACAGGAACTCGAGTCCGAACCCTCCCCGCCTGTCGAACCCTCCCCACCCGTCGAACCCTCCCTGCCCACCGAACCATCACCATCTCCAGAACCATCACCCCCGCCGTCACCACCGCGACTCCCGTCCGGCCCGACCATAGTTAGGTTATTGGACTCGGACGAGGAGGACGACTATTACGGCGGGGTTGGCGGACACGGCGGCGGGAGCGAGGAATACTCGACCGACGGCGAGGAGAGCGCGTCACGGTCGGGGTCCGGGTCGGGGTCCGGGTTGGGGCATGAAGACGAGGTCGGTGACGGCGCCGTGACGGGTGCCCTGGAGCCGAGTGATTCGGACTCGAGCGAGGAGGGGGATATACCCGCGGGGCCTGGTCTGGCGAGTCGCGGGCGGGGCGTGGCTGTGAGAGGGATGGGTGTGGCTACGAGAGGGAGAGGGCGGCCGAGGGGGGGCGGAAGGGGAAGGGGAAGGGGGCGGGGGAGAGGACGGGGGGTGGCGGTGTGAGTTGGGGGAGTCTAGTTTGATATTACGGTGTGTGCTGGGTTACCCAGTTGACTTGGTTGGGAATGGAATGGAAGGGATATCAGCATTGAGCGACGGGCGTCCTGGGCATAACGGGTTGAGTATAATTTTGGTGTTCAGATGCTCGCCTGGTTTCTATCGCGGCAGCACAATGGCTTGGGTGTGTGTCTTGGGAGAACAATCGAATCATCGGATATTGCAGTCTGTCAGTCTATGATCCTTCTTTTTGACGCAAGGCGCTGAGCAAAACGGAACTCCTTTGATGCCTGGAATATATATACAATCCCTCCTCTCGGGACTCTTTTCCCAACCCCCATTCCGCTCACCCACATCACCCAGATAATCCTACTCTGCTTGAACCACCAAAGTCAGCCAACCACCACAATCACACGCATCACCACCCACTCAAAGGTTCCCACTCAAACCCCGTCCAGAACGAGCCAGCCGAACAAAAGAGATAAACTAAAAACCGAACGGAAGAAGAAGAACCAAAAAAAAAGAAATTTCACAAACCATCCCGCATACTCGTCCCCTGCTTGGTCGTCTCCTCGGCCCTTCCTTTCGTCTGCTCCTGCAGCCGCTTCATGGCCGCCTCCCCGGCCTCCTTGGGCCCCATCCGGTCCGCCTTGACGCTCTCCTCGCTCACCGACGCCAGCTCGGGCTTCCAGTGGCCCTCGCCCTTCTTCTGCTTGGCGAGCGAGTCCTGCTTGTGTTTCTCGTAGTCTGTCGAGTTGGGGTCCGCTGTTGGTTGGGGGAAAAGGGGGTTGTTAGTTTTATTTTCTTTTGCTGGTTGCTGGGCTTTCTTTAAGGAGGGGGGGGGGGGTTGAAGGGGTGACGTACTGGAGGCGGATTCTTTGAGGGCCGCTTGCGGTGTTTGGGTGAAGCCCCGGCGCGCGGCAGTGGTGGGAACGGAGAGGACGGAGGGCCGGAGGGCCTTGGTGGCCGTGTTGAGAAGGGCACGAGCGGACATGTTGGTAGTGAGAGTCGAGAAATGTGTTACGTTGATGGATGGTTTATGTACTAGCTTAAAGTCGCCGTGTTTTTGGTGACAGTGGCTTTTTGGTAGTGATTTGAGAACCAATTAGACAGATAATTGTCAATTGGTGATTTTCTGATTTATTGAAGCAGAGTAAAATCCCGAGCTACTCGAGATACAATTCCAGCTTGCTCAGGCAGATGAGGTGATGAGGCAGCTTTTCTCAATGAGAGGGGTGAATGAGACGTCGGCAGTTGCGATGACGTCACCGAGTGTCACTGAGTGGGAGCTTGCCTTTCGCACACATTTTCCGGGCCTTCATCACTGAACTGCAGTCACCTCCAGGGCTGGTGGTTCCACTGCACGTCATTAATGAGCATTTGGCCTTGCTTGCCTCATCAATTTACCTTCACGCATCATTGTGGATGCATGCGAGGGAGTATGTTTGTGTACACGATCGTGTACGAAGTATTGTATTGCTGCTGCCATGCCCCTCGGTGCGTTCGGTCATGTGCATGCAACATTGTAGAACAGAGAACCTGGTGTAATCTGTACCCATTCAGATAAGTCGGTGTTTTAGCAAATTTGCGTAGGGTCACCGTCGAGGTCCCCAGGCCTAGGTTTTACCAAACGAATTGACTATTCTACACTCAGTCAGCTTGCAATGCGTTTTGAGCCGGAGTTAAATGCAATGAGACATTTGCTGATCCCGGACGCCGAACTCAAACCCTCCGAAAAAACGCGGCCACATCTCATCTCGGTGGTCGGAATCGAAGCCGGGCCCGATGTTTTATGTTTACGACAATCAACACGATGACGGAGGGTCCGGCCCGGCCTGGCCGTCTCGGCCGGGGAGTCGCAACCGCCATACGTTGCTCGCCCGCCTGTTTCCGTCCAGCGACCCGAAACCGAGGCCGGCCGGCCGATGTAATAATTGGGACTTCGTTGGTATACTGTGTAACGAAAAACAAGCCAAGTCTCGTGCCTCAAAAAAGTCCGCGGAGGTTTATCAGGTGACAAGCTGCTGACTCGTCTGGAGATCAGGGGAATGGAATGAGCTTGGCACGGGATACACTGCCATTCTCGTGATGTTTGAAATTCAATTTTCAGGGGCAAATTTGTCCCAACAGAACTCCAATTGATGGAGAAGAGAACTTCGAGGGTTTCCTGGTTTCTTTCGGACCGCCGGCAGCTCGTGACCCCACCACCAAGAGAACCGACGAGAGGCAACCGATCCACTAACTAATTAGTGTATGAAGGTGTCGTTTCTTTTGCCGTTATTACCGTCAATACGGAAACGTCCGATGTTCCAGCAAATCCATGCGCCACAACCTGCAAGCTGTGATCTGGCGGAGAACCGAAAGAGAGTTCGGAGCTTCGGCCCAGGTTCGAAAGAACAAGCCGACCTGAAAAGATCGGCTAGTTACCAGTTCGCCTTCCTGCACGCTATCGATCTCCGTCGGCAGGCCCGCAGGGTCAGCACGCGCAAATTCAAGGATGCGAACCGCCTCGTCACTTCTTCCTTCTTTCCCCGCTGCTGCGCCGCCTGACGATGCATCGACTCGGCGCGGATCGGTCATCTGGGGAAAAAGCAAGCTACAGGCATCCAAGTGGCGTCGAAGAGGCCCCAGCCTGGAGCAGCACCCACCTCAACAAGTCGCCCACTCACAGGGCTGCGCACAATTTAGGCTTGCAGGCTTGCAGGCTTGCACAGCAGCCGCTCGCCGAGAAAAGAGCGGTGTGTGGCAGTGTCACACCCCTCGGCCACTCCGTGGTCTGTGCTGTCGAGACACCAAGATCTCTTGGTGCACAGTGAGACAGTGCTGCTTCGGCGGGGATGCGACGATCGAAGAGGAGCTCGAACGACGACAAAGCCCCGCCTGATGACTCCATGGTCTCCATCGACTCCAAGCATTGCAGCAACTCGGGTTTCGCCTCCGACACAGTATACCGGGTGACGTTTAGAGTGAACTGGGTTCTGGAAGAACCGCTCCTCTCGCGAACTTCCCGATGCAAGGGAGCACAGCCCTGCAGTGGATTGGAACAATGCATTGTGGTTGCAGCCCGTCTTCTTCGCGAGCCATCCCAATGCCGCAGGCAAGTTCGGCATCGGCGAATGGCAAGACGTTGGACACCCAGGCACGCCAGGCCGATTTGTGCCGTTCCTCTCTGGTGGCCTTCCTCGTTTCGTCGGAAGCTGCATTGACCTGGAATTGCGGAAAAGAGGCTGGCGGACAGCGTCCCCCGCCTTTCGAAACACCCGGTTAGCGCTTGGGGCAAGGCGTGCCGAGTGTTTGGGTTTCAACCCCTCGATGCCCCTCGCCCTTCTTGCACCGACAACCCGTGCAAACCCACCCTGCGAGGGCCCGGAACCAGGGCAAGGGAGAGCGCTCCGTCCTCAATAATTGGTCCAAAGATCTTCGCTTTGCCAATCCCGTCGCCGAACATGAACAGACTAAAATAGTTCGACTTGCCCGCCCCGCTTCAGGCATGAAGGCATTCACGAGACCTGCACCATTTGAGGCCACCCTTCCCTTCGGCGCGGATGTGGTGTGGAAGAACACTCTAACAGCATAGTCCGCATCGAGGATGATTGGGAGAATGCAACCCAGGAATGGCAACGGAGGGATGAGCTGACCGCCAAACTGAGAATGCCCCTTTTATCACCCCACCATTTCGATGGATGGTCTCGGGAAGGTGGGGGTCGCTGGTCTCGGAGACCTGTCGCTTTGCATAAGTCTGGACCACTGAGGGGTTTGCTGTGTGTCAACTCATGCCGTTCTGTCGTGAGTTAGTTAATCCCCACGGTCTTCTCATGCTCCTCTTGTTCGTGAGTGTTCTCCACGGCACCCAACTGACGGTGAGAAGTTCTCGATCGAAGAGCTCATCAGTCGCCCTTTCGTCATGCATCACCCGTCAGCGCACAAGGCGGTTGATGGAACAAGCCAATGGTAAGGTACCTCACAGGCGCCATGTCCTTGTAAATGAGACGCTCGCAACCCGCATGCCGAGCCGTGCAGGGGCCAGCCAGGCACCCAGGCACAGGGCGCAGAGAGCTTCATCAGTGACCCTTCTTCCCTTCTTCCAACATACATAGATATCGGTGGCTAGACATCAGCGTCCTAAAGTGGCGGGCGCATGTTGTGGAATGATGATAATTGTGGAAGGGCAGGCAAGGACCAACAATCCGATTCTGCCGACGAACGGATGAGCGCAGTCCGCCAGGATCGATTGTCGGGTTGTTCTCTGGAGGCAGCTTGCTGTGCATCGAAGCACCGCTCCCAGCCTGGAATGTAATCTCCACTCCCGTACGGATCTGCACTGTGTAGAACTGTGGGGTGCGACCCAGCCACATCTGGTCCCCTCTGTTTTCGATGTTACGGTATCCGTATCGGGATACAGCGAAATACGACCGACGGTCTCCGTGAGGTCCGGAGGTCTCGACGTGTTTTACTCTCCGCAGCAGCCAGTCAAAGACCTGCGGACGGAAGCCCCCGCCACAAGGCTGGACCCGACCTCTGAACTTTGGCTGGCCACTCGGCTCGACTCATTTCTGCATCTCGAGCCGCCGCTGGGCCAATTGGCCGTGGAGCGCCAGTTTCATCATTTCGCGGCGCCTGAGTGGGTCTTGGGGGTTCAGGTCCCAAATTTAGTAGACCCACGCCCGGGAGTAAGGGCTTGGAGACCCTGCTCGCCAAGGAGCTAAGCAAACGCTTTGACCAGGCCAAGGGCGATCTGTTAGTGTAAAATGCCGTCTCAAAGGTAGGATAGGTTTTCTTTTAAGTGCCAAAAGCCCATTTTCAACGCAATAAATTCGGTCGCAGTTATTTAGGGTAGCTAGACCAGAGCTATATAGTTCGATTGGTACTAATATCTTTTTAACTTTAGGTTGGGGTTGGCATTTCAATTTGAATCTTCACGCAATCGGACTCGAAGGTTGAAGACAGCAACACCAACAGTTCAGGGGTTTCAGGGGTTGGTGGGACTAACTACCTTAGGCTTAGCGGGGTGTGTTTTGGAGAGTGGATTTTGGACCTGTATGCCGCCCACCCCTGAGTGCATCGCTGCCGCCCAGACCCTCATTCGACGCAGCGAATCTAACTGAATCTGGGTTTCTTTGCACAGTCGCTACAACGGCGGGCCCAGAGCTCATCTCATGTACGAATGCCGAGGGGCGAAACCCGATGCACTGGCATTGGCGCCCATTTACTGTTTAAACTCATCAAAGGCAAAACAAAACAAAGGAAAATGGTCAGCGGGAAGCAGAACTCGGATGGCAGGCTCGACATCCGCAAACTAGTCTGGATGTTGTCATTGTTTCTGCCGACTTGGACGCTCGCGCTTGGGTGAGTGAATGTACCGTCGTCTTATCGGAGCCACGTCGGGCGCCGATTGTGGATGAGGGCCGGGTGGAGCGAGATGATGGCCTGTGGGCGTTGCAGGAACAGCGCCTCAACAGCTGCTTCCAGCTCCAACCAAAAGCAAGCGAGCCAGCACCGTCCTGGCCGTTTCCGGCACTGGTTGTTGTGAATTGCCAGGGCCAAAATTACACGACAGCAACTCCAGCGCCTTAGGCCGCTTCTAGATTAGCGCAGGATCGTCCGTCCAATCGTGCGCAGTACGGGCTCCACAGTTTGATGCGGTCTTGCCACCCAGCCCGCAGCCAGAGCGACCATGGTATTGGCAGGTGAGTGAGTTCGCCCGGGGTCTGCCACCCTTGTGCATTAGCGCAACACAAGTCGTGCCCCCCACCACCTTCGTTTGTCCAACCCTTCGCCCGCTCCGACTTGTCCCTCTTTCCCTCGCCTCTTCCTTACTTTACCTTCACCTTCCCCTTCCCCACGTCCCACCAAAATACCACCCGCAAAATTGCTTTTCCAAAACCCTCCAAACCCTCCAAACCCTCCAAAAGCCGCCAACACGACCTGCGATCATTTTGACGAAATTCACATAATTCATTCCCATCACAGTCACCGCCACGGCAACCACTTTTTCCACAACCGACCCAACGAACCGATCTCGCTCTGTTCCGACTGTGCGATCAGATTTTGAAACCGCGCCACACCGTTTTGCTGCAGCTCCAACCACTTCTTTGCGCACCGTCTCAACGAACTCACCGTGCATCGACCTGCTGATTCACCAATCATAATGTCTACGTACTACCATTTCGGCGCCCCTCAGCAGCACCCAACGCCGGCAACGGCCGGCGCTGTTTCCCACAGCCACCATGGCGGGCGGAATCGCAGGGCGCCTAGGCTATCCGTCGGACAGAACCCTCAAAAACAGTTTCGGGGCGTCAGGAGTATGAAGGAGCTTACCGAGGCAGCAAATCTCTCAACCTTTCGCGTGAGATTCGAGGCCGGGCGCTCGTTCGACCTGGAGGATGACATGGAGTTCTGCCCGGGCCTGTTGACCGAGAGCGATGTGAGTCTCCGACGTCGCGAAGACCTGCTATGATAATTGGCCGGCATTCGGACTGACACTTGCGCTCAAAGCTCGTTTCGATTCACAGCTCATCCTCGGAGCGGTCGTCACTGGCGAGCAACTCCCCGCGAGGTTCCCCGACGCAGCAGCCCACTCAGGTTGCAGCATCGAGCTTCACCCTCCACTCGTCCTCGCCGGCGTTCATCCCCCCCTCGTACCAAAGTCAGCATTCGAACCCGAAGCTTTACCAGCCCTCGGCCACCCGCGCCCGCAACGCCATTCCCATCATCAACCCTGCTACCGGCATCTCCATGTCAAGCCCGCCGCCCTCTGTGTCGCCCGCGAGGATGCAACAGCCCGTCAACCGACGGTGGTGAGGTGGCTCACGTCTCGCTTCTGTGACACCCAGACGAGACTAAGCTCTCCCGGAGCCGTCGTCGTCGTTGCAATCGCGGGCTGTATAATCACTGCGCGCATTCCACTCATGGCATCTGTTCGTCTTGGCAGGCACCGACATCCACAGTAGCAGACATCGATTCTCTTTTCCCCTCTGGCAGGCGCGGGCGACACAACCAACTTCTCAAGGTCGACTGGATCCTCGACTTCCTTGGCAACCTCACGATACCCACCTGTACAAAAACAACTTACCTTTGATCGACATATGCCTCTCTTTTCGAAGCGACAAAACTTTGACCTTTTCAGATGGCGCGATAAAGAATAATCGATACCTGCCTGTTTCTTTTCGGATACGGTGCTTCCGCTTCAAAAGACGGAAGCTGCTTTTCGTTCGAATTCAACGACATGGGTGTTTTCCCGCGGCGGTTTTGCATCTTTCATCATGCCCGCTTTTTGCATCGGTGTCTCACGGCGGAGTTCATGCGGGTTTGCTTTTTTTCTTCTTTCGATACCATACATTTGGTGTTTGGGGGTGTTCTCTTTTTCTCATCATCACGGAAGCGGCGACTTATCCATCATCACGATAAAAAGTCCTAACGGTTCACGGGTCAACGAGTTCACCAAAAAAAAAGAATATCGACATATAGAACGACTTTGTGGCGGAAGGGTGGGGGGTGTTTGTTTTACGACAATGGTGTTCTCGAATCTTCTTGGGGGCTACATGGGCGAATATCTCGGTGTAGGGTCGGGTTGGCAAGACATTGTGCGGGTTTTGTTGCTGGGGAATTTCAGAGAGCTGGTATTTCCGGATCGGTTTGGGGGCGGGGCTGGTTGAAGGAGTTGGTTGATATTTCTCTTTTCTTTTTCTCCTGTTCAATCTTCCATTTGGTTTCACTGTACCATGGGTTGAAGGTGGACTGGCCGAGGCTTGTTTCCACTTCTATATCCTTATCTTTTTTGTTTTCCTGTCTTGATTTTCACGGGTTGCATCTCGGATATGGTTACGGCGGAAGGGGGGAACGCTTCGCATTTTTTGCTATGGTTCCTGGGTTGCTCTGGAGGCTTCATTTATTGCGCACACAGCCGCTTATCTCTGTGTTTGGGGCTGGCGGGGCTCGGTTGGCAAAGCATATTCGGGACTCTTGGGAGCGGGCGCGTGCAAAGCGTTGTTTGGGCAGGCGGCCGGTGTTTTGAAGCAACTTGTCTGTTCGAGAGCGGTTGTGGGATAGTTGGGTGTGGTTGTCGGTTGGGTTCATGCTCCTGATTTCCCTGGCTTTCCCGGCTTTTGGCTCTGGCTCTGGCTCCTGGCGGCAGCCCGGCGTTTTTTTGTATGCCAAGATATTGAAGCGAGCAACTATGCAATGCTCTGGTTCTGGGAATTGAACATGGCGACTTGTGCGCCTCTTCGCTCTGATTCTGCTATGCTGTTTGGGTTCAAGCGTGACTTGTGTGCCCCCGGATCATCTGCAACGTACGTCTCCTCCATACGTCAATGAAAGAGCTTTGCTTATTCCCACAGAGTTGCTTCGTTAGCACTCAGATGAACTTTACAGGTCAGGCAGGGGGGAATAAGGAGCACAGTCCGAGAGTAATTCGGCGACATATTCTTCGGAGGGGAATTACTTTAATTAAATAATGGTGAGTAGGTTACGCACTTGTATTAAACGGTTCATGTTTTATCATCCCGTTCGACAAAGTCAATAGTTAACGAGCCCCTGACGGAAGTAAATATCGAGCAACCATACCGTACCACCGCTATTATCGAGAACCTCGGTGAGACACCCAACTCCCATGGCTTTCACGAGGCGGATGCATCCAAATATACTATACATTCTGCCATGTTGGGCAATAATTTGGTGTAAATCCGGCGCGGCAACCTTCGGCCACCATGTCTTCCTCGTCCAAGGCTAGATGTCTGAGGAAGAGAGGTTCGGACACGGTCCGCTCCGGCAAGAGTTTACGTCTTTCCCTCGGCCCATTTCACTCCCATCTCAATGTGTTGGGAGGTGTTGAGTCAATTTCTAGTCTTATCAGGGAGTTAGTCTCATCCTCACCCGTCCCGTAGTTCTATTGTTTCAGCTGTATACGCGTTTCTTTTCGTATGCTTCTTTCTGTTACTCCGGTATTACATTCGTCTCCATTTCTTGATTTCTTGTTTGTGTACTATTCTCTTGCCGTCCACTGGTGTCCTAAACTCCAGGCTATGGTACTTCCCCTATCCAATTCTCTCCCGAGTTGCACCTTTGGGACATCACGAGGTTATCCAAGGCTTCAAGTCCTTCACCAACATAATCCGGGCTCTTCAAATTGTTCTATTTCGCACTTCTGTCTCAACTTACACCGTAAGTATTCCACTCGTTCTTGTCTCCAACACTGGTCTACTTGTGCCCTCCCACTTCTGCTTTCCACTCGATCCTCTTCCTCTCACTTTCTAAGCTCTGCCTTTTCACTCCCACTTCTTCCACCGTTCCACATCTCCGTCCATCCAAATTCCACGCTTAAGCCTTCGATGGTCAGGCGCTCCGATATCCACAAGCACCCGGTCTTTGCACGCGCATTTATCAACAAACAATATCGTCAGTCGGTGAGCATTCAATCTTTGTTTCGTATTTCACGCGCCGAGCTTTCCACTTCGCCGCATTCGTTGCTTGTTCGGGTTGTTAACCTTTTTCCCAGCCTCGCCCAAAATGAATGAACACGACCAACCCACACAGCCGGCTCGCCTGGGCGCTCAGGGCACTCAAACTCAAGCTACCCAAGGAACACAGGCCCCTCAAGGCACCCAAAGCTCGTCCCTAGACCTCCAGGGTCTCGACAGGTATGTAGCTCACTCCTGTAAACGATCTTCCATGCACACGCAAAGCGACCCGAGCGAAAGACTTTACTCTGGTCGGTCGTGACAAGGGCGTCGTGTCCACGATGTAAGCCTGCAAAGAAGAATAGACGCTGATCTGTTTGTCTGGCATGTAGCTGGCTCACCGACCGCATCGTAACGATCACAGTCGGCGCCGAGGAAAAGAGATGGGTGGTGCACGAGAAGCTACTCGTCAGCCAATCTGAGTTTTTTAAGAACCACTTCGCTCTGGGCGATGAGGAGATGAAGCTGCCGGATGACGATCCGAGGCTCTTTGCTCTGTTCATCCGCTGGCTTTACGGCACGGCATTCCTGCCTTCGGGTGGCGCCCGCAACTTTCGATTCCTCCCACCGGATGGCACTACGTTGACCGTCCGTGACTAGTACGTTACTCTACCCTTTACTCACCCACTCTACTCTGGTGACAACCAAGCTAACCACATCCCTTCCCAGCCTCGGCGTCTACGTCATGGGCGGCAAGTTCGGCATCCTGGGGGTGCGCAACGCGGTGCTGGACGTGCTGTACGCCTACTACGGCGAGGCGTCCGACGACCACCGGTCGCCCGACATGCTGGACGTGACGTACGTCTTCGACAACACGGTGGCCAACGCGCCGATGCGGCGCTTCCTGACGGCGCACTCGCTCTTCTTCCTCTTCAGCAAGAACCGCCGCGGCGCCCCGCTGCCCCACGACTGGGTCGCCGTCCTCAACGAGTACCCCGAGGTCGGCTTCGAGATGGTCGCCATGCTCGCCGAGTGGAACTGGTCCATGGGCTATAACGCACCCCGCATGACCATCAAGCCGCGCGGAGAGTTCCACGAGCGCCCGCAGATGCCTGCCGTTGTCAAGGAGGAGGACCCGGAGGACGCCCCCGGCCTGTGAGGGAGAAGAAGCGTCATCCTCGGAAACGTTACGATGGTAACCTGGTTTTCCTTATTTTTTTACTTTTGGTGGGCGTTTGGCTGGGATATGAGATTGGGAGCCCTGGGTTTGAGCCCTCGGTTTGAGCCCTCGGGTTTTCGAGCGGCTGGTTTGAGGGAGGAGCGGTTTCGGTTCTGAGGATCTTGCTGGTAATTGCTTGAGCATAGGGCGTTCATGGAAGGTCTTGGGTTTGCACCTGGCATAGAGGTACCTACAAGGCAGTAATAGCAAAACATTCATACATTCTCTGCCTTCTCCTTCCGCACTCCCTCCTCATGCCTTCCCATCTGCCCCCGATCCACACCATGGCGCCGCCAGCACCTTCCATACCTACCTATAGACTAGAGTGAGAAGGTCCTTGGTGCATGTCCCTTTGGGAAGTTACATCTGAGACCATAACCATATCCATTATGTCCTCCCACTCATGCTCCGGTTTCCCAATTCCTCGCACCTCACCTCCTACCCTCCTCACTACTCTTACCAGCGCTTACCTGAACGGCCACATCTTTTATGCGAAACACCTAGCTACTCACGATCTTTACCCCTCTACGAAGCTTCGAAATGGGACCCCAAGAATCTAAACAAAGACCCAGCGTTTTGGACCTGCCGCCGAGAATTCCATCTCGACGGTTTACGCTGGCCGTCAATTTTGCTCTTCGCACGAGTTCTAGTGCACAAGCGTCAGCAAGCGGCAACGATTCGGCAGCTCCGTCGACTAGAACACAGACCGACAGCGATGCCCATGCTCAGCAGCCAGAAGAACCCGGGGAACGCCCAAGGTCGAATAGCTCACCGGCCTCTACCAGTCTCGAGCCATGCCAAATCCTGAGAGTGCAGCGTCGGCGTTCGTATTTGTACCGCACGATTCGGACCCAGGCTCAAGCCCAAGCCCGATTCCAAGCTCAACAGCAAACGCCCGCCTGGCACTCACCAGCGTGCTCCTCCTCAGGCGACGCGGACAACGAGACAGGAGACACGACTCCTTCCTCCACCCACAGCAACAGCACCCCGGACGAAGGAAACCCGCTGTTCTCCGCCATGGCAGCCAACCTTCTTGCCCTCATCACCAACCCGCTCGCCATCAGGAACCGCCACGGTCCGTTCACCACCACGAGAACCATCCCCTCCATACACCCAGGCGGCCGCCCCCGAACTGTCGTAACCCGCTGCACCATGACCAGCGTAGTCTGCCGCTCCCCGGCCACCTCCACCGGGAACGACACCACCAGGAACGACACCACCGGGAACGACACCACCGGGAACGACACCACCGGGAACGACACCACGGGAAACACCACTCCCACCCCCGCGCCCGATGCGGGCGCCGAATCCACAGCCGACGCCAGTGACGAAGCGTCGCACGTGGAAGATGACTAGCGGGGCGGGGAGGATGGGGTGGAGGATGGGGACGATAAAGGTGACAGGAAAGAGAAGGATGGGAAGGGGAAGAAGGAGGGAAAAGAGGAGGAGAGTGGTAAGGGGGATAAAGCGAATGGGACTGGTGCCGCTCCTGGTAAGGAGGATGGTGAGCAGTGATTGATTGGTTTCGTTTGTCAGGATGGGTTGTTTGAGCACGGGGGATTTGGACTTGGGACTCGAGATTGTAAACGATGGGGTAATGGAAGGGGGGTAATAATGTTTGTTGTATAATAGCGGGAAGAACACACACACCAGCGTTTGTATTTTTATTTGATAGTGGATGGAATGGCAAAGCAGCGAGTTTTCTTTTAACGGTTCTTGGTCAATGATTCCATTGTATGTAACTGCTGCCCTGGCGCTAAGACCCAGGTATCGCTCCTCGTCAGCCTTCTTCGCTGGCTAATGCGGTGAATTGCCATCTAACCTGCGGAACAACGCCTTACACCGGTCCCAGGGCACGGCCAGGTTATTATGGTGTTGCCTAATGATGAATCGGCACATCCGCTGTTGGGCAGTTTCTTTACCCTTTGAGACATCCGGATGCTCGCGTCCAAACTATTCTTAGCCGCACCAACGAAGGGCAGCTCTGCCTCGATATCAAGGGTTATGCGCAGCGTCGACGCGGGGCTTGCAGATCCAGGGTTGACTTCTAGCTTTACGGGAGGTTTGAAGGATCCTCGGCTGTGTTCACCCCAGAGGAACCCAACCCCCGCTCCCCCCTCCTTCACCGATTCGACGGGCGGCCATGGCTTTACCGCCAGGAATAACAGCTGAATGCTGCTGCCCATTTTCCGGCTCGGCGGAGGTGTATCCGCCCGGCATTCCACTGCTGGGGCGGCGGTTGATGGAGCCGGCTGAGCTTGGATATTGTTTCGATGAGACTCGACATCGCGGCGGTGGTTTCATGCCGTTCGAGACCACGATGGGTCGCTGGATATTTGCCCATCGCGTGGGCTCAAGTTCCTAGGAAGGGGCGCTTCCCGGACCAGAACCATGGGGTGAAGATGCTTCGGGAATCGTGATCCTCACTTGTCGAGGTTGCGTGCCTTGACGAACCGGTTGATCTGCTCCTTGGTATGCTTGTCGTTGTACTGCTCATGACACTCGTAGAACGAGATCAGCTCCTGGGTGCAGTCGACCATGGCTTCGACGTCGATATTGCTGTCCGCCAGCCACGCCGCAAAGCGCTGCACCTTTGCCAGACGCGGGTCCGTCACCTTCTTCGGCTCCGCCGCCAGGCCGTCGCCCTGCGAGTTCCCCTGTGAGTTCCCCTGCGAGAAGCCCGCCTGTTGCTGCGACCCCTGCGACCCGAACCCCGGCGCCCCTCCTCCGCCACCGGCAGCGGCGATGGCCGCGGCCCGAGCCTGGACCTGTGCTTGCGCCTGCGCCAGCGCAGTAGCAGCCATCGCGACCCCTCCGGCGTTCGCAGCCGCCGCCGCGGCAGCCGCGCCCGCACTCCCACCCCCTCCGGCCGCGGTGGCATTCGCGCTCGGCCTAAGCACCAAGGCCAACAGCACGGCGGTCAGGGCGACGACGTGCGGCGGGTGCAGCAGCGGCAGGTCGGTCATGTAGTGGTCGTTGATGACGGTCCAGGCGAGCGACATCTCGTCCTGGGTCAGGCCGAACTCGTCCTGCACTCCCAGCAGCGAGCGGTAGGGCTGGTGGACGATCAGCTGCGAGTGCATCTCCGAGATGAGCGAGAACTCGCACTCGCCCACGCGCGCCGGGTCGTGCCCGAGCAGGTCCGACGGCCACAGAGACCGCGCCTCTTGTGTTAACATCCGTATGTGCTGTGGGCACTCCTCCATCTTGCAGGCGAGGTAGAGGGCCGTGGCGATGACCAGGTAGGGGTTGGTCTGGCGGATCGCGGTGCGTGTGTAGAAGCGCTTGAGGTAGACTTGGGCGGTGGCCATGGCTTGTTGTCGGACGCCGAGACGCTTGCCGAGGCGGTTTATCTCTGTAGAGGGGGAGTGTGTATGTTAGTGAGGAGGTACGAGGTAAGGGGTTGGTAGTGGCGAGATGGTGGGGGCCATGGAATGATGGGATAAACGTGAAAAGCGTACGCTGATTAAAGTAGATGTTGAGATGGCGCAGCTGCGGGAGGGGGAACATCTGAACGAGGCCGGGGTCTTCATCATCGAGTCGTTGACGGAGGGCGGCGAGGTCATGTTTGGTGAACTGCCAGTGTTTCCGCTGCGTTGATTCCCAGTAATTGGCCGCCATCTGCGCCGCTTCCGCCCGTTAAAGGCCGTTGCCGGTGCCTGAGATTATTCGGGTTCGGTGTCCATCGGGTTAAGAGGAGGAAAGAAGGCGAGGCTGGTTGTTCGGTTTTGTCACATTCTCGGGGGTGACGGCGGAAGTATCCGCAAGGCTGAGATGATTGGCGTCAAGATCTCAAGGGAGCAGCAAGGACCGCCGCCACTGGCAGCCCATTCTCGTTCGGGTTGGTTGGAGGCGGGGCTGCCCCGAGGGGACCGATTGGCCAAGTCCGTGCTCAAATACCTACACAAGCAACCGACGGAGGTACCGTATTGTATGTACCACCAGCATGAAATGGGGCTTGTTCGATGACGACCGTGTCTGAGACATGACGACGAAAGCGTTAAGAGAGGGAACTGGGCTGCGATGCTTACGCATCCCTGTTTTTTGGGACTGGATTCTAGTGTTCTCGGGCGAATTAAGGCATGGGAGGTCCTGCTTTCACAGTATTCGGTACGGCAGTTCGGGCACCACATCCTTGTCTCCAGGGGCGGCTGCTCCGCTCCTTTTTCTGCTTCCCCCCCTGCGGGATCTGACCTCCCAAGAATTCCCGGCAGCAAGCAAGCTGAAGCAACCGAGCACCTCACCAAGCCGCCGCCATCCCGCGCAATTGGTCACCAACCGCCGGGTTGTCTATCCTCACCCCTCTCCGAAGCTTTGCGATAGTGGAAAAAAGACTCACCTAACGTTCAATCCCTATTTGTTTGTTTCGGCATGTCTTGTCCCTAACCTCGACCCCACGAAGCCGACTTTTCCTTCGGCCCTCGAGCTTCGTATATTACATCCGTACACCCCCCCTCTTGGAAGTCCCCGGGATTTCCCTCATACGTCATAAGCGCGCCGTTTGTTTGGCCGTGCACCTCGTTCCGCGCCGACGCCGACGCCGACTCCCCTGTATGCATACCGCTGCCGCTCCCGCCTCCGCCGCCGCTTCCGTGACGGAAACACTATCAATGGCCGCTGTTGGGGATGAGGGTATCTGATGTTGTCTCAGAGCTCGAAGTGAATATGGAGGAGCCGCAGAACCAGCGCGACCGGCGTGTCGAGGACCTCTGGAAGAAGCTCGACACTGCAGGGCACGGGGAGCTTGACTTCAAGGGCCTTCAGAAGGGACTGAGGCGAATCGACCACCGTATGATGCCCTCCTCCCTAGAATTGGGAATTCCCATGCTAATTCTCTTTCCGGCACAGCCCTCAAGAATGCCGACCAGATGCTCAAGGCCATCATTGGCCTTGTCGACACAAGCGGCGACGGGAAGATTCAGTATGAAGGTGGGTTCCGAACAAGTCGTCGACAGGAAAAGCCGAGAGGAGTCGAGTTCAGCAGCTGAGACAACGTGCGCCTAGAATTCCGGGTTTTCGTCGAGGCTGCCGAGCGCCAGCTACTCATGCTGTTTCGGTCTATCGATCGCGATAAGGACGGCCGGTTGAACAAACGTGAACTACAGTCAGCCTTTCAGCGCGCCGGCTTGTCGGTACCAAACAGGAGACTGTCGGGTTTCTTCGACGAGATCGACTTGAATCGTGACGGGTTCATTACTTTTGACGAGTGGCGGTAAGTCTTGGTTGGCCCTTGTGTTGTTGGCCCCCTTTTGTTCCCTCTCTGCCTGTGCCACCTCGAGGCCAAATTTGTGACCCCACTTGGGGGTGGACTTTCTCTTTTTTCCCTCTTCCTCCCCGTTTATTATACCCTTGTCTGTTTTCTTCGCATTGTATTCCCTTGTCCCTCTGCTTTGCTGTAGACGGTTGATGGAAGTGTGTCCGGACGGTGGTGGAGTGAGAGACTTCGTGACGTGCTGCATATGGCACATCAGATGCTGACCCCCAACTTTCCAGCGACTTTCTGCTATTCATGCCCAGCAACCACGACGGTTCACCACTGGAGGCTGCGTTGTCATTTTATTCCTCAATTGTCACGGTGAATCCAGAGGGTGATTCACTCGTTAGCGATGAAACATTGGAGGGTTTAGGTACGGTCGGCTTCCTTCTTCAAGCTCTTTTTGGTTCGCTCCTCAGAATTGCCAACCCGGACCTGGTTCTCTCTCCGCGGCGCCCCGCGGATGCAGGCAGCATCTCCAATTCGCAATCGCCCGAGTTCCCTTACACCGATCAAATATCGAGCATACCGGCAGAGATGGCGGCCTCTGCTGCAACCGTCCGCTACGGCCCTGCCGTCGCCGCCACCCCGCACGTCTTGACCGACGCGGCAGTCAAGCGACCCGTACTGCAGTACGAGGGTGTGCAGCAGTCTGGCGCCCCGGAAATTGAAGACGTTATAGAGGAGGATACGGCGGAAGTTACATCCAGGCTGACAGATCTGCTGCCTGAACCAGGATATTTCCTCGCCGGTGCTATTTCGGGTGGTGTCTCGCGAACTGCTACGGCGCCACTGGACCGTCTGAAGGTCTACCTCCTTGTCAACACGAATACGCAAGCCAACATGGCCGTGGCTGCTGCGAAGCAAGGCCACCCGCTAGCGGCTCTGCGCAGCGCCAGTGGGCCCATCTTCGACGCCGTGGCGAGCCTATGGAAGGCTGGTGGGATGCGTACCTTCTTTGCGGGTAAGCGGATGCTTAAACACCATTTTCGCCTCCGCGGCGCTAATCCGTTGTAGGGAACGGTCTCAACGTCGTCAAGATCATGCCAGAGTCTGCTATTCGGGTAATTGGCCCCCATGGGTTCTCGGAAGTTCATCATGCTAACGGCCGATAAGTTCGGCTCTTACGAAGCGTCAAAACGGTTCCTTGCAGCATACGAGGGTCACAACGACCCAACCCAGATCAGCACCGTCTCGAAATTCGTTGCCGGTGGCATCGGCGGCATGACGGCTCAGTTCTGTGTGTACCCGATCGACACGCTCAAGTTCCGACTTCAGTGTGAAACCGTCCAGGGCGGGCCACAGGGCAACGCCCTTCTCCTCCGTACCGCAAAAAACATGTGGGCAGAAGGCGGTTTTCGCTCAGCATACCGCGGCCTTGGCGCCGGTTTAGTCGGCATGTTCCCCTACAGCGCCATCGACATCGGCACCTTTGAGATGCTCAAGAAGTCATATACTCGGGCCATGGCACGATATTACGGCATCCATGAAGACGACGCGCAGATAGGGAATATTGCCACCGCGATTCTGGGCGCGTCGTCAGGGGCGCTGGGTGCGACCATTGTCTACCCGCTCAACGTCCTCCGAACACGCCTACAGACCCAGGGCACCGCCATGCACCCGCCCACATACACGGGTATTGTTGACGTGGCAACCAAGACCCTCCGCAACGAAGGAGTGCGCGGTCTATACAAGGGCTTGACGCCCAATCTCCTCAAAGTGGCACCGGCATTGAGCATTACCTGGGTGTGCTACGAGAACATGAAGTCTCTTCTGGACCTCAACTAAGGAACCGAAGACACAAAAAACATTGGTTATTTGAGGTAAGGGTCGCCGCTAGACGGCGCCCTGGTGGCGAGTTTCTCGCAGCATTGGGAATGGGCTGTGGAAGAGAGGACAGCATCTTCTTCGGCGTTTTGGCATTTGGGTGGTGCTTGGCCCGTTGCGCTTTGCATTTCAACATTTCTTGAAGTCTACATGGCCACGGCGTTTTGGGTGGCAGGAAGATACCAGCTAGAGAGGTCATCAAGAGCCTGCGAACAACCTTGGATCGCACACCATAGCAGGGGTCATAGACGACGACGACGACCTCGACGACGACTAGACACCGGCTTTTAGAGTCGGATATGGCAATTCAGTTTTGTTTCCTCTGGCAGCAATCGAGCAGATCAAACGATGGCGCCCTGCCTCGTCATGCGTTGCGTTTCCTGGGGTCATTTTCTGCATGCAGCAGCTGGCATGGTTCCATACTGTGTAGATAAGATGGTAGGAATATGGCAGCTTCGTAAGCAGGTGATAGAGGGGGCGAACTGCAGCCGCAATTGGGACTTCTGAATGGATGCCCTTCGATATTACTCCTCCCCTCAGTCGAAATCCGTTCGGGTAAGGCGTGACGTGCTTCGTCATCCGATGAAGTCCCCCGCACTCGCCTGCCCTGTCATCCTGCAGGATGGCTTCGCAGCTTCCTATTCCGGCAATGACTCAGTCGCCCTTGGCCTCTCTTTCTCCTTCCAGGACGAAGGTCTTGCGCAACCCCTTGGCACCTTTTGGTTCGGGGGCGGTTCTTGGCCCTGGGGAGAGGGCGAATCCATGTGCTTGTTCCCCGTCCCATTTACGAGCACGCTGACGAGGCCATGGCCAACAGTAACATGCAGACCGCAAGACCGGGATGGCCCCCTCACCGCGTGCTTCCAAGGAATTCAATGGGTGATTGATTGCTTGTCTTTGGTACGGAATCGTCAAGCTCTGCTGCAGAACTCTTCTCTTCCTCGGTGACTTTCATACACGATCCTGTCACTTTCGTGACCCAGTAGTTGTTGTATCACATATTCAACCTCGTGGTGGCACCACTCCCTTTTCTCCAGATCTTGAGTATCGGTGTTGTCCAGTGTTCGATTTACCTGCCTACTCTCAAAGGCTTTGCCAGTGAAGATAGGGGTCGAAAGAAGCTTTTTGTACTGTTTCACTCTGGGCTTGGCTCCCTCCCGCGTCGACTCCCGACTGACTCGGGCCGGAAGTCATGCCTTACTCGGACAATCTCTACTCGACGCTGGATGAGGAGGTAGATTACGAGCCAATTGGTGAAACCTCGACTCAAGATGGATACCGGGGGTCAAGTCTTACTTCCCAGGACGCGTGGTTGAACACCGCTGCGGATACTCACACAGACCACCACGCCGGCGACGGCGAGGATCCACACCTCTTCTCGCCTACTGATGGCTACTTCGGCACGGCGACTACTACTTCACCCGGGACGGTGGTGCCAGCGTCGTCCCAAGTGCCACATGTGCCCAACGTTTTCGTCGATGATCCGTCTCTGCAACGGAATCCCGCTGAGGGAAAGGCCAAGGAAGCAGAGCAAGAGAGACTTGGGAATGACCAAGGCATCTCTAACACAGACGATGGGCACACTTCGGTCTATCCGTCTCAGAGTACGGCAGCGTCCCGAAACGGAGTCTCGGCCGGATACACCACAACGTCTACTCAGCAGAGTACCGCCCCGAGCTTGCAGTCAGGGGCCACGTACTACACGCCGTCATCGTCTACCCACATCCCTCGCGTTGCATCACCAAACTCCTACACAACTTATTCCACATGGAGATCTGTGCAGCGGGGCGAGCACTCCCCCTTTCTCCCGAGAGAGGCACCACCTGCTTACACACCATCCCCGGCCTCGCCGTCTAATCAGCAACGCTTCGGCGGTTACCGGACTTTCTCTGACGCCCGGGATGTGACTGTCAATATGGGGCGCTCGGAAGACGCCCAGGGGCTTTTTTCCCACCGTCCCGAGAGTATGCGGGATCATAACCCAGACGGTCTTGACGAAGAGATTCCCACTTGGAGAGGCCGCATCAGGAGAACCCGGCGGCATGTCAACGGGGGATGCTGCAAGATCGTGCTGATCGCTCTGGTCCTTCTTTTCGTCTCAACGGGATTCCTCACTAGCGTCATCAGTGGTACGAAAGATAATGTAAGTGTGACGCGTCCTCGTAAAGTCAATATCGGGGACTTTCATTATTACAGTTCTTTGTCGTCATGGATTCATTGTCATGTTTGTTTACTTACATATTTAACCATTCAATGTCTTCACCCCCTCCCCAACTCATCCTCAAACTCTACTGACTACCATCAACACAGACTACACACCAGCCCCCTAGCACCAACAAACCTGAACTTGAACACGGCCAGCCCAACATGAGCTACCCCGACATCGATGGCGATATCCGCTGGGACCCCGCCCACTTCTGCAAAGATGCCAAGATCGACCGCCACAAGCAAACATACAGCGTCGACTTCGGCACCGAGAAAGACCTCATCCTAGTAGAAAGGACCGCCCGCGACGACCACGAGCGCGGCTGGGGCCCCGTCCACGTCCAAGGCGCGGTGATCCTGCGCCGTGCCGACCCCGACGCCGAGGCTTCCACCGTGACCGTAGAAACCGTCGTCACCGACGAGCGCCTCCGCGTCTACAGCTCCTGGGACGCGGAGGCCGGCGCACTCGAGATCATCGTCCCCCGCCAAGTCGAGTGGGGCCGGGACCGGCCCCGGGCCTGCGTCAACTTCAAGATCACCGCGTGGGTGCCGGAGGCCAGCGCGCTGCGCCACCTGGTCGCCGACGTCGAGCACCTGGACATCAAGCTCCTCGACAACCTCTCCCTCTCCGTCGCCGACGGCACCAAGCTGTCCAGCATAGTCGGCACCATCACATCCGCCTCCACCGGCTCCGCCGCGCGCGACGCCAAGCTCGTCGAGGAGCAAACCACCCCACCCCCAACCCCCCAAACCTTCCACTTCAACTCCCGCATCATCGACGTGCGCACCACCTCCTCCCCCATCCACGGCGCCTGGCCGCTGTACGACTACCTCGGCCTACAATCCGTCTCAGGCAACATCCGCACCGCCATCCACCCACAAGACGCCGAGCCCGGCGGCACCGGGCCCAACCCGGCCGTGCTGTACATCAAGACGCTGTCGGGGGACGTCGACTTCCGCGAGCCGATCCACGCGGCCGAGGGCACGGTGCGCATCGGGCGGGCGCTGGGCGGCGGGGAGGAATGGCGGCGGGCGGCGGCGCGCGCCGAGGCCTATCTCCCGCCGCGCGAGTACCGTGTTGATGTGCACACGACGAGCGGGGATATTGCGGGTGCCGCGGCGTTTGGGGCCGCGGCGGGGTTCCGGTCGACGTCGGGGACTATTAGTCTGGAGCTGCTGCCCGTGCTGGATGTGAGCCAGGCGGAGCCCGGTGCGAGGCGTGTGGAGCTGTCGACGGCGAGCACCAGTGGTGCGACGGACGTTCGGGTGTTGGAGCCGCTGTGGGTGGATGACTTGGTGAGTGCCCAGGGCGAGGGCGGGGGTGTGAGGCGGGGGTATGTTGGGTTGGAGACGCCGGGTGCTGCTTCTCCTGCTGCTGCTGCTGGTGGTGGTGACTTACAGGAGGGGGGTGGCGGTGGGAAGGGGAAGGGGAACCCGTTGCGGTGCTTGTACGGCATGCATACGACCACGTCGGCCAAGATTAAGCTGAGATATCCGGAGAGCTGGGAAGGGGATATCAGTCTGTCAACGCTCACGGGGGCACTCCAAGTCGGCGGGGATGGGGTGAAGGTGATCAAGGTGGGGAGTGATTGGCCCGGTGTGAACAAAATGGTGTTGGCGAGGAAGGGGGAGAAAGGGGAGGGGGGAAGGGTGCAGGGGAAGAGTACCAGTGGGGATGTGGATACCTGGGTCGGGGAGAAGTGAGTTGGCTAAAGCTAACGGGTAACGGTTCATTGATATTCAGAGGGCTCAAGCGGACACGAATCTTGGAAGGTATTTGCTTTGTGATGAGAATATGGTTGATGATTTGAGTTATGGAGGCATTTGCTTTTGGATCGGGCCATGTGTGAGGACTAGAGCCACCGGGGCATTTCCTTTGCAATGGGGGCATGTTGAGGACTTCGTTTGCAATAACGGGTATCGTGAGAAAGCTGGAATGGATTTCTTGTTTATTACCGAACCAATGCCATTTTCCGCGCGCTCCGCATCTATGATCTCGGCTTCTCCTTCTTCTCCTTCCAGAGAGCAAGCAGACCGACACCAGAGACCTTGACAACTGGGTATTGTTAGTGGCAGCAATAATTGCCTTGGACGGAGGTGACCAACCCTTGAACCGCACACCGGGAATATCACCCTTCGCCTTGCCCTTGCGACCGAAACCGGCGAGGAGGACCTCGTCGTTCTCATCGACGAAGTTCAGGCAACCATCGTTAGGTACTGTGGAACCGTTAGCGCCCGTCGTTTGTGACCAGAAATCGTGGTTTCTGAGCCTCGTTCTCGTTTCGCTCGGGGATTCGTACCGAAAGCAGTGACCTTCTTGCCGTTCTTGATGAGCTGGACCCTCACGCACTTGCGAATAGCCTGTACCACCACCAGTTAGCCGTCGTGCCGCTTTGAGACTCGAATTCGAAAAATTTCTTCGGGGATATTGACGTACGGAGTTGGGCTGCTTGGCTTCGACGCCGACCTTCTCGAGAACAATGCCCTTGGCGTGGGACGAGCCACCGAAGGGGCTACCTCCATGTTAGTCGAAATCGCTCTGGTTTGGCGTCATTCATCGGCCGTTGCGCACCTGGACTTGAAAGCAGTGCCGAGAGCACGCTTCTTGTACGCAAGATCCGCCCACCGCTGCTCACGGCGGTTGTTGCGCAGCTTGCGGGCCGCGTTGAGACCACGAGGCTTTCCACCGGACATTTTGGCTGCGAAATCGAAATGTTAGGAGTTGCAATCGAGAGGTAGTGACGGCGAGAGAGATCGAGATGACGGTAGCGCCGGGATGTTACGTACCGATTTGTTGATGATCGCGGGCTCTGGGTTGCCGTTCGTGATCTGGAAAGTTCGCTTCGCGGTTACCGAATTTTTGGCGGACAGCGAGTTTCACAGTAGGGCGAGAAAACCCTAGCCTCTCAATTGGGCAAGAGGTTCTGTGCCGAGCCACAGCCCCACCAAAGTGGCGGAACTCAAGGTTGGCCAGTGCACGATGCTCACTGACACAGTACTTAAAATACGCAGCTTCAATCACATGCACTGTGCTGCAAGAGGTTCCTCCCGGGGATCACGAAGTCACTGCAACAGTTTCACGACAGCCATCCAGTATTATCACTGGCATAGCGAGTCGATTTTCACAACATACACTCCCGGCAAACCAAACAATGTAACAGCAATGTCCTACCTCTCCAAAGGCAAAAAAACGGCCCACGATCCCCCGCCAACCCACCTCTCCGCCTCCCATGCCTCGCTCACCGGCCCATCATCATCAGCAGGGGGTCAAGCACCCCCGTCCGCATCAGCAGCATTCATGACACCCACCTCCCTCGCCTCCCTCACCTCCCCAACCACCACAGGCTCAGCGGTGGCAGGAGGAATCTCCCACCTCCCCTCCCAAGCCGGGCCCTCCTCCCACATCACCCCGAGCGGCCTCAACATCAACCTGCCGGTACCCGTCCCCTCCCTCCGCAGCCGCGAATCGACCCGCACCACGGACCGCACCGACGCGCTCTGGGCCGAGATGCAAGCCACGCTGGAGGCGGTGGAACTCACGGCCGGTGGTGGTGGTGGTGGTGGTGGTGGCGGCACCGGCGGCGATGGCGCTTCCGCCCACACGAGCACGGCGCGCGTCTTTGGCCCCGACCACGAGCGCAAGCTGGACGAGCTGCGGGCGGCGCAGATCGCGCTGGCGCAGGCGTGGGCGCGGAGCGAGGCGGACGACGCGATCGAGACGACTGCTGCTGCTGCTGGTGCGAGTGCGTCGGTTGGGGGTGGGCTGGGTGCCGGGGACGGGGCGGCGGCGGGCGGTGTGTCGGAGGGCAGGAGTGTGGTTACGGATGCGGCGGGGGGTGCGGGTGGGAAGAGTACGGTTGGGACCGGGAGTGCGAGGCCGGGGAGTAGTGGGCTTGGGATGGGTGGTGGTGGTGGTGGTGGTGGTGGTGGGCAGGAGAGGGCGGGGGGGAAGAAGATGGAGGAGGAGACTGAGGTGGATATCTTGCTGGCGAGGAAGAGGAGGGAGGCGAACGATCGGTATTTTCAGAGGGTCAATCAGGGAGTGCTTGATGTGGTTTCCAAGTTGGAGGAAGTAGCTATTGCTATGCGGGCGGTTGAGCAGGAGAGCAAGGAACTTTGGGGGGACGATAATGAGAGTATCGCAGGAAGCACAAGGACTTGATAGAGGGGCACGAGCGGCATCTACGGCATTATTGGGATTAACGAGCGGCGCGGCTATCACTTTGCCAACTAGGCAAGTCTATCGGGAGGTTTTAGCATTGCTCGGGCGTTGGGATGAAACATGGAGTCATCATAAATTAATAAGGATTTATTCATGGTCAGAATCTCCATTTGCCCGCAATGATGTTGAGGCTCCGAGGTTGAGTGCCAGTGTGTTTTAAGCTTGCGCCAGAGGACCCAAGTGTGAAATCTTGGCATCGGAGTTGCTTGGATCGGAGCTTGGTGGGGGGGCGGGGCTTGTTGGGACCGAGCTTGGACCAGTGTGTTTTCCCGCCACCCCGCTTACACAAGAAATAGAGGCGAAGAGGTGCAGTGGCATGCTGAGAACCAAAACAGCTGAGTCCTGGAACGCTGAGAGTTTTGCAAGCCGCAGAATGCTGCCACATGTTGTGGGGTTTCCGAATAGCCCGGTGTGCCCCCCACTTCCAAGCCCATTCATCCGGTTGGCCGCTCGGCTCGCTGGAGCTCCTTGATTCGCAGCGTAAACTCATCCGAAGGTGCCTCGGCGAACGGGAAGCGTAACGACGACCTGCGGCTGTAACTGCAACATCAGGCGGAGCTTGTGTTGATGAACCTCGAGGAAGCGAAGGAGGGCTGGGGCAACCTGCAGGAACATTGACTTAGTCGGCATCATGTAAGGTCTAAATAACGGGATGAGGTTGGAGAAGAAAGAGTATGCGGTTTAAGGAATATTACAATACAAGTATCATCGTTGAAGACTGGCTGTCCTTCCATTCTGAGCCACGAATTCAGACCTGCACGATAGGCTGGTAGCTCTGCGCGTTGCACCCAGTTCCTTGCACCAAGACGGGCCCGCTACCCTGCGCTGCGCGCCACCTGCCTTGCGCCGATTCGGGCTAAAAAAACGCCTGCCCGTGCCGGTCAAGTACACGAATACAGGCGATCCCGTCAAAATTTCAGAAGCCAACTCGCCATCTCACAACACAACCTCTGCTTCCCAACCGACGTGTGGTCAATTGCGCTCCAAGTCTCTTCCAACCTCCTCCCCCGTCTCCTGCGAATTCGCCTTTCACCCGGTTTCCTTTTCCCTCACCAAACGATACCCAGCCGATACCGGACAAGATGGGATACCTCGACGACGAAGTTAAGCGCCTTCAGGGCATCATCTCCAACATCGAGGGCCGGGTGCAGGCCCTGGAGAGCAGGCAACTGGGAGGTAACCAGAAGAAGACGGCGGAGGAGATTCGCATGATCCTCATCGGCCCTCCCGGCGCTGGTATGTGACGTTGCCGACCGACAACGACGGTCGCCCAAAACTCGCAAATTGGCGCACTCACACGGCACAGGCAAGGGGACACAAGCACCCAAGATCAAGGAGAGGTTTAACTGCTGCCACCTGGTAAGCCAATTGGGTCTTGGACGAGCTCACCCAACCTTCTTCGGTCGCTAATCTTACTTTCTTCGGCGGTAACCAGGCGACCGGCGACATGCTGCGCTCCCAGGTCGCCAAGAAGACGACTCTCGGCCGGGAAGCTAAGAAGATCATGGACGCGGGTGGCCTTGTCAGCGATGACATCGTCATTGGCATGATCAGGGAGGAGCTTGACAACAACAAGGAGTGCAAGGGGGGGTATGTTAAGCGGATGCGCTGGCAGAGGTCCACGTTGTGTGTGCTAACACGTGTCCCGTAGTTTCATCCTCGACGGCTTCCCCCGCACTGTCCCGCAAGCTGAGGGCCTCGACAAGATGCTGCGCGAGCGCAGCCAGTCGCTGCAGCACGCCGTGGAGCTCAAGATCGATGACCAGCTCCTGGTCTCGCGCATCACTGGCCGCTTGGTCCACCCCGCCAGTGGGCGCAGCTACCACACTACCTTCAACCCGCCCAAGGCCCACATGACGGACGACATCACTGGCGAGCCGCTGATCCAGCGCAGCGACGACAATGCCGAGGCCCTCAAGAAGCGTCTTACCACCTACCACAAGCAGACCGCCCCGGTCGTCGACTACTACAGGAAGACGGGCATCTGGCAGGCCATTGACGCTGCCCAGGCCCCTGGCCAGGTCTGGAAGAGCCTGCAGGCCATCTTCGACGGCGACAAGGCCAAGGCCAAGAAGGCTGGCAGCGGCCTCCTGAACAAGCTTAGCTCGTAGATGGGCGGCGCGGGTACGGGCCGGGCTGTCGCATGGAGTGAGACTGAGATAGGGCGGGCGGATAAAGACTTGAGGCGGTGGGAGCTCGACATGCTGCTCTAGTTCGGTCGCCTTTGATGGAACACCAAATTAGACTCGCGGACCTCGTCCGCGCCCGCCCTTGGGCCGGAAAGGAGGGAACGGATCCCATAAACTTGCGTCTTTGTCGCTCAACGCCATCCGATTCACGGACTTCTTTGGTGTCATTGGAAGGAGTTACGGAAAACCGGCTGATACCCAGCGCCAGACGTGGCGGGTCTCGGATGGGATCCGCCGCGTATGGCGAGGTTTGTGTGATAGAAGCCTGTACTTCAACATTGTAGAAATGCTATAACCTGCCTACACCTGGTTCCCGGTCTCTCCCCTCATTCGAATGTCCGGTGAGCCAAGCGCGTGGATCCAATCTCCATTTTTCTTCTGCCCGTCAACATTTCACTTTTGTTGGCGAGCCAACCGAATGGCAGGGAAGCCGAGCCATCGCTAGGTACAGAGGCCAGTAAAGCCATGGTAAGGAGGGAGAAGAATGTCATCAATAAAATGTAATGTGATAAGGCTTGATTCAACCACGGTGGTGGCAGTTCAACCCAACCGAAACAACGATTAATTCCAAGGTCTGCCTTCACTCCAAAAGCTTCTCGAGGCGGGTCGACTCGGCGTTGTTCCTTTAACTGGCTTCATAACGTAACAACACTCAAACGGGGCAATGTTCTATTCAAGGGGTATATCTAAGAAGAATTTACGGCCACGGTAAACCGATACCTAGCTCCAGCTACCCGTCGTGGTTGAGCCCGAAAAGCCCACCACCACGAACCCTAAACCATCTATTTCCTCCTCTTGTATAAAAACAGGGTATTCCATATGCAAACCATCCCCCGATCTGGCCCACGAACCCATCGTCGCAAGGGGGCAACCTACTTCTATACCACGTCGCCGTCCAAAATTAAAAAGAGTAAAAGTGTGAGGTTCTCACAAAGACGGCGACGACGACTTCCCCGACGAGGACGGCATGGCGCCACAACCCTCAGCCACGCAGCAAACAACCCACGCCCACGCTATGCGCAACAAAGACCAGAACAGGCCGCCGACGGAGCGGCCGTCCGGCAACGAGAAGGAAAGGCAGACGACGAAGAGGGACCCGCGCCGAAGACGAATCAGCTGCTAACACTCCCGGAGCCACTACCTCCTCGGCGTAGCTATCCCGATCACAGATTCAGTCAACATCGGTGACCTACACATTGGGAGGGCGGGGGGGTAGAAAAAGGGACTGGCGAACTCACCATTCACCATCTGCCGCTGCTTGTTTAGCCAGCTCCGGGGCGCGTCGTGCCGCCGCTGCAGCACCACGTGGTTGCTCTGCAGGCGGCTGGTGAGGTCGTACCAGGCGGTGGTGATCATGGCGTTTTCGCGCTGCAGGTTATTGATGAATTGCTCGGTAGCGGCCTTGGAGAGCGTTAGATTGTGGCCTCACCGTAATGCGAGAGGGAGTGGGAGGGGAAAGGGGTTGATTTCAGGGGCACGCATGGCAACACCACAGGTAAACAATGGACGGGAGTTCGGGGGAGGATAGACATGGTTATTAGAAGCAGAAAACATACCTTGTGAGCGGCAAATGCGCCGCCATTCTCTGCAAGCTTGAGCCGTCGTTGGAGATCGTACTTTTCTTGCTCCGACTTTTCCAGTTGCTATTATGGCAAGTGTGTCAGCAGCCCGAACAAATATTCAAAATGGTTGTGACCCAAGATCCATGAATTAACTTGAACTGGTCAAGTAAGGGGTGAGGGTGAAATGGAAGTGGAGAAGATGGAGGACGGTCAGAGTATCCCGGGACGCAAAAGCCTCGCAAACCACCCCTTCCTTTTCTCCCGCTTCTTTTCCCACTCGGGCTTAAGGGGCGCCGCCTGTGCCCGCGGTAATACCCCCTTTTCAGAGCGTTTGATTCCCAAAAAGGAAGCCGTATAAGGCGAATCAAGCCGCGGGGACATGTCAAGACTCACCTCCATCTTTTGCTTGAGCGCAGTCTTGAGCTTCTCAATCTTCTCGGCATCTTCCTTTCTGCCCTTGGTGGACTCCTCCTGGGCGGCGGCAGGTTGGTCAGCGGCCGCAGAAGACGCCAGCGCGTCGTCGAGCCTCTTCTGGACCTTGTCCTTGGACACCAGCGCACCCATGAGCTGATCCTTCATCTGGTCGTACTCAAAGACGCGCTGCGCGAGCTGTTTGCGTGTGGCCTCGAGCTCGGTGCGCAGCGACTCCGAGATGAGCTCGTCAGAGGACTTGAGCGTGGCCAGCGCGGCGGTCTGCTCCTGCCCGATCGCGTCGACTGTGGAAACACCGTCCATGTCAGTACTTGAGAAAAGAACCTCGTCAAAGTAGTCACGCAACATACGGTCCATCTTGAAGCGGAGCAGCTCGCGCTCACGGTCGGCGGCATCGCGTTCTAACTCCTGCGCGCGCTTACGGACGACTTCGAGGTCGCGCGTGGTATCGAGAAGGTCCCGACGCATGTTGACGAAGGCGGCGTCCCTGAAATAACTTGGCATCAGTAAATGAAGGTTGGGATTCACAGCTAGGGCGGCGTCTATGCCGAGAACTGACCCTTCGCCCGTGGCGTGTTCAACCAAAGCATTGATATGCTCTTGGGCCACGGCCTGCTTCTCCATGGCTTCTGTGCACTTCAAGCGATAGTGGTCCACCCTTTGGTTGGCGCCGTCCAGCTCGCTGCGGAGCTTCTCGTTCTCCGAGGCCACGGCCATGTTGTTACGCAGTAGGCTATTCTCAGCCTTGAGGCGCTGGAGCTCGAGGCGAAGGGCAACAGTCGGATCAGAGGTGGTCTCAAGCTCCTGCTCGAGGCTAAACTTGGCAGTCGAGGCGCCTGGGCTTTCAGAACCTGGCTCGGGCATATCGCCGAGCTGGAGTTGCTCCTGGAGCTCCCTGATCGTATTCTCGTCCAGCTGTCGCTTAGAGTCGAGATACTCGACTCGCCTCTTGAGCTCCTCGTTGGCATCTTGCAGGACATTCTTGGACTGGAGCGTGTAGATGATCTCCTGCTCGTTTGTGGTCAAGACCCTGACCTTCTCATCGATCTCCTTTTGAAGCTTCCGGTTTTGCGCCTTCACCTCGTCAAAGTTCCGGAGGTCTTGCTCTAGCTGTAAGATCTGCTCGTCCAAAACCCGGTTCCGTTGCTGAATGACGGTCAGGTCCTGGGCTTTCTTCTTGTAGTTTTCCAGCCCCTTGATTAGCTGCTGCTGCTGTTTTGTCTCGTGCTCAAGCACGGTGACTTTGTCTTCGAGGTCTTTTAACCGCTCGGCCTTGACGCGCAGGGTCTCGTTCTCCTTTTCGTATCTTGTCGAGCGCACCGTCTCCTTCTCCAACAAGTCCTCCAACCGGTCAATCTCGGTCATCTTGTCGCGGATCTCGTTCCGTAGATCCTTGATAGCGGACGTCACGTCGGAGCCCCTAGCTCTTTTGAGGGTGGTAAGCTCATCCTGCGCGTTTCGGAGATCTCTCAGCATCGCCTCCCGAGTGTCGAGGAGCTTGTCTAGACGGGACTGCAGGTCGGCGTTTTGCTTCTTGATAATCTCGACCTTGCCCTTCATCTGTTCCAGCTCCTCGGCCATCAAGTCCGGGTCTCTGAAAGCATGAATGCCCATGTCGGTATCCACGTCGTCCGCCTGCGGCTCTCCTTCCGCCTTTCCCTCCCGGTCCAAGCGCAGGTCGGTCTTCTGGTTGATGATCTTCGCGATCTCGCCCTGGGTTTGACTATCGAGCGTGAGGATATTGGGGACGTATGTTCTCGAGAGCGATCCCATGCAGGCGGCCGTGAGGAAGGCGGAGAGAAACTCGCACAGGGCATTGTCGGTCGGGTTCTCGGCGATGGCGCGAAACTCGGAGGGGGATGGGGCCAACAGCGGGTTATCGGTACGGAGGAAGCCTGCTAGGCCACGGTAAACGATTTCAAGGTTCTGGCGGTTGTCGTGATCGGACTGCGGTGCGAGGACGAGGCTCGACGCGTGGAACTCGGGGGCCAGCATCTGCTCGAGAATGTGACCGAGGATGATGCCATCTCGAAGGTCCTGCAGTGTCTCGGCCTTGTGCCGAGTCTCGAAGGTGTTGGCCCATTTTAGGAGGGCCGCCTGGGTGAGAGGGCTGTATTGTGTCATGGTTACCTAGGCGGGTGTATGGCGGTGACAAAATGCTGTACTTGGGGCTTCGGAGCGCCAATCTACCTAGGGAGGAGGAAGCGAGACCCTTTCGGGCGTGATCTCGAGGACAACGACGGGGCGGTTCTTATCGGGAAACGCCCATTGTGCGGCGCTATAAAACACAAAGAACAACAATAGCTGTGCTGGAAATCTTGCTTCAGTCCGGATTCCCGTGTTTCATCATTGCGCTGTGTCGTGTTTCTTATGAAGAAAGGCATTGTTCAGGTCGGTTTTCAGCGACTCTGGGGCATTTGCCTGGGTCCCACCCTGCGCCCAGGGCGATCCCTGACCGAACGGCTGTGGCCTGTCAATTGGCTGCGGGGAGAGAACAGGGGCTTGGTCGCAGAACGCCCTCATGCATAAACCAGAGCCGCTTTCGACAGTTCCACGGGATATTGGACCAAGGCGGAATGGAATGTATGGCCATGGCCACTCTGAACATCCAGTTCGGCTGTTCTCTCTAGCAATTTGTATTGTGTTGGAGTCACTCGGTAATCTGTACCGTTGCTGGCATTCTTTCTAGCCGTCTTAGCGGTGTTCCGTTATTTCATAAGAAATGCATGTTTGCTGCTCGATGTCTCATTTGATCTGCACTAAATCCAACGGTTCGCAAGCTGTTCCCTTGCTTCCGGCGCGCTGCTTAAAAAGAACCACCCCCATAGTTAACGCCTAGGAAACCCCCTATCCCTCTCTTTCCACCGCCAGTGAGCGCTGTCTCACTCGAATCTTCCATCGTCGCGGAATACCTCGTGGCTCGTTATCGTGTGATCGCCTCCCGTTGTGGTGTAGACGGAATTCCTCTCTTAGAGGCCGACGCCACCACCCATCTGGTGAACCTCCTGGTCCTCCTCAACGAGTACTTGGTACTCACTTCCCCATGCAGAAACAGAGCTGAGTACTTTCTCGCCGACCTTTGCCGCAAATCCCCTATTTTAGTTAGCATGCTATGTCAAGAAACAGCGGGCGCATAATGAGTCCTGTGAGGTGTGTTCCTGAGGACCTACTTGATTAGGGTGTACTCGTGGGTGATCATTCCGCCAGCGTCAACTATAGCTTGCTTGGCCTGGGTCACAACCGAGTCGGGCGTCTCGGGCGGGTACGTGATAAGAACCGACTTCTGGATGTCGACAGCGATGGCACCAGAGAGCAGCGTGAGCGCGGCGATAAGGAACGAGAACAGTCTCATGATTGCGGTTTGGTGGGTCTCCGTGCGATTAATTTACGGCTTTCTGGAGGTAACTAGTGTAGTCCCTGAGTTGCGGAGAGTGCAGTTATATTCCACTTTCGCGAAAAGTTGATGTTCGGTAAAAGCGGACGCTGATTATAACTTGGAGGTGGTGGTTGTTGGGTGGCAAATGGGATCTACCCTAGACCGACTTGCGACAGGAGCGGCCCCTCGTTTTACATGTATTCATGGACGGGAACGCATTGCCGCGTAATGGCACGCAGGAGTGCACCGAAACAGGCAGCTACGTAAGGTACCACATTGGCTTAGGTAACCTGCCTCTTCAAGAAGGTCAGAGCTTCCATGTTGGCCCAAGCGCCCTTTCCTCCCCTCCAGCCTTGTGCTCCCAACACCACTTTGACAACCTTGAACTAGCCCGATTAGGGAGTGACCTTGAACTTGGCGAGGCAGCGAACTGCGTGACGACGACTGACACAAGCAACACCAACGAAAAACAGACAACCTCAAACCCGCGATTTTGACCCCCCGACCCACGACCACGCATTTACATAACAATCCCGACTCTCTATTTTCCTCCTAGATTTTCGTCATGCCAGCCACAACCGCAGAGACGCTGTCGCTAGTGACGCGCAACGTCTCGGTTGCCCCGCTAGTGCTGCTCTCCGTCGTCGACCACTACAACCGCACAGAAGCCTACAAGAGCAAGACCAAGCGGGTTGTGGGTGTTCTATTAGGGCAAAACGATGGCAAGAATGTGCGGGTGTCGAACAGTTTTGCAGGTGAGCATTTACTGCTCCTTGGGGCGCCCTCGATTGTGTTTGCTGATCGGGCACTGCAGTTCCCTTCGAGGAGGACGACAAGGATCCCTCAGTCTGGTTCCTAGACCACAACTACGTCGAATCGATGAACGACATGTTCAAGAAGGTCAATGCGCGCGAGAAGTTAATAGGGTGGTACCACTCGGGTCCGAAGCTGCGGGCCTCCGATCTCGAGATCAACGAACTCTTCAAGCGCTACACGCCCAACCCGCTTCTGGTCATCATTGACGTCCAACCGAAGGAATCGGGCGTCCCGACAGATGCGTACTTTGCGGTGGAGGAGATCAAGGATGTATGTGCTTTCTGGCATCTTTGCGTACGTGGTTGCTGACCAGGCTTGATCAGGACGGAACCACCACATCCAAGACCTTTGTGCACACGCCGACGATTATCGAAGCCGAAGAGGCCGAAGAGATTGGTGTCGAGCACCTCCTGCGCGACATACGAGACGTAGCGGTCGGCACCCTCTCTACCCGTGTCACCAACCAGCTCCAGTCGCTACAAGGCCTCCACCTCCGCCTCCGCGACATCCAAGCATACCTGCAGAAAGTCCTTGACGGGCAACTCCCGGTCAACCATGCGATCCTGGGGAACCTCCAAGATGTGTTCAACCTGCTGCCAAATCTCTCTACACCTAAGCCTGGCGCTGCGGCGAATGGGGCTAAGGGCGATACCGAGCTCAACTACGCGATGAGTGTCAAGTCCAACGACCAGCTCATGGCCATCTACTTGAGCAGTCTTATCCGGGCGATCACGGCCTTCCACGACCTAATCGAGAACAAGATCCAAAACCGGCAGCAACAGGAGGAGAAGGAGGCGGCCAAGAAGGAGGGCGAGAATAGCGCCAAGGACGGCGAAAAGAAGGAAGGAAGCCCAGCTGCCAACGGCGAGTCCAAGGAGAGCGGCGGAGACAAGGAAAAGGAGGGGGCCAAGGACAAGAAGAAATAGGCTAGATAGAGCCAGGTTGGGACATGAATGACTGTACGAGATTTCGTAATGGCCCGACCAGGGTGTGTTGGAATTACGGCAGTGGTTCAAGTAGCCGTTGTATTCTTAAAGCGGCTTTCAACCATTCGGGAGCCGCATTGCTCACGGTGTGATTGTTTGCGCCTTGCTACGCAATACTCACACTGGGAGCTCCCACCCTTATCTCATCATTAGCCTTGCTGCCAACCTTTAAACCTAGGTTGTTACACATCCGCAACAATACCCGCCATCTCTTCCCTTCCCACCCTCCTTTCGACCACATACTGACCCAACGCCGCACCCCATCTCTCACCCAGTAGGCACGCCAGCAAGTGTTTGCATACCGGAACCCCCTCCCCAACCCCAACCTGTATCCCGTCCAGGCTCATCCCACCAAACGACCACTCCGCTCCTGCCTCTGCCTCCGCTAAGACTTCGCCGAGTCCGGCGGATGCCCTGTAACCATACCGCATGTCCTTTTCCCTGCCCTCCCAGCTGTGAGAGGCCGTAACCTCTCCCTGAACAGCGGCGAAGGCAAAAGCAGCACAACTGCAATGCCACGCGTCCAGCCGCACAATGTACCCCTTCTCATGGCCACCCATACCCATCCCACCAACTCCCTCCGTTTCGTCGCCGTCATCACCATGCTTCCGTCTGCGCCGCTTCTCGCGAGCAGCCTCCGCCGCAGCCGCCGATTGCACCAGGTAGAACGCATTCCCCGACCGCCCTCGCTCTTCCACCCCCATCCCCCCGCCGCGACCCCCCACTCCAACCTCCCTCCTTCCTCCCGCCCCATCACCTCCCGTCCCATCCTTGCTATCCCCATACCCATACCCATCCCCATCCCGACCCCCACCGCCAGAACCAGAACCGGCACCCGAACCACCCGAACCGGAACCGAGCAGCGCCACCCCCGCGACGAGCCCGCGCTCGAGCAGGTCCAGCGCCGGCAGCGCCAGCCCCGGGAAGAGCACGTGCAGGGTGACGATCAGGTGGCGGTGGGAGGCGGGCACGCGGCGGAGGGGGTTTTCGCTTGCTTCTTCTTCTTTTCCTCCTCCTCCTCCTCCTCCTCCTCCTCCTCCTCCTCCTCCTAGTGGGCTGGGGTTCCGTGGTGGTTGGGTTGGCGTTAGCGGGATGGCGGAGATGGCGTTTAGGAGGGTGGTTAGGAGGGCGCGGGTTGGGGGGAGGTTGGGGGTTGTTGTTGTTGGGGGGGGGTTGTTTGGTGTTGTGGGTGGTTGTAGTGGGAGGGATGGCGTTGCCATTTTGATGGGTGGGATTTGGGTTGGTTTTTTTTTATTGTATGGTTGGTTGTTGTTGTTGTTGCGAGAGGTTGAGTTGATGCGGGACCCGATAAGAGTGAGGAGAGGTAAGGAGTCGTCCTCAGGCAGCACTCATAGCACCGAGGTACAGCTGGTGTGAGAACAGGCTGGAATACACTTCTATCATGGGTAGACTACATTTTCAAGTTACCAATACAACGCCTTGCTCTTCCATAATCTATACCCATTCCTTGGGGTTTTGCAACACCTCAACCAACCGCGCCTCCCTGCTCTTCGGCTCCGGCTCGTACATGTACTTCCAGCTCGCAGTCAGGGGCAAGCTCATCAAAATGCTTTCTACTCGCGCACCCGGGGTATTCAACCCAAACGCAGTCCCTCGGTCGTGCACCAGGTTGAACTCGACGTACTTGCCCCTGCGAATCTGCTGCCACTCCTTCTCTTGCTCGGTGAACGCCATATCCTTACGCTTGTTCACGATAGGGATGTAGGTCGGCACAAATGATTTGAGCGAGTCCTGGACGAAGGCGAACAGGTTCTCCCGGTCTGAGACCGACTCGTCGAGATCGTCAAAAAAGATCCCGCCGATGCCCCGCGACTCGCCGCGATGCTTGTTGTAGAAATACTCGTCGCACCATTTCTTGAACTTGGGGTAGTAACCCTTGTCGTGCTTGTCGCACACATCCTTTAGTGACTTATGGAACTGCACCGCGTCCTCGTCAAAGAGGTAGCTCGGTGTCAGGTCGCAGCCGCCTCCGAACCACCACGCGCCCGACGACCCGTCTGGATTGGCTGTCTCAAAGTATCTGTAGTTGAGGTGCACTGTCGGCGCCATGGGGTTCTTGGGGTGCACAATCAAGCTGAGCCCTGCGGCGAAAAACTCGAGGCTCTCGGGGATGTTGTTCTCGTCGGCGATGTTTTTGTGGTTGGCGCGCATTTTGAGAATGGCTGGCTTCGGTAGAGTGCCATACACGACACTAATTCCGACGCCGGCCTTTTCAAAAATCTTACCATCCTGGAGGACACAGGTGATGCCGCCGCCGCCCTCCTTGCGCTGCCACTCGTCTACACGAAACGGGGTGCCGTCCACCTCTTCCAGAGCCCGCACGATAGCTTTTTGTTGTTCCTTTGCAAACTTCTCCATGCGGAGGCGCATGGGAGAAACCTCGGAAACGCCTTGCTGCGTTTTAAGTTGCTGGTCGCGCTCGGCAAGGGTCGGGGTGTCCATTCGTAGGGGTTCGTCGATCGCCTGCGCAACAGAGAAGTCAGCGGGATTGTTCGCAATAGGAACAGAGTCCAAACATAAACCGCGGCATACCATCTTGTACGTGAGCGGCGCCGCGATCAAAAGGGTAAAAGCGATCCAGCCCAAGTACCTCCTCGGCGGCGCGAGGGTCTGGTCGGGAGCGCCGGGACTGTGGAAGCTCGACAAGGCCCTCCGGGAGGCCCAATTGGTGTTGACGGCCGGCGTACTCCTCAATTGACCGCGCGACTTGCATTGCGCAAGAAGGCGGAGGGCTGGACGCCGGGAAGCCATCGCGGCGGCGTCTTATGTCCAGCGACTACGTGGCGGGAAGATGCCGAGCTCGAGGAAGAATCAGGCGATTCTGGACGCAGACATAAGGCCACTTTCCAAATGCAGCAATCGAGAAACCGGCGCACACCGAGGGGATGCTCTCTTCTTCAAATCTGCTGTTCCAGCAAAAGCCTGCCTAACTCAGCTGATTTCGCTGTCAAAATCAGATGTTCCCAAATCCAGAGCTCGAAAGTGACCCAGAGGAGCGGAACCTCTGCCGGTTCCGGCCCCGGTTCGGTCTGGGCGCCGCGGCCTACCAAAGCCGAACCACCGCGAGGATGGACCTTGCGGCATCCTGGAGGTGGGGCATCATCCGAGACATCTCCATCACACCGATGGCATCCCCCTAAGATCCCACAGTACGGAGTCAAGGGGCATATGGAGGGATCAAAGACGAGAGGGCCGAAATAAAGAAGGCGGATAAGGGAGACAACCTGGTCATGCCAAAGAGGGAGCGGCCCGAAATGCATACCGCGGGGTTGCGCAGACACCGAGTGAGGTACCTTGGCGTGCAATAAAACGCGCGAGACCAATCCGTCCTGTCTAGCACAAAAGAGGGAGTACACAGTGTGCCGATGCTCTATTCCGGTTAAATCTCTAAATAAATAGGTATATATACCATCATTGAATATAATCAAGGGAGCAGTCCTTAGAATGAACTCCGTGACGTTCTTGAACGACAACCGAAGTGAAGTGTACCATCGGATGCGAGCACCTGAGCTCGCTGAGCAAGCAAAGTGGCAAGCACCTGGCCTCAGCTGGCCCTTCTGCGGCCATGTGAACAGGCCGTCTGATTCATCCAAGGCTCCCGCCACGCTAATCCTAAAGCGGCTGGTATGCTCCCTCCCCATTCAGTCATCGGGTCAGCCCCGCCTCCACCAACTGCGCCGTGCGACCCCCCAGAGCGTTTATCAAGGCGCCAGCATACGCAACCCAGAACCTCGCCCGACGTCAACCCTCTTCCATCAACAACCATCTTTCCCGTCCAGCACAGCAACTAAGGTACATCCACAACCCGTCACGCACCCATAATCGGTCCACTCGGCGCCCATCCTCGTCGCGGAAACAACGTCGCTAACATTACGTTCGCTTGTTCGTAGCCATCACCGAGACCTCTTGCATCGGCATCCCCAAGTTCATCCATTTATCAACCTCGAACCCATCAAAATGCGGAGCAAGTTCAAGGACGAGCACCCCTTCGAGAAGCGCAAGGCCGAGGCCGAGCGCATCCGCCAGAAGTACGCGGATCGTATTCCAGTAAGTCGTCCTCTACAGGCGGTGAAGCCCGCCCTCGATAGCTCCTGGAGAAACCCCGCCGCAGCCCGTCGCTCTCCCTGGCCGTCCGCACATTAACCAGCACACCGCAAATTACTGACACCTTCGGTTTAGGTCATCTGCGAGAAGGTCGAGAAAAGCGACATCGCGACGATCGATAAGAAGAAGTACCTCGTACCATCCGACCTCACCGTCGGCCAATTCGTCTACGTCATCCGTAAGAGGATCAAGCTCTCACCGGAGAAGGCCATCTTCATCTTCGTCGACGAGGTCCTGCCACCCACCGCTGCGCTCATGAGCAGCATCTACGAGGAGCACAAGGATGAGGACGGGTGAGTCGTTTCCGAGTCCTCCGGTCGCATGGCCTGCCGCTTTGCGCGTGAAGCTAACCGAGCCCCATCACAGGTTTCTTTACATCACATACTCGGGCGAGAACACCTTTGGAAACTTCGAGTCCGCCTGAGCCATGAACCCTCGACTTTGTTCTTGCATTTCTAGATGCGTTCGCGGCGTTTTCGGTTATTGGTTTGGGAAGACTCGAGAATGAGGGGTTCCTTGAGAGAGGACGGAATGGACCATCGTATACTGCCTTTTTATTTTTTCTTGGCTTTTTAGGCAGTGGCTACGTGACTGCGAGGGCCTGAGGACGGGATATCAACACACCGCAATGCGCCTGGCTAGGCGGTGACCAGGTAGCGGGCCGAGAATGACTCCTCGCCGGCTTGGTTTACTAGTCTTCGGGTCTCTTAGACAGCATCATTGGTGGTTTCTGGTTAACGCCGCAAAGTCACTTGCTCTTCCTTCTCCGCCTTGCTTCTATATGTTTACCGCGTGACGCAAGATGAACCAGACAGAGGGCTCCTCATGTTTGCAATGGCCGCCTTGGCCTATCAGGTAGGAGCCTAAGGGGCTCCGGCCGGGAGTGGGCCGGGCCCCCGTCTCCGACTTGGCGCGGCATGGTGGATACGCCGGGAAACTGGGCGAGGGAAATAGCCGGGCAGTTGATCGTAGTGCTCCAGAACTCGAGGAATACACGTGTCTCGATTCCCTGCCCGAGACGTCTTGCTGCGTGCTCTTTGCGGCTTCTGCGGACCTATTTAACGTGTGCCTCTCATGAATCAACATGTGGTCCGCTTCGGTCTGTCATGTGTATTAGACTAAACCTCTTTAGATGCTGCCGGCCTGGATATTGGCCCTCCTTCAGCCTTGGGCTGGCTGTTCAACCCTTGTGTACCAGGCATCGAAAGCTTGGGTCTTGAAAGACTTGAAACTTAGCAGGCCTTTAGCTGCATGTCCTGCACCACCGCCTCTTGAGATCCTCGACTGTACATGATAACCAATCAGGTAACAAGCGAAACATCACAAGTAGTTACAAGGTTGTCCGGTTTCCATGCTAGGGCGAGCTGAACAAGGGGCAACTGGTTGAACTGAGTTCATAGCAGAGGGATCGATGCCACATGATGGTTGGTAAATGACTAACTAGTTGACTCGAAATCCCTTAACTCGTAACTGACGACCAGGATAACACAACTCTCTGAACATGACCATCACAGGAACCAGATCGGAAGCAATAAGTAAGGTAAGCAAGCAAATAAACAAGACCCTCCGCACGAGAAAAGGGTCCAACTATTCTACACATAAGAACAAAGCAATGCCACCACCACGCCAGACTCCCACCTTCCTCTCGCCTGCTTTTCTTTCTGGCCGATGATAGATAACTAAGAGACGAAGAATGATGCTCTTGTGCAAGCCACCTCCTCCTCCCCTGCCGCCGTCTGCATCAAAAACCTCCACCCTCACCGCCGTTCATTAACCACCGCCATACCATCCATCATTGATTCATCCTCCTGACTGCATGGGTTTTTGAGATAGCGTCCCACTAAATATCAAGACATTACCAGAAACTGGATGAGAGAAAAATAAAAAAATAAATCCCCCTCTCGTCTCTTCCTCCACCGCCTCGAAAGTGGCGATTATGGCGTATTGTGATAGGCGCGCGAGCGTGAGCGTGACCTCGTCTTCGTTTGAGGAGCGAGATTGCCCGAGGCCGGCTCGTAAATTGTGAGCCGAGAGGAGGGGTGGAAATAGAAACAAGTGCAACTCTGGCTGCGAAGGGAAATAGAAAATAAGGATTGTACCTCTCAAGCATATTCCGCGCGTGCATAACGCATGAGATGGGGATATGTGACGCCGATGGGATGAGGGATGAGGGATGCGGGATGAAAATGGACCACCACCTGTAAAACAAAAAAGGGAGGGGGAATGTGGGAAAGGAAAATGAGTATATGCATTGCTTGAGCAAAACGTATCTCAAATGCATGATATCGAAATCAAAGTAGTTTTGACTCCAGCCCTTCCACCCAAAGATAACCCAAAGACAACCCATTCCAAACAAGGTCCAAAGCAAAAAACAGCAGCGGTATTAAAATTCCCAGGCCCTGACGCCGAGATAACACCGTAGTAATAGTACTCCAAGGTCAACAGCGCGCGTTAAGACCGAGGTCAGCCGTTGGGGTTCCAGGGTTGCCCAAGAACACCTCGCCCGGACCAAGAGTCAACGTGTCGTGTCAAATCCGGTACCGGGTTAATCCAGCCTCGTCTAGACGCAACCGCAGACATGATAGGTATGTCAGGAGAGTTTGTGTGATATCGATATCGACTTCTCGGAGAGAAATCTCCGATCCGTGAGACAGCCGGAAAATTCCGTGTTATACCGGATTGTTCCCAGTCTTGTGCCGTTTCGTCATGCGGGGAGTTGGAGGCTGCTTCCCCTTAATCTGTACCCCGTTCAGCTGCGGAGTTCCGATAGGTACCGGCGTCGGTGCTGACGCGGGCGCATCCTCTTCAGCCTTCACTGTTGACGGCCTTCGCCTTTTATTGTTCTGTGCCGGCGACGTGTTTGCACTCGGTCCACTGGAACTGGTGCCCTGCTGACTCGCCTGGAGCTGCATCATCGGTGCCGACATCGGTACCGGAACCGGGCTGCCGACCATATGAGGAGAGCCTGGCAGCATTTGGTTGGCCATAGCAGGGCTGGCGCCAACCTGGAATTGACCGAATCCGGGAGTCCTCGGCCCGCCCTGTGGCATGGGCTGGCCGTTCATGACTTGAGCGGAGGCGTTGACCTGGCTGAGATACTGATCGAGTGCGGCATACGGGGCCAGTCCAGGGTGGGCATGATAGTAACCGAACAGCGGGTTCATCTGGCCCATGATCTCGACCATCTGCTAAGAGTTAGTGCTGTATCGATAAAGCGGGGGCGATGCGAACCGATGGTACCTCAAGAAACTGATACACAGCCTCCGTGATCCCCATACCCCTCTTGACCATGGAGTGAGGGAGCTCAATATCGGGGGGAGGGCCGGGAGGGGCCTTGGCCGCCTTTGGTTTGCTCTTCTTGCTCATCTCAGGAGACTGCTTGGGATCCTGCACGTTGAGACTGTGCCACTCTTTAACCCAATTGTGCGACGGTCTGGCGGCTTGAATCACCAATCGCCTCGACACATACTCCTCGTGGCCCGTCGTCTCAAACTCGAAGATGTCGAACTTGTGCTCACTGTCGAAGTAAACACGGAGGGTGCCAGTTGCAACAAGCTGTCCCGTGGTGTCAATGATTAGGTGACCTCAAGTGTCCCGGAGGCAAAACTTACATGTGCGCCGTCGTCAAACCAATAGATGAGGCTCGCCTTGTCGTTCCATATCATGTGGCAGTCGTTGGGCATCGTCCTGTCTGTCGTCCCCTTGTCCATGACCAACTGCATTGACTTGACCCCGCTGTCAAAATGGGTGTGGAAATACCGGGCAATCGCGGGATACGCAATCTCGTAGTGCTTCTGCTGGACTTGATCCTCGTTATCTCTGATGAGAATCGAATGCTTAAAGGCGCCTTTGTGCGAGAAGAACCGCCTGACGAAGCCGTTCCAGTACTCCAGGTCGTCCCGGCCCTTGAGTCCCTGATGAGGCGTTAGCTCAAGTACCGAGTATAATTAGTCGGCGCGGTAACTGACCGAAAACCCACTGAGGTGCTCGCTAAATTGCATCAGCTTCAGCAAACACATGCCCTTTAAGTTCATGGGCGGATCCCGTCTCTGTGCTTGTGCAGCATGGTGTTGTTGTGCCTGCGCCTGTGCCTGCGCTTGTGCCTGCATCTGGGCGACCAACTGAGCCTGGTGTTGTGGTTGCGTAGTTTGAGGGGTTTGCGGCACAGTCTGAGGCTGCTGCTGTTGCGGCTGGGCCTGCTGCTGCTGCTGCTGCTGCTGTTGTTGTTGTTGTTGCTGCTGCTGCTGCTGCTGCTGCTGCTGTTGTGGTTGTGGTTGTTGTTGTTGTTGGGGTGGTGGCTGTTGTGGTTGCTGTTGCGGATTCGGTTGCGGTGTGTGGTTTTGAGGACCAGGAGTCGGCGGTGCAGGTGTATTCGCTCCGGGTCCGGACTGCCCAGGTTGTCCGGGTTGGGAGCCCGGCGGTTGTTGCTGTTGTTGTTGGCCGGGAGTAGGTTGCTGCTGGGGAGGTTGCGGCTGTGGTTGCTGTTGCTGCCCTGGCCCTTGTTGCTGGGCCTGCTGAGCCTGCTGAGCTTGCTGAGCCTGCTGAGCTTGCTGAGCCTGTTGAGCCTGCGCTGCTTGTTGTGCCGCTTGGTGTTGGGCATGCTGTTGCTGCTGGGCCTGCTGCTGAGCCTGCTGCTGCTGTTGCTGCTGCTGCTGCTGGGCATGTTGTGAGTGTTGAGCCTGCTGAATGGCGGCCATTTGGGCCTGTTGGAGATTGAGGTGTTGCGGCGTCATCGGGTGCTGGTTCGGGTTGCCTCCTTGCTGACCCATCTGTATCTGTTGCTGCTGCATGGCGATTTGCTGGGCGGCGAGCATATTGGGCTAGAGATGTTTGTTAGCATAACATTCACTAGCTGAACCTACGCATTTTGCCATAAATCAAAAGCTCCAATGCGGCCGAGGCTGCCTTACGTTCATGGGTTGGCCCTGCTGTTGGTGATGTTGAGCGAGTTGCGCCTGTTGGAGGTGGAAGGGGGAAGCTACCGGCATCCTCCTGCCTCCCATCGCCGCCATGTGAGCGGCCTGTGCTGAGGTCATTTGATTCATGGGTACACCCATTGGCTGCGTGCCCATGTTGTTATACATGGCGTGCTGGGCCATCAACGCCGCCCTTGTCTGCTGCTGGTGTTGCAACTGCTGAAGCCTCTGCTGTTGCTGCATCTGCTGGTTATTTGCGGCGTCTGAGCGTTGCGGTTAGCGCAACTTCCAACGCGAGCACACGCAAGGAGTTACGAGGTACCTACACATCTGGTTCATCTGGGGGTGGAACATTTGTTGGACCTGTGCCGGATTCAAGTGTTGCATGGCATGGGCGTTTGGGTTTCCTGGTGGCATACCCCCCATGAGGGCGGCAGCATTCATTTGAGGGCCGGAGCCGGACACTCCCATGTGCCCAACAAGTTGGTGCGGAATGCCGCCCGCGCTCGTGCCAGGCTGACTCGGGTTGTGGCCCATGCCGGGAGCCATCGGGTGTCCGGGGGGGCCGCCTTGGTGTTGCTGCATTCCGCCAGGGTGCGGCGAAAAACCTGGCCCCATACTAGCCATCATCTCCAGAGCTGGCGGTTATCCACCAAGTGGATATTGATCCAATATCCTCCGCTCTATCGCATGCGAAGCTGGACGCGGGTGGTCGAATGTGTGAATGCTGCACGTTCGTCGGGGCCGGATAGCGAGCGTGTAAACCGGCGAGACAGTCGCGTAGCCGTCAAGAAGCGTTGGATGATCGCAAACAGAGGCCGGACGAGCGATTGCGACCGTGGCGCGGATTGTCGGGGGGTGTCGCGGGTGGTCTTGACGACGGTCCTGTCGCGGGTTATGCGACGTCCCGGGCGGGACAGTGGGAAAAAAGAGCGCGGTAACGCAAGCGGTAGCGATGATAAGAAGAAAGCGATGCGCGAAATGACTATGCGACCGCGAAGTTCGTCGAGGCGTTGGGTGGACGTTTGGGCGAGATCGACAACTGCGGCAACGACGTGTCGCGGTGGGAGGACTGTGGAGTTTGGGGGACGGGGGGTTGGGATTGGCAAGATTAAGGTAGGGAACCAAGAGCGAGCGACTGGGTCCGTGGGCGTGGTAAAAGCGGGCGCCCGATTGAAAATTGGCGTCGCTCCCAGCAAAACGTCGAAACTTTCAGCCGTTTTGTCACCCTTTGACTCAGCATAAATTTTCCAGCGACCGGACTACCGGAGCGAAGACGGCGAAGTGATAAATTGAAAATGTACCGTTTGAGGACGGGTTTGTGGCCCCGGCTTCAAATCACAAAATGCCAAAGTTGGAGAGAAATGGGAATCAGGGGATCAAAGTGAGGCGCCGAAAGGTTGCGAGAGGCTTGGCGGGGAATTGGAATCGGGGCAGTTTTGAGACGGAAGGGCTGCGGGCTGATTTGGCGACTTGGGCCCGTGCCACCTCCACAGCTGTGCCGGAAGAATCTGGAAATCACACTGTGCGTGTAATGCCCGACGAGGGTGGATTCTCGTAATTAGTATACACAGTAGAAGAGGGAACTGGGAACATGGGGAGCTCTATTAGTCGGCCATGCATCCTGTATACGGCAGTTTGTTGATACATATATGTACGGATACCTTGAAGGGAGCTCCCGTTCCTGCAATCGGGATGTCCAAGCCTGGGAAGAGAAAAGAGCGATTGGTCGAAAGGCTTCCATGGTTCCACTCAGAGAGTGTTTTGGAGGACCCCGCTTGCGAATCCCGCACGTTTTATATCACGTGGTTTTGAAATCTCGATTTTTTTTTTCTCTTATCGCTATCGTCAAGCTGAGTATTTCTTGACCGCGGCGCAGCAACCGATCTCGAAATTCTTCTTCATTTCTCACCTCCCAAACCTTTCCATTCCGACTTGCTTCTTAGAGTCGCCGCAAGCGCGGCCGCAGGTTTCAGAGCGCCAGCACTGGTTTACACACGTCCTACGCACGAGTGTTTCGTGGCTCCGAACAAGCGAGGCGAGACTGGATTGGTTCGGGAAGGTCGACTCAGCGTTGACTGTGGCCACCCGAACGACAAAACAAACAACTGCCAAAGCGAAGAAGGTAAGCCAGTTGCTTTTTCACTTTCCCTACACTTCACGCCTTCCGCCGTTGGATGATGACAACACAACTCATGTCTTCATACCCAACTGAATCGACCATGAACGAAGATTTGTCTCGGGTTCCCTTCTACGGGAGGGGCCTGCTACTTGCCAGTATTTTTGTCTGACACGGCGGATGACAATTCTCATCTTTTCCTTTTGGTGGAGCTCGAAATTATTTCAGTCTCCACCGTTGCTGTTTTTTTTTTACGACTTTGGTCGCTGACCCGGCAACAGCAGAATCTTCGAGAGCAGTTTTCGCCGGGCATAAATATTTGCCTTGCTTGCTAACCTCCAGCAAACCTCGCACACAACATCAATCACCAAGGTTAGTTCACCATTCCTTTCTCCCTCCCAACTCCGTATGATGAAAATTTTCCCTACATTCGCAGTTTCCACTCGAGTCCTAAAAGAGCCTTTTCTGGACAAATGAGAGCGAATCCTTCCTTGGATGTCTGACGGAATCAATCACTGTTGTTTTGTGATGATCATATTTGAAGGTGCCAACGGCTAACCTCTTATTTCAGGTGTCTCGACGAGAATGGGCGCTTTTGGTACCCCAACGAGTAGTTTAATACAATATGATTGATATACATACATTCCACGTGTCGTTGCCGTCCTCATCGTTTGGCCTGTGAAATACCCTATTGAAATGCCCTTTCCTCTGTGAACGACAGAGATGTACCTAACCACGTAAGTTTCCCGAGAGGTCCGTTGGTTTCGGATCTTGCCGCAGCAAGTTATCCAGCACCGGCGAGAAGCGTGGAAAAGTATCGAGCTGCCATGCCGCCCATATTGTAGAGTCGAATTATAAATCTCTCACATCGCCACGAAGCACCATGCTGGTGGATGCATGCACCATGGCATTAATATTCACAAGGTCTCTTGGGAGTGTGGTTGATGGTTTGTGATTCACAAAATGTACTGTATTTGTTACACGCGCCGCTAATATCATCGACTCTCGTCAAGGTGAATTCTCGTCAAGGTGGATAGACAGGCACACAAAGTACACACTGACTGAGGCTTCGCCATGCCAAAAACGCCATCCCTTCCCCTACCCCCATCACCTTCCGTTGACCCTGTCTTGCCCTTCCCCGGTTCCGGATGATCGATCCCCAACCAAACATCTCAATACTCCAACCGCCCACACACAAACCACCAAACCCACAAACGCCAAACACACATAAAAACGCATGCGACAAGCCTCCAACCAACCAACCAACCAACAAACAAAAACCGCGCCCGCCCCATCCTATCCTATCCTATCCTATCCTATCCGTCCCCGGGTATCTCTTCAAACCGCAACCCCCTCCTCCAGGACACTCCCAATCCCACCCCCACCCCCACCCCCACCAGCACCAGCAGCCCCAAGACTCCCCGCCATCGACAGCCCGGACCCCAACCCCAACCCAGACCCAGACCCCGACGACTCCACCAGCGGAGGCGGCAGCGGCAGATGGGGCGGGGGCATGCCCAGGACGACGCCGCCGCGCTTGGTGGCGCGCCCGCCGACCATGCCGCGCCGGTTGCGGCCCGTGCGGCCGCGGCCCAGCCAGTTGAGCTTGAGCAGCTTGTTGAGCTCCTCGACCATCTTGTTGCCCTCTTCTTCCCCGTCGCGAGCGGCTGGACCGCCACCGCCGCCGCCGACGCCGCTGCCGACGCTGCCGCTGACGCTGCCGCCGATGCTGCTGATGCTGCCGCTGACACCGCCCGGTACGGCCGCGACGGGCGTCACGCCGACCGAGGCGAGCACGCTCATGCACTGCAGCATGCGGCCGACCATCTCGGTGACTTGCTTGGAGTCTTCGACGTTTTGGTCGCGGAGGCTGCCACCGGTCCCGCCGCCGCCGCCGCCGCCCTGGCTGGTGGTGGTGTTGTTGGACATGGTTGTGTGCAGGGCGAGGTTGAGGGTGGAGTTGGCGGCGGCGCTGATGGCGTGCATGCTGCTGGGTGTGAAGGGCCGCAGCGGGTGGGCGGCGCTGTCGCTGCCGAAGGAGACGTTGCTGATGGCGCGGCTGCGGTTGCCGCTGCCGGAGCTGTCGCCGAGGAGGGTGCTGCCCGCGCTGTTGTAGCTTGCCACGGAGGGGTCGAGGGAGGTGGCGGTGCCGGGGCGGTATTGCCCAAGGGCGCTGGGGAGGCTTGTCGAGGCGTAGTTGTCGGAGGGTGAGTTGGAGAGCTGTTGGTTTATGCTTTGGTTGTGGTAGCCCGGAGAGGGAATGGGGAGAGGCGGGGAGCCGAGCGCCATAGAAGCGAGGGATTGGGGGAGAAATTCGAGAGAGAGGCGAGAGAACATAGCCTTGAGCGTGTCGTAGCGTGGGAGGATGACGATGTCGCGGAACGCGAGAAGGACGAAGCGGCGGACTTCGAGAACGGACGATGCTGGAGAAACGGTAACGCTGTGGCTGCGGCCGGGCTTCTGGGTGACAGATGATGTCCCATCACTTGTCGAGGTCGCCGCCGGGATGCCACCCCAGAAATCGCGGGCTTGCTCGGCGGACATTAGGGGCCCGTGACCTGAAAATTCCAAATCCAACGGTAGGAACACGGCCTGCATGTAGGGAAGGATACTGGTAAAAGTGAAGATCCACAGCTCGACGAGCGCCGGAATTAGCCTATCCTCGGGAGTCTTGCGAAGGGTGTGATCGAGGCTAGAGAACCCCGTCGCCAAAAGCTCTCTCATGTCGTCCACGATGATATTGGGGCTGCGTCGGGCTAGGCAATACTGAATGTGCATCGTGACCACACGGTTCAGGTCCTCAACCGGCAACCGGAGATCCTCAGCCTCAAAGACGACGAGCAGCTTCGCTTTCAAAAAAGGCCAGGCATCATCATAGGTCATGTTGTTCAAGCCGTACTTGTGGCTGTCAAACGGCTCGTTGAGGTAGAGAGTGGAAGCCTGAGTAGCGGAGCCGGAAGTGACGCTACTTGAGCCAGGCCACTCGCTTGTGACGGCACTCGCGGTGTCGTCAAACGATTTCTCCTCCTTCCTTCTCTCCCGAAAGGCACGCCCTCCATGCCGAAGGTCGAGGGCTGATTTGAAGCCCGTAGTGTTCGGTCCTGGGCTCTGCGGCAAACTAAAGTTGTAAAGACTGCTCGGGGCGCTTGGGTCGGCCGGCCGCGAGTTGCTCATGGCGGACGAGAGCGGGAGGTGGTGGTCATCCTTGAGCTTGTGCTTCTGCCGCGACAAGAAGTGGTGCTTCTTTTCCTTCTCCTTGCCCTCCTTTTCTTGCGGCATGTCGGCGGGTCGTATTGTGGCAGCAGACGAGTTTGGTAAGCTGTAAAATGACTGGGAGCTGGACTCCAAGCTGGTAGTGCTAAAGTTGCCACGTTGTAGATTTGCGAATGCGTGTCCAACCTTCCCCGGACTAGGAAGCGGCTTGTCCTTGCTATCACTTTTGCTTCCGATTTTTACTTGCCGCGAGAAGAGTTTCACCTTCGACTTCTCCGGCTTTTGAGGCTTCTCGGAGGCCGGAGGCGGAGGTGGAGGTTGAGGCGTAAATGATTGCGAGGGTATCCCGGGAGATGCCTGAGTGGATCTCGGGAAGACCAGGTTGGCGGCAGCTGTAGCCGCGAGAGTATGGTTGCCAGCAAGGCCATTGTGGTAGGTCTGGCCACCGAAGGCATTATCACGAGGCACGCTCGCCTCGGTGAGGCTCAGCATTGGGGGGTTCATGGTAAATGAACCGCCGCTCGCTCGTTTGGCTGGCGGTGGATCATCCCCGGCAGGCGCTGGCGCTGTTTGTGAACGTTGTCGTGCATGTTGTGCCTGCTGCTGTGCTTGTTGTGCCTGTTGTGCTTGTTGCGCCTGTTGCGCCTGCTGCTGCTGCTGCTGATTTTGGTGCTGCATAACGGCGGCCTGAGCAGCAATCTGGCTGGCTGACATCTCTCGGTGCGCCGGAGGCACGCGTTTCGGGGAGTGGTTCGAAAGACCGATATGTGAGAGGTTGGAGGTGCTTGTCGAGGGCAGGGTGGGTTCGAACAGACCGGCGTTCTGCGAGTGCTTGCGCGAGTGGCTGACGCCTCGACTGGAGAAGGTGGGTGTGACGGGCGAGGAAGTAGCTGGCGGGAGCGTGAGAGGCGAAGGTCCGTTGCGCGGAACACCGTCGCTGGGTGACTGCGGCCCCGCGACGGAGCGGGCGGCGGAGACGGCGGTTGACACAGTCGGGCGCGAGAAGTTCTGCAAATTGGTGGTGCTGCTATTGTTGGAGCCGCTGGTGAAGCTGGCGTAGATGGGTGTCGGGGCTGGCGCAGTCTGTCCTCGAGTCTTGTGGACATTCAATGGCGCCCGTTCTTCGCTTGACAGCGAGTCCTGCCGGTTCTGTCGCGTGCGCGAGAGATCTGTCGTACTTGCCGGGTTGCTCGCAGGCAGGGGCGAGAAGCTCCCTGGAGCCCTCGGCGTGGGTCTTGTGGGTTGCATGGGTCTTGATGTCAGAGGAAGGAGTCGATGTATCACATCTTGGCTCGGTGCACCGGATTCGGCGGTTTGCGACGCCCAGCCCTGTTCACAAGGCCATGCTCCAGAGCGGTATCGGTGTGTTCGATGCCGTCGGGGTCGAAAAAATGGTTAAAAATTGGCCGTCGGATATTGGATATCGTCGAGGATCGTTATGGAGGGGGTTCAAATCAAAGAATACGGGAAGCATGGAAGTGCGCTAACTAACAGTCGACAGAAGTGCGGCTGCGCAGGGCAACCCAACCAACCCGCTGTGTTGGTGTCAATTCGTCATCCCCTGCCGCAGCTGCAGCGACCGACGGAACGCCATTGTTTGACCCGGCGACGGCCAAGGAGCAGGGGAGGGGCAATTTGCAACCCCGCAGCCTGCCAAGTTTCCGGCGGGGCATTGTTGAACACAGCTGCGCAATGGAATGGATGTCAACATTTCTACCTCGCTCCCATAATTTGTCACCAGCAGAGCGGGAATCTTCGACTGATGAAGCGACAACTGTCCACCTCACCCCCGCCAATATCGCATCCCGACAGGAGGTGTTCTAACGATACAAGCAATCCCCTGAAAAGAACCTCCAAAATGGCCGCCCAACAACAACCCACCCTCTCAGCAGCCTACAGCTCGACCACCAACGCACCCTTCACCATCTCCCTCCCACTCACCGCCGCCGCCGATAGCACGACTGTCGAACTGAAAGCCAAATACCTCTCCGAGCTGCGGCAGTCCGTGATATCTACCCAGGGGCAGATCAACCGGGAGCTCACGGCGCGCATGGATGAGGACAAAAGGCGGGAGGCGGTCGCAGCGACAGCCAACGGGGCTAAGGTCGTCGACGACGAGAAGGAGGAAGAAAACTATGGCGAGGAGGTGCAGGAAGGAGAGGATTAAAAGCTGCTCAACCAACTTGGGCCATTTATTCAGCCATAGCCAGGACGGGGGCTGCTAAGAGGCTAACAAGGGGTATCCATCTGCGTTCGTTGAATCCGGTTCTACCTACACTACAACCACCTGCCAACGACCAAACCTAATAAAAAACGATCAGGGGGAGCCCGGCCTGCCGATACCATAAAAAGGAAAATCACAACCCATCACCCCCCGGCCCTCCCCCACTGCCCATACCCAGACCGGATACTCTCCCCCGCCGGCGACAGCGCCCTCGACGCCGACCCATTCACACTCACACTCGCACCCCCAGCACCCGCCGCAGCCGACCTCCCCAAACAACCATAATGCACCACCACACTATCCGGCAAAACCGCCACCACACTGCCCCCAATCCGCTTATGACACACGCCGCACACGCGCTCCTCGGCGATCACCACCCGCCTGTTGCGCCCGCCCTGCCCACCACCACCGGGAATGCCATCGCCCAGGAAGAGCAGCGACTGGCTCGCGAAGAGGGCCGTCTTGCGCAGGCCGGCCAGCACGCGCGTCTCGTTGACGGCGCTGTTGGCGCTGCGCATGCGCCCGCGGAAGTACGACTCCAGCTGCCCGACGGGTAGGCTGTCCGGCACGAGGGAGAGCGTGGATGTTGCGGGCAGGCGGGAGCCGTGTTTGGAGAGGAGGTCGAGGGCGGGGGTTAGGTTGGGGCTGTATTCGGGGGGCGGGGTTAGGTAGAGGGAGAGGAGGGTGTGGTAGATGGAGGGCTTTTCTTCGGCGGTTGTGGGGGGGTGGTTGGGAGGATGGTTTGGCGGCTTCTTGGGGGGCTGGGGTGGGGGCTAAGGGGGGTTGTTGGGTTTTGTGGATGTGGTTGCAGTATCTGTGGGAGAGAGGGTTAGTAAAAAGAGATGGGTGGATGGTGGGAATGAAGGTGGTGGGACCGTACTCTTCGGCTTTGGCATAGTCTTGCATCTTGAAGACGTAGATCATTAGTGCCTGTCTGTGCTGCCCCATATTGCTGAGCACCACGGCTTGTGCTTCGTAAAACGGCGGGTCTGGGTGAATACTTGTCAGTCGAGCCCCTTAAGTTAGGACTTTCGGTGGAAAACTCACCGTCTTTGGGAATCAAGCCCCTCGCCTTGCCCAGGCCGTACTGTTTGCTCTCCCTCAAGAACTTCACTAGCCGCTCCAATAGGGCATCCCACTCCTCCCCCCTCTCCTTCTCTTTGTCCACCAGCTGCTTGATGAACAGCTCCACTAGTTTATCATGGAAGTCGGGCGTCAAGTCATTCAGCTCGTTGATGATATGCTCCAGATATCGGATCTCCAGCCCAATATCAATACCATCTAGAAAATCCAAAACCTTATCCCTAGGCAGCGTCTCCGCATTCTCGGAATCGGCAAGGAACACCTCCATGCCCAGTTCGGGGTCTTTCTTCAACGTCCATTCGGAGAACTCCAAGATGACATCAATCATCTCGGGCGGCAGGCCCTGCAGGTACATGACGGTCCGCTGCGGGCCGTGCAGGGCCGGGGCGGCGTCGTCGGGCTCGTCGGGGCTGCCGAAGCGGCGCAGCAGGCTGAGGGCCTGGTGGTGCAGCTTCTTGCCGTAGAAGAAGTCGACCAGCTCGTTGAAGCGGTTGTGCTCGACCAGGCGCTCGTTGACGACGTCCGGGTCGCAGAAGTTGGGGATGCGGAACAGCGAGCTGGCCAGCGTCGGCCGCGAGTACATGAAGGCCCGGAATAGCGTCGTGTCGAGCACCCGGAAGGTCGACTGCAGGTCGCGCTCGAGCTGCTCGTCGCTCTCGTCTGGGGACGAGAGCAGGAGGGTCTTGAAGGCCTCTTCGGTGGAGCCGGACTCGGACTTGCGCGGTTTGAGTTTGCCTGTGGTTGGGTCGAGGACGCGTTGGAGTCGCGTGCGGGCGCCGGCTAGGTAGCTGTTGAGACCCAGGACGGCGGCCATCAGGTCTTTGTCGGTCTGGGACTGTTCGTCCATCGGCTTGCCCTTAATGCTTGCTGTCTCGTCGTCGGAACCCTTCTTGGATGAGGCTATGCTGGCAGTCTCGGGGTTGAGTTTTCGATTGCCCATAAGGTACTTAGCGAACCCGCCACCTCTAGTGGGCGAGGCAACTTGAGCGGCGAGATCGGGCTTTGTCTCCTGTTCATCGCCCGCTTTCCCGTTGGCACTGTCCTGCTCCGAGTCGTCCTGCTTCTCTTCCTCAACCCCTAGCTCTCCCGCAATAATCTTGGGGAACAACCTTAGTACCCGTTCTGGAGGGGCATCGACTTCATCCTCGTTGAACAGATCCATCGAGTCGCGGTACTTCTTTTGGCGGAACAAGAACTCTGCTTTTTGCATCTTGACTTCCCGTAACGTTTCCGTCTTGTTCTTGAGCAGCGCATCTTCTAGCATGCCCAGGATGCTGATTGCCTCGTCAAGTCTGCCGTTCTTAACCAGTTCATCAATCTGGGAATCATAATCCGTGGCATCCATCCTCCACACCACCCTGTCGCTCAGGACATGGAATCCTTTGCCGGCGTGCGCCAAACTGACAGTCGGGGGCGGGAAATGAAGTGATGCGGCACCAGGAAGACCGATAGTCTGTAACAGACTCAGGGTATCTGGGTTGCGGACTTCTAGGCTGCCTTTCGCCGGCGGTTGAAGCGCCAGTATGTACGGGTAGCTGTACCCGATCCCCTCCGGCGCCGCCTGCCATGGAATCTGGCGCTTCTCGATGGCCTTCCCTGAGTCATCGATAAACAAGGTATTGATATCTTTCGCGAGGAGGAGCTCCCCTTCCGCCAGTTTGGCCGACAGTGGCTTCGGCATGTAGCCACCGAGGCCCATGTACCCCATCCCGGCGGCGCTCACGGCACCAAAGCGCCCTTGGCCACCGGCCGCGTTTCCAATAGCCCCGGGTCCAACGATGTCCTCAACACTGCCGTCCTCCACATCAACCATGACGTACCCGCTGTTCATGCCGCAGACGAGCTTGGTCGCATTCGCCCATGTGATGGACCTGATTGACTCGGCCAGCACAATCTCCGCCACATCCGGCGACAGCTCGCTCTCGTGCCATGACCACAACAGCAGACGACGCTTTACGGAAACGGCCAGGCGCGAAATAATCTCGGGGATGCCCGTGTCTGGGTCTTCGACGACGTTGCTCGTCACCGCAAAGGTGGAGGCATTCTTGGTACGGGACAGCGGGGCCTCGATGGGCTCGAAGGTCTGGTAGTCGTGGATGGAAACGGCGTAGTTGGAGAGCGAAACGATAATGTTGGCCTCTTTGATTATGGCCAGCTGCTCGATGGCGCGCGTCGAGAACTTCTCTACCTCTCGCAAGAGGTCGGTCGGCTTGGCCGCCTTGGGCGTGGGCGGTGGTTGACCATCCTGCGAGGTCGCTGCGGTAGGGCTAGCAGGATCGGTAGAGTTGGTAGGACCGGCGTCTTCGACTTGCGCCTGGGCGGCTAATGTGCTGTCGGCGGGCTTCTCGTCGGGCTTCGCGTCGGGAGGAGTAACTGGCTCGTTGACTCGGTAGATGCGCAGGGAGCCTGTGTTGAGGCCAACGAGAACACGGTCGCCTAAACACGTCGGTTAGTTAGTTGTCACAAAGAGATGTTCCGAAAATAAGACTAGCGCACCGTAAGCTAAGATGGACTCGATCTTGGACTTGTCCCGTTGCTTGAGCTCGATGATGGGTCGAGCTGTGAATGCGGACAGCATGGCGGCCGCCAGCTCGTCAAGTTCGTGCGCTTAACGCAATTATCGATACATCAGGAGCTGTCGGAGCCGACTTGTCAGAAGAAGCTGCCTGCTGTTGTTGGTGTTGTGAGCTTGGGGTTGCGAATGCCTACCTCGGCCTTCGTTGCCCCGGCCGCATGACGGCATGGGGCCGTTGGTAGCTGGCTTCGATAAGGGTTAGGGTCTGGTCACGAAGAGCGCTGTTCGTTCCTTCGACCCAAGATTCGTTCGACATCAAATCAACAAGGGCTTGCTTCCCTCATGCCTCTAAATCCTTAAACTCAATCCGCAATGCGCCCCAACGATGCCCAGATGGAGATAATGTGTCTATTATGGGACGCTTAGGATGACCTCAGGCTGTTCAATATTTGCCTTGCCCCACGACCTTGAGCCTGACGTTACTAATAACACCGTCCTGTTCCCGTAAACAATGTTCCCGACTAATAAAACTTGGCTACCTACCTACCTAATAAATCCTAACTACGCCAAGTTAGCCACCTACATGTTGAGCATGTAAGAAGTGGTATGGTAGAAACGGATAACAAGTAAAAGGCACAAGTTGAAAGGTAGCCAGGAGGCATGAAACATAAATTCCTCCGGACTCTACGAGGAGTGGAGGAAACCGCCCCTGGCTTCGACAGCAAGCCATATCAACAAATACTCGATAATGGGCTCAGCAGCCTAGAAATCTACTAGGTAAGGTAGTTAATAAGTCAGCCCCGAATATTATTTGTTGAACGGAGTATCCTTTACACTAGAAGACAAAGGGAAATCAAAATTAGAAGAGGAAACAGGAATCTATAATTTTCCGTGTCTGTAAGCCAGAGTCTATGAACTCCTATTCCAAGAGCAGCCCACCCATCCCGCTAGTATTAATGAACCCCAATTCAAATTCAACCCCCGCTAAAACAATAAATATCCGCTACCGTTTACTGGCTTTCACTCCCCGTATCCGTCGCCATCTTTTCCGCGTCCGATTTCACGCTCTTCCAGCTCGCAGCTGACCACCTAGCACCGATTACCAGGCCAGGGTGAAAGACCGTCAGGAGAATGCAGGCCAAGGCAATCATGGTCCCCTCCAGCACCATAAACGTGACTTCGTCGTTGGCCAGCGGGCCATTGAAACCCTCGGAGAGCTCAGCACACCGAAAGACGGAGCGCACAAAGATGAAGACACCCGTGAGGACGACAGCGACAAGAAACGCGGGCTGGAACGAGCGCCGCGCGCGTAGATCCGCAAAAGCCGGGTTGAGGGAAGCCGTCGGGGTAGAGCGGACGCGCATCCAGAACTCAAAACTGAGCGCGGCGAACAGGGCGAGGGCGACGACCTGCCAGGCGACGCCGGCGATCATGGTGTTGATGCCGGCGCGGAGGGCGGGCGAGCCGAACTCGGAGATGGACGCGATGGCGCCGCCGGCCGCCTGCAGGATGAGCGCCACCACGTCGCACCCGATGAAGATGTACGTGTACACCTGCGGCCGGAAGCGGGCGCGGTCCGGCGCGTATATGACGACTAGTCGTGACAGGCTGAGGTAGATGGCTGCGGCGAGGAAGGCCGGGGCGATGGTGAGGCAGACGAGGTACCTGCAGTGTTGGGGGGGTCTGGTTAGATACCGGGGATGGAAAGTAATCAAATAAAGGGGGTGGGGGCGCTGGGGTATGAAAGCTTCGGGAGCACTTACATGATAAAGAATACGTCCGTAAACATGTTATCGCGCATCAGAACCCTCGCAATGTACCCGAGGAGCTCGAGGATGAGCCCCCCCGACATGGCAATCAGGTAGCCCCAGGTCTTGTGGCGGATGCCGAAGTAGATCTGTGGGAGTAGGCAGAGCCCGAAGACGGCCGCGAACAGGGCGTTGCCGGCCAACGAGGGGAAATATGACATAACGCCGAGGTGGAGGCCCTCAAGCTCAAGCGGGCAAGTACATGACGTGCATAGCCTGGGGTTCTGGAGGAGTGTCAAGTTGAATGTTGCAAGCGTGGTGCCGCTCCAGTCGGGCTCCCCCGTTGCGCAGACCATCGTGTTGAAGTTGGGAGGGGCGAGAGGTATTCGTGGGTGGGTTGCAAGTATGTTCCGCTGGATTATTGTCCCTTTTTGTGTTCTGAAGCTGGATGATATGGCTGATATCTCACGGATGAGCGCAGACACCGGCGAGCGTGTGCTGATTATGCAATCTCCTTAGACTTGAGTTGAATGGAGAAGGAATGAAGCCTGAGGGTGTAAGAGAGTACATATACTCGTAACTGAATTTAGGACTAGGAACATCTTTGGTAGCCTTTTCATTTTCATAGCCCCCAAAATACGGCGTTGAGATTACCTTTGGGCTATGCTTGTGTGACGCGTCACCTCCCGATTCCTTCGTTCGATAGGTATTGCTGAGCCTCATCCATTTTGAGTTACTGGGACCAGGAGTCCGAGATGACGACCGCCTTGGCAACTCCTGCGGCTCAGCTCATGTTTCCAACGGGCATGGGCTCACTCTTCAACTTAAGAGGCCCATCGGTCATACCGTTGTCATGTCACGTTTTCTACCCGAGCGACGGAATAGGAACCCTGAACAGTTCAGACATCAACCTCTACCCTTGTTTTCCTTTCCCCCTTCTTCATTTCTTTCTTCCTTGCCTATTTTCGTTCTTTTTTCTTTCTCTCTTTCTTTGTTCTCTCTCTCTCTCTCTTTTCCTTTTCTCTTTTCTTTTTTTTCTCTATTTCTTTTCTTCCGTTCTTTCCTTTTCACCCCATTTTCCGTTCCGCAATCACCAGTATTTGTCCGATTATCAACGGTCGCGTTCTCAACACGTCGAGAGACGGCGAGTCGTTGAAACAGGTCTCCGGTTCTCCTCTTGTTCTGACCCTCGTGGTTAGACGTTGGCCGTGCTTGGACTCGACATGAGTTTGAGTTATTGTAATTTGGCAAAACACCGGAGAAAATGCACATGGGCGTCATGCGTGAAGTGCTGATCTCGAAAGGGGGCCCGCATGACCCAAACCCTTTCCCACGCGCTTCCCCAAACCCTCCAAACAGGAGACCGAGTCAGGGCTCATGGTCAAGGGGAAAGAAAGGGGTTAGGGTTCGCACCGGCGGTGAGATGCTGTTGTACGTAACGTATCGCAGCCGAAGCCCATCATGTACGTAATTACAACACGCATGCCCCCAACTTTACGGGTTTCACAGCCGGGATCACTGTTCGCCAAGGCGTTCCAGGCTCCCGACCACCCAACGGGCGGTGGAGTTATGGTGCACAAGTGGGGCCGGTTGATGCCGTCTTATCGTGGGTGTGCGCCTGCAAGGTTGGGGGAACGAGAAGCAGCCAACTTTATTCGTAGTCACGCTGTTCATCGAGTCAACGGATGCCTTCGAGGCAAAATCATTGAAAATTCCACCCCCGTCCTCATCTTCGTCCCCCTCCCCCAACCGATCCGCTGGTCTTCGCGCGCAGCAGACGCCCGCATCGACCATACAAACACCTCTAGGCAATCTCGAGAGGGGAGGGAGCCCGCAGCGTACCACGTCCGATAACCCGTCCGACAATCCACCCGACCAGATCGAGTTGCAACCGTACCCGGCAGCCGCCGAGAAGTACCGCGAATTTGCAAGCCAGCGCCAGCACAAGTACGACGTCAAGCGGGCCGAGAAGCGCAGGTGGCTCGAGCAGCAGGACGAGATGAAGTTCTCCCACAGTATCCAGTTCAACGCCGTTCCAGATTGGAGCAACCACTACATTGCATATAGCAATCTCAAGAAGCTGTAGGGAATCCTCGGTCCTGCCGTGATTCATCGGAACCTTGTTTCGCTGACATCTGTTCCCAGAATATACCAGCTCGAGAAAGCCATCCACCAACCAGCCGGCGATGCCGAGTCCCGACCACTGATACAAGATGACGATCCCGAAGCCGTCTTTAGCCGCGCCCTCGACGTCGAGCTAGAAAAGATCACCTCTTTCTACGTCCTCAAAGAGAACGAGCTGTTTGAGGAGGTGGACCTGCTCCTCAAGGATGCCGAGGAGTTCGAGGAAGAAGCTGGCGTCGAGGAGGTTCGCCCACCCACTCGCAGCATCGAGAGGACAAGTTCAAATCCGGGGCGGCTTCGGAGAGACAGCACGCGCAGCCAGCTATCTACCGAGGATGGCATGGAAGATAGCGACGAGGAAGGGGACGAGGAGACGGGTCTCACTAGCAAGAGGCGGAGCAGAAGCTTCGGAGGGCGCGGGGGTATGCGAAGTTCCATGATGACCGACATGACGGCATCAACGGACTTCACGCGGTCGATGCGGAGAATGAGCATGAACTACGACGACTACGCTGAGCAGGCCGTTCTCTTCTCATCCGGGATCATGCTCAAGAAGCGGATGATCAACATCTACGTCCAGCTGTGCGAGCTCAAATCGTATATCCAGCTGAACCGAACCGGCTTCAGCAAGGTCATAAAGAAGTTCGACAAGATCATCGACCGCCGGCTGAGGCCCAAATACATGAGCACATTTGTCGACACCGCCTACCCCTTCCGCGCAGATACGACGAGGGGCCTGGAAGAGCGGATCACGCAGATGGTGCAGGCGTACAGTGTCATCGTCACCAACGGTGACTCAGAGACTGCGATCCGGGATCTCAGATCGCACCTGAGAGAGCACGTCGTATGGGAACGAAATACCGTCTGGAGAGACCTGATCGGATTGGAACGGCGAGCCGAGGCTGCCAGCCTGGGCCATACCCTTCTCGGGGTTGACGCTGATGCTCAGAGGACGCGGCTGCAAGGTGATGATGAGCTTGTTTTGCCGACTAAGGAGATAACGACCCCCCTGGGCCGCTTCGTTTGCCCAACATGGTTGCTCACTTCGACGACGCTCACCCTTGTTATCATCCTCGCCCTCTTCTTCACTCTTCTCTACATTCCCATCATGGAGAAAGCCGAGCAGCAGAACTGCCTGGCTATGCTGGTGCTCGTCAGCTTGCTCTGGGCCACCGAGGCGCTCCCCTTGTTCGTCACGTCGCTCCTCATTCCTTTCCTATGCGTCGTCCTTGAGGTCTTCCGCGACAAGGAGAAGCCGCACGCGAGGCTGGGTGCTAAGAAGGCCACTGACGCCGTCTTCGCCGCGATGTGGACGCCTGTCATCATGCTCCTGCTCGGCGGCTTTACCCTCGCAGCAGCGCTTTCCAAGTGCGGCATCGACAAGCGCATCGCCACCTTCGTCCTCAGCAAAGCCGGCACGCGCCCCAAAACGGTTCTCATCGCTAACATGGCCGTTGCCGCTGTCGCCAGTATGCTGATCAGCAACGTCGCGGCACCCGTCCTTTGCTTCGGTATTATCGAGCCCATGCTCCGCAATCTGCCCGCCGGCTCCCCTATGTCCAAGGCCGTCATCATCGGCATCGCCCTGGCATCTAATATTGGCGGGATGCTCTCCCCGATCGCCTCGCCCCAAAACGTTGTCGCCATCGGCATCATGGAGCCGCCGCCCACCTGGGGTCAGTGGTTCTTCATTGCCATCCCGGTCGGCATCATCTCCCTCTTCTTCATCTGGCTGCTCCTGCTCTTGGCCTTCAAGCCCGGCCGCGGCACCACCATCGTGCCCGTCCGGCCCGTGCGCGACCCCTTCACCGGCGTGCAGTGGTTCGTCTCGGCCGTGACCATCGCCACCATCGGTCTGTGGTGCGCCTCGCACAGCCTGGAGAACGTCTTTGGCGACATGGGCGTCATCGCCATCATCCCCATCGTGCTCTTCTTCGGCGTCGGCATCCTGACCAAGGAGGACTTCAACAACTTCCCCTGGACCATCATCATCCTCGCCGCCGGCGGCCTGTCCCTCGGCAAGGCCGTCAACTCGTCCGGCCTGCTGCACACCGCCACCCGGGCCATCACCGAGCATGTCGAGAACTACAGCCTGTACGGCATCCTGGTCGTCTTCTCGGGCCTGATCCTCGTCATCGCCACCTTCATCAGCCACACCGTCGCCGCCCTGATCATCCTGCCGCTGGTGTACAACGTCGGCAAGGGCCTGGACGAGCCGCATCCCAACCTGCTGGTCATGGCCGGCGTGCTGATGTGCAGTGCCGCCATGGCGCTGCCGACGAGCGGGTTCCCCAATATGAGTATGTTTCTCCCTCCCCTTCTACTCTTTTTTGTCCTCCCCTCCCCCATTTCCCTCACCAAACCACCCCATTACTAACACACCTCACCCACAGCCGCCATCATGAAAGAGGACCCCGCCGGCCAGCGCTACCTAAAGGTGAAGCACTTCATCCGGGTCGGCGTGCCGAGCAGCATCATCTCGCTCGCCGTGGCCGTCACGGTGGGATATGTGGCGATGAGAGTCACAGGCATGTAATAAATGAATTGGGGAGAACGAGGCATTGGATTGGGAAGATGATTTGGTTAAAGAGAGACCGAGCACCACCTCCCTGGGGGAGAGAAAGGCAAATTTGGATTGGAAAGGCGCGTGGGGGGGGGGGGGGCTCCATTTGTTACAATACACTACAACAACTACATGAGGTGCATGGCGGGGTTGGGAGGGGGCCGGGTTTTGTTCGTTTGAAGAGGGCGTCTCTCTTTGTTTCTTTCTCTTTGTCCCTCCGAAATACCCGCGGATAGAATAGTATCGGGAGGCGCGGGCCCTGGAGGCGGGCGGACATACCGACAATGGCTCTTGAGGAGTTGATAATTCGTTCAGTGTCACCTTTTTCTCTGGCTGCATTTGTGGTTCCGCTTCAACGCAGAAGGGTTCAATCCAATATATTTCAATCCCCATTACCACGCCCCAAATGATTGAGTTGATCATGTCACACATTATACCGACCGGTTCCTTTATTCCTTAGGTACCCTCTGCCGCCGTCTTCCCGCTGTTCCCCTCCTAATGATATCAAACTAGAAAATAATTGGGGTATCAAATAGCACGGTATACGGTATTTCTTAACCACCCATGATTGTTGAGGAGAAACCAAACCCAGCACCGGAAACCAAATCATCGGAAAGTCCTGAACACCTCATCCCATCCCCCGCCCGACGTCGAACGGGCCAACCCCCAGTTTCAAAATGCAGCAGTAGCCTCCTTCTGCGAAGGAGTCGTCGGCGAAATCGGCCCACCCATGTTCCCGTTCGCGGCACTATGTGCGTGGCCATGTTGCCCGAGCGACAGCACCTTTTGCAGGCTCCGCCTGAACAGCGCCTTGCCCGATGACCCGGCGCCCTCGTCGGAGTGGGAATGGGACTGCGAATGGCCCAGACCATTTTCCTTATCTTTCTCCTTGGTGTCCTTCACCTCGTGCGTCGTCGCCGCCGTCGTGGCAGCTGTCTTATTCGCCCCACCCGCCGAGCCACCAAACAACCCGACGAGGCTTAGCCTCCTTCCCGACGTTGGGCCTGCGGCTGCGTTCTTGTTCCGTTGCTTTTGGGCTTTCCACTGGCGCATGGCGATAACCTCGGCGTTGGCTGCCGGGACAGGGGCCGGGACAGGATACAGAGTTTTCGGGGGCCACTCGCCGTCGCGCTTCCAGCCGACGACGCAGGCACGCAGCATGTCGGCGAGGTTGACGGGGCAGGACGGCTGTTGGCTCTGAGAAACGACTCTATCGTAGAGGGAGCTGTACATGGATGGCTGGATCGAGGAGCGCATGGCGTTCTGTGGCGGCAGGAGTGGGGGGGCGACGGGGACGACAGTGTGGACAGGGTACAGGACACCGACGGCATTGGAGTCTTGCGAAATTGTCCTATGTGCGCCTCCTGAGTCCGAGTCGGAGGTTGTTGCTGTGGATGAGCGGGGCGCAGTCGTAGAGATGGGGGAGGTTGGCACGGGGGGCGAGCCGGAGGTGATGATAGCGCTGTGGGAGACCGACGACTGCGTTTTTTGGTGGCGCCAGAAGAGGCGACGGCCGGAGGAAGGTGAGACTGGGCTTGCTGGTTTCGGCTTCACCCGCACCGTTTTTGCGCCTGTCCAGGCGTTGCGGCGGGCCTCGAAGCATGCCAGCCCAGTGTTCCACTTTGTCTCATCCCGCACGGCTCTCCTTCGGCATGCACGCTTCTTCTCGATAGAATCGTGGACGGCTGCGCCAACAGCCTCTGGACTGTCGAAGCGAAATGGAGAGGCCGAAGGTTGGGGTTCATCGTCGTCTGATAGATCCGACGTCCATTCTGCCCGTGGCCGGAAGTGCCCAGGATCGTCCGAGATGGTGCTATACACTGACGCTGCGTCCGACTCGGAGTCGGCCTCCTCCCCTGGATCCCTCGTGGTTTCCTCGTCGGCTGTTGCTAATGGAGGGGTAGAGTCTGGTGCAACATCCGCCGTTGTTTGGACGCCTTCTACTTCATCGGGAGCTGACGTTTTTGTCGGAGTCGGTTCCGAAGTCGCCACGGGCGGCCAGGTGAATTGCCAGTCGTTGCGTATCTTCTCAACGAGGTACTTCCTTACGGCTTCCCTATTCCTGGTCTTGTCTTTACTGACAAGATCGGCGTCGATATCTGGCGGTGGCGGGACGCCCTGTGGGAAAGAATTGCGGAATTTGGTGAGGGTCGTCCTCGGCGACCTATACAGATCCGAAAAGATCATGGTGGATGGAGTTGTGTGAAGAGAAAGCTCAGGAGCGAGGTGATCGCCACCGGTGGGCGCGCGTGACGCTTCTGGGGTAACAGCCTTTATAGGAATTGGCTGCGCGGGGAGTTGGAGCTGGCTCTGAGCGTGCGGGGCGACCAGCCCTGGAAGTGGTATGATGGCCTCGCCAAGCAGGCCGGGCTTGCCCAGACCTGTTGAAGGGTGCAAGCAAGGGTTAGTGATCTGCGTATTTTAACTTGGAGGCCAAGCTGCAGTGACATGTGCGCCTGCAGCCTCGTGCTTGGCCGGCTGTCGGAGAGGCCCAGAGCTGATGAAGTCGTACTTATCCACAAGTCGCGATGCTTGGCAATTGCGGGATATGTGGGATATTGAAGGGATCAAATGAAAACGAAACTTGAAACTTGAAGGTCAAGATGCTTGGTGTCAAGCGAGACCAAAAGAGGAAAGCTCGAAAGGGCAAGCTTGCAAAGCGGTCTAAACCGCGAATGGGCGAACGAGGAAGGAACGAACAAGTGACATACCAGGTTTATCAAGTCCAACCAGGTTTGGTGCTGCCTGCGAATTGGGATTCACTGTTGAGGAATGACCCGGTTGTTGAGAGCACTGGCAACCAGCTGGGGAAGAGGCGATAGAGGCGTTCGAGGCGTTTTGGCCGTGCCCACAATCGAGCCCATCCCTCTTTACCATCGGGCTGCTTGGAACAGGGATCAGCGCTTTGTCTGACGGTTCGAGGGCCCCCGATGAGATCAGCGGCCCGTCCTCGACGCTGTGCATCCTGTTCGGCGTTGTGCTCAGCTTGGTCTGCTGCTTCCGGATTGGTTTGTCGAGGACCTCCGAGTCTGGGGAATGGCGGCAGGGTCCGACGCCACCTCACTGCCCGGTCCTGTCAATGCCCTGTCAATCAGGTCGCTTGACAAGGCCAAAGAAACGCCGTCCCCCGCTTTCAGCTTGAAGTGTTTCTCTGGCTCGTTTTCTTTTGTTTTGTTTCTTGGCCTGACGACTTAGTACCGTTGCGTAACTGGAGCTAAGACAGAATGTCAGACAAGACAGCCTCAAGTGAGAGAATGCTTGATGTTGAAAAAAGCGTCGGCGGCAGTCAGCCGGTGGTGGCGCCAGGGTGGGGATACCGAGTTTCCTGCGCAGCGGGGCCGTCCGTTTTCGACGATCGTGTGACCAGGATCGAGGTTCCTCAGGGCTGCACGCGATCCCTCTCTTTCAACGGCACGTCCAATCACTCCGTTCTCATATGCGCCTGCAAGGGAGTTCTTCCCGAAGAGTATCATTCGACCATGAGGTAAAAACCGCCAATCCTACTCCAAGGACTGTGTAAGTACGGAATATATTATTCAATTCCCCAAATCCCCCCCAGATACAGGGTTCACAAATGCTTCTTTGCTTTTTCCCGGCATTCAGCTTGCAGCAGGGCTGTCTCGGAGAAGCCTAGCCTCTGTGGAGCATCTGCAGCTTTCCGGTGCATGTATCAAACCCCCCGGAAGCGACAGTCGGGCGATGGGCGGTGAAGCAGACAAGCCGACGAAGCCCACATCCGTTGGTCGGCCGAGTCGAGCTGGCGATAAGTAATCTGGACTGCGGGTACGAGATAATATGCTGTGCTATCTCCGCCGATAATCCCTCGCCTAAACCGTGCTTCACCGCGGAGATGAGCGCCAAATCACATTCCTTCTCCTATTGAAATAGTACATGTGTGTACAACAGTGGCTCCTGATCGTCCGTCCTCAGAACTCAGGGACTCCCACCTCACTCCGCAACAAAATCCCCGCCAGTGGCAGTTCACCTCCGGTCAATACACCCCTCAAATATCCCTCGAGTGGCCACAACCCCACCATTGCACCAATAACTAAGAGCCCTCATGCATGTCGTTGAAAGTGACATGTCGTATCGCATTACAACTGGCAGTAGTCCGTTCCCTGCTAGGGTCCCATCTCCGTCGCCAAATGCAAGATTCCGAGTGTCCTTCCGTTCCCACCCCAACTTCACCAATCACCGATAGGCCACGTTCTTGAAATGGAGATTGACCATGGCCATGTGCCGGCGCCCCTCTCCTAATCCAGCGCCTTCACCCCTAATCCCGTACTATGTATGCACATACCCTCTCCCCTCCCCGCCTACCGACTGCTCGCCGGAAAGCTGCGGGTGCTCAACAGCGCGCCCTTGACGCGGCGGATATTCTCCTTGGCGCGCTTGATCTCGTCGTCGGGCTCGTTCTTGTTGGCGCCGCCGTACATGGAGAACCCCCCGACGAAGTCGGCCGCGGCCGCCGCGTTGAGCTTGTCCACGTCCTGCTGCAGCACGTCCATCGTCGTGTGCACGTCGCCCAGCGTCTCGCCCTGGTCGTCCACGCTCTCGTTGAGCGACTTGAGCGACGCGGTCAGCCGCGCGAGCCGCTGGCTCTGGTAGGCGGTCGGTGCTTCGTCCTGTTGGGGCAGCGGCTGGTGGAGGTATTGCGGGGATGAGGGGCGCGAGGTTTGGATGCCAATGTCCCGGTGGAAGAGCTCGGTCGGGTCGTCGTAGCTGCTAACCGCGTCGTCGTCGCCGTGCTTTTCGGTGGTTGTGGGGTGGCCTCTGGGGTCTTTCGTCTTGGGCGCTGGGATTTCGGAGACGACTGTCTCGAGTTTAGCGACAAGTTTTGTGAGGTCTTGGTTGGCTGTGTCGTGGAGCGAGATGCGCGCTTCGGTGAGTGTGTGGACCATTGGCTCGACGACGAACTTGCTCGCGCCGTAGACGAGGGTGGACAAGCCGCCAAAGGCGTAAAGTGTGTTGAGGAAGCGGTTGACCGTTACCAGAGGCGGTGGCCGTTCGGGCTTGGTCAGGAACTCGGGGTATGTCACGATCGGTGGTCGGTCTTCCTTCTTAGACGGTGGTGGCTCTATCCTCTCTTCCGCAACCTGATGTTTGACGCCCCGTCAGTTCATGCCTGCGACAGCCGGCACGGTGGGAACATACCGAGGCTTGTGATTCTTGCCGCCCATCCTGGGTCACTTCGTTTAACAGCCCTTCGATATCGCTATCTACTAGTCCCTTGCTCTTGAGAAACTCGGCTTTGCGTTCTGGTGTTGTATTCTGAACCTCTGCATCTTGGAGGAACTTCTTCGCCTGCGCGAGGGTCTCTTCGCGGGGGGTGGTCTGCTCAGCCTCGGGAGCGGGAGCTGGTGTAGCGCTTTGTTGATCTAGCGGGTTGGCTAGGACTTCCTGCTTGTTTCCCTCCTCGGATTCGCCCATTGTCGTAGATGTTGGAACTTGGAGACTAGGATTGGGCTTTTGACGGGTGTCCTTGTATGTATAGGTGGTGGTGGGGAGAGGCAAGTTGTGTTTGTTTGTTGGACGGACTCGGTCCGCGACTGGCAATTCGGAGCTTGACTTGTGACGGGACAGCGACTGCCGAGGCTCGCCTTGCCCAGCGGGAATTGGGCCCTGGCCCGTGCATCCTAACCGGGTCGTGGGGCGATAGCCCCACCCAGCAACAGACCCCGGCTCCCCGGCCAAAGCTGGGGCTCCCGGTGGCTCTGGTCGCGAGAGAGCCTGGACCAGCCTTGTGAATGTAAGATCCAGGTGGATTTTGGTGTTTTGACTATCCAGCCGTCAATTTGAAATCACGCTAGTCGGGACTCCTTTTCCATTTACATGTGTATACCTGTCTTGATATATATTTTTCACGACTACGCGGCCAGCTATTCTCTACAACCGTCCTGGTTTAGTGGTCTCCAGTCTGCTAGACCTCGCCATCACCGTCCAGAGACGTCACTGTGCTTGGTGCGTATACAGTCCCATACCTTAGCTAACTGAACCTACCAATTGATGCATATGGCATCTTCGCTTGAGAGACTCACAATCGGTATACTAATTTGACACACTCCAAGTTCTTTGCAGGGCTCCCGTGAGAGAAGCCTCGATAATCCCACCGTTAGACGCAGGCAGCGAGCTGAAAGCGAGATCGATCGAGATCAATTGGGACATCCGAGTGCCAGCCACAACCGAATTTGATCACCCAAAATGTGAGTGATCTCATGCATTGTGAAGCCACTTTCTCCAAATGCTGCGATGAAAAGGGGCTGCGCGACTGCGGGATGTTTCTGTTGTGAGATGTGGTCATCATCTGCGCCGCGCAAGTGTCGAGTTGTCGAGAGAGATGATGGGACGAGGATCCACGGATACCCAGCCTGAAATGCAGTGTTGTGTCGCTGCAGCCATCAATCACAGCTTTGATTGCTTGTGAAACCTGCCGTCATTTCAACTGTGCCGGCCGTGCCTCCATCCAGCAACACACAAAAAAGCGAGCGAGAGAAAAAAACATCGCAGCCAAGGACTGCACGCCTTGCTTGTTCAACGCCAGCGGCGCTTTTCAGACCGTCTCGGGCCGGAAATCTGCAGGATCCGGATAGCGAATGCCGGGTTTGCGGGCGGATCGCGCGCTTGGCTGACTTGTCTGTGGGCACGCGGCTTGATGCCCCTGTGGCTTCTCTCCATTGGCACGCTGGCCTTTGATTGAGCCTTCTCGCCACGGCAAGCTTATTCGAACGACACGTCCGACATGCCTGATACCCTGAGCCACCTCTGAGCCGGATCCCCCACACCACCTGGACCCTAGACAAACGGACAATACCATCTCTCCTCCCTCGCACAACATCTCGGACTTCGGCCGCCACGACCATCACAACCATCACAACCGTCACAACCATCATCACCATCACCACCATCACCGCTTAATCATTCACAGCATCCCCATCTTCTATCGCGGGGATAGATAGACACACCACGGCACCACAGAAGCAGCAGCAGCAGCAGCAGCAGCAGCCCCATCAAAACCAGCATCATGTCTTCGCGGCCGCGTCGCTCGGCCGCCCAGCGCGCCACCGTAGCAATCACTGACATGGCCGACAGAGACCGAGAACCCACCGAGCAGCGCACCATGTCATCGCGCAGCTCCCGCCGCTCGGGGAACGGCATCGCCTCCTTCACCCGGGGGCCCGCCACCTCGTCGTCCCCGGCCACCAGCAGCAGCCCCGCCGCCGGCGACGCCAACCAGCACATCCACCTCACCGTCAAGCTCCCCTCCAGCAAGCTACGCCAGGCCACCAGCAGCGGTGCTACTGCTAGTAGCGGCAAGCGCAAGTCTGGCGGTAGCGTCACGGCCGCTGGTGGTGCCGGTAAGGGCGGGGCGGGTGGTGCGGGTAAGCGGACGCGGGGTGGGAAGAAGAGTTATGTTATTGAGAGTAGCGAGGATGAGGAGGAAGAGGAAGAGGAGGAGGAGGAGGATGACGAGGAGGAGGAGGATGAAGAGGAAGATGATGAGGATCGGTCGGTGGAGGGATCGGAGATTCAGGTTGTCCCGCGGAGTTTTGCTAAGGCCGAGAATGAAGATGAGGATGAGGAAGAGGATGAAGAGGATGACGACGATGAGCAGATGGAGGATGTTGGCGAAGATGATGCCGAGGGTGATGATGACGGCGACGATATGGATGTTGATGCTGAAGGCGATGACGACGACGCTGACGCGGATGGAGATGTCGACATGGACCTAACCCCCGCGCCGAGGCCCCCAACTATCAAGGTCACCAAGCCTTCCAAGAACACGTCGACTCCAAGCAAAGGGCGAAGCGCACCTGTGGCAAGGCCCGTTGCCAGGGGTACAGCTGTGCCGAAATCCCGGGTCGTCAATGATGACGAAGAAGATGATGACGAGGAATTGAGCGAGCTTGAGAGTGAGCCTGAGGACGTCACTGTTGAGGTCGCCAACGCTGAGGAAGACGCCGAAGGCGATGAAGAGGAGGATGTTGATGCCGAAGGGGAAGAAGAAATCGAGGTGGCCGACGAGGACGCCGAAGGCGAGGACGACGGGGAACTCATGAGCGGCGAAGACGACCTCAGCCGTGGCGACACGCCCGACCTATCCAAGCTAACGGCCCGCCAGCGGGCCAAGCTGGGCGATGTCTCGCACGAGTACATGAAGCTATCCGATGGTAATGACCCTTACCATTTTTCTTTCCCCTCTTACGGTGGATTCTAACACATCACAGAGGTCCAAGCCAAAAAGCACTTCACCGCCGAAGAACTCTCGATGCGCCGCGCCGAGATGGCCCGGCGCAGACGCAACCTCAGTGATAAGCGCAATGAGGAAGTCAAGGTACGATCCCCACCTCCTTCCCTCACGAACCAGGGCATGATACTAACACCAAATCCCACAGATGGAAACAATCAACAAGCTCCTCAAGAAACAGGCCCCGAAAACCACCCGCAAAAACGCCCTTTTGGCCGCCGGCGACGAGACGCCCGACTCGGACGCCCAGCGTGCTGATCCCATGTTCATCCGCTGGGTGAGCACCAAGACGGGCAACAGGGTGGCCGTGCCCGATGACCTGCTCACTGGGCCCGCGGGCGAGGTGTTTAAGCCCAGCGGGGAGGGGCTTCGGGGGAAGATGGTCGAGGAGGTGTCTTGATTATGGATGGACAGGGAGATTGTACACTTGGGACGGTTGCTTTTGCGCTTTTACTCAGAGTTAAGAGTGTTCATTGGCGTTTGGGGGACCGGCACACGGAAATGGTGTGTCGGTATTGCTGATCTGGTAGTAATAGAGCCGATTTCTTTCTTCAATACGTCGGGGTCACCTTGCCTGTTGGTGAGGGAGTGATACTGTGCTGCGCTACTTTCCCCCCAGTCTTCCTCTTCCGCACGTTGGGGCATACCCCACACCTCATTCCCAGGGCAAGGCTCGTATTAACTAGGTTTGTCATTTTCCCTTGCCTAACTCGATGAAGTTATGGTTCTTCCCTCTGGGTCTGATTTAGCTGAATAGCACAGCTTCCTCAGTAGCATATGCAACAACCATGTAAGAGTACCCTATCCTGCCATGATCTAGTGGGAGTGGTTTTGCTGTTTCTGTCTGGAATAATCTGAAATCACAGGAGATATTCTGCCCGTAAGTTGAAAGTGGCCCAACAGTGCCAATGGTGTTTTGCGCCTACAGTGCCTACTCTGAAGGCCATACACGCTCTTGAAGTTTTAGAACTTGGAAACTTCAAACCTCGCAGCACTTTCGAGCAAGGTTTCGCGGGGTAAGTTGGTAAAACTTTTCGTTGCTGGTACCATTTCCCGCTTCTTCCTCTTGGTGTTTGTGAACCGACTCTCTTTTCCCAAACTATACCATCGACTTCCATCTTCAACAACCAAAATTCTGCTTCCGAGTTCTTCCGCAGTTGATCTCAAAGTTGAGGATACCATTCCTCATCATTTTGATCTCGACTGCCTAACTTCTCAACCTCGTTCGCAAATCCGGTCATCGACCTCGAGATAATCCGCTCCCAAAGGCGACTTCTCCGTTTCTCGAGTGGCTTCGCGGCCGCAAAATCGTTCTCTCCCTCATCTTTTCTCACTTCTTCTGCTCTTCTTCCGGCTCACTGCTCGACCGATCTCGCAATTCGCACAACCACTCGTCAAAATCGCCTCCAACACTCACTCATCTCGCCGCCGACTATGCGGCACTGATTTATTATCGACTCTCATCACATTGTAACCGGTTTATCGACTCGATAAAAACATGTCTTCTATCGCCAGCCCGGTCGCTGGCGGTGGTTCTGCTGCCACCAAGCAGTCAGGCACTGCACATGCTGTAAACGACGAGCTTGTCTCACACCCTACCCCCTCTTCTCAGTCCATCTCCGGGATAAAGGTTAGTGTTATTAAGGAGATCGATCCGACTCGACCAGTTTGCTAATTCTGACCATCAGGATTTCGCCTCTTCTCTGTGCACCACGCCCGTTGATCAGGGCGTCAATGCTGAACATGTCAACAACGACGACAATGGCAAATCACTGCCCAAGGAGAATAACCACACGACTACTGGCCCCGAGCCCGCCAAAGCCCCTCAGACGCCAGCCAAGAAGACATGTAACTCGGCCCACAACTATGGTGAGCTGAGCGGTTCGGATCGCCGCGAGCAGATTCCGGTGACGCATGATCTCTTGACCTTCCCGATGACCGCCCATGAGGAATTCCAAAACAATGGTGGAGTTAGCAACTCCGCCATCGCTATCAACCAGGTCACCGTCGGCAACGGTGTTCCCTTCAGCACTTCAGATATTGACAGCCGCCCCGACGCTGCGTCGTCCAATATTTCGACGGGTAACTCTGCCATACCCACCTCTGGCTCATCTGCCGACTTCAGCGGTATCTACAATGGATCAATCCCCACGGATAATTTCAACAGCAATATCCTTTTCGGTCCGGAGCTGCAAAAGGCACTTTTCACTGATGGCGGGGCCTCGGCCGACCCCAAGCTGCCCGGCTCAGAAAATGCCAGTGGTCCCACCCCTGACGGCGCTCAGCCCGTCCAGATGGCTCCCGTCATTACCGAAGAGCAGGTTATCGTGCCGACCACTCCCCAGCGCCCACCTGCCGACCCCCCTCGCCTTGTCGACATCCCCATGATCAGCGCTCCCACTTCGCCTCACCGCTATGCCGGCCCAGTCAACCATAACACTATGCCTTCTAAGCCCGACACGATCCTCGCCGACCAACTCCGAGGAGACTTCTGGATCCGGTACCGCAAAGAGATGCAGCTCCTCGCCACGTACAAGAAGGCCTTCAATAACTGGACCCTCTTCACCACCACCGAGTCCAACAAGTCCAAGTCCGACTACGACTCCATCGCCGAGCAGCTCAAGGCATCCGCCATCACAGCTCAGGTCGCCTGGACCAAGAAGCACGTCTCGTTCGAAGGATGGAAAGCCTCAATCCCGGCCTTGGCCCCTATAATTGCCAACATCCACGAGGACGCTCGAGCGCTCAAGGCCGCCGAGAAGCAAAAGGCCGAGCGCACCGAGTTCATCAACGACCTACGCGGTAAGCCGGATAAGCAGCAGCGGAGCGAGCTGGCCAAGTACGAAAACTTCACCTACCTGATGACGCAGTCCCGCGAGCGCGAGATGTGGCGCGGCAGGGTCAACGCGCTTGTCAGCGCCCAGGCTATTATTGATGAGCAGCAGCGGATTGCTGCTATCGAGGCTCAGCGCCAGAAGGCTGAGGCAGAGGCTGCAGAGCGGCAGAAGAAGGAGGCCGAGGCCGAAGAGCAGCGCAAGGCGGAGGAAGCCCGGGTTGCTGAGGAGACGAGACTTCGCGATGAGTTTGTTGCTGCCACGGCGGCTCAGGCTGCTGAGGAGAAGAGGGTGAAGGGAGAGGCGCGTGTTGCTGAGGCCCAGCGTGAGGCTCAACGCCTGGCCGACCAGCGCCTCATCTGTCAGGGGTTTGGAATTCCCGAGGACCCTCAGCTGCACAATACTGTGATGTGTGACTTGGACGGGAATCTCATGACTGGGGCGACCGCCGATCTTGCGGCAGTCTCCCTTGAGAACATCGCCTCCGGCAATATCGAAAACTCCCAGATGCATTCGGGCAATGCTCAAGATTTCCAGTTTTAGGGTGACTCGGATAACTTTGATCAGCAGTTCCAGACCGTCTTTTCGTCTCAGGATACCATCCAACAATCCCCGGATTACATGCAACTGCAATCCGATGAGCCTCTCGACTTCGATGCCGTTTTCGCCGATCAGGATGCCATGTTCCAGGCCGGCGGCCAGCCTGAGATGGACTTCACCGTCCCGGACCTGTCGGATACAGCTTTCAATCAGCAGTTCACCTTTCCGGAGCTACCGCTTGCTGAGGGCCAGCCAGGTGTGGGCAATGCAGGCCAGATTAGCGAAGACATGGCTCAGCAATTCTTCTCGGCCGACGCCCAGACGCAGCTCCCGTCCATCTCGGAAGTCATGTCGACGACCACTGCTGCTGTGAGCCAGCGGGAGCCGGGGAGCAGCACCATCACCGCCGAGACTCCGACGGGCAAGAAGAAGGCCCCGGCCCGCAAGAAGAAGACACCAGCTAAGGAGAAGACACCAGCTAAAAAGAGGGCGACGGCAAAGAAGGCCACAGCCAAGGCTACGCCGATTCCTGACCAGGTTCAGCAGCAGACTACCGAGCCTTCCTTTGGCCTTGACCAAGTCATGGCGTCGGACCCTTTTGTCTGCTCGCCTACTTTTCAGCAGTCTACCAACAATGGCCAGGGCATCTTCAATATCAGCATGCCAGCCATAGGACAGACACCCGGCCCTGTTGATACATCAGTGCCGCAGACCACTCAGATGACCGGCATGGACGACCAAATGTCCTCTGGAAATGTCAATATCACGGCTCAGCAGACGACGCAGATGCCGATGGAAATCCAGGAGGCTTTTACGGCAACTAGTCCCGCTGCAAAGCAGCAGGCGGTACAGATGCCGGCCACGGAGCACACGCCTTCCGGGACCCCCGGTCCCATGGCGCAGCAACCCATCCAGGCACCCTCGAGCTTCACCATGTTTATGAAGCAACCGTCTCAGCCGCCCACCCGGGGTTCTTTGCCCGAGATGCGGTGTCCGCCTTCGGCTCACACCCCGACTCAACCTAGCACGACCCCGGCGTCGGAAAACAAGCGCAAGGCGTCTATCAGCCATGGCATGGAGATTCCTACCAAGCGCCGCCAGAGCGTGAACCAGCAGGGCGCTGTGGTCTCCATTGCTCAGCCGCCCCCTGTGCCGGCCGTTCCCCAGGGTCTTCAGAGCCCAGCTCAAGACAACCAGACGCCTTCTCAGGCCGTCCAGACCCCTCAGCAGATCCCCATCGACCCTGCCCTCCATTTTGGCATCTCACCTCCCAGCGGTGGGATGAAGTTCGGCACGGCGATCAAGGCCGGTGTTTGTACTGCCATCGCGCATGTCGTGAAGGAGGCCAAAACCGGTACCGTTTTTTCACAGCCGCTACTAGACGGTCCTATCGAGGACTTCCGGTCAGAGTTCATTGGCCATATCAAGCAGGTTATCAAGACCCACATCGTCGCCGTGAATGCTACGAACCCCCAGGATGACCAACAGGCCTTCCTCAAGGGCGCCTTCAAACTCCTCCAGGGGATTCTCCAGGAAATTGAGCGGCGAGGCTGCGTCTTCAAGAAGGCTCTGCTTTCGGGCCCGGTCAGCGGTGCTGATTTGATCCCAGCCAGGAGGGGCATGTCGGCCGTGTACCAGGCAATCATGGCCGAGTACACGTCCCCCCCGAGGTTCGACGGTGGCTCCGCCCAATCGGCCAAGGTCCAGCAGACGCCCACCCGCACATCCACCGCCCATACCCGTGTTTCGAGCCAGAGCAAGATGGCCAACGGACAGGCTTTGGTCGGCAGTCCTCGTCTCCCGGGCGGTGCCGCTGCCCTCGGCACTCCTGCCCCGGACTACACGAGCTCGCCCCAGATGAACAGCCACGCCGCCAGCTCGTCTCCTATGCAGCCGTTCCCGACGCTGTCAGTTGAGGTCGGGTACCCCTCTCCCATGCAGAACTATCCCGCTCTGCCGTCGGCCATGGACGGGCACACCACAGGCTACCCGCAGCATGGTGCTTCCACGGTTCCCACCATGCCCACCACCATGCAAGCTTCGGATGCCATGGCCGGTATCCCCGAGCCAACCAACTACTTCCCGACGCCGGCGGCGCACGAGCAGCAGGCCGAAGAGCTCAAGCCCAAGCCCAAGAAGACGCCCACCAAGCGCAAGTCGCGCGCCCGCAAGGCCTCTACCGCCGTCACCCCCAAACCTGAGCCCACGGCCGACAACACGAGCACCCTGGGCTCTAACCTGGCCCACCCCATGGCCCAGGAGACCACCCATGGCACTACCACCACCACTGCCACCAACAACGGCACAACCCAAGACACCAACACCACCACCACCACCACCACAAACAAAGACACCCCCCCCTCCAACCCCTCCAAGCAGTGCATCCCCCGCCTCTACTACCAGTTCACCGACGGCGCCTTCTACATGGAGCTGCGCAGCGAGGCCGGCGAGGAGACACACCACCGGATGGCCCGGGGCACGACGGCGGCCGAGCACATGCTGGGGGAGTTCGTGGCAGCCGCCCGCGCGGCCGGGGTGGCGACGTGTCCTGGGGGCTTTGTGTTTCGGTTGTGGAGGGGGGTGGAGGGGAATTTGGAGGATTTGATGGAGGGGTTGATGGGGGTTATGGGGAGTGGGGAGGGGGGTGTTGGTGTGGGTGTGGGTGTGAAGGGGGTTGGTGAGGGTGTTGCTTTGGGGGAGGGGGAGGAGGGGAAGGGGGAGGGGGAGGTGTGAGCTTCTTTCTTCTTCTCTTTTGTGCTTTGTTTTCTTGCTCTTCGTCTGTTGGGCGTGTTTCGGGCTTGGTTCAAGCTTAGTTCGGTTTGGCTCGGGCGGGAAGGCGAGAGGTTAATGGAGGTTGTGGATGTTGTGGGAGGGAGGACGGGAGAGAGCAGGTGATGAGATGATGGTGGCGGTGGCTGGAGGGTTGGATGGGAGGTAAAAACAGAGAAAGAGTAAAAGGAGTGGCGGTAGGAGGTGGTATGGAGAGGACACAAGATTGACGAGCTCTCCGACCTTATATAGTTGCGGCTAGATGTTCTCTCTGTAGCGTACACAGAACAATGACCAATTGCTTTACATTACAATTGACCACACCCGAGTGCCCCGTGAGTATCGTTGACATGGAGGAGAGAGTGTGCAAGCCAACGACTTGTCAATGCTTGAGCCCAATCGCGCACGAGAGAATTATAAGAATAAATCCCCTTTAAACAAATGAGACTTTAGCACACAAAAAGACGCAAACACAATAGAAATAGGAGAATCCTCATTCCCAGCCACTCGAACTTGTCCTTGACAAGATGAAAAGAAGGAACACCAGTCGGCGGGCGTGCACTCAATAGCTTTTCCCGGTTCTGAGCCAGAGCGGCTATTCAAGCAAAGCTCAAAACAACAGCTCAAACTGGGAGTCAAACAAACAGGGCCGGATACTTGTAGGACTCGGGTCGATCAAGGGAGTGAGTCGACTTACCACCCCCGGACTTTTGCTTCCTGCTCTGTTTGCCCGAAAAACACATCACATTCAATCATCGGTCCTGCGTGAAAGTTGATGGGACGTTGAAGATGCAACCTCGAAGACCCACTCGAGCTGTTTGGTTGGGATTTCTCGGTGGGTTCGGAACTCGACTCCTCGATAAGGCAAAGTCGGGCGCTTCGTCTTGGCAGCATAGTCTCTTTACCAGCGACATCTCCGCCGAACTGGTCACCTACCCGTCCCACACGTGTTGCCAACCGCAGAGATGGTTCGAATGACTGATTATTGCCAGGCCGGTGGCGTGACAGCTGGTCATTTTGCGGTCCGATTTGGCGGATCTACCGGGAACGGGTTATGAACTTAGTATCCGCTGACTTGAGAACGGCCTCAACACCACCACAGTAACCACACCATCCGGGCAAGGGTCAGATGGTCGGTGGTGTCATTGCCCCGGAACCGCAACGGAAACACCCTGATAGCCTGGAACCTTGAAGTCCATATCTCCACTTCGGCTTTGGAACTCGGCGGGGCAATCGGGAGTGTTGACGGCAGCCTTCGGGCCTTAGGCCGAGATTACCGTGGTTGCGGCCCAGTTTTAGCCGAACCCGTCCGTTTCCTACCGGACCTTGTCGCCTTACTTTTCGTGATTGACACCAGGTCCCGAAGTGAGTTCCGAGTCCCGACGTTAAGGAGTGACTTACGGTGAGCGGTACTCGCTCACGCTGCTACCGTAAGACAAGACTACTTGTAAGGCAGTCGATGCCAAGCTTGGCATTCAAAACCGCGAAGAGTGTTCAAAGAAGGCAATCATATGGCACCTGGCTATCATCGAGAGCTCGGGCTATTCAAGAGTTACGGCAAGCTTTGATTTATGAACCAGAAGACTAGCAGGGAGAGAAAATAAAAGAAAACAAATGTGACTGCAAACGACCTCGAGACAAGGCTTCAACACCCGCTCTTATTCATGTAGATTCGTTTAGAAAGGAACACCTGGTCTAGCCAACCTCACATCCTAGACACTGTTAGCACTGTAAACGGCAAAGGGGAGCGCGGAGACCTACCTGTTTACCGGCTTGATACCAAGCAACTGCATTCCATTTCCTAGGACCTGTCGGGCATTTTCGTACAATGCCGCGCGGGCGAGAGCTGCTCCAGGCCCTTCTGGAGCCCCGACTACTTGTAGCACATCATAACTCGAGGAGAGCTGGTGAGCTAGACGGAACAAATACGTCAAGATCGTCCATGGTTCCAGGTTTTTGAAAGCGAGCCCGATGACATCGGGATATTGGCCCATGGTCCGGAGCAGGGCAGCAGAATGGTCGTCCTCCAAGTAAGAATAATCGATATCACCCTCAGCCGGGTCGATACCAGCGAGCTTTGCTTTCCTGGAGATGGACGAGAGCCGGGCGTGACAGTACTGTAGATAGGGTCCCGTGTCGCCTTCGAACGACGTCATTCGGTTGATATCAAACGGATAGTTGTTGATCCTCTTGCCGGACATGTCCTGGACCATGACAGCAGTAATCCCAATCGTGTCGGCGACGGCGTCCGGGTCTTCCACCTGGGCGTACTTGACAGCGTTTGTGCGCATGACGTCGTGCATGGCACTCCCACAATTGTCTAGGATGTCGCTCAGCAGCTGAACCTTCCCTAGTCGTGAAGACATGCCCATCACCTTACCAAAGTTGACATGTTTCAGCTTCGCCGCAAGGTCTGGGTATCCCATCAGCTCGACTGTCTTGAAGACGCGCTGAAAGTACAAATCTTGTTCCGAGGAGACGACGTAGATCATCTCGTCGAACGAATATTGCTTTGCTCGGTCCAAAATGGCCGCGACGTCCCTCAACAGATACGTCGTTGTCCCCGTCCGGCCACGCAGGATGGGAGTCCCAAGGTGCTTCGCCCCATGTTTTGCGAAATCAATCATCCACGACCCTTGACCCTCTTCGTAAACACCCCTTTCCTTTAGGATTGACTCGACTTCTGCCACTGTCGCCGGGTCCACCTGAGATTCGCCAGCATATACATCAAAATTGATGCCCAACCGAGCGTAGATGTCAATGTACCGCTCGATGCTGATATCACGGAATCGTTTCCACAAGGCGAGGGCTTCCGGTTCGCCGTCCTCCATACGCTTGAAGAAGGCATTACGCGCCGCGAAGAGCCCGCGAGACTCGATCTCGGCCGTGTCTCGGCCTTCGTCCCTGGCCTGCTTGCTAGCGGCCTTCTCGGGTTCGAAATCGGCGTAGATCTTGACGTAGACGTCAAGGAGATGTTTAAGCGGCTGGGTCTTTAGGAGCTCCTCCGAGCCGTACTTCTCCCAGCCGACAGCCAGCAATCCAAACTGCTTTCCCCAGTCTCCGAGATAGTTGATCCTCACGACATCCCAGCCCGAGCTTTCGTAGAGATTGGCGATAAAGGCACCGATGATAGTGCTGCGAAGATGCCCGGCGTGGAACTCTTTGGCAATATTCGGCGACGAAAACTCGACGATGGCCTTTTTCTTGGGCCCAGGAGCCGTGGTCCTACCGTACAACTCCTTACGCTCGTGAATGAAAGGAAGAATTAGGCGAGGGAGGGTCTTGGGCGAGTAAAAGAACTGGAGATAGCTATCCTGAGGGAGGGGAGGGTTGACCAGCAGGAGGGTCGGGAACTACACATGTATACACTAGAATTGCCAGGTAAGGAGCAATAAAGTAAGTGGTAGACTGATAAGTAGCTCCTATACCTTGGAAGACAGCTCAATAGCCAACTCGTTCGGTTTCACGCCCTTTATCCTGAGGCGCGGCACTACGAGGACCAGATCTCCCTTGGACGGAGTGCTGGTCCGCTGCAGGGATTCATAGAGCAACACTCGATCGCAATCAATCAGCTTCTCCAGCTCAGCTGCAATATATGAACGATACACATCGTTGGGGTTGTGGATAAGATCTGCGGATGGGAATGTTGGAAGTCGAATTGGTACCCCAAGTTTCTCCAAATATGCTTGGAGGCCAGGGAGAGAGAGGGTGTCCGAATTGGTTGACGAAGCCATGGCAAAACGGGTATACTACCGACCACGCACGTACACAGAAAGTCATACGATGAAGAGATGAACCTGTGGTTTAGATCCCACTGCTTATTTCTGTTCTCAGCGGTGATTATTTACGTTGGGAGAATGCTAGAGATGACTCATGTAGCTTCAGCCCCCATCCACGCCCAGTCATTTTTAACTTGCACGGCGCAGGATGCAGAGATCGTAGCTGCTGGGATATTGGGTGACTGGGTTAAAACCACAATCCATGGATCTTTGCGAACCAAGCAAGGCGACGGCTCTGGGCAAAATCCAAGCACCACATCGGACTTCATTCAGCTCGCTTACTGTTGAAGCGGGATGGCCGGACGGGGAGTTGCCCGGTGACGGCGATATGCCGCAGCTGTGGCGAGGATGCAGCTAAGGATGAACGCTACTGAAATACCTCACGCGTTGTTGGTCTCGCCATGCCCGAGCCGCAGTGTTACACCGGCCTTTTGTTGGGTGTCGGACCGAAACAGACAGGACAGCAAAGTTGCTCGCTAACAAGGTCGCAACGGAGGCGATGGGAGCTGCCCCACCAACCCACCTCAGCGCAATCTGTGATGCAAAGGAATTGGGAAAGAGCACCCCACCTTCGCGAGGGGCTCAACCATTTTTATTGTCGCTCATGCCACCACAACACGACCGCGCCCTTCCCTTCTCCATCTCCCCGTTGATTCAAATCACATCAAAAATTCCCTCGGACGATCCCCCGTCCCAGACAACACGTAAGACCTTCTAGTCAACACCGAATCTCTCTATCACTCCAGGTAAGCAACGAAAAGCCTCCCCCACGGACCCCGCACCTGCCTCATCCCGCCTGTATCGGACCTGCGCGACCAAACAGAGATTCCCATCTTGCTTTCTTCCTGCCCGGTTCCGGACTGAGCTGGAACCCGAGCCTTTAAAAAGCTTTTCCTGTCCCCAGTCTCATCCAATCTTACTACTCCCTTCCGTCATCCATTGAGCTCTGCAACCTTTTGTTTTGCACCTACCCCGCGCTCGAGCTACCCCTCCAAAACCGCACAGCAGCTCACTCATCTCCCGCGTCATAGAGAAAATGGCTATCAAGGTCGGCATCAACGGTTTCGGCCGCATTGGCCGTATCGTCTTCCGCAATGCCGTCGAGCACGAGGATGTCGAGATCGTTGCCGTCAACGACCCCTTCATTGAGCCCAAGTACGCTGTAAGTTGCGCGTCATGATTCCCCCGGGACAGCTTCTACCAAAAAACGTCGGAGCTAACCGCAACCGTTCTGCAGGAGTACATGCTCAAGTATGACTCGACCCACGGCGTCTTTAACGGCACCATCGCCGTCGAGGGCAGCGACCTCGTTGTCAACGGCAAGAAGGTCAAGTTCTACACTGAGCGCGACCCCGCCGCCATCCCCTGGAAGGACACTGGTGCCGAGTACATCGTCGAGTCGACCGGTGTGTTCACCACCACCGAGAAGGCCGGCGCCCATCTCAAGGGTGGCGCCAAGCGCGTCATCATCTCGGCCCCCTCGGCCGATGCCCCCATGTACGTGATGGGCGTCAACGAGAAGACCTACGATGGCAAGTCCCAGGTCATCTCCAACGCCTCGTGCACCACCAACTGCCTGGCTCCCCTCGCCAAGGTTATCAACGACGAGTTCGGCCTCGTTGAGGGTCTCATGACCACTGTCCACTCCTACACTGCCACCCAGAAGACCGTCGATGGCCCCTCCGCCAAGGACTGGCGCGGTGGTCGTGGTGCTGCTCAGAACATCATCCCCAGCAGCACTGGCGCCGCCAAGGCCGTCGGCAAGGTCATCCCTGAGCTCAACGGCAAGCTCACCGGCATGTCCCTGCGTGTCCCCACTTCCAACGTTTCCGTCGTCGACCTCACCTGCCGCCTCCAGAAGGAGGCCAGCTACGACGACATCAAGGCCGCCCTCAAGGCCGCCGCTGAGGGCCCCCTCAAGGGTGAGTTTACTTTCTGGATAGTCCTACGGGATAACATAAGCTAACTGCTCTTAGGCATTCTCGGCTACACTGAGGACGACATCGTCTCCAGCGACATCAACGGCAACCCCAACTCTTCCATCTTCGACGCCAAGGCTGGTATCTCGCTCAACAAGAACTTCGTCAAGCTTGTCAGCTGGTACGACAACGAGTGGGGCTACTCTCGCCGTGTCCTCGACCTCCTAGCCTACGTCGCCAAGGTCGATGCTGGTAAATAGCTCAGCTGCACCCCGCGGCTGTAGTGGAGGGCCGGTAGCCCTCTTTTCCTGGTAAGCGATGAGTTAGCCGGGTAATAAAATCAAGAAAGTCCCAGCAACCAAGTTCCGAAGATGTGCTCGCCTTGTTCCGTGCTGATCTACATGTCGTCCATATGATGATGTCAGAACCGGATGTCCGGATTGTGCAGAAGCTCTGCTATTTGTCCATGCCTCGTTTTCTGGCTGTGTGAGGGTTCCCCGTTGGGAAATTCCGAATGCATAATGCCGACTCTTCCCTTTGACTACTGTCGGCTTGGAAAATGATTCATCATCTGGCTAATGCACATTGTCTCTGCTTGTCTGTCTATGTTTGGTTCATGGTCCATATTATTAATACTCCCTACTCAAACAAATACATACTGACAACTTCTCTGACTGGTTGGCCGACTGACTGACGCACTGGCTGATAGACTGAGTGCCTACTTAGGTGACTGCTACCACCGCGGATCCTCTGATAGTTCCTCTTGATATGATATAAGGAGAAGAAAAGAAAAGTAAAGGGAATTAAACAGACGACGGCCGGGCCGAGAAGTAAAGGAAAATGGAGGAAAACAGCGCCGCCCCGCCTGCATGCTTGATACCAACCCCCTTTCTGCATACTCCCAATCTCCCCATCCTCCTCCAGTCAGTCAGGCAGCCAGCCGGTAAGTCAGTCAGTTAATCCAGACAATAGCTTCTCCTGTGCAGCACAACATCCCACCACACTCTCGTCATAGTCGGTCTCCTCCAATAGTCAAGGGGCCTTTAGCCAACGGCTCGACACACGCCCTTATTCGTTTTGTTGTTTTGCTCTTATCCATCGGCAGCGATTAGCTCTGCCTGACTGGACCTGAGAAGGCCTGGCCAGGTCTGCTTGACCGGAGCTGATCAGCCCGGACTAGGGTAGATAGCCTTGCCTGGCCGACTTAATCAACACTGATTAGGTACCTAGGTAGGTAGCCCAGCCTGAGCAGAGCCTCGCATACCCAACCAACCAACCAGCCCTCCCCCAGATCAAAACACACAAAGCCAGCCTAAAAAGCCGCCCCCCCCAACCCCTCACCAGCGATATTCTTCAAGCTCCGCTCGCTCAAATCACTCTTGAGCTCGAACCCTTTGCTCTCGCGCTCGAGCTTGTCCCACACGCGCAGGCTCTTGCGCAGCTTCTCCTGCTTGGCGCGCAGCTCCTCGCGCAGCCGCTCCTCTTCCTCGCGCAGCCGCCGGTGGTGCGGGTCCAGCTCGATCGGCAGCGAAGACGGGTCGATCTTGCCCCCCGGGATCAGCGGCGGCATCGTGTTGAGCAGGTTCTGCGCCAGCGTCGGCCGCGCGTGGCCGGCTAGGGGGTGCCCGCTGCCGATGCCGCCGCTGCCGATGCCGCTGGTGCCGGATGATGGGCCGGTGGGGGGGTTGAAGGGTTTGGAGGTGAGGGAGGGGGAGCCCGAGGCGGAGGAGGTGGACTGGGCTCGGGGCCCTGTCGGGATGCCGCTGCTGGGTCCGCCGGGAGGGACGGTGGGTGAGCCGGCCTGGCTGCTGCCCGAGATGGAATGGCGTCCTGGGCCGGCTGGCCAGCCACCCCTGCTGCCGCCGCGGCCCGTGAAGCTCGCGCCTCGGGGAGGTGGGACGTAACCACGAGGACCTGCGGGCGGAACGGTGGGGCTGGTAGCGCCATGGCGGGACGGGGTGGGACCCGGTGGGAGATGACGAGGGGAGGGTGCAGCTTGTGGTGTTGCTGGGGCCGTGAAGTTCCTCGCTGCCGCGGGCCCTGTGGGTGGCACTCTAAGGGCGGCAGGGCCTCTCGGGGGTGACTTCACCGGGGTCGAATTGGCATCTCCTGCGTGGGGCTTTGGGGTGGGCTGGCTGGCTACGGCTGGTTGTGAGGATTGAGGAGGCGGCGGCTGTGGCTTTGGGGTGTCACGAACCGGCGGGATTGCAGTAGTGGGCGTCGGTGCGTTCGATATGTGAGATCGCGCAGCCGGAGACTGCGGTACGGATCGGTCGTCTCGGCGTACAGATGTGGGCCGGGGTGAGGACCTGCCTGACACAGATCGTGAAGGCAGCGCGGAAGAGTGTACGGAGTCCCGAATAGGCGGTGGTGACGGGCGCCGATACGATGGTCCCACGTAGCGGTCATCGCGATCTCGTCGATCCGGCGTTCGAGAGCGAGGGCGATACATGCCGCCTCCCCGTGGCCCAGGAGGCGGCGAGCGTCTCGGGGGTGATCGGTCCCGACGAATCAGCGGCCTATCCCTCTCAAACGGGGACCGCGATCTCCGCCTAATATCCCTCATCTCAAAGTCCCGGCGCATGGGCGACCTGGGCCGCTCATCCCGGTCATCCCTCCGGTCGTCTCTTCGGTCGTCCCTTCTGTCGTCTCTTCTATCAAGGCCTCGGTCGTCCCGGCGTGGGGAAATGAATCGGGGAGGTGTGCGTCTGATAGGGCTTCGTCTCGGTGAGAGGCGCCGAATTGGGCTACGAACCCTACTGCGGCTTCGCCGCCAGCTTTCGCCGCCGCCTCGCTCTCTGGACCGTTCTCGCCTGAAGCGGTCTATGCTACGCGACCGGCGGCGGGGAGATCTGCCAGGTACGTAACTATCGCTAGCCACTGGCGGGGTCCGGGGCCGTTCCCTCAACGGGCTTCGGGCGCGGGGTGGTGGTGATCGATCACGGTTGAATGGTCGGTAGGATTCTCCGGCCCCATAACGGCGAACTTCTCCATCCTCGTACCTACTAGGGTGGGGATTAGTAACGGTGTAGGGACCAAGCCGAAGAGACGAATTCGAAGCATAAGAAATGGGCCCTTCGGGAATGCGCGCCAGATTAGGGCGCAGTGGAACGACAATAGAATTTGCGCCCGTGAGCCGGGAAGGAATAATGCGATCGCCATGAGCAAGTTCCGCCTCACGTTCCTGGCGCTGACGGCGTTGCGAAGAGGAAGACATTTCCTCAAAGGAGCCGTCCAGCTGGCCGAGGCCGATACTGCCGTCGTCGATAACGAGAGCGGGGACTTCTTCGCTTCCGATACCAGGCTGGGCGATTTCAGCAGCAAGCTGGTTCGTGTGCAGCCCGCGGTTTCTCATTTTGCGTTCGATATGGGAAGCGGCGTCTACCATTTCCCGGGTCGGAAAGCTCGTCATGGTCTTTGGAAGTGGCAGCCGCAGCTGGTTGAAGAAACTCGAGGTCGCGTTTCTGGATTTTCTTGGGCTGGAAATCTCTGTGGTGTTCATCCGAGCTTTTTGTTGATACTCGGGTGTACCGTAGCAACCCTGGGCGGACTAGCAGCTGTCTGACCCGACTGCCTGAAACCAAGCTCGACTTCCTGACTTGGCCGATTTCCTTCGATTTGATGCCCGAATGATATTGGCTTTTCTTTGCCTTGGGTCGTAGGGACTGCTCTGGCACTGGGGCTGTCCGAGATGTCGGCCGCAAAGTGCCGTGGTGTGAATTTCCAACGGGAATGCAAGAACCATCAAGGCGAATAAGCGCAAGCTGAGGTCTTTGATACCTCGGATCCTCCCGGGCCGTGGAGGTTGGATGGGTAAACCCTAATCCCTCCGATCCAGACAAGCGCCAAAAATAAGGTTGGGTGTAGTAGGGTGAGGCGATTTCGGGCTGTCCGGTGTGCAGACCTGTCGAAGTGGGCTTTTGTGTTTGGGTTGGTAATCAATCCAAGACCTGTGCAGGTTGTGGGTTTTGGACAGAGAGCGCCGATGACGCTCTCTGTTTTGTCTCTTGTTCTGCACATTGTAGTTCCCGACCAACAGAGTGTGGACCGGGGAAACTTTGCCGCGCACCAAATGGATCAAATCGCACTGGCGCAGTCTGTCACGGTGTAGGTACTGGAGAGGAATGCCCAGCACAGCGGCAAACTGGGTATCGGACAGAGCTTTGAGGGCATAGGGACCGTAGCACCGCAGCCACTGTTTCATCCACTCGGGATTGGCGCGCTCCTTCTCGTGAATTATGTCCTCCCAGCGCTTCACACAATCCATTTGTGCTTTCTTGTCCAGGTTTGAATCGTCGAACCGTGGCCCGAGTCTCGCCAGGCGGGACTCCCGCTTGCGCCAGGGAGTTCCGGAAGCCATGAGCGGCAAATCAAATGGCGACGAGTATGTGATCTTGTTGCGCTCCATAGACTTCTAGTGCTGGGGGAGTGACAAAAGTAGCTGGAAGGGCGGAATGCTGGACGATGTGATCGGTGGCGGGACGGAGCGAGAAGATTTGAACTAGGAAGTATCGAGGGGAAGCGAGGCCCAGTGAGGCTGGACAGAGGGTTCATAGCTGGGCGTGGGCGGTCGGTGCGTGCGTGACTTGTCGAGTCTGTGACGTCGTCGTGGTAGATGGTCGCGGTAGATGGTCGTGGTAGTTGTCTGTGCCCCAACCCCCCATCCTTGGAGACTTGTTCCAGCTTCTGGCTGTCTCCCTCTCTTGCGACGACATCCACATGAAGTTATCGTCCCCTCCCATCCCCCCCTCCCTCCTCTCCCCTCCCGCATCCCACTTCCTCAACTTTGACGATCATGACGAAACCAAGACATAAAACGAAATTGTACTTACTTTCTACCTCGGTCCATAATATTGGCTTCGCAGTCGTGCAATGATATCGTCTGACAATAACTCGGACTCGATCCCCGTGCACAATGAGCGGATCGTTGTTTGGGAAGAATCGGACGAGGCTGAGGAATCGCTGAAGATTCCCAAAAGTTCGAGTACCGGACCCACTAATGCGATACCATGCAGACGCGTAACGCGCTTAACTTTAATCTCGCGGACTGCCGCGATGGTCACGTGCCTGGTTCGCGCTCGCACGGAAGGGCGGGTTAGGGTTGATTTGTGTTCAGGCGTTCATGTTCATCATTAGGTTGCTCCCAACCACCGTCACTCAACAAGCTAGACAGTGTTTAATTTGCAGGTATTGTACGGGCGCCTCACTGCTCCTAGCGAGCAACATGCCCGCCTCGCTATGTCCATATGCGACCATGTGACCATGTACACACCTCCCCTTTGAAATCAGAAGCAACGAAAATACCCCAGCCCAACCCCATGGGCCCCCCATCTGAATCCCATCCTCCTCTCCAAACCCGTATTACTACGCAGTACATAGTACACACATGCTCTCCAACCAAAATCCCACTAACCCCGTCCCTAATCACCCATCCCCCCCCCCTCCCCTCACCACCCAAGCCCAACCCCTCACCTCACCTCACCTCACCTCACTTTCACCTCCCCCCCTCCTCCTCCGACTCCAACCCCTCCCCCTCCCCCTCCCGCTCCTCCCCCATCCTCTCCATCACAAACTGCTGCACATCCGCAAAGTGCTCGGCCATCATGGGCGTCAGGCCATTAACCTGCGCGCGGATGACGTTGCCGAAGCGGCGCTTCATGACCTTGCGGTCAGACCAGCAGGCGTGGTCGTTGGCGACATAGACCTGCGAGTGCTCCTTGTACCACGACGACAGGTCGCCGTCGACGTCCGACTTGACGGGCCGCAGGCTGCCGTTGACGAAGTTGACGACGCCGGCTACGCGCGATTTGACGTCGACTGTTTGTTGGGGAATAGAGGGGTTGGTTAGCGATGGGTGAGAGGGGGGGTGGGATGCGGGAGAGGGGGGGGGGGCTGACGTCGGTTGATTAGTAGGACCTTGATCCCGAGGTAAGCGTTGCCCACGCCCATGAGGAAGATGTCCTCGACTGTGTCGTAGAGTTGAAGGTAGTTGTCCCAGATGTAGCACATCAATTCTTGTACCTGGGCTTGAATAGTGCGCTCGTCGGCGCGCGCGGTGAAGGCGTCCATGTCCTGGTAGCGAGGATTGTTAGCATGGGCCGTGGCTAAGAGGGAGTTGTTGTAGTTGATTCATACCTCCGGGTGCGTGATGTAGTGGGGCACGTTGACGTCGATAACCCCGAAGCCTTGCTGAACGGCCCAATCGACATAGCGTGTCACGCCGTCCGTCTGTCATTGTTAGTTGATGCTAATTAGCGGCGGTACAAGAGTACGTATGCTTACCACCCATGCGTTGTGAGGCTCCATCGTGTTGTCCAGCGGATGGGGTTGCGCATGGAGCTCCGGTCTAGGAGTGAATGTTAGTCAAGCCGTAACAGACCAAGCAGGCCCCTCACGGGACGGTAACTTACGGGTCATGGACAATAACCACAATCTTGCGAGCAGTCTGGATCCCCCTAGTCACTAGCACCTGGTTCTCGAAAGACTTGAAAAGGATATCCCGCTGGATGTACAGCGGCAGCATGCCATGCTTCTCCGACATGACCTGGCGTTGCGCCCTCCGTACCACGTCATGCAAGCGCGACGATTCTTGTGCCTGCATCTCTTGAACGTCGACGACGCCCGCGCGCATGCACTCCCAGTACGGGGCCTGGTACGCCTGGACCTTGGCCAGCACCTTGGCCGCCTCCCGGCTGATCTTGGGGACCTCCATCTTCGGGGGCGGCTCGCCCATGAGCGTCTGGGCGACGGCCAGCGCCGACTTGGAGATGGCCTCGAGGTCGTAGCCGCCCTCCAGGCACACGGCCACCTTGCCGCCGGCGAGCGACATGAGCATGTGCGTCATGTGGGCGTAGCAGTCGGGAGAGACGAAACAGGCGCCCAGTTCGTCGCCGGCGGCGGCGTCGAAGCCGGCCGAGATGATGACGAGGTCTGGGTTGAACTCATGGGCGATCGGCATGACGATCTTCTGGAATGCTGCCATGTACTCGCCGTCGCCCATCCCTTGGTCGTGCCAGCCAACGTTGACGTTCTTGCCTAGGCCGGGCCCGGCGCCGCAGTGCTCAAGACCGCCATCGGGGGTCATCGGATTGTCGGGCTTGCCGGGGTAAAATTCGCCGTTCCTGTAGACGTGGAGAGAGATGTAGAGGATGTTGGGGTCGTCGTAGAAGAGGTTCTGGATGCCGTTGCCGTGATGGACATCCCAATCGAGGACCAGGATCTTGCGGCAGAGGTCAGGGTAATCCGCCTGGCAGATTTTGGCTGCGATGGGAACGTTGTTGAAGAGGCAAAATCCCATGGGCGCGTCGAACTCTGCGTGATGCCCTGGCGGCCGGATGACGGCAAAGGCGTTCTTCACGATGCCAGCAACCACGCTCTTGCATGTCTCAATCGCCCCGCCAGCTGAGATCAGGGATGCCTCGTAGGTCATGCTGCCGACGTAGAGCGAATCTCTTCCCTGGTCCATTCTAGTAGAGAGCTCGCGTAGCTCGTGTGTTGACTTCCGCGATAGACCCTCAACCCACAAGAAATGCCCTGGGTGGTGAACAGCGCAGATCTCCTCCCTAGTTGCTTCCCTTGCGGGAATCCGCCACATGTACTTGGTTGGCTCACTCTGCATAATGCGGATGAGGTCTGTATCGGACCCCGTAAACACCAAGCCGGCCTTCTTGAATGTCTTCATGATGTACTCGATTCGTGAGGGGTCTTCGGGATGATGGGGGTTAGGCCCAAAGTCCGCGTTTGCATGTAGCTTCATCCGGTCATCGTAACAGCAGCCTGTTGGGAGCAGGCCCCGCCGCCGTAAACGATCCTGATAGTTAGCCGGGTCGGACTCCTGGTCGTCATCCTGCGCGGTTCCGTTGGCGCTCTGGCCATTCGTGGTCTCTAATGAGCTTTCTCCCGTCGTGGTTGGATCTAGAAACCCGTTGGAAGGCGAAGGGCCAGTAGCCATACGGTGGTCCTCACCATCCATGACGACATCGTCATCGTTGTCATCCATCTTAGGCTGAGTGCCCGCGAGAAAACGGCTCGGCGACGCAGCTATATCAGTCTACCCCGGAAGGGCAGTTGGTAGAGTTCGAATAGATCTGGTGCAACAACGAACGAGGCGTTGTAGGTAGGTTGTAAAGATGTACAGTCTCGCTGAATGGAGACTACCAAATGTGTTGGACCGGTCCCAAGGCCTATCCTTCAGATGACGTGACTGAGCTCTGGTGACTGCTAGGACAAGGCCAGCAAAGGAGCGACAAGGACAAGGCCAAGCAAGATGCAGACGATAGAGTTCTAAAGTCCGAGTTAGAATGTTTAAAGGTCTGGGTAATGCCAAAGGATGGATGGTGGGTGTGTGGGAATCCTCAAAGTTTCTTGAAATGGGATTGTGTAGTAGAAGTAGTGCAGTGCAGTCGTGAGAAGGCGGGCGAGAGAAAGGAAGAGAGCATACATATGTCGGGAATGGCACGAGCTTCGATGCATTGGCGACTTGCACCTCTGGGCCTCCCGCCCTTTCTCGTCCATGCGTCGCGCACAGGCACTCAACAGATGACGTGATATTATACCAAAAGAGATAGCGTTGACTTACGAAGAGAAGGGTGACTTTTATTAATGACCGCGGTTGCGTGGGCCCGCGGTCAAGTAAGTGGTCGGTCACCGAACTGCTTGGGTTGGTGTTTAGGGAGCGCGAGTGGCTGGGTGAATGGCGAGCAGCCGCCACCCCCACTACAAAATAGTCAAAACACTTGATCCTAGCGCCTTGTTTTCCAACACCCCCCTGTGGCAAACACGATGTAGAAGAAATTATTGGTATATTGAGCGATGGAGAAAATGGTTGGGGCACTTTTTTATTTAGAAATCCTTTCATGATTATGCTGGATTTTCAGGTCAAACGGCTGCTCCAATGTACCAACTTGTCCCGTCGTGGGGCCCGGGACTGCTGCCAGCATCAAGATATGCCTGACCGAGACCTGGTCTGGCAATAAAGAACCCGGGCGCAAATGGTCTTTTTGCCGAATGCAAGTGAAAGAATAGAGCAAATTATTGTCACCCATGGCCGTCTATATCTGAGTCTAGAGGGAGGAGCACGGAAGCCTCGAGCCAGATCCAGCCTTGCTTAACGCATCCAAAAAGAACCATCAGACTCGAACACCCGCTTCACATCCTCTAGCAACGAAGGCGACTAAAAGGCCAAGCTAGCTAGACGGAGGATTCCTACAAGTTCGGTTCCAATCTTCCACGCCTAGTGATGGAGGAGAGCCCAGGGTAGTTGGCATCGCCTACACCAGCGTCACCATCGTGGACAACACGCCGCGCTTCCACCCTGAGGTGTCTGTGATCGAGTATGCCGCCATAGGGTTCTGGAAACCCAGCCTGGGAAAACGGCCCCAGGAACGACAGGTCACGTTCCCGGAAGACGTTCACAGTGGCTTCCCCGAAGGTCGCAACGTTCTCCTCGATCCTGGACCATTGCATTAACAACTGCTATATCTTGGTGGCAGGGAGGAGTAGATAAGGCATGGTATGTGCGTACCGTGGGTGTCGAAACCTGATGAAGTCGATAACGCTTGATTTGGTGGCATACCTGTGCCGATACACAAGCAGGTGGAGGATATCATCGGGCAGCAACTTCATCATGGTGTTGACGATATCGCTATTGACGGGGTAGTCCCCCCACCCAATGCGCGCTCCCGCTTCCTTTGACAAGAACTTGTCCTTTTGGGGTACCATTCTGGTCAGTACTTCAACCTCACGGAACAAAAGCCACGAGGCCCTTTTCTCACTTACTTCAAGCCCCATGATGGCGGTAATGGAAGGACACACTCTCCCCCCAACGGCTCGACGGACCGTTTCCCTGCCCAACAACATCAGCTCACTTGCTCTTAAACTACGGCACTAGGGAAACCCCGGGGGATAGGAGCGCAGTCTAACATACCACAGATCATAAGCCTCGTGCAACCTCGCCGAAGAAAACTGCCGCATATACGCACGCCTGGCATCGACACTATTCTCAACAGCGCAGGTCGCATGACCATGGAAAATACGCGCGAACTTCCACCAGAGATACAGCGCCTGGCGCAGCCGGCCGAGCTCGTGGGGCCGGAGGCTCCGGCTGAACATGGGCACGCTGGCGAAGCGGAGCCGCGGGTACTCGGCCTCCCAGCGCTTGACGACCCGGCAGAAGTCCAGCAGGCGGGCGCAGGTCATGCCGTCCGGCACGTCCGCGTCGAAGAGCGTGTCGAAGAACTCTTTGACGGGGTGGAAGTCGCGTTCGATGATGCTGGGGAGGATCCGGTACCAGTGTAAGTCGGTGACGGACCTGAGCCGCTGGCTGGTGGCGCGGATGTGGTCGAACGTCTCAAAGTCGGTGTATGAGAGGATCTCGATTAGGGTCTCGGCCGGCAAGGAGTCCAGTAGGATGGGTAAAGCTGCGGACTGCTGGCCAGCAACGGCTTGCTGAACGGTCTCGGCAGGCGACATGTTGAAGTCCTCGGCCAAGTGTTGTCTAGACTGGTGTTAACAGCCCGTTGAACTGAAAACCAAGACGTCTCGAAGCCTACCAATCTTAATTAAAGGGGAATAAAAGTCGATTCACCACAAACGTCAGAGTGTCGCCTGGGACGCCTCTCTCACCAACAGCTCTCAATAGCCGCTCCGCTCACTTAAAGAAGTGAAACCAAACCAAACTACAACTAAGAAAAGGCCAAACAGTGACAACAGACACGAGAGTTTTGACTCCCGCCTTGTCAACTGCCGGACCACAGTACCCCAAGTCTCCTATTCCTTATCAACCCCGACGTTGGGGCTATCAAAAGGGAGGGTCGTAGTGAAGCTGCATTGGCAGCGGCCGCATCGCTGGTTGGGATCGGCCATGGTGTTTGTAACGTGTGTCACGTCTCGGGAGCGCATTGGAGGCATTGCCATCAAACAATGGCAATGACTATGTGTAGTTCGCTTGTTGATGGGAAAAGTGCCAACTTGGTTATTTGTTGACATGATATGGGAGATGGGTGACGGGCGATGGGCGATGTTGCATCCACCGGCGTGTCACCCCGGTCAGTTACCCCGGGCCGGAGTTCCCCGTCAGCCAAAGGTCCGTGCCTGTGTGCAAGCGACAGGGGTCAAGGTTCAACATGTTTGTTGGTGGTTCAAGTCTCCGGCCCAAAAGGTTCACAATACATACCCAGGATGATGCCGTAGACTCGCTGGCAAACTGCTTTCGGATGGGGACAAAGGTGGATGGCTTTAAGTCGAAGCTACGATTTGCCGGCGCGCGAAACAATCATGGCATCCGCACACAAGACTCAGTAATATGTCTCCCCGAAGAACGCCATCCCAGAATCCATTCCAAACTCTAAGCAAACAGTTCGCGGGTATCTAATCCACTGCGGTCCTTCTTCCCGCCGTCCTCCAACCCAAGACCTCTCCTCCGCGCCAGCGTATCCCGTTGCTGCTCCGTCCGCGCGACATGCCTCCCCGCCTTCGCCTTCCGCAGGTCGGAACGGACCTGGTTCGGCGAGATGAACCGCTTGTTCTCGTACATGATCGGCCCACCAAACGCGCCCTCCTGGATAATAATCGGCGTGAGTACGAACCGCGGCCCGATTTCAACGAGGCTGACGTCCGTGTCGCTGTCACCACCCTTGCTCTTGCGCCCCTTGCTCTTCGCCGCCTCCTCCTCCTCGTCGCCGCCTTCGCCCTTGACCTTCTCAACCTCCCGGACCTCGTAGTTGCGGATCCAAATCTTGCCGTCGGCCACGGTGAAGCCCATAACGTGATCGATGAAAGGCTTGGACTTGCGCGCGCCTTGCGGAACGCCGAAGATGTGTAGGAAGATCTCCTTGATAACGCGGAGATGCGGTTCCGTCTCAAAGGCACCGTCGAAGGAAAGAATTGGTCGTGAGCCCTTGAGGCAGTTCCCTGTAAAGTGGAGTTCCTCCATTGTGTGCACTTGATGCTGGTCAGCGGTTGTTTGGACCCATAATACGTCCCAGGCTCAAAAGACCCAACTCACTGTTTTGGGCGTGAAACTTGACTGTCGGGCCGTTGGGGACCTTGCTAAGCCACATATACAGATCCTTTCCTTTCCTCGCCTCGAAGAAAAGCACGTTGTTGCAGTTGTAAAGCTCCGCTAGCTCGTTGAGTTGGTACAGCTTCGACTTGGAATCGAACTTGACGTCTTTCCGGCCGTGGGGAAGCATCGCCGCTAGATCATTGAGGAGATGACGATGCCTATTGCTCAAGTTAATTAGGGGTCACCAATACCCATTGACCCAGTCCGTACCTGTAGGTGACGCCTCTTGACGAAAGGATAAGCACCCTCTGCTTGTTTTTCCTTTCAACAACAGTGCCATTGGCATCCGTGTCCTTGCCGGCCTTGGAGGCGCTCTTTGATAGTGACTTGTATACTGCTGCCATCTTGTCGATGTGTTCCCCTGAAAAGGCAGGCTGGGGAATCGGGGCTTGGAGATGAGAGCGGATGAACGCGGCAGAGCGGTTCTAGGTGGTTGGAATAAATGTTCTTGGTGGGGCCGCGATGCAAGGCAATCGACGAAAAAAAGTTGAGCTGCCAGCCGCGCCCCACTCTCTGATAAGCCTTATCGCTCCCGTTCACTTCACCGTTTCAAGCAGACGCGGCTCGCTGAAACTCGAGACAAAACGTCAAGGAAAATATGTCCAAAACTGGCCTTTTTGGGCCTGCCTACTCTGCACGCTGCAAACGGGAAAGGAGGTTCATGTGCTTAAATGTGGGACTCCAGCTATGACCACGAAACCCGTAACCTTCGAGGCAGGCGTGAGGGAAGGACGCCTCCAACCCCATTGGGCGTCGATTCGTCTCTCCTATCTTCTACCCCTCGCGCTCCTCAACACCCCACTGAGGGGTGATCATGACTTCAGCTCGACATTTATTGTCTACGCATCTAAGAACGGTGTATTGCCTCAGGTCCATTCAACTAAATGCCTCGTGATCCGTCCGTCGAGGATGGTTGGTAAACCACCGCGAAATCCCAGCAAGCACAGGTAAAGCACCAAGAACAAAAAAGAACAAAGCTGGAAATAAACCCCTCAAGAATTCACCACCCCCCAACGTCCCAAAGGTGCAGCAGATCCGTGTCCCCCATGGCCATAAGAATTTCCCCAGTTCGTATCAGACATAAGTGACGCCATGCAATCGTGCCGGACCCGGGTATTAACAGCAGCCCTTCGACTCCTCCTTTGCCCCCTCTTGGCTGAGCGAGATGTTATTGCCTTCCCTCGGGTCGAACTTCTTGCCGACGTCTGCTCCTTCCTCCGCCAGGCTCTTGCTCGACACGATCTGGTAGATAGCTGTGCGGCGCGAAAGGTTAGCTCTGGCGGGCCAAATAGAGAAAATAGCACAGCGGGGATCATACAAGTCAGGATGTTCTGGAAAGCGAGGTCGACGTTCGTGGCCTCGAGGGCGGATGTCTCGATAAAAGAAAGCCCGTTCTCGCCTGAAACAATCGTCAGCTTTGTGTTCCCCGAGCGGCCACACCACAGCCACCCCCCAATGGCGCAGCAACATACTGGCAAAGTTCTTGCCGTCCTCTGTCGGCACGGCTCTCAGGTGCCGCTGATCGGTCTTGTTGCCCACGAGCATGATGACGATGTTGCTGTCGGCATGGTCCCGCAGCTCCTTCAGCCACCGGGTCACGTTCTCGAACGAGAGGCTCTTGCTGATGTCGTAGACGAGCAGCGCACCGACAGCGCCGCGGTAGTAGGCAGAGGTAATGGCGCGGTACCGCTCCTGGCCCGCCGTGTCCCAAATCTGCGCCTTGATCGTCTTGTTGTCGATCTGGATCGACCTCGTGGCGAACTCGACGCCGATGGTCGACTTGGAGTCTAGGTTGAACTCATTGCGCGTGAATCGGCTAAGCAGGTTGGATTTTCCGACACCCGAATCTCCGATGAGCACCACTAGGAAAAAAGCACGGGATCGTCAGTCGAGGGTTTTACGCGACGGTGGATGGGGGCAGGCGCATCGGGTTGGGTCGGCTAGGCACCTTTGAATAGGAACTGTTCAAGTATCTCGGGTTAGCGCAAGGCACGCGCACGCAAAACATGAGGGGAGAAGCGGGAACCGGTGGCTTACATCGTATTCGTCGTTCGCCATGGCTGCGGTGGGAGATTATGCACGAAATGAGGTCGGATAGTCCCGCGAAATGGTGATGTGTTTGTGCTTTGTGCAGGCTGGTTGATGTCGAGGAGAGTTCAGGAGGATGGTCGGTGCGGCTCAGAGGTGGGTCGTTCCAGGTTGGTTCAGGTGCTGCAGCTGACGACGAGTGGTGGCGGTGCCAGGGTCTTCATGAGTGACTTTGTCCGAAAGGCAGGGTTGGGTATGGCGACCCGAAGGAGTAAGCTGGAAGGCAACGGAACAACTCGTTCTCTGATAACAACAGGTAACAACTGGATAACAACAGACTTGCTCCTCGGCCACGCGTCCAGGTCACGTTCCACTTGATGCCCCAAGACTTGTTACATTTGATTCTTCAGGTCTTCAATGAATCACTGTAGTCGTAAAACAAGGGCAGCTCCAAACGGTGGATATCACGTGCAACTTGGCGCGGCAGTAAAATAGGTCGGTACCTCCGGAAGATGTGAGCAGGTAACACTGATACGATGCTTTCGCCGTTCGCAGTTCCCCATGATCGTGTCTACGGCCGATCATTTCCACAAAAATACGAGTAGCCAGTCGTGAAGCATGAGTACCCTGATCCACTTTATCTAAGGGAGGTATTCAACGAGTATTCGAGTGCATGGAAGTTGTGTCTTCCCCAGCGCCCTGTTTTTGGGAACGCGCCAGGGTTGCCGACCGCTCAACCGGCGCAGGTTGCTGATTGGCCCCAACTCTTTCTTCTTCGAACAGACCATCAAAAGGTTTCGCTCACCTGCTCCTTCCTGGGCAATTCTCAACCTAAGATCAAACCAACATTGAAACGGTTCCAGGTTTTCATGTTGCCTGGGGCAAATGGCACCTACCAATTAGTTACACCCGGTTAGGTTTACGGCCATGTACAGATGTAAAATTATGTACTAGCCGTCGGACCTGTGCGTTCATACCCGATTGGATTGGGTGTCTCACACTTTCTTTGTTCCTCCACGCGTCGCGACCGCCCACCCACCTCCGACAACAAACACAAAATTGGGACTGGTCAATTTTCCTTCCCAGTAACTCGAGTTTGTTCACAGAGAGACCGGCACACACGGAACTCAGGCTGACTCTCAGCAGCACAATATCATTTTTAATTGATTCCAGTTGACTCACAACTCCCATGTTGTCCGCCTCAGCACTCAAATACCGATCAAAAAATCAAATAATCGGCAATAAGTAGGCGGGGGTTGGTCGAGGCATCAGGCCTTGGTTCATCCGTGGTCGAGTCACTAGGTTGTTGGCCGACCAGTTCCTTTTGAACACACAAATTCAATCAATCTCGGATGAAGATTCATACATCTCTACATTGCTGACCGTGCCACCTCCAAGCGGTCAACTCGCCATGTTCAAGATCGACCCTAGGGCATTCGAGCCCGTCTCTCCATATGGAGATGAGAGCGATGACAGCATCTCGGTGACATCAACAGTCTCGGGGCATGACCCCGACCAGGAGTTCGGCGTGGAGAATATCCTAGCCCAGCGCCAATTTAAGGACGGCAACATGTACTACCTCGTAGAATGGACAGACTTTCCACTACACGAGAGTACTTGGGAACCTGAATCAAATATTAGCGCCGACCTCAAAGCGATCTGGGAGGAGGACAAGGCCAAACATGCGACCGGCGAACTGAAACCTTTCGATATTCAAAAGTTCGAGGACGCGCAGGAAGAGGCAAGCAGGGGGAAATTGTCTCGTCACCGCCGCCGAAACCGAAAGCGAAAAAGGTTAGGCCTGGAATTGACAGAGCCTTTCGACAAGAATTCAAGCGACGAGGAAGCCGTGGAGGAAACCGGAATCGAGACCTCACTCCCAGAACCCACGCAAGCAGTGCGGCCTCAAAATCCGCAAAAGAATGCAAAAGAGGTTTCCAGCCCCGATTCTGCGACTACCCCTGCTCCAACACACGTTGTTGGCAGCTCCCAACCGCCGAACGAGGTCAGGCGGCCAAGGGGCACGGCTGAAGAACTACCAACAGACACGTCCTCGGCTATAAGTACCAAAAGAAAACAAACCACCCCTCCGCAAACGACAGGTTACCAAGGGACAGCGAGGCCAACGAGAAAAGCTTCTGCAGATGCGGTGCCGAAATCAAAGACCAGGCCGACAATTTCCATTCCGACCAAAACCGCACCATCATCCAGGCCAACTACGTCCGGCATTCGTAAAACTCTAACGGCCAAGAAGAGCGCAACACAGCCAGCGGGCAATATCTTTACGAGCGGCAAAATAAGAAAACTACGGCCCGGCCTTAAGGATACGATGTCGGATCTAACTAAAGAGCCGAAGTTGTTCGCCAAACACCGCCAATGTAGACAGGTATGTTAGTTCAAACTACATATGCCCCCTTTTGACCACCCTATGTAAATGTCTATTGTACGCTCTAAATATAATCGCCTTGGACTGTTTTGAAACCGTTCTTACAATATAATAAAATAACTAACATTAGATATAGGCCTACTTAAGAAGTCGCGATAAAGAAGACATTGCTCCTAATGTTTCACAACTGGACCTGCTCGACCTTCGTAGCAAACAGACCATCAGCAGGCAAAGCTCAGGGCGCTCGGTCTTAAGCCCCACCCAGCAGGCGTTTTCCCCCCAACAGGAAACTTACTCGCCATCGGAACCTCCGCAAACAAGGACGTCTGCCATTAGCCCGAAGTCAACCCTCACAGACACGCAAGGGGGGCGGTCGAAGAAGAAACGGAAGTCTGTGCGGTTCCTGGAAGATGATGAAGACCAATCTTTTCTTGTTCAAGAACCAGAACAGATAGATATTGATGGCCCTTCTACCCGAGAGGCTTTCCCTCCTCCTTCTCCTCGACAGAGACCCAGCCTGGACCTGAACCGTTGGACACCGCCGGTTCAAGGCAACCAGAGCGCAGACAAGAAGCTAGTACTCGGCCAGTCCTCCGTTGACGTCACCTTCAATGGCCTCCCGCGTGAACCATCGGGCCAGCGGGCATGGCTATCGGATTTCCTGGCGGAAAGCACTCTCGAGTTCAGGCATACTTGCTTTTCTGGGACGGCTGCTGCCAAGATGAACACACTGGTCCAAGAGCGGCTTGCTAGCGGGACAATCACATCGGAAGAGAGTGAACCTTCTCTGAGGCGAATGGCAGAAAACTTGACGGCTGGCTTGCTGGCCCTTTATTACGGCCAAGCGGAGTACAATGTCTTGATTTACCCGACGAAATGCGACGAATGGAGAGCAATTCTGCCCGGCATGCAGCCCGCGAGTCCGTCCGAGGAAGTGCTAGGATATCTCATATTCGCCTCCCTAGACAATCTCGGGCTCATGCTACCGCCAGCAGCCCCCCCACCGGAATCCCGAGTGAAACTCGGAGACTCAAAGATAAAGACCGAACACAAGGCCGGCGCCTCGGCGCGAGAGTTGCTGGTCAAGCGGATTTTCAATTTCGATTACAAGAAACTCCTTCCGGTATCGCTGCTCCAAAGGCCGCCTTCCGAGCATGCCTTTTTCCTGGCGATCCCGGCCTCGCGAAGGGAAATCGGACAAGCGCTCTACCACTGGCTACGCGGCAAGAATTCCGAATGCCAGGTCTTCACGAGCCATGATGCCGGAGGCTGGGACACCTTCAGATCACGAGTCGAAACTATTCCTGGCGTGGTCATCATCCACGAGACACTAGGATGGAGCTTGCGCCGCTTCCCGAATCTCTCGCGATATCTCATCACAAGAAATGACGAATACTGGTGCATCTCTGAGCCGGTCCACGGTGTGCCCCTCTACCCGTCCGTTTCGATACCCGAGTATCCGGTGCCCCCGGGGGATATGCACCTTGCACGGCTGTTCCCGTACCGCACAGCCATCTTTCTCACGCCTAGCTTCCTGGTCTCTGAACCCCGGCGCTCACTCGAGTTTCTCGCATGGTTCTCGAAATGGGTTGGGAAGTTTTACTACCGCCTTGTCACCGCCTACAATATCCACGAGTACCTCGCAGAGCTGGCCGAAGAGAGGTACCAGGCCCGGCAAGATCTGCTGAGCTGTCCGAGCGACATGCAGTTCGACGTTGAGGCCAACCTCAACGCACTGAGCCGAGATGACTGCAGTTGCCGGTTCGCGATAGCTGATCTGGCCGCCGATCTGCATGTTGAGCGGATGGTCCAGGCCGGGCCGCTCGCCCATGACGAGGACAGCAGTCCAGTCATATATGCCGACTCGTCGATCGATCCAAATGACGAACAGAGTTTGGTCAACTGGTTTGGCTGGTGGGCCACGCTGAGAGCCGACCAATTCCGCAAGTTCCACGTCATCGGCTCGAGCCAGGCGATCAAGATGCATGGATGCAGGAGGGGAGAGCGACGCGTTCGGATACCGAAGTACTCAAAAGTCACGACGAATGACCCTGATGCCGTCTTGGAGGTCCTCCAGGAAAGGAACGACCAAGTCGAGGCATCAGGGGCTGATGCCTATAAGGATGACGGCAGAATGCAAGCCTCTCGCGCCGGGCAGGTCGGGCAGGCCGAACATGGCTTTAACAAGGGGCGGTGGGCTTTTCGAAGCAATATCATCCAAGTAGAGGATATGGCCTGCTTTGCTTCTTACCTCGACAGTTTAACCGTCTTGGATGGCAGCAAATCACAATGGGGTCTGTATAAATTTCCTATCTCCTGGTCGGACTTGGACATGGCAACGTATTTCGGCGACATGGCCGCCAAGTACCGCAGAATCTCGGACTGGTTTAACTTCACCTTTTCCTTCGGCGGTTGTCAAGGGGGCAGCAATATTTCTAAACCACCACACGGCTACAATACCTACATTGGCTTTTTTTACACCATCGATGAGGAATGGGACTCCCCCGACCCCAATGTTCCAAAACGACCACTCGAGCGCCACCCCTGGATTGGCATTTACCGACCGGTCAATCCACACCGAAGGCCATATGGGCGGTGCGAACTCATCATCTGGGACCCGGCCGCGAGGACCCGCTACCCCAACGGACAGGTCCCGGCAGAAAAGGACCTCACCTTCATGCAGCGCCAGATGATCCAACACGTCCGCGACCACGGCGAAGAAAAGAACTACGGCACGTGGCTCGACCAAGTCTGGTTCGGCGGCTGGGACTGGCCGGCCGAGTGCGACTCCCCTTACCCGATCGACGTGACGCTGCGCTTCCTGCGCTGCGTGCTCAGCGACATCCGCAACTTCCTCCCGGCCCCCGAGCCCGTCATGGAGTCCAAGGGCTGGCGCCGCGTCGCCCTCGGCCCGCCCTTCTCCCCATCCCCGACCAAAGCCTCCATAACAACAACACACCATCCAACAGCACCAGGCCGCTCCCCAGCCACCGCAAGCGCTCGCGACTCCCCCTCCCTCTTCGTCGACCAGCACCCGCCAGAGGACGTCCCCATGGACCTCGACAGCTCCTCAGCCGGCGGCGACGCCAGCGACGACGACGACCTCGAAACGGAGCAGATCGACGAAACCCGCGTCATCTTCCACCCGCCGCGCGGCTACCGCAACAAATTCCAGACGGGCGTCTTCCGCTCCCGCTGCCTCAACCGCCTGTACGAGGAGGCTCGGCTGGCGAGGGCGCGGGCGCGGGATGCGAGTGGCCCCTCCGCTTCCTCGTCGTCGTCGTCGTCGTCGTCGCACATGCGGTATGCGTATGTGCCGACCATGGACTGGTACCGGGAGCAGAAGGCTGAGGGCAGGGCGTTTGCGCATGTTAATGTGGAGTCGTGGGAGGCTGTGTTTGCGGTGTTGAAGATTGGGGCGGGGAAGAAGGATGGTGCGGGTGGGAGTGGGAGTGTTGGGAGTGGGAATGGGTATTCGGGCGGTGGGCATTCTGGTGGTGGACATGCCGGCGGTGGTGGTGGTGGTGGCGGGAGTAGTGATGGGGGCGAGGGTAGGAGTGTGCATGGGAGCTGAACTGGGAGTGTGGATGGCGGTGGGAGGGGCCAGTCGGGCCCAGATAGGGGTTGGGATTGTGTTTCTGGGGAGGTGAAGTCCGGAGGGAAACGGAGGGGAGATGGGGCAGTCCTAGTCGAGTATGAGGAGTGAGGGGGTGTTGATGGTGACGGAACTGGTGAAAACGGAGACGGGCTAAGAGCACAGGTGAAGCAGCCTCTGCCACCGAGAGCAGTGTTGGAGGTCAGTCAGGGGACGCTGTCCGAACGATGTGCGAAGTTGCTGCTGTTGGCTATGGGCCCGCGACCGAAGGCGCCCACGAGCTTCGAGATGAGCACTTTTGGTGCTACAGCCGATTCATGGGGGTGGAGATGGAGGCACTTTCCTTGGTTGGATTTCAAGACGGACTATTGCTGGACGCAGATGCTGCTCATTTTCTTGGGCATATTCGGACGGCCTAGGACTTTACACTGTCATGCATATTCCTTAGTCAGGCCTATTGGCCGGCTGACGGCTCACGGCGGCTGACATCTGTTAGACCAGGTAACTGACGGGCCAAAATTGTCTTATGTATGTATTTTAATTAATCACAATTCACTCTCACTCAGTCCACCCATGTGTTGTAAATATGGTCAAGATCTGCTCACCCAGTCCCTCGTTCTCTCGCCCTCTCACTCCCTCTCACTTAGCATAGGTATCTCACGTTGTTCGTATAGAAATGGTTTCATGAATTCCAAAATATCCAATCCCGGATTCCGTCAGATAATAGCTATGACGATAACAACCGGTGGTCACTATTGATCTATACATATAAAAAGAAAACCCTAGTTCGACGGAGGAATGCCGAACTTGGCAGACCAAGGGTCGTCGCGCCAGTCCGTGATGACGGTATGTTCAATGCTGCCAGAAATAGACTCGACGAGGGCACTACCGTTCTCGTACTTCTGCCTGACAAACTCAAAGGCGAGATCAATGCCGGCCGTGACCTATTCGGTTGTTAGATTTCACGTTTGCGCGTGAGGAGGATACTGCGGGCACGCTTACCCCTGACGAACTCCAGACCTTGCCGTCCTCGACCCACCGTGCAGGCGAGACCCTTTACAAGACAGTCAGTAACCGGCGCCCCCGTTACGAGTTTGGCAATGCAGGAGAACTTACCACTTGACCTTCGGCCCCATCGGCGTCATCGTATTCCAGGCAGCCTTGTTGGTCGTCGCGCGGTGGCCATCCAACACGCCCGACTGTGCCGCGATGCCCGCGCCGGTGCAGATGGTGATGAGGTACTGGAGGCTGGGGAACACCTTCTTGATGTACTCGATCTCGGGGCCCAGGTCAGGGCTCCGGGCGGCGGCGCCGCCGGGGACGACCAGCACATCGATGGGCGGGTTATCGGCGTAGGTGTGGGTGGGGTTGAAGGTCGGGTAGAAGGACGAGTTGAACTGGTTCATGGAGGCGCTGACCGGCTCAGTTGTGACGGGGTCGAGCGTGCGGCCGAGCATGAACATCTCGAGGTGGGTCTTCCGGGACACGGCCTGTAGGACCTCTAGAGGCCCGAACACGTCGATGATGTCGAAGGCTCGCGGGAGCATGAAGCCGATGCGGCGGGGGGGGTTCGGCATCGCCGCCTGCACGGCGTTGGTGGGTGCTTTCTGGGGTGGTTCTGGCAACATTGCACATACCATTCCCACAGCTCTTTGAGTCTGAGCGAGGAGGCAGGGCTCCCGCTACAACCGGGTTGGCAAGTGATAGCGAGGCCAACAAGACAGTCAGACCTTTCGCAAGGAGCCCGACACTGGGGGCGGCCGGCATCATGATGGAGGTTTCAGGGGTTGTAAACAAAGACACAGAGACTTCTCCTTCTCCTATCAACAAGCTCACAGAGTGGGTTGAGAACTAGGTAGCGGTGATGAGGAGGATAAAAGGAGAACGAGACTCCATTCTGGGCTTATTGCCTCTATTTCTATCCATCGTAAAGACGTTCAAAGAGCCCCTGAAGACCATTCAAAGCTCCGAGGCGCTTCGGAGTCTCTTTCTCAAGGCTGTCACAATTGTCACTTGAGATCGCCCAAAACATCACCAACGGAAGCAACTGGCCCGCGGCACGAACGAGTCTTCCAAGAGCTTCCGCCGTTCGTCACAAACATTTGCCGCCCCCTGTCTCGCCCTTGCAGACAAAAACGTGCGCAATAGGTAGGCGCGCGTTCGAGTCCGAGGTTGAACATGGCAACTCCCTGTCAGTCCCCGCCATTTCGGTTCAAACTGCGCAAGTTTAAGAAGCTCTGCCACTAAGCTGCTTTGTTGGGTTTCCATCGAAGGGACGGAATCCGAAATGCGGAGTCGTAAAAGCGTATGCGAGAGAGCCAGAGGCAGCCCAGGAGGTCGGTGGGTTGGCAAAAGGAGAAATGTGGGCATTTCTCACAGTATGCGAGGTCACAATTGGTCTGCCCGAATTCTGGGGATTGTTGGGGGCCGTTGGAGCACGAATGAGCACATTTCTGCCGGGTTCCTGCGACAGCAAGCGGCAACATCGCACCTGACGGGTTTGCCAAGAAAGAGTGCCTCTTAGGAAAGTGCGTTGAACGGTTCAACTGGCGCCTGGCAGCGGCGACCTGAAACTCGTCCTTGCCATTGCTGATCTTGGCATTGATGTGGAGAAGTGAGGAAGGTGAGATCGGTGAGGCCGGCGTGGAGGAGGAAAATGGGTAAGGAAAGTCCACTACGGCCGAGGTTCGAGATGTCAACAACAGAAGGGGCCACTGGTGGTTTTTAGGCAAGATAGCCGCTTGGAGTAGAGCTCCCTCCCTTATCTGATGAAGCTGCAAATGATGTCACCTCTTAGATAACCCCCACGCGACCCCTCGCTAACCCTCACTGAGTGAGAGCTTCTTGCCTCGAGAACAACATTTATTTACCCCTCCTGTGGAGATGTCGTCGGAGACATCGGATATTGATTGTGCTTACTACGACTTGAGCAAGTTAGAATAAAAACCTCAAAAATTTGTATTGCACCAGTTGTCAACCGGTGAACATCCAAACCCCAGATCCCAGGCGTCACAAGACCAAAGTACACAAACCATCTTGAAATTACAACACCACCACCACAACACAGCCCCGCAATGTCCGGCGCAACCCACACTCACGATGGCGTGCATCTGCACTCGCACGACAAGTTCAACCCCGCCGAGCACGGCCACAGTCATGAGATCCTAGACGGGCCCGGTAGCTACCTCAACCGTGAGATGCCAATTGTTGAGGGCCGCAACTGGGCAGACCGGGCCTTCACCATTGGCATTGGAGGGTATGTCATCCTTACGCCCCTCCCTGGCCCCTTTTTCATTTCTCCTCCCGCCCGCAAGTCCTTCCTCCAACCTTCACCGCCTCAGTTCCCGTACCCGTCCCCATCCCCGTCCCCATCCCCATCCCCGTTCGCCGTCCAGCTCCAGTCTTCCCACACTCCCCCCTAGTTAGCCCCTGACCACTCACTAACCTCCCCCACCCCCCCTTTTTAGCCCCGTCGGGTCAGGCAAGACAGCACTAATGCTGGCGCTCTCGCGCATCTTCCGGACGAGCCACTCGGTGGCGGCGGTGACGAACGACATCTTCACGCGGGAGGACGCCGAGTTCCTGACGCGGCACCGGGCGCTGCCCGCGGAGCGGATCCGCGCCATCGAGACGGGCGGGTGCCCGCACGCGGCCGTGCGCGAGGACATCTCGACCAACCTGGCCGCGCTCGAGGACCTGCACGCCCGCTTCGCCACCGACCTGCTGCTCATCGAGTCCGGCGGCGACAACCTTGCCGCCAACTACTCGCGCGAGTTGGCTGATTATATCATCTATGTCATCGACGTCAGCGGCGGCGACAAGGTGCCCCGCAAGGGCGGGCCGGGCATCACTCAGAGTGATTTGTTGGTTGTCAACAAGACCGACCTCGCCGAGGCCGTCGGCGCGGACTTGAGCGTCATGGAGCGGGACGCGCGCAAGATGCGCGAGGGCGGGCCCACCGTGTTCGCCCAGGTCAAGAAGGGGGTGGGCGTCGAGCACATTGTGAACCTGATTCTCAGTGCTTGGAGGGCGAGCGGTGCCGAGGAGCAGCGGAAGTCCGTGGGTGGGCCGAAGCCGACGCCGGGGTTGGAGGGCCTTGATGGGCCCGCTTGAGGAACCATTTACTGGAGGGTGGATGGACAAAGGTAAGAAGACTGTAGAATCAAGGGGGAGGAATTGCCATTGGTAGGAATATATCCACGGCAAAGAGGGGAACTAAAGTACGGGCAGTAATATATCATGATTCCCAAACGCCGTCGTCATAAGCCCTGTTTTGGGCGGTCTATCTATGCATCTTCGTTCATTCCGCATCCATCGCGTCTCCTTCCTGCACACGGTCAAGTAGTATCCCGTCCATTGACTTGGCGTTGCGCGGCCAAACCCGCTTGTACAGACTGACACCGATCGAGTCCTGCGGGTTGATCCGCCCGTCGAACGTCGCTTTGAAGTACCCGTGCGTGCCCAACGCCTCCTTGAAGAACCCGCCACGGCCCCTCCTGGTCCATAGCGGCAGCGCCCTGAACCACTCGACGTCCTCCCGGTTGAAGAACATGTACCGGATGGTGACAATCTTCTTGTGGATGTGGTACGGGTGGCCCGTGAGGATGGCCCGCTTGGCAATCACGCGCGACGTCGACGGCGGGAGCGTGGTGCCCGTGGCAATCAGCGTGAAGGGCAGTGGGGGGTTGTCCTCGTCGTCCTCGGGGGTTACGGCGGTTTGCTTGAAGAAGAGCACCGGCATGGAACCCCATGCGACCGGGCCCATGAACGTCGCCACGGCGGACTGGCCGGGGTGTAGGTACCGGCAGTACTTGTGGACGTCGTTGGGTGTGCTGCCGCCCTGCGAGAACAAGGGGTTGATGGCAAACCTCCGCGGTCCGTACTGCACGATTAACTCCTCCTTCGCCTTGATCGACGTCGGGCAGTCGGAGCTGAGGTTGATCAACATGTTGACGACCGTCCGCTTCTGCTCGTGCCTCAGGAGCGAGATGAGAGTGATTGGCCGGCTCGTGTCGTGTGTCTTCTGGATTGCCGGTGTCACTCCCTTGATGTAGACGTGGACACGAGTACCAGGGGCAACACCACCAACCAGGGCCTCGCGAGCTGCCCGGATACGAGAGGCTTGGTAATCGGGGATCCGTAGCAGCCGCTGCCACTCCGCCGGCTCGTACGCGCGATCCTCGTCCTCCTGCCATGGGCTCGACCTCAGGCTCTTGAGGCCTCTGTACTTGGCGAGCCGTTCCCGGGCAAGCACACCAGGATGAAGCTCGACTTCGTCTGGGAACTCCAGGTCATCCTCGGCTTCTGTCCTCTTGCTCTTGCGGTAGGCTTCGAGTGCCTCGGCGTCCTCATCCTCATCGGGCTCGACGAACGCTACTGACTGAGGGTACTCTGACGGCCCGGCTTCTGTCATAGCGTCCCCGGCGAGACCTTCCATTCCATCTTCTGGTTGTGCCTCGTCCTCTTCTTCCTCGTCCTCCATGTCATGGTCTTCCAACTCGGAGCCAGAATCGGAAACATCATCGTTGTTATCTAAAAACCACGCAGCCTGGTACTTTGATGTGCCTTTGGGGACCTTCTTCGGCATTTGCAGCTCCTGGACTTGGTCGTCGTCGGAGAAATAGTGGTGATCATCCAACAATACACCCTTTTTGGAGGCCGTCATGGTCGTTGCGGCATCCATATCTTCGTCATCGTCCATAATAGCCTCCTCCGGCGCAAGTTCCTCGAGACCGTCCCGATCCTCGGTCGGCTCCCCGAGTGTCACCTCTTCCGTATTTTCGTCCTCCATGGTATCATCTCCCCTCCTTTTCCGTGTCGCAAGCGGTGCAGCTGTGATCTTCTCAATCTGGAATGTCCCCCATTCCCCGACTTGCACCAATCGGTCAGCATTTAGGCCCCTGCCCCTGACTACGCCGGTCAGAATGGTAGGCGCCATCCCCGACCTCGCCCACTCGATGTCCTCAACAAGCATCCAGCTGCGCTCCTCCCTCCACCGGATTCCCTTGGGTGTGGTGCTGCATAATGACCGAATCAGATTCGAACACTCTTGCCGGTTTTCCAGGCTGTAGATCTTTTCTTGCTCCGGGTGGAAGTGTGTGATGAATGACTTGAGGGACGAGACAACGGAGAGCCTCTGCTTGGCGGGTTCGATTTTGTTCAGCCCCTGGACGACAGTGAACAAAGTCGACATGCCTTGGCTCTCGACACTTCGCAGGATCAGTTCGCCCACTTCATCCACCTCCACCTCGGCCGACAGAATAATGACGACGAAGTCGGCAACTCGAGCGGCGTCCATACACGCAGTGAACTCTCTCTTCACCGGGATGTATTGCAGTTTCTGCTTGAACCTGTCCACCGGGACCCGGAAGCAGCTTTCGTGTACTTCAGTCTCGATATCAACGCTGCTGTTCAGGCTGCGAATCGCCGCGGCGACGTCGGTGTCGGCGCAGAGAGGAATGACGGCAACGTTTCGAGGGGCGCCATCTTTCCCGGCAAAGACCGATGCCTCCTTTTGATGCTCGCGGGCCTTCTCCTGCTGGAGCTGCTTGGCCCGGTTCCGTCGGTCAAGTTTCGACATGACTTGCTGGTGTGGTGTCTTGCGTTGTCCCTTTTCGCCTGCAATTCGCCCTGATGAAGAGAATAAGTGGCTATTCCAATCTGAGGAGAAAAAATGCTCCAATATTCCTCCCTGTCTTTTCTCGGGCCCCTTTTTAAGTGCTTGTTTGGAAGTATAGAGCTTCGGCGTGAGTCATACCTTTTGCAGCATCGCGCAGTTGGCCCTTGGTCGACTTTCTGGACTTGAATCCCTTGTGCGACACCTTGGTCGTTGCCCGGTGGGAGTGGCCCCCGCCTACTGCGCCCGGCATCTTTCCGTCGCCGCCGGCTTTAAAACGATATGGGAGGGACGCCACTTTGCTCGGCAAGAAAATGGACAAAAATATAAAAGGCACAACACGTTGAAGCACTGAACGACTTAATAGATGCGGGTAGCGGGGAGCGACGATGGCGGGGCGTCTCTGCCTTTTTTTGACTTGTGTGCCATATCTTATCTTTCCTTGTGCGACCAATTAGGAGAAGGGACGTAAACTTTTTAGTGGGCCCGGCTCAAAAATGTCGGCATGCCTCGAAGATGGATGGCGGCCGCCATTCTAGTCCGCAAAACCGTACGAAGATCCATCTTCCCCCCGGCTTGCGACAAGAATGGATACCACAGATACCGTCGATACCCCAATGGCATTAGTTGAGCAGCCCAGCGGGGCTCTCACTGTCAATAATGCCCGAACCGAATTCCGTTCCAAGGCCGAGCTGGAACGCGTCCGTCGACACAGACAGGCGCAGAAGGCCTACGGTCGCGGTCGGCAGATCGATGTCAAGAACGTGAGGGACAAGAAACTGCGGCGCAACCTTACGAACCTCGAGAACAAATACAAGACGGCCGCTCTGAAGGCGAAGGAGGCCGAGATCCTGCTCGAGAATGCCTCGGGCTTTCTCGAGGCCGAGACAGAACTCGAGCGGACGTACAAGGTTCGCCAAGATGACATCCAGAAGGAGGTCGGCATCGAGGTCGCGCAAAAAAAGTTCGAGTTGAAGCTGAATGATTTGGGGCCCTATGTCTGCGAGTATAGTAGGAATGGGCGGGATCTCATCCTGGCGGGGAGGAAAGGTCACATCGCGACAATGGACTGGCGGGAGGGCAAGCTGGGCTGCGAGCTGCAACTGGGCGAGACAATTCGGGATGCCCGCTTCCTGCACAACAACCAATTCTTTGCCGTGGCGCAGAAGAAGTACGTCTACATCTACGACGCCAATGGTGTCGAACTTCACTGTCTCAAGAAGCATGTGGAAGTTTCGCACATGGAGTTTCTCCCATATCATTTCCTGCTGGCGACACTGGTAAGCAGCCCCGACAACAGTGTTGACCGGCCATAACTAACGACTCGTAGAGCATCAGCGGCCAATTAAAGTACCAGGACACCTCGACCGGTCAAATAGTCACCGAAATCCCGACCAAGCTCGGAACACCCGTCTCCCTTACACACAATCCCTACAACGCCATCCTACACGTGGGCCAGCAAAACGGTACCGTCACGCTGTGGTCGCCGAACTCATCAGAGCCCCTGGTTAAACTCCTCGCGCACCGAGGCCCAGTCCGGTCACTCGCGGTCGACCGGGAGGGGCGATACATGGTGTCGGCAGGACAGGACAACCGGATGGCTATTTGGGACGTTCGGAACTTCAAAGAGGCAGTCTCCAGCTATTTCACAAGGTCGCCAGCATCCTCCCTTGCGATATCAGACACAGGTTTAACAGCCGTCGGGTGGGGTACCAAGACGACGGTATGGAAGGGCCTTTTCTCGAAGGACAGGGCGGTGCAAGAGAAGGTCCAAAGCCCGTACATGACGTGGGGCGGCGAGGGGCAGGCAATCGAGCGAGTTCGGTGGTGCCCTTTCGAGGACGTACTAGGGCTCGGGCACACCGAGGGCTTCTCGTCCATCGTCATCCCGGGTGCCGGCGAGGCCAACTACGACGCGCTCGAGGTGAACCCATTCGAGACCAAGAAACAGAGGCAGGAGGGCGAAGTCAAGGGCCTGCTGAACAAGCTGCAGCCCGAGATGATCGCGCTGGACCCCAACTACATTGGAAACCTGGATTTGAGGTCCGAGCAGCAGCGAAAGGCCGACAGGGACCTGGACGCTCCCGCGGTGGACGTCGCCGAGGAGATGAGGCACCGGGCCAGGGGCAAGAGTGGTGCGCTGAAAAAGTATCTGAGGAAGCAACGCAAGAAGAACATCATCGACGAGAAGAGGGTCAAGGCGGAGGAAATGTACAAGGAGATGCAGGAGAAGAAGGACGAGAGGCAGAAGGAGCGGCAGGCCGAGTTGGGGCCGACACTGTCGCGGTTCGTCAGGAAGGACTAGAGAATGATACCCGAATGGAGAGCATGTGGGTCATGCCGGCGACGCTGCGAAGTCTCGCCCACCATTCTACATCTCTAATCGTACACGTAATGAGAAGATGCCATATCACGAGCGAGTTTGTCGCCGCCCCTTTGACTCATGAAATCGTACAATTGAGCCCTCGAAATCAAGATCTAGGCCGAATCAAACTCCAAACGCTCAAGGCGCCGGTCAAACCCAGACAGTATGCACCCGCCGTCTATTTTCCCACCCATAACCGTAGTTTTTCCTTAAAACTCCCAACGGATGTATCCATTACAGCAGCTTCAGATGTCCCGTGACCATGTCGACCAAGCTCTTGGGCGCGGGCCCGACGCCCAGCACCGTCCTGCTGCCGGCGGCGATCTGGGTGCGCCCTTGGTCGGCGATGACGCGCGCCGTCACGCCCAGGCCGCGCGCCTTGCCCATCAGCTCCAGCAGCTCGTCCTCGCTCTTGACCTGCACCGCGATCTTGGCCTGCCCCGCGCCCTCCCACGCCCGCAGGATCCGCGCCTCGGCCGACTGCGGCGCCTGCTGTGCGGTCCGCACCAGCGCCTTGTAGCATGCGAGTGTCGCGTGCGAGCATTGTGCCGCCATCTTGCCTGTTCGTGGGTTGCGGACGTCAGCCTCCTTAATTCTGTCGAGGGGGGGGGGGGGGGGGGGGGGGGGGGACGAGCAGGATAGAGAAAGCAACAACTCACCCTTGGTCATGCCCAAATCCGTCCTCACCACCAACACCATCTTGCACTCCTCCTCGCCATCATACCGCACACCCCCCGCGGCAGCAGCCTCCACCCCTCCCCCACTCGCACCCACACCCGCACCCGTGCGCGCGCGCAGGCCCTGGCGGCGGTCGGCGTCGGCGCCGTTGGCCCAGTTGGGCGCGTGGTCCAGCAGGGAGTCGGCCTCGTCGATGTCGGACTCGTCGCTCTCCTCCGGGTCGCCCAGGTTGGCGGCGCGCTCGGCGGCGAGGTCCGGCGAGATGAGCGAGCCGCGGATCGTGTATATTCCTAGGCCGAAGCCCGTGATGAAGGCGATGAGGGTTGTCGTGACGATTACGGCGGAGGTGGTTTCGGACATGGTGGCGGCGGGTTGGTTGGAGGTGGGTAGTGGGTGGGTAGTTGGGTGGGAGGGGAATGGTTGGTTGGTTCGTTGGTAAGGGGGGTGGTGAGAAGGGGGATTGTTGGCGTGGAAAGGAGCTGGTGGTGGTGGTTGGTTTTTGGTCGTCAGATCAGATGCCTCCTTAGAATTCAATTGCTTGCATTACGGCGCTCGCAAGCAGCATTTCCCAGATTTAAGCTTTTGGGACCCACTCATTACGGGCCCACCTCCGATTGCACCGGCACCTCATGGACAAAAAAAGGTTCGCGTAACGACTTGCCAGTCTCCTGCAATGCCTTGATCTGGTCCTCGGCTGATGTACCAGCACGAGGCAGAAACGGCCATCGCCCACGCGGCCGCGAGTGCAAAACGACTGCACGACAGACGACGAACGCCGGTCAGCATTCAAGTCGGCGATCCGGTCTACCTGAACCTCCACCACGGGTACAATTTGCCAGGAAAGCCTCACAGGAAATGGTCCCAGCAACGAACCGGACCATTCACCACAGCCCTGGCGATCTCCGAGGGGTACAGCCATGGCATTCTGCCGTTATTCTTCGCCTCGGTCCAGGTGTCAAATTGTCCGCGCCAAGTTCCAACCGGAACAGGAGATCCGCCGCGCTTCTGGGCTTGAATCCGTAGGTGACTTCGAGCGGTGAGCGTCCGATAGTTTCGCTGTGTGCCAGGTTGAGGTTATGCTGCAGCGCTGGTATAATGTCTGTCCACGGCGCCTCCTGGTTTGTTGCAATGTGGTACCGGATTGCGAGTTCGATCGTCTGGTTCTTTCGTTCCGAAAGACCGTCCGTCTGCGGGTGATACGATGTTGAAAACAACAATCAGGGCGTCTGGGACCAGGTTTAGGCGTCCTGGAATGTGCCGAACGTCGAGCTTGTATTGGGCTAGGTAGATCGATGCCAGGATATGCCGCGGGTTCAGCTTGACGAGGTCTGTAGTTCTCAGTGACGATTGGTTGACGATGCCTCTCGTCGACTGGTGGTCCGTCAATACGACAATCGGCTTCTCCAAAGCAGATGTCGATAATGGAAATCCCGAGTCCCCGACTGTAGGAACAAAACGAAAGCCATCCTGAAGCCCAAAGAAACTCTATTTACTCCATTTCCTTTTCTTTTACCCTCTTTTTTTTATTTGTCGATCTGTTTTCATTTGTTCTTTTTGCTTGATTTCTTGCTTTCCTTTCGAGTTCGGCTTTTTTTGGCCAGAGGGTGACCGGCACGAAAGAAGGACCCGGCAGCCGTTGTTAGAGATAATTAAAACGGTATGTATGTGCTGAAGGTAGGGGCCTATTCTAACTAAAAAAAGACCCTTACTATACCTCGAAATGAGGTGGCGGATCAGGGCTCGTTAAATAGTTCAAAGGGTGCCGAACAAAGTGCCACACATGGGAAGTTCATACTTCTTCAACAGCGAAGTGGCATGGGTAAGAGGATAACAGAGGGCAGATATGGTTAGTTCACAGCGTACTGGCATGTCAAATGTCAATGTCAGGTTAGAGAACAACAAATCACAGCACGGCAACAGCGAGACACCAGTTCGAGGTCAGGGTCGAACCAAGACCTCTCCCTCTACAGCTTACCTCAACCCGACATCTAAGCCCATACACCGTGTCAGTACAGACCCAAAACCGATATATTAACAGAGATAGAGGGTATAAGCACCTTTGTTGATACCCAATGCTCACCCCCCAAGTTCGAACCCCACCCACCCACTAAGCCAACCGCACGCCCGCCTCCCTCCTCTTCTTAGTCTGATGCGACGCCGCCGAGCTCATGCCCACATTCTGGCTGGCGTCCAGCATGCTCTGGGTCATGCGCCTCTTCTCCTCGGCCAGCTTCTTCAGCCGCTTGTCCGTCTTGCCCTTGCCGGACCCCTTGCCGTGGAACTGGTGGGACAGCTCCTTGAAGGCCTCCTTGGCGTCGAGGCTGCGGCCGTCGCCGTCGACGTACTTGAGCTCGACGTCCGGGCGGTACCCTTCGCGGAAGAGCTGGTCGATGACGCGCGACTGGTGCTGGTCGCGCATCGTGTTCTGCTGCCGCTGCCAGTCCTCCTTCTCGCGCGCCGACATGCGGTCGAGCCGGCCGCTGGTGCGGTCGCGCTCGCGCTGCGCGCGCGTGTCCTGGTCGAACAGCTCCATGCGCCGGTGCATCTCGTTGAGGAAGCGCTGCCGCTGCCGGAACTTGTCGTTGACCTCGGCGCCCTTGCCCTCTTCGATGAGCTGCCGGTCGCGAAGTAGCGAGAGGGTTGCGCCCATGCCCTGGCCGACCGTTTTTTCTTCTTCGACGCCGGTGGTCGGGACCTCGGGTGTGGCTTCGCGTGAGGCGGCGCGGGGTTGGTCGACGTCGTGCATTTCCTCGTCTTCCGAGGATTCGTCTTGTTGCATGGCTGTGACGCCTGGTTCGGGCTTGGGTTTGCGCGGCTTGCGGTCTTCCTCTGGTTCATGACGCAGGCCGTCGACGAATCGACTGATCTCGTCCATGACGATGCCCTTGTCCTCTTGGGCCTCGCCTTCGGGATTCTCGGTTGCTTCGCGAACTTGTCTTGCGATATCCTCCGGTCGCGTCTTCTTTCGCTTCTTCAGTGCCTCCCGTCTTTGAAGCGCCAGAGTTGCCTGCAGGTCCTCGTCATCCACGAAACTGTCATCCACTACCTTTCGCTTCTTGGTGAAGGCGGCAGCGCCCGAGTCAACGTCCATTTCTTCCATAGGCTCGTCGCCGCCCGCCGCATCGCCGGGGAATAACGCATCGTCATCATCGTCCCGCCTTCGCCGTGTTGATTTTGACTTCTTCTTTTTGGGCTTCTTAACCTTGACTTCCGACAAGTCGAGGTAATCCGATGTGGGAGCCGGAGCATCTTCTGCAACACCAGTTAGTATAGACGCACCAGGCTGTGATGAACCGTGGGAAAACTGACCAAGTACATCGAGGTCTACCACCTGATGTTTCCTCTTTTGAGCCGGAGCCGCTAGGATATCAGCTAGTTCGGTGGTCGTCGCGGCCGAGTCCAAGGTGAAGGCTGTCTTCTTCTTCCCGAATATCTCCTCGTCATACTTCGATAATAGGCCAATTTGGCCAGTCTCGTCGACGTCGTTCGGGTCGTAGACTGGCTTCTTCTTTTTCAGATCGAGCCTCTCCCGCAGCTTCTCCTGTTCACGCAGTGAGAGGTTCTCGAGTTCATCCCCTTCGTCCTCATTCTCCAGCACTCCCGTATCTTTCAGGGTAAGGACTTGGTCGTCGCCGTCGAGGAAGGTGGCCATGTCATGGGCAACCTTGACGCCGGCCAAGTCTGCAGCCGTATGCTCCGCAGCTTCGGCCTCAGCTGCAGCACTCTCCTCCGCCGTCTTCCGCGCCGCATCGATTTTCTTCTGGCGTTTCTTCTGGTTCTTCAGCCATGACTTGACGTCCACTTCTTCATCGTCATCAGCCAAGCCTTTGCCCGCGACCACAGCCGTGCGCTGCGCCAGTTCGCGCGCCTTCTTGATGGCGGCTGCCTTCGCTTCGCGTTTCTTCTTCGCTTCTTCGGCTTCTTGGGTTTTTCGGAAGTTATCGTAGGAAGCCGCTTCGCGAGACTCGAGGGTGCTGACTGTCTTCCCGTCGTCGCCTAGTTCGGCTTCGGGGGTCGCTTGTTTAGGTGGTGGCGCTGCTCCCGGGACTGGCAAGGGCTTCATGCCCATTTGCAGCCGGACCTTGTTGATCTCCTCAATCGACGCGGCGTCCATGTTGATGATATGCGCGTTGGCAACGTCGAGGTAAGAGGTGGAGTGGCTGATGTTCGAGAAGCACCGCGAACTTGAAGGCCAGGGAAGTTGTCAAGGACCCTGGGCGAAGGCAAGGCGCACCAATGCACTGGATGATAAGATAAGCTTTTGGCGAATCTGCGTCGGCGGGCACAGGCCAGGCGCCCCCCAGGGTGGTGCCAGCCAGGCCGCAAGGCTGGAAGCAGGTGACCCCACTTTCCAAAATTTTCTGCAGGTATTTAGCAAAATATTTTTGGGAGCTCTTCCTCTTCTTCTCTTTTCCTCCTTCACGGATCTGTGTCCAGCGATCCTCTGCCGCTCCGGTGGTCAGGGTCGATTGCTGCGGCAGTTCGGTGAGCCAAGGAGCCATCTACCTTTCATGATGTCAATTTCCACCCGACAGGTCCCAGATCGATAGAACTTCGGGGTAGTCTCGTTCGCTGTAAAAGGTTTGAGCGAGGTGAGCCGGAGTTCAAGACGCTATATTCCAAACCGTTCGCCAAGACCGTCGGTCTATGAAGCTGGGGAAAACCATGGCGCGTCCTACATCTCTGCACTCTGCAATGTTCTTTTTCGTGGCCAGCGTGTGCGACGATTGCTAAATGAGTTCGACGGGTTGCCTCGTCTGTGCTACCCGCTGGAATTGCTCTGCTTTGCCTCGAATCACCTTCCTCCATGCGGTTACGCGACCCCATTGGCCGCCGACACTAAAAAATGAATTTGTACGGGATTTCGAACGTGAGCAAAAGGGCCGAGACGGTTGACCGGCATCCACGCCTCTCCTGTGTCATTGATGCTGCCAAGTTGAAGGACCTCTTCGTCATCGGCTCGGCGAGAGAAGCACCAGGGACAGACACTAGGCTGGTTATTTTTGGGGGCTATCACTCCATCTCCAGGGCATCGTCCTACCACGCTAAGGAGATTCCGGTTGAGGTTGATGACAGACATGTGATCGTGATGCCATCGCCGGCACGAGCTTCCATTTCTGGTCTCGATTACCGGTGCGGGGGACGGCAAGGGCAGCTCCGGTTCTTCAACCAAGCAACCTACGGCCCGATTCTCGACGTGATTGCGGGGCCGGCACTACGCCAACCTTGGCAGGCACGAGTTCATCTCGTGGGAGTTGAGTTATTCGAGTCGCGGTTCCCAGATTGTTTCTCGTCTGGGAGAAGTCGCGTCATCGGGAACTCTACTCCAAAACCAGAGGCTGTCAGTTACATCTGGGTCTCACGCTGGATACCTCCCTCCTATCCAGGAACTGTGTATGCTGCTCTGCAACATCCCATCAACTCATTAATTGCTTGCCTCTGCTCTGCGAGCTTGATTCATCGTCTTCCTTACAATTAAAACCTACACATTATACGAATAGGGACGGATGTTACCGAGTGCTTCCCATGTGATTGCCCTTCATTTTATGACAAGATCCAATGGAGCTTCTCCAAATCGTACTCGCTTCTCTCCCCTGTCCTCCCCTCTTCCCCCACACTGCAAATCATCGAGCACTGCGGAGGATCGGTGGCGCTTGTGACACCCACAGCGAAGCACGGGTCGAACCGATCGGCGGCGACTCAGCGGCGTTTGTCCAATGGCCTCGCTAGATGGAGATCGGAACGGTGTACCTTCATAGCTGAACTGATGAACCCCATAGTCGTAGCAACCTTAGAAAGCAACTCCGCCACCCATGTTCTTCTGGTAACATCTCTCCGCTACCCATACCCCTGACGGCCCCGAGCAACACTCCGAAGAACAGCCCGAGGAACAGCCCTAGCGCCCTGCCACTGCCTAACCGGTCATCGTCAACGGCCGAGTCTAAAAGCCCCAGGGTTGCATTAGAGCACGGCAGCTGCATAGGACCACAGGGAGAAACACCGAGCACAAGGCGCCGTTGAGTGCGTGTCGGCCCTTCCCCCGCATGCAAAGCATCAGCCCCCATGGGGTCCGACTTACACCCCGGTTCTGTACTAGTTCCAGATCTGGAAGTGTAGGTAGTGTGAGACATCGAAACGAGCCGAGGGCTAGAGTATAAGAACGACTCAGTATGGCGGATTTCGTAGTCCAACTTCAACAACACCTCCCATCCGTCAACGCATCCGGCCTCGTCTTGCCCGCCATGCACGCTCTCTCGTCGCTGTTCGTCCTCGGCACCTGTGCCGTCCAGACGGCCCTCGGTCGTCCGGAGGCCGCTATCCGTGCGAAGCGGGAGGGCGCTATCCTCAAGCGCTCCGTCGACTCGTTCATCGAGACCCAGACCCCTATCGCCTGGAGCAAGCTGCTCTGCAACATCGGCCCCGACGGCTGTGCTGCTTCCGGAGCCGCCCCCGGCGCCGTCATTGCCAGCCCCTCCAAGTCCGAGCCAGACTGTAAGTGGCAGCTTAGCCATATCGGACAGACTTAGGTGACTTACTGAAACGCACCAGACTGGTACACCTGGACCAGAGATGCCTCCCTGGTCCTCACGGGCCTCGTGGACTCCTTTGCCCATAACTACTCGGAATCCCTGCAGACTACTATCCAGAACTTTGTTGTCTCGCAGGCTAAGCTCCAGGGTGTCTCGAACCCCTCGGGTGGTCTCTCTGACGGGACCGGCCTCGCCGAGCCCAAGTTCATGGTCGACCTCTCCCAGTTCACTGGTGACTGGGGCCGGCCGCAGCGAGACGGCCCGCCTCTCCGGGCTATTGCTCTCATCCGGTATGCAAAGTGGCTGATCGCCAACGGCTACAAGGACACCGCCAACGATGTCGCCTGGCCCGTGATCAAGAACGACCTTGCCTACACCGCCCAGTACTGGTAAGTACCCCTGAGTCGGGTTGAGCCCGGGGGATACTGACATTCTCTAGGAATGAGACGGGCTTTGATCTGTGGGAGGAGGTTCCTGGTAGCTCATTCTTCACCATTGGCGCTTCTCATCGGGGTTAGTGTTCCCCTTCAAGTGCGTTTGGATGACACTAACACGACACAGCCCTGGTTGAGGGAGCCGCTCTCGCTGCTCAACTTGGTACTGAATGCGGTGCCTGCCTCACTACCGCCCCTCATGTTCTGTGCTTCCAGCAGAGCTTCTGGAAGTCCTCCGAGGGCTACGTCGTCTCTAACAGTAAGTTTATTCTTTCCGTCACGAAGGCCACCCTCCAACTGACAGCCAAAGTCAACGGCGGCGAGTCCCGGTCTGGCAAGGACGCCAATTCGGTCCTGACCTCGATCCACAACTTCGACCCGGCCGCTGGCTGTGATTCCAACACGTTCCAGCCCTGCAGCGAGAAGGCGCTCTCCAACCACAAGGTCTACGTCGACTCGTTCCGATCTGAATACGGCATCAACTCGGGCATTCCCCAAGGCAAGGCCGTCGCCGTCGGCAGATACTCCGAAGACGTCTACTTCGAGGGCAACCCGTGGTACCTGGCCAACTTCGCCGCGGCCGAGCAGCTCTACGACGCCATCTACGTCTGGAAGCAGGACGGCTCCATCACCGTCACCGAGGTCTCCCTCCCCTTCTTCAAAGACCTCGTCCCCTCCATCACCGCGGGCAGCTACGACACCTCCTCCCCCACCCACCAGACCATCCTCGACGCCGTCTCCGCCTACGCGGACGGCTTCATCGAGGTCGCGGCGCAGTACGCGGGCGAGGGCGGCTCGCTCGCAGAACAATACGACCGGAACAGCGGCAGCCCGCTCTCGGCCGCCGACCTGACCTGGTCCTACGCCGCCTTCCTGTCGGCGGCCGACCGCCGCGCCGGCATCGTCCCCGTCACGGGCTGGTCCGCCGAGGACGCCAACACGCTGCCCGAAACCTGCGAGCGCGTCCAGGTCGCGGGAACCTACGCCCAGGCCACCGAGACCGCCTTCCCGCCCGGCCAGACCCCCAACCCGAGCGCGGCCCCGGCCCCGGCGCCGTTTCCCTCGGCCTGTGCGGATGCTGCGCGCGTGTATGTGACCTTTGATGGGCGCGTGGAGACGCAGTGGGGTCAGTCGGTCAAGGTCGTGGGGAACGTGCCGGAGCTGGGGGGGTGGGATGCCGAGAAGGCGGTGCCGCTGTCGGCGTCGGGGTACACCGGTGAGAATCCCCTGTGGAGTATTACGGTGCCTATTGCGGCTGGGACGGCGGTGGAGTATAAGTTTGTGCGTGTGGGCGCTGATGGCGCGGCGGAGTGGGAGTCGGATCCGAACCGCGGGTTTACGGTGGAGGCGGAGGAGCAGGCTGCGAGTGGGTGCTCGGCGCAGAAGGTGGAGGGTAGCTGGCGGTAGGTTGTTGAATGGGGTGTGTAAGATGTTGGGGGGGTGGAAAATTGGGGTGTGTGATCTGGCTTGTCGTCGGGTTTTCAAGATTGAGTGATCCTTTCCTTTATATGGGACGGAGCAGGAGCAAGAAAGATCATTGCCCGGACATGCTCATCTTTGGTAAGGTCTAAATCCAACGTCTACGCTCTCTAATCATCTCTAAAGTTCTCTTTGTGTGATGCATACTCCATGCCACGGCCTCTATCCTGTGCTCCTCTCCGATACTCTCTTTCACCTCATCACTCCCCTTCACCTCCCTCTCCTCACCCCTTACTACTTGCACCCCTTCACCCCATAGCTCCCCTCCACCCAACCTACCCCCTCCCCTCCCCCAAACACAACCTCTCCAACTCCCCCATCACCACCCCCACCGCCCACTCCAAAACCGCCCCAAACTCCACATCCCCCCCCTCTTCAGCTTGCATCCCCGGAGCCAGAATCCCCTCCGCCCCCAAAACCCCCCCATCCAGCCTCCCCCCCTCCACATCCCCCCCCTCAAACAACCAACGATGCGCTTCCACATAGTTCGGCCACACGACCTGCTCGACATAGCCCGGCGGATCCGTCCAGAAGCCGTCCATGTGCACGTAGCCGTCGCGGGCGGTGCGGCGGCGGAGGGCGCTGGCGCGGCTGGCGCGGAGGAAGAGCTTGATGTCGAGGTGGGTCATGACGGTGCGGAGGGGGCTTTTGGTTTTGGAAGTGTTGTCGGGGTTGGTGGTGGTGGTGGGTGGGGGGGAGTAGAGGAGGAAGCCGTCGAGGATGCAGATGCGGGTTTTGGGTTTGGGTTTGGGTTTGGTTTCTTGGGGGTTGGGGTTGGTTTCTTGGGGGTTGGGGTTGGTTTCTTGGGGGTTGGCGTTGGACTTGGAATCAAGGGTGAAGATGGAGGAGCCTGGCTGGCCCGGGGTGAGCCAGGTGTTAACTCGTGCGGCGCAGGCGGCGATCTGCTCGGGCGTGGCCGGGCAGGGGCCGACGGTGTTGAGGTCCTCGATGGAGTTGACGTTTGGCTGTGGAGGGCAGGCGGGGGGCCGTTTGGTAAGCGGGTCTGGGCTTGTTCGTGTTGTTCTCGGGGATGGTTGGGATAGGGGTGGGGGTGGTGATAGAGGGGAGAGGGGCGGTGATAATGGGCCAGGTGAGGTGAGGGGGGCACAGCCGTGGTTGCTGCGGCGGGAGAGGGTGTTGGGGCAGGTAGTGCTGGGCACATTGCTACTAACTGGGAATGTGCCCGTTGCGCGGACGTGGGCGAGAGCGGCTTCGAGGTCGGGGATGGAGATGGCCTCGGGGCAGTCCCAGTCGGCGTGCCCCTGGTTGATGGGGAGTCTGAGAGCGAGTTAGCCAGGCAAGGACAAGTCAAGTGATATAGTTCAAAGTTTTTATATTAATATTAAAAAATAGCCCAAAACTCACTCGGATTCGGGCTTGTAAAAGTCGTCCTCGTGGAGAATAAAGGTCTCTGGGAACATGTCCCGCAGAAGCCTCGCGAGGGTAGTCTTGCCACTCGAGGAGCATCCGCTGATGCCGATGATGATGGTGCGTGGCTGGTCCATGGTTTATGGTTGCCAGGAATGAATTGGCTAATGGTGTATTTCTTGTGTATGTCAGAAAGTGTCAGGAATCCATCATCGAGGGACTTGACATGATATATGGAGAGTATATGATGAGTGAGAACAACGACCTCCAGATGACTGTGTAGCGGGTGGGGTGACAAAACAGGAGACGACAGTGCTTAGCACTGTATATTTAGTGCCTACTCGCGCGGGTCAACGAGCGCAAACACGGTGCTACGCCGCGGCCCCGGCACGTCACCTCTGAGAGGAAGCGGGCGATTAAACGAGGCGTCAGGATATCCTACAGATTACACTGTTTGCTCCTTGTATTATAGCTTTCTTCAAGTTCCCCAATGTTGAGCACTGCTTCGAGAACGCGGATGCTTCACCCAACTGCCGACATTACTCTTGTTTTGCCCTGATCCCGCATAGCAACCTCTCCTGCGCATGGTGTTCCAATCATTATCATTACCACCAAGCTTCCTTTCCTTAAACCACCTCCCAGGCAACCCCGTGTTTGGCTTGCCGCTGTTTCGTGATGGCAGTCTTGGCTTTCTGAACCTCAAGTCCAGCAGACATGCCGGGTAACCACTGCCCAAGCAGCCCAGGTCATCGACTGCCGTGTGTGGTGCTCATTCGTCACCGGCACCATACTCCTCCCTGGCCATTTTCCCCGGGTGCATAAACTCGTCGACATATGGGGACGCCTCCTCTTTGTGGCGTGTCGTGATGAACCAGGTCAACCAGAGGATGAAGACGAACATGGAGACCCAGACCAGCACGACTTGGGGAGAACGCCGCCGCCGGGGGGCATAAGGAGAGAAATATGTCCGGGCCATGCTTGCTTTAGTGCGGTTGGTTGGTGTCCGTTGTTGATTGAGGCTTTGGGTTTGAGCCGCGTTTGTATGACGAGTGGGATTCGGGGTTTGATGTTGGAATAGGTATTATCGAATGAATGATGATGGAGCTTCGTTCGTTTTTCGTTACGGGCGCGTCTTGATATTTCCTACGCTGGGCACAGACCACTTAACCGCTGTACAGATTAACAAAGTGGAAGTTACAGTGGGGTGCGTCTTCACCCAAGCGGCGTGGGGGTTTTTTTCCAGTTGGCGCCTCAAGCCGATGATCGTTCCAAGGCTCAAGGCGTCAACTGGAAAAAAACTCAGAACCAAACAGACGGATTGCTTGACGGCTTAAGAAGTAAAATACTCGCTGCCTGCCGAAGTGACAATTTACAAATATCGTTTTCCATATATATTTCTCATCATTTCATCGTCGGACCCGAACGCCAAAACTGAAAGCAGACAAAAGAGAACATCTTACATCCCACACCCCTTTTCCCTTTGTTTTTCAACACAAAACTCAAACCTCGGTCTCAACATCAGGCTTCCGCCCGCTCAGACTGCCGACCTTCATCAACCGCCGAGTGGCATAGACGGCCTCGTCCTTGGCAAACTGGACGTTGCGCATGGGTTTCCTAGGTACTCTGGTCAGCATCAAGTGTTCTGATCTTGTTTATTCTCTCGCGAGCAGAGTCCAACCTACCATTGCATCAGCCCGCGGTGCTTCCGGTGCAAATCCCGACTGCGGCTGCGGTAGTCCCTGTATTGCGCGATCGGGTTCTTGCTGCTGCTCGACTTGTTGCTCGACTTGCTAGTCGCCCCGGTTGCTCCCGTGGCCCCTGTGGCGTTGCTGTCCATAGACTTGCCGGAGCGACCATCATGGCCATCCTCTTCTCCCTTCCAGGTATAGTTCTCCCCTTCGCCGTCACCACTGCTCCCCACGCTCGCCCGCCCCTTGCCCTTGTCATGCGTGGCATCGTCAATACCCAGATCCACCTCCTCGTCACTGCTCTCCTCTTCCACGAGGTCCTCTTCATCCGTCTGCCCATCCCGCCCATCCCGCTCATCAACCTCGCCATCCCTCCCCTCCCGTCTCTCCTCCTTCACAAGCGCAGCCGGATCCTCACCAAACGCGCCGCTCCAATCCGTGCCATCCTTGGCCAGCCACCGCCTCTTCTCCTCCTCGGGCGCCATGGCCAGCACATCCCGCCCATGCGTCAGGCTCACCTCATGCAGCCGCTGCACGGCGGGGGGCACCTCGGGGTGGACATGCTCGGCGCGCACACCTTCGGCAAAGCACGCCTCCCACGTCTCGATGGTCTCGCGCGAGTCGTTGTCGCTGACGAACCGCAGGTGGTCGCGGTCCGTGCCGGGCTGGAACCGGCCCCGGAACCGCAGCCGCCCGACCTCTTCGGCGCGCAGGGCCGGGACGGACGCGATGTTGGCTTCGGTGATGTAGTTTTGCGAGAGGCGCAGCCCGTTGTCGCACCGCCATACCGGGATGTCGAAGTCCCGCTCCTCGCCGTCGGGTATGTCCTGCAGCCAGAGCGAGGCGAAGGTGTCGGCTTTGCGCCGCAGGCTGGTGCTGGAGGGCGGGTGGAATTCGAAGAAGACGGGGGAGCGGTAGCGGTAGCGCACGGGGAGGCGGATGCGCTTGGATTTGTGCTTCTTCTTGGTCGTCGTCGTCGTCGTCTTCTGATGATGATGATGATCGTCTGGGTGCTCGTTGTCCGAGGCGTCGCCGTCGCCGCTGATGTCCCAGGTCAGGCCGTTGCCGTCGTCGGCGCGGCGGCAGACGTCGCCCTTGACCGAGGCGGAGCTGCCACCTGTGCGCATGCGGATCTTGGTGTGCGGCGATGGGCTGTAGCCCGTCGTGGTGAGGGCGTCCGAGGTGAACTCAAAGGTGCCGACCTCGCCGAAGCCCAGCTGGGCGGGCGGCAGGCGCAGCTCGACGGAGCGGAACAGCAGGCTCACGCGGATGCGCCCGAAGCCGATGCCGCCGTCGAGCGGGTACCAGCGCGTGCTCTGGCTGCTGGTCTGCAGGATGTCGGACAGGCGCAGCGGCACCACGCCGATGATGGGGTCGTGCTGCCGGTTGCGCGAGTCGCGCACCGTCACCGTCACCACGCACGACCGCCAGTCGCGCACGAACCGCTCCGTGCCGGCCTCGAAGATGGGCCGCGACGACACCACCTTGGTGCGCGTCTTGTAGACGAGCTCGTCGTTGACCAGCACCGTGCAGTACGCGCTCGGCAGCTTCTTGCCCTGCTCCTCCTTGATCTCCCCGGCCTCGGGCCGCGCCGGCTCGTACTCGCGCCCGCCGCTGCGCTTGCCGCCCCGCGAGCCCTTGACGTTCTCGAGCTCGAGGTTGACGATCTGGTGCACCACCACGCTCAGCACCCCGCTCGGCCAGAGCGGGTCGGGGGGCGTGTGCACCACGGCGTCCTCCTCGGCCGTCTCCAGGCTGCCCCGGTCGTCCCGCAGCTCCTTCTTGTCGCGCAGGCCGCGCGGCAGGTTGGGGTCGAGCCCGTCGGTGCGCAGCGCCCGCCGGAACTGCGTCTTGCCGAAGTAGCCCACCTCCCAGTGCAGCTCGCCCGGCATCGTGCTCCCGGCCTTGACGCCCTTGAGCTGCGACGTCTGCGGAAACATGCGGCCCGGGTGCTGGATCAGCTTCTGGATGCTCAGCTCCACCTTGCCCACCACGTCGTCCGCCGACGACCGGTCGCTGTCCCACAGCTCCAGCGACAGCTGCTCGTCCGCCTTGATGACGTCGGCCGTGATGGGCAGCGCGCAGCACTCGGAGAAGAAGGGGTTGAGGTCGTCCTGGATCACCCGCGTGCAGTACTGCGGCTTGCCGAACTTGGAGAAGGAAACGCAGATGTACGGGTCCGACCCGCCCCCTTCGCTGCCGCGCCGGTCCTGCTTGCTGAGCCCGACCGCCTTGTGGATGCGGATGAAGAGCACGCCGAGCGCGTTGGTCTCCTTCTTGATGTCGTCGCCCTGCAGCATCTTGCCCACGTCGAGCGTCATCGACTTGGGCGCCACGTACATGTTGGCCGCCGCCGCGATCGCCCAGTTGACAAAGTTGGAGATGAGCGGCAGGTTGAGGATGTTGGCGCCCCTCTCCACCAGCGGCACGCAGCTGGCCTCCACCTTGGGCAGCCCCATCAGCGTGAAGCTGAGCGTCTTGACGAACGGCGGGTCCGGCGCGAGCGCCACCCGCAGCCGCGCCGTCGCCACGAGCCGGTTCAGCTCCACCCAGATCGGGAGCGGCACCCCGAACAGGCCGCGGACGCCCAGGTAGAAGACCAGCTGCATGCCCATGTTTTTCGCTTTGGACGACACATCGCCCGACGACGGCAGCGAGTGGTACGCCACGGTAGCCTCGAGGTTATAGAAATCGCCCCCTTCCTCCTCGGCCGCCAGCTCCTGCGGATCCTTGACCTCCGCATCCCTCTTATGAATCTCCTCCTTCAGCTCCTGCACATGCCCATCCGGCAGCGCCCTCAAACTCAGCACCCTCAACGGGTTACTCCCCTGCGAGATCTCATTCACCTTCACATGCTCAATCACCCCGGGCACACTCGCCTGCATGACATCCTCCAACGTATCCGCCACCGCAGCGAACATATCCGGATTCATCAGCCCCCACACCAACCCGACCGCCGTATTCAACCACTCGACCGACTCGGGAATCAGATTCACCACCGCCGTCTCCCCCCTCTTCCGCTCCGCACTCCACTCATTCGCCCTCCCCCGCCTCACCACATCCCTCGCCCACAACCCCACCCCCGACGCCACCCCCGCGCCCAACAACACCAGCACCCACCAACTCCCACCCCCCAACACCCTCCCTAGCACCACGACCCCCAGGAACAACCCCGCGCAGAGGACGTTCGCGCGCGCTTCGATCGCCGCGTATGTCGGCTCGTAGCTGACGGCGGGCGTCGGGTGGAAGAGCACGTTGGTCTTCTCGCCGTGGATGGGCACGTCGGAGGTGGAGCCCTCGGCGATGGGGTCGGGGGGCGCGGTGATGTCCTGGGCGACGCGGTAGGCTTCGCCGGATTGGGAGGGGTGGGTTTGGTGGGTTGTGGGTTTGTGCAGGTTGGCGTTGGGGATTGTGATCTATGCCTCGCCTCGTTAGTGGGTGTGTGTGGTTGTGGTTGTGGTTGGGGTTTAAGGGGGTGGAGGGAGGGTGTTGGGGGGGAGAAAAGGGGGGCATAGGGTTGGGAGGGATGGTAAGGGGAAAGGGGAAAGAGGGGGTCACATGGTGAAGACGGAGGAGGGCAAGGGGAACTAACCATTGGCTCGTCGGCCGCCTTCATGTGCTCGCTGCTGATGTCCTCGATCTCGACGTCCTTGCCCGTCGTCGGGTCGCGCACCGTGCGCCGGTTCTTGCCCGGCTTGCGGTAGCCCGGCGACACGTGGTCCCTGACCTCGCCATGGTGCTGGCCGTGCTTGGTCGCTTGTTTTTGTTGCGAGTCGATCTGGGCGTCGCGCTCCCGCTTCTCCCGGTCCAGCGACTCGACGAACTGCTTGATGTTGGGGATCCGGTTGCTGCCCGAGTAGTGCTGCCCCGAGGGGTAGACCTTCTCGTCCGTGTTCATGGTCGCCGTGTTAGTGGGTAGGTGGGCTCATGTGGTGGTGGAGGCCCAACTGAGCCTTGAATGGGGCAAGGTAGGTAGGTAGGTAGTATCAAGCTCTTGATGTCTTTATGCTTTATGAGAGGCTAGTTAGCTGCGAAGCCCCAAGCTAAATCACGGTAGGTGGTCCGTAGAATGGGTAGCGAGTAGTTTACGGTAGCAATGGAAGAAAGGTGCAAGTTATACCACATCACGGCAGCCCTCCCACATGGTGATGATCACTGTAACACAAAGCAAGCACACAGCTGCTTCTACTAATATATATTACTGCGTGGCAGCTCTTACGTAGCTCTCCCTCCCAACATCCCGGATCAAGCAACAAGCTCAGCTGGCCTTGACTCCAGTGACTTCCAATGGCATGGAACAGCCACACAGCGAGGCGATCCATCAAACCCCAGATCGAAAATCTGGTATGTGTTGCCAGGGTCCTGTCGAACACTCACGGCACTCAATGAACAAAACGACAATCGATGACGTCGATGTGGTGTGAGCCCCACTTTCCCACTTTTCCCGGTGCGGAACCCCGGCGGGCGGGCTCCGGGATGACGTAATGGGGCCGACACCACGGGCCGGCGCTTAGCACACATGCCACAGGTTACAGCAGCACTCGGTTACGGTAGTTTGTGTGTCGGGATCGAAATGGTTGGTTGGCGGCGTCTTTGTTAAATGGCGTCGAGACACGGTCGTTAGCCGCTATGGAAAGTACTATTTTGAGCTGTGTAGGCAGTGATGAAAGTACTGTACATAATCTGTAACTGCGAAAGCTTGGGTACGATGAATAGGTAAACAGCCACTTATGGTGACGGGTCAACACCTTGAGGGAGTGGGTTGGTTCTGGAGTACAACGACCGCAGTAAGTGTACGAGTTTGCTCGTGAAAGTTCTCATCTCAGCTCATAGACACTGTTCAATTTGATCTTGCACGAGGGTGGGAAGTATTGTTGACTTTGTATATTTTACATTTGTTTTCTGGTTGCTATCTTTTGAGACTGTCCTCGGCAGTCGGTTATACACTACATAGATCTCCATCCCACATCCCACATCCCTCATAACCTCGTATCCAACTCATAAACAAGTACAATAATACCGACCCAGGTATCAATAATAATGCTCGCTGTCCTGTATCCCATCGCTTCATGATGCGCCCTTATTTCCTTGCCTCTGCAGACACCAAATACTTCAAAAAGCCTCCTCAGAAACCACATCCCTCCACGGCACCCACCCCTGGCCGCCCCTCTCCCCAATCGGTCGCGCAGTCATCGTCGGCGTGCCCTCATCCATCTCAACATCCCCATCACCGAAACCGCCAGCACCAGCACCACCACCAGTAGTATACAACAACCCCAAACCCAAACCAAACCCCTTCTTCCCAACCCTCCCCTCATCACCCTCAACATCCGCTTCATGCTCCCCCTCGTCAGCCTCCACCGACGTAAAGCTGCTCGCATCCGACATCTCGACATCAACCTCGTCGCGGCTGTGCAGGCTGCTGCCGGTGCTGGTGGTCGACTCCATGCTCGGTGTGGGCGGCTCGACGACCACCATGCCGCCGAGCGGGGGCGACATGCCCATACCCATGCTCAGGCTCAGGCCCATGCCCATCCCTGTCCCCATGCCCATCCCTGTCCCCATGCCCAGGGGCTCGGGGGTCAGGTGGCGGACGCTGTTGACGCAGGAGGACGAGGCAGAGGACATGGAGTCGGGGGTGGAGTGGCGGGTGGGGAGGAGGGATGTCGGGATGGGGGTGAGTTCGCGGGTGTGTTGTGGTGGCTGGAGGTGCTGTTGCTCTTGTTGTTGTTCTTGTTGTTGTGGAGGTTGGGATTGGGGTTGCGGCGCGGATTGCGGCGCGGCTTGGGCCGGTGCGGGGGGTTGGATGGTAGGAATTTTCGTTGCGGCGCGGGCAGGCGGGACGGGGATGGCCAGGAGTGGTACTTGCGCCTGCGTCTGATTTTGCGTCTGTGCCTGTTCCTGCGCCTGGGTTGCTGCAGCGACTGCTTTGGCGAGCGCCTGCTGATTTCGCGTTCGCGGCCGCGGGGCGGGGACGGCGAGGACGGGTACCGAGGGAGGGGCGTCCTTCTTGGCCGTCACCGGCTCGGTATCCACGGCCTCGCCCTCCTCGGCATCCTCGTCCTGCCCAATCGTCCACACCCACCGCCGCTTCTTCTCCTTGCGCTTCCCGCCCCTCTTGCGGATGCCACCGCCCGTCGGCGACAGCGCCAACGGGGTGGATGCGTGCATGTTGGCCATGCGCCGGCGCATCTCCTCAAACGGACCAGGCGTCTGCCCTCCGTCGCGCGTGCTCGCCGCATCAGCCATGGCCTGGTCGAGGAGACTGTCGTTGTCGTCCGAAGACGCGACTGAGGGGGAGATAGGCGTAGCATCCTCCGCGAGGAGGTCGATATGGGACTTGACGTATCGGCTGGTTGTGATTTCCTGCGTCAGGGGGCTGTTGTAAGCCACACGGCGCAAAGCCTTTTCCTGTAGCCGGAGCGATTGTCGCCTGGGAGATTCGGGAGACATGGTGCTGAGCGGCGGGAGAGGTGAGTTGCGAAGAATGCTGCGTAAACTGCGCGGGTGGGTGTAGGGTAGCTTAGTGTTGTTGGGCATTGTGGTCCGTCTCCTGGGATTCTGGTTCCCCGGCGCCGGAGTAGGAGCATCCAACCCCGGCGGTGGCAGGGCAGTCGCGGGCGTTGCAGTGTCAAAGGTAAACACCTGACCGCCGTTCTGCTCTTGCGGCTGCGCTGAGAGGGGTGGCGTTGCCGTCATGGCGCTGGGAAAGAAGACTTGCCTGGCCACGGCCGGAGACATTGCCTGGGCGGTTATGGGGGTGTCGAGGTAGGGCCCCAGGTACGGCGTGTTTGCACTCGGCTTCTTCACTTCGACGTCCTGTGTCTGCAGACGCAGGGTTGGCTTCCTCCCGCCCACGAAGGCCATGGGGGGCTTCTCCTGGACGGGGGTTGACCGGTCGACAGCGGTGGCGTAGACATTAGAGAGGGTATTAAACGACGTCGGCGACTTGACATCAACGGCGGCGGCGAGACACCTCGACGTCCGCATAGTCGGACCGTTGGCGAGGGCCTTGATTTGCAGCGACAGCCTCGGCCGCTTCGGGGGGCTCTGGGGGGGTCTAGATGTCGACGACATGGCGAACAACCGAATCCAAATCCAAGCGAACAACAAACGGAGCGGGGCCGGCAATCGAGAGGTCTCGAATTAGGGATGTGCGATTAGGAAGGAGCAGGCCACCTGCGGTTCCTAAGCCAGCTAGGAATGAATAGGGCAGGCGAGCGTGCGACCTCGTCGGTTGGCCGAGTAGACGAAATGGTGATCAGAGCGTGAGCGCTAGGAAGAGGGCGGGAATTCTAGGGGAGGGCGGCTATATGTGTAATCTGTACGGAGTACTTGGGAAGGAGGGAAGGTAGACTTTTTTCGTGTGTTTGCCTTGTTCCCCCCACTGTGCTGGGGCTGCTTGCTCCTTTGCTCCTTCTCTCTCTCTCGCAGAGCTGGCGGCTAGTGTGGCATGCGGGAGGGGGACGAGGGGAAGAGCAGGCGAGAAGGAGCAAGCGCCAGGGCAGTTCGGACGAATACAATGAAGGAGCCCTGCAAGCCCCTCAGCATCCTGGCACACAGTACGGAGACGCTCTTGACGCTGTCGGAGCTGTCAGTCAGCGGGAACTGCACTCCAACTCATTGGGGACAGGGGGTGGGTTGGGTGTGACAAGGAAAAGGCCTCCATTTTTCGATGCAGAGTGACGCTCCAGCCACCGTGGTTGGCTGGTCGCTGAAGGAAGCGGTCATGGTGACTGGCCAGCACACTTCCTGCAGCTTGCAGGCGCAGGCGCTGGCTTCGCCAATAATGGCAACGGAGGGAGCCAGGATCCAACAAGAGACCCACCTGCACCTGAAGTCACATCGCGTCTAATCCCGCCAAGTCGAATTTAGAACCCCCGATTTGGCAGGAGGCTTGCGTCCATTGCCCGCGCTAGTGAACAGGCGCGATCGAGAAGTCGAGACCAGTGTTGGTGGTTTTCGAGTCATCGACAACGCCAGTGTGCGAGACTGACAACAGGTGACGAGGGTCGTTGAAGGATCACTTGACCGTGACCTTCTGTGTTCTAGAAGGATTTTATTGTCCCTTGTGAGGTGATTTATCACTTTTTTCCTTCTTTTTCTTTGACAAACACCGTCCCAACATAAGCGCCGCCGGTCAGCCGCCCCCAGACCGCAATTAAGGTAGGTCTCCCGTATAGCGACCGACCTCGCCGCCGGCTTTTGCCACTGTGGACTGGGCCTCGTAATGACCATATTTACTCCGTAATGAGCGGTGAATCCACATGGGCATCGTCAGCGTGATCCGGTCGGCTGGATAGAAAAGCCACGAAACGTGGGTTGCACAGGACGCGGATTGTGCCGGGAGAGAAATTTGACATTTTGGTACGAAAATAGGTCAAAACGAAACTGATCTGCGGAGCCGGGGCCAACCCGGTGCTCGACGGCGGGACGGATCCCGGCTGGGACGGAACAATAGGATGCGATAAAGGAGCGGAAAAGAGGGATTGTGGGGAGGAAGAAAATAAATGCTAAAAAACTAGCAAACGCCATTTGCGGAGCATCATGCGAATAGGTTTTGTTGCGAGCCGTGGTGCCGTGTTCGGTCTCACGACAACCTATGGAGTGAAAGTTGCCCGGAGTTCACGGAGTTCGTCCCAATCCCTGCGAAAGTCTTGAACACATGAACGCCAGGGCACGCTAAAACGGCGCTATCCGAGCCACGCACGGACATGTTTCCACTGGCAGAGTTCGGTCGCCCGAAGTCGGCCTAAAAATAGACAACAAATTCAACTCAATTGACAAGTTTGGGATCGTCCCGAGATCTTGGCCCGACACAGCAGCCACCTCCGAATTACCCCAGAAGATGAGCCTGTAAACAAAACATCAAAATTGGCCCGGCGATGCCCTGGATGACACGTTGACGCGTCCACTTACCTGGCAATCGACCGCAGCAGAATGGATCCCTCACCCAGCAAAAAGGCGCCACGGCGGCGCGACGACCGGGTTCTGCTCCATTTTGTACAGCCTCCCTCCCCAGACGACGACTGAGGACTCTCCGTCTGACACGGCGATCTTTCTGCTTTTTCTTCCTAGGACCTGGACTGCTTCTATGCGCAGTGTGTCGAGAACCGCCAGCCATCCCTCCGCGCAGTGCCCCTCGGCATCAAACAGAAGGGCATCCTCGCCACGTGCAACTACGTGGCCCGCCGCCATGGTGTCAAGAAGCTGATGCCCATCGCTCAGGCTAAAAAGATCTGTCCGGACCTTGTGTTGGCTGATGGCGAGGATCTGTCTCCTTTCCGCGACGTGTCCAAGCGTTTGCACGCTCTGCTCCGGTCTTACTCGTGGAACGGCAAGGTCGAGCGACTGGGGCTCGATGAGGTATTCCTGGATGTCACCGACCTTGTCTCGTACAATGTCGCACTCTTGAACAGAAGCTCCCTGAGTCAGTCCTATTTTTGTCTCTCTCGGTCAGACCCGGAGATTGGATTCGAGTATGATGCCACGGCCTTTGCTGGATGCGTGCTCGGCGGCGATGGCGTCCAGTCCTACGAGAACGTTCTGTACATGCGGCTTTTGGTTGCGTCCCATCTTGCCAGATATCTCAGGTTGAAGATCGAGGGGGAAGGCTACACAAGCGCCTGTGGGATATCCACCAACAAGCTGCTCGCGAAATTAGTTGGTGACAAGAACAAGCCGCGGAACCAGACAGTGCTCCTTGCCCTCCGCCAAGAAGATGTTCTCTCCTTCATGGACGAGCACGGCCTCCGTAAGGTCCCCGGGATCGGCTCCAAGACGACCCGCGTGCTGGAAGGCTTCGTCCTCGGCAAGGAGCCGGAGCCAGATACGCACACGATGGAGTGTTCGACCACCGTAGGCCAGGTCCGCACCCACCCCGACATCTGCCCGGCAACCCTCTCCCGGATCCTCTCCAGCCCGGGCTCCGAGAAAAGCCTCGGGACTAAAGTCTGGACCCTGCTCCACGGCGTAGACGACACCGACGTCAAACCGGCCCGCGACATCCCCACCCAGATCAGCATCGAGGACTCCTACCGCGGGCTCAACCACCCGTCCGAGATCCACCGCGAGCTACTCGCCATCACCACCTCCCTGCTCCGGCGCATGCACGCGGACCTGCTCGCGGAGGAGGACGATGAGCCTACTCACCCCACCACCGCACGCAGGTGGCTAGCGCGCCCGAAAACGATCCGCCTCTCCACGCGCCCCTATACCAGCCCGCAGGACGACAAGCCCTACAACTGGGCGCGGCAGTCACGCAGCTGCCCGCTGCCATCCTTTGTCTTCCATACCACCAGCAGCGTAACAACAACAAGCCCTGCGGACCTCGAGCGCACCGCCTCGCGCCTCGTCGCCGAGACCCTGCTGCCGCTCTTCCACAAGATAAATTCCCCACCCGTTCCTCCCGCGGCTCCCTCACCTCCCATACCTAGTGCTCTCACTCCTTTCTCTCCCCCTAATCTTCGCCCTGAACCTGACCCTACCAACCCCAATACTGAACCCGGCTCTAACCCCAGCGCGGGGAAAGTTACCACCACCGCCGCCGTCGGAGGGTGGAATATCGGCTTAATGAACGTCTGCGTGACCAACATGTCCGGCGACATAGGCGGCAGCAGCGGCGGGGATATCGGGGCCATGTTCCGGCGGCAGGAGGGGGTGTTGCGGGAATTTACCGTGTATGATACCGCTGAAGGCGGGGATAGGAGCGTGGAAGAGGGTGGTGCCAGTGGCGATGATGACCATCATGAGGGTAGTCATGAGGGTGGCGAAGAGAAGGGAGTAGGGGCAGAGGGGTTGGTGGAGATGGAGACGGAGGCAGAGGTGGACGACGCATGGGACAATGACGAAGCACCGGACGACCAGGATGCCGCGCTGTGTCCGCTCTGTGAGCGGCTGGTTCCGCGCTTTGCCGTGTTGGCGCACGAACGGTACCACAGCCTAGGGGACGCTTGAGGACAGTGATACCTGCTGCGAGGTTGAGTATGTAATGGTAATGATATCTTGATATGACGTTGTTGCCTTGGGTATAAAACCTCCGTGTAGGGATGTAACGTAAAAACACTTCTGCCATCCTCCTGGGAATCCATGTTCAAAACCAGGAGCCGACACCCGCCCAAAATAAATAGACAACCACATCAGCCCAGAGACAGAACCGTAAAGGTCGTCGACAACAATATGTACATAGCGTAAGATAATAACAACAAGTAAAGCTATGCTTGTGTTGAAAAGCCAAGAACCGATACAGACATAAACCCTGATTTTACACCGAGGCACTAGCGCCAGCCTCCCATGGTAGGTAGGTAGTTCTCCCGGTCGCTGCCCATGACCCAAGCCAAACCCAAACAAAAAGTCACGTAGATGGACCCAACCACAACGCCCCGCCCATACCCGAAATATCACAACTTCTAGCAGCAGCAGCAGCACCGCCAACAACGAAAGGTCCTACCCAGCAGCCGAGCGCGCAGCAGCCACATCCCCGCCATTCCGCTCGACCGCAAAGCTCAGCAACCTCTCCAGCTCGCGGTTCCCCTCCTGCGCCTTCTCGATCCAGTCGACCATGCGGCACAGGCCGTCGGAGCGGCTGAGGGCGTTCATGGTGAGCTCGGGCACGAGGGCGGCGAGGCGGCCGTAGCCGCCCTTGATGAGCTGGCGGCGCTTCTTCTCGCTGTCGACGTGGTTGAGCCGCCGCTGCTCCTCGGTGAGCACCGTGCGCGGCGACTTCTTGCGCGCGCCGCGCTTGCCGGCCCCCGCGTTCCCTCCTCCCGACTTGCGCGGCCGCCTGCTGGGCGCGGCCGCCGAGGCTGATTCCCCGCCGCTGAGCTCGGGTATTGTTGCGGGGATGCCGTGTCCGAGCCCGCTGTTTATTGTGGTCGCGGTCGATCGTCGTCGCGGTGGTTCGGGGGTTGTTGGGCTGGCAGCCATGGCTAGGGCGCCCGTCTTGCTGGTTTTCCTCCGCCTCGCTGGTGGTTCTTCGGGTGTCGGCGGGATGTGAGGGATGGTCCTGCGCCGGTTTAGGACGAGTAACGAGTTCCCCGCAGCCATGCTCGGGGATGGCGGCGCCCATGCGGTGGGACTGGCGGCTCTGGTGGGCCCGGCGCTGTGGTTCGGTTCTAGGCAGTTTAGATATGCCAACTGGCCGGCCGCAAGAGCCTCGGTGGTTTCGTTTGCCGAGGCTGGTACAAAGTTGGACGTGGTGAAATTTGGATCCGACCCGAATCGTACATCGAACGGCGAAGGCTGGCTCTCTTTAAAGTGCTGGCCGAACAGCCCTGTGTCGATGGGCTCGTTATAGCGCCTCTGTTGGAGTGTTTGTTGGGTGGATTGTTGGGTGGATCGGAGCTGCTCGGGTTGGATATGGCCGGGCTGGGTTTGGCTGGTTGGGGACGTGTGCGTCTCAAGGGCTAAAGCCTGGTGGTCGGGGAATAGGCTCATGCTGTAGGGGCCGGTGTTGCCGCCTACGAGGGTAGCTGCGGCGGCAACATCGTCCGGCGTTGGCGGGGCGTCAAAAAAGCCCCGCGGGAACCGTGGCGTTGCTACTGAGGTGGAGAATCCGAAACCGATATTGGTCGACCCTTGAGGCTGGTGCTGCTGCAAGGTGGAATGGGTAGCCCCGAGACTCGTATGGCCGAAATTTTGAAGCCGGCGGGGTTGCTGGAGCGATTCCTGTAACGGCTCTTGTAGGTTGGAGGTGCCCGCTTCTTCAAGGTTCGGTTGACCGGCGAAGTCGACGATGCCGAACATCTTGGTGAACATGTTGTCGTCGGGCTCTCCTAGTGTGACCTGGTGGGCCACGACGTTGGCGGGAGGCATCATCCAATCGGCCGTGTAAACACCCCCGAGTCCCTCTACTGTGGCCATGTTGGTCACATCTTTTGGGGGGTAGAGTGAGTTGAAGAAGTTGTTGAGATATTGATGATCGCGATTGTCAAGGAGTTCGGTGCTACCTAAGACTGGTGAATCTTCTCTCTTTGGATGTTGAAGTGTTTGATAGCTCATGTTCTGCCCGTGCGCAAACAACAGTGGTAGCTTGCAGGCACGGTGCGATCATTGAGCGCTTGGTGGGTAGGGAGGCGTGCGAGAGTAGACAATATTTAGACGTCGTCAGTTTAGGGTGGGTAGGTAGTTTAGAGTCGAGGTCGAAAGCGGAGTGTGGGATGGGAAAGTCGGGTGAAGAAAGGCTTTGTTCTGGTCTTCGAGGTTGTCAAGAAGTTGGAATGGGACAGGGGCCAAGGGTGCTCAGGGTCTGCTGTGGGGGTGGTCCAGCCCACCGAGTTATCGAGGGTGCGGGGGATCCATTTGTGATTGGGTTTCGAATTTCCTGGGGACGAGGGCCAGCGGGGAATTTTTGCGTACTCCAACAAGTGTCATGTGCATTGCGAAAATTCACAGGGCAAGTCAGGCATTTACAAGGTCCATCGCCGGATACATGTTATGCCTACGGGCATTCTTCAAAGTAAATGTGATATATCTGCGGACTGTAAATGTATCTGGAGAAGGAAGTTTTGGCTCCTCCGTACCTATGCAGTTATGCGGTAGCAGCTGGCCCACTGCTTTGGTGAGGTTCGGTCGGTGTTGGGGAATTGTCACATGCGCTGATTTTTGCTGCACCATTCGAAACACCCCGCACCAGATGGAGGTTAGGCAGGTACCACTGCCCCACCGCCGAGCAGCGCGAGGGCATCCTGGGGCCCAGTGACACGCAAACTTCCCTGTGCTTCCCCGGTGATGTAATCATGGCCCAGTTCCAGATTCTTGCACGTTTGGCATCCATCTTGGGTAGGTTGTTAACGAATAACTAACCTGCAAGATACGATGATCGATGATCGACGAGATTGTTCGATCTTGAAAGGCTGCTTGGCAACTTGGGTTTCGATTCCTGCGTCGTACTCGCAAGATGCCTGGAAGGAGATGGCCAGGTGCCCTCCCTTTTTCGGAAGACATTAGGTACATATCGACATCAAGGAGGTCACGTATGCATATCCATCCTATGTAGGAAGCTGCAGCATTGCATCGGGTCAAATAGGGTTGTCAACCACACGACCTGTTCCGAGCCGTCGTCAGCCGCATCGATGCCGAGACAATAGGGTACATCCATCTGTGGAGGACTTTGGCAGATCTGGGGAAGTGCTCCAAAGCACCGCACCTTACCCGTGGACTTGGTAGAGTCCAGATTACCGAAATGGCGGCCGGACCCGTCGGTGCAACATTATCCATAGGTGCTCCCGAGACTACGGTTCGCGATCTCGTGTCTTGCGGCTCAGTTGGCTCTCGCTTGGGATGGGACGGGACGAGAAACAATCGGGCACGAGGGTTCAGAACAGCCCGCCCCTGTTCGCTCAAATTGCATGCATTGCGGGGAGATGGGGCTGGGACCAGGGTCTCGGGTTGTCCTTTTATTATGTACTCGGATGGGGCACAGGTTCCGAGGTTAACTGCAGCTTCTTGATTTGTGGCGTCCTCAACAAAGTTACTTCGCACCTTCCGTCTTTGATGGCCTGGGACCTTGCGTTTACCAATCTTTAGCATAAGATCGGCATCCGTTTCTTGAGTCAAAGCCCTGGAATGGTGACAGCAACACTGCATAGTTACATGGATGGGTTGCTCTTTCAATGTCCAAAGCCGGAGCTAGTGTACATTCCATTGGTCGCTTAGTCTAACTGGCACCGAAGCGCGCCGAGGTAATCACATATCGGCCCCTTTATTCGTACCCATCCCACATCATCAACCATCACATATTTCATGGCTGCATCAACCCTCTCATCACGGCGGAGGTGGGACAGCGGGATCCCCCCGATTCTCCGGCCCCTGATACGCGCCTACTTGTTTGGGTATGGATATGCAGTTGGCCCTCGACTACTCACCCTTTTGCTACAACACGCCGCCCGATACCGACGCCGTAACAAGCGGACGACGACGGCACACGAGCCACAGACGGAAACACCGACAAAACGGCATGAGCCTTTTCTGGCAGCTGTCCGGCGTATTTTACTAGTACCTCTCGACAAGCAGAGTTTCCCTACCTTCTGCGCCGCTCTTATTGGCGGTACCACAATTTTCGAGGTATGTCCCTACTTGGGAATCACCCCCTTGATGACGCCTGCAGCGCACTGACTCGAGCAAACCCCGTGTTTTCTAGCTTTCTTTAAGATCTCTATTCGAACGCCATGCCGGGAGTATCCCTGACCTTGTTCGAAGAAGGTGACACGACACCCTTGTCAGCCTCCTTGCTGCTGCATTGCTAACCAAACTCAATTACTAGGCTCTCGCGGTGGGTGGCCTCCTTTATCGCAGCCTGGATGAGTCTAAGGCTCTTGCAGTCCAAGCAAACCCCCAGCTTCACAGCTGTTACGGCAGCAGAGCCTGGACCGGATGGACGTCCCCAAACCGTCGAGTATGCAGGACGCACCCTGGACCTAACCCTCTTCGCGTTTACCCGCGCGCTGGATGTTGTGGTCGGCGAGCTATGGCACCGGCGGCGCACTCGCCGCGTAGCCGCGGGGCAGTGGACAGCACTGGAGCGTACCATCTCCCGCTTCGCCGACCCGGCCGTCTTCGCCCTGTCTAGCGGGCTGGTCATGTGGACGTGGTTCTACCACCCACCACGACTGCCGGCCGCCTACAACAAGTGGATATCGACCGCCGCCGCCGTGGACCCGCGCCTCATCGAGGCCCTCCGCCGCTGCCGCGACCGCACCCTTCTATACGGCCGCGACACAGGCCAAGCCAGCCTCCTCGGCACCATGTGCGACGACTACGGCATGCCCGCCGTCTGGGGCGACCCCGCCGTTTCGGTTCCCTTCCCCTGCGAGCTGGTCCACATGGGCTGCGGGCCCTCGTGCGAATGGCACGCCCTGTCGCGTTTCGCCCGCTCCTTCCGCTGGGCCATGACCTCGTACCTACCCCTCTCCCTCGCCCTTGCCATACGCGGCGGCGGCCGCGGCAGCAGCAGCAGCCACAAGAGCCGCAAAGCCGCCCTCCTCGCCATCCTGCGCCGTGCCACCGTCTCAGCATCCCGCTCGTCCGCCTTCCTCGCCGCCTTCATCACGCTCTTCTACTACGGCGTGTGCCTCGCGCGCACGCGCATCGGCCCACACCTCTTGGGCGGTAAGAAGAACGACCCCACCACCACCACCACCACCATGCGCCAGACCATCGACGGCGGGGTGTGCGTCGGCACGGGCTGCGTGCTGTGCGGCTGGAGCATTCTGCTCGAGAAGGCCGGCCGCCGCAAGGACATGGCGCTGTTTGTGGCGCCCCGCGCCCTGGCCACGCTCTTCCCGCGCCGTTATGCCATTGACAAGCAGTGGCGCGAGACGCTGGCCTTCGCGGCCAGCACGGCCGTGGTGATGACGTGTTTTGCGGAGAATCCGCGCAGGGTGAGGGGGATGATGGGGGGTGTGTTGGGGTCGGTTTTTAGGGGGTGAATGTGAAGTGAGTGTGTGTGTAGAGAGGGTGTAATGGTAATAATCATAGATTTATTTGTAGGGGTGGGTGGGCTGTTTGTTGTTGTACGAGGGGTTGTAGAAGGTGCATACATATAGGCTTGTGTAGAGATAGCATGGAGCATTGCAGCGTTGGCGGCATTGGGAGGGCTCATGTACAAGTAATCACAAAATTCGATTCATCGGGAGTGGACCGTAAATGGTTAGACACACGGATAATGGTCAACATAGGACGAGTTGTAACCCAAAAGAAATGGAGTCTATTCTTCCATCTAACACGCTTCAGGCTTCCCTCCCCAGTTTTCAAAGCACAAACAACAATAACTCCCAACTCCAACCGGCGCTTGGTATCCTGCACCATCATCTCTTCAAAAAACGGCAAACAGAAACCAAAAATAATCTACAGCTTAGCAGGCCCAGTGACGGTCTTCCCCGCCCACTCCCTCTTCCCCAGCCCCTGGCTCAGCCCAATCCTCTCCCACCAGAACCGGCACGCCTCCCTCTCCAGCTCCGTCATCTCCACCACCTTAGCCGGCGTCCCCTCGCGCCACCCCCCGCCCATCTCATCATTGCCCTCCCCAAACACCATGATCTTCCCGGCGCCGCCCGCACCCTCCGCACCCTCCGCACCGTCCACACTCCCACCACCACCAAGCGGCGAGACGAACGCCGGCCACGCCACCCCATCACCACCACCACCACCACCACCACCCTTCTTCCCATCGTCCGGACTGGCGATGGCGCTAGCGACAAAGCGCGCCCAGCGGCCGTGCATGGCATCGGCGACGGCGCGCATGCCGGGCCGGCCGTGCATCTCGTACATGTCGTGGGCGGCGGCGATGGCCTCGTCGCCGTGGTTGGCCGCGTCGTGGTCGGCGGTGGCCGCGTAGCGGTAGACGTAGACGTTCCCACCGCCAACCCCAACCTCGCCATCGTCGCCGAGGGCCGCCGACATGTAGTGGGCGGTCTGCAGCACGGGGCAGATGTAGGCGTAGTGGGCGTAGGCGGCGTCGAGGCGGGCCCACTGGCGGCCGGCGCCCTGCGGCACGAGGCGGTAGGGGCTGTTGGGTTGGGTGACCGGGTCCGGGTAGAGGGTCTCGAGCTTGTCGAGGTCGGCCGGGGTGAGGGAGGGGATGAGGGTCTGGAAGAAGGCGCGGAACTCGGCGGTGGTGTTGGCGTCGGCGGGGACGAAGAGGGTGCCCTCGTTCGTGTTGAAGCCCGTGATGATGGGGATGCGGAGGTGGGCGCCGGCGACCCAGGAGCTGATGGGGAGGTCGGGGATGAGGGGCGCTGTGGGGGTGGGTGTGAGGTCGTTGTTGATCTGGCTCGAGTTGGCCAGGGTGTTGGTGCCGTCGATTACGGGCTGGAAGGGCCACGTCACGCTGTCACAGTACATGTCCCAGACGGCCTGGGAGGCGCGGATGATGGTGGTGATGGGGAGGTTGCGTAGGTAGGTGAATATCTCGGATTCCGGGACGCCTGCGGCGCCGGCGGCGATAAGGAATTCGCGGAACTGGACGAGGTGGCGCGGATGGGTAGGGTAGAAGACGGCGCGAGCGGTGGTGGCGCCAGATTCGAGAATGGCCTTGTTAAACGGGGGTTTGGTCGAAGAGCGGCCATAGTACATGATGTGGTGACCAATCGAGTGTGCGCCTGCGCTGAGGCCCATGATGGTCACGTTCTCGGGGTCGCCGCCGAAGGCCTCGATGTTGTCCTGGACCCAGCCCAACAGCATCTGCTGGTCCCGCAGCCCCAGGTTCAGCAGCCCTTCCCGGGCGGTCACATCCGACGGCAGGAAGCCCAGCGCGCCGACACGGTAGTTGAAGTTGACAGCTACCATGGGTGCGTCAGCCCAGGCGACGAAGCTGGCCATGTTCCGCTCGGTCCCGTGGCCCTTGTTGAAACCGCCGCCGTGGACATAGACCACGACGGGTAAGTGCGGTCTCTTTTTTGCGCCGGGCTCCGTGATGTCGTACCCATCCTTATCGACGAGCCCGGCGGGCCGGTAGATGTTGGAGTTGAGACAGTTCTCGCTCATATTACGAGCTATCATCCCCTCGGCCGGGCATATCTTTCCCCATGCTACGGCGCCGAAGGTCTCTGTGGACTCCGGCAGCGGCTGGGGCGGGCGGAAGCGGTTCTGGCCGCCCGTGTCCTGAGCATAAGGCACACCGCGGAAGGCCTCGACCGCCTTGGGAAAGCGATACGAGGCCAGCAGCGTGGTGCCGACATACGTCCCCTGGCGGAGGACGACGGCGGGGCGAGTGGCGGTAGAGCCGGGTGATGTTGGTGAGGTGGTCATGGTGGTTGATGGGTCAGTCGTCGTCCCCGATTTATCCTTGTTCACGTCCAGCGGTGAACTCGACAGTCGACCATGCCCATACCCGTAGCCGTTGAGGTAGAACCACAGCAGCACCAGCACAGCAACGACGGAGAGCCACCACCAGGCGAACATTGTGCGGCGGGAGGCCCGGCGCTTTATCTGGGCCACGCAACCCATTGATGCGAAGAGCCGGAGGGAGGCGCCCCCCCAAGAGCCGGGATTGGCCGTCCTTGTCACCACCCTGTCTTGTCCACGGTCAGAGCTCCCAGTGCTCCAAAGATCCACCGGAATTGCGGAGAGATCTTGGCGCGTCTCAGTCTGCTTGCCCGGCTATAATCTGCCGTCCGTGTGCCATAGTTATTGAGTCGGGGCGTACTCCAGTGTCGCAATGAGGAGTCGGAAAGGTCAGCGGCTGGCTGACGGTATCCGACAGGTTGTGAGAAAGGGAAGACAATCGGAGAACAGCGGAAAACTGCGGAAGAGAGCGCGAAAGAAAAGATGACGCGGTGGGTACAGCATATATTAGGGGCAAGCACGGAGGCGGATTGATGGACGGTGTTCCTCTGGAATCCTTATCCTCCAAAATGGTTCGTTGGGATGTCGGGTAAGGTCTGCACACAGGTCGGGCAATTTGGGCAATTTGGGGGCCAAAGAAAAGGGAGAGAGAGTCGCACGTGCATCAATTGATACCGAACACGCGGGGAGCAGCATCGGGCTGGTTAAACAAAACATGGCTGCGGATATCACAACTCGACTTGTAAATTTCCGGAGACGGGTGGACGGGCCCCATGTTGCAGTTCCACAGTTTTTGTGCAGGTCCACGTTTTCGCGGGTTGGACTGCCCGCCGGAGTGTCGGAGAAGCGAGACTCGGCAAAATGAATCTTACCCTAACCCTACCTATAATGTTCTGAGAGAGTGGGAGAGACAAGAAGAGTGAGCAGAACATAGAGGTCAGAGACTAACATGCTTCAATTCCTCAAGCCACCTAGTCTGGTGACGCCAGAGAAGCCGGCTGCCTAATAAACAAATAAACAAACAATAACAGTGTCTCAACGACAGGGTAACTAACACTAAACTCCTGCCCAACCCGGATCCTATAGTTGACGAGGGCGCCATAACCCGGCGCATACGGAGTACACGCCCCGGATCTAACTCCCCCGTCCAAATAAATAACAAAATGCCAAACGGCCAGGAAGGAAGAAAACGCATAACCTACCAAACAGACAAACTCCGCAAACACAGTCGCCATGCAGCGCCCCAGTCCACTCTGTCAGAGCACACCATCCCAAAAGCCACCCCATGACCTCGAGGTAGGTAGGTAGGTAGGTATGTCGGTGCGTTGGCTGAGGGTTGTGATTTCGACGGAGGATATTGTGGACCTCCGTCGAAACGGTCACAATCCCATGGCAGCTCAAGACCAAGACCATCAACACTCCCAACCCACAAACAGCCGCCGTCCATTGCCATCAGCTAGCACCGCTCAACCGCCAAGCCCAAGCCCAACTCCAATGACCTCCCACAAAGGTACCTCCCCATCGCCGACCACAATCAACCCAAGTCAAGTCAACTCAACTCCAATCAACCCAACTCCAGTCAACCCAACCCAACTCAACCGAACCCATTCACCTCACCTCAACCCAACTCAAGTCAAGTCAGACCAAGTAAACTCATCCCCTCCCCGCAACACCCTCCACCCCCACAGCACCCACACCCACCTCCTCCACCCCCCCCTCCTCCCTCACCATCCGCCTCCTCCTCTCCTCCCCCTCCCTCTTAACCCTCTGCTTCTCCGCCCACAACCTGCTCAACTCCCGACTGCGCTCAGCCGCCTGCTCGCGGGCCTCACGCGCGGCCCTCTCGCGCTCCTTCTTCTCGCGCTCGCGGTCCGCCGCGTACGAGTTGTCGCGCGCAAACACCTCCTTGCCCCGCAGCTTCTGCTGCGCCGCCTCGCCCGCGCTGACCTTGCTGCTGCGCGAGTGGACGCTAGCCGTCGAGGTCGACGCCGCGCGCGTGAGGCTTGTTGTTGTTGATGTTGTGCCGGTGGAGAGGTGCGGCTCGGGGTTGCGGCCGCGGGTTGGGAGTGTGGCGGAGGTGGTGGCGGAGGTGGGGGTGGTTGTTGTTGTTGTAGTGTTAGTTTTGGAGGGGCGGGTGTTGGCTGAGGTGGAAGACGAGGCGAAGAGGGTCGACTGGCGCTTCTTGGCCACGGGCGTGACCGTCGTCGTGCCCGAGTCCGCCGAGCTGTCGGTCCCCCGCGTCTTGAGCCGCGCCAGGCTGGCGAGCGTTTCGCGCGGTACCGAGTTGGGCACGAGGCTGCCGCGGATCGGCCGGGCCTTAAACTCGCGCCGCTTGCGTTCCTCCTCTTCCTGGGCGCGGAGCTTGGCCTCGCGCGCCTCGCGCTTCTTACGGGAGATGGCCTCGCCGGGAAGTTCAAAGGTCGACTGGGTGGGTGGCTTGGCCGACTTGAAGTGCGGCTTCGAAGGCGAGTAGGCAGCCGCCAGGGCGGCGGCTTGCTCTGGTGAGATTTGTTGTGACATGCGCTGCTCGCGCTGCTCCTTGAGGCGACGGGCCACGGCCTCGCCGGGAAGTTCAAAGGTCGACTGGGTGGGTGGCTTGGCCGACTTGAAGTGCGGCTTCGAGGGCGAGTAGGCAGCCGCCAGGGCGGCGGCTTGCTCTGGCGAGATTTGCTGCGACATGCGCTGCTCGCGTTGTTCCTTGAGGCGCCGGGCCACGGCCTCGCCGGGTAGTTCGAAGGTCGACGTTGTCGGAGCTCTGCTAGACTTCGCAAGCGGCTTCGGTGGGAGGAGGCTTGTGGGTCGGGCCACCTTTCGTGCGGACGAGGCGGTCGCCTGTTCACCATCCCCGGTCGATGTCGGCTTGCGCACCGAAGCGCTGCGCTCCACAGTCTTGCTGCGGGCAGAGGCCGGTGCCCGGACCGAGGTGGCTCGCTTTAGCGGTGTCGACTGCGCGCTCGCGGCCTTGAATTGAGGCGTGGCACCCTCAGGGGAAAGCATGCGCTCAAGGCGGGCGACCTGGGTGAGGGCTTCGATCTCGTCTTCGAGCTGGTCTAGGGCCTCGACCGAATCCTCGATCCGCGACAGTGGCCGGGAGCGGTCACCGTCGAGATCGGCGCCAATTTCGTTGACCTCCACGATCAGCCCTGGGCTCTTGGGCACATCCAGATGTTCGTAGTGGCGCCCGGTCATGGACGCATCTCCTAGGCGGAGCTGATCTGCAGCTGCTACTTCCATCGTATCAAACACAGGCGCCCCGGCGACGATGAACTCTTCCTCGGCTTTGATGCGGGTGGCTAATAAGGTATACACGTTAGTCGACTTGCCGCCTTCGGGCGCCGCACCGCACTGCGATCCGCGGTTGACAAGGTTGCATCCAAAGTACAGCGTCTTTTCGCCCCGGCGCAGCTCCGCGTCGTCGTGAGAATCGCCGCGCGGTCTGCGCCCTGTGGCGGCAGTTTTGACAGGAATTGAAAGTAGCCACTCGAACTGACCTTCCTGGTGCCTCGACAGTTGCTCCTTGGTGCTGGGAAGTTGCTGGCTAGCCAAGGCAAGCGGATTGTTGTTCTCAAAGTCTAGAACCCCCTCAACGTCAGCGCATAGCGCAATAGGTTTGCGACTCAACACGGTTGCATACCTTCTGTGTGGGACTTGTCGCAAGGAGTATCCTTGGTGTTGGGCGCTGCCGATGAAACTCGGGGAGCAGCTTCCACCACGGGGCGCGATACGTTCTCCTTGTCGCTATTATTGATGTGGAGATTGTCCAGCCGACGAGCGAGTGACTCAATACTGGTCCTGCGTCTGACGTTCTGGATATTGTTGAGCGGAAGTTCGCCAAGAGCCGATGTGGTAGTGTCGCAAGGGGTGTCTTTGTGGGAGTGGTCGTCGTGGATGTCAAGCTCGACGCACGGCCGAGGTCGCAAAGTGGTTGCCATGTCTCTTAAATACTACCACCGGAAGCCCCCGAAATAAGCCCAGTCTGGCCAGGTGCTTCGTCTCGCCGATGGCTCCGTGGATGTGGGGGACCGGGGGGGATTGAAATGCAATTTCGCGAGAACAAACACGGGATTGGTCAATGCCGGGAATGAGGGGTGTTTGATCCCCAGGCTGGACGGCTTTGAGATCTGGGGGATATCTGATCAGAAAAAGAAGCTCGGTCGCGATGACGATCAATGATGCTTGTTAGCAATTGGATGCGTGAAGCAGATACACAATATGTGTGGGAAGCATCGGGACAACAACCGAGGTGGCGGATTGGGGGGGTAATAAGAGGGTTGCATTGTTTACTTTCCCGCGGTCCCGGCCAAGAAGGCATCGCCTGCCATCGCCCGCGCAACTTCCGCGGCAACCAAACTGCATTGCTGTCTCACCTTCTCGGCCGCCACTGAGTGAGACCAAGCCTCCGTCCTTGTTTCCTCCCAGCTTGTCCGATCCCTCCACTTTTCGTTCCAGAAGCAAGAAAGTACTGTCGACTTCGATGCGGCTTCCCGAACGTTTCTCCCAAAACGCGTGAGGCGGCTAATTTGCTACGCCGGACAAAATTGCTGGCCAAGGAACGCGACGCGATGACTTTGGTGCCCTACCCCGCGTTAGAGGGGGAGGCACAGCATGCGCTGCCGGGAAAATGAGGGCATCCTCAACATCCTTCCAATCTAAACTGTTTTGAGTAGAGTTCCCCTCGTGGGAAGTTAACACTGGATTGGAGATGCCATTGTGCTGTGCGGTAGCGACTGGAGAGTCTCTGCTTCTGGCCATTCTGGCTGACTTGTGAATCCCGTCAAGTATTCATGTAGGATGGGATGTGTTTCGTGGCTTTCGTGGCTGCAAGCACGGTGATGCATCATCCTGATTTATCCTCGGCCGCTCCTTCTGCGTGTGCCTGAAGCGCGGGAGCATGCTCCGTCGGAATCCGAACAAGCGTCTGTGGGAGAGGTGTCTCCTCGCCATCTCGAGGTTCACTGGTGGGCTTGGGGAGTTTGGCTGCTTCAATTTAGCCAAACTCGCGATTTTAGGTGACTGGAGAGAAAGACTTACCCGATGCCATGTTGATTGCCCTCAGCACATTATGCCAGTTGCTCAACACCAAAGCGATGGCTAAGGTAGACAAGCGGTCAGCAGGCAACACAGTAGCAACGGCAACAGTTCCGGCTCAACACACCCTCTGTCCCATCAGAAAGCGTGGCGAGCTTCTGCTCCAAAGCTTCCATCTGAGTGGCAGCCTCCGCACTGAGATGGCGTAGTTCTTTGAGATTCTCGAGCTCGGCCTTTTTCTCGTTGACCCGTGCCACCAGCGCAGGAGACTGGCCCCCGGCGTTTGCGGATAGCGACGGTTGCCGCATGTGAGATGCCAGTGGCCTTGACGGAAATCCAGACATTTTGCGTAAGTTTTGTTACATGTGCCCCGGAAGAGTTGAATCAAGAGCAATCGTTTCGTGAGTGACCGACACTTTGGAAATGTCTTGGCCGGAAGCGGACTGGCCGCAGAGCATGGTGGGGCACGGTGGAGTGGTGGTGAAGCTCGGATAAACGCGCTAGGCCGCTTTAGGGAGCAATGTCAACATTGAGCTGAAATTGTCCCGAGACTTCATCAACCGCGTCGTTGCATCATCACCACATCGCCCGCACGACCACGTCACCCCATCGAAAAATTGAAACCCAACCGCCTGCCACGCCTTATATATCCGCAAACGATCTCCTTCCTGTGTATTTCCATGCCATCATGAACAATGGCGCGACTCAACGAAGCATCCGTGCCCGCCGACAGTCATCTCGAGATACGTGCGTGCACTCCTCACCCACCGCTCCCTGACGGAGAGTTGGCAATTTTGAGGCTGACTTGCGCTTTACAGTACGTAGGAAGTTTTTACGCCAAAATCGTGACATTGCAAAAATCAACTCGGACCAATCGCAAAAGATCAGGCGACTCGAGAACGACTGCGCGCGTTTGCTGTCCGAGAATCTTGACCTCCGCGGCCAGATTCTACGACTGGAGAAGCAAGTCGAGGATAACAGTGCACAAAGGATAGCCGATCATGCCCTCGAGGTCAAGGAAAAGTTGGAAACGCAGCTGTCCCAGTTCACGGCTTTGCTAGGGAGCCTGGGGGTAGAGCCGCCCGCCAAGAGACGTGCTTCGGAAGACCGGATGCTCTCAAATGCCCGGCAAAGTATGGTTAGAAGCCCACCGCAGAGGAGGCGGCGGAATACGTCGATAGACTCAGAGACACTCGCCGAGATGGAGGGGAGACTGCCCCCGATATACGAAAACAAGACGTACCAGCGGGCTACCATGAAGTACGTTGCGCTCCATTGTTAGGAGGTTGGGGGTAGACTAACTTGTGTTCAGTGGCGACGAGATCCTCGCTTTATGCGCTGCTGCGGATGACATCAACGACTCGCCCGACTTAGGCCCGCCGCCTATTTCGCAATACGTCGAGGAAGAGCCTGTAAAGCATTCGCCCGCGAGACCAACCGAGACATATGTGCCCGAAAGCCCAAGGAGGTTGCTGGAAATATCATCGCCTCCAAAACTCGACTACAACCGGCAACCATCCAGAAGCCCCGAACCGAGGATAGAAGCGGAGGCAATCGTGATCCCGGATAGCCCAACCAAAGACGCAACTCCTGCAAAGAAATCTCCGCCAGAGCCGGCGCCGCAGCCAGTTAGGGTTGGCGCTAAGCGGAAATACGGCGACGAAAACGGAACTGCCCAGAGCACCATGCCACTGGCTGGCCAAGAGAATACCGCCCTTACTGAGAAGAGTTTCCCTACCCGTGCCGGCTCGAAGAGGAGGAGTCTCGCCGAGCTGGCGAGTGCCAAGCCGGAGAAGAAGAGCGCAAAGCTGCCACTTTCGGCCAAGAGGACGCCGCTTGCTGCGAAGAGCACGAACGAGAACGTATCGTCGCCTCGGAAAGTGATGAAGGCAGCGGCACCAAAAAAGGGGGCTAAGAAGGAGCAAGCTCCGCTTCCGGTCGATTCGGCCATGGTCGACGAACCCAACGCGACGAGACCGCCGGTCGAGATTGTGATTCCCGCCGATCACGCCTTGCTCGAGTCCGTGACCGCTCTGCCCTCAGCAACCCCGAGTTCTCCGACCACGCCGCGTCGGTCTGCACCGGAAGAGACGCTTCATGATACACCCCCGCCCGCCGATATATCCTCGACTGGTGAGACGATTCGCCCGAGCCGCCGTGCTAGGGCTGCTGTCAGCTACGCAGAGCCAAACCTACGAGACAAGATGCGGCGGCCGACCAAGGAGCTCTTCGATGCCGTCACTGGAGAAGGCAAGTATGCTCATCGGACCTCCACGAAGGCGGACGATCCCCACTTGGCTCTGCCATCTGCCACGAAGATAAAGCTAGAGCCGGGCAGCTCTGCTAGCAGTAGCAAGAAGATCATCTCTGTTTGTGATCCAACACCACCAGCTCAGCAACAAGCCCTTCTGAGTCCGCTGGCGCAAAAGGACGCGTTCTCGGAGACGTTACCTGACACGGTTGTCACGGAGAGGCGGAAGCGGCCGTCTGCGGTTGGCAGTGGTCGGGAATCTCTTGCGGCTTTGGGGCGGTCAGATGGCTCAAGTAGGGAACCGAGTCCAGCAGCCACCGCACAACCCGAAGCACCCACACAAACGAACAGCAACCGCCTGAAGAATAGCCTCGCCAGAACTCGGAACGACAACCCCGCGCCGCCGCCTCCACCTACCGCAGCAGGAGATATCTACGACTTCACCGCCTCCTCGCCTGCTACCTCTTCCAACCACCCCACACCCGACACAAGCAGCGAACTGAAACCCGCCCCTTCTCATTCTTCCACCACCACGGGCTCGAGAGCAAGAACGACCCGGAAATCCTCCGTAGCCGCCGCCGCCGCCCTCCGCGAACTACTCGACGAAGAGGAACACGACACCCGATCCAACCCGCCGCCCCCCAAGTCACGGTCTGCGCTTGCCGCGAGGAAGAGGGCGTCAATGCTCGCGCCGAAACGGAGTTCCATGCTAGAGAGCTTGGAGGATAGTTCCGGTCTGTCGGCGGCCGATGCTGATACTAGCGGTACTTCGACCGAGGGGGATGATGCCGTGAGTCGGAGAGAGGGGAGGGTTTCTAGGAGGAGGAGTATGATGTTATGATTTTTTTGTGTTTCTGTTTCTCATCCTTCGGGGTGGGGGTTGTGGGTGATGATGATGGGGCCTGCACAGCGTTTGGCGTTCTTTTGTTCGGTTGGATGGACTTTGGGGTTGGGGGGGGACGAGATATGGCACGGCTGGCTACCTACCGAGGTAGCTGGACTGTGTGGGTGTTTGGTTTGGGTCTTGTTTGATTGAAGATGGGGTTTAGGGTAGAAGTTGCTCGCCGGAGCTGCTGCTCTTCTAGTTTGGGCGGTTGATGATTCGATACCACCTTGTTAATCATACCGATGAATGTTGTCTTGTTCTGTACTTTGCCTGGCAGTGGTACAACCTCCGTTCTCAATCATCAGGCAAGAAATGCAAATAATACGTATCGCAGAATGACTTAATAGCGAAGAGTTGACGGTTTATTTCCCAATTAACTCAGTCCGCACGAGGAACGTCCGCCGCGGCGACTCTTTACCCTTGCTCACGAACACCCCAGTGCAGGGAGACTCGCGGCAAACGGTACGGTCCCTCCCGCCCTTCGCCGCGAACGTATCAGATGCTCCTATCGCCGATATGGCACGCCATCCCGATCCGTAGGATGTCATTCGTACCGGACCGTCGTCTCTATTGATACCCTATTCCCCAGGAAGTCCTAGCGCTTCGCACACCAAACACACCCCCCACCCCCCTTCGCCCTGCCGGTTCTGTCTCTCCCGACGCTCGTCGTTCAGATGCCCTCGATAGGAATATCGTCGGCCACCTCTCCGTTGCAATCATACCGCCCTTGCCCGCATTTATCATGGCGCCCCTGTCGGCTCGACCGGCTTGGTGTACGTAACCTTCTCGACAGCCACATTCTCGGCCCCATTCTCCCCTTTCCTCAACTGGTAAACGTATAGAGTCAACGAAATCCCTTGTACCTATCCATCATCCCCCCGGTTAGCAACCACCAAACAAACACAACCCTCCCTCCCCAAGCAAGGGGGACTTACATCCATCAAGCAAAAGCTCGGCACCACCTCCTCCGCATCCCCCTTGACCTCCCCACCGCCACCAGCCACCCAATCCGTCGTCATCGCCCCGGTCGCACTCCCCGGATTCACAAAAAACTTATCCATATACTCGAAGCACTCAAAGCGGTGGGTACCACCGCTCCAGCAGAGGACATCCACATCAAGACGATGGGCCTCAGCCAACAATACATCAGGTTCGTCGCTGACGAGCGTGAAGCCCTCGAGGAAGCCGACGCGCACCGAGCCGTGCGTCACCACCTGGGTCAGCGGCAGGCCGGCCGCCTCCACGTCGGTCCGCCCCCGCACCAGCTTCAGGTCCGCCGCGATGCTGCGCAGGTAGTCGTACGTCGCCCGGTCGGTTAGGTTGCCCAGGCAGAGCGTTTGTGCGATCTTGCCGGGGGAGAGGAGTTTCTTGAACTGTTTGTTGGGGAGGGTGGGGGGTTAGTAGGTGGGTGCGATGGATGGATGGGTGGAATGGGTGGAGGGGGGAGGGAAGGGAAGGGGGGGGGTGTGAGCCTGCGCGTACCTTTTGGGGGATGTCGAGCGCGCGGTCGGGTATGTGCAGGTCGCCGATTACTAGGATCAGGAACGCCATTGTCGAAGTGGTTGTTTGTTGTCGCGAAGCTGACCGGAAAACGGGGGTAGTCGGCTGAGGAGTTGGCTAGGGGAGGGCCGGCTTGTGAGGTAATTGGGAGAGATCTGTTGTGGTGTGTGGCTCGGGGATACGTTCGTCGTGTGCGGCCGTGATCGTGGGGCGTGGCCGATTGGGGAGCTGGTTCGAATGCGCTGGGCAGCGATGTTGAGCTGGGGTCGCGATGACGACGGTTCGGATGGAGCTTCACCAGAGCTTCCCTTACCAGGGGAAACAAGAGTCAACTAAGGGTTAGGGTTTACTCCATCTCGGCCGTGCACATAAACCACTGCGGTCGGAGTCAAAGCTAACGTTCCATCACATCTCGAGTGGGGCTTCAATACTTTGAGTGATGTTTTCCGTGTCTGCGTACTTCGAAGCTCTGGGGCTTTCACCGTCAACTCTCTATCTAGTGCAGAACACGGTGCAACGGCGCACATCGGTACTCTCGAGCTTGTGCCGGGTTGACGATTCACGGCTGCGGGGTGTATTCCCCGCTCTTGGCAACCGGCGACGGAGACCGGCAACACCGGCCGGACGGGCCCGGCCTGAGGACAAGCAAAGGGGGTTGCTACAAATCTGCGAGTTAAACCCGTGAAGGGACCACTGGTCTGGAACGCGGCAGAAGTCATCCATGCCCCGCCGACTCTGGTGTCACGGTGTGTCTGGCCATTGGAGTTACGGGCATTCTCTAATCCTAAAAACCCCGCTACCCGCCCTTAGTAATAAATGCCGGTGCGTCCGTTTGCCGATTGCTAAGTTCCGAATTCATGCAACTCCGTTGAATGAGGCCAATTGAAATCCTGACAACAAAAGTTGAAGTGAGAAATTACTTGGCAATATTTGCATGCATAAGGAAGTTACCCGTAAGGTCACTAACTATACTTTACCTTTTGTGCTTTCGCAGTGCAGCCCAAGGCAGCTTTACAAGTACAGTGGGGATTTCGTGCATCCATGGTCTTGCTACCCGAGGTATTCAAGTTGGCGCAGACTCCGCGCTCGTTGTTCAGACGACTAATAGCACCGGCCTCGATGCCCCGCCAAAACCCGCCGGACAATCCCCCCGCCCGGCTATCACTCATCTCAAGGCATCTCGCCCCCGTGTATCCGATCAATACCCCCTACACCGTCGAACGCCTCCCGGACACCATCGACACCTCCCTGCTACCCAAAATACAGGAACGCAAGCTCTCTACCTCGGCCAAAATGTCGTCCCAACCCGCACATCCCACGCTCCTAATCCCGGGCCCGATCGAATTCGATGATGCGGTGCTGCAGTCCATGAGTCACTACAGGTACGCCGTTAATAACTGCACTACCTATCGAGCGTGTGTAGAGCTCAGGGGCTGACGGAGGAATCCATAGCGAGAGCCATGTTGGTCCCGGCTTCGTCGCAACCTTTGGCGAGACGCTCTCGATGCTCCGCAAGCTCTTCCAAACCACGGACCCCTCCGCGCAACCCTTCGTTATCTCCGGCTCCGGCACTCTCGGCTGGGACCTCGTGGCCGCCAACCTGATCGAGCCCGGTGAGGACGTCCTCGTGCTCGGCACCGGCTACTTCAGCGACGGCTTTGCCGACTGCCTGCGGGTCTATGGCGCCAGTGTCACAGAGCTCAAGGCGCCCGTTGGCACCAAGCCGCAGCTGCCGGAGATCGAAAAGGCCCTGTCGGAGAAGCGGTACAAGGCCATCACCGTCACACACGTGGATACCTCTACCGGTGTCCTCAGCGAGCTCAAGGAGCTGTCAGCTCTCGTTCACAAGGTCTCGCCTGACACCCTCATCATCGTCGACGGCGTGTGCAGTGTGGCTTGTGAGGAGATCGACTTTGATGCCTGGGGCCTAGACGGCGTTGTCACGGCTAGCCAAAAGGCCATCGGCTGCCCGGCCGGTCTCTCTATCTCCATGTTCAGCGGTCGGGCGATGAAGGCCGTCCAGGCCCGGAAGACGCCCCCTGCCGCGTATTTCGCGTCCATGAAGAACTGGACACCAAGTAAGCCTTTCCGGTGCTGGTCCGGGAAATATGCTAACGGACACAGTCATGCAAAACTACGAGGCCAAGAAGCCCTCCTATTTCGCCACCCCGTCCCCGCAGCTCGTTCACGCCCTGCACACAGCGCTCAGCCAAATCCTAACCAAGCCCATTTCCGAGAGGTTTGCCGCCCACAAGGCAGGTTCCGACAAGATCAAGAAGGTCGTCACCGACCTCGGCCTGAAGCAAGTCGCCGGCAACCCCGACGAGCAGGCTCACGGCATGACGGCCATCTACCTCCCCGAGGGCGTCAAGGGTGCCGACCTCCTGCCTATCCTCGGTAAGAAGGGTGTGGTGTTTGCCGGTGGTATCCACAAGGAAATCGCTACCAAGTACATCCGGTTTGGGCACATGGGCGTTAGCTTGGTAAGTTATGTTCCTTTGTGGTCAGATTCTGAAAAGGGATATGCGCTGACAAATCGACAGCTCGATCCGAAGCGGACGGATGTTGACCACGCCCTGAAGTCTTTGGAGGAGGGCTTGGCTGAGTGCGGGTACAAGAAACCATAGAGGGTACATAATACAAGTGTAAATAGCCTAAACCCGGGCTCATAGACAATAAAGCTCTTTATAGCAACTACCGGAACGCGTAACGCAACATCTACGATGCAATTGTGTGTGATATCTTTCATGAGGGGGGAGCCTTTTGTTCTTCCCATCCCAGGGTTAGGGTGGCTCTTTGCAGGCTCACAGTGGACTTGGCAAAGCGGCACAGTGGAGTCGCGCTGGAGCTTCCCAAACGCCAGCACAACAGGCGCTGAAGGCGGGGTTGCAGCGACAATCGAGAGGCTGGTGGGGTTCGGCCTTTGGAGCTTTCGACCCGATCCTCAATCTCTTTTCCATGCTTCCGTCATTCCGCTCAGCCCTCTCTTTCAAGACCTTGACCGCCCTCCCGGACCCTGCGTACATACATACTTGCACTTTTTCCAAAAACCCCCGCATCAGAACGCAACTGACCTTCGTTCTGCATCACCCCTCAACACCAAATCTTAACTACCTCCTGCGCATTGGTCCGCACCCGCTCGCCAGCCTTTCCTTGGAGATTCGACCTACTACGTAACAAGGCGTGCGACCATGCCGGTCTCCATCGAGGAGTTGGACGCCACCGTTCGGGCCTTCTACGAGGGCCGCGGCGATCAGGTAAACATACACACACGAAAACCTGCTGAGGCCATTCAGCTTCTATGCGAACCCTGATGCTGACGACTCGTGTCATTGAAATAGCAAAAAGCTGCCCAGGCCGCTCTGAACCAGGCACGTTCTCGATCACCGCCCCGCCGAGCTGCCCAGCGATTTTAACTAACTGTTTGCTGCAGTTCAAAGAGGATCCCGATGCCTGGTTGATGGTGGATGATATTCTGTCGAGGGCGACGTACGAGCAAACCAAATGTTTGTCCCCCTCGGTCCGGCGCTGGGAGCATCGTGGAGTTGCTTACATGAAACAGTTCTGGGTTTGCAAGTCCTCGACAATGTGATTACGACAAGGTGGAAAGTCCTCCCACGGGACCAGTGTCAAGGTAGGTTTCCCGTATCCTCGGTGGTGTTGACGGCGGACGGGCGGCTGACACATACTAGGAATTCGCAACTTCGTCGTGCAATACATCCTGCAGTGCTCCAACAGCGAGGAGGCTCTCAAGACTCACCGCACTCTTCTAAACAAGCTCAACCTCGTCCTCGTCTCGGTTCTAAAGCAAGAATGGCCGCACAACTGGCCTACGTTCATCAACGAGATCATCTCCGCTTGCCACTCGAGTCTGTCCGTATGCGAGAACAACATGATCATCCTACGCCTGCTCTCCGAGGAGGTCTTCGACTACTCCGCCGAGCAGATGACGTCGACGAAAACGCGCAACCTGAAGACAACCATGTGCGCCGAGTTTTCCCAAATCTTCCAGCTCTGCCAGGAGATCCTCAACAGCGCCGACCAGCCAAGCCTCATCAAGGCCACCCTGGAGACCCTCTTGCGCTTCTGCAACTGGATTCCGTTGGGATACATCTTCGAGACACCGCTGATCGAGACGCTCCGGACAAGGTTTCTCGAGGTGCCAGAGTTCCGGAACATCACGCTGCAGTGCTTGACCGAGATTGGTGGCCTGCAAACAGGAGGCCCGGGCCAAATGAACACGTACGACGAGCAGCTGGTCAAGATGTTCACCGAGGTCTTGACATCCATTTCCAATATCATCCCCCTGGACATGGACCTCAAGACGACATATCCGCAAAGCAATTCCCGCGACCAGGAGTTTATCCAGAACTTGGCCCTATTTCTCTCCAACTTCTACGGCATGCATTTGCCGGTATGTTTCTGTGGCTCAAACACATATTTTCTAGCGGTACTGACTGACTGGCTCTGTAGCTCATTGAGAACCTACCGAACCGAGACTTCCTTACCCACGGTCACTTCTACCTTATCCGGATCTCCCAGATCGACGACCGCGAAATCTTCAAGATCTGCCTCGATTACTGGCTCAAACTTGTCCAAGAGCTGTACGAGGAGATGCAGTCGCTGCCCATTTCCGACATGACCTCGATGTCTCTGGGGGGAGTGATGGGTGGCGGCGGCGCACCAAACCCGGCTCTGCTCACTAACTACCCGCTCCGCAAGCACAAGTATAACGAGGTCTTGTCAAACCTGCGGGTGGTCATGATCGAGAAGATGGTCAGGCCGGAGGAAGTCCTGATTGTGGAGAACGAAGAGGGCGAGATCGTGCGCGAGTTCGTCAAGGAGACCGACACGGTTCAACTTTACAAGACGATTCGGGAATGCCTCGTCTACCTTACCCATCTGAATGTTATCGACACCGAGCAGATCATGACGGAGAAGCTGGCGCGGCAGGTGGACGGGTCCGAATGGTCGTGGCACAACTGCAACGTTCTCTGCTGGGCCATCGGTTCGATTTCCCTGGCCATGAACGAGGAGACAGAGAAGCGGTTCCTCGTCACCGTCATCAAAGACTTGCTCGGACTTACCGAGATGAAGCGCGGCAAGGACAACAAAGCCGTGGTGGCCAGCAACATTATGTATATTGTGGGACAATATCCGCGTTTCCTCAAGGCACATTGGAAGTTTTTGAAGACAGTTGTCAACAAGCTCTTCGAGTTCATGCACGAATCCCACGAAGGCGAGTCAATCCCTTTATTTCTGAAGAACGGTTGGCTTGCTAACACACACTAGGCGTCCAGGACATGGCCTGCGATACTTTCATCAAGATCGCCAAGCAGTGCAGGCGTCACTTCGTTGCGCTCCAACCTAGCGAGAACGAGCCGTTCATCGAGGAGATTATCCGCAATCTTGGTAAGATCACTTGCGATCTGACTCCTCAACAAGTTCACACGTTCTACGAGGCCTGTGGCTATATGGTGGCGGCTCAGGGGAATAGAAATCAACAGGAGCGGCTGCTGTCTGAGCTCATGGCCATCCCGAACGCGGCCTGGGATGAGATCATCAAGCAGGCGACCATGAACCCAGCCATCCTGCAGGACGCCGATACTATCAAGATCATTGGCAACATCATGAAGACCAATGTGTCGGCCTGCTCGTCTATCGGGCCCTACTTCTTCCCCCAGATCGGCCGCCTATACAACGACATGCTGCAGATGTATGCGGCAACCAGCCAGCTTATCTCTGAGGCGGTTGCCCGTGAAGGTTCGTGATTATCTTAGTAATGTCTCTCGGGTGTGTATGTGTGCTTACTGTCTTAGGCGAGGTTGCGACCAAGATGCCCAGGGTCCGCGGTCTGCGGACCATCAAGAAGGAGATCCTGAAGCTTGTCGAGACCTTTGTCGACAAGGCGGAGGATCTGCAGGCGGTTCGCACCCAGATGGTGCCTCAACTGCTCGACTCGGTGCTGGTTGATTACAGCCGCAACGTCGCTGGCGCTCGCGATGCCGAGGTCTTGAAGGCTATGACAGCTATGATCACCAAACTTTCGGTATGCTTCGATCAAGATGACTGTTCTAACAATAGCTGACACCTACAAACTAGGGCCTTATGGAGGACCAAGTACCCGTGATCATGGAGAACGTCTTCGAGTGCACTCTAGACATGATCAACAAGGACTTCTCCGAGTTCCCCGAGCATCGCGTCGAGTTCTTCAACCTTCTCCGGGCCATCAACCTTCACTGCTTCCCTGGTATGTTATTTCAGCTAGTCTTCTATTGGATCGAACTAACAAACAAATCGCAGCCCTCCTGAAGCTTGATAACCGGCAGTTCAAGTTCGTCATCGATTCTTGCCTGTGGGCGAGCAAGCACGACAACCGCGACGTCGAGACGGCCGGGCTGAACATGTGCCTGGAGCTGATCAACAACATCGCCGAGAAGACTGACGTGCAGACTTCGAATGCTTTCTTCAACCAGTTCTTCATCACGATCCTGCAGGATGTCTTCTTTGTCCTGACGGACCAGGACCACAGGGCCGGTTTCAAGACGCAGTCGATGCTGTTGATGCGGCTGTTCTACTTCATCCACCCCGCCGACGCGACGCAACCGAAGATCCAGGGGCCCATCTACCAGCCCGACCAGGCGCAGGCCGGCACGAGCAACCGCGAGTTCCTAGGCAACTTTGTTAGCACCCTATTGCAGAACGCGTTTGGCAATCTCACTCCGTAAGTCTTGGTTCCCCGGCGCAGGCACAACAACCAGGCAGTCATGATCTAATTCGTTTTCTTTAGCGCCCAAATCACGGCCTTTGCCGAGAGCCTCTTCACCCTCAACACGCAGTACGATAAGTTCCGACTGACGTTGCGCGACTTCCTCATCGCGCTCCGCGAGTTTGCCGGCGACAACGCGGAGCTGTACCAGGTCGAGAAGGAGCAGCAGGAGCGCGACGCCACGGCGGCCGACCGCGAGCGCCGGTCCAAGGTTGGCGGCCTACTCAAGCCGTCAGAACTCGAGGAGGACGAGCTTTGACTACTGGGCGAGGAGCTAAGGACGGAGTTTGCGCCCTCCCATGATGAGGTGGGGGAGGCGGCGGCGGGTGATGGTGGTGGTGGGGGCAGTGGTGACGGTTGGGAGTTTTACGGGTTGTGACATCTCCTTCTCGTCTCGGTGGCTTCGGCTCGTTCAAAAAAGGGGAGCTTGGTACTCAGATCAGATCAAGGTCCCGGGCCGCGGCTTATGGGGAGGAACGATGTGTTTTCTTTCTTTATTCTAGGGTGTTTATCTCGCGGACCCTTTGTAGTGATACCAATAGAAGAGGGTATAATCTCTGTATCTCTCTTGCCTCTTGGTTTGTGCTGACAGGGAACCTCTGTGCTTTCTGTGCTCGGTTGCTATGGACCTCCCTGTAAAAATGGGTATGGATGCGGCACAGTGTCTCTTGGGCGCGGGATACACAGTGCATAAATGCGCCTACTCCTACAGGGGCCCCTCGTTAGCGTTAGCGCCGGAAGCGCAAGGCTTCCCGCATCTGTCGCTGCAGCTCGGACACTGAAGAAGATGCACTGCTGCACCCCACAGCCCGACCTCCCGCAGCAACCAAACGGGTCAACATGCCGAGCGTTCGGGTGCACCCAGGTCGTGTTTTGGCGCGACCCAGCTCACGGATTTTGGGTTTTGTTCCTGCATATCGGAGAGCATGAACTGTCATGGTTTCAGGTGCTTTATGTTTCATTGTTTGAGATTTTGAGTTTGGCATTCGGATCCGCCCTCGTTTGTTAGGTGATCGGGTCCCCAGGATTTGCTTGGAAGATCGCCCCGAGTTTCGCCAACTCACTCCTAAGTTACCTCAACTTTCAGCCGCTTGCTGACCTCCCGGTCTTCAACCCTTTGTTGACCTACTTTGTTGCGAGACTTCTTCTGCCTTTTTTTCCCGGGCCCGACGGAGACGGCGTTGGGGATTTTGGCCCGTTTCTTTTTTTCCTTCCCGTTCCGTCTTTGACGTCAACTCCGACGTCAACATCTGCACCCAAGGCTCCCTCAACCCCTGCTAGGTTACAGAGTCCCTTCTTGGCCAAGGGGCTGGGTCTGGGCTTGGGGGCCGCCGTCGTGTGTGTTTGTTCAGCTTGAGCTGTATTATCCTCTCGACGCTTCTCTTCTGCTACTTGCACTTTGAGCACTTTGAAAGAAACCGTTTTTATGAGTTTCGAGCCGTCAATTCGGAACTGTCTGGACTGGAACGACTGCCGCATTCCATTCGGCAGACCTCACCCCCGGAACCGAGGGGTCTTGGATGAAAGACCACGCCATCTCCACATTCCAGACAACGGAACAACGGGACAACGGGAGCATCATCGTCATGCCTCCGTGGCCTGGGGGAGGCGGCTCGCACCGCCCGGCGGAACCCACACCCACACCCACGCCGGGCCGAGATCAGCACTTGACGCCTCATTATGGACGTGATAGGCCCACCGTCGGGCGTTACAGAAGCGCCTCCCGGGTCTCGGAAATCGATGCCTGGGATAACATGCAGAACCACCAACTGCAAAACGACTCTAGCTCAGACGAGGATCTCAACCCGCGGCCCCGCCATACCCGCTCCGTGAGCCATCCGTTTCCCTCGCTGTTCTCCAGCAAGAAGAAGAGATCCACTCCCGTGCCTCACCCCGACGACTCCGGATCCGATTCCATGGGCGAGGGGCCCAGCTTGAAGGGGAACCCTCCTCCCGTGCGCGGGCATCGGAATGGTTCTTCTTCGGTGGGGAGCAGGGACTTTGCCACGGGTCGCTGCATGACGTGCGGATCGTTGGTGCGTTGGCCCAGGGAGCTGCAGATGTTTCGGTGCACCATCTGCCTGACTATCAACGATGTATCACCCGTGGACCGTGATGCTAGGAGGGAGGATGCCCAAGAGATGGCCGTGATGTTTGAGGAGCAGCCAGCACCGAGAAGTACGAAGCCCGCTCAAGCGCCTGGTCTTGTTTGTCAAGGGCTGACCTGTGATGCAGACAAAACAATTTCTCGCAGATACACCAAGGTTTTAATCGACCAGTGCCTCCGTGATTTTCTAACCTCGACCTTGAAGAAACAGACTGGCAGCACCACCTCTAATAAAGAGTCTCCGGTCACAGCATCGTTTCTCTCACCAAACGATACTAGGGTGCCCGCGCCGTCAACCGCGGCTCCTCCGTCCCTGCGACCCAAGACTTCGCTGAATTTTGAGCCACGGTTAACCCTCGGTCCACCCAAAAGTCCGGCTCTGCACCGCCGTGCCCCTAGCTGGGCCGGTTCTGCATCGAGAATGTATTCTACGTCTCCAGAGAAACGGTCTCCACTTCATAACCAAATGCCACAAAGGCCTGGGGGGCGCCCGCGTCATCCGCCGCCGAGTCCGGGAGAGGACGTGAAGAGGGTATTCAAGCCGCTCGAAGACTATATCCTCCAATGCTTCACTACGTTTCAGTGTCTAAACACATCCTTCTTGGTACCCCGACCCCAACCTCATGGCAGCCACGGGACCGAAACTAGGTCCCGTCGCCCGTCCGAACACACTGGCGTTCGTCGGGAAAGCCGGAGCACCAGTTACCCCGTCCCCGACCTAGACCCCAAGCTTTTGCTTCTGGGTAATTTTGCCGAGAACGGCACGTGGTGGACGGGGCACGAGGATGCCCTCCCATCGAGAACACCTTCCGGCAGGATTCAAAATGGCCACTCCATCGTGAGCTCGAGGAATCCGTATATAGACTGGGCGGCGTTGGAGGAGTGGTACAAGAACGCCATCGAACCGGCGCGGGGTTGGTCGGCCGTCTATGAGAGCCTGGTGGCCGAAGACCCCGCCCTTGCCGTATCCCCTGCCGCGCTGCAGGACATCGAGGCTCAGGTTCTTGCCGGGCAGGAAAATGTCCAAAGGGCGCTTCTGAAAGCCTCCGAGACCATCCTCAGACGCCCCGGGCGGCCCCTCACCGTACCTCGAGACCTCCGGTTTCTGCTCATCATCACCGCCAACCCCCTTTTACACGCCTCATACAAGCCGTATGCTGGGATATATCAGTCCACAAACACCGTACCCACACCGAGCGGCGCCTCTTTTCGTGGTTCTGGGCCTGCGTCGGGCCGACATTCAGTCATCATCAAACGGATTGTGGGACTCATGTCCAACACACCCGTCGAGTGCCACAACCATCTCGTGGCCTGGTTCGCCCGATATTCCGAGCAGTCGTTTGTGCAAACAAAAGACCTGGTCTCCGGCTTCCTCGCCTACCGTTTGATCCGGCAGAACGAGAAAAAATACGAGAGCCAGGTCGACTACATGGGCGGCCTGATCCCCAACATGGGGCCCAGCCATTCTCCCGCCGCCCTACACGCCGCGCTGGGGCACTCGCAGCGAGCCAAGAAGCAACAGGAGAAGAATAAACAGGTGGTCTACCAGGAGGACTGGCAGATCAAAGCGGCCGCGCAAGTCCTCGGCTTCTTATTCGCCGCCAACAACATGGGCCACGCCCACCGCGGGCTGGCCAACCGCCCCGACAGCCCCGGCAACAGGCAGCGCGAGCTTGTGCAGGCGCCGGGCCAGATCCTCGCCACGAGCGATTTCTACATGACGCTGCTCGACGACGCGGACCTGGTGGGCGAGTTCGAGGCGTGGGAGCGGAGACAGGGCAAATTCTCCTTCTGCCAGCACCCCTTCCTCCTGAGCATCGGGGCCAAGATCCAGATCCTGGAGCACGACGCCAGGCGGCAGATGTCGAATAAGGCGCGGGATGCCTTCTTTGACAGTATCCTGACCAACCGGGTGGTGCAGCAGTTTCTGGTCTTGAACATCCGCCGGGAGTGTCTGGTGGATGACAGCTTGAAGGCCGTCAGCGAGGTGATTGGGAGCGGAGGGGAGGATGTCAAGAAGAAGCTCAAGATCATCTTCAAGGGCGAAGAGGGCGTCGATGCCGGGGGGTTACGGAAGGAGTGGTTTCTGCTGCTCGTGCGGGAGTTGTTCAACCCCGACCACGGTACGTCCCGTCTCTCAACCCACCTACAGACCAGTCGGTCAGGTTCACTAACTTACCTGTGCAGGCATGTTCCTCTACGACGAAGACTCGCACTACTGCTACTTCAACCCCAACTCGCTCGAACCCTCGGAGCAATTCTTCCTCGTCGGCGTCGTCCTCGGCCTCGCCATCTACAACACCACCATCCTCGACGTCGCCCTCCCCCCCTTCGCCTTCCGCAAACTCCTCGCCGCCGCCCCGCTTCCCCCCTCCCCATCCCCCACCACCACCACCCACCAACACCAACACCAACAACACCAACCCCAACCCCAGTCCCATCCCCAACAACAACAACCTCCCCACCAACCCCGCCAACCCCTCCCCCCAACCCTCGACGACCTCGCCGAATACCGCCCCTCCCTCGCGCGCGGCCTGCGCCAGCTGCTCGACTACCCAGGCGACGACGTCGAAACAGTCTTCGGACTCGTATTCGCCATCGACGGCACGCGCTACGGCGCCGTCGACACCACCCCGCTGTGCCCCGGGGGCGAGCGCCGCGCCGTGACCAGCGCTAACCGGCGCGAGTATGTGGATGCTTATGTGCGGCATGTGCTGGAGGGGGCGGTGAAGAGGCAGTTTGAGCCGTTTAAGAGGGGGTTTTGGACGGTTTGTGGTGGTGGGAACTCTGCTGGGGGAGGGGGTGTGGGTGGGAGTGGGACTGGGAGTGGTGGTGGTGGGGGGGCGTTGTCGCTTTTCAGGGCGGAGGAGATTGAATTGCTGGTGCGTGGTTCCGCGGGGGTGTCGGATGACGCGCCGCTGGATGTGGATGCGCTGCGCGCGGTTGCGCAGTATGATGGCTGGCGACAACAACGGGGGTCCGGCGGACGGACAACGACCAACGGAAACGGCGGGGAGGAGGACGCGGAGGAGCGGGCGCAGGAAGAGCAACAACAAGCGGCGGAGCAGGAAGACACGGTCCGCTGGTTCTGGGAGGCCTTCGCGGGCGCGGAGCCCCGCGACCAGCGGCGGCTGCTGGCGTTTGTCACGGGCAGCGACCGGCTCCCCGCGCTCGGGGCGGCGTCGCTCGCCATCCGTGTGGCTTGCCTCGGCGACGAGTGTGGTCGCTTCCCTACCGCCCGCACCTGCTTCAACTCGGTCGGTTTGTGGCGCGCGACGGACCGGGATCGGTTTGTGGATGTGCTGTGGAGGGCGGTGTGGGAGAGTGAGGGGTTTGGGTTGAAGTAGGTGAAAGGGGGAGGGAGAGGCTTGGGTGACGGGGTAATGTAAGGGGGGAAGATAGGTAAGGGGAAGGTAAATGTCGGTGTATATGTGGCATGTAAAGAACTACTTGAGCCATATGGTGTGCTTGCTCTTCTCGACAGGTTGGAGGAAAGGGTGTCATGGCGTAGATAGATGTTGTGAGATTAGGTAGAATTGGTATGTTTAGAGGTCAATATCATTGGAATGCCAACCCATCTATTGCATTATAAGTAACCTCAACAAATCCGGTTGTATACTTGTACAGACGAATGCCAGAGATTGTGATGATAATATAGATTCGTCGTTACTCTATCCTGTCCTGGTTCAGCGTGGTCATTTAACTGGGGTTAGGGTTAAATGGCGGCCTCGAGAATGTTGTCGTTTAAAAGCACATTTGGTTGCTGACGCGGCCGATGCCGACAAGAATAGTCGGGTGTTCGTGGCGACTCACCATTCTATCTATGTATATTGCTTTGCAGATGATACAGATAGCTGCAAATACCTATCCAACGGTTGTCCAGCCGCAATGTCGTGTAATAATGCTTTAACCTCTGGATTCCTCTCGACAGTCTGTCCTTGCGTTGCGAGCTGAACGGCATTGTATTTTCTCAACTCTTGAGCGAACCAAGATCATGCGCTCTGCTCCTTGCCAAGACGGGGCACAGCCTGCTTGAGGAGTGGCCGTTGCCGAATCGTTGATCAAGCTGGGGGCCTCCACTCGGTTGTGCGCTCAACACGAGGTTTTGGCACTCTGTGAACTTCCCCCATTGGAGCGAAAGAAGAGCGGGAAAGTTCGAAAGGGTTTCCAAGTTTTCAACGGCCAGACCCCATTGAACAAGCAATCCTTGCCGGTTGGCTCGCTGCCCCGCACTTGAGGATCCGGGCGGGTGGTGACTTGCAATTGATCGGACAAGCGATTGCAAGACACTGAGATGGGGGACTGCAAGTCATTACTCAGGCAGTTAACTAACAAGGTCGGCAAAATAATTGTGGGAGACATCGACGAGAGGTCACTCACTGCATGTTGAATCGGCAGGTTACTCAGCGCCATTGCCCGGGTGGGACTTGCTTTTTCAGACTCTGATACTGTGTACACAGGAGGGACCGAAGTCCACCTTCAAAATCTGGTGGTAACCGATCGTCCCGAGCTGACACAGACCCTGAACCATGCATTCCTCAGGTTTTGTTTGAGTCCACCAAACGGGCGAAGTCTACCCATTTCAAACAGATCAAAGCCGACTTTGTGGCCAGGTCCGGCTTTGATCAAGCCTTCTTGTCAAGGCCCTCGCTCTTGTCCCCTCCCTCTTGCAATGGCACGAACGGGTTGCGGATAGAATTCCACCGTTTTTCTAATCTCGTGGAGATCCAGCCCCACCAAACCTAGCCGAATTAGCGCAGGAACAAACGGTTCCAGCTCGCCTCGTCCGAACCACTGATTCTCGACGTTTGTCCAAACGACGACGAGACCAAGGTAAAACTTGCTTCTGCCCTGGGCAGCAATTGGGCGATCAGCCGCCTCGACATAAGCGCAAGGCCGTACTGTGTAGAAAAACCCGACCATCGTGCACGTCCGCCACAAGCAACGTATCTTTCGGGACGGTCTCCCATCGCGACGTGGGACAATTGGCGCGTGGTCACGGCCTGCGGGTCTTCGTACCGCTCTCGCCGCTTCGCCGGATTGGGTGTTGCAGGCCGCACTGCCCACGACAGAACCCCTGCAGCTGCCAGATGCCCACCTGCTGCATGTCCAAGCGTACCCTGCATCTCGGCGGAAATAGAAAGCTGCCCTCAATTTCCTGCAATTTCGCACTGTCAGCTCAGCGTCCTCTTCCCTCCTCCCGCTCACGACCTCGTTTTCCATTCCTTCCAGTTCCCCAGGTTGTTTTGACGACACGAGACGACATCGTCGAACGTCCATCCCAAGCGCCGGTTTTGCGTTTTCTTCGCCGCGCGCCTGTTTTCGCTTCCAGCGCCTAGGGCTACTAGTCCCGTCGCGCCGACACCCAACTGCAGAGATCAGACGCCAAGTGGCCCCGTCGACGCCCAGGCGTCGCGCTCCGAGCCAATCCATTCGGTCTCACTGCTTTGCTTCTCAAACGACCCCTTTCTGCGCCATATCCAAACCTCGCCGTCGCTTGAGTATTTGCGCCCGTGCTGTCAGTTTCGCCGTCATCGTTGGCCTCGCCGTTACCTGAAGGTTAGTAGTTTGTCGCGACTTGTCTCTCTTTGAAGCAGCCCGTAGCTGCACGAGGGCATTCTATTAGCGCTGCAGCTTGGAGCGGGTTGACCCGCACCGTCGTGAGAGGCGCAATTCAATGAATGACCTTCCCCCTCCTGCCCTGATTCACTTGACAAATTGTAACGCATCCGATCGTGTCATGTCGCGCAAATTCATGACTAACATGCCAATTCCATACAGAAACTTTCCACGCCTTAGGCGCCAATTCTTTTCCATGTCGAACGACACAACCGCGGGCGAGGACGTGCCGACGTCGACGCCGTCGGCGCCGGACCCGCCTGAAACTACAAGTGAGGCGCCTCCACCAGAGCCGACACCCTCCTCCTCAGAGGAGCCTCCTCCGCCGCCCCCGACAACGAGCTCGGAGGATCCACCCCCACCGCCAACGACCGAATCGCCTCCTCCTTCATCAACCAGTTCAGATGACCCTCCACCCACATCCAGTAGTTCGAGACCACCACCAGAGAGCTCCTCAACCCCGGATGACGACCCGCCACCGTCAACGAGCACGGCCTACACAACGGTTACCGAGTCCCTCCCTCCAACAATCCAGCCTACCGACTCGACGACAGCGCCCACTTCAACAACGGGTTCCACCATCGATCCCACCGATGAGCCAAGTGGGGGGTTGGACCCCAATGCGAGGACCGCGGTTGCCGTGGTTGTCCCCATCGCAGCTGTTGCTATTCTGCTCCTTCTCGGTATTTTCCTGTGGCGCCGGAGGAAGCAGCGCAAGGACGCTGAGGAGCAGAGACGGAAGGAGGTGGAGGATTACGGCTACAACCCCAACGCCGACCCTACGATACCCGCGGTTGCGGGGGCTGCCTACGAAATGGGGGAGGACAGCCCGTCGGGCTACCGTGGCTGGGGGTCCACCACGCTTGCTGGTTCGACCACAAGGAAAGCGTCGACGACCATGTCGGGCGGTGCCGGCGCTTCTTATTCCGACGCTGCTTCGCCAACCAGAGCCGACGCACGATCTGGCGAGCCGCTCATGGGCGATGTGCCTCCCTCTCCGGAGGGCGAAATTCTGGGCGCCATGGGACCGTCGGCCGCCAATAATCGTGCCGATGTGCGCCGGGGGCCCTCGAACGCCTCGTCGTCGTACAGCGCCGCCGGCCGATCCGACGGCTCCGGCGACGGTCCTATCGGTGTCGCCTACGGAGGCGGTGCGGGCGGTCCGAGCGCCAGCAACCAATACTACGACCAGTATGGCAGCGGAAACCCCTATACGGACAACGGCTACGGCGGCCAACCTGCCGATGCCGGCGGCCAGCCGGTCATCCGTGACGTGACAGCTAGGAGAAACACACGCATCGAGAACTCGGCACATTATCCGCAGCAGACTGCTGGCATCTCGCAAAACTTCTGATCAGCCACAGTCAGGCACGCCATCTTCCCGTCGATACCACCGGTTCGCTTTTGTTAGATGATACCTTTCCGACATCGGACAGCGTTGCTTTTCATTGCTTCTCATACAACCGCTCTTGCCGCAACCATGGCTTGTTTTCTTTTTCTCTTTCGACCATTTCGGCGTTCATGAAGAGGCCATACGGCAACATTTACTAAGACCTAATATCCCGGATCTCAAAAATCTATGGGTCACCGTCGTTCAACTTGAGTTTCATTTTACTTATTCTCGGTACATTTGTGTTTTCTGCATATAAGGGGGTTGCCATGGGGCTACGGGGCCCTGGGGCTTGGGCTGTGGGCGAGCTACGGGATACCGAAAATATCGTAGCTGAGACCCGAGGTCGGTTGGTCAGGGGGCGTGACGGGTTTGGGGGGTTGGTGTCCACGCCAGGAATACCCAGGAAAACAGTGGGAGGGGTCTAGATAAGGCTAGCTGTTAAGTGAGGCCGGGGAACAAGGGGTTGATGGATATGTATCAAGCAAGATATGATGAGATTCGGCACCCACGGTGGAGTGAGTGTCAAGTATTGTACGTGTAGGGCTGGATCTAAGATGAGACTGACCGCTGGTCTTATCCGTCATCTGACATTGTTCGCGTATGCGCTATTCTAGCGACACCTTTTATTATGTTTGAATACTATTTACTGCACCGGAGCCCAAGGTTTCTAGAACAAAATTCATCGAGCATCAACAAGCTCGGAGGATGAATTATGAGTTGTGTACCTATGTCCGTAAGTTGTAAGTTGTTAGTGAGGTTTGTTGTTTGTTCCCCTGAGACGGAAACTCTGTTGATCCGGCTGCCCCGCTTCAGGCCCGGACCAAGCTCATGGAGGTGGGTCCGACTTTCTAAACTTTTCGGGGCATCCCACCTTGAGCAGCGAGCTGCCTGGCCGACAGAGAACCGCAACTTACAAACGCGAACCCATAATTTCGCTGCTTTCCACAACCTTCGCCTCCCCTCTTCACCGTGGTTTGACAATCCCGTCCCATACAGAACCACCACCGATACCAAAAATATTTAAGGCGAATAGCCAAAGACAGGCAAAATGCAGGCCCCTGTCTTGGTGATGAGTACGTCTATGCTTCCCCGCTACTGCCCTCCCCCGCGAGCCCTCTGTTAACCTGAACTCGCTCGCAGACACCCAGAGCGGTGAGAGGCAAACCGGAAGGAAAGCCCAGCTCTCTAACATCGCCGCCGCCAAAACGTATGCTCGCTGCCCCGCCCCACACCGATATCCCAAGAACCCCACATGCTGATATTCCACCCCTCCAAACCAGGGTCGCCGATATCATCCGGTCATGCCTCGGCCCCAAGGCCATGCTCAAGATGCTGCTCGACCCCATGGGCGGCATCGTCCTGACGAACGACGGCCACGCCATCCTCCGCGAGATCGAGGTGTCGCACCCCGCCGCCAAGAGCATGATTGAGTTGAGCCGGACGCAGGACGAGGAGGTGGGCGACGGGACAACAACTGTTATTATCCTAGGTCAGTTGGCTACACGGAGCTTATGGCCATAATTCGCTAACGAGAGCGAAACAGCGGGCGAGATTCTGGCACAGGCACTCCCCCAGCTCGAGCGCAACATCCACCCCGTCATCATCATCTCCGCCTTCAAGCGGGCACTCAAGGACGCACTCGAAATTATCGAAGATATCTCTCTCCCGATTGACATCAACGACGACAAGGCCATGAACCAGCTTATCTCCTCGTCGATCGGTACCAAGTACGTGTCGCGGTGGTCGGAGCTCATGTGCAGCCTGGCGCTCAAGGCGGTGCGCACCGTCACGTGGGAGGTGGGCAACGGCAAGCGCGAGGTCGACATCAAGCGGTATGCGCGCGTCGAGAAGGTTCCCGGCGGTGAGATTGAGGACAGCCGTGTGCTGGATGGCGTCATGCTCAACAAGGACATCACGCACCCCAAGATGCGCCGCAAGATCGAGAACCCACGCATCGTATTGCTCGACTGCTCGCTCGAGTACAAGAAGGGCGAGTCGCAGACAAATATCGAGGTCACCAAGGAAGAGGACTGGAACCGCATCCTCCAGATCGAGGAGGAGCAGGTCAAGGCCATGTGCGAGCACATCCTCGCGCTGAACCCAGATCTCGTCATTACAGAAAAGGGTGTCTCGGGTACGTCTTTCCATGTCCTTTACATCCTAGACACGCTAACACCACCTTTTAGATCTCGCACAACACTACCTCATGAAGGGTAACGTGACCGCCCTGCGGCGGGTACGCAAGACAGACAACAACCGGATAGCGCGGGCGACAGGCGCCACCATCGTCAACCGGGTAGAGGACCTGCAAGAGTCGGACGTGGGCACCGAGTGCGGGCTGTTCGAGATTGAGAAGATCGGTGACGAGTACTTCACTTTCCTAACAAAGTGCAAGTCTCCCAAGGCTTGCACGGTTCTCCTCCGCGGGCCGTCCAAGGACGTGCTCAACGAGATCGAGCGCAACCTGCACGACGCCATGGGGGTCGCGCGCAACGTCATGTTCCACCCCCGCCTGTCGCCTGGCGGCGGTGCCACTGAGATGGCCGTGTCGGTGCGCCTAACTCAGCTGGCCAAGAGCATCGAGGGCGTCCAGCAGTGGCCGTACAAGGCCGTCGCCGAGGCGCTCGAGGTCATCCCGCGGACGCTGATCCAGAACGCGGGCAAGAGCCCCGTCCGGGTGCTGACGGATCTGCGGGCCAAGCACGCCGAGGGCAAGAGCTCGTGGGGTATTAACGGCGACACGGGCGTGCTGGTGGATATGAAGGACTATGGTGTGTGGGAGCCCGAGGCGATCAAGGTGCAGAGCATGAAGACGGCGATTGAGGTATGTTGTGCTCGACAAAAACTTGTATTATTCCATGAACAGTATGCTAACGAATTGTTGCGCAGTCCGCGTGTCTCTTGTTGAGAGTAGACGATATCTGCAGCGCTAAGAAATTGCAACCTGGCGTCGGCACCGGTGGCGGCGGTATCGACGAGTAAAGGTTGTAGGGCTGTTGGTGGTATAAGGCCGGCATAATACCCGTTAGAGGAAAAAGGGCCTTGTAGGTAGACAGAAGGCCGATCAGCCACCTGCTCAAATCGTGTCCCCCATCCCTCCTCAGTCATCGTCGTGAATAACCAGCCCCGGCCCGTCCGCCGCAACAGGGGCTACCTGTTTTTCTCCCGCATCCGCGTCCGTCTTCCCATTTCCATTCTTCTTGCCCCCATCCACAACCCCATCCTTCTTTCCCTCACCCGTCCCTGCCCCAACAGCCCCAGCAGTATTGCTATCACCCCCATCCGCCCCCTTAGAACCACCCTTCCCATTCCCGCTCCCATCCACCCCTTTAGCACCACCATTCTTACCACCACCATTCTTATCCCCACCCCCATTCCCACCACCATTCCCCCCCTTCTTCTTCTTCCTCTCCCTCCTCTCCCGATTCCGCCTCGTCCGCTCCTCGTCCTCCCGCTCCCGCTCCGCCCTGCGCCGCTCAAACTCGCCCACCTCCCGCTCCCGCGCCAGGTCCTCGTCCATCTGCCGCAGCCGCTCGTACTCGCGCCGCCGCGCCGCCTTGTACACGTGGAACTCGCCCGATCCGGCGCCGGCGGACGAGCCTTGGACGTTCGTGACGATTTCAGGTGGGGGGGGGAGGGGTTTGCGGGTGGAGCCGCTGGGAGATGATGATGAGGAGGTGGGGGGTGGTGGGAGGCGGATTTCTTGGGTGGGGTTGGAGAAGAGGGCTGCGAGATGGGTTGCTTGCGAGGCGTGGGGGGATAGCGCGCGGCGGCGCTTTGCTGGGGGGGGGGGCATGTCGGCCATTTTTGTTTTTTGTTTTCTTATTTCGATTTGGAGGGGTTGGTCGGGTTCTGTTGGCTTGGTGTTTTTGAAGTGGGAGGGTTGGCTGTGATGCGGGTGCTTTGGTGTTTCTGCTCGGTCGAGCGGTTGCGTCGAGGACGAGGTTGAGTTGCGACGCGACTGAGCTTGGGGCGAGGTGCAAATTTAAGTGGGTCGGAATGGTTCGAGGGTGCAGCCTTGGCAATGGGCTTGGCGGTTGTGCAGATTTCAGCCACTGCAGCCACAACTAGGGGGTATGTGGCGCAGCAAAGAAAGTACAGTGCATACGAAGTAATACGAAATATCTCCAGCAAGCAAGAAATGGGGAATAATCCGGAGACTCGAGAGATGCACTTGTTGGATAGCCATCAGCGCTTGTGTAGCCGCCGCGGTGCCATCCACACCCAACCGCAGCCAATCCGGATGCTGGGCGCTTGTTTGAGCATCAAGGAAAGTGCAAGCGACCAGGGCAGCGGCAACTGCCGAGGGCAGCCCTGCGCCGCCGTTGGGACTTTGCAGGTCATCTGATTCGTTGGCGGTCAGGCACGGGCAAGGGCAGCTGCACCAACGTCCTGATGCAGGGTGGCACCAGAAGTGGCGTGAACTTCAGGCGACAACCTGGAAGCAGTTGGCAGTGCAAGATCAGTCCATTGCAACACGCAGATGCATCTCCAATTCTCGCCCGTCCTGCAGTGTACTCAATGGATTCCAGGCCACGGCATTTGATTGCACCAACTGCGCCTCTGCCTGTTATCAGACGCTGAGAAGCGCGCGGCCAACATGCAGAAAAAAAGTAAGGCCCTGTAAACTGGTGGGTCCGCGGGGCACTCGATGCCCAACTCGTCCAAGCCCCTCGGCCTGGGCATTGGTAATACCTTTCCCACCGAGACGTTTTGATGGCGAAAGCCCAGGGTACCAGGCTCGTTGTGCTAGGCAGCTGACCCAAGGCTCTGGATGAGTCGATGACTGTTTTTACCAGGGTGAATGGAAGTAATTGCATATCATACCCGCTGCTCGCTGTACATATATCCCACGAGTTCCTAAACACATTTCAAACACGATCAACTCCAAGCTCGCATCTTTTTGACTGTGCCGTTGCCCCGCTATCCCGCTATCGGCTACTTTGAAACAAACTCGAGCTGCCCCGTGTTGCTCCGTACCTCCCTACCTTTGACCTCGGTAGCTGTGTACTGTAGCAGCTGAGCACACGATCACCTACTATAGTTTCGACAACACTCAAATCATCCTCCATCATCTTGGAATCCATTGATTCGTCATGGGTAAACCAAGACTTATCATCCTAGTCCGGCATGCCCAGTCCGAGGGTAACAGTACGTCACATGTCTCGGACCAGAACCAAAAACGCAAGCTTATTTAACCAACTTCTTATCCAGAAAACCGCGACATTCATCAAACCATCCCCGACCATCGGGTCAAGATTACACAGGACGGATGGCAACAAGCATACGAGGCGGGTCGCCGCCTGCGAACGATGCTCCGCGAGGACGATACGCTACATTTCTTCACAAGTCCGTACCGGAGGACGCGAGAGACCACAGAGGGTATTCTGGCGACATTGACCAGCGACGATCCCGAACCGAGCCCCTTCAAGCGTGACAATATCAAGGTGTACGAGGAGCCGCGCCTGCGCGAGCAGGACTTTGGCAACTTCCAACCATGCAGCGCCGAGATGGAGCGCATGTGGCAAGAGCGCGCAGACTACGGCCACTTCTTCTACCGCATCCCCAACGGCGAGAGCGCCGCCGACGCCTATGACCGCGTCAGTGGGTTCAATGAGAGCTTGTGGCGCCAGTTTGGCGAGGACGACTTCGCGAGCGTCTGCGTGTTGGGTGAGTCAACCCTTACTACCTCCCTTTTTCTTAAAAAGTACACAAGCTGACAATGGCCCCTCCAGTCACCCACGGCCTCATGTCCCGCGTCTTCCTCATGAAGTGGTACCACTACAGCGTCGAGCACTTTGAAGATCTGCGCAACGTAAACCACTGCGAGTTCCTCATCATGCGCCGCAACGACGACAGCGGCAAGTACATACTCGAGAACAACCTACGAACGTGGTCCGGGCTGAGGAAGGAGCGCGCGCAGGAGCTGGTTGGGGACAAGGACAAGGGCGTCAAGGAGAACGGGAAAAGTAAGGACGTCTCCACGCTCGCGCGCGCTGCTACGGTTGAGGTCCGACGTCGCTGGGGCGGTTGCCCGAACGGTTGCGATCACGACAAGAGTTTCAAGATCCGCCAGACCCTGGCTGACCTCGTGAAGAGCGACAGTATCATCTCTAACCACGCCGTCGGCCTGGCCGTGAGCGAGGACGGCAGCAGCGGCAGTAACAGCACCGCCGTGCCCAACGGCAACGGCGCCAAAGCCGGCTTGACCTGCGGCATCATCAACCCATCATTCGACGGGACCGCCAACAGCCAGACGCTCGTCAACCGTCGACCAGCCGCAAAACGGTTCCAGTCCCAGACCACCGACGAGGCCAGCGACGCGCCCGAGTTCACCGTAACAGGGCCCCAAATCGACGTGACCAAGGCCCGCGATGAAGTCGTCTCCAGCCCCGACGGCACCCCCTCCTTCATCTCCGTCGAAGATCGCCTCCGCTCCCGGCTCAAGAGCCCCAACCTCCCACCGCGCCCGCTCGAGCTCACCCAACTCCACGTCGGCCGCGACTTCGGCGGCACCTACAGCGGGCACAACAGCGCGGGGAGCGACGACGCCGACTCGGAAGACGACCGCGGCGGCCACCACCGCCGCGCAGCCGCCATCGCCACCCCCTCCCCCTCTTCCACAGCCAGCACCTCCAGCCCCACCACCGCCGCCGGCGCTGCCAACGGCGGCACCAGAACCCAACAACCCGGCCCCACCGGCCTCGGCATCCCCGCGTCGGCCATCCCCCTCCACCACCGGCCCCCCAAACACTTCCACCCTCACCACCACCACCACCACCAGAGGGAGAGGGAGCAGTCCCGCATGGGCCGCGGCACGCGCGCCAACCGCCTGGGCGACCACCACAGCAGCGACGGGGAGCACGAGGCCGACTGCGAGCATGAGCACGAGCATGAGCATGAGCATGGGAATGAGCATGGGAATGGCGCCGCCGTCGCAGGGGGGGGAGGGGGAGGGCATGAGGAGAGCGGGTCGGAGCTGACGCGCGAGTTGGCGGATGAGGCGGATGAGGTGCTCGCGAGGGAGGAGCGCGAGGATCGGAGTATTATGGGCAGTGTTTACTGACTGGGTGGGTAGCCTGCCAGGCTACGGGGTGGGGTGGGGTGGGTGTCTTTTGTTTGTTGATGGGCGTAATGATGTCTGCTGTTGTTTGTTGTTGTGTGGGTTGGGGTTTTTTTGGAGTTGGAGTTGGAGCAAGCAAGCGAGGTTTCGGGGGATTTTGGGTTGTTTGTTTTGTTGGTATGGGAAAAACAAAAGAGAAAAGATTGGCTGGCGGGAGGGAGGGCGGTCTGCCTGTCTTCTGGAGGGCACTTCCCATGTATGGTTTCTTTCTATCTTGTGGGAGCCAACCCGTTAGGATGGTCGGGCGTATAGCGGGGATCTTCTGTCTCTGCATGCTTGGCTGGTTGCCCGAGCTGATGATGGAGATGGAGATATGTTGCAAGAGGACGAGGAGGATATACCACACTCAGATTGTTTTTGCGGTGAATATACACAGAATATTAAGAAGGATGGCTTGACGAAGCTGTGAGCGGAGTTTGAGAAAGTGACTCCGAGGCAGTGAAACAGGGTCAGGATGCCGACCGAGTGACCAACGGCGGCAGACAGAGAGATGGTCTTCCACATCGTGAGCGCTGTGCATGGCGGAGTATTATCTTGTACCTTTCTTCTGCGGAGTTGGATTCACTTAGGTGGGGTAAGTAGCAGCAATGTGAGCCTTAGAGAATGGAAGTTGAGTAGTTGACTGGGGATTTCCCGAAGGTTGGGATTAAGGGAGGTATCAAACATCGTAAAACAGCGACGTTGATCTCCCAACCTTGTCTTTTCCCAGCATTCTGAACATCCCTTCGTCCCTGCCCGTCACCCCCAGCTCATACCCTTCCTCTTCCAGCCGCAGTGACCGCCGTCGAAAAGGCGTGGTGATGGCAATTGTCGGTGCTAGGCATTAGAGCTTGCGCTCCGGGCAGCGGTCCGGCCAACCCAACCCGCCTCATGGAGTTTTTAACCAGTGCAGTCATGACGCGGATGTGCGCCTCTTCCCTAGGAACTTCGTCGCGTCATCGAGGGTTACGCCGGGTCCGAGTTTAGCAGCCATCTCGGACTTTTGGGAATGGGTGGATGGGTGTTTTCGGACTGGGTTGCTTGGGAATGAACTAGGTTATAGGGTGTGAGTTGTCCGGGCGACATTTATTGTTTTGTTGTCGTGAATGCGATGATGAAAAGTCGATAGGCGTGAGGCGGCGAGAATAGGTAGGTAGCTTACAGGAGGCTCAACATCTTAGATTTCATACACAATCATGATAATCACGTACAAGCGGCACACAACTACGATAGATATCAAACACTGGAACGGAGACAAGGGCTTACAGCGGATACTTGATATTAAGACCGACACTTGGTGTTTGGACGGGAAACAGAGCTTGGGATGGACAGAGTATTTAGCGCTACAACAGCCATTATTTTCTATATACATACACGCGCAGTGCGTTCCTCTCTAGAAACACTGTGAACACCTCCAGTCTCGATCGGTTCTGGGTTGCTGTGCTGAGATGTATCCCCCTCAACAAAGGGCTAGCAAGGCAAGGAATGGTATATCTGAAACAGTGAGCTTTCCTCTCTGTCTTGGGCCTTCGGATGTGGACGAGTTGGAAGACGAGAAACAAACGAGCGACGTTGGCCAGTAAAAGAACTAATCTCTCCCGAACCAGCCAGAAGCAAGAGATGAACGGCGGGAATACATGAAGTGCTAAACTCTCTATCACAAGATCTGAACATGAACAGTACTGTAGCACAACATGTCACCTATTATTATTTCGCCTCACTCAACATGTGACCTGCACCGCGCTGGAGCTAGCGACGTTTGAATATTGTACTTCGTTGCATCGACCCAACCATTTCTCGCCTTGGGGACACAACCCGGAGAGGAGGCCGACAACTTACCTTTTGCAGTGCAACACCGGCTCTCATCGGCAGTCTAGAGAAGGTCACGGTCTTCTTGACGAGCCTTCGGGGGGATATCACACAGTTGGCGCCGGCATTACCACCTCGACCAGCCTCCTCTAGCTAGGTACCATGTGATTTGATTGACCCAGGCCTATCACTTCCAACACACAGTTGTGTGATATGACTCGTCCTTACTTGCTTGTCATACGGGCGAGAGAGAGGTCGACAAGTGAGAGAGACACTGACCCACGGTACCCTACCTACCTATTCGGTCGAGGCGGAGCAAACTCGGCGCTTCGTCACATCAACCACACCCTGAGATCCCGGAGCGCAAACAGCCGAACGGATAGTCACACCTTCTGCACCGTCGTAACACGAGCCACAAGATCCGGACGGCCGCAGCAAACATACGCACGATCCGGCAGCCTCCCGAACTAGGGCGGATATCTGCACACTCACCCAACGACGCCACTGGGCTCGGCCAGATCAGAATCATCGGATAGGCCGGGCCTCGGGTGGTCGCCTTGATTTATGTCATAATATCCCCTCAGCCGGCCGCCCGTGTCTGTTACCCATGACGTCTAGAGTGCCACTACCCGGCCGCAACTGTCCTATTCTCACCCCATCTTCCACTTTCTCACCAAACGAAGTGGCGAGGGAGGGCAGCGGCGTCGATGGTGTGACATCGAATGTTCCGAAGTGAAAGGGGAACGGTTACTTCACGCTGTGTCGCCTGGTGTGCTACTCCGTCCTGGGAAGCCAGCTGGGCGTACTATCCCCAACTGGGTATCTTCACATATAGGTGATTGTGGAAAGTACAGAATGGGAGACACCGGACGTCACAATATCCATCGGTTTGCCACACCGCAATTTAAAAGGGGGCAAGTTCACGCGAGCCTCGAGCTTCGCAGCCACACTCGGCGCCTAAGTAAATCTGTAAGCTAGCACTAGCCTAGAAGGTCACTTGACGACTCAGGGACTGGAGTCTGTAGACAAACCCAGGCCAGCTGAGCTTTGGGCGGATAGGGGGGAGCTGCCGACGGTCTGGATCGACCTTGATATGCTACGCTAGTAAGACCATTTTATCTCTGGAATAGATAGGAGAAGCAAAGAAAGTAACCACAACCTCCCACCACCTGCGCCTTTCAAGGGTCACTCTTCAAAACAAAACAAACCGGCCTCAAACTGGTGGCCTCAGGGCGGCCGCCCAATGATGTAGATGGAAAAACAAGGTCTCTAACACAGCCATTCCTCACATGGTCAGTCAGTCGACACAGAAAAAAATCAAGAAGATGGCACATCAGTCTTAGTCCACCCCCCTTAACTATCACGCGGGAAATAATGGATGGGCAACCCCACAACCCCCATCACCACCACCACTACCCTCCCTCATCTGATCTCAAATCTGCGCACCTATCGCCCCAATGCACCCACCCCCGGGCCCGTCCAGAGTCCCGGAGGGACAAAGACACTGTCTCGGGCCTTCAGGGGGGAGAAAGAAGCCGGCACGCATCCAGGGCAGCCAGCGCCAAAAACACAGTCAGTCAAAAGTCAGCTGGCCAACCCCTTCCCCCTTTCCACCACCCGTGGGAGCAAACCACGGCACCCAGCGCGTAACAACACCACCACCACAACAGCACAAAGCATAACAAAAACACGACATTACAATCTCCTCCCAAGTGCCGCCGCGGCCACCCAGGGCAGAACCAATCACGGCCCCGGGACACACCACTCCCTCGCTCCCTCCCTCGCCCCCCAGCACCCATCGCTACAACCCTACAGCCCCCTTTGACACAAAACCTCCCCCCCATATGGGCGAAGCTAGACTAGACTAGGCTTGGGCTAAGTGGGTTAGGCATACCAGCCAGCCAGCCAGCCAGCCAGCCAGCCGGCCGGCAGGCAAAGTCAGTCAAAGTCAGTCAAAGTCAGTCAAGTGAAGTCAAGTGAAGTGAGTGAGCCCCCGGTGGCGCTTCCATCTCGCAGGACCAGCGTCGCACCCTCCCCTCATCCGGGTAAGCGCCCTTGCAAGAACGGCGCGGGAGTTACGTAGTGTAGTGGAGCTGGGGGAGGCCGCGCGCAGAAAGAGCAAGCAGCTTGTTAGCAATCTGGGCCTTCCGACTGGCTGAGACCAGGTGAGAGATATTCCGGTCTCAGTTATGTACTATTGTGTAAAGGGAGGGTGGTAACGCAGAGACGGTTACGGTTGGGTGGGAGTGAGTGTGGGGAGTTGTGGAGTGTGGAGATGATGATGGTGGTGGTGGTGGCAGTGGCAGTGGTGGTGGCAGTGGCAGTGGTGGTGGTGGCCTGGTGTGGGCGGCCGGTGGCGGATATGCACGCCATGCTCTTGCATGCGCCCCTCCTCCTCCTCCTTCCAGCCGGTTCTGGCTTGCACAATATTGGCTTAGTGTAGGTGTCGAGGAAGGCAGGGCAGGGGAGGGGGGGCAGTTTGGGATGGTGGTGGTGGTGTCAGTCGTTGAGGTGCTTGGCGTGGTATGCAATAGCTCGTTGGGTGTTACTGTGCTGGAGAAAAGGGGAAAGTGACGATACGGATACGTAAAAAGGGGGGGAGGAGTGGCAAAACTTGGCCGGGCTGGCATCAGTTGGCATGACAGTGTTTTTCCTCGACGGTGCCCCCTTTTCCTCCTTGCGGAGGATCAGCTGTCGTTCTGCAGCAGATGTGTCTCGTAAGTGGATGCATATTGGAGCCAGGAACGCCGACAGGTTGCGTTGTGGTTGCGGCAGCAACGAACATCGTCTCCTCTGCAGGATACGGTTTCAGCTAACTCTACTCGACGCCCCAGCCTGTCCCGTCGTCTGGTCCCCAGATGTGCGCCACTAGCCTGCAGCACCTGGGAAGCCCGCTTGAGGCTGGAGAGGTCGGCTTGACTCCTCAAGTAGAGTGGGTGGGTGTGAAGCAGAGATCGTCTTGCGTGGGGGAGCGACCTATGAGAACGGGGTCGGCAACCACCTTCGCTCCAGACTGTTGGTGAGCGTGTGTGCAGCACCGAGTAGAGCGGGCGTACATGACGCTACTGCGTCGTACTGGGGCCCCTTTTCGGGCAACCCGCGTTGGCGGCCGAGTGTGTTGCTGCAGCTTCGGGAGGGTGGCTGCCAGAATGAGGAAGCCGGCTGCATTGGGTGCGTGCCATCTGCCAATCCCACCACCACACCCTTTCTTGGGGTGGCACGCACTTGAGCTTGCACTGGCAAGGGAAGTGCCTGTCTTAGCCAACGAGGGAAGAAACGATGTGTGGGAAGACAGATGCAGGTAGGACCCCTTCCTTTCCAGTGAGATTAACGATGATAACAACTTCCTGCGAGTCCCTGCAGATCTCTGCAGACGAGAGCAAGAATCCCGCGCTCTGTCTAAGATGGCAGGCTCAGAATAGCCGACGAGGACGACGACCACGACTGTGTATGGTGTGATTGAAGAGCAGGCACTGACAGGGCAACGGGTAGAAACAAAAGAGACTTGGGATCAGATGCTGCCGATCGAGAACCCCGCCACGGCTATTTCGTAATCCAGCCCGGCGAAGCCCGGTTTCTTGTTCATGTCGGCCAGTTTCGCGAACCCGGCCGTCAACCCCCCACCCCCCCCCCCCCCGGGGCGGTTGCGTTGCTGCAGTGCGTCGGCGGCGCCGTGCGGATCCGGTGCGCTGGAATGGCGAGGATGACGAGGTCTGTCGCCCAGACTGACTCCTGCACAGGATTCCGCACATTACCACAGTTGAGCTTCGTGTTGGGTGCGTTGAGGGAAGGGTTAACGAGCGTCAATCCTCCTGTCCCACGACGGACCCGGCGCGCGCGTCGTGGTGCATGAATTGATGAATTGGGACCTTCGACGCTAGCGCTGGTGAGGTGCCACAACGCGCGTGTCATGTGGGAGGTTTCGGAGCATTCTTTCGTTTCTTACCCATCCCATCCCATCCCAATCCCGTTCCATCCTCACGGATAATGCTCGTCGCTCACTTGCTTGCTTGCTTGGACAGTTGATGAAGCGCGGGGGTGTGCATGTCCTCGTGGATGACAAGAGCGCTAGTGCAGAGTGCATCATCCCAAGAGTCTTGAATCATACCCAGTTCTCTCTCGCGAGTTTCTGGGATGAACCCTCATTGGTACCATCATGTGCTGGTCGCGCCGGTTGGTCTCGAGAAGTTTTGGGATGCAGGCGCTAGCGATTCCTCCAGTGAGCGGCGGCGGTTGGTACCGACAGCTGCATCAGCGGTGCCGGGTGTCCGAGAAGGGGCTTACCAGAGTACAGTATGTACCTATTGATGAGATGAACGCTGGGACCAAAGTGCGAATTGCTTCCTCCCATGTCCTCAAGTGAGGACGCTGAATCGCTAAACTAGCATGTCTCAAACTCGACAAATTCATCAAAAACAGACAACACTGATTAGGCCAGGATCGAAGGAACCTCGCTTCTCCTCCAGGTCCCGCTGCTGCTGCTGTGCTAGGCGAGTACGAGCGCTGCAGGATCGAGCTCGTCTGTTTTCTCCAGTCCCGGACAGTTGGTCCAGGTCCCTGCCGACGACAATGTGTGAGCGACATGGAATTGAAACACAAAAAGAGGGGTGCTCCTGGGCCTGTGCTGGCATTTTTGGGGAATCGCCAAGGCGCTCTGCAAAATTGTGGCGCAATTCGACAGGGACAAGGCCTCATCGACTTGACTCCATCTTCAATTTCCCCAGGTTTTCGCTCCCCATCGACTCCATCCTCCGAATCTCAAAAGCGTTAGGCAAGACGATCTCGTTCGCAGTTTTTAGCAACAGTCAGATGAGTGCCGAAGGTGTGCGGTTTCTACCCCGCCTTTTCTTGTGTTTCTGGACATTCCATCCACAGGAGTCCCATGCCGGACGCCGTTGCCCGTCGTCACCGGGCGGGGTCCTGATGCAGGAACCTGACATGATGGGATGGGGTTTGTTGGGTGAGGTCGTTCGACTTGTGTCATCATGGTCCCCTCTTCGTTGACAAAGTCGTCCCTGGAACCCTCTTGTTTGGGTCGTTGCGTTAGCGCCGTCAGCGAGTGGCTCTGTACACTAGTAATCGCAATGCTGCGGTGCGGGAGCGGAAGAGCACGTCCCAACAGACCGGCATCTTCTGAGTGAAACACGGCCTTCCCTCTCCTTCCCGTGCCCGGTACCATGGGAGCCCAGGTCCAAGTTGACCAGACCCAAGTCCAGTTCACCGAACTCGTCACCACACCGAGACCGAGACGACGAGACAGGAAACGAGACCGGCAGCCTTGTCTCTGCGCCCACCGTTGCCTGCCGGGAGCCCGTTTGTGAACAAAGTGCAGGACTCGGCCTTCACTGCCTCCTCGCACCAATCCTCTTCTGAGGTCGCCATCCCCCTTTCTGTCGCGCCTGCATTTGCAGATTGCGGGGGCAGGGGACCACGAGGCCTGCAAGGGGCTTGGCGGCGACTGGATGCGCTTGCCTTTTTCCTTCTTAGCCTGGCTCCACTCCGAGCAAGAAAGAAAAAAGTCCGCAGGCGCAGCTCCACAGAAAATGCGGAGGGCAAGGCAGGACAAGGCTCAGAGGGTTGCATTGGCCCTTGACTTGGCATCAACAAGGAGAATTGGAGAAAAGGGACGAACGCCCAAGAACAGGGGCTTCGGCTTTTGCTGCCACCCCTTGTTGCCGTCGAGGCTGCCGTTGAGCCTCATTAGTGTAGATTTGGGCACTGTGTCATTGTATCGCCCTCGGTGCTTATTGTATGTATGCACATACTTGTCCTCGGGCGTGTTCGAGACCCCGAGTATTCCGGCGTGGCTTTCGCTCAATCTGGCAGCAGAGCAACCCGGGCAGCAGTGAATATCACGCCCGCGAGCCTCGGGCCGGCCGGAATCAGACGTAACGCCCGGACGAGACAAGAGGCACATCGTCAAAAACACCCGCTGCAGTCTCACCTCCTTTTGGCCGTTTTTCAATATTCCCACATTTCGCTTCTGTGTGCCTTGGCACGGCCGGGGTGGCTGACCAGAAGCAAAGAGGAAAAAAAACCGTCTTCCCCCTGTCCTGTCGCCTTGCCGCTCAACACAAAGTGATACAACAAACTACAATGTAACTAACCAAACAGTTGCTTCTGCGTTTGGTTCGCGAACCCTGTCGGTGAACTCGAGGAGCCTCCAGACAAGACAAGCGCTCTGCACAACCTGGTTGGCTCAAGCTGAAGTTGCCGAAGCCTGGACGATGTTGATTGGCCGGACTCGCCGCGGCAGAAGCCGCGCCGTCTTGGACCAGGTTCAGATCTCGCGATGAATGTTACGCTGCCTTTGACGACGGGCGGCATGTCCGGGGGCCAGGGGAACACAAGTTGAAGATCTCGATCAAGCGGTCCAAAAGAAAACAAAGGGGGGGGCGGCAAAACGGCTGTTTTGTGCAGTCGAGACTCGAACTCGTTGGCGGGAGGCGTCTTGGAGTCGCGTGGCAGTGGCAGTGGGAGCCACGGAGATGACCCCGGCGCTAACTTATGTTGAACAGTCCTCCCTGCAGTCACCACTGTGCTCAGATATCAGATACTTTCCGTCTTCGTTCTCCCTTCGAAGGAAAAGGGGCAGGTAGTTACGCAGTAAGGTGGTTCAACAAAGATGGGCCGCTGTTGTTCAGGGGCGTTTCAACGAAGCCGCGGGCCAGGCCCGGTCTCGCCCGCATGCAACTTGACTACATGAACGTTGACGCCCGTCTCTGCCGCCGTCTCATTCAGCCGGGGCAAGCTGCTGCAGGTCCTGCATGGCTTAATAAAGTTTGAAGCTTGGGAGATCTGAACTGAACCTGTCGGGGCTCGGTCAGGCGATTTCATGCGCGGACATCATGTCAGCCAGAGAGGAGAAGAAAAAAAATCTCTTCAGCCGAGACCAGTCATCGTGCCGTTTGGCTTGGGCACTGATGCCACGATAGGTAAGGTCCCGATCGGTGTCCTGGCTGAACCCCAAGGCACAATTTCAGCTTTCTACGCCCACCCCACGAGGAGTCGAACCACCAACAACCGAAACTTGTCCTGTGCAGGCATCGGGCGACTCGGCAGGCGGCCAATGGACGGCCTGACGCCCCTGGTCAACGACGACAAGGCCAACAAGCCACAGGCCATGTGCGTGAATGATCGCCGATTTTGATAGCTCATTCTTTTTGGGCACCATCCAAGCGGCCGGCAGCACGAACTCCTGCACGAGCAACCGTTCCTCCGAGTGTCCGCGGGCTGAGACAACAACGGGGGCCGGGGGTCTGGATGTAGAAGAAGGCGCCGGCTTTTTCGGGGGACGAGGCCACGCCGCAATTCCAGTCGTTTTTGGCATGACATGTCGGACGACAGGCTTGAGGCTGAGAGCATTGCCAGGATGTCGAGTCTCTCTTTGTGTGTGCAGTCTCGGAACTCGCTCATGCCGGCTTCAGTGGAGGCTCAAATGACTTGAAAAAAAAAAAGAACCAAAAAAACCCTTCACCGTCAGCACCGAGAATCCTTCTCGCCCACCTGCCAGGGTCCCGGACGGTGATTGGCCGGTTCACCGAAATGGGCAGCTGATTCGTCGACCACACACACTGAGGACGATCAGACTCAGCAACGCCGCCACCAACTCACGACGCACGCTGAAGAGAGAACAAGACACTGTCTGGCGTGCACACGAGCTGCGAAAAGAAACAGGAAATCCCCCGAGTGATCACCGCCCATGGATTTCCCACGTTGGATGGCGTCCGGCGTCTTTTCGTTTGTTTGTCTCCTTCTCCTTCTCCCGTAATCCGAGTCCATGGCAGCGTCTCGATCCCGAAACGCGATATGATGCCGTGGCTGGCGCTAGTGAGGAATGTGCCAAATCCCGGGGAGAGATGATCAACATCACGACAGCAATAAACATCAGCCTGTCCAAGAAGAACAAGATGAGTGGCAGCAGGCAGCTGAGCATCCCCATGCTTATCATCCATCTCACCAAGCGCTAGCGTTAGCGGACGTTATGTTATCTTGTTCTATCGCGAGTCTCCCCGATACGCGGTGCTCGGTAAGCAAGCCAGCAGAAAAACCGGGAAGAGGTTCAACAGGAAAAGTTTAGCGCAATCTGTCTCGTCTGCACAGATCGACAGCTGCACACCCCCCCTTAACTGCCTGTCACAGTCCCGTTCCGTTCCTCCCTGGGCTGGCACGGCTGGGTTTGGGCTGCTGGTGTTGGTGCTGGTGCTGCTGCTGGCTGGGCTGGGAAGAACCAAGCGAACTCCGCCGAGCACATTGTCTCAGATGGGAGCATGATGACATCTTGTTGTCTCAGACTGAAGTGCGAAAGTACCCGGCGACTATCGGGCCAGTCGGAGAACCAACACGAGAAGGTTCTGTCTGCCGCGAAACTCCGAGATGGCGTCGTTGGCACCTTTGCGGGTTTTAATTTTTTTTTTTTTCGTTTCTCGTCGTTGCGTGTCCTCGTGCGGACGCAGACAGGGTGTTCTCATTTTTGCCCCCTCCGAAAAAGCCGAGACGCGCGACCCCCGAGTGTACCGGTCGGTCACTGGGCCGGCCGGCGAAGCTGACCACGCCCGGGCTGAATCAAAGGTGCCCGTTCGCATCAGCACACGGCGGCCGGCGGGTGTGTGGATCGCAAATCTCGGTTTCAGGTGAACCCGTAATCACGAATCTCAGATTCCCATCCTTCTTTTTCCTTTTTTTTCTTTTTTTGTGCTCTCCCCGATCGCGATCGCGAACGAGAGAACAAAAAGGAAAAGCAAGCAGATGCCGGCAGGCTTCGGCAGTGCAGCCGATCCGGGGTGGCTCATCCCCCACAGCGATCTCGACATGGGGAGCGAGCCGGGGACGGACCGAAGAGAGAGCGACAAGGGCAAGGACAAGGTCGAGGTCCTCCCCAAGGGCGAATCGCCAGGCTTGCCGGAGGTCTGTGGAGCAAAGAGACCCTTCATTCTCCGAGATGTCCACAGCTGCTGCACCTTTGCAGACGAAAGGGAAATGGTGAGAGCAACGGTGACATCCAATATGGGTTTTGAGCTGCACATTCTGTTTTCTGGCGTGATTCCTCACTCGCCAGAAGCACACAGCTGATGTTCATTTGGGGATTGGACCGGGGCGAAGGGAACTTCCGCTTAGGAGTCTCCCACTTCTTACCCCAACCACGGGGGAGCCAGTTGGAGCACCACGCCGGGAATAGTGGTGCCACCGCCCACGAGACCACAGAGTGTCATGGCATTCGCCGGACGGGTTTCTTGGATTCTTCAAAAGTCGTACTGGGCTCCCGGCACAACCCCACTTTGTGGCATGGCAAAGGTGCCGAGGGGCGGTGGACGGAGAGGAATTGCGGTGCGAGAGTAACAACCGAGAAGGAGGCAACTCGGTTGCCTTGCCTTGATCAGTTGAGTGTGATGGCGTTGACGAGAGCGACGCTGGGCAACCCTCACAGCGCTCGGCTGAGCATATTTCTGCTGCGACGATAACACAACAGGCATTTCGTCATGTTTGAGACGGGTTGCCTCTTTGCACACAACATGCAATTGACGAAACGTGGTCGGGCGGTGATTTGTTGAGCTTGCAGCAGTGGGCGCTGCAGGTGAATCCGAAAGGAGACAAGCTCAGGCAGCTCCCCACAGGCGATGACACAGGGGGGTACGCGGCAGGCATCATGGATCTCAGAGGGGTTGGTGGTGAGGAATCGGGCATGCGTCGTTGTGCAAGATCTCCATGATCGACTTTTGAAGGGTCCTGTTTTCAATGCTTCAACGGCAGTCAAACTCATCCCTTGCTCCGCCGTGTGGTGATCTCTCTGCCTGGAGTGGACCACAACATCTTGTGACAGAACCTCGAAGCGTGAATAACTGCCGTCTGTCTCACCGGACATCTGGTTGTTTTGGACACAAGACAGCCAGACGAATGTGGGCTTGCCAGTCACGAGCGCCGTACATAGCTTGAGCACATAAACATCTCATCAACACTCCGAAATGGCATCCCGGCGTTTTGCGACATGCCGTGGCATTGGACAATGGCAACGGCACTGGTCTCGATGGCCACCCAACAGCGGCAGGCAGCATGCTGCTCTCCTGCAGTGCTCACGCCGGCGCTGGTTGGCATTGGCGAAAATCGAGGGTCTCATGCGGCCGACGGCGCCAACCTTCCTCCTGCAGCAGCTGCAGCAGGAACTGCACGCCCGAGAGGCAGTCGTAGTAGTTCGTCCCAGCCGTGAAGATTGTGCCATTGACCAGTCCATGGGCGAGGGCGGCCAATGGAAACGGCCGCCCGAGGTCACTGCCCGGTCTGCTTTCGATGCAACTGGAATTGGATTGGGGAGACTGGGGGGGAGGGGGGACGCCGGCGGGGCCAACGAAGGCAAAGGTCGCACTGCAGCCTGCAGCTTCAACAGTCGCCAGCCTCCACTCGATAACAGCAGCGTCGTCGTCGTGCGCGTCCGAGCCTTCCCTATCAGTCTTGTGCCTTGCAACCCGAGAAATGTTGCGCTGCAGGGCAATATGGAAGTCGAACGAGAGAGTGGAACCCCCACGCAGCTATCTGCTGTTTTATCTGCTTTACCCTGACGAGCTCCCGGCAATGCGACGGAGACAAACATGAGACTTTGGATGAATTGTTAATGATGGACAGGTTGACATTTCTGGCGACATCATGGCCGCAGCCGCCCAGTTTCAGCATTTGAGTTTCGGGGCCAGCCCATGCCAGCCGAGAGGGGTCTTCATTGGATGGCCGAGTGGTGGCTTTTGCCATTTCGTGCTTACACGGTGCCTCCTCCCCTGTCCATGTGTCTGTCTCCTATGTATGATCTAGTTTGTTGATCTTGACCCGACCGATGGTCTTGTCCCCCCGACGGAGGCCCGATACGTCGTCCTGAGAGGGCACAAGTAAGGATAGCTCTCACCCTCGATTTCCCCCCATGAATGGCGGTTTAAGAGCTCTTCTTTCCCGGCATTACAAGCGTGGCGTGTATGGCATGTACAGCAAGCAACAAGTAGCGCCGCTAGACCCCAGAATCTTCCTTCTTGATCCCAACTGGGCTGTATCACTCGGTAGACCTGGTTGCTGGGCCTGTTGTGGTCCTCCTGACCCTGATACGGGCCGACCAAAGTGGTGGCAATATAGGGTTTAACTCATCTCCGACGCGATGGCACTGCTGTCGATGACGCCGCCGCCGCTGCCGCTGCCTCGAGCTGGCCTTCTTGACCTTGCTTGCGCAGTTCTTTGACGACGTTCTGGGGGGGTTGTTAGTATGACTTGAGAGAGGAATAAGTGGATGAGACTGCCGGGGGTGCTTGTTGAAATGGCGGGTAAGAATTGGGGAAAGATTAAGTTGACTGCCGTGCGGTGTACACGTACCGCGAGGGCTTCGGGGTTTATTCCTTTCTCAATCATGGAGATACAGATGGAGAGTGTCTGGCGGTCAAGATGGCAGTTCTAGAGCGGGTTGTCAATTGACTCGGCTCCTGTTGTTTCGGTAACAACGCCTACTCACCAGGATCGTGGAAATCTCGTGCAGGATATTGACTGCTTGTTGAGCAGCCGCCTGCTTCTCGGCCCGATCGGTGGGTGGCATCTTAGTTGGGGAGAGGTTGAGTGAAGTGCGATGTTGGAAACGCCTGTGATGCGCGTTGCATGTTTAATTGGTGGGGCTTCGCGCGCCTGGGCATGGGCCTTGCAGCAGAAAAATTAGTTATTGTTATTCCTGCTCTCTCTGGGTGAAGGCGAGGCACGAACGACAGGCCTGCAAAACGCCTGATCGCTGAGCCCGGGCAATGCCTGAGGCCACCATACCTGCACCCCCGGGTGGTGCGCGGCGGGCACGCAGCAGCATCGCGCAGCGAGCAGCAGGCGATGGGCCGACCGGTCTGGGCTGGACCACCAGTTATCCGCACACTTCTCTCGCCTTCTCGACAGACTTGTTGGACAGATGGGACGATAAAATTTCAGATAAAGGTCAGGAGAACAACAGATAGCGATGAAAACCCCACTTCAACTTCAATCCGCCTTGGTTCATTACCTATCTTGGCAATCTACTACTCGTACATAGGACTGGTACGAGTTTGAAGTCATTGATGGAGAGCATGAGCACCTTCATGACTTTGTGAACATCATTTTGGCAGGCAATGGCGATGGGGTGCATGTCAATTGCGCACGCAGCACACCTTCTTGCGAACCTCTGGCCTGCTCGAACACCACCCACGGGGGTGCGACAAGACTGGGGCCACTGGGCGCACGCCGGTGCAATTCTGCCAAGATGGCGTCAAGTAGCCAGACTCCACTCATTCGCTCACAAATGACCAGGGTGGTGCCACGACCAGGCCATGTTATGCTCACGCCGTGCAAGAAAAAATTCTTCTTGCACACACCAAGACAACGACCCCTGCTCTTGGTCTTTGACAAAAGGGGGCTAGCGCAGATTGCAGCCTTTGGCCCTTTGCAAGACCCGCCCCACCACACCTCCCACCCCTGGTCGCGAGTGGAGAGCTACTTTCTCCCTGCGTACCTCAAACAGCGGATTGCGGCGCCCGAGTACCTTGCGGCACCCTCAGGTCATGTACCGCAGCGGCGCCAATGTCTGAGTCCTCGTGGGTCCTTTGTGGTCATGGGCCTCTGCCTCACTCCTCCTTGCCCACACACCCGCAACAGCCAGGGCAGGCGGTGCCAGGATACTTAACCCAGGCTGCCCCAGCTCCCCTCAACCTCATTCCCGCTTTGGCAGCAAGACAGCTTCGTCGTTGATTTCCCACACACTCTCCTTCTCGTCTCCACCACGCTCCTGCCTTGGATTGGCGTCCATTGCTATGAGTCAACAAGCCTTCGTCTTCTTATAGTCACCGTTCTTCCCTTGGAAGCAGCTCGCAGCTCCGGACCCTCTCTCTCCAACACGAAGCAACAACAATCGCGACTCCCCCAAGACGCAATCACCACACGCCGTCGAGCACCAGATACCTCGCACACCTTGCCTGTGGTACCAGCTCGTCGCTTCACTCGACCGCCTGAACACAACGTCGTCCTCGTCCGACAACGTCCATACCACCAACCACAACCATCATCATGTCTTTCGACTGGGAACATCAGTTTTGCCTGGGTTGCGACAAGCAAACCGATGGCGCCACATACTGCTCGGAATCCTGCCGCCTGGCTGATTACGAGAAGACCTCACCATCAACTCCCAGCTCTGCCGCGAGTTCTCCGGCATTGAGCGGTCCTCCGCCCGATTGGACTCTGTCCAGGCCGACAACAACGAGCAACACCAAGTTCTACCTGTCGCCGGCATACGACTTCGGTCTCGCCCAGCCAAGCACCCGCAGGGGCTCGACCCAAAGCCAGACGCTCTCACCTTCAGCATCCCACACCAGCCTCTGCTCGATGCGGAGCAGCTCATCGGCGGGACTCGATGCGGCACAGCTGTCTGAGAAGGCGGCGAGGGAGCTCCGAGCATACGCCCGCTCATTCGAGTCGGTCCGCCTCCAACGCAGGCGCTCGGCCTAGAGACGACAACAGCCTCGGGCTACCGCAACATCCTCCGCGCTTTCCTTCGACACTCTACTCTCAGCAGCGACTATACCACCCCCACACTCAATCGAATCACGCATCCGTTCAGAAACACCACACGACTCAGTCTTCCACCACACCATCTCCTTTGTCTATCGGTCCACGGTCTTGTTGTAACAAAAAAGAATTTGCATACATGGGAGCACAGCATCATAAAAAGTCTCTCGGGTCCAGGGGTTGGGTTGGGTTCTACAATTGTTTTGATATTTTGGTTTACGGGTCCTCGGTCAAGGCGTACTTGGGTTTCTGGGCGAAAGATACCGTGTATTAAGCAGCGATACACTTCGACGGCGGGTTTTGTTCTCTTTTCCTTCGGCTTCTCTGCATACTGGGCGGGTCTCGGGGGGGGAAACCACATGGACATTGGTGTTGGGCAAGGCACGCTCAGATTGTCGGACCTGGTTTTGGCTCAGAACTACGGGAATTGGCGTTGGACACAGCATCTCAAGAGAGCTGTGGGGTGCTCGAGCATCCTCTGGGATTGGGATTGGGAATTGATGATTCTGTCATGATAGGAATTTTGGATGGGAGTTGCACCACAGTCGTGGGCGGGTGTCCCCGTCTCGGGTTCGCCCTGCACATACGGCGGGCAACTCTTCGAGATTGGCAATCATCAAATTTGAAGCATTTTCCAATCCACCAACCGTATCATCCTCACGAGCAGCGTGCCATGTTTCCCCTTCAAGGTCTCCACAGTATGTCTGGGGCGCCCAATGCCTTTGGTAATTCTCCACTACAGCCAGTCACCACTCAGAGAGCTGTCTCTCTGCACATGGCCATCCAGCCATTGCCATCGTGCCAGAGAGGCAGAGCGGAGTTGCAATCCCCGTTCCACAGCTCGACGATTGGACCACCTTGCCAACCATCATTCGACTGCAAGGCACGCTCGCTTGGGTCGACAGAGTTTGACTGCCGCGGCGAGAGTTACAGTCATCTCACAAAAACGACAATTCATCAATTGACTGCTTGTGCTACTCCACTTCCCTCTCCTAGTCGGTCGACTTTCAATTTTTTCCTGTCATCTCGCTTTTCTGGAAATTTCTGGCACGTCAGACAGCTCAGCGCCGCGCGGCGCAACCGACCACTGCCAGCTCCACGCCGCAGCCCATTACTTGGTACGAAGAGCTCCCTCTCTCCAGTCGAGTGATCCGCCGTCCCTCCGCAGTGATCATCGAATGAGAGTGGAAACCCGAATGTTCCATCTTTGGCAATCGAAATCCACCCAGGGGCAAGACCGCTACGCCTGCGCCACGTTACACCTATCTGGCTCAGTCTGGCGAGTTTGGTTCTTGCATCACTTCACGATGACCAACTGAAGGAGCAAAAGCTCCCGAGGGTTAGGTCAACTTTTTGCATCCCAAGATGGAGCGAATTGAGTCGAGGCACAGCCCAATGGATGCTCCCCAGCTTGTTCCATCCCCCATGTCCCGTGGCGAGTCGGGATTTTTCGATCAACACTAAAATCTTTGTCCGGGATAACGACATTGACTCATTCGCACCTCATCTCGAGTGTAATTTGCGACTTGACGCCCGGGCCAGAACAGCACGGTGGAGCCATTTCCAACCATGACATGGTGAACATTGGCCCCCCTTGCTCTAGACTTCCATTGATGTCCGCCGATGTCCGCTATCAAGCTTGCACAAGTTCCGGGCGGTGAGCCGACTCAGGAGTGTCAGGCCACGAGCACCCCCGAGCTTCAAGCCGGACGGAGCCCTCCGTCTCCCGCCACAGACCGCTCAACCTTCACGGAGAACTCTTGCGGGGTTGGGTCCGGATCGGCCTACGCATGGGCGCCCCCAAGATCGCGAGTCAACCATCAATTGGCAAATCCTTTACGCTATCGGGACTAACCCGACAGCCCGGAGACTTTCGGGCGGAACAAAAAAACGACGGCGACACAGTAAACGAAACGACGATCGACTTCACGTCTCCCCACAACCCCCGCTTGTGCATAACTTTCTTTTGTCGTCACCCCCTCCTGCATGCCCGGCACCTGCCCCTTGCTTAGCTCCAACGGGCGGCCGTGGAGAAAAAGCACCGAGATCTGGGGAAGGGAGATGGAAGTTTCGCCTTCGCCATCGACCAACCAACTGACTAAGCTTTGCACCTCGCCTTGAACTTCGCATCTCCATTTCCGCGGACGATCGAGTTTGGAGCGTTATGCCACCACGGGCGGAGCTACGGCACTGCCTTGTCGGCGGGATCATGTCATAAACATGTCGATGACAGCACAAAAGCTGCGAGTCAGCCATGGGATTGGGTCCTTCCTCTCCGACTGGCTGGCACGGCTGGGCGGGACCTGGAACAACGAAGGTCGACCCCGCGGGCCGGGCAGACTCCGGACAAGAACAAAGGAGACTCCTCCCGTTGGCCTCATCCACCCCCGACGTAGTCTACTGATGAATCACTTGTCACCTGTTTATTCATCATCATCGCCGTCATCGTGGACACAAAGCCTGTCTGCCGGGCCCATCGGCATTCATGCAAATCGCGGGTGCCCAGGATCTTCTCCGTACTGTGTAGTTCCAGAGTATAGTTATCCCGTGGTTAATAACACCCGGGATAACGAATGACAAACCCACATCAAGGAAAGAGACCGAAAGGACCGACCAAACCTCACCTAGACAGGCCCGCAAAGATAGGCAGGTACATACATGTGTGTGGGCGAGTTTCCACGTGGTGTAGGTATGTATGTAGGTAGATATCCCGTCCCGTCCTGCTGGCAAGTGGCGTTCAACCAAAAAAGAAAACCGGCTGGAACGAAGAGAGCGAGATCCCCCTCATGCAACAGCCCGACACACCGATCTGGCCGGGGACCGACCGGTAAAGCCCCAGAAAGGGCGGCCGCCTGCCTCTCTGCTGCCGGTCTGCCTGCCTGCTGCCGTCCCGCCTGCGCGCCGGCGCCATGCAGCCTCCCCTCAGCTCCCCCCCTTCGGGCAAGGAGGAGGGAGGTGCAGGGAGGGAGAGAGAAGGTTCCATTCGGTGAGGCTACCTCTTTCCTGACCCTGCAGGCTGCCCGGCCTGCAGGCAGGCAGGCAGGCAAGGCCGTTGCCCGGCTCGTGTGTGCACGACATGCGGGAGGTATGGCGGCGGCGTCTGAGCCAGGCAGGCCAGGGTCTGCGGTGAATCCGATGCCGATGGAAAGGAAAGTGGCGAGTTTTTTTGCATCCCGTCCGTCCCCCCGTCCCCCTGACGGCATGTTTTCTACGCAGTAATTCTCAGTGCGTGCTGCTCCCCCATCATCACTGGCACCCCCCCACATGTCTGGCGTGCGTATGTCCTGCATGCAAGCGCGGGTCGCGGGTCGTGGCTCTGGTGCCGGATGCCCCTCCCCCCCTCTTCCACTCCTTCCACGGCCCCCGGGCTGTGTTGCGGTTGCGACGCTGCCCTGCCGTGCTTCGGTCTGCCTGCAGCCAGCGCGCAAGGGAGGAGAAAGCCGGACCAGCGATGGGTGGTGAGGTGACATTTTGGCCGTTGGGAGGGAAGAAGTTGTGGGGCGGCTGTTTCGGGGTTCATTTTTCTATCTGGCTTGTTTTTTGGCTTACTATTTTATCTACGTTTATGCTTTTGTTGATGTTTGTTGGCGGCGCTATTTTTTTGGGTCTTGGAGAACTCACGCCGTTTGATGGGCTGACTCCTTCGCCTGGGCGCTCGTCCCGATCTCGGCCGCGTTCGCGGGTACTGTTACCCTCAGCAGCAATCCTTTCAGCTCACCTGCCCAGTCCGGTCCACCTTCGGGCAGTCACTGCTCTCCGAGTGCCGGCGTCGAAATATCCAATGAATGAATACATGGATGCCCTGTATCGTAACCCTTACGGCCCTTCACGCTGAAACGCGGTGAAATCCAGGGTTTGCCAGCGCCCTTTCATTTCGACGTATAGTACGCGTAATCAACGGTGACACACAGTGAAGCTCTTGGATAATGCCGAGACGTCAAGGTCAATCTGATGGCCGGCGCAGCGAGGTCGATATTAACTCGACACCCCATCCCGACCCCCACCGCGTAGAGTGCTTCTCCTCGAGCACAGCATATCATAGCATGTGGTTTTGGGGGCCAGCAGGGTGCCCTACATGTTCGCCACAGGACCTCGTCTCGCGGTATTGGCATGACGATATCGGGTATTGGTGTACCGCAGGATGGGGTCTTTTTTGACGACCATGCACCCCAATACTGGCCGAGACCGGCAAGGCAGAAAAACCCTTGCGGCCAGCTGGACCGCAAGGCGATCAAACATGAGCTGAGCGGTGCGGGTCCCCTTGGGCAAGCCAGAGTGGATTCTGTTTGAACATTCCAATCATGAATGACATCGAGGAGTCATTGTAGTAAAAAAGAATTTGCTAGTCTTGTGGTTGCCTCGGACGTCTTGGCCTTCGCTTGAAATGCCCCCAAAAGGGAAGGGAGACTGGAGCCATGGGAAACGTTGAGCTGGGACCGGAAACTTCCGTTGTTGGGCGAAATGTACTTTGTCCGAATAAAATTCTCCCTTCCCGAAATTGGAGGGTCGCCAATCAAGACAACTTCAAGCCGCCGAAGCTCAAGGCAGACACGTCTGGTCAGTTTTGACTCATCCATCCTTTGAAACTTTTCCTGTCCCTTGCAACAGCCAGGGAAAGAAGACCCCACTCTCGTTTTTTGTGTGCAGGGATTCCGGCGATCCCGCTGTGGGACCCGTTGAGAAGCCCCACAAATGGCATCATCAGCCGCGAAGGTGCGCGCATCACCCGCACCCGCCTATCGATACGATGGTTGAGACTCTGGTTGTCGGGGCATAAAGCAATATTAAGCCGGACCAGTAATGGGTGGGAGCGGGAAACTATGGTTATAATGGTCTTATTGATATCTTTAAGTTTCGGCTGGGGCCTTGGATGTTTTTTTCACCCTTGCTTCATCTATCTCGGGGCCAATCAACATCCGATTTCAGTGTGCCTTGTGCGGGCAGCGCCGAGTTTCAAGAGCCTGCTGTTGGGAGGTTATGTAATCTCAGGCAGTCCGCTTATTGGATTCACTTTTGAGAGGTCCTTCCCGTGCCGTGCTCTGAGTCTGAAACTGTGGAGACCGCATGCCCGCTTCGTGTTTCTATTCAAGTTCCGTTTCTCTGTTCCGTTTCTCGTCTACATCGCGGTGTGAGCTTACATAGGCAGTTACCAGGGCCGTCCTCCAGCGTTTAGCTACAGCGCTTAGGGGAGCGGTTCTATCGTAGAGGTACGTTAGAACCTCTAGAGAGACATTCAGACCTTTAAACGCGTCCTTTGGGGGAGCTTTTTGCCCAGGCTGAGTCCGATCAACAGCTTAGGCTTAGAGGAGTTAGCCGGGAACATTTACGCCGCAACTCTTGTAAAGAGATAGATTATTTAGTTATAGCGCTTGCCGTTCGATTCAGAGCTATCCTCAAGCTCAACAAGGCACTCAACAACCTACGCCGCTCGCCACTTCTCTGGCAACGAACGCTCTCCAGTGCACTTGGAAAACTTTGGTTTCAAGATAGTGTACCCCACGAACCTTGGGCATTTACCAGGGACGTGAGGATGAACATGAATGATAAACCCTTCATCTCCCCTCTCGCTTCTCTCCTCTCCCGGCATCAAGGTTGAAATACATCAACTCCAGGATAGATTGGAACTGGCAGACAGCCATGAACGCCCCAACAAGAACAGATCCAAGTACCAAGAGAATCAAGACCAGGATCGACACAACATAATAATGACTCTGCATCGCCCAGCCACCCTGAGCCGGCCAGGAGTCAAACATGGCCTGAATCCATCTCGCCCCCGTCATCCCAACCCAGCGTAACATCAAGACCTGCGTCGAAAAGGCAGCAAGATAGGGTAACGCGAAGAGTAGCTGCCGTGGTCGTGAGGTGATGTAAGGTGTGAGCCATCTCGTCCAGTGCGGCCGCCTAGCATCGTAAGATTCCGGTACCTGGTTAGGTGCCTTGATGATTGTGACGATACAGGAAACGACGGTCAAAAGTCCCAGTACCCAGAAGACGGGTTGTGATGTGAACTCATTGATGGCTCCATCGTCGGTGGACATGATTGTGATGGGATATTGTGCCCGAGGATGTCTTGGGATTTGATGGGATGGATGCGTTTTGTAAGATGCTCTGGAACGGGGTGTTCGTTGGCGGATTGTAAAACAGACGCAGTTGAGGCTCTGAGGAAGCCTGGAGTGAAGAGGGGTAAGCGCAGAGTTCGGCATATCCGTTACATGTAGCCAATCACCCGGATGGATCTCTTGAGCACATTTCTTTCTTAGAAATTCTATCTATATTAGGTAGGTATTTTGATTCAACTCGCAACGGCTAGGTATAATGTCTAGATCTGGTTTATACTGGAGAAAGCCTACCCGGGACGAGGGGAGAATATATACTCGGTCTAGGTATGTCCTCTCCTTTATAGCGCCATGCAAGTGATCTTGGAGGAGCGCATTGACGCTTTCCAAGAGAAGAAGGGGATTCTGAGCCTGGGAGAAGAGATGAGAAGGGAGGAGGGAGGGTTAGACAGTTAGATGGCATAAGCGAGCCCATCCCACACATCATCGACGACAACCCTGAACGACCGGCGCGATCGTTCTGCCTTGTCTGCGCCGTTTATAAGTCGTTACGGAGATGGCGACGGTCGAGGAACGCAAACGGGATCGTGTCCGGCAGAACATCGGTCCGTTTGAGTACGCTGTGTCAAAAACCGGACTCCGGCGTCAGATTGATTTCAGCCCAGTTTAGCACACTTGCTGCGGAATTACATAACTATTTTGCGTGCCCCACTAACATCAGCTAACACCTTCAGCTGAAACTGCAGCGCCGAAGGAATAGTGGACGTTTGGTGCACAGTGAATACCACCCACCACCGAGAGCTTGGGAGCTGCTTGCCCAGATGTTGGGTCTTGGCCCAAAACCCACAATGAAACCAGGAAGGAACGAAAGATCACTCAAGACACGGCCACGTTGTTGGCCAAGCGAGGCAAAAAAAGCGAAAAAGCCGAAAAGAATTTTCATCATGTCTCGCCAAACATGCCAATTGACGATGAAAAGTTTCGCAATGACACATTGGTCGCCGCAGCACCGCGTCGAACCCCAGTAAAGCCGCTTAACGAGCAACTCAGCGCTCTCAGCACAGCAACTTCAGGCCGCCATCGATCTGGGTGAGATGGGGCAGTTCATGCCTGTGCCTGGTGCTGGGCCGCGCGCGCCGCATGCGGGTGTTGTTTCCGGCGTCCCTGATCGGCATGGATCTGAGATCCCGTCGGTCATGGCCGACGTCGTAGGTCGTCTTCTGGAATTCTGGACCAAAAACTGCGACAGCCGAACCGATGAGACCTGAAGCTCCACAGCTCCACCCCTGCGTTGTCTCCCAAGCTCCCCTTTTGACCATTGCTGTCAGTTAGTTATTCATCACGGCTGGTGGCTGATGTGATATGTTTGCTACGAATACGCAGTATGTACAAGCAACTCCACCGGGGGAGGGGGGGCCCTTGTTGACCGCATGGCATTGGCCCGACGAAACAAGCCCGGTTCATGCTGGCCGACGTGTCGGCCACTCTGTCGCCCTGCCGCGCCGCACAGTGGGTTTTCGATTTCTTGCTCGCGGCCGTGCGACAAGGGACTGGGCGAGCTGCAGAGAAGCCCGAAGAACTCCCACGGGCGGTTCCTGATGGGCAGCGGGGCCGCACCTTGTTGGTCGGCCGATCCGGGCGGACGCCTTGGCCGGCCATTCTCCGGAACCTGTGGCTGGCTGGTCTCGGCGCACCCTGCAGGCCACCGCTCCCTGTGAGTGGCCTGGCCCTGTTCCCCCCTCGGCATCCCGTTCTGCGCGTCGTGGCGTCCCACACACCGGATTTGTGGGAGGACAGCAGACGACGGCGATGCCTGAGAGCCCGGTTCGGTCGCTCTGTGAACGCAGCAGGCAGTGGATTCGGGACAGCCTTCTCTCCCAAAGTTTGCTCCCTGGCGGTCGGGCAAGAAGCGGGCTTGCTTCTTCCCCCAACCCCCTCCCGTCCAACGATTGGTCCGTCCCGGATGGGCGCCCGATCCATGCCTGATCACAGAGCAGCAATTGTCGCCTGAGATGCCGAGTATCCCCTCTCGGATCCCGTCCGCCCGACTCCATCCGGCGTCCGCTTCACGGACCCGGGCCACAAAGTGGATCCCTCTCGTCCCACCAACCTCGTGCTCCCCCCTCCCGCGCCGTCTCAGACCCTCCTCCCCCCAATGAATGACGGGTCTCGGGACCAGTCAACAACTCGTGTTATCCAATGGCTGCCAATATTTTGGCGTCTGCATTCGGCGTCATCCAGGAACGGAGTGCGAGCCCAGACCCCCGAATCGGAAGCGTCCGGCCCTAACATGACATGACATTTGACAGAGACAAGGCGGTTTCGGGGGCATGGACCAACACGCTCCGCGCAAGATTGCAGGACAGCAACGGGCCCAGTCCCTTAACCGGGGTCTAGAATCCACCGATTACCTGTCTATTCAGGATGAAACAACATCAGCCCTTCCCACTCAACATCCCTTGCTTGCGTCCCATCTCTCTACCTCCCCTATCAGCGTCGACCCGGTGGGGCTCACCCCCGACGCCGCCCGTTGTTGCCGTTGTAATCTGTATGTACGTATGATGAGATGTTGTCGTCGACGTGGACACGCATTCTTCGAGTCCCCCGCCCAGGTTCTCATCCAATATGTCTGTTTGTCCGTCTGTCTGACGTGCTCTGATTCAGGGGGGGGGGGAGCCTGGTAGGGCGGGCAGGAATGTTGAACCCTTTCAATCTCGTCTCGGTTCTCTCCCCCGGCCCAATCTGACCTGTCCTGTTCCAGTGATTTTCCTGTCTGTCTGACTGTCTGACTGTCTGTTTGGCTGTCGCCAGCCGTTGGCTTTTCCCTCTCTCCCCGTGTCGCAGACAACGGGTGGGGGAGATGACGCCTTGTGTCTCACAACTCATTCGAGCCGCGGCGGGTCTGGCCTCTGTCTTCGGGGTTCCAATTCCAGACGGGGGTTCGATAGTTCGATAATCTGGGTAACCGCCGGCGGGAGCCCCCTTCCCCCCCCTCTCAGGTCGTGGAACGGTGGAACGCCCGTGTCTCGGACTGAGAGTGGGCTGTGTGCGACGTCGCCCAATATCCAGTTCAATGCTTGAGGGGTGAGCCGGCGCTTTCCGAGTGGTTGACCCGGATTGGGATCGTTTTGGGCCGTGTTTTTCTTATTCTTCCCTTCTTGTGCTATGTTGCATTCGTAACGGTGGACAGGGCGGGTACCTTAGCTGGGGCTCCGGAGTACGTGGACAAGATCCCGCTGTTGTGTTCGTGGGTGGTCGGTCGGCTCGCTCCGGACCAGTCGAGCCAGTGCTTTTTTGTGGACTGTATGATTTTTATGAATTGAGGACCGGGGCAAGAACAATCGCATCATGATGGCCTGTTTGAACTTGATGGAGTACTGGGGTCGTCGTTTGCTTCACCTCATGGTGTTCGCGATCATGCTGTGGTTAGGCTGACGCCCCTACCCAGAGGTGTCGCCTCACGAGGGGATTATTTGCCTCATCGACGATCCGTCATGAATATAACAGGGCGAAGGATCAAGTCGGCGTCAAGTGATAACCAGAAACTAGCAAACCCCCACAGCGCGGCTCGAGTGAGCATCGAACACAAACACATGACTTCAGCCTTTTTGATTTCGAGTCGCAGTACTAGACGATCGGTACCTAGTCGGAGCCTCGACCGTCGCCACTCTCGAGTCCCGAGTGTGCCACGTCTACCGGCTGCGGTCTTACCATTGCGGGGGCTTACAACATATCCAAGGTCATGGGACCAGTGCCTCCTCACTTCTTCTGTCAGGGGCCAGGGGCCAGGGTCCCGACCAGTTGTGCCGGCTATCAAGTGCCGCCTCCGCATGAAGCATCTCGATTCAACGCTCCCCACGTCGCCTCCAATTCTCAACCAACCCTGTTTCAGGGTTCTGTTAAACCCCTCAGTCAGCTCGAGTTGTTTCATAGGGCGGGAGACCTGTTCCCCTCTGATCAGGATCCGACCCTGGCGGCCTATCGTTGACTAGGTCGCCGCCCGATGGGAATCCGATACCCGGTGCGGGAATCGGTCCGGTTCGCGTGCTGCGTGGCGAATAGTCGAGAGCAGTGGAACGCTGAGTTGGCGAGCTGTCAGCTAATGGAACGAGTTCTGATCGAGCGGTTCGTGGTGGCGGACGCTGTTGCGCTTGAGCTGACGAGACACGTACCTATTACATGTAGCTAGCGTGCGGCTGGCTCATCGGGGGCGGCTTCCGACTCTATGGCTGTCGGGTGATGACCCGGACTTGCCGTCTGCATTCGTGACTGTGTCCGATCAGAGCCGCTTGGAGAGGGGCGACAACAACTCGCCAATCGCTTGCTGTACCCTTGATTCGGACCGCAGGTAGTGGTGTTTGGTTTCGCCCCGGAGACAAGACAAACTATTAGACCAAAAGGAGCCAACAATATTGGGTCATGTCAAACAACCTCCCAATCAGTTCCTCTTCGCACGAGTTGTACTGCTTGACTTTGCGCACAACCACCTTGGCAACGTCCTTAGACCAGAACCTAGGTAGATAGCAACTCCTCGGGACCGATGAAGAGACGTTTTGAGAACCAGGGTAGATGTGATCCATAAACTCTGAGTTGGGTCCTGGCAAAGTTTATGATGGCGTCTGCTAAACAAATACCGGCGAGGTACCGCTAGCGTCCTCAACTCCTATCCTTATTTTGCGAATCAGAATGCTGGCTTGCCTAGGTTCAAGTTGGCACGCAGAATGAGGAAAACAAGGCGTGGAACAACAAGATGGTTGAGATAAAACTCGGAACAAAGCCCACGCAGCAGGCCCCCGCTCATTCACTCATAGATGAGTTCCAAGCTGCCCAATGTTACCGACCACCCCAGTGGCCTAACGGCATGGGGTTGGTCTCTGGTGTTTCGAACTGCTGGCTAGATTCCTGGAAGGTCGTCGGTTCGAGTGACGCCGGTGCCATCAATTTGCGCCTGAGCCTCGCCTCCGCGTTTGTGGCCTCCGTCTCTCATAAAGAGGGCGGGGGGTCTGGACCATATTCCTGGAGAGCTGTATTAAGGCAACATCAGGTAGCTTAAAGGTGGTGTAAAACCATACCCCGTGGGTGATGCCATGGAAAAGAGTTTTCCTCGGACGTGCAACCTGGAAATCAACGAACGGTCCCGCGTGAGGGGCCAATACCTTGGAGTACCTGGTAAGTTGGCCAGTTTGTCGACGAGTTTTTTGGCTACTAGATATTTGAAGATAGTCGACACAAACATGATGGCGAGGTGGGAAAGTAGATGATCTATTCAGCTAGGTCTCTGGGTATGTACCCTAGGTAGGTAGCTACTGAACTTATAAACTACGAAGTACCAACCTACCTGGTATGTATATATATCTCTCTATCTCTGTATTTACTCTAAACTGTGTCTCTTCTGTATCTCCATGTCTGCCGACAATCAACATCCCCTTACTCATCCTCCCAATCAACCCCCCGATATTCAAACCACCTCCTAAACTCCTCATCCTCCACCAACTCCTTTGCCAGCACCTTCTCATACCCAATCGTAAACTCCAACCCCTCATCCTCACCACTCCCAGCCCGCGCGGGATACAAAATCAACAACCCAACGTCCACCCTCCCCCAGAGCTGGCGATAGGCAACCGGCTTCCCAAACCCAAACTCAGCGCCCTCCCCTTCCCTCCCTCCTCCAATCACCGCCGCGGCCGCCCTATGATCCGAAACAGCGACCGCCAGCGCAGGCAGGTTGTACATGTCGGCCGCGGCGCGCGTCTTGTCGCGCAGCAGCCGGAACTGGTCGTGCAGCGCCTCCAGCACCGCCCACGTGCCCCCGGCCTCGGTCATCGCCCGCACCCACGCCGCCACCCGGTGCAGCGGCCAGACGTCTTCCTCCTTCTCCTCTTTGTCCCCAACCTCCTCCTCCTTTTCGCCGCCCTCCTCCTCCCTTCTGTCGCCCTCCCCCCCCTCATACCCCTCCCCCTCACACCCCCCACCCTCCCCCCTACCACCAGAAACGGCCCCAAGCTCCGCCACCGTCGGCGCGACCGGCACCCCGGGCAGCGGCAGCCGCGAGACGGCCGCCGAGAGCAGGTTGCGCTGCATGCGCGCGGGGATCGTGGGCGACGGCGGCACGCCGACGAGGTCGAGATCGGTGCGCAGCCTGAGCCGCTGCCGCATGTCGATGACGGTGGCCCACAGGGGGCGGGCCGAGCGCGGGATGCGGGAGGCGTAGTGCGCGTGGCGGAGGCGGGTGAGGATCTGCCAGAGGAGGGCGGTGGTGGCGTCGTAGGTGGATATTTTTGGGGGGGTTGGGGTTGGGGGGGTGGTGGTGGTGGTGGTGTTGTTTGTTGGGTTTGTTATGGGGGTGGTGGTGGAGGAGCGGGAGGAGGCTGAGGGGGGTGGGTGGGCGAGGGCTTTGAGCTGAGCGGCTTTGGATTTGGGGAGGTGGAAGAGGAGGGCTTGCCGGCCGCCTGGTAGGGGTAGGGGTGAGGTTGGGTCGTTGAGGAGCGACGAGGGCGCCGTTATCTTCTGGTCCTCCGGTACCGGGCCCTTGGCCAGGCGCCGCGCGACGACCAGGCAGGCCGGGTCCCAGGGCGGGTAGGGGGTGCCGGTGACGGAAGCGCGGCAGTTCTCGGCGAGCTGCTGGATGAAGCTGGCCCAGCCGGTGGTGTCGTTGGCCAGGTGGTGCACGTGGGTCACGAGGACTAGGCCGCCGCGGACGAAGCTGGCTTTGAATCCCAGGACAGAGGGGCGGCGGTCGGGGTGTGCTTCCGGGTTGTCTCCGCCGTAGCGCATCTGCGGGATCTGCCAGAGGTCGAGGTCGCCGAGAACCTGGGCGCGGAAGTGCGCGTCTTCCATGTCCTGGAGGGATGGGTACTTGTCTTCGTCCTCGAGCGTGTCCAGCCACTGGACGCGGAGCTCGACTGTGTTTTCCTTCCTGCGGACAAACCAGTGATCGCCGTCGGGGCCCTCCTCGATGGTGCTGCTAAGATGGCGGGTCTGGCAGAGGGTTCGCTCGAGACCACTGCGAAGCACCTCCAGGGCGTTGGCCTTGTCTCCATCGTCCAGCTTGAAGTAAAGGGCGTAGTTGTTGAAGACGCATGTACCCACGTAGTCGAGCGGGGAGAGCCTGTAACGCTCCTCGTCGGGGTCATTTTCCCAACCGAGAGGATGAATGTGGTAGACTTGTTGCCCTGTCTGGTCTGACATGACTATTGTGGAGGTGCTTGTGGTGCCTATCTACTTAACTACCTATGGTCGAGTAAGTGTGGGCTGGTCAACCGCAGGTTGGAGGTTGGAAGTGCAGAAGGGTTTGAACTCTCGAACCCGCCGGCGGTTGCTACCTGATGCCCCACCACGGAGCTCTCCCAAATCTTTCCTGAAACGGCATAGCTTTTATTCATCGTCGCAGGTTATCCGCCGAAAAAGAGAGCGCTGAGCCGGCTTAGACTCCTCAGAATGAGCTGTGAGGCATACCTACCTACCTTAGTATAAGAAACCGGTCTGATATCCGGACAGTCAAACCCTTCAAGGGCAAACGCTTCCTTTTTCGTATACTACCAGGTCAGCTATCCTTCAATGCCCTCTTATAGCCCCGCTTTGGCAGTATATCAATCTCCATCACACGGGTAAAGTTAGGGCCAACCCATGGGACACATCCTTCTTGGGAACAGGATTCGCTCTTTGCTCTTGGACAAGCGGAATGGGGACCTCGACGGGTTCTGTCATCTCTGTCGCTCGAAAGCCCTCAACCTCACCAGACATCCCGTCATGGTGTATTTCGTGCCGCAGTGGCGAGGAGATGTAAGCCTGATACCTCTGCGCTTGTTGATCTGGCACGACGAAGAAGTTGTCAAACCAGCTTGCCAACTCATCACAGACCTCATTGAGCAGGTCCGAGTCCAGCGCGAGACTGCCCGTACTAGTATCGGCATGCGCCCCGTGGTCGAGCAGCCTGACCCTATCACATAGCATAACCAGTTCTAGGCTCCATGTCAGTGAAGCTCTTTCGAGGAAAGAAAAAAGAGAAAACACAACACAGAGAGAACGATACCTCTAGGGGAAGTGTGAATGCTGCTATACATCACAGCGGGATGCGTCGCATAGCCCGATACCTGTTCCTTCAGACGCTTCAGGGCCTGCGTATAGCGAGTACACTGCGTCGCCCGGTTACCACTGCTCCGGTGCGCTATGCCCAATATCGTCGGTTTGCTCTCGGCCTCGAGCTTGGTTGCCAGATCCAAGATGGTCTGGACCGACTCGAGGACGGGGTTCTCGTACGACCGCTGGGAGCTGCCGGACATGCGGGAGAGTCGAGAGAAGTGCGACTTAAAGGACCGGAAGGACAACACCGAAGCCTGTGACCCAGCCGACTGGGCTGACTGGTTCGAACGACGAGAACGGATGGATGCGGTGTCTTCGACTGGCTCAGCGGCGCCGCTCTGGGTTTGATCATTTTGATTTTCGGGGGCATCTCCCGGGTCCTGTTTCCAGGAGGCAATCCAATGCAGAATCCTGCGTCTAGGACAGGCGACAGTAGTCAGATAAGTATCACTAGCACCGTATTTAGAATACTGGAGTCCCGTACCTGCGCTTTTCCTCCCTTCTCGAGGAAGCCGGCTTACCTGACTCAACATCCTTCGAATAGTCAGGCTCCGGGGACGGTGGTTGATGATTAGAACCTAACATTGCACTTGGTGACCTTCATCTTTTGCTGTGCGAGTGTTAACGGAAGAAGTTTGTCTTGTAGAGAGTAGCAGTACAACTTATACAAAGATCAAGTAAGAACGCCGGGTCCCATGAGTGGGTGGTGCCTCTTTCATTTAATCGCTCTGAGCACCAAGAGCCTCATACCCATAAGCAAGTGGCGAATTTGGCGAGCCTTGTTCCGAATAAGAGCAGAGCCTTCCGGAGGCGCAGAAGGGATGCCTAGCACCGCCTATAGTGACGTACCCAGGGGAGAGATCAGCGGCGCTGTGGTGTAACCATCCAACCAGACGCCAGTGGCCATGCACGGGGCCTGATGAGGGAGAAACCGGGAAAGTATAGAATGATCCGAGCTGGTGTCAGACCGAGTCACCTGTGGCTTGCCAGTCAATCATCATGGCCGCATCTGAGGCCCAAAACTTTGTGCAATATGTGAATCGGTCGCTGGACGAGGAGGAGAGCTTCCACTTCCTACGCTTCGAGTTCCTCCAACGATTGAATCTTAGTCATTTCCACGTCAAGCTAGCCCGTATCAAAAGCCGAATTCAAAAGCAGGAAGAGTGCTCCGAAGATGAACTAGAGACCCTGCAGGGCCTCCTGAAAGACTATGGTATGTCCGAATCTTGGTTTATCATACTGTATCACACTTTATCATATTCCGTCATCCCCGATGACATACCAGGTAAGGTACTCAACAAAATCAACTAACAGCCACCCAGCAACCGCAATACGCGACTACCGCTACCTCCGATCATGCCGACCGGTCCCCCGAGCCGAGATGCGGCTGCGCAAGGCGCTCCTACAGCGCTACTTCCAGTCGGACGACGACTTCCAAGACCCCTTCCACAGCCACTACTGCTTCTTCGAGGACGAGAAGTCCCAAGTCGATCCACTACGAGCAACACTGATGCAACGCCTACCCGTGGCGCTCACCTACTCGTCCGAGGAGCGGCGGCAGCGGCCGCGCGAGTACGAGGAGGGCAAGGCGCCCCTGCTGGCGTCGGCCTTTGTCGACCGCTCCGTCCGCTTCATCACCGCCATGACGGGCGGCGTGTTCCTCGTCGGGCCCATGCTGATCATGTCGCTCCACCCGTCGCAGACCAAGAGCCTGCTCACCGTCTCGGTTGCCCTGGTGGTGTTCTCGCTGGTGCTCTCGTTTGGGATCCGCGTGTCTAATGTTGAGACCCTCGTGGCTACGGCGACTTATGCTGCTGTGCTGGTTGTGTTTGTTGGGACGAGCTCGGCGGGCGTGGGGAGTTAGGATAGGGGATTGAATGGGTTGGCAACTTTATTTCTTTTCGGTAGCCCAGGGGGGATATATATATATATATATAGGTAATCATAATAGCAAGCAAGACCTGACAACATGCTGGTTAAAAAGAGTAGGTCTCCAAAACTTGGGATACCTTTTGCCCTAGGCTTTTAAATAGTCAGAACTCTAGCAGAAGAAAACTGAATCAAAGAAAGCAAAATGAAGTAGAAGAAAAACCACATGCACGTAACTTGGGGAAAAAAGCAGATCCTAGTATCAAGGAAAACTACCTATCACCCAGTACCTAAGGGGAGAAAAAGGAACCGAAATCAAGTAAAAGTTAAAACCACAAAGTTACCTACCTATGCATAATAGTTATACCTGGGTAATTTCTCCAACCTACATGTGCCTATAAGGTCTCTCAAAGTTGGAGTACTTTCTTTTGGCTGCCGGATCATGAATTTCGTTTTATTCCTGCTACAATTTACAGAGATTAGGCTTAACGGGTAAGGAGCGTAGTCGAACTCATTCCTCAAGCCTGATTGTTATATACCTAGGTAATGAATGTTGTTCGAGTGCCACTCTACTCCCACTCCCAACGATGCAGCCCGCTGTAAACCTGTAAGCGGTAAACTGCGGAGCTGATGATGTTGCGCAGCGGTCCAATGAGGGGTAGGGGTGCTTAATCGGTCGACCAACTCCAATACTCGACGGAATTGAGTCGGCTGCCTGGATCATCCTATCCTTTCCGTGCAAGTGAAAGTGACACGTCGACCTCTTGCTTCAACTACCCGGAAGTCCGGAGGGCGCATGCCATGACGGACGAAAACCAGACCATGTTACGGTCTCTCCAAAACATGATGGCCCGCCGCCGAATGGCACCCCAACTCACCACCATGTTCCCCACCATCCAGAGCTGGAAGCGCGGCGAGCTGGCACCCCAGGAGTACCACACCTTCCGGGACGGGCTCTGGCACCCCGTCGAAGCGCGGGAATCGACAATACCGGCGGCGGGGGCCACAGCGCCGCGGTCGCTCCAGTTCGCCGTGCTGTCCTGGAACATCGACTTCATGCGGCCCGAGGACGACGCGCGGATGGCCTCGGCGCTGAAGCACCTGCGCGGCCTCGTCGCCGGCAAGCCCGTCCCCAGCGTCATCATGCTCAACGAGATGACCAAGTCCGACCTCAACCTCATCAAGCAGGCCGCCTGGGTGCGCGAGGGCTACAACATCACCGACGCCAACACCGACCACTGGGAGTCGGCCAGCTACGGCAAGCACCCCCCCCCCCCCCCCCCCACCTTCTTTTCCTTTTCTTTCATCACCCCCCAGACAAACAGACAGACAGACAAACAAAGAATAAAACAAACTAACCACCCCCCCCAGGAACGTGCATGCTCCTCCCGCGGACCCTCCCCCTCACCACCATCTCGCGGCTGCACTACCCCAACACGTCCATGGCGCGCGACGGGCTGTTCGCCGACGTGGCGCTCCCAGGGGGGCGGGCGCTGCGCCTGTGCACGACTCACCTCGAGTCGCTGCGCGTAGACCCCCCGCGCCGGCCGGCCCAGCTCGCCGCCGCCGCCCTCCACCTGCGCCAGGCTCATGCGGGTATCCTGGGTGGGGATCTGAATGCTATCCAGGAGTTTGATGAGGGCTTGCCTGGGGAGTGCGGGTTGAGGGATGCGTATCTGGAGGGCGGTGGGAGGGAGGGGGATGAGGAAGGGATGACTTGGTAGGTTTGGGGTTGGTTCGTTGTGCTTTTGATTTTCTTTTGCTCTTTCTTTTTCTCTTTCCTTTTCTTTTTTGGCTTTTCTTTTCTTGCTTCGAGGCTCGTGATGCTGCTCTGATCTTTGATTCTAAGAGAGGATGAACTGACATTATTGCACAGGGGATATCAGTCTGGGTCAGGGCAGAGAGAACGGTATGGACTGGGCAGGTTAGATAAGATTCTCTTTTGTGGCGGGGCGTTGAAGTTGCTGGCGTTTGAGAGGTTCGGGATGGGCGTTTTGGTCGAGGACGAGGGGGCCGCATCGCGGTTGGTGTACGGCGATCTGGAAAAAGCCTGGGTTACGGACCATTTGGGGGTGAGGGCCGAGTTTCGGGTGGAAGTGCCCGAGGAAAAAGAGGGTGCGGCAGAAGTGCAGGACGGGGAAACCCCGATTGTCGAGGAAACACCAGCTCAGGTCAAGACTCGGGAAGAGGGCTCAGAAACGAAAGCGGAAAAGAGCCCAGACACGCAGGAGCCGGCCCCGTCGACCTCAAGTTAAATTTATTGATTGACAAGCCGATCTACAGTTGACATATATTGCCATTCTGTGCCATGGATCCTATCCGGAACCATACCTGCGGAATGATGTTCGCATGTAAACCAAGAAACCGGAGCTGCAACCGGGATTATCGGGGACACTGCCTGCAAAAAAGCTTAGCCCGGAAATGAGTGGAGCCCCGAAATCAACTCAGCTGTCGCCCCAACAATTCAGCCCCTGCTCCTGCACCCCGGGCCGGCAGCAGGCACCCAATGATAGGGCAATTATAGGCAACGTTCCAGGCCCTGCCCACTGCCAACTTCCCCTGGCTTCTCCTGTTCATGTTCAATCCACCAGACTTCCGGTCAGACGACAGCCCTAGAGCCCACCGCCAGACGCAGCCGATGCTTTGCGATGGCCCAGCTGGTCTCCGATTTTATCATCACGCCCGTTCTCCGACAAGCCCGTCGCTTCTCGAGCGGGTTCGCCGCCGATGAATCCCCCGCCATTGAGAGCCCCGCGATACGACGCCAGCGAGCCCAGTCGACGGGGTTCCCCGGTGCTGCTGGTACCGCGATATTGGAGGGAGATGAGCATGCGAGGTTGACAACCGGGAGTCCAGTACGGCCCAACCGCATCCGACAAACTCGAGCCTCGGCCGGCCGTCCCCTTTCCTCGAGTCCGGATGGCCTGCGGAGCACCCCGGAGAACCCGAGCCTGCTGGGATTGGGCTTACGCAACAATATCGGGCTGAATGGGCAACCCAGCACTCCTGCCCCGACGGAAGCCAGCACCCAAGCCGCATGGCCGCCGCCAGAAAGCAACAGGGCGACGCCGCTCCCCGAGGATGACGGCATGGGGGACCTCCGCCGAAGGATTCAGGCCGTCCAGTCACTGGATGTCGCCCAGGACGCCAAAGCTCAGATGATGCATGAGCTGTTGACGGAAAAGTACACCAAGCTACAGCGGTCACCTGCGCCTTCCCATAGTACCGCCAGGCCGGTGTCGCGAGCAAGCACATCCACGCCTGACAACCAAGAGCATACGGACCTAGCTGGGACGTTGCAGGCTTTCAAGAAATGGAACCCGCTCGGTGACGCACCCGAGCGCCTCAACCTGCCACTGACTGAGGAGGATCTCACGCCGACCTTTGTGCCAGAGAAACGTTCTGGCGACGCAGCGGAATGGTGGTCGGTGACGGAGCAACCGGACGACGAGGAGAGGCGCCTCGGCTGCGAACATTACCGCCGCAACGTCAAGTTGCAATGCGCCTCGTGCGAGCGATGGTACACGTGCCGCCACTGCCACGACGCCGTCGAGGACCACGCCCTCCCGCGCCAGCAGACCAAACATATGCTTTGTATGCTCTGTGGATGCGCTCAGAAGGCCTCGGATACGTGCGTCAAGTGCAGCCAGTCAGCCGCCTACTACTACTGCGGCATCTGTAAGCTTTGGAACGACGATGCGAGCAAGCCCATCTACCACTGTTCCGACTGTGGGTTGTGTCGAGTCGGCCAGGGATTAGGCAAAGACTTTTTTCACTGCAAGGTGAGCACCCTTTTCACACGTACGCCGAATCTGACGGCTGAAGACTAACTGGCATATTAGAAATGCATGGCTTGCATCTCCACGTCTGAGAGCAACCACAAATGCATCGAGCGGGCCGTCGACTCGGATTGCCCCATCTGCAACGAATACCTCTTCAACTCGCCCAAGTCGGTCACCTTCATGCAGTGCGGCCACAGCATCCACCTAGTTTGTCTCGAGGAGCTCAAGAAGACGTCGTACCGGTGCCCGCTATGCAACAAGTCGTGCGTGAACATGGAGTACCGCTTCCGGCAGCTCGACATGCAAATCCTCCACCAGCCCATGCCGGCCGACTACGCCGACGCCCGCGCCGTCATCTCGTGCAACGACTGCTCCGCCAAGAGCCAGACCGCCTACCACTGGATCGGCCTCAAGTGCGCCGTGTGCACCTCGTACAACACCACCCAACTCCACCTCCTCAACATGCCGGGCGGCGACGCCGCCGCCGCCGAGCAGCAACAGCAACAATCCGAACAGCAGCCGGTAGCCCTCGACCCAGATTTCCTCGCCGAGGAAATCCGCCGCCGCAACCGAGCCCTGCGCCGCGAGCAGGAGCGGCAGCGAGACCAAGAAAGGGACAACAACGCGAACGGCATGCAAGCCTTCGCCCTCCTCTCCACATCCCCCTCCTCCTACTCGCGCGCCTTCCTCACCCGCCTCCTCAACCGCGGCAGCACCCCGTCGTCGGAGCCCGACCCCCTCCCCGGAACGGATGCTAGCAAACCCGTCTCCGCCTCGTCACCGGACCTCGTCCGTAGCCCTGTGACGATGGCCACCGCCAAATCTGGGTCTGCGTGCGGCTCGGTCGACGGAGACGACGACGACGACGACGAGGAGGAAGATGATGGCGAGATGGACATGCTGGACCTGTTCAGCGCGCGGGATCGGGACTTTGATCGCGTGACGGGGCTGACGTCGGCGGAGAGTGCGGTGGGGTTTGATGATGATGATGATGAAGAGGATGATGAGGATGATGATGACGATGAGGGGGATAGTTCGGAGGATGAGGACCGTGAGGGGGAGGAGGAGGAGGAAGATGAGGATGATGAGGAGGATGATATCCTGCTGCTTGGGCATAGATAGGACCTGATGGCTTCTTGGCGTGCGGTTGTGGTGGCGGTGGGGCTGGGGGTTGTTGCGGGGGTGTGTGAAGGGTTGGTGAGCCGTTGGGGGGTGAAGGGGCGGCGATGATTCGGGCTGGGCCGGGCCGAGCCGGGTTGGGTTGGGTTGCGCCCGGTTGGTGTCTTGCTACCTAGAGGATGGTGATGCGGATTTGGATTTTCTGGGCTATTAACTTGCATTGTGCATTGGGAATGGTTGGCGGCAATGTCTTGGCTTAATGGGGCGTGGGATTCGCGTGCGAGGAGTTTGGGTCGGATCAGCCTGGATGGATATATGGGAGGGAAGGTATCGGTCCTCTGAAGCGGAATGGTGGCTTTTGGCATTTCGTGCTTACACGGTAGCGGGTCGCATCATAGGTTAGGACGATAGATTACTCGAGCGTATATCATTTGGGTAGAAATCGAGCGAGGCCGGTTACTTGCTCCCGCTGTCTGTCTGTCTGTCACTACCTGGCTATAACGTAGTTCTTTGGCCTTGACCCTACCAATGGTATTACCTCGTGGTTCAACTTCTGCTGTGTAGGGTATCTCTTGGAGTCCGACTCTTTTTGGCCAGAGGGTGGTCAAGTCCTGCTGTTCTGGTATACACATATATACACCCCCCCTTCCGGTCATTCAAATCATCGCATAAAGGATAATGGAAATAAATCCCACATGCTGCCCCCAACCCCTGACTTCGCTGCCTAAACCAACCCGCAGGATATCACATAGTATCATGAAGCTCTAACCCCTTTACCACCCCCCTCACGACCGCATAGCCTCTACAAACAACTCCCTCATCCCCTTCAACAGCGTAGCCAGCTCCCGCGTCTCGTTGACCCGTTCCAGCACCCTCTCCAGCTTCTCCCTCTCCAACTTGGGCCTACAATGCCGCACATCATAGTCCCGACTACCGGTGCACAGCTCAAACCAGGCCTCCCGCTCCCAATTCTTCTCATCCACATGGGTATACACAAACTTCAGCCGGTCCTCCACGCCGGCGCCCTCGATGCGCAGGCACAGGTTGGTGACCCAGAAGTCGAGCTCGGGCACGTTGAAGCGGGCCTGGGCCTCGAGCCGGGCCTGGTGGGCGCGCTGCGCGGCCAGCCGCGCCTCGATGTCCCGCTGCGCCGCCGCGATCTGCTCCTTGAGCCCGTCCCGCGCCGCCGCCTGCCGATCCCGCTGGCTCGTCAGCTGCGCGATCGCCCCCTGCATCTCCCGCGTCTCGGCCGCTTCTTTGCCCATTGTTTGTTGGTAGGTGTTGGTCTTGAGCTGCAGGATTTCGATGTCTTTCTTTTTCATGCGCTGGTCCTCTGTGTGTGTGGGGGGGTAGGGTTAGTGGGTGGAGGTGAAGATGGGGGGTGAGGTTGGAGGGCAGAGGGGTGACGTACCCTGCAGCTCGGCCACGTTCATGTGGAATTGGTTGCGCTCTTCTAGCACGCGCTTGCGCCCTTGCTCGATGAAGGCGTCGAACTTGGCGGTGAACTTGGCCATGCGATCGCGCAGCTCGTCAAAGCCGAAGTTGATGTTGGGCAGCGTGTCCGCTAAGGAGGGGCCGCCGATGGGTGGCCGGCTCGTGGACATGGAGGGTTCGAATGCTGACGACATTGTGGATTGATGTTGTGGTTGTTGTCTGGTTGGCGATGTGTTCCTCCTTGCTCGGATACGGTGCGACGTTCAATTTCGATGGCGCGGGTGGTTCTAAAATGCTGGGTTTGCGACGATAATGCGCAAATGCGGGACGCCCATGGGAGTGGGTTGTTTATCTGCTTGCCGTCTTTGGCGGGTTTCCATGGCGTCGACTGCCAAGACCGAACGGCCTTGGTCCACGCGCATAACGCGATTGGCCATCCTTCCCATGCCCCGCTAAAAAGTTCCCTTATGATCTCCGTTTTGGGTTCAGTTGACATTCAATCCTTCATCGAATAACCTTTCCGAGGTACATACAACTGATGCACTTAGGCTTTGAAATTCGGAGAGAAGGCATCGTATTAATATTTAATCCAAGACGAAACGACGCACCAATCACCACTTTTCGACAGCATCGCTCGATGTTGCGCACCTCATCCGACGCAACAAACGCTCACTGCGATTCCGACCTGACTTGAACAAACCGACAAACACTGCTTTCTGCGTTGCAGAGCAGAGAGAATGATCGCGTGGTCTTCATACTTTCAACTTCCCATCACGATAGGTCCCAATGGATGATAGGAAAAACGCCGTCCAGCCTACCCGGGCCAAGGCTCGCCGGGTTCCCGCGGACGGCATCATTGGACGCTTAACGTATACCCCAGCCCAAGGCGACGAGTGCATCGGCCAGATAGGGAGAAACCTGGCAAAGGATGAGAGTGAGTAGTTTATTTTGATACGGTATTTCGTCCATCCTCTCGTTCTCGTGTTGACAATATAGCCTCTCACTTTAAACAAATAACGCCATTCACGCAATGGTGTGCTCCCGCGAAGGCTCCAACCTCGCCACTCGGTGACTTGGGCCCTGCCCAGGTTGCGAGATCGCAAAAGTACTGGTTGTCCGAACATCTCCCCGAGGCTGCCGTGAATGATGAGGCCATCGAGTCCCTCCTTCTGGAGGAGATCGCCTCGTCCCAAACGAACGCAGAACCTGCACTAGACGAGAGAACACCACTGTTCTCCGTTGGAGAAGTGGCCGACTTGCGACAGGGCGACTCGGCAAAAAGCCACCCGGTGTTAGCCGTTGCTTCCGGCGTCTCTGGAAATATCCTACGCCTGATCAGTCTCGCCCGTGAGGAATGGACCTGGACCGCGGCGGATATCAAAGTGCCCCTTCATGTTGCCGACACCAAGCTCGAGGGGGAGTGGCGCCAGGACGGCGGCCCAATCTCCTTGGTCAAGTTTGCCCTCGACCCAAGGAGATACGACCCTATCAGATGGCTACTCGTCTCCAATGGTACATCGACCACCGTGTATGAGCCCGAGCTCCGGATGATACCCATGCCGGTTGTCAGGGCCTCGATACGGCCCTCCGGGCAACCCGTCGGTAGCCAAATCTTTGCCGATCCGCTCTTCACCATATCCTGTGAGCGCACCGGCGGGAGCTTGCAGGCGGATGTCTGCTTCGTTCGGCATCCTGAAGAGGACACACCTCGGATAGCCACCATTGACCAGGCTGGATACTGGAGTCTATGGGAGATCACAGGTCGCCGGAACAGGCCGAAGAATCTAACACCAGTCATGAGGATGTGCGGGAATATCGTATCGGGATTCATCCCGAAGCTGCCTTCGAACTCCATGGCGGAGCCGCAACCACACAAGCTCTTGTGGTTGTCCTTTGGGCAAAAATATCGCAGGCCGCCCAGACGCTCGGTGAGCCGCGCGAGAAGCCCGCCCGAACAATCCCGCACCGAGCCCGAACCACAGCCCCCGCGACGACTCCTCTTGCTATGCGGCCCCCAAAACTTGCATCTATTCGACCTCGGTACCCGAAAGATGCATCCCGTCTCCCACTTAGTGTTGCAAAAGGACAGGCATCGCATCCTCGACGTAGCCCCCTCACGACTAGACCCTGCACAAGCATTCATTCTCACCACCGTCAACCTTCTCTGGGTGACGGTGAAAGAGGGCAAAAACGACACATTAACCCTCGACGTCCTCATATCTTGTCCGCACCAGAAGGACGTCAGCGATCCAACCCTCCGCCTGGACGTCTCGCCTGGCGCCTACATCAATGATTTCATGGCCTGCTTCGCCTGTGTCCGCTCCACCAAGAACACCGAGATGACCGTGTTCTGGTTCATCAACCCGGAACCGGGCACGCCCGTCCGGTACCACCGCGACCTCGTCTCGCTCCAGAGCCCGTCCAACTTTGTCGGCCTGGGCATCCTCCCCGCCGGCCGCCGGATGGGCAGCGACGAGCCCACGTCGGAGGCGGGCCGCGCGATGCGGAGGGCGCGGCTGCGCTTCTTTCAGCTTTTGACCCTCGGCCAGAACCTGGATGTGCACAGCGCGCTGTGTGCTTGGTCCAGCGAGGCGGCGCTGTCTCTTTTGCCGCCCGATACGAAGGAGACGCTTGAGACGGGCGGCAATAGGCGGCTTAGACTGTTGCAGGATTTGACGGATGCGTTTGCGGTGCCGGACGAGTTTGATGAGCGTGCCGTGTTTGGCAAAAAGGGGGTCGAGTCTTTGGCGCTGGAGAAGTTGAAGGCAGGTATCCAGCTGCGTGTCGATTTCAGGCTCCTTGCCCAGCGGTTGTCTGCCGTAGAGCCGGCCACTATGGGTCGCGATGGGATGTCGTCTCAGATAGGCGGGGTGGACTTTGGGTTTATCGGGGACGCGATGGAGCGGGGAAAGGAAGACGACTATGTGCCTCGACATTCATTGTACGAGATGTCTCCTAGCCCCTTTACCTCGTCGAATCTGCTAACGATCTCTTAGGCTGGATCTGGCAGTATCCCGAGGGGCAGGTGTCGACCTCATTCACTTGGCCCGCGAATGGGATGCTCAGCAGGAAGCGTTGCACCGACACGCCGGCGAGTGGCTTTTCGTGCCAGAGGCACGTCGTCCGCTCATCGATTTCGGACCCGACGACCTCGTCGATAAATTACGAGACCTGTTTCTCGGACCCAACGGGGAAGAAGGCCCTCGCCGTCAAAACCGGGAGGAAGTTTTGCAGAACATGGCAGCCGAGATGTTCCTTAGCAACATCGGCGTCTCGGCGCTACCTCGATCTTGGACAGCCACCGAGAGCCAACTCTCGAGCTCTTTACCCTTCCCCAGCTCACCTTCTATTATGCCCTCCCAGCCGCCACTTCCGAGCTTCGTCAAGGGAAAGGGGAAAGAAAAAGTCAAAGCCGAACTATCAGAGGAAGAAGGTGACGCCGTGGTTCTCCGCCTGCGCAAGTACGCCACGCTGGACACCTCCCCAACCACGCACGGCGAGCCCGTCCTCGCCCTCTCGCGCTGGGACCTGGGCGCCGACCCTGACGACATCACCTGGAAACCCGGGCAGGACCTTGAAGCTAAGGATGCCCTCAATCGCCGGCGGCGCAAGATGGAGGCGCGCCGGCGAAAGGCGGAGCGGCTGTCGCAGCGCATCTTTGGCGACGATTCCATGATGCTGGATTCGTCCTCGCAGTCCTTGGGCGGCTTGTCTTCGCAGCCGTTTCCAACGATTCTTTCGACGGGGCCGAGCGGCAGTAGCCAGCGCCAGAGTCAGAGTCACAGTCAGAGTCAGGCCCAGATCCAGCAGACTCCAGGACGGGCGTGGGATTTCTCGTCACAGCAGCAGCAGCAGCAGACGGGGGCGTTCGGGTCGCCGAGGGTGTTTGCTGGCTCACCCCTGAGGAAGGAGTATCGGCGGGATTCGGGAATGGCGAGAGGGGGGATCTTCTCGTCGCAGCTGGCACAGCCGGAGCAGGGCGGCCCGTCGCAGGGCACGCCGTCGCAGCCCAGGTCGCAGGTGCTACCGGGCTTGTTTGGGGCGCGGCCGTCGTTTTCGCCGTTTAAGAGGAGCCCGTTGAAGAAGATGAAGAGGAAGAGTGAGTTAAGGTTGAGTGGGTTTCGGTAGGGTGGTTGTGGGTGGTGGTTGAGAAGGAGAGTGGGACCAGATATGTACATCTGTAGGAGATGAGGTGTGCTAGCTCTCCTTTAAGGAAGCAATCTATAATATATAATCCTTTTGAAGCGGCCTTTGCTTATCCTGTGAAACTACTATCAAATTCTCCGGCGCAATATGTGGTACGTCGACTCTGGGTTGCATGGCTTTTCGCAGTCCACCTCCGAAATTGTTAGTGCTCTCTCAGCCAAACAATAACTGCACGAAACTTGACTCCTCACTCGACCAATACAACTTTCCCATCCAGCAACCAACTCAGTTTAAACACTACCTACACAAATTCAACAACCAACAACCAACACCCCATCTCCAAACTCACACCCCCAACTAAATAAACAATAAAAAAATCAACAACAGAAAACCACCATGTCCCACCACTGCCACGACGAACACGCCCACTCCCACTCCCACGGCGGAGACGACCACCACGACCACGACCACTCGGACGACATCGCCCCCGCGCTGCAGTTCTCCCTCTACCAGCACATTCACTTCGACCAGGTCACGGCGCTCAACGAGGCCGACCACGGCGCCGCCCGCGCCGTCGTGCGCAAGACGTGGGCCGAGCGGCTGAGGACGGAACCGGAGCTGGCGAGTGATGTGGATGAGCAGTTGTTGGTTAATGTGCCGTAGGTTTCTTTGTTGTTGTTGTTATTATTATTTCACGGCATTGTTTTGCTATTCTTCTTCTTCTTCTTTCCTTTATCGTTCGGTAGGCGTAGTTTTGGGTGGGTCGGGCCGGGTGGTTCGAGTTGAAAGGGGTCGCGGTGTTGAGTGTGACTGACTGACTAACTGAGGGACAGGTTCACTGGGCAGGTCAAGCTGCACTCCATCCTCCTGCGCACGTCGGACTCGGACTCGGCGCCCAAGACGATGCGCGTCATCATCAATCGCGACGACGTCGACTTTGGCGTGGCCGAGGAGACCAGCGGGACGCAGGAGTTTGAGCTGAGCCGCACGGGGGAGGTGCAGGAGTTGGCTGTGGTATGTTTTCTTCTTTTTTTCCCTCTCCCTTCCTTATTGCGGGATAACCTCACCTTAGAGTGTGGCAAGCTATGGGGAACTGACTCACTGACACCCACATACAGCGCCGGGCGCGGTTCAACGCCGTCCGCCGCCTGACGCTCTTCTTCCCTGACAATTTCGGCGACGGGGAAGAGGACGTCACGCGGATTTCGTATCTGGGGTTCAAGGGGGAGTGGATGCAGCTGGGGAGGGCACCGACAAATATCCTCTACGAGGCGGCAGCAAACCCAGGGGATCACAAGATCAAGGGGACGAGCGTGAATCAGATGGGGAGCGGGATTGGAGGGCGGGGGCCGGGCGTCTAGACACGACAAGTGGAAAGGGGTGGTTCTACGCGGTTGCTTGATGACGGTTGCTTGGACTAGCAGGCGAGCGGCGCGACTACATGAAATCATCTTCCCAGTCCTCGGACCGGTTCTGGTTGCTCGTGGCTTCCATGTTCTCCTCGGTGAAGATGTCGTCGTAAGCGTGGTCCTTCTGCCATTTCTTCTCCTGGCGCTCCTTGGCGACGCGGGCCTCCTCCTTCTTCTACGCGGGTTTGTTAGTGGTGTTGTAAGAGGGCCGAGTTGGAATCGGGGAAACTCACCCGCGCCAGCTGTGCGGCCTGGTCCTTCTTGCGCAGCTCTCGTAGGTGGTCGTCTTTCTCCTGCTTCAGGTCGGGGTATTTCTCGACCTTGGTCTTATTGAGCCGGTTGACAATAGGGTTCTCCCGCTGAGGGACGAGTATCTTCTTGACCTGCGGGGGTCAGTGTGTGTCTTGGGACTTCCGCAGGGGGGGTGGAACCGGTGACAGACCTTCCTGTTGTCCTTGAAGCTCACCTGGCCGGCGGCCATGCTGCCATCCTTCTTAAGGTTGGACCAGGGGGTGTAGATTATGGTGATGTTATCCTTCTTGTTGCCTAGGGGCGTCAGCCACAGCCAAAGGGGTTCGGATATCACTTACCCTCGATCGAGTTGGCCTTGGTCAGCTGGGCCAAGTCGGTGATCAGCTCCTCCGGGATATTATCCCATGTCTCGCCCTCGCGCAGGCGTAAGTAAATATGGGCGCTAGATAGTTTGTCGACGTGGAACTACTAGAAATGAACATCGTAGACCAGGAACCGAATCAAGAGACCTCATACCCTGGGAAGAGTGAGAATGTGACTTGGGGAGGGGGGCTCACAAACTTACCACACATCCTCCTCCCAACCGAATTTGATCAAGTCCTCATCTGCACAATGAACATACGAGTTAAAATACTGAGATAGATACATAAAAATGGAATATATCTCACTCACTCTCGAACTTGTCCTTCCCGACGTAGACATATGCCGGGGGGGGTGACGACGTTGGAGGTGAAGTAGAAGACCATTTTGGGCAGATATAACCTATCAATTTCAGTAAGAGGAAATGAAGCTCGGAAAATTGAAATCAGCTACTGATGGTCTGCTAGCCCTTGTGGGTGAGAGGGGGAATGCACGGCAGTGAATGAGAGTTTCACGAGTTCTGCCTGAGCAGCGTGCAAATTAGGGGTTAGGGTTGGCTACCGCCAAATCGAGAACAAGGTCCCGGGGTCCCCAATTTTATCGGAACGGAGCTCTCAATTTTCTGCCGCGTGCTTGGGGTTGACCACATTTTGAAATCGCGACGTCCGGCGACGTCGAGGCCGTCTCGTCCACACCATCCACACCGCACATACGGTACCAATCGATGCCATCGTAGCCGGAAATCATCTCGACTCGAACCGATCAAGTACCGACACCGACACACAACACAACACACAACACAATACACACAATGGCACCCCGGCTGCCAGCCCACTGCTGGCGGCTGCTTGCCCTGCGCCCATCCCCCGCAACGGCCACCACCACCCCCACCACAACCGCCGCCGCCGCCGCCGCCGTCACGACCCGAAATCCCCTCCTCCTCCCGACCACACAAACCCGCACGGTCAAGACCGGCTGGTCGACCCTCCCCGCGCGAGCCAAGCCGCACCGGTTCAACCAGATCACATCCGGGCTGCCCGCCCCCACCGCGGGGCCCGCGGCGGCCCTCAAGCGCAAGGAGCGCACCACGCCGATGCGGGCGGGCGTGCTCGCGGTCAAGAAGGGCATGACGGTGTTCATGGGGCGGACGGGGGCGCGGATCGCGTGCACGGTGCTGCAGCTGGACCGGGTGCAGACGGTGCTCAACAAGACGCGCGACCGCCACGGCTACTGGGCCGTGCAGGTCGGCATGGGCGAGCGCCACGCCTCGAACGTGGGCGCTCCGCTGCTCGGGTACTACGAGGCGAAGGGGATCGCCCCCAAGGCCGAACTCGCAGAGTTCCGCGTGCGGGATGAGTCTGGGTTGTTGCCCGTTGGGGTGCAGCTCATGCCGGACTGGTTTCATGTTGGGCAGCGGGTGGATGTGCGGGGGAACTCGCGCGGGAAGGGGTTTGCCGGTGGTATGAAGCGCCATGGGTTCTCGGGTCAGGAGGCGAGTCACGGTAACTCCAAGAACCACCGCACGATTGGTTCGGCCGGTCCCAGTCAGGGTAGCGGTTCGCGTGTGCTGCCGGGGAAGAAGATGCCCGGGCGGATGGGCGGGGAGCGGGTGACGGTGCAGAACCTGCCGGTGCTGATCGCGGACAACGAGCTGGGGATCCTGGTGGTGAAGGGGTGCGTGGCGGGGCCCAAGGGGTCGGTGATCCAGGTCCAGGACGCGTGCAAGAAGGACCCGCCCCCGCAGACGTGGATCGACAAGGCGAAGAAGACGCTGGAGGAGCGGTTCCCGGACGCCGAGGCGCATCTGCAGGCCGCGCGGGAGCGCCATCTGGAGCTGAAGGCGGCGAGGCGGGAGAAGAGGATAGAGGAGATGATGGCCGAGGGCGTGAAGCCGGACGAGGAGCACGCCGATGCGATTGAGGAGCTACTCGCCGCCGACGAGGCGAAGAAGGCCACCGCCGAGCGCGCGCTGCTTTAGCTGCACTTGCGCCCCGGAGTGGTAACGTAGTTGTGTGTCGTTGTTTGTATCATATCATACAATATACAGTAAATGTACAGTACGTGTAAGACGCCTCCGCCTTGGGACTTCCCCTCGTCGCCTTCTTCCACATCCACATCACCGCCAGCGTGGGGGAAACACGCTCTACCTGTTTGTTCACTTCCTAAACCCCCTCGTCGCCGCGGCAGCCGGCTCCTCCTCCACCAAATCCACCACCTCCGCCTCCCCCGCACCCGTCATCGCCCGGAACGGATCGCCATCCTCCAACAAATCAATCACCACCCCGTCATCCGTCTCCAAGCTCCACTCGGTCGTCTCGAACATGCCCCGCGGCGAAGGGCGGGAGCTGGTGAACCTCATGACGCCGCCGGCGCGGGTGCCCTTGACGCGGAAGGTGATGTCGATGCGGCCGTGCAGCTGGTTCATCTCGCCCGAGATCCAGGGGATCTGCTGCGCGAAGTAGATCTCGTCGCCCAGGTGGGCGCGCGCCCGCTCCGACGTGCGCAGCGCGTACAGCGTCGCGCCCACCACGGGGCTCGACAGCTTCTGGTAGTTGAAGATGGAGACCGAGGCGACGACGATGACGGCCGCGAAGAGGGGCAGCGTGCGCGACCACCGGAAGGTCGTCTGTTCGAGGCCTGGGAAGAGGAGGAGAAGACTTGGGGTTAGTATGTGTGGGTGTGGGTGTGGGGGAGTGCGGCGGCAGCCGGGGAGGGGAGAGTTGAAAGAGAGGGGGGCAATTACTGGGTAACTCTCGATCTGGGCGGCGCTCCATCAATGGCCCATCGCCGGGTTTGGGCGCCGAGACGAGCGTGCGTTTTTGCTGTTGTCGCGTGGCGGGGCTTTGTGGTATGTTCCTCGCTGTAGACACTATCCTCCTCCGCACTAGGGCTGCTTGGGCGCCCACCCTTTGCTGGGCTAGCCTCGACAGCATGGTTGGACCTCTGTGGTGGTTGAGAGTTAACTGATGATCAGCCCACTTTGGTACCGAAGCTTGATCGCTCCAAGCAGATAATTTGTGCATATCATGATGTTATGCATTTATCGGCTACGAAGTGCAGCTGCTCCAATCGATATGTAGGTATCCTTGGCACCTTGGCCTCTCTCCTCCCCCTGCTCCTTCCAGAACACTTCCTCAACCTTCTCTCTTTCAATTCTTTGTCCTTTTCGGAGATTGACACGCACGTGTCCCGCTCCGTTTCAGCCCACGCATTGATTTCGCCCACCTCCGGCTTCACATTTGGTCATTTCTATGTTCTCATCCCGTGTTTTCCCACCAAAATCCCGGCGATGTGGTACAGTCCAGACTTCATCCAGACCATGACCCATGCCCCAAAGAACCGCTATCTCTTCTCGTGTCAGAAATATGTGATGGATCAGAATACATGACAAGTGAGAACTTGATAGCTCTAGGTAATCTCTACAGAGTGGCGCGTGAGACCTTGAATCATCATGACGCCAGCGGATGAATCCCATTGATCCTCAATCCCTCATTTCGCCTTCGCCTCTTGAGACAGCCACATCGCAACCCTGACTCCTGGTTCTTTGTCTTGCATCCTCAACACGCAAGAATATGCCTCCTGCCATGGCTTATTCACACCCGTCCCTTTGTCTGTCCCGAGACTATATCCCTTGCCCCTATCTCAGTGGCCATGCCCACCAGCCAAGTGGCTAGACCATCAACCTGACCTTCACACAATACGCGCTCTGTTAGACAGCAAGTCCAAGTCAGCCATCATGAGGCTCCGCCATTCGTTACTGCTGCCCATCGGGCTCTGCCTCTTCCTCCTCGCGGTCGATGCCGCCATCACCATGGGACTGGTGTCCTCCATGGTCTCCTTCCTGCACCATAACGGCCGCGGCCCCTTTGCCGTCGCACCCGCAGACGGATCCCCGTTCCCACTCACCGGCTTGCCGGCAAATCTAGTCGTTGACCAAGGCCACACGGCCAACGCAGCCGGCGGAACAGCCCTGATCCTGATCGGCTTCGGCGGGAGCATCGCATTGTGGCTGGAGCGACGGTCACGGAAGAAGGTAAGTCTCTCTCTCTCTCTCTCGGTTCACAGGAGATACGATGCTGACGAGAGTGTGCAACAAGTGGGACCGATCCTCCCCGTTCTTCCACATCTGGGCCGTCTTCGTCCTGCTCAGCTGGCTCCTCACCATGGTCGCCCTCATCTACACTTTCGTCGAGACGGCCAAGACGGGCGGCCAGGTCATCGACCTCAGTGTCGCCCGCGCGAACCCGCCCCCGGCCAGGTACCCCGACGGCAGGTGGACGCCCGAGAACTGGTATGCCGCCGTGCTGGACCTGCCGCTGGCGAGCGCGGCTCAGCGGAGGGTCATCAATGGCAACCTGACCATCATGCGGGCGTGGCGGTGGAACCTGGTCCCGCTGTTTATCCTGGGGTTTATACTGCTGAGTCTGGTGGTAGTGGAGTTGCTGAGGATGCGGCGGAGGGATGCGCAGCCTGTGTCGATGGTCGAGGTGCTTGCTGGACCGTTCAAGCGGCCCAGCTCGCGAGGGGGGGTTGTACACTAGAATGTCGAGGTTTCAGGGCGGCTGTCGCGCGATTGCTTTCAGTTGATTGCTTTCAGGATACCAAGTCTGTTGTCTCGAGGGGCCAAACATGTCTCATCTCATTCTATAATTCAATAATCACTGGTTGGAAGCTTTCATCTACCGTGATTTCTTATCCCATATATTTCTGGGACCCGCTATCTACATACCAACTATTCATTTATCAAGTAACCGTTTGCTCCCCCACCATTAACGTCATTCCTGCTGCAGCCCAAACTCCAAGCAACTCTTCAGCCTCGCCGCGTTTTACACAAGGCTCCATCCATCCAGCCCTCTCCAACAACAAAACCACCACAACCCCAACACCCCAACCAACCCAACCGAGAACACCATGGCAAAACCCACCGCAGCAACCCGCCTCCGCCGTACATTCCACTACCCCCTCCGACGACGACGACGACGCCTCCTCCACCGCCGAAATCCTCGATGAGCAAGGTAAACCCCCCCCCCAAATAACCAACGCAACCACCAACAATTACTAAAAAACAAACAAAAAAAAACAACAGAACAAGAAACCCTCATAACAACCCTCACCACGCAAAACAACGCCCGCAACGCCACCACCCACCGCCTGCTCTACCTCCTCCCGACCCTCTCCGCCATCCCCTTCCTCCTCGACCTCTTCCTCCCCACAACCCCAACCCAAACCCAAACCCACACCCACACCCAACCCCACCACCGCCTGCTACCCCTACTAGGCCTATCATCGCTAGCCGCGACGGGGTGGCTGCTCGCGCGGCTGGGGGTGACGGAGACGGGGTTTGCGGGGTTGGATTCCGGCGGTTCTGGTTCTGCGTCGGGGTCCGGTTCTTCGAAGAAGGTCGATTTGGGAGGGGCAGCAGCAGGGTTAGGAGGAGCGGGGAGGGGAACGGCCGCCGCCGGAGGGAGGAGGAGGACAAGACATGGGATACTCGGCGCAGGGGTAGGGGGAGAGGACAGGTCGCCGCTGGAGGCATACCTGCCGTGGCTGAACGCGGGGCTGGCGGTGCTGGCGCTGCTGACGGGGCTGCTGCTGCGGGTGAAGCTGGGGACGCAGGCCGGCGGCGGCGTTGACCCGCTGCTGCTGGGGGCGCTGCCGGGCGTGGTGTTGGCCGTCATTGTGGGCGCCAAGGTTTCCATGGCGGGCATCGACCCTGAGAGGGAGTTGAGCGGGTACAAGTATCGATACAAGGGCGCTTGATTCGGTTGGCCGGTTGATCAACTGCCCAAATCAGGAGTTGCGTTTTGATATGACGGCATCGTGCGGCGTTGGTTGGGAATGGTATGATATCCTCTAATTCGAAATATAGACACTGGAATTACAATGACACGCCACTCTGATGGTGTCGATGTATACGTCTCCTTTTATGTACCCTTAACCGTAAACCTGACACGCCCATGCAAATACTACCCCCTACACCCTGCCACCTACACCCTACACGTCTATCGACTCGTTAAACCGCAACACACCATTCCCCTTGAGCACCCCGTCTACTCCCTTCGGCAACCGCGGGAACGGATCCAACGGGTTGCTAACCGCGGGCGCCCCGAGGCATGTGCCCGATTTATCAACGACCAACGCCAACCCGTGCGCTTTGATTGCATCCACCAAAGCCGGAACCATATCCTATCATCGTTAGCATTCTGCGACAGTCCCCGTGGAAACAAGCAATAGCTTACCAGCAACCTCTCGCAGCAGATCAACCCCATGAAGTTGTTGCTCTGCGCCGCCCTGACCGCGTCCTTGATCGAGACCCCCTTGTGCTCCGTCTCGCTATTCCCTTCCTGCGGCTGCCTCCCCAGGTCGTTGCAGAAGAAGACCGGGAAGTTGGGCTGCTTCCAGTTCAGCGCCGTGCACACGCTCTCGTTGTACGAGCTGAACACGACCGACCGCACCGCCTCCGGGCCCTGCCCCTGCGCACGCTGGGCACGGGCGTGGTCGAACACGACGGCGAGAAGGCCGTCGATGGACGCGTTAAGGTCAGCGCTCAGTCCTAGCCCCTTGAGGGACAACTGCTCCCGTTCCTCGGCCGTCGGGTACAGCACCTGGATGTTGACGTGCATGTCCTTCGGGAGGAGGTCGAGTGCATCGTGGAGCGTGGTGCCTCCCGAAGAGGCGAGGATCTGGTGAACCGCGCTGATGTCGTCAGCGCGAAGGGGAGAATGAGGCCCGTTGCCGGTGGCGGTGCGGAATTGAGCCAGCGTCAACCGCGACACAGGCACGTCGATACCTCCACAGCTGACGGTCCATTGTGGCCAGAGTACCGGAACGCCGTCGCTCGTGTGTTGTACGTAGATGCGAACAAAGTCGCCAGATAAGCTGGATCCCGTGACAAACGTGCTGCTAGTCATCGCCGGCGTCATCGTGACCGTATCCACCTGGCTTGTCGCCTTCCAGTATGTCTCAAAGTCGGTGATCTCCAGCGGCTTTCCCTGGAATGGCTTGATGATCTGGGCGTCGAAGGTGACCTGCCCGATAGCGCGCAGCCGCGGGTCGAACAATGGGAGACAGCAGCTTCCAGTATTGCTGTTCAGTAGAGCTCGGAACGTAGTAGGTAGGGCCACCGTTTTGGCAATGACCTTGGCGCCATAGGCCGGAAAGACGTCAAAGTCGAGCGTGAAGGAATCGAAATTATCGATCTGGAACGAGACAAGCCGGGTGTCTTCATGGAAGGGAAGCATGACGTTCTTCGGGATGATATCGGAGACCTTGGACGAGATGGTAAGCCGCGCCGCGGGATACTTGCTATCGTGGAAGAAGACCAGAGGCTGATCACCGTTAACCCCGAAGTTGAGCTGCACGACCGTCTTCGTATCTAAGAAGTTGTGACCGTAGCGTCGTAGGGGAATGATGGGGGGCGGAAGCTCGAGTATCGGAATCGCGTCCATGTCCAAGGACATTGGGAGGGGTGCGCTACTGCCCATCATGGGGGCAAGGGGCCCTGATGCCTGCGGCTCTGGTTTCTTAACCCGGTTGAATGGCGTGAGCAGTTTCATGCACTCCAGGTGGCCCTCCCAAGCTGCGTAGTACAATGCCGGGAGTTCCTTCTCGTCCAGAATGCTTGGATCCGCGCCGACGTCAAGAAGCGCCCGGAGACAGGGGACGTTTCCTTCGCTTGCCGCATGCACAAGCGGAGTCCATCCGTAGAGCTTATCGAGTTGGTCCAGGTCCGCTCCATAGTTCTTGAGAAGGAGGAGGAGCTCCGGTGTTTGTCCTGACCTGGCCACCAGGTGCTGTGGGTAGAGTCCTTCAGCGTCGGCCAATAACCCGGCACCGTGCTTGAGGAGGAGCTCAGCGATGGCCAATGACCCATGCTCACATGCGAGGTTAAGAGGGACATGGTCGGTATCGGACACGGGGTCCAGACGAGCGGACCGTTCAAGCAACCTCCCGACACTCTCGAGGTGTTTGTGAACGATGCAGTGGATGAGTGGCGTGTAGTTGTCGTGGTCGATGAGATTGATCGTCTCGGGTGCGACTGCATCTCGGTTAGTTTATGCTACTCATTACGGCCATAAGCTCGTACCTGAGAGGAGGGTATCAATCATGTCGAGCCGGCCATGCATGCAAGCATAGTGCAGAGGAACTCGTCCGTACACGTCGGTCCTGTCAACAGCCACACCCTTTGACAAGCCGTACTCGAGCACAAAGTAGTTGCCGTAGATGGCCGCTTGGTGCAGGCAATTCCGCTCGTTGATGTCGTCCTCGGACTGTATATCCACCAAGCCAGTCTCAAGTAGCAACCGCAGCGATTCCGGTGGCCCCCCATTGATGGAAGACAAAAACGTCCGCGTAAACCTCTCCAGCAAAGGGCTGTTAGGATCCACAGTATCCCGCATACGCCCCAGCAAATCGCCGAGGGATTCCACGTTGCCAGAAAGAACGGTGTCGAGGAGCAAGGTGTCTGCATCCCCCTCATCTGTGCCTGGCAAATGCTGGCTGCTGACGATGTGTTCTGGGCGGCCCTCAAAGGTGACATTATCCCCATCGGCCCAGGCGCCGATTTCCTGGAGACTTGTCGTGGCCTGGTCCGACAGCTCGCTGATGACGGTGGCGTTGAAGAATGGCTGGACCTCGACCGCCCGAGACAGGTACAACTCCTTTGTCTTGGACTTTGAAGTCTTGTCCCACTTCTTGAGGATCTTGGAAAAGGCGGTGCCGTTGATCTCAATAAACTGTTGCAGCTTGTTCAAGTCGTTCGCAAACTGTTGGAAGCCCTCCTGGAGGGTGGTGAACTTGGCAGACCGCCGAGAAATGCTATGACGGGACTGCAACACTTTTTTCTTGTCCAAGAGGGTCTTGAGACGCACTTTGAGCTATGTCAGGGTTAGCATCGCACGGTGTTTAGGTGTGGGATGTGGAATGACGCACCTCGGCCTCTTTCTGTAAGTAAAAAGCGTTGACCTTTTCGAGTTCTCGTTCCTAGGTATTGTGAGCAGTTTCCAGGGCTGAATTTCGGTCTTCGTCCTTACCAGCTGGAAGAAGAAGGTCGCCTTGTTTGCCTGCAGGGCAGCCTGCGAGTCGGCGGGCCCTGCGGTAGCGCGTTGGGCTACATCATTTTGTGGTGGAAGGATAGGGGTAGCCGAGAGCTTCTTGATGAGCTACGGGTGCAGTGTCAGTGATGGTGCACAGACTCATGCTGTCTCTTCGCCCTGCTTGGTCTTTCAGTCAGCCCTAAGGCAGACCGACGCCAGCATGATGGATACGAGGAAGAGGGGCGGCGCACCTTCTTGAGCGCCTTGTAGTTGACGAAGCTTGCGGCGTACTCAGGCACCTCGAGCTGGCGCTTCTGGATATGCTTGCCGAATTTCCTACGTGAGATTTAGCAGGGATCATGGCAGAGCAGCAAAGGAGTGAAACTCACATGGTGAGGGCTGTGCCAGTGAGGCTTCAACCAAATAGGGTCACAGCGTTGCTAGCAGCGGCTTCATGTAGGAAGGAAATCGGTGATTGGTGAAAGGGAGACAGAAGAGCTAAAGTAAACCAATGGAAAGGGACGGTGGGTATCGAGAGAATCTGTAACCCCCGAGACGATGTGACAGATGGATGCTTCTGGAGATTGTGGGTTGGTTGTGTGGGTTGCGGGCGTGGAGGGGGGGGGGCTGCCCAAAACTGCAAGCGGCGAGTTGAGATCGTTCGTCCGTGTGAGTGATTTGGAGCGAGGAGTTTGAGGAAATGGCGCTGTCAAGGAAAAAAAAAAAAAAAGAGAAACCGAACGAAGGGAAAAAAGAGCGGAGAGATTCGGTATAGCCTCGAAACCCCCGGGTACCCGTGCTAGTATCTTTTGACGTTTCCCGGATATGCCTAGGTCAGGCCGTTGAATATGGACTTCCCTGATCTAGATGCCAAGTCAGCCAACGTACTGAGACGGTCGGCGCCGAATGCTGAATGACAAGCGGCTGTCAGACCGGGTCTCGGTGGGTGGTGGTGTGAAAGCGTAAATTCAGGCGCCAAGCCCCCGACAAACGTGGAAGGCACGGTGGCACGTCCCTCACGAAGACTGTATTTCCGCAAGGAAAGAACCGCGAAAGAGCCACGGAGCAAGCCCGACCATGGCCTGAACTTTCAAAGTTGCCAACTGACAAAAGCAGGGGAACGAACAAATGAAACTTCGTCCCATCGGTCTTAGTTTCGAACGCTACTGCTTGTGCTGCGGTAGCTGCTTGGCACCAACTGCCCAACAGCATCATCAAATTCTCGATCTTTCTTAAAACACCCCACGAGTCAGGAACCACGAAAAGAGACGTAATCCAAGGCAGATCCAGTACGGTAATAAATTACTGTGCCATGCGCACACAAGGCACGGGATACCCAACTGAGGTGTGCAGGCGGCCGGGACAGTCTCGTAAGCCGAGTTACACATGCTCGCCTCGCGCTCGCCCGTGTGGTCAAGTTCCGCTCTTCTGGGAACAGGAGCCGCTAACTGGAACTCGTGCAGCAAGCAAGACGCAAGAACTGCCCTGATGCAACGGTCTCTTGCTCTTCCTCGGCGGCCAATCGGGTGGAGGGATCGAAACATGTGCTCTTCTTGATTCGATGTGCGGATTTGACAGATCGGAAGCCGCCAGGCGGCGCGGCTCCATTGCGGGGCATGCTGCCAGATCCAGCGGATGAGGGGCATTTGGGGGACAGCGAAGGTTCAGTGAGGGGGGAAGGGAAGAACCAGGTGGGGCTTCGGGTACGACCCTCTTTAACAACAATCGACGGGAAGACTTGGCAAAGCTTGTTAACAAGTTTGTCATTCCTCCACCTGTCGGTTGGTGATGCCGGCATGGGTTCTTCGAGGGGTTCCAGAAAGGGTGGACAAACACCAGCTGATATTGGCTCCACTGCGAACCCGTCGTCATCTTTTGGCAGCATTGAGGGGTGGTTCGATGCGGAGCCAAGCCAGTGGTATTCAACCCTGATTTGGTGTGAGCTCCGGCTCACCAATGGAGACGGCGTGGCACCTTCAAAGGGACTGTGGAGGTCCTCGTGGGCCCGAACGACACACCTCGGGGCAAACAACGGCCAAATGTGCGGGTAAACATAACGAGGCTTTGGGGGTTGGTTACACAGTCGGGGAGAGGGACAGGCGACCCAAATCACAGCCGCTCCCCCGTTTAGACACATAAGCACAATCTCAGCTTAACAATCAACGCTGTGAATATTCAATACCTAACCACAAGCACGTGCCGCCACCCCCTATTTAGTCCCAGCACCACCAGCAGCACCCCCACTACCACCATCCCCCTTGCTCTTGTCCTCCACCAAACTGTCCGCCATCGCGTCCGCCGTGGCCTGTTTCAACCGCTCGGTATCCTCCATTTTAATCTCCCTGGACCCTGTCTTATCCTTCATCTCCCGCTCGTCGTCGCTGTCCCCGAGGCTGAACGGGTCGTTCTCCACGATCGGGTTCGGGTCGACCGGGGACAGCGGCTGCCACTTGCTTGCCTTGGCCGTGCCTCCGGGACCGGGGGCGGCGGCGTCCTTTGGCGGGATCTTGGGCGACGCGTTGTAAGCGTCGATGTCCTCGACCGTGTCGCGGAACGAGACCTTCCTGCCGTCGCCTGGCTTGGGGGACTTGGAGGGCGGGGGCGGCTTGAAGAGGTTCGGGTTGCTGCCGCCAAAGGCCTGTTGGGGTTGGACGGGCGCTATCAAAGCAAGTCAGTCCGGGTGTTCGACGGCCATGCTCCGATGCACAATCAAACTTACTACCGTCACTGCGGAATTTCATCCCCGCGAAGTCGTCGCTCAGTAGCTCGGGGTCCGCATCGTAGCGGTCGTAGTCATTGCTCCTCCGCGTTTGGTCGCGCGTCGGCCGCCCCATGAACTGACCACTTGCCCGAGCCTCGCGCTCGCGCTCATCCTCCTCGTCGAACTGGTCGTCGATCCTCTTCTTCAGATTCGTGAACCACGTGTTGACCTTGCTCTGCGTCTCCACGAAGCCCTTGCGCAGGCTCTCCTTGATAACGGGTAGGTCGTCGTCGATGAAGCTGTGCTCGCGGTCGTACGGGTCGTCCTGCGGCCCGAGACCGGTCTGCTGCCGACGGGCGTGGCCGCCACCGGGATGGCCCCGATTGGAGGTCCTGGCCTCGTATGCGCCCACGTTCTCGTAGTGTTCGGCAAGCTGGCGCGCGTATATCTCGTCGGCCTCGAGCTGCGACTGGTCGGTCGAGGTAGGGCCCAGGGGGTCTACAACGGGCCTCGGGGGCTGCGGGGGCGGACGGTCCCGCTCGGCGGCATCGGGGTCTGTCATCTCGAGGAGCGCGTTGAAGGCGGACTCGATGCGCCCGCTGCTAGCCCTGAGTACGGCTTTGATGACGCTGTCATCGACGGTCGGGAATGCCTCCTTCAACATCTGCTGGCTCTTTTGTTCCTCGGACAGCGGCCGGGGAGGTCTCGGTGGAGCAGCTTCGTCTGATCCGGTGGTGGTCGCATTTGCTGAGGCAGGCGTTGTTGCGTTGGACTTGGCAGCAGCGTCCTCGACATTCAGCGTCCCTTGCTCCTGAACATCGTCGTCATCCATCTCGAGAGGTCGAACGGTCGTAGGAGATTCGGGCGCCTGGGGCGTATTGGTCTAGAAATGCATATGTGAGCTGAGACATTCCGCAGATCAGGAGGCGCATCGAATTAGGGGCGCGGGTAGGGGGGCCTGCTTACCGCTTCGGCCGACATTTCGAGCTGTCTAATCGAGATTTGGAAAATGGGAGGTGAAAATTATGAGACTCAAGGGCGTGGGAAGATGGCCAGTTTCCTTTGGTCGAGACTTGCTTGCGCGTTTATCAAGGAATGAAGCTTGTTTGCTGGGTCTGGTTCGGAATATCGCCTTCGCAGCTGTCGCATGCGCCCAGATTACGTAGCCCCTCATGCGGCCCACCCCTCAAGCCACACCCAGCTGACGACTATCGATAAGGCAGACCGCCAAAGCACAAGTACCCGGCATAAACTTGAGTGTGCATTCTGACAACTATGAAAGGCCGCTACTTGATGGGACGGCAATACGGGTGGCAAAATACCATATTCGGGTAATAACTTCCAAAATAAAACCATTTGTTTCTTGTAATTTGCTTAGTGGACTTGTTATCGGGCCGGCCTCGATCTCCTCAGTTTCGCGAAGGGAACCGAGTATTTTGTACCAATTCAATCCCTGTCCCAGCCGCGCCGGAGTGACGTCTCAGCTCTCCTAACCACCACTCTTCCATCCCTCCAATCTCGTGATATCAGTGAGGGCTGGACAGACTTCAGCAATCAGCCCTCCGCCAACCACCCCCACCTCCACCTCGTACCACGCGGAACGATCGACCCAAATGTCACAATGGGCAACTCTCCCAGCCGTATAACGGCCCAAGACCAGTCCGTTCTCACCTCCCATCCTCTCCACTTCACCACCCCTCCCTAGCTAACCATCACGGTTTTACAAACAGAGCAATCCTCGACCTCAAAACGCAGCGCGACCGTCTACACCAGTACCAACGGCGCATCACGCACCTGACCGACCGCGAGACCCAAGCCGCGCGGCAGCTGCTAGCCAAGGGCGACAAGGCCCGGGCGCTGCTGGCGCTGCGGCGCAAGAAGTACCAGGAGTCGCTGCTGGGCAAGACGGACGCGCAGCTGGAGCAGCTGGAGCGGCTGACGTCGTCGGTCGAGTTCGCGCTCATCCAGAAGGACGTGCTGTTCGGCCTGCAGCAGGGCACCAAGGTGCTCAAGGAGATCCACAGCGAGATGGGCGGGATCGAGAACGTGGAGAAGCTGATGGGCGAGACGGAGGAGGCGATTGCTTACCAGCGGGTTCGTGTCCCCTCTTTTTTTTCTTTGGTTCTTCTTCTTTGGCGATCTATGGGGTTGGGGGGGTTGCCATGTTTTGGTCGCGTGCCTGGATGGCCGGTGTGCTAACGATTGTTGGGGTGGAAACAGGAAGTCAGCGAGGTTATCGCGGGTAGGATATCCGTGCAGGACGAAGAGGAGGTCGAAGATGAGCTTGCAGCGCTCGAGGCCGAGGTAGCCAAGAAGGAGGGAACGCAGCGGTTGCCAAGCGTCCCGGATACCCAGCTCCCGGCGCAGAATATTCGGGAGGAAAGGCAGGCTGAGCAGCCGGCACAGAGCGCGCAGACGGAGAGACAGGCGATGTTGGCTTGATAAACGGGGAAGAGGAGTTCGGGGGTAAAGGATTGGATGCATGTACGGCGCTCAGGGCTTATATACTCGTTTGATGGTCAACGAGTTTTGGTTATACCTACTCATGCTGGAGCTGGTTGGCGATGCTCATCTGCCATGGTTGAAAACAATATGTTACAGAAGGATGGGGTTTCCCCAGCCTATGCCGTACATACAACTTCGTCCGGTCTATCGCCAAATAACGCGCGCTGAATAGCCGTCCAATGCCCCGGAGCGGCTTTCCAATGCCAACAAAACCTGAACTAATCCTTGCCACCACCAAGTTCCCATGGTATCGCATTCAGTTCGCCAAGCCGCAACGCCCGCTTCCCCACCACAAAATGTCCGTCAAAACAGTTGTCGTTAAATACAATACGTGGTTCTCGAAGACCCAAACGAGATTATACATATATATCCAACAGCATGGATACAAGCCCCAGGGGCTTTATTGAGCAGGCCTCTTGCAGAGGTCTGCGACCAGCCGCTCAGTCTAGCGTGATCACCTCATCCCTCCTCGGGGTTGGGCGCCCGGCATGCGGCTGGTAGGGAAGGCCCGGGTACGGCGGAGCCACAACCGAATGCGAACGCGACCGATAGATGGGGTCTCCCACGTCGTAAAAGGGGCCGCCGCCCGCTTGGGTACGAGCCTCGAGGCTATACATATGTTAAATACTGGTGCGTGGGAAGCGTGAGAGTTCATTACCTTGGATGGGGACGGGCATACTCAATCCCAACCATGCGTTCCTGCCTCGGGTATCCCTGGAGTTGCTGGGCTGCGAAAGGCACATTTTCGTTGTGAAATGCTGGGATCTCGACCCTCCCTACGACACGCTCGATCCGCTGACCTGGACCGGGAGGTTGCCGAGCATCGTATCGCGCAACACCGTCGACAAACTGTTGTTGTGGGTTGCCCTGCTGTTGCGCCGCGGGCCGCTGGCCGAACCGGCTTGCTTCAACGGGCGTTGGGCGCGGCTCGTGCTGCCGGGGAAACTTGTTGGAAACTCGAACAATTTCCACAAAATCGCCCGGCAGACTTTCGATCCGCTGGTCGATCCCGGAATCACCATACAGTCTGTCGCGGTCATCTAGCCAGCCGCGGCCGAGGTGGCGAACATCGGCCCGCGTTGTAGGGGATGGCCGGCGATTGTCCGAAGACACATACGCAGGCTCCATCGGCGGCGGTTCTCTGGGTGGCGGGCCGTAGTCCTGAATTATGATCGGCCGGGATTCCGACCTAAGGATAGCCCCGTCGTGCCCAATCCAGACCGGCCGTCTCCCAGGTCGGAGGTCCAAGTCATCACGGGTCGCGGCACCATCCCACCGTATCGAGGAATGCCGCGAGCCCAACCCGCTGGAAGTCGCTATAGCACCACTGTTTCCAGCGCTAGCGCGTTGTGGGTTTAGCAGAATGAAAGGTTCCCGGTGTTGATCGGGGACTGGGGGCATCCGGCTTGGACCCGAACGTGGAGGGAGCTTGATAAAGCCTTCCTTTGGAAAATCAGTACGGTCATCTTCCGCCGCGGCGACGGCACCAGCAGTTCCCGCCGGCCGGTGAGTTGTCCTGCTGATCGAACTCTGCCCGGCATAGGAGAGACCGGGCTTGGGCTGGCGATATGAAACGGGGAATCGCGGGGGCAGGCTCGGCGCCCCCGGGGAAGCAGGCTCGATAGACGGTAGGACATAATCCTTGAGATCCTGGCCATGATGATCTACTCGTTCAAGCTCAGGGGCCCCATCCGGGGCGGCCCAAGACCCAACTATAGGTCTGAACCCACTGCTGGAGGTGTGCACCTGGGTGCGAATCTGCTGTGGTATGTGGTAAGTCGCCGTTGGAATGGTCCTCCGTGGTTCATCGATCTGGTTCCCCGGCTTATGGGGTACATTCACAGGAGGCAGGGAACTACCGTAGGGGTCGTGAGCATGGTACGCCGACTCCACTGGGCTGCGGGTTCCCGCCCCAGGGTCTGCACGACCAGGCTCGCCCGCCCGCCACGGCTGTGGCCCATGGCTAGCGGGCCTGTCTGCGGCCCGGGGGCCAGTGGTGGTCATCGGCCCGTCGTTGTCAAGCCGCTGCCGTTCCACGGCCTGATGCCAGGCCTGATCCCGAGCCGCTTGATAACGCTGGAATCCCCGCTGTCCCCACTTGACCGCCTTCTTGTCTTTGCGAGAGGGCTTCTTGACCCTCTGCGGAGCATGGATTGCTCGAAGGCCTTCGTTGCGAGAGCTGTTGGTCGTCAAGGGGGCCGGCGATGGGCCAACGGCTGGCAACTCTGCTCTGGCTGGCACATCGTCTCTCATCACGCGATCCACGAGGCTCTCGTCTGACGATGAGACGGTGGAAGAGTCATCTTCATCGTCCGAGTCGGAGTCGTCGCTCTCGGAGTCCGAGATGACTATAACCTCGCAAAGGATCTCGTCAAGCTGGTCCCGCCCTGTCTCCTCGTCTCCTCGCCACTTGACTAGGATGTCGAGACAGAGCGATTCAACAGCCTTCCTTGCGTTGACATAGGCCGTTTCCTTCAGCAGCTGGTCGTACCTAGTGTGGTTGTGCCGGATGTGCGCAAGGACCGCCAACTGGACACGGCGTGAGAGGGTGACATCAGGGGCGAGCCCAACTGGCGGGCCGTCTTTGCCGGTCGGCCTCGACTACGGGTTCGGGGTGAGATGGTGCACTCTTATAGATCTCTGAGATCATTCAGCTTGTGGGAGTGTGTGCTGGACCTACCTTATTGAAGGCATGCTCGATGATGGTCTGGCGATCAGTATGAGGTATGCGAGGAAACAGATCCCTTATAGCTGCGTCAGCCTGCTTGTTAATGTCCTCTTGTCTCTCTGGAATGGGCTCAGGTAGGCCGGGGGCGGCGCCAATGGCCTCAAACTGGTCATCTCCGAGGGTTGCGCGTGCCTGTTCCACAATAGTTTGCCGAATGTGGTGGCCGACTCGGTTTAGATGAGAGCTGAGCCTCTTGGAGAGTCCATTCATCGACTAGAAAGGCAAGATGTTAGTCCAGAAAATAGCGGCGAGGCGTGGGCCTGACAAACCGTAACAATAAATATCATAGCATCCTGCTCGCGGGAGAGCTCTTTGCATGCCGTTGTTAGAGCAGGATTCCCGATAGGAACAAACTCGAAACCCGGCGGCGGCTCCCGTTTTTCGGTAAACTAGCGCTGAATCAGTGTCTGGGCTCGCTTGAGCGGCGGTTGAAGCGGTGCAAGTCGAATACCTCGAATTCGAGCTTTTTCTTCTTCTCCTTATTCTCGATGAACTCGAACCACGACTTGTGCTTGGAGCTAACCCGTGGCTGCTCGGGCCTTGCCACCAAGCCCGGCGGTAAGGGTGCTGTCCAGTCTATCAAGTTGCCTTTGCGGTCTCTCTTGTGCCGCTCCTTGGCGTGGTCGCCGGTGCCCACGCCTGGGGCACTCTTCTTTTCTCTTCCCATCGGGATCGGTAATTCAACAGTTTACCACGGCGCGACATGTACGCGACAAGCGTCTCGCCAAATCAGAGTCAAACACGAGGCCGCGGCGAGCGCCGGTCCCGGCTACCACGGCCGGAACTCGTGCTGTCAGGCGCACAAGGCTGCTCTCCCTCTGAAAAGACACCCCGGGGCCTCTGGACAATCAATCCGAAAATGCAAGGAGATATGCGCTCAATGACAGGGCAATGGTCAAAAGAAAGGAAAAACAAGGAAAGGAAACGCAGAGTATTCGATCCTGTGGCTGGCAGGAGAATGTCACCCAAACGGAGTATTGCGCTTGATTTCCCGTCGCGCTCCTCTCGTTGCAGAGGAGACGTCAAATCGCGCTGCAGAGGAATGGAAGGGCGTTGACGGGAGTTTGCAGCTGCAAACCTCTCCCACTGTGGCCGGGCACAGATTTTATCTGGAATGGCGTCGGCACCTTCAGGTCGACTCTGACGACGGGGGAAGGCGCAGGGTGGAAGGTTTGCTTGGTCGCAGCAGCCCTTGGGCAACTCGGGGTGGAGCCTTGTTTGCTTAAGGCCTTAGGCACCAACGATCCCACAGGCCGCCCACGCGCACGAACTCCTGCGTAACTCCACACAATCCAGGCGTGCCAGGTTGTGTCACCCGACGACCTCTGACTTCCCAGTTCGAGCAACCTCTGCCTGCCGACTCACTGTTGGCGAATCAGAATCACTGCCCGTGCTCTGCGAGACTCGGCTTATAATCACTCGAACATCATCAGGCCGGCCACCGAGCCGCGATCACAAAGACATTGTTTTAACTAATGAAAGCGGTATGCACCCGGCTCAAACTTCATTGCCACATTCATCTTCCTCGCAAAATCGTAGTTGCGAGTGTGGATTCAGATTGAAAGGGAGCATCTACTTGTACTACCAGGTAGTGGTTCAGTGGCCAAAATACGACGACGTAAAGCTTTAAATTCCAAAAACCTTGTCGTTGAGGCTTCTCGCACAATGGCGGACTTTGACCTCGGGGCAGTATTCATCCCTGCCCTCCACAAGCCAGCAGAGCTTTTGGCCATCGCGAAACACCGCAGGTCTCTCTTATATCTCATTGAGACATCCCCTGTAACCATCGTTGTGGGCCAGACCGGCTCTGGCAAAAGCACTCAGATTCCCCAGTTCCTCGAACGCGCTGGCTGGTGTGCTAATGGGAAAATCATCGGCATTACTCAGGTGCGTTTTCATAGTATGAGCAGTGCATTATCCGGTGGCGGCACTAACATCACCGTCTTCTATTAACTAGCCGCGCCGCGTTGCTGCCACAACGGTAGCGGTCAGGGTTGCCGAAGAGTTTGGATGTGAAGTTGGGAAAGAGGTCGGCTACTCAATACGTTTCGAAGATGCCACTTCCGAGACCACCCGTATCAAGTTCCTCACTGATGGACTCCTCATACGAGAAGCCCTGGTGGACCCCCTTCTCTCTCGTTACTCTGTAATCATGGTGGACGAAGCCCACGAGAGATCCATCAGCTCCGACATTTTACTAGGGTTGCTAAAAAAGATTCGCAAGAAGCGGCCAGACCTAAGAATCATCGTCAGTAGCGCAACCCTTCAAGCAGAAGAGTTCCGCGATTTCTTCTCGGAACCAAAAGAAGAAACGGCGAACGACAAGGAGGATGTAAATAATGCGTCCATCGTCAGTTTGGAAGGGAGGACTTACCCGATAGACATCCTCTATCTCGACTCAGCGGCCGAGGATTATCTCGAGAAAGCCGTCTCTACGGTTATCGATATCCACGCAAACGAACCCAAGGGCGATATCCTTGTCTTCTTAACCGGGAGGGAGGAGATTGAGCAGGCCGTCCAGGCCATCTCGGAGCGATCCGCCCAGCTCCCTCCGGGTTCTCAAGCCATCCTGCCATTGCCGCTCTATGCTGGCCTGCCCACCGACCAGCAGATGTATGTGTTCGAAGAAGCACCCGAGAACTTCAGGAAAGTCATATTCTCTACCAACATCTCCGAGGCATCCGTGACGATAGACGGTATTGTCTACGTTGTGGACTCCGGTTTCGTCAAACTTCGCGCTTACGATCCGAAGACGGGAATTGAGAGTCTGACAGCAACGCCTGTTTCCAAAGCATCTGCAGCGCAGCGAGCAGGACGGGCCGGCCGGACAAGGCCCGGCAAGTGCTTCCGATTGTACACGGAAGAGGCATATCAATCTCTCCCTGACGCCAATATCCCAGAGATACAACGCTCAAATCTCGCACCCTTCGTCCTCCAACTCAAGGCCCTGGGCATAGATAACGTCCTGAGGTTCGATTTCCTCACGCCGCCCCCGGCGGAGCTGATGATCAGGGCGCTGGAGCTGCTCTACTCACTCGGGGCACTGGATGAGTATGCCAAACTCACCAAGCCCCTGGGCCAGCGGATGGCTGAGCTGGCGGTTGAGCCTATGATGGCGAAGACACTTCTTTCGGCCCCTTCTTTCGGCTGCCTGAGCGAGATCCTGACGATAGCAGCCATGACGAGTCTCGGTGGGAACATCTGGATCCAGCATGAAGGTGAAAAGAAGAAAACAGAAAGCGCGAAACGAAAATTTGCCGCGGAAGAAGGCGACCATCTCACCCTTCTCAACGTCTACCAAGCGTTCGTGACAAAGGGCCGGAAAGAATCCCGCTTCTGTCACGAAAACCTCCTCAATTTCAAGTTGATGGCGCGGGCGGTCAGTATCCGGGCTCAGCTAAAACGGTATCTCGAACGATTCGGACTCAACGTCGACGAGTCTCTCGCGGCACATACGACATCAACGGCGAACAACAAAGCGGAGCAGATACAGCGATGCTTGACGGCAGGCTACTTCGCTCATGCTGCGAGGATGCAGCCAGACGGGACGTTCCGGAACGTTTCGGGGACGACGGTGCTTCACGCCCATCCGAGCTCCATCATGTTCAACCGGAAAGCGGACTGGGTCATGTTCCACGAGGTCATGGAAACGGGGAACAAGACGTTCATACGGGACATTACTCGGATCGAGAAGTCCTGGTTGTTGGAGTATGCGCCGGAGTTTTACAAGACAAGCTAACGACGCCACGCTTTTCGGGATCTGGTCAAGGGGTGAAACATGAGTTTGGGACCACCAACTCAGGCTGGAGATGAGTTTTCTTGGTGAAGACCATGTCGTGGCCATGGACAATACCCACACTTTGTGTCTCCTGTTAGGTACCTGCCGAGCTCAAAGCTCGCGTGCCACTGATACTGTCGGGTAGGGCCGTTGCGGGTACCAAGATGATCGGATGCATGTCATCGATCGCCCACAGACAACAATGAACCCGGCCTCCTGGTTACATGTAACTACACTTCGTATGTCTGCATGTATGGGTGTACGAAAGAAATGTGTCGCACGACTGCTGCACGCTCGTGGCGGCGGCAATCGGTGACGAAATCGTGGAGGGGCCATTTAGCGTGTCTGGTGTGTCACTCAAAGCTGAAAATAGAGTTCCGCTCGCCCACAGCAAGTAAGGCAGCCGTACAATTATGCCGTGTCACCTCACTAACTCATTCCTTATGCAAGTTTGCGGGAGGCAAATGTGATGTGCTTGCGTTCGGCAAACCAACCACACACAATCGACCGTTGTTTCAAACTTTCGGACACTTTAACCACTCAGGAAGAAGTGGTTCGGACGGAAAGAAACCAAACAAGGACGGGACGGACGGGAACAGAACAGAACACATCAGACGGACGAACCGCTTTACCAAACAACCTTGGAAGTCCCAACACAACCGAAAAAAACAACCATGAAAAAAACCATTCTGCGCAACGTCCACCTTCTGGGCCTTGCTTGGTTCTGGCATTGAAGAGACAATTCCCCCCTGATTACTTAATGAACCTGGATACTGCTTCTTTCTCCTTCAGGCGAAATGAGTTAGCGCGACTGGTCATCCGTTCCTGCATCTGGCCTGGGGTTTGTGCGGGGCTGCAGGCTCTGACTGGCGGGACCATTGCAACGGTGAAAGCCGACTTGCAGCTGCGCACATCAGGCCGCATGGATGTGATTGGGCGTCACCCTTGAACGATCTCCACGAGGTGGGTCGGCAACACTCCCCCTTTTTTAATTGAGACGAAATTAGCAATTTCTATTCGTCCACTACCGGGCCCAGGTCAACAACAGCAAGACAGTGGAAGCGGTGGGAGGTGGGCGCAGAGCCTCCCTGGCCTGTCCCTGTGCCTGGCAATCCCTCGACGGAGATTTGGGAACCGATGGAACAGGGCGACGGGGGAGGAGGCTAGGGGTGCCTTGATCGTGCCGTCGCTTCAGGGCCGAGCCTGCGGAAGGTGCTCCCGTCCCAGCTCCTTCTTCCTCCCGCAGCCGTAAAACCTACCTAATTCCTAATTCACCACCCACCACCACGCTCTTTCCACCCCCTTCCGCTCTTTTGCACCCAATCCTCCGGAGCACCGATCACGACTCCGAAGCCGGGACGGCCACCAACTTCACATCGTCTCGAGACGTGTGATCTGTCACTCCTTTGACTCCCCGTCTTGCCAACAGGCGCGCCATTCATTTCTACACCGACAAGCGACGACGACTTCGCCTGTCACGACATTCTTTTAGATCGCAGCTTTGGGTTTTTGGTGGTCTGATCCCAAATTATTCGCGGCTTTACGGTGAACTCGCTGCGTGGTTTCCGAAGTCGGCTCTGGTCAATCGCCAATTGTTGGGAATAGATCGACTATCAGTTCTGGTATTGCTTTTCCGCGTCGAGGACCAGGAGCTTCTCGCCATTTTCCGTTCTGTGGCACGACTGTTATGACAACACGCTCTCGCACTGCCCAAGGTCGACAATCTCTTGCTGTTTTCTCAAACGCCAACCGAAACATACTATTTGACGTCAGCCCCGCGGCTATTGCCAAATTGGTGCTTCGATCCGAGAACGTGTGTTGGGAGAACACTGGGTATCGATGATGGAGAGCGGGATTGTTGGGGGCGCCTACGCCATGGGCTCTCGAGTCCCTGTCAGGCGGCGCGACAATATGGGCACGACGACATCGTCCCTTGGATTTAAGGTCCCGTCTCGGGTTCTGTCGGCGCGGGCTGAAGAGACGACTGAGTGCAAAGATCCCCAGTTTTGCACGAAGCCGTATTCCGCGTCCACGATGACCCTTGCCATCGTTCTCGGAGTCTGGTAAGTGCGCCGAAGACTGCAGCCAGCTGATGCCCTTGACTTACATTGTCCGCAGCATTCCGCTCGTCGCGGCCATCTGCGTCTTTACGTACCTTCATATCAGAAATAAGAAGAAGCAGCGAATGGAGGACCTGAATGATCCCCACAAGTCGTTAGATTTCGGATTGGAGGGAGGTGCCCGTGCTAAAGGGTCACGCAAGAGTCTTATTAGCAGGGAGAAGGACAGCCAACCACGATTCAACCGCCAGCAGATGTCGATGGATATGAATCTGTCTAGCCCGTACCTCCTGCCGCCCGAGGTTCACAACTCGCGCGAATCCCTCAATTCCCTGGCTAAAACGCTCCACACCAACGAAGACCCCTACAGGCCGGTCGGGCAGTTCAATGGGAGCGAGGTTGGCTCGATCCGTTCGTTCTCCAAGGGTCACGAGGGCGCCTCCATCTACACTCGGTCAAGCAGCCGCGCAGATGCCACGCAGATGTCTCCCGGGGGCTATGGTTCTCCTTCTCGACAAAATTCCATCCCTATGTCACCTCTCATGCCACCTGAGCCGACCCACATGAAACCGGATCAGCCGTCGCCAGACCCGACTCTCATGCCACCAAGTGCCCCTCCCATGGGACCTCTACCGCCTATTGGAACCGCGTCTGCGGGATCGCCCCGGGATATGAATGAAGGTCTCGCCATCGGAACCGCGATCCAAGAGCCGCCCGCTGTTGCGCAAAAGTCTCCCGGCCTGCCTCCGCCATCGCCTTTGCAGCCCAGCCCGGCCGATTCGGGCGTGGCTGTGCAGTATGATAGTGTCGATAACCCCTTTGAGAAACCGGTAGCCCAGGAAGTCCCGACTCCAACGGAACCCTCGACCGTGGGTCTTGGTCTCTCCTCTCACCCCCAGCCTCAGCGTGCATCCATCCGGTCTTCCACTTCATCATACGACAGCCGAACGACAAGCCCGCCACCGAACAGGGCCCAGCATGCTTCTATGTCGGCGCCGATCATCGAGGAACCGGAGCCTCTTGATTACTATGACTTCGACTTTGCCGACATGCCAGAAATGCCTCGGGGTCAGCGCTCGCCTTCGCCGGCGAACCCCAATGGTCAACTTGATGTGGATGAGCCAAGAGGCCGGAACATGCAGAGGACCTCCCAAATGTTTGAGCAGCAGAGTGCGGCCCGCCAGAGCGGTCTGGGCGTCCCTAACCAGGATAACCGCCGCCTCTCCGTTGGCTTCCGCCCACTGCCGCCTGATGAGATCATGGAATCCGAGGACCCCGAATACAGGGCTAACCGCATCCGCTCCTTCTACAAGGAGTACTTTGAAGACGTCTTGAGACCGGAAGACAGGCCGCCGATGCCACCGATGCCGCTGATGACGCAACAACAGCGGCAGGCGCAGCAGCAGCAGCAGCAGCAGCAGCAGCAGCAGCAACAAGGGCAACAGCACCATCAACACCAACATCATCAAAGTAACACGAGCTACTACGAGGATTATGACCCAAGCTATGCCCAGGATGCCCCGTATTTTGATCCTGCCAGCAACTCGTTCGTTATGCCCTATGCGCAGCCCGTGTCTCGCAGGGCAATGACCCCTCCACCGTCGGGCCAGAGATTCCCGGGCCCAAGGGGACCGCCGCGTGGGTCCCACGGTTCTCCGGCCGGTATGAGGTTCCCACCGAACATGCGGGGCCCTCCTCGACCGGGCTCGTCTGTGTCCAACCAGCTGGGCAACCCCTCGCGCCCAGGATCATCGGCGTCGGGTGCCTATGGCCGGGTCCGTGCCGGGTCCGCCATGTCGGGGAGCCGATCCGGTAGCCGGTTTGGCGGTCCCCGCAAACCAATGCCTCCCCCTGCCGACCTTCCCACGCTCCCCACCCCATCCAAGCTTACGGACGACTCTTTCGGCATCTTCAACGCCGCTGATTTCGCACCGCCCGAGGGGTTTGCGGAGCGGGCTCGTGGCCGTTCTCAAAGTCCTTCCGGGGAGCGTCGCCCTTACAAGATGCCCGTGCCTTCCCACTCGCCCTTAGTGGACACCGTTGAAGACCTCCCCGCGCTACCGAGCCCGTAAGTTGATGCTACGTATTTAGTCTCTGGTTGAAGCCTTACTAACACCACAATAGTTCTCTTCTGCAGAAATCGAGCACCTTCACAGGCCTTGACTTTGCTCCGCCCCGCAAGTTCGCCGACGCGGACAACCAAAGCGATGCCGGTTCGATCCGCAGCAACCGCAGCGGACTCTCAGCCGCCCACGCCAACGCCATCCGCGGCGGTGCGGGGCGCGTCAGTAGGCTCCCGGGTGATCAAGTCTTCACTCAAGCGGCCCTGGGCAAGTCGCTCAAGCCGGCATGGGGCATGCGTGATTAAAATTGCCACTTCATCACTCTCCACGTTTTAATCACGATCGTTCGAACAGGTTGGCTGGCCGGCCATCCACGGTTTCTTATTCCTGTGGCCAGCCGTTAAAGGGTTTTATGGCATACAGCTGGTGTCATGTCACGTCAACATATCATTACAGCATGTCTCGGGCGTCATCGTAACAATCGCTTGGTTCTTATTTCCCTCTGGTCACTTCGTTTCTTTCGAACAGCAACAGCGCAGGCGGTCTCGCAAGCAAATCCTTCCTGTTCCAGCCTCATGGTTACATACGCACCTGAGCATGATGACCTCGCTCTCGGATACAGCATCTATCCACCCATGTACGTTTTGTGGTGTCGATCTGTACATACAAGCTATTGCAAAGCATGGCATTTTTTGGTTGACGGTTCGGTGGTCGATCGCATTTACACAGCTATCTTTATAGACGGAGAGGAGAATTGGGGTTTGGGCTTGGGTAATGCTATTCAATTGAACTTTATTGCCACAAAGGCTTTCTTTCTGACATGCGCCATGGCGCTGTTGTAACATGGCATATCATCATATCCTGATTGCTAGGCTAGTATGCAGCTCCTGAGACGGGCATATATTCGCGTGTCCCATACGAAGTATGCACGACCGCATCAGTCCTCAAACACAATCGCCGCCTTGATGGCCGTCTTGTTCCGGATGCTATCCAGTGCCTCGCCAAACTGCTCGAGCTTGAACACCTTGTTGACGATACCCTTCGTCTTGATCTTGCCCGAGTCGAGGTACTCAACCGTTTGTGCTATTCACATTTGTTAATTCTGTCATACATGCATACAAGTCAGGAGAGAGGGCAACATACGGAACATATGAACTTCGGAAAACGATCCAATAATCCGCAGCTCATCCCCAAAGATCTTGGACGGCGGCCAGGTGACCCGCGCCGCGTTGGCGTACACACTGTCAAGTCACGAACAACGCCCGTCAGCACAGCCACTCTTCATCACAAATCCATACACCCCCTTCTTCACACCCAAGCAACCAAGACCGGACAGAGTGGAAACCCGCCAGCAAAAAAAAAATTGGAGATAGGAAGGGGGAAAGGGAGAGAAGAAGACGAACCCATAAACAACCAACGTCCCGCCCCGGCGGCAGTAGTTGATGGCGTCCTCCAGGATCCGCACCGACCCGGTCGCCTCCACCACGATGTCGAACCCGTGCGGGTTGTCGCGCTTGATCTGCTCAAACTGCGCCGCCGGGTCGCTCCGCGACAGCTCCACGTAGGTGTCGGCCGCGTCCAGCTGCTTGGCCAGCTCCATCTTCAGCCCGGCCGGGGCCGCGATGGTCAGGTTGGTTACCCCGTTTTGGCGGAGGAGTTGGGCTAGCATCTGGGCGGTGGGGGTGGAGGTGTTAGTGGTTGGGTTGGGTTGGGTTGGGTGATTCAGACGGGAAAGGGGTAGGGTAGGGCAGGGCGGGAGGGAGGTGGCTTTACCAGTCCGGTTGGTCCGGCGCCAAACATCAGCACGCTGGATCCCAGCCGCGGCCGGATTCGGTCCAGCCCGTGGGCGGCGCAGGATGCCGGCTCGATCAGGGTCGCTTCGACGTCGCTGAGGTTGTGGATCTGGAAGACCTTGGCTTGCGGGTAGGCGCAGTACTCGGCGAAACCGCCCGGCAGGTTGATGCCGTGGCCGGTCCACTGGGGTAGAGTCAGTTAGTAAAGGAATATTTCGCCCTTGTTGTGGTAGTCCAAGCGGGGGCCGAGTGAGGACGTACGTTCTCGCAGAGCAAGCCTTCGCCACGGCGGCAGTAGAAGCAATGGCTGCACAGCTCCGAGTTGTCTGCTGCGACGCGGTCGCCGACCTTGAAGCTGGTAACTTTGGGGCCGACGGCGGCCACGACGCCCACGGTCTCATGACCGGGGATGAGCGGGAATTCAGCAATGAACTCGCCTTCGTGGATGTGCTGGGAGGAATATGTTAACCGCTTTGTTGCGGGACCTCGCCGAGAGTAAAGTAGATTACCAAGTCTACATGGGAGTTAGTCCAGGTCTCAGAAGTGCTCGTTCAGGGTCAGTTGTCATACCTGTTCCGCACACACCGCATGCCTTCACCTTGACGAGGACATCATCCTCACGCAACACGGGAAGAGGCACATTGACAATTTCAAAATCCTCAGGCTTGTTGTATCTACATGATGTGTCAGAGTACGAGGGTGTTTAACGGGCTAGGCCATAGGATCCGAGCATTTAGAGGAATGCTACCAGCCAGACCACTTCAATAACTCACCTCAACGCCTTCATCTCCTTGGGAAGCTTCGAGACGGAACCCATTTTCTTGGTGTTGAGGGGTTGCCAAGTAATTGTTCTTGTAAGTGATGAGATAAGTTGACGCTAACTAACAAAGCGTAAGAGCACATTGAACCCAAGGAAGGGTGGAAGGGAAAAGAGGGGCATGTTTATATCGAGTCCCAGGACAAAGAGGGCGGCACTGGAAGCCGAGGAAGTGCCCCTGTGGTGCCTTGATTTGGCATCGACAACAACGCCCCAAACCTCAAGAGTCAAGGATCGACCTGGGCTGACTGTTGACCACAAACCATTTGACCCACTCTTCTGTCTGAACTTGGCTTCTCCCCGCGCTCCCATGTGCCACCCGAGCCACCTTGGTATGGTGGCAAACCAGATTGGTGGAGCTCGGTGTTGTTGAATGGTTTCTTGGTTGACATTAGCCGAAGTGGAGGAGCTGTTTTGCCTTAGACGGCGTTGACAAAGCAATGCAGTTTCAAGGAACTGATAGGCTGACTCGAGCATGACTGATTCAAGTTGTTTTCAACGTCAGCAAGCAATGGGTGAATAGGAATCACGGTGAAACCTTAGCATCAGTATCAACATCGACTCGATTCGCTACATTCCGGAACCGGCCGAGTGCCTTCAGCTGAACGATAAAAAGCTCCCCTCGGATTGTTCGTAAACTCATCAATTCCCGCGACCGGCCGGTCGACAGTAAGTACTACGAGCAATCGAGTGCGAGTAAAAATCGTATTGACCGTAAATGATGACCCTGAATGCAGAAGTTTTCCGAATGATCTCTAACCACCAACTCCACGCGCAAACCACTCACGGTCCTGGCGAGTAGGTGCATTGCCGGTCGACCCTATTACTCTCTGAGACGTAGAGTACATGTCGTGCCATGCCGTTATGCCGTTGCTGGCAACCCAAGAGATAGAGAGATTATCCGCCATCCGCTTACGAGGGAGGGGCCTCCTCACCACGGCCGCCACCACGGCCACGGCCGAAACCGCCACGGCTGTTGGAGAAATCAAGTCAGTAAACCGAGTCCAAGAACCGTACCCCGCATAACTTCACCACCGGGCCAACTTACAACTGGGGAGCAAAGTCGCTCGGCGCACCACCCTCCTTGCCCTCGCCAGCATCCCGGCGCCTGTAGCCGCCCTCACGGTCACCACGGTCACCACCACGGCCACGGCCACCACCGAACCTCCGCTCACCGCGCTCCTCGCCCAGCATACCGCGGGGCGGGGCGTGGGACCGCTGCTGCTTGATGTGGGTAGCCGGGACAATCTCGGCGGGGAGGTGCAGCCACTCCCGGAGGTAGTCGAGACCCTCGGGGGTCAGGGTGTAGTAGTAGTATTGCCACGAGAACTGGGTCTTGACGTAGCCACGCGAGGTCAGGGACTGGCAAGCCTTGATGACGAAGAGGTTGCGGATGCCGGTCTCGTGGGTGGTCTCATAGCTGCGAGGAGTAATGAGTTAGCATCCGAGGGTCTTATTGGGGACGAGTGCTCGGGTTTCGTGATGTTGAATATCGCGTATCGCGGTTGCAACGCAGCATTTCGATCGAGGAAAAATCGGGGGCGGTTGTGTGATGGATTCGGTTGGACCTACTTCTTTGCCGCGACCATGACGCCCTCACGGAAGAGGTACTGTCTCAAATGTTAGCTCCAGCTTCAATCAGACGCGTTCGCCCAGAAAACCACCATCTCTGGTCTTCTGGAACGAACAAAAACCAAAAAAATGGCATACCTCATGGATCGCCTTGCGATCAGCCTTGGGAATAAGCATCTTGGCGACTAGACCGATGTCGACACAATTGATGGATCTTGGTCGGTGAAAGTGTCGGCGATGGGGAGTCGAGCTCTTCAAAATTCAAGATCGCAGTGATTTGTGGGCTGGCGGCGCCGAAATTCCCATCAGGTAGTAGGGCTCGAGATTAGCGGGGGCACACGCTCTTGGCAGCTGATAATTCTGGCGCAGCTGGAGACGCCTGGTGTGGCGTACGGACCCACCTAGTAGTCACGTGATCAGTGCGCCAGACGGCTTACCTAAGCACCTAAGTCAACGCCATGCAGGTGCCATTGCGCGACAGGGATTGGAAGTTCATCTTCAGCCCGGTTCCCCATCCTCGATCATCCAAGATCAACGCGCAGCAACCCGGACAGCACTTCCCACTTCGCGTCGTCGATACTGCGCCGTTTTCAATACATCCTTTAAAGGCCACAACCAGCCCACCGGGGCGGTCAGCGGATCCCGAAGCTCATTCCTACGCTCACCAACGGCGATCGCCAGTCAATTGAAAGGCCTCCAGCGCAACCTCTGTCGACGATCAAGATGGCGCCGAGTAAAATCAATGTCCTGATCACGAGCTTCGCCGGCACGGGCCTCCCTCCTACCCTCTCCCTCGCCCTGCCACCAGCAACACCCATAACCACCCTCCTCGACGAACTCGACAGCCGCCTCCCCCCATCCGCCACAACATCAACCACACGCCTGCTCCTAACAACCCTCTCCAACCGCTCCATCCCGCTCACCTCCACCCTCCCCCTCTCCCACTACCTCTCCACCACCGAAGACTCCCCCCCCACCAACCACCACCACCACCAAGATGCCAGCACCACCACCATCCTCCCCCTCCGCCTCTCGGCCCCCTTACCCGGCGGCAAGGGCGGATTCGGGTCGCAGCTGCGGGCGGCGGGCGGGCGCATGTCGAAGCGCAAGAAGGGCGGCGCGGGGTCCGCGGAGGAGCACGGGTCGTCGCGCAACCTGGACGGGCGGCGGCTGCGCACGGTGACGGAGGCCAAGGCGCTGGCCGAGTACCTGGCCATCAAGCCCGAGATGGACCGGCGCGAGAAGGAGGAGCGCCGCAAGCGCTGGCAGGAGATCGTCGAGACGACCGAGCGCCGGCAGGAGGAGATCAAGTATGGCAGTCGGAAAGTGGGGCTGGATGGGAAGTGGGTGGAGGACCGCGAGGAGGCCGGCGAGCGGACCCGTGAGGCGGTGTTGGAGGTTATGCGGAAGGGGGTGTATCGGGATAATTTGGTTGGGGAGCGGGCTGCTGCGGGGAGTGGTTCGTCGGCGGATGAAGAAGGGGAGGATGAGGTCATGCAGGATGGCGAGGGGGAGGAGAGTGGGAGTTCGAAGGCGACCACGCCTCCTTCGGAACCGGAGCCGGCGCGTGATGTCAAGGGAAAGGGGAAGGGGAAGGAAGTTGTGAATGGGAATGGCAATGGGAACGGGAATGGTCAGGCGAGGAAGTTTGTTGGGTTTGATGAGGATGACGAGTTTATGAGCTCGTCCGACGAGGAGAGTGAAAGCGAAACAGCGAAAGCATAAGGGGAAACCAGAGGTGGCTGGTTGTAGTATTATTGTGCTGGTTTAAGAGCTTCTCGTGTTGGACAGAGCACTCTTGGTCAAGGGCTACGGTGGCGTTAAGGATTCTGCAACGGTTTACAGAAATTGATGATACCAGTCACTTTGCGTTCGCAATTTGAAGCACAACAATACTTTCCTCTCCTGCTCACCTCCTGTCACCGGGTAAGCATACAAACCGAGTACCCCAACTCTATGTGCATTCCCCTGACTGCCCTGAGTCTAATGTAACATGGTCCAGGTTGGATGCATTCTCCCGCCAGCAACTAACTTCGTTCACAAAATTCCCTTACTGGTCCAGACGGGCCGGGAAGTTGCCAGCCTCTGCGGGTGCGTTAGTGTCATTTCGTCCGGATTTGAAACTCGGCCGCGAGAGTCATACCTCTCTGCGCATCCCACCGCTCATACCACGCGCTGGGGCATAGGGACCGATAAGCGAGCCAGAACTGCACGTATCCGTTGGTTTAGCATCTGCATTCTAAAGCATATCCCTCCCAGGGATACCTCCAACAGCAAAGGCGGGCGAGCTAACCTGGCGGCAGGGGGCGAAGTCCTCGCCCTTGGCGATGATGCACTTGTGGTAGTCGACGTAGTTTTGCCAGCAGTGCTTGGTCTGGTTGACGTTCGGGAAGCGGGCGTCGGCACCTAGGGAGTAGATACGTTCGTCAGATCGAGTTGCACTGATCGTTTCGGCCCATCCCCCCTCTCGTCGTCATAGTCCCCCCTCTTGCTTCCCCCAATTCGTTCGCGCAACAGCCAATTCGGATCCAACTCGGGGTATCTGCAAAATGAAAGCGGCGGTGCATACCAGCTGCCGAAAGCGTTAGTAACGGGTTCCGCACGATCGAACCGAGATCAGGCCATGTATTTTCGCCGAGGGAATTTGCGGCGTTGGGGAGCTCTCAATCGTACCTGTGACGAACTTGAAGGGCTTAGTAACGCGCTCGTCGTCGGACATGTTGGGCGAATTTAGGAGCTGACGGGGCGAGGCAGCTTCAATGCGGCTGGCGGATTGATTGACGTCGTCGTCGTCGTGGGAATTGGCCAAAGTTTGGGAGAGGTGAGGTCAGGTCAGGGCACTTTCGGCTTCGGGAGTCCACGCTCCAAGCACACAGCATCATGCGCAAAGCGGGCCGGCAGAGTGTGGACAAAAGATGTGAGGGGCAAACGGCCTGGGGCCTGCCAGATGATCCGATTTCTTTGTAGCCAAGGCTTGGCTGATGGGCTCACTGGTCAAACAACCCTGAAATCATGCTGCTTTTTGTGGGGACCAGCTCAAGGACCCGAGCTCCTCTCTCCCATGGTCGCTAAATCGTGACGCCAACTTCCCGAAGCTCAGAACCCCCCCCAAACGGGCTGCTGCGCAACCACAGTTTTCCCCCAGAGGAATATCTCCCCTCACCATCATTCAAGATGTACGCCACGCGGGCTCTGCGGATGTTCCGCCCCACGACTCGCATGATGCGGCCGGTGCCGGTAGGCAATCCCTTGCGCCAGTTTTACTCAATTGCATGAGAACTGACCCGCCATGTTTACCAGAAGGAGGAGCAATCTGGTATGTAAAGCCATTCGCCAACTGCAACCCCCGACGGCATCGTCAGCGGTCCGGCTGCAGTGGGATTGAGTGGCTAGGAAGACTGACATGGACGCCGTCGACTCGTAGCGCACACTGTTTCGCAGCGTCTCCGCCGTCTCAAGCGGGTTCCGCCTGAGTTGTGGCCCCTCGGTGAGCACCCACGATATGTCCTTGCCCGTTTTAGGCGGCATGTTATTTACACTCGTCATAGGTATCGTCGTCGCCTTCGCCGTCTCGGCCGCCGTTTACTCGAGCCTCCGCCACTTCATGGTCGACAAGACCATCCGCCTCAAGAGGCAAAACCGTGCCGCCGATGCGCACCATGGAGCCCATCATGAGGAGCACCAGGAGGGTCACCAGGAGGAGAAGCACTAAGGGAGACCAGCCGTGTGTGTGGGTGTTAGGGACGGCGGAAGGGTCACAGGTAGACTTAGATGGCCGGAACTTGTATACGAAGAGCAGATGGAGCTGGCTGAAGGTACCGGGAAGCTATTCAGGCTCGGCGTGTGTCAATACTGCTCAAGGCGTGAACACAAACATGCATTTCCTTGATCTGCAAAGCTCTTTTCGGAAGCAGTCCCCAACGCCGCGGCTATGCATTTCCTTGGTATCGACTTGAACCCTCTGTCTTAGACTCGCGAAGCCCACATATAACTGTACGGTATCTGTTCCTGAGTTCCACCGATACAAACCATCATTCCGGTTTCGGCCCAGCAACATCCAGCCCCTCTAGCCCCTGCATCGGGTCGTCGGGCCTCGCGTTTTGAGCCTGGTCCGTGGCGAGCCTGTCCTCCTCGCTAACAGCATTCTCGGCCAACCACCCTTCCTACACCGAGAGGTCAACACCAGTCCCATTTCAGAAGTGAAAAATAAACTGAGGCAAAAAAGACTAACCTGCTCCCAAACAGCGGTCTTCCCGCCGAGCGCCTGACCCGCGCTCTTGGGCGCCTTGGCCGCCGACACCTTGATGACTCTCCCGAACAGCTCGGCCTGGTCCATGTTGTCGATGGCCTCCTTGGCGTCCTCGACGTCCTCGAACTCGACGTAGGCGAACCCGCGGTGCGGCTCGGCCGCCGCCGTGCTGGGGTTCTCGTTCTTGGGCAGCGCCACGTCGGCGATCTCGCCGAAGGGCAGGAAGGCTTCTTGGAGCGTCGTCCGGGTCACGGCGGGGGCGAGCCCGCCGACGTAGACGGTGGATTTCCAACGGGAGGTGTCTGTCATTTTTATGGTTTCGTTTTTTTGAGGTGGTGAGGAGGGACGGGTTGCGTGTCTGAGTGAAATGGGCAGCCCGGTGATGAGGTCGTCCTCTCGTTTTTGGCTCTCTTAAATTGGATCACGGTTGGTCGCTCCGTCGTTTTATCCACCGCCGTGCTTGAAAAAGTCGCCAGATTCTTGTGGGACTTATTTATGCTGTTGTATAAGAGTGAGATTCGCCCGTTGTTGATGAAGATGGATATCACGTGCTTTGGCAGTTATTAAAGTAGAGAATGGATGTTGAGCCGTGAGAAGCTTGAAGTGATGCCCCGCCTGCCTGCCCGTTCTAAGCTCTCTTGAATTCGCTGGCTGTGATTTTAACTTTGATGCGCCATCCTTGACTTTAGCTCCGGCAAAAGAGCATATTGTGGTTGAACTGATGTAATAGAAAAGAAATATCTTCTATAACTATAACTAAACCTAATCATTCAAGTCTCTTATTTAATCAAGGCTCCTACTCTTTGTGGTTGAGGAGTGAAAGGTGCGAAGGCCAGAGTAGCACAGGGTTAGGGTATCTTGTCGATTTCGTTGTCACTTGCGGTTAGACAGCCGCCAAATTCTGGGGCGCATCCCCTGAAGACGCATTGCCTTGCTGGTTGCTTGCCCTGGCATCAAGGGCAATCTGGCAACAGGCCGCACCGATCCCGACTTGCACCGAACTGCACCGCACACCGTCCACCCTACGCCCTCACGGCTCGACGCTTGACGCGGTAGGGATTCTGGTGTTTAATTTCCTCTCGACCCAATTGTTTCGCCTACCCTTTCAATAATTCGAATAACCACCAACAACCCCCACTTTACAACGTAACACCGCCCTCGTCGTCTCTCCCCGAGTCGATCCCTATCCGACCTTCGCCATGGTCCGGTTGAGAGAGATCCCGCGGACTGCGGCCTTCGCCTGGTCTGCCGGTCCGAACCCAGTATTGGTTACAGGCACCAGGTCCGGCGCAGTCGATGCCGACTTCTCAGACGAGACCAAGCTCGAGCTATGGGACCTCAACCTAGACGCTCTCGATCAGGGCCTGGAGCTACAGCCGGTAGCCGGCATCAGCACCGAGTCCAGGTACGCGCATCGCATGGCTAGGCGTAGTCTCGACGCTAACACCATGAAAGATTTTACGACATAGCATGGGGCGCCCCCAGCGACGAGCACCCGCGGGGTGTCATCGCCGGCGCGATGGAGGACGGCTCGCTACAGTTGTGGGATGCCGCGAAGCTTCTTGCTGGCGAGGAGGCAGTCATGTCGCGCGATACCAAGCATACCGGGCCGATCAAGGCACTACAGTTTAACCCCCTGCGCCCCCAAGTACTCGCCACCGCTGGCTCAAAGGGCGAACTCTTCGTCTGGGACATCAACGACACCTCGACCGCCTTCCGCCTCGGCACCGCTGCCGCCCACGACATCGACTGCGTGGCCTGGAACCGGAAGGTGTCCAATATTCTGGCGACGGGCAGCGCTGGCGGTTTTGTGACAGTGTGGGATCTGAAGACCAAAAAAGCCTCGTTGACCTTGAACAACAACCGCAAGCCTGTCAGCGCGATCGCTTGGGACCCGACCAACTCCACCAACCTCCTGACCGCCACCTCCGACGACAACACCCCGCTGATTTTGCTGTGGAACCTCAGGAACTCTCAGGCGCCCGAGAAGACCCTGCAGGGGCACGACCAGGGCATTCTGTCATTGTCGTGGTGTCAGCAGGACCCGGGCCTGTTGATCTCCTGCGGCAAGGACAACAGGACCCTCGTATGGAACCCGCAGACTGGGGAGCGATATGGCGAGTTCCCGGAGGCCACCAACTGGACCTTCTTGACGCGCTTCAACCCTGGCAACCCCAACCTCATGGCCACCGCCTCGTTCGACGGCAAAATCACCGTCCAGACGTTGCAGAACACGAATGCCTCGGTTGTGCCCGCCGCACAAACTAGCACGGACGACGATGACTTCTTCGCCAAGGCGCCCACCCAACTTCAGGGCGCGTCGTTCTCCCTCGTGAGGGCGCCAGTTTGGCTCGAGCGGCCGGTCGGTGTTTCTTTCGGTTATGGCGGCAAGCTTATCACCTTTAAAAAGAATGACACGCCTGCCGGTCAACCCAGATCCTCCAAGATCCAGATATCCAGCTTCTCGGTCGATTCCGATATCGGCTCTGCTACCGAGAAGTTCGAGGAGGCGTACAGGCGCGGAGATGTCGCCGCCATCTGCGACACCAACGCTGCTGACGCCCAGACGGAGGAAGAGAAGGCTGACTGGCAGGTGTTGAAGGCGCTGAGCGAGTCAGACGGGCGCACCAAGATCCTCGAGTATCTCGGTTTCACCAAGGACGAGGAAGCCCCCAGCTCTCCCGAACAGGCGGAGGCCACCGAGCCCAAGGAAGAGCCGAAGGAGACGGGGCTGGCCCCGCCCCAACCCAACGGCGACGACGCGAAGAAGAAGCACAAGCGTGTGACGAGCATGTGGGGTGATCTTGACGAGGGTGATGATTTCCTGTCTGACCTCACCCCTGCCAAGGGCGCCAAGACGGACAAGCCCTTCCAGCTGCTGGGCGAAGGCAACACGGCCGAGGACCAGGTAACCAGGGCTATCATCCTCGGTAACTTTGAGAAGGCCGTCGATATCTGCCTGAAGGAGGACAGGGTCGCTGATGCCTTTATCCTCGCCAACTGCGGCGGAAAGGAGCTTGTTGACAAGGTGCAAACTTCCTACCTCGCTCAGAAGAAGGGCAGCCCGAGCTACTTGCGGCTTATCAACTCGGTCATCGGCAAGAACCTGTGGGACGTCGTGTACAACGCGGATCTTGGCAATTGGAAGGAGACCATGGTCACGCTCTGCACCTTTGCTGAGCCCTCCGAGTTCCCCGATCTTTGCGAGGCCCTCGGCGACCGAATTTACGAGTCTGGCTCGAGGAAGGATGCCTCCTTCTGCTACCTCGTGGGCTCCAAGCTCGAAAAGGTGGTGGATATCTGGGTTGTTGAGCTCCAGGAAGCGGAGCAGGCCGGGCTACAGGAGGCCAGCAACGACTCCACCTTCTCGATCCACGCCAGGTCGCTGCAGCACTTCATCGAGAAGGTCACCGTCTTCCGCCACGTCATCAAGTTCGCCGACGACGAGAAAGAACTCGCGGAGGGCTGGAAGCTTGGGTCGCTGTACGACAAGTATACTCAGTACGCGGATATCGTCGCCGCCCACGGCCAGTTGGCTGTCGCGCAGAGATACCTGGACCTCCTTCCGACCAACTTCCCCGCCGCCGAAGTGGCCAGGAACCGCGTCAGGCTCGCTACCCAGAAGGCTGCCCCCCAGGTCCCTCAAGTTGCCCAGCGTCAAACCGCCCCCATCTCTCGTGCGGCCTCCCGTGGCCCAGCGCCGATGGGCTACCAGCAGCCAGCGTCAATCCCCCCGCCCGGCCCCAGTCACTCCAACCCCTACGCGCCACCCGCTCCAGTCCAGGCCGTTGCGCCGTCGCCCAATCCGTACGCGCCTTCTACCGCGTCCCAATTTGCGCCGGCCGGAGCGTCCCCGTACGCACCGGCTGGGTATACGCCTTCCGCCCCGGCACCCGGGGGATATGGCGCCCCCCAGACCTTCACTCAGCCAGGAGCGCCGGTCCCTCCCCCTCCGAGAAACACTGGTCCTCCGCCCAAGATCCACAAAGATCCGGGCAGCTGGAATGATGTGCCTATGGTCACAAGGCCTCCGGTCCGCAAGACTACACCGAGCGTGGCACCTATCACGGGGCCTTTTGGCGGCCAGGCAGGGTTGCAAAGCCCTCCGCCTACCGGGCCTTATCAGCGGAGCGCGCCCACTCCTCCGCCTCCGCCTCCCAAGGGATCTGCCCCCCCTCCTCGCAGCGTGACATCACCACCTGTTGGGCCGCCGCCGTCGGGCCAGTTCCCCGGGCGTCCGGCTTCGGTGACGTCAAACCCCTCCAACCCTTATGCGCCTCCACCGGTGGCAGCAGGCGCCGGGATGCCCTCTCCGATGGTCCCTCCGCCCGCTGGACGGACCGCATCCCCATACAACGCTCCCCCCGCCGGTCCCCCGCCGTCCAACAGATACGCGCCGGCACCGTCAGCGCAGCCATACGGCCACGGGCCCACATCCACCCCGCTAGCGCCTCCTCCGGCTAACCCGTATGCACCTGCACCGGCGGCTCAACAACCCATGGCACCTCCTCCCCAGCAATTCACCGCGCCGCCACCTCAGGCCTCTCGGCCACCCGTCGGGCCCCCGCCCATGTCGGGACCTCCCCCGGCCGCGGGCGGCCCCCCGCCAGCAGCCCGAGCCCCCCCGCCGCAGCAGACCCCTCCGCCGCCGCGCGCGTCGGCGCCTCCCCCGCAAGCGGAGCGGCACCCGGCGGGCGACCGGTCGCACATCCCGCCCGGCGCGCAGCGCATGGTGGAGCTCCTGAGCCAGGACATGCAGCGCGTGGCGTCCAAGGCGCCGGCGACGTTCGCGCCGCAGGTCAAGGACACGCAGAAGCGGCTCGGCCTGCTGTTCGACCACCTCAACAACGGCGAGCTGGTCCGCCCGGACACGGTCGAGCAGCTGACGGCGATTGCCGAGGCGATTGCCGCTAAGCAGTATGATGCTGCGTCTAAGGGGCAGATGGATATCTTTAAGGATAAGGTGGAGGAGTGTGGGCAGTGGATGGTAAGTTTTCTTCTTTGCTTCTTCTCCTCCCGGCTGTTTGTTGCTGTTGTTTGATGCTAATATTGGGGGGGGGGTGTAGGTTGGGCTGAAGAGGCTGATTAGCATGAGCAAGGCTACGCCTTGATTGTGTTACGGGGTGGATTCAGGGGTTGGTTCAGGGGTAGGTTCGGGGCGGGGAGTGAAGAACGGGCGGTTGTGTTTATGGTTAGGATTAGAATGTAGCCAGGCGAAGAGAAAATGCGAGTTGATAGATTTATGACTTGGGCGTGCTGAGTGGAGAGTGATTGAGGCTGGAGTTGGGTAGAGTCCCCTCTCTGTGCATGCTCAGGGGGACTGTTTATTCTGCAAGGGTGTGTTCTGTCAACTGCCACGTCTCTCAGCCAACCCGAACCCTTCACGCTCAAAATAAATTCGCCGTTGAGCTCCATCGATAAGATAAGAGCAGGGACCTTCTGGATGCGACAACTCAGCAAGCCTCCACAAGACCGCTTCATTCAACACGTTTGTCCACTGAGCGAGCTCGACGTCACGAGGGCATATCGTCGCCCAACAATTTATAATTTGCGCCAACCTCCAACCACACACCACTAGTACTATCTACACACTCACATAAACGCTCGACCGGGAAAAGAGAGACAGGCAAACGATGACGGAAATGTTGACATCAGACGAAGAAGCTGCCGCGGCACGTGCTGCTGAGCAGGCGCGCCAACGCAAGGCCCGTCGCGAGGCGAAGATTAAGGCCGGCGCCGGGGATAGGTTGAATAGAATCACCGGTTTGGGAGGGGGCGTTCCGCGAGGTGAGTTCCGCCATAAGTAGATATCCTGTCCAACCAACAAACAGCTAGTTAACCACCCCCGTGTTCTCTAGACCCCGCGCCCGCACCGGCAGCCACAGCGACGACCACGACACCGAGCGCTCCAGTTAGTACCGCCGCAGCCCAGCATGCCGATCCCGAAGAAGTCGACATCTCGGAGCACTTCTACCAGCCCCAGACCACCGCGCGAGTGCCATCCCCCAACACCAACATCTCCGACGCCCAGCTTCGCCAGATGATGCTCGGTGTCGACCAGCCCGGCACCGCCACCCCTCCCATGCCGGGCATGCCGGGTATGCCCACCGCGCCGCCAGGCATGGAAGAGGACCCGATGATGCGCATGATGATGCAGATGCTCGGCGGCGGTGGCGGCGCCGGCGGCATGCCCGGGATGCCCTTCCCGCCGTCCACAGGCCCCGGCGGCGCGGCCCAACCCTTCCCACCTCAACAACAACAACAACAAGCCGCCACCACCCGCAGCGCCACCCTCTGGCGCCTCCTCCACGCGCTCATCGCACTCGCCCTCGGCCTCTACATCGCCCTGTACACGCCCTTCACGGGCAGCAAGCTCTCGCGGGACAGCGCGGCCGCGGCAGCCGCCGGCTCGGCCGAGGCGCGCGCCGACCCGACCGTCGCCGCCGCCGCGTCGTCGCAGAACTTCTTCTGGGCCTTCGCCACCGCCGAGGCGCTGCTGCTGGGCACGCGGCACTTTTTCGCCGACCGCGGCCGCAGCCGCCTGCAGACGGCGGCCGCGGGCGGGAGCGGCATGCTGGGCATGGTGGTCGGGTTCTTGCCGGCCGGGCTGAGGGCCAAGGTGGAGATGGCGATGCGCTACGGGGAGGTGCTCGGGACGATCCGGGCGGATGTGCTGGTTTGTGTGTTTGTGCTGGGGGTGGCGGCTTGGGTGAGGGGATAGGTTTGATTAATTAATTAGCTGGGTGGGAGGTTTCAAGTAATAGAATAAATAAGCTTTGGTTTGCTGTGTAGGTTGTGTGGATGTGATGTGTTGCCTGACGTGTGGATGTAAAGTCGAATCCAAGAGCCACATGCCTAGCCCCTTGATAAACACTAGTTAACTGCCTCAAAATAGTCTTGAGAGGGCACCTTTTGCTCGAGGAATTCCGATGTAACCGATCAGAAGTAGGTGCCCGCCATCGAAGGTTTGATCAGAGAGTATATACTGTATGCCCTCGCACGCGCCTCACCATTCATTAGAAACCCAACACAATGGCATAGACGGGTTCAAGCTGACCTCGATACACAGTTGAGAAAACACGATACTAGATAGACGAACACGAAAGTGCAACTTCCAGGCGTCGATAACGTTGATTAATCAACTTGGCTCACTACTATTACCCTAACGGACATAGCACACATAACCACCCCCTTTACACGCCCAGTTACTGCTCACCCTGACAACACCGCCAACAGCACAGAGATAGGCAGCGCCGCCACTCCCCAAAAGGAACCCATACTTCCCACCCGCCCACTCTCCACAAAGTAACAAGGAAAGCGATGAATCTAGCCGGCTGTATCAGATTCCACTAGTCTAGTAGTACCCAGCCAACATATATGATGTGATACGACGCTCGCGGCCAAAACCGACAAAACACCACACCAAACCAGACCAGACCAGACCAGACCAAGCCAAACCACACCGAACCGACCAACCATCGCAGCACGCCAGGTTTCAATCTTGAAAAAACTATGTATGCACAAATCGCTCCACGACCCTCCCAAACCCAGAATCCAACCCAAGCAGGCCAGGCCACAAGTAACCCACGCCAAAGATCCATTCCCGAACCGAGCCCGGGCCCAATATACCAACCACCCCAAGTCCATGCCGATGCCCATGTCCCATCATCATCAACACCCCCACCCCGCATCCACATGGTATATATATATATAGTTAAGTATGGAGAGTAGAAGACCGAGAACGACGGGGAAAACATAAAACGCGGCATAACCCCGAGAAGCCCATGCATAAAGAGGTATCTAAAGCAGAACCAAAAAGGGCGTTTGTTCCAAAAAAGAAATTGAAGCAAAAAAAAAAAAAAGGGCAAAGGAAAAGGAGGGGAAAATGTGAGACGCAGATGCAGTACCCATGGCCCATTTCGCCCGTCCATCCATCCATCCATCCAGCCATAACCCCGCAAGCGAAAAGGACAGACAGGATGCATAGGTAACAAAAACTCGCTCAGCACACAAACACACGCACGCACACACACACACACACCCCGATCCCGTCTTCAGACCGACGTGACACGCACATCCGCCTCCGCCGCCTTCTCACCCGATTTCGGTCCACAGGGTGCGGGAGGTGGTGGTGGCGGTGCCTCTCCGGGCTCGCACGAACCCACAGGATTGGCTTGTGGGTTCTTGACGACGACCCGGCCCTGCGGCTGCGCTTCAGCCGGGGCAGCCGGGGCAGCCGGGGCAGCGGCGACCGCAACCGCAGCCGCGGTCGCAGCCTTGGGCCCCTCAGCCTCAGCCTCAGCCTCAGCCTCAACCTCGGCCGCGGCCGCAACATGCGGCGCGTCGGCGGTCCCGTTCGGCACGGCGGTCAAGGCGGCGTCGCCGAGCAGGTAGGCGTCGAGCTTCTTCTTGAGCACCTCGGAGCGGACGGGCTTGGCGAGGTAGTCGTCCATGCCGGCGGCGAGGCACTTTTCGCGGTCGCCCTGGATGGCGGAGGCGGTCATGGCGATGACGAGGACCCTGCGGACCGACTCGAGGTCGTCGTCGCGCAGCAGCTTGGTGGCCTCGTAGCCGTCGAGCACGGGCATCTGGACGTCCATGAGGATGATGTGGTAGGGCGTGCCCTTGCGCGCCTTCTCGCGCAGGCCCTCGACGGCCTTCAGTCCGTTGTCGTACGTGTCCACGTTGGGATACCCCAGCCGCTGCATGTACTGCAGCGCGATGCGGGCGTTGATGACGTTGTCTTCCGCGATGCAGATGCGGAGCTCCGACTTGGGGATCTTGGAGAGGTCGGGGGTTGCGGGGGCTGTTACTGCGGCGGCGGCGGCGCTGACCGAGGACGGGAGGTCCTTGAGCAGGAGGGAGCTTTGTTGTCTGGCTGGGTAAGGTTTGACGGGTTCCGGGAGGGTGCCGGGCGGGGCGAGCTGTTCGTCGCCGGCGACGACCTCCGGTCGGGCCTTGTCGAAGGTAACGGTGAACCAGGCGGTGGTGCCGACGTGTTCTTGGCTTTCAAGGCGGATCGTGCCCTGCATCATGGTCTCGATGAGTGACTTGCAGATGCTCAGGCCGAGGCCGCTTCCGCCATACTTGCGCGCCGTGCTCGCGTCCGCTTGGCTGAACGGTTGGAAGAGGTTCTCGAGCTGCTGCGGCGAGATCCCGATGCCCGTGTCCTTGACCCAGAATGTCAGCGTCGCGTTGTCATCGACTTGCTGTTCGATCCGGGCGCCGATGGTGATGGATCCATCCTCGGTGAACTTGAGGCTGTTTCCAATGAGATTGCCCAGAACTTGATGGAGCCGGATCGGGTCGCCGTAGATGAGCATGGGCGGTAGGTTGATATCCTGGATGATCTTGACGTTCTTTTTGGACGTCTTCTCCCTGTTGCTGTACGAGGCTGCCCGGACGACTTCGCGCACCATCTCCTCTGGGTTGAAAGCGATGATGTACAGCTTCATCTTGTCGGCTTCCATTCTCGAGAAGTCGAGGATGTCGTTGATGACCGTCAGCAGCAAGTCGGCCGAGACTCTGATCGAGTCGGCCATCTCTAGCTGCTCCTTGTTGAGGTTGCTATCTCTCAACAGCTCGGAATTGCCGATAACGCCATTCAGCGGCGTGCGCAGCTCGTGGGAGACGTTGGCCAGGAAAATGGACTTTGCCTTCGTCGCATCCTCAGCAAGCTTGACGTTGCGGATCGCCTCGGCCTCGGCATTCTTCGCCTTGGTCTCGGCCTCGATCGCCTTGGACAAGGCGCGTTTCTGGAGTGCGACCATTGAGATGTTCTCTGCCGAAACCTTCTCGACCGACTTCATGGCCAGCGCATTGGAGAAACTGATGCCGATCTGGTTCACAAGAAGCTGCAGGACACTGACGTTGCGGTCCGTGAACGAGCCGGAGGTGCCTTCGAGATAGAGGACACCGAGCAGCGGCTTCGACCCGTGGCAAATGGGAATGGCGATGACAGCCTTGCTCCCCGGATTCCGCCGCAGCCAGAACTCGCCGACGTTGCCGAACCGCTCGTCGTTGAGGAGGTCCTGGAGGAAGACGGCCTCGCGGAAACGGGTGCAGTAGAGCACGACGTTCTCGGCGACGAGGTCGGTCACGCTGAGCGGGATGCCCGGCATGTGCGCTTCAGCGCCCTTCTCGGGGTCACCGCTGGCGGCGACGCACCAGTCGCCGCCCTTCTCGTCGGCCCCTTCGTCCTGCACTACGATGGCGGCGAGCGTGGCGGACCCACTGCACGTTTGGAGAATCACGTCGCACATGGTCTTGAGGAGCTCGTCGATCCTCAGGACTGAAGAAATGACCTGGGAAGACACGAGGATTGCATGCAGATCGATCATATCGAGGGCAGGCAACCCGACGCCGGCCTCGGGCTGCATCGAACCGCGCCAGGCCGACATGCGCTCGCCTCTCAGGGCGGCCACGGCGGCCTGGGTGGATTGCTGGGCATCCTCGGTGCCGTTGTCATCGACATTCCGGTACTGAACGGTCGCAGCATCGGCAGAAAAGTCGGTCTGCACCCCCTGATCGAGCGTGCGAGGGTTCCGCATGGCCCGTTGAAGGATGATGCTGTGGTCACTCTCGATATGGTCCGCAACGCCCGTAGCGCCGAACTGACGGAACAGGGAAACGGCTTCGCGTAGCGCGGAGCGGGCGGAGCGGCGCGCGTTGTTCCTGATGAAGATGTTGGCCATCAAGTAATTTCCGAGTGCTTCTTCGAAGGTGAAATTGTGCTCCGAGGCATGATCTAGCGCCTCTTCATACTGCCGGATAGCTATTCCGTGATTCCCGAGCATTTCCGAGACGGAGGCGTCTAGCAGCTTCGACCAAGCGAGATAGTTGACGTCATCGACAACCTGCCAATCTTTGATGCGTTTGCTGAGCTCCTCCACCTTTTTGACCCCCTGGTTAACGTGTTCCTTGAGGCCCTCTGCTCCTGGCGAGAGGGGGTCTCCTAGCCGGCGAAGGACGGCGCCGGCCAAAGCCAAGCCGTAGAAGAGCATCGCCAGCCTGGTGTTGCGAGCCGACCACAAAAGATGCGCCCGTTCCTGGCAGGCCTTGCCGAGCTCAATCGCCTGGTCGTAGTGCCCGTAGAGGAAAAGGGGTACAATCTCCATGGTTTCGTAGATCAGCAACGACCGGCCGCCATTGTTAGTGTTCGCCATGAGCCAGTTCTTGTAAGTGATGGTGTCATGGTGCTCGTCGCTCATAACCACGAGGGGGTTCGCGGACCGAGTCTTGCCTTGCAACGCACGGCAAACTTGTCTGACAGCAATGAGGAGCGTGCCGCCGCGCGTGTCGAGATGCCAGTTGGGAATCTCTTCGCAGCCATATTGGCAGAAGGCTTCGAGATCGGCGCAGTTCTCGCTGGCATAAAACTTTAGCTGTGCTGCGAGCGCGAAGCTGAGGATGGTTGATATCCTATCTCCGGCGGCCAGGGTGTAGTCCACCATCCCCTCAATCTGCCCGACCGACACGTCGATGGGATCCTGCACATGACCGACAAAGTTGGCATATATCATGTAGCCCCGCGAGATAGAGAACGGATCGCGGGATTTATCTAGGAGCTCGAGGCAAATGCCGGCCAACTCGGCCGCCAGCTTGGCGTTGTTGAACCGCGACAGGGCGACGATAGACATGTACAGGAAGCCCATGCCCGACTGAGGGTAGCCCCCCCGGCTGAAGTGCGTCTCTATCATCAGCAGAGTCAGCTGGTAGAAGGCAGCGCACTCGGTCCACCACCCGGCGCTCGTCGTCTCCGCTAGCACCGCGCCGATAGATACCAGCATCGGGTCCGGCGTGGCAACAGGGCTAAGCACCTGTTCGCGATTCGTTGTCCGGATTTTCTCAGTCAGACGCTCGAAATGCTGATCGCACTTCTCCATGCTCGGGGAGTTATCGACGGCCATATCGAGAGCAACCAAGCACTGTTGTAGGGAAGCCAAGGCCTCGTTCGAGTCACCAGCCTGGGCAAATATCCTCGATTGCAGCACCCATGCGGGGGCCTTGTCAAAATCTGTCCTCGCGTGGTCGAAGATTGTTTGCAGAAGCACGCTGGCAGCACTCTGATGGCCCATAAACAAATAGCACTCGGCAGCTTGCAGATAGATCTGGAGAGTCTCGTTGTACGACACGTCCTCGGCGCTCTCATCCCAGGGATTCGACTGCAGCAGGGCCACGGCGTGACTGAAGTATTTGGCCGCTGTGGGACGTGCGCCGCTCTCGGTCGCCTCATGTGCGCGTTCAAACAGCAAGTTCCGGAAGGCTCGCCGATGCGGTATCCGTTTCTTGATGATGTGGACGGACTCGCAGATATGGGAAGCGGCATTATCTTTCAGGATCGGGTCGCCCGAGTAATGTTTGAGGAGCACTTGCGCGATCGCAAAGTGCATCGACCGGGCATTGCACTCCTTGAGGGCAGCCGCGGCTTGGATATAGCGGTCGTGGGCGAAGCGGAAGTGATCATCTCGGTCGCAAGGGATGATGATGAAGGCTTGGATGGCGGCTTCGAGGCCCGCGACGACGTCCACCTCGCAGGAGGCGGCAACCAACGGCTCACCCGGGTTTTCTGGGCGATCTTCCACATACCGTTGCCCACTCATCAGCTTGCAAATCAGATCAAAAGAGAATGTCTGGCCCAGCAGGGCGGCCCAGGCAAGAATGGTTCTGGAAGCCGCCGGCAGCTCGCTCAGGCGGCGGGTGATGAAGGCAGTGTCAAGGACGTCGTAGTCTTGCTCCCCTTGGAATTGATCAAAAAGCTTATCCAGGTCATACTTCCAGTGGCCGGTGATGTAGTCGTACCAGATGCACTTCTTCCGGTAGCCCGCGCTGAGCATTTCCCGCATGTAGAAGGGGTTTCCCGCCGTCTTGGATTGGATGACCAGGGCCAGAGGGAGGACTCTTTCCTTGGGCAGTGAGAGCGTCGCGGAAACATAGCGAACTATGTCCTCTTCACCAAGCGGCGCGAGGGTGATCTTGGTCATCCTTGGACCGCCGCCCTTGGGGAAGTCGTCCGATTTGGGGGGGGTCAATAACCTGCGCACCGCCTCGGGAGCGATGTCCTCTGGGCGGTATGTTATGATGAGCATGAGTTTTAACCTGACGCTAATGATCTGGCTAATGAGTTCTAGGGATTCATCGTCTGCGTATTGCAAATCATCCAGGCAGAAGCAGATGAACTTGTGTTGGGTGAACACCCTCAGCACATCGAGGAAGGTAGTCATGAGCCGGTTGGTTTTGGTCGAGGCGCCGGCACGGAGGAATTCACGCGAACTTGGCGCCGAGCCGGAGGACGCTCGGAGGGTGGAAGGGGTTGACACGGATGCGGTGTCTGGGGAGGAGCCGCGCTTTTCGAGGTTGGGCCTAGGAGCCTGGGTACTATTGGAAGAGGGACGTGTGAGCGGCGAATCGGCTGCCGGGGGCGGGAGGATAAATTCCGGGAGATCTAGGATTTTGTGCAGCATTGGCCAAACCGGTTGGACGTGATGCTTCAGGGACTGATGGAACGCCGTCTCCGTGTTCCGCTCGCCCTGCACCTGGCGGAATAGAGAGGAGAGGAGCTTCAGCAGAGGCCCAAAGGGCGTCCGCCTCGCCCGGTCGAACTTGGCCGTCGCGCAGTAGCCTCGTCTGCGGGCGTCTGGGAGAACAGACTGGACGAGGCAGCTCTTCCCGAGCCCCCCGGCTCCTTCGATCAGGACGATCTCGCAATGGCCCTGTCTCCTGAACTTGGCCGAGCCGAGTTGGCGAGCCAGGCTGGCGGACGAAGAATCGGTCACCACGGTGGCGTTATGCCGCGAAGCCTCCGAATTGTGGCCATCACCCGTATGGTTGCTGTCGAGCAATGAATGCTTGTCCCATGCACGAGGGGGGCGAGGGCCACCCGACAAAGTCGAGACGCCCGACGACATGGTCGACAGGGACGCCGCCGCCGAGTCGGTGATTATGGGCGGAGACTGTTGGGATCCAGACTTGGACTTGTTGTCTCCCTGTGGGATCGAGGGGCTATGGCGGTTTATCCCACCGGCCGAGCTTCCGCCGTCGCTTGAGCCGTCGGCGGCGTCGTTGAGATCGGTACCAAAGCTCGATGCGTCTGAATTCCGGTTCGTGGTGCCGTTTTGGGTCAAGGTGTGGTTTTTGGCGACCTTCTCGATGAGGTTCACGAACTCGGCTCGTTCCTGTTCTCGGCCAAGCATACCGGTTGGTAGCCTGAATGAAGATGAGACGTCCCTGGAACCTATCGGCCAGTCGCGGAGCGCTGCTGAATCGCCATCGCTGAGCATCTTTTGGACGGCCACGAGGTCGTAGCGGAGACCACCGGCCGAATAATACCTGTCGGCGACGTTCTTGGCGGTGCACTTCTGAATGATGCGGCCGACGACCTCGGGAACGTCCATGCGTATCGCGGTGACGCTGGGTATCCTCCGGCCGAGCACAGCCTGGACGATGTCCAGCGGTGAGTCTCCCTGGAACACGAGCTGCTGCGTCAAGAGACTCCAACACAGGATACCGAGCGAGTAGATGTCGGTGCGGGTATCCGGCTCGGCCGGCATCCGCCCCGTCTGCTCGGGGCTGATGTACTGTAGCTTGTGCTTGACACCTATCGCCTTGGAAAAGGCCGACCACCCCGTGCTCGTTAGGCCGTGCTCGAAGGATCGGAGCCCCGACCCGAACGACACCAGCTTGACCTTGTTGGTTTCGATGTTATAATGGAAGGCGTCCCCACGGATCTCACCATGAACGATACCCTGCCCGTGATGCACGATCTCCAAGCACTGTGCGGCACCAATCGCGAAATCTAGAAAGTTTTGTAGGCTGATGGGGGGGGCTAGCCTGGGGGTGACCTTCCGACGTGGTTCCCACCGATCACTATCTCTTTTGGCAAAGTAAAAGGCGGGCCCAAAATCCAGAAGTTTTACCAGAGAATTCGGGCCGGGATCCTCATAGATGGCAACGATGATGGGTCCTCGGTCACCGGGCGCCGACGGCAACCGCATCACATCCAGTGGCTTGACCATGCGCTCCCCTTTCGGGTCGACGCTGGAGACTAGGCTTTTCGAGATGTAAAAGGCCCTCTCCTCGCGGAGAACGTGGTACGACACCCTTGCGACCACGTGCTGCTCAATGGCGGGGGCGTCCGTGGCGGCGGCGGACGACCGGTCCGAGATGGACTCGGTCTCTGACGAGGAAACATGGGAACGATGGTCTGAAGATGAGGCTCGGCTAGAGGGAATGAAACTAGGCGCGATAAGCGGGTTGGCCGCGTGATAGGGCGCGGGGGGCGTGATGGTATTCGCGCCGGACGGGCGTGTCGAGTGAGGCGAGACGAACCGCGTGCCGAAGACTTGCCAGTTGTCATAAGTCGAGTGGAAGGGCTGTCGGGTATCGTCCCAAGTGTATCCTGCGATCTGGCGCAGCCGCTCGAGGATGCGGGCCGGGGATTCGAGTAGCTGTTCGTCGAGCGGCCATGCGGAGGCACCGGCGGCGGAGTCCATATCGTCGCGGACAGCCGGCCGGAGAGGAGGCGGGGGAGGCGGGGAGGAGGAGGAGGAGGCGGAGGGGGGGGAGTACCTGAGGGATCCGCGGGTCTCAAGTATCGAAGGCTGGCCGGGCGGGAGTCAACGTTGAGCCTGTCATGTTATACCGCTTCTGCTGCTTGTTGGTGATGATGATAACCATCGCCCGCACACTCGAGTCGTTGCGAGGGCAAAACGGAGATTCGGCAAGCGGGGGCGTTGGCAAGTGGCAGCAGTCTTAGAGCGGGTCCCCGAGCCTCGCTTGGGACTCTCCAAATTTTGCGGGTGCCGTGTCCGGATGCTTTCCGGGGCCGTTTTGGTCAACCTGTCCGGGGGGGGGGTGTGGAGGTTTTTCTCCGGAGGGCAAAAAAAAAAACTAAGAAGAAGGGGAAAAAAGAATAACACCACTTCTCGGCGGGGTTGTTGGCAGCTGCTTGCAAAAAAGGTCCGTGGTGGCGGTTGGCTTCCGTTTGTGGTGCGTGTGCGATAGAGGAGGCGAGTTGCCTGTTCTGTTGTGCGCGCAGCGGCTGTTGCCGTTCTTCCGGGAGTGCAGCAGTTGCCTTACCTAACTGCGTCGTGGCGGCGGCGGACCGCGAGTCAAGACTCGAAAGAGCTCAAGTCGCCGTCCCAACAGGGCGATAGCGCGGTCTCAAAAAAGGTGGTCGTTGCAGAGCCCGTGGGGACGGGTGGGATGGGGGAGAGCGGGGGGGGAATCTTGTGGTGCAGGTGACCCGGGAGCTGGTCAGGAGGAGCTGCGTGCCGAAACGGCCGAGTACGATGCGGTGACGGGCGGCAAACCGAGAACTAAGGGTACCACCTGGTCGTGGTAGCTTCCTACCTAGCAGCAGAAGCAAACGTTGCGGCTGGCGGACGCGGGGTGCGGGTCCAGGGTCCCGAGGAATGCAAGAACGGACGGATCCGTCAGGATGAACCTATATAATAATCTACGAACTCACCGGCAGCGCGGGTTGATTGCATTCGGTTGTCTCAGACATCGACGGCTCACCGCACAGACAATCCTGGCTCGTAACATGCTCGCCGCGAATACCGCTCCCTCGCCCGTGTGCGCACATTGGGTAACCCGCAATTATTTTTGAAAGTGGGCTTTCAAGAAGCGGTCGGATTTTCAAAGCTTCCCCATCTGTGCCCATTTCCCACGGCGGCTGGGGCAGGGGCTGCCGTCACATTGGGCTGCCCCTCTTTTAGGTTCCTTCCAAACTCCCACGGATCCGGTCAAACTCATCAGGCATGCAAAGTCGGGCATGCGCGGGGCCCAGCCTGAGTTCCAAGGCATTACTACCTAGGTAGGTAGCGAGGTACTCTCACTGCTATGCCATTATCTGCATAGGCGGTCTCCAAAAGCGGCATCTTATCGCAACCCGAATCTTCAGTCTCAACTTCGAGTTACCATGAGAGGGTGATGGACCCCTAGCGCTATTTCTGGCAGAAAAGCGCCATTGACGTCACCGCTCCGGGCAAAGCTGCAGCCAATCCGAGCTCCGGTTACACCACGCCGGGCGCCTCCGTGTTGGCGACAAGCCACCCTGCGCGGTTCACGTGGAAACCGACACTTGAACCGAAATACATGCAGATTACAAACGATGTCTCGCGAATAAACAACGACACTCAGAGCACATCATCTCATTTCTCCCTCGATATTGTATTATATTCTATCGCCCGGCATCGGTCTTTCTGCCGGGCCAGTGGCTGAAAATTCCTCTAGTATCTAAGGTGTCTAGCCTTGGCTGGCAATGTTCCACGAGAACCTAGGTTGTAGCCCTCGGTTCTAATGAACCGTCCCGCAAATCCCGCTCTCCTCTTTTTTAAAATTCCAAACGCACGCTGCGGCGAAAAGAAAGTGTCATGCAAGTGTAACGAGAAAGGTTAGTTCCCGCCCATTATGCATGCGGCCCGAAGCCTCGGCTTATAAGCGCCTAGCTTCCACGACAAACCGCGGCGGTTAAGCCTTGGGCCGGGAAGGGACGCCGCCCGCGTTGTAGAAGGTCTGGGCGAGCCGGCGCTCAGTGTTCTGGCGCGAGTTGACAAAGTCGGGGTAGTTGAGCGTCAGCTCAACGGCGCCGCTGACAATGTTGTCGACCGCCTCCACACCGAGCATGAACGAGTGGTCCTGGTTTCCGACCTCGTACCTCCAGCTGCCGAAGCGGCCACGGGACCAGATGTCCATGTCCTGAAGCTTGGGAAGGAGCTGCTTGAGGACACCCTCACGCTCAAGCGACGGCGTCGGGTAGCCGTGGTCGAACTTGCGGTGGTAGGTCGACACGATCTCATCCTCGGGCTTGATCATCTCGGTGTTGATGAGCCCCTGGATGCAGTCCTTCAGCAGGTTCTCCTCGTCGACTGGCTTCATGGTCGACTGCGAAACCTCGAGCATGATCGACCAGTACGGGCCTTCCTTGGCCTCGCTGGTCTTGGCCTTGCTACCGTCGGCGTTGTACAGCGTCGGCAGCTTGGCATCGGCCTGCGGCTGGTTGTATGGCGAGTAGTTGGAGAAAATGGTGGCGCGGTAGAAGGGGCAGTTGTCCTCAGGGAAGTAGAGCTGGTACACATGTTAGCGATTCATGTCGAAAGAATGGCCTTTCCTGTCTTACCCAGCACTTGTCGCCAATGCGCTCCGGGCGCTCGCCGCGGATGCCAACACCAATAACGTGGGTCGACGAGTAGAAGAGGCCCTTGGACAGAGTAACCAGCTCCTGGTTGCCCATCTTCTCAACCAGAGCGTCCACAGCCATCGTGTTGATGAGCTTGCCGTAGCCGATAGTGGTGCCGTCCTTCAATGTGACTGTCTTCTTCTGAGCGTCCACCTTGGTGACCTCGCCCTTCTGGCCGTACACCTTCTTCTCCTTGGGAAGTGTGTCCGACACAGCGATCCAGATACCGCCGGTTCCGTCCCTTGCGGGGAAGCGGAAGGTGGAGTTGGGACCCCAGTTGCCGGCAACCTTGTTGAGGATGACATTCTGGGTGACCAACTTGAGGTTGGGAGCGGCAACACGCTCACCGAGCCACTCGCATTGCATCTGTAAAATTATGTGAGCATACGATCAGCCGGGAATCAAACGAGCATCCGTACCTTAGTCGTAGGCACGGCCCAGACCTTGTAGTTGTACGGCCGCATGAAGACATCGGCGACACCCTCACCACACGTCCGGAGAATCCACTCGTCGAAGTCCTTGGGCTTCGTAGTAGCGACCCGGGAGGCCATGGAAGCGTCAATGAGCCCGTCGATGCACTTGACCTGGTCCTCCTTAGGCAGCATCGAGATGTTGTTCTGGAAGGGGTAAGGAACCCAGAGGTTCTTGTACCGGACGTACGAGATGCGCTGGTGGGTGTACCAGTCATCGTCCTTGGGCAGGGCCTCGTTGATGCAGTCGTCAAAGTACTTGTAGTGCGAGAAGATAACGTGACCGCCGACATCGTAAAGCTGTGAGGATGCTCCCGTTAGCAATAGAACTTGCGATGGCCGACAAGCCGAGACTTACGAATCCCTCAGGGGTGACATCAGTGGACGCAAGACCACCGGCCTTCTCGTTGGAGTCGATGATCATCCAAGACGGGCCATTCTAAATCACCAAGTTAGCAAACCTCGCCGGTAGCGCCAGAGCGGAGGGGCGGTGAGCTCACAATGTGGTCGAGACGCTTGGCTGCGCCCAAGCCAGTCGGGCCGGCACCGATGACGAGAACGTCGACCTGGCTGTGAAATCTCCGTTAGTAACCTCGTCTCCAAGTCACACCAGCACACCATTTGCTCCTGTGGAAACGTACATGTCCGCCATTTTGGGAGAGAAGTGAAGATCTCGGGCAAGTGCGGGGCAGGGCACTTTTGCAGGAGTCGCAACGGGGTCGCAACGAGTGCTGTTGGCAGAAACAGTAAAAATCTAATAGGCAGATTTATAACGCTGGGAACGAGCTGTGGTGTTGAGAGCGGGACGGTTGGAAACGCGGGACACAAACGCGGGGGTTCTTTCTGGTGGTGGTGGTTATGAAGGCGGGCAGCGAGCTCTTGGACCCTGGCTGTTGACTTTGGGCTCGTTGCCGGGATGGCCAGACCGCTATCAGGCCCCAGAAAAAAAGGGGCGAGGGAGGGGTTGATGGAGGGGCTAAGATTGTCCCAATCTCGAAACGGTTGGTCTGGTGGGGGGCCAATTGCACGATGCAGCGAAGCGGCACTGGGGAACCAGGGCATGGGCCGCTCGAGCCCCATGTCTCTTGTCGTCTCGAATCTTTCAAGGAAATTCTGCGATGTCATCCTCCCGCAACCCGATTGCCTCACCTCAGACACTGCATTTTTTATTTTTTATTTTATTTTTTTGGTTGGGCGCACAAAAGCTAGAAAGCCACCACTCTGTTTGTCTGCATGCGCGGTCGGCACCCGACGCTAACCCCGGTTTCGCCTGCATGTGCACGACACCCGACAGTCCGTACGCGCAATGTCGTACCGGATGCCATATTCTCCATCTTCCGCCATCCTGTGTTTTAACGTCGCTACCTTCCTGTGTATGTCCAGCCACCGCAGCATTTGGTTTAATTACCGGCCACAGTTGCAACCCGCAAAAGTTCGAGCAAAGGCCGCGAATCGGGGCATCCGATTCTCAATCAGGTAATCGCCCAATGTCTCCAGTGCCGGCGACAGGGAAAAGGCAACACAACCCACCACCAGCAAAGCGAGCTCAGCTGGGAAGTCCGCTCTCAAAATGACAGCGATTGTCGTGCCGCACCACTGAGACCGGGGTTGCAGGGGACGTGGCAAGTGAGCCTTGTTTCGAGTTGGTGCGAGCCGCTAATCAACTCCACATTGCTTGACTGCGTCTCGTTTCACCACCTCGATCGCCAGGGTGGCACACCGAGCCCTTTGGACGATCACCAGAACGAAGGTGCATCGCCGCCAACGAGACTCGAGCGATCAGCCTCGGGGCCCGGAAGAAGGCGTAAATAAAAGGGGACTTGCTGGAGCAAGATCGTCCGAAGTTTTTTGTCCAGCGCGATAACATACCTGGTGGAAGACTTGGGGATGAAGGTGACGTACGAAGTACCTTCCAGTTACCCCACTGATCCAGCCATGTTCCACGACCCTCGACAAGCATAGGTTGCACCAACGGGCGCGACCATGTGTCCCCGTCTGGACATGTGGAAGAACCAACGATGATTGGGACCGGCGAGGAGGAAGATGGCGTTGGTTGAAGGAATATTCTTTGTGTTCCCCTTTCGTTTCGACGCATCCTAGGATCTGCCCGTGGGATCGATGTGGCCCGGCCCAGAGTGCCCATACGACTTGCAGTTCACCCCTCATGCGTTTGTGGATAGATGCACTTTCTGAACCTAAAGAAGAGTAAGAGAAACGGGAGAGAAAAATAGCATCCAGTGGTCTAAAATTGATAGAGACATTCCGCCTTTTCCTTGCCTCCTTGCTTTCGGTTTGGCGATATCTCAGGGCGTCGAGTCCAAGTTCAGGTGGCAATGAACAAAAACCTCGATGAATAAACAACGTGGCCGCTATGACGACGATTCAGGTGCCTGGTTCCCAAAGGCCCGCCCGCGCTGGTCTTTGTGGCTGTGTCGGTTACAGACAGTCGCGGACGACGGAGAGCGGAGGCACCCAAGGGAGACCTGACCTCGCATGCTCGGGAAAATCCAGAGTTAATCGACTCAGGAGTGGTCCAAGTCGAGTATCTCGGGGAAGCCCTCACGGCCGGTCTCAAACAAGCCTGGTCTAACCCGGGAAAGCCTATTCTTTTTGGCTTCCAAACATGGATGCCAAGTTGGTGTGCTTCATACCTCCATAATCACTCTATTCCGTAACTACCTTACCACCTTACCTCACATGTCGGGTTCACAAGGCGGCGGAAAATCTCATGGGTTTGCCCAACCATGGGAATCTCATCATTGGCTCTGTTACAGCGGATATGAGCGATCGCCATGCGCTTCTGCCAGAACTCCCGTCGTGCACGAATCAAGATGCGCCCGGTCCTTCTTGTCCCGTCCGCTCCCGCCGGTCCGAAATGTGTTGTCGAAGGCGGGGATGCGGTGTAGATCACAAACAGACTGAAGGAGAAGGAGGAGGCGCCGGTCAAAAAACTCAGCTGTACAGCCCGATTACCTAACCGAAGTCTCCCGCCGAAATTGTTCGAGGGATGGTCCCGTCTGAGCTACCTGCAAACAAGGAGACCTTTTGTCGGTCGGTTGTTAAACTCACCTTTTGACACAGAGGAGGACTTGCAGGGGGCCATCGCGAGCGTGCTGGTTGCGAGCAAAGTTAGCAAGCGTTTGAGTTCCACAGCCACAGCATGTGGGCGGCGGGAGGTTGCTGATTTGATGCACGACAGACCCCCAGCGCAATCTCACCCCAATCTTGTTTTGCAGATATCGGCTCGCATCTCCCTTGTCCGCCGCGATACACCTGGGATGTTGCTGATGTATCCGTGGTCGACACCGTTGCACCAGCTTGCTGATCTTTTAATCCATCTTTGATGTTATCATGCCCGCCCTTGCCAAGCGAACTGATCCCCACGAAAGCCAATATGAGGAGTGTCTTACTTAGAGAAGCCGAGTTGCCTGTTTGAGCCAGCTGGTATTCGGTGGCAGTGTAAATCACGGACCGCATCAATGCCTGCTTCGGTGTGATGAGAACCCGGAAGTTTTCTGTGCATTGTGCCAATCGACGGCCGTTGACGAATTTTTGACCAGCAGCCTTGGCTCCTCAGTCCCTTGCTCGTTGAAGACGCTGGCGCCGTTGCTGAATGCTGTGGGCGTGTGGCTCGGGCTTGGTGGAAAACTACCGCCAATCTAGGCTGTCCCCAGCACCAATCTCCCAAAACCATATCTGATTGGCGGTGGGGAGAGCACGCAACATCGCCGCCCGCGCCCCACTCATGAACCAAGGCCGGCCTGGCTTCCGTTCCGAGGGTGTGCCCCCTGCAACACCCGCTGCCCCTGAAAAAAGTCAAGTCCCAGGCTGGCCGCCCCGTTCCAGAAGCAGCCCGCGACATCGCAGTCTGCAAGACAACGACCCAATTAATGGCAGAGGTCCCCACGCTCCATCTTCATCTCTCGTCGCCTTCGCCGAATTTCTTCGACAACTAACCACCTCCCATCCGGTCCGTCGCAGCTGGCTTGACCATCCATTCGTTTTAACCTTCCTGTCCCACGTCACCGCCTGCGTGCGCCTCCAACACTCCTCGCCGTGCTTGTCGTCTTTCCGAGACCTACTTCGTGCGCCTTACCATTCGACATCGCTGCCGGCTTCAGCAACTGTAATTGAACTCATTATACGGACGAGCACCCGCAACGTCGCAGCCCCCGGATCTCAAAATGGGAGTCGAAGATAAGACACGCGCTTCGGGCGACCAGCCCCGGGAGCAGAGCGACGCCGTTCTCCCCACCGTCAACCCCGAGGTCGAGAAGTCGCAGCCTCCCAAGGCATCGCTCCATCCCGCATTATACGTGACGTGAGTAACAAACCGACCTGAAATGGTCGGCGGGCACGCACCCCGCGATTGAGCAGACGGCTGACACCCTCGGCTTGCAGTGTCTGGATCTCCCTCAGTTCATCCGTCATCCTCTTCAACAAATGGATTCTCTCAACGCTTGGCTTTGGTAAGAACACCACAGAACTGGAAGATGGGAGACCGAAAGTCGCAAAATGCTGAGACTTGACAGCCTACCCGGTCCTCCTGACCACGTTCCATCTTGCGTTTGCGACCATCATGACACAACTTCTCGCGCGGTACACGACGCTGCTCGACGGCCGGAAGACGGTCAAGATGACGGGCCGCGTCTACCTCCGCGCCATCGTCCCGATCGGTTTCTTCTTCAGCTTGAGCTTGATCTGCGGCAACCTCACCTATCTCTACCTCAGCGTCGCCTTCATCCAGATGCTCAAGGTGAGTGCCACTTACTACCTTGACAGAGCATGAAGGACCTGGGCTAACTCGAAACAGGCTACCACCCCCGTTGCTGTGCTCCTGTCTAGCTGGGCGCTCGGCGTCTCGCAGCCGAACCTCAAGGTCTTCCTGAATGTCTCTATCATCGTCGTTGGTGTCGTCATCGCCTCGATCGGAGAGATCAAGTTTGTTTGGATCGGCTTCATCTACCAGATTGCCGGCATCATCTTTGAGGCGCTCCGTCTCACCATGGTCCAGCGGCTCCTCAGCTCCGCTGAGTTCAAGATGGATCCCCTGGTCTCGCTGTACTACTTCGCCCCGGTGTGCGCTGCCATGAACTTCGTGGTTGCCCTCTTCTGGGAAGTGCCGAAGGTCAGCATGGCCGAGGTCTACGACGTCGGCCTCTTCACCTTCTTCCTGAACGGCATGTGCGCCTTCCTGCTGAACGTCTCGGTCGTGTTCCTGGTAAGCATCCCATCTTCCTGGTGTTGTAAGGAACAAGTCTTTTTAACCATTTTGCGACAGATCGGCAAGACCTCGTCCCTCGTCCTCACCCTCTGCGGTGTGCTCAAGGACGTCCTCCTTGTCCTCGCCTCCATGATGATCTGGGGCACCCAGGTCACCGGGCTCCAGTTCTTCGGCTACAGCATCGCGCTCGGCGGCATGGTCTACTACAAGCTTGGTTACGAGGCGATCAAGGGCTATGCGGGCGAGGCCGGCCGGCAGTGGGCCGAGTTCGGCAACAGCCGCCCCGTGCTCCGCCGCATCGCCATCATCGCCCTTGTTCTCATGACTGTCTTTGTCGTCCTCGGCGGGCTTGCCCCGTCGTACGATGCCACCGTCTACCTGGATGAGGCCAAGAACAAGATGGGTCTGTCCAAGTTTTAAGCTGTGTGCGGAGAAGTAAGAGACAAAAGGCAGAAGGGAGACAAGGCGCGGTTACGAGGAATTCCGCTTTGGCATATTCATTTAATTTCCCCTTTTCCCACCGTACGACGATTTAATGCACAAAAGGGAAAGGACGAAAGCTTCCTTTCGCCCCCAGCCTTTGGGATCGGGAAGTGGACTATGGATGCATGGGCGGGCAGGGGGACGGGAATTTCTAACTGATGACACGAACATGGCGGCGCCGGCGGTGGGATACTCGGCGAGTACATAATGCACACTACTATTGTTTTTTCTTCCATCACCACCATCTTTTGGTCCGGTTGTTATCTTCTTTTTTTCACCCCCATTGGTTTTTGCACTTTTGGTCCAGCCGAAGAAGGGAAACGGCGGGCTGTAGGCATCATAGAACGACGGACGGGAGAAGAGCGCACACGTAGGCGTGGAGGTGCCGGCGTCACGAACACGGGGTTTGCTTTGCTCGCATGGCATTTTGTGGGAGAGTTTGTTTTCGGCGTGGCTTTCGAGGCGAGCTTGAGGGGAAAATAGAATTGTAGATATAACATTCATAGACTCCAGTGCGCTGTGTCTTGTGGGCCCGAAGCAACCAGCGTCAATATCGAGAGTTTGTGTTGTATCTGTCCTCCTGGTTCGTGCGTTTTTAAGACACTTGGCTTGGTAAAGACCGGGAGGAGAATGGAAATGGGGCGTCTTCTGGTGTGACACTCTGCGAGGGCTAAATAAGTACGCTCAGGCTGATTACGAGACGCGGAGATAATCGTAACGAATACACGGAACGCAGTCACATTTCCCAGAGGCAGCTGTCACAAACGGAGCAGTTAAACACGTCGCCAAAGACATCGTTGCTCGTCCTACTCTGCTGGATTCCCATTAGGCCAGGACATCATCGGTTACTGAGTGCCACGCTCCCGCCCGCTCCGCCCCCCTGCCTGCCTTGCCCAGACCCGGCTTCCCATGCTGAACCGGCGGCACACGCGGGCTGGATATCTAGGAGGAACGACGTGAACGCCAGACGAGTGTGTCGTCAAAATGCCGTAAAAATTCAGCTAGTGAGCCTCAGATTTTATTCCGTGATGATTGCTGTGTACAGCCCGAATAACCCGTTCGCCCCGCCCAGCCAATTGTGAGGAAAAACCGATCAAAAGCCTGTGTCACATTGTCAGTACAACGTCTCCCTTGCGCAATGGTGCGCGGTAAGGAGTGAGGACATACGCAGAGGAGTGAAAAACCACCGGTTCTTGCCGCTCGTGTAGCGCTCCTCGAGCACCTTCTTGACGGTCTTCTTCGCCTCCTCGCGCTGGCTGACCTCCTTGAAGGTCTCGGCGTTGAGGACGGCCTTGAGGCCCTCGAGCTCGAGGGTGTAGCGGGTGGGCATCAGGTGGTTGTAGTTGATGACCTTGATGAAGGGCTTGACCTTGGAGCGCTTCTCCTGCCTCGTCTTGGACATGCGGCGCGTGATCTTGCTCGGGTACCGCTCGATGCCCGCAACCAGGGCGTGGCCGTAGGGGTGCGACTTGTTGCCGCTGTCGACGGGCTGGATGATGACGACCTGGAAAGCAGGAGTCAGCACTTTGTTCCGCGTTTCCATATTCTGCGCAATCAATCGCCTCCACTCGTGCTCCCTGCCGATGCCTTCACATTGTCCACCTCTTTTTCAACACTGCTCCTCTCACCCAGTGCGCCCCGTGCCCCATGCGACTCTCATCCCAGATACTCGGTGTTGCCAACAAAATAAACAGAGGTTCGTTGCGGATGGCGTACCTTCTTGCCGGCATAGCGACCCCGGGTAACGAGGCAGACCCTCGACGTCTTAAGGAACTTCATTTTGTCGGTTCTGTTGGGTGATCGCAGGGTCAGCAAGCCAGGAAAGCTAAAGCGATATACCCCTTGTGCAATCGGGCGCAGGTTGGGGTCACGACATACCTGTTGTTTCCTCGGGCCTTTCCTGAAGTCGACTGCGGGCACAGAGAGTGAGGGCTGATTCTTGGAGGTCGTTCCCCGAAATAATTTCCAGTTTGTGGGCTGCCAAAATTCAAGTGGGCAAACGACGCGGATTGGTCAGTACCGATGACTAACATTTGGACCGTGCACCCAGCCATTGCGTGCATGGACCAAGCAGCCCCCCAGCAGAGGTCGGCTCTCATGAGCCCCACTCAGCTGCCTCAACTCGACTCCAAGCGAAAGCCGGACCGATGGAGCAGTTGGCTTCAACGCTTCAACTCCAAAACTTTCTCAAGTCTGGCTGGATAATCGCCCGTATTTTTCATCCACACCTTCTTGTTCGAATCTGTCCAATTGGCGCGTTAGCCCCCGACAATGGCACCCCCAGTATACATCATCTCTCGGGTCGCGGATCCGATTTTCGCCGTGTTCATCGGCGTTTCGGCAGCTGCGCTGAGGATCAACCGTGAGGAGAAGGACAAAGGCAAGTCCACGCAGGAGATCGTTGAGACAGCCCGTCGGTACGTTTAGCTTTCCGTTAGTATTCCCTGGGGTGCTCTACTAAGACAAGTCCGCACAGTCGCCTCAGTTTCTTCAAGAGCTCATAATATATCTATTCTGCACGCTTTCTACGCAAATACGACAAACCGCTCGCACGAATACGCGCATGACAGACCTGAACGCCGCCCCAAATAGCTCGACCATTGATCACCCCGTTCATATGCACCGACGCCCCTATGCCAACCGAGCATCATGCCAAACCCGGCCCGTACTCCTTCTTCATCGCCTCCCGCACCATCTGCCCGCAAAGCTTCGCTGTCGGGTTCGTGCTTACGGCCAAGCCCTTTGCGATCTCATTCCCGTATCTACCGCCCATAGCGAAATCCCGCGACGCGTGCTCCTCGAACTCCAATTTCGACCAGCCAGCCTCTGGCCTGTCCGCGTGTACCGAAGCCGATTTCGATTCGAGTAGTTTGGACGTCATAAGATACAGGGCGGCGCGCTGGGTGTGGGCATTGGATAAGGCCCTCGCGGCCTGTGGAGATAGTCTGGAGTATGCAACCTTCGGGGTGAGAAGCGAGATGGCATGGTCGAGGTCACACAGCATCGTCTTGCCCGTCTCTAACCGCTCGGTGTCGTCGACCTCTTGAACTAGTGCCTGCGAACTTGCCGGCGCACCCGCAACAAGGATCAAGTCTCCGTACAGCCGCCTCAAGGCTTGTGCCCTGTTGTTGCGGGCGCTCGCATATTGCGGGTGATGCTGGATAAGCTGGCCGAGCTTGGAGACGCAATCGCGATACCCCCCGGCAATGTCGGTATTTGTCGCCCCACTGGACTTGTGCTGCGCCTGCTGCATCTCGAGCTTCTGGATGGACATGATGATATCGCGTTCTTGCTGGGCTACCTTCTGGTAATCATTGGGGTCGGAAATGTGCGGGTCCTTGGGAAGGGACGGATCGACTTGGACCAAGAGCGACGGATCGAATTCTGGATCCTTGATCTTCTCGAGAACATTAATGTCTCGCCGGCTGAGGTCAACGTACGCCATGGTGATGATGGTTTGCCGAATGTGGGATCCGTGCTTTCGACGATTTACAATATTCTGTATTGTATCGATGGACAAACAGAATGGAGGCCCGGGCCACGAAGAAACGGATCGGCTCGAAAAATAAAATAAAGGACAACAACCTGCCGTCTTTGGTTCGAAGCAGTCGTGGTGGTGGGTATACCGAGTGGTGGGCAGTATGGATCGTGGAAGCACGGGGTACGGTAGCAGCATTTGCCAATCGAAGCCTGCCTATTTCACTGACAACCCATGGCAGCTAGACCTGGGAAAGCGGTCTCGTGCCTCTACCCATGACCGGGCGATTTGCCCTTCCGCCGTTGCTGACCGTCGCCGCTTCGAGCTCTGACGGCGGGGGGCGCGGCGTGGTTGCGGCTCTCGGCAACCGGCGGCATTGTGCGGCTTTGGCGGTTGATCCACCCGACCACGGTGAGATTCCGCTTCTCCACCAACCAACGGCAGCCAAACATCAACGCTGCCTCAACTCGGCTTTACTTGCGTATCTCGTCATTCTATGCGCAAATGCGGAAGGTTGGGGGTTTTTGGGGTCATCTGAAGGAAGCTACCACCCAATTGCTGAAAGCCGATGCACAGTGGGCAAAAGCCGGTCAGTAACTTGCCGCAAGACCCGAGAAACCCCTCCCTTGACGGAAACGGGCTCGGAAGGGGCGCATGCTTCGGCGTGTCACAGCGTGTGTAATGCCCTTGCCGCAGGGAATCAGTGCCTACACAGTACAAACTGGGTCTTGGGGCGTATGGTTGTGGTCAGAATGTTGGTTCCGTCTCCGTCTGATTACTGTGTTGGATCTTGGGGGGAACAGGGGCACTGACCGTTAAGCCGAGTGCTTCACTTTCAACCCTCAGTCCCATATAAGTCACTGTTCCCTACCCACCTAACCCAGCATCTACCTACCAACCATTGAATCGTGATCCTTCTTCACACACCTCGTGCAACCCCAACAACTCATTAGTATATCTTGGCCAACACCGGTTTATTTTCACCTCAGTGTTCCTCCCAATCACTATCCTCCCTCCCCTATCAATCACACCCCATAAACCTGCTGAGTGAGCATGTCACCGTCTGCCATCTCGGACAACGATATTTCCCCTGGGGCCTCGACCTACGCAGTCCAGAGCCCCTCCCCCAACTTCAACGGTTACGACCACATCACCTGGTGGGTGGGCAACGCTAAGCAAGCCGCCGGCTTCTACACAACCTACTTCGGATTCAAGACTATCGCCTACCGCGGTCTCGAGACTGGCAGTCGGTATTTCGCTTCATATGTTGTTGCCAACAATGATGTCCGTTTCGTTTTCACATCGCCGATCCGTTCGGCCAAGTACCTGCCCGAGGATGAAGCCATCTCGGTCGAGGATAAGCGTCTCCTTGAGGAGATGTACGAGCACATGGAGAGACACGGTGACGCCGTCAAGGACGTCGCCTTCGAGGTCGACAGCGTCGACGGCGTCTACCATAAGGCGGTGGCCGAGGGCGCCGACGCCGTCCAGCCTCCCACGACGACGGGCAACAAGGAGCACGGCCACGTGCGCACCGCCGTGATCCGCACCTACGGGGACACCACGCACACGCTGATCGCGCGGCAAAACTTCCGCGGCGCCTTCCTCCCGGGCTTCCGCGCTGTCCCCGCGGCAACGGCCCCCGCGCTGGCGACGCTCCCGGACGTGCCCCTCGCGCGCATCGACCACTGCGTCGGCAACCAGGACTGGAACGAGATGGTGTCGGCCTGCGCCTTCTACGAGCAGTGCCTCTCGTTCCACCGGTTCTGGTCGGTGGACGACAGCCAGATCTGCACCGAGTTCAGCGCGCTGAGCAGCATCGTCATGGCGAGCCCCAACAACGTGGTCAAGATGCCCATCAACCAGCCGGCGCCGGGCAAGAAGAAGTCGCAGATCGAGGAGTACGTCGTCTTCAACAGCGGGCCGGGCGTGCAGCACATCGCGCTGCTGACCCCGGACATCCTCGCCGCCGTCGCCGCCCTGCGCGCCCGCGGCGTCCAGTTCATCGACGTGCCCAAGACCTACTACGACACCATCCGCGCCCGCCTCAAGACGGAGAAGCGCAACTGGGAGCTCAAGGAGGACCTCGATGCCGTCGAGCGCCTCAACATCCTCATCGACTACGACGAGCAGGGCTACCTGCTGCAGCTGTTCACCAAGCCGCTCATGGACCGGCCCACCGTCTTCATCGAGATCATCCAGCGCAACGAGTTTGACGGCTTCGGCGCCGGCAACTTCAAGAGCCTGTTTGAGGCCATTGAGCGGGAACAGGACGAGCGCGGGAACTTGTAGATTTTTTGTTTATGAGCATCTTTTTTGGTGGTTGTTTAAGCGACGTAGAGTTATGATACCGTTTTTGCTTTTATAGCTAGCATCCTTTCAATGAATGACTGATGCTATTCTCTCTCCCTTTTTGAAAAAGTTATGGTGTTTTCCTGTCCCGGCCGTGAGATAATGCCCGCTATGTTCCCATGAAAGCCATCCAACGCCCTCTTGCAAGTCTACGTACTCCGATTCGAACCTAAAGAAAAACGGTAGGCCAAGTGTTCTTGACCACCCAACACCCAACACGCATATATCACGCGGCGGCGCCTATGCATCTATAACCATCGCCTCACTCGCGCCATTCCCCAGGGCGTGAGCCTGGGCCTGTCCATTCACCGCCCCTCCCTCACCACCCGCCGCCTGCCCCTCCGCTCCGCGCGTGTCGCTCTGGCAGCCGGGGCAGTTATGGATCATCTCGTGGGCAAACACATCACAGTCGATGCAGAAGTGGTTCCCGCACACGGTGCACGCATACCGGCCGCTCTCGCTGACACCAGCCGCCTTGGCCTCGGGCGCCAACGCAGTCCTCTCTTCCGCAGCAGCAGCAGCAGCAGCACCAGCAGCGCCAGCAGCGCCCTGCCCCCCCGCCTTATCCTCCCCCCCACCACTGCCACTATACAGCGACGGCACGGGCGGAAAAGCAGCCAGGCAAGCAAAGCAGGCACCACTACCACCACCACCACCACCACCCCCAGTCCCACTCCCAACCCCACCCGCAACCCGGCGCGCAGCATCCGCCCACGACACCTCGACCCAGCCGCGCAGCGGAAACAGGTGGTGGTAGGAGCGGGCGAGGTGGGTGCTGAGCACGAGGGTGAGGGCGCACACGGGGCACTCGGCGGGCAGGCGGCAGACCTTGGTGCGGCAGCGGGTGCAGGCGTACCCCTCGCGCGTGGGCCGGTTGTGGCAGGCGCACAGGCTGACGTGGTCCTTGGAGGCGAGGGCGCGCGAGGGGAAGCCCATCATCAGGAGGGAGGCTTGGTTGTTGTTGTTGTCTTTGGTGGTGTGCTGCTGGTTTTGTTGGGGGTTGGTTTTGTCGTTGTCGGTGGTGGTGGCGGTGGTGGTGGTGGTGGAGGAGGGGTGGGTGACTGGTGGAGTTGTGGCGGCGAGGAAGAGCTCGCGGAAGTGCTGCTCGTGTAGGGCGACGGCGTAGTTGGAGGGGTCGCCGCCGTTGGTGCGGCTGCAGAGCTGTTCGCAGATGGCCACCTGCGCGGCGAGGCCCACGATCGAGACGCGGATGCGGTCGGCCAGGAGCTGGGTGATGGTGTCGTGGATATCGCCGGGGTCGCTGGACAGGAGGGCGCCGTAGATTATGAGGACTTCGCGCGTGCCGTGGGAGGGGGTGTGGCTAGTGGCTTCTCGTTAGGAGATCGATCAGGGTTTTCGTCGGGCAGGTTTTACAAACAATAATGCGCCGCGGCACATCTCCAGGGCGTTTTGCAGACTTGGATTGCCCTGCGGCTCCTGCTGCTCGGCCCATATCCGCAGTTTCTCGATGTGCTCCGCGGGGTTCCCGCCCATGTCGCTGATCCTGACGGCGATGCCATCGCGCATTCCCACAATTCCCAGCTGGCTAATCGGGTTTTGTTCAAAGTACTCCCGCACAAAGTCGACGGCGTAATTGAGCGTTAGCAGGTACCGGTTCGGTAGCAGGTCCTTTTCGGCCATGGCGAAGCTCATGTCGAGCACCAGCATCACATGTCGGATGATGCCACGCTGGAACGGAGTCGTGTCGCGCATGAGCCGACGTCGCTTCTCGGCCTCGAGGAGTGCCCCGACGGTGATGCTCCCATCTTCCGTCTCGACCACATGCTCCCACGACCGTTTAATGTCTTCCCATGCCGCCTTCGAACGGCCATTTTTACGGCCATCGCCTGCCTTCCTATTGCCGCGGCCGGCCTTGGATCGAGTACCGTAGGAGCTACCATCCGCAGCGGAGGCCACGCGGGGATCGCCGAGTTCGTCATCCGAGAGGTCCCCAACGTATTCGCCGTCCGAGTCGGCCATTCTCGTCGGTGGCCTGCGTAATTCGATGCGCCGGGTTCGATCAAAAATCCGTGCTTCTATTGGGCTTCTAGAAATAAAAATCAGGGAATCCTTATGCCATCACATTAGCCCGCCCGAATGTCCGGTGTTGGACTGCGGCAAGCGGTTTCGTGGCAGGAGGTTCTCGAGGTTGCGGTTTGCAAAAGCGACCGCGAGGCTGCCCATCGAGAACAAAGGAAGGGAAGCTTTCAGCAGCAGCCTCGCAGCCTGGTGGGGTTGGTTTCTCCACGCCAAACCAATCACGTGTCAGATGAGAGAGAACCCCTCCCCCAAGCTTCGATTGGCTTATTTGATGTTCGGCTCGTTTTTTCTTGGCTCGGAATGATTTGAGTTGATTGAACGATTCTGGTTTGTCGTTTGAAAACCCGTGGAGCCCGATTACGGTCGTCTGTTCGTGCGTTCATTCCACTAACAATGGCTGACGAGATAAAAAGCACCGAAACTCTTTCCAATTTCTTTTCTTTGTTTTTTTTTTCCTGGACTTGATCCGTCTCCAGGACCCTGACCATCGGCAATCTTTCGCCCCGGAAGGCCACGTGGATGGGAGACCCACATTTCCGGGTCCCGTCCCATCTTCCCCTCGAGATCAAGTGTTCATGTACGAAGTATGTATGCATGTACTGTGTAACCTGTACCAGATTGTCTTTTACCGGTGAGAGGGTACCTTAGGCGGGCGCCTGGGCAACGCGGGTAGCAGGAGCAGAGGAGAGAAGCTTGTTTCCCGATACTCGTGGGTACCTTTGCAACAATAGTGTAGGAGAGCTGAGAACGGGTCATTCCGTGCTGACAGTCAATGAGTGGCTCGAGTGGATTTCGCTGCACATCGGTTGCAGACAGTGTCACTATTCTCCAAACTGTAAGGCAGACACTGTGCTGTGGTCTTCAAGAAAGCTGGGCAACCAACCGGCAACCTGGCATCTCTGCATGGCGACCCGCAAAGGGTGTCAGCCGCCTCATCGGTTTTGCTCGCGAGCTGTGACGTCATTTTTCAAAGATCGACAACGTCCAATCTGCAACGGGCGTGCCCCCCTCGGGCCGCTCGTCTGGGATTTCAACGCGAGCGTGCGTGTCAGCGTGTCAAAAGCGACTCTCCAGACCGCCAAATGCATTTTTCGAGAATGACGATGTCTCGGTGGCCGTTCTGGTGGTTGACGGGGAAGCTGCATCGGTGGGTCTCTCTCTTTTCGTGGGGGCAGCGACTGCCTCGGAGTGTCACCCGATCAACCTCCCGGATCAGACCAGCTCCAAGCACTGTGCTCCAGCTCCCACCTTCACAGTCCCTCGTGTGCTAGTCCCGGATTCCCGACAACCGAGACATTTGCACGAGGCACATTGAAATCAGGCGTCGCGCCACGGCTTGCCGCTTGCAGGGGCAAACAGGAAATCACTGACATTCGGTCCCTCCATGACTTAACCTTAAAAACCCAGAGACGGACACACACGGCGCACCCGAACTTGCACGCTATTTCCCGCTTCGGTACTGCTTTCGTCTTCTGTCCCGGCCACGGACAAGCGAAATGTACATTCTGTGTTAGGAACTTGAATGGCTGTGCGCGGGCGGGCGTTTAATTTCATCACTGAGCTGCGGTAGGGATTTTCCTGGGTGAACATTTGAGGCAGGAGGATCCCAAGACAGGTCACTGGCCCGGCCCCGCGCACCCCTGCCAGTTCCAAACAAGAACGGACCCATGCTGGTCCCTGAATGGGCACAATGCGATTCTCCATCCCGAAGCCAGATCATATGAGAATTCCCCGCGAGGGAGGGGCTTTCCCGAATACTTGTTAAACAGTGACGAGATAACTTGGCCAGATGCAAACCAAAAATAAAGATTCGGATTTATTTGATGGTGGTACGACGGGGTACATACATGATTTAGACATGCATGCATTTGCTGCGGTTCCCACCCACAGATTCATCCCACAGCAGCTTCCATCCCCATCCTCCCCCATTCCTCACTGCGACTCCACACAGGTCGCAGCGCCTGAACCAGACGGTGTGTGATGAGCCGCCTCCACTTGCGCATTCTGCAGTTTAACCAAGAGGAACGGGGAGTGACTGCGCTCTCGCGGTGGGTTCACTAATTATTCAGGGTCCCCATGCTTTAGGACTCCCAAAACTCTCGCCTTGTCGCCTTCTCGCCTTCTCGTTCTTCCGTCTTTGTTGAGCCTGAGGTTCGAACTGGCTGCAAGCTGACCGGGCGGGATGGTTGAATTGTGGGCTTTTTATTTTAGCATTTTGGCATTTTAGCATTTTGCACTGTCTCAACTCGGGGCACAGGCGGGCGGCATAACGTCATAGTTCCCGTTTTTGGTCACTGGGGGCGTTGCCAACTCTCACCTCCGAACCCACCCAGTTCCTCTCTTCGCAACCCACCCTGCCTCGGTGCCTCCCTTGTCTTCCATTGCCCAGTATGTAACCCACTACCCACTGCCCACTGCCAGTGCCGACAACGCGTAGCGCACACATAACCCACACACCACAACTTGACCACACAACGCAACGCAGGAGGCAAGAACAACCTGTAACCTTCCACGCTACCTTGCCTACCTGCCTGTGACCCAAAACAGGAACGGCAAGAGCGACTCTCACACATTCTGGCGCGCACGTCGATGCCTTTCTCCTTCCGTCACTCCCTCCGACCTATCGATCACCATACCGACCTTTAATCTTTTTTCAACCAGCCTTTCCAGTTACCCACCATTTCCAATAATACCTACCCCCGACAGTTGCACACATACAGTGCCGACTTCCCGGCTGTGCCCTGACGTGTACAGTACCAGTGACACACCGTTCCATTTCCATCCCCTCTATTCTCTTCTGGTACTACTACTCCTTTCTTCTCTTCTCTTCCCTGGATATATCGTGTACCGTCCCCGGCCACTACATTGGATGTTTGCCCGACCCCAGGCCCGAGCCTCTGTGGCCGCCCCAAACCGACGTCATCAGGATCACCACCACCCTCGATGAGGCATGCAGACACGAGATTGCGAACCACATACGCCCGGGACGGGATCTTCAGACCAGGACAGACCCGAGAAGGCCGACACAGAGAAGACGGCCGTAATACAGACAGCGGAGCGGGCTGGGGCGAACCCGCGCTGTGCGCATCTTCCGCTCTCGAATTGGCCCCCTCCCAATGATGCTGTGCTGCCGTCCCATTCGACAACCCCGGTGACCGCAGCAGCAGCAGAACCACAAATGTCGAGTGGCCCGGTCAGTAGGGCGGAGGGGCCACAACTCCCGAGCCGTACTGGCTCAGGTCCTCCGCCGCCCACCAAGAAATCCATATCCTTCGAGAACGACTTCGAACCCGAGCCCGAACCGGCCAGCCTCCGAGGCGAGGCTCCGCAGGCCGAGGAACAAGACCCGTCCCGGGACGGCGAAACCCCACGAAGGGAGGCGGGCCCTCCGTCGCTGGCCGCTGAAAATGGTCAATCTACGCCAGGGAAGGTTGCGGGGAGGGAACCGAGGGACTCGCAGCGGGAGTTGAACGAGTATCGCGAGAAATTGGCACGCCAGATGGAACAGAGGGAATTGCCGTTAAGAGGAGGTCAGGCGCCCATGCCCGGGACCCACAGGGTCTCTCCCATACAAGAAGAGAACTCGCCCTCCTCGTTGCCCCGGTCGTTGGGGTCCGGGTCCGGGTCCGGTTCTGGGTCCGAGCCGCCGGCTACCTCGACCTCGGCGACTTCGACAGCGTCCGCTCGTACCATCCGAGGGCGGCAAGCCCCCCCCACGCCTGGCCCGGTGGCAGGGACACCCTCCTATCCGTTCCCCCGCATGGCTCCCGCCACGTTTCTGTCCTCTGCCGTTCACCGGCCCTTCACCACGCTCTCGCCCACCGTCCCGCCCGATGGGCCCCGCCCGCTATCCGAGGTTTTCAAGGGGCAGGACACACTCGCGTCGAACCCTTCTACCCCGGCCTCCGCCCTGAACTTCCTACCGCCCGGCTGCTCTCGGGAGATGCCAGACAACCGTGAATTTCCGAGTCCGAACCTTTACGAGTTAACCCTGATGCTCGGGGCCGAACCGGGGTTGGATGCATGGTGGCACGCCGTGGTGCAGATAATGGTCGACGTGTACAAGGCCGAGAGGGTAACGCTTGCCATTCCGGCCGATCCCACCGATATCGAAAACGTACCATGGGGCCAAAAGGCGACATACAATGCCCATCGCGAGGATGACATGAGTTTGGGATACCTCGCCAGGGGCTCGAGCTTCATGCCGAGCAGCACAGGCGAATCTTCCGACCGCTTTCCCCAAGGCGGGATGCTTTCTGCGAAACAAGCACCGGCTCGCCCCACCCTGCAGAGTCGGCATTCGTTCACGTCATATGAGCAAAACCGGGCGGCGGCAGCAGATGAGCCGTCGCCTCCTAGTCCACATCGCCCTCGCCTTCTCTCGAGGAGCAAATCTCATCACCATCCAACCAAGCAGGCACATGATGCCGCCAGTGAGAACGGCAACCCGACTAGCCTCAACAGAGAGGCCCTGGAGCAGCACGACGCACTCGAAGAAGAGCAGCCAAAAATTCCAAGCTGGGAAGTGCCCTTCACGGCCGAGAGGGAAGGGCGTGGGAAACTACTGGATGTGCTGCAGGGTCTCGACTACGAAGCCGATCCCCTGATCGACCACAACGGCATCGTCCGCATCCTAGAGCGTGGCCGTGCGGTCGCCCTCACCAGGTCTTACCCCTACCTCAGCAGCCAGGAAACGATCGGTAAGAAGCCCGTGGACCCTCGCGCCGCAGCAGGAGCCAAATCCCCCGAGGGGCCCCGTCAGAAGATCAGGAAGCCACGGTCAGACTCAATGTCAAAACTCTCCTCCATTCTTGGCAACGCCACCTTATCACCTGCATCCGGCCGTGGCCCGCGGCCGCAGACGTTGGAGAGAAAATATACGATCGCTTCCCGGCTCGACGACGAAGGCCCTAAACTGCCGGCTCCGAGATACGAAGAGTACGAGCAGGCCCCGCCGTCACCATGGTCGCAATCCCCGGCACCTTCTCCCGCCGTCAGGGCCGACCCCGCCGAGAATCCCTTCTTCGCTGAGGCCATGGTCGACGAAGAATCTTTCAACCCGTCATCCACCCCCGCTGATTATTCAGCTATGATCCCGCCAGAGGCCATCGGTGTCGACAACTCCTGGACAGTGTTGCATATCCCACTTACGCACGTGCTGTTATCAGCACCTAATACGTCCTTCAAGCTCGACCCTTCGCTCATGGAGCAAAAGATCTCGGCGCGGAAAGCCGGAGATACCGCAGCAACTGCGAGCCTCTCTCCCGAACGTCCCGTCAAGGAGAAGCATTCGCCGATTGCCATCTTGTCCATCCTGAGTCCTATCATTCCTTATCCATCCAACCTACGCCACTCGCTAGAACACCTCGGCCCACATCTCGCCACCTCTTTCTCCCTCGCCCGTCACTATAGCCATATGGAGACAGAGCTAAACGGGTTACAAAAGCGCAGACCGCACACGGCGGGCTTCGGGGCTCTCGGGCCCGACGGGCGACCGCTGGCCGACTCAACCGCCCTGACCTCGTTCGCCTACTTGCCCACCGCCGGGGGTGCCGGCTCCCGAGATTCCGTCGCCGGCAGCATGACGAGCCCCAGTGAATGCTCCGGCCCCGCACGTAGTGGTGCCGGTTCTCCCGTTGGGACACCCACCTGGGACCTGCCGTCCCTCGGCCTCGTCATGGACAACAAGTGGGGGGCTACCGCGAGTCCTGCGCCTACCACCGCAGACAGCTACTTCGGTTCGATGGTGAAGAACCCGCCGAGCGCCGGCCCGCGGCCGAGGAGGAACTCGCGAGAGACGTTGCCGTCCGAGAAACGGTCGTCTCTGCGCCTGTCGGCGGGCAAGATGCAAATGCACGACCCCGCTACCGTCAGCCCAGCCATGACAGAGCCCCGAAGGAGCTCCGAATCCTCGCGCCCCGAGCCAGAGGAGCTCCCATCGGCCGGTGCCCAGCCTAGACGGCCAGCGCCGAGCGAGAAGGGTAGTGCAGCGGCATCTCAAGTCGAGAGTCATCAGAAGATGGCTGCAACGTCGAGTTCGACGCCTCACCGCCACACGCAACTTCATTCTTACGGCGCCGACTTTGCGTCAACTTTCCAATCCCTCCCACCGAGTTCGACCATCGGCCGCGGGGTCCCGCACCCGGCAGCGCCCAGTAGAGCCGGGTCGATGATGCAAACCGACATGACGCCCCCGTCGGACAAACTGAAGGGCCTTATCCTGGACTCGTTGCCCGCCCATGTCTTCGTGGCCTTGCCACAAACAGGCGAGATTGTGTGGGTAAACAGCCGCTTCCTCACATATCGCGGCCAGACCTCGGGCGACCTTGCTGCCGACCCCTGGGCCAGCATACATCCCGCAGAGCGGGAAGAGTACCTCCGCGAGTGGAGCCATTGTGTCCGGTCCGGTGAGCAGTTCGCCAAGACGGTCCAGATCAGGCGCTTTGACGGCCAGTATCGGTGGTTCTATGCCCGAGCCGTCGCATCCAAGGACAAGCGAGGCGTCATCATGCAGTTTCTGGGTTCGTACATGGATATCCACGATCAGCACATGGCAGAAGTCAAGGCCGCGAGGCAGGAAGAGATCTTGGCGTCCGAGGCAAAACACCGCCTACTGGCCAACTTGATACCACAGATGATCTTCACAGCTACCGAGGACGAAGGCATCACGTTCGCAAACGAGCAGTGGCTGTCTTACACAGGCCAGGCAGCCTCCGAAGGTGTTCTCGGACTCGGATTCATGGACTATGTGCATCCAGACGACCTTGCCAAATGCCGAATACCTCTGGGAGGACAATCAGTCCAGCAGCAGGACTCGAGGGGAGGTCTCAAGAACCATGGCCGCTCCTTCTCGGCCGACTACACCGCTAACCACCAGGCGGCGAAGCACTTGGCCGTTCCCGATAGCGGTACCAGGGGCTTTGATCACCAGCTACTACGGAACAACAGCTCCAGCAGCAGCGGTAGCAGCAGCAACGACGGTACCCCCTATGACCTTCCAACCGCAAATCTCACGGAACTTGCGAAGAAAGGGGTCATCAAAGTGTCTACCGACAGTAGCGGCCGGCTGTCGTACACAACCGAGATCCGGTTGCGCTCCAAGAGCGGCGAGTACCGATGGCACCTTATCCGCTGCGTCGAGATTGACAACGTCGACTTTGGCAACGGCGCGAGCTCGTACTTTGGGTCGGCTACCGACATCAACGACCTCAAGCTCCTCGAGACCAAGCTTAAGGAGGCCATGGACTCCAAGGGCCGCTTCCTTAGTAATATGTCTCATGAGATCCGGACGCCGCTCATCGGCATTTCCGGCATGGTTAGCTTCCTTCAGGACACGATTCTGAACGAGGAGCAACGCGACTACACGAACACGATCCAGACGAGTGCGAATAGTCTACTCATGATCATCAACGACATCCTCGACCTCTCCAAGGTCGATGCCGGCATGATGAAGTTGAATTATGAGTGGTTCCATACCCGTTCGCTCATCGAGGACGTAAACGAGCTCGTGTCAACCATGGCCATCGCGAAGCGCCTAGAGCTCAACTACGTAGTCGAGGAAGACGTGCCGGCCTGGGTCAAGGGAGACAAGGTGCGCATCCGCCAAGTGCTGCTCAACGTCATCGGCAACGCCATCAAGTTCACCAGCCGGGGCGAGGTGTTCAGCAAATGCAGGGTCTTTACCCCCGAGGGAGTGCTGCCGCCGACGGACGAAATCATGCTCGAGTTTTCCATCATTGACACGGGTAGGGGTTTCAGCCAGGAAGAAGCCGACCTCATCTTCAAGCCGTTCAGCCAGATCGACGGCAGCAGCACCCGGCAGCACGGCGGGAGCGGCTTGGGCTTGGTCATCTCCCGTCAACTGGTCGAGCTACATGGAGGGAGGATGGAGGGCTCCGCCATCCCCGGCAAGGGATCCACCTTCACCTTCACTGCTAGGTTCGGGCTGCCTACTGAGGACGACCATCCCGACGCCATGCCAGTTCCTCAGCCGACACCGGGGCTGGTCCAAAACACGTCTGTCGCCCCGGCGCAACCGCCGTCGGTGAGCGCCCTCCGCGAGCTACCCTCTAGCAGCCCGTCCACCACAGCCGATCCCGGCTTCACCTCCCCAGCAGCGGCCTCTAGCGGCAGTTCCGAGCTCTCCGGGTCATCCGGCCGCACCCGGGGGACGGACCGCTCTTCCATGTCATCGGTGAATGCGGGCCTCGTGCGCTTCAGCCAGGCAGCCCGCGCCAGCGGCCAAGATCTCTCCCAAATGAAACTAGAAATGCCGGACCGCAGGGGTAGTCCGGGGACCACCACACCCACGGCCAACCCAGAAAGCTCGGCCAAGGAGCAATTGCCGCCGCCCATGTTCTCCATCCTGGTCATCTGCCCGCAGACACACAGCCGCGAAGCGACGACCAAACACATCGAAATGACGCTGCCCAAGGGCATCCCATACAAAATCATAGCCGTCGCTTCGGTCGAGGAGGCGCATACCTTCATCCGGTCCGAAGACACGCCCCGGTTCACGCACATGGTCGTCAATCTCCCCTCCCCGGAAGAGATCATCTCGCTCATGGACAAGGCCTCGCACTCCGGGCCCGCCGCGCTCGGCAACACCACCATCTTGATCCTCTCGGACTCGGTCCAGCGCCAGGCCGTCTCCAAGCTCGTCGCCGGAACCAAACACGAGGATATCCTGTCCGAAAGCCGGGTGACATATATCTACAAGCCGGTCAAACCCTCTCGATTCGCCGTCATCTTCGACCCGGCCAAGGAGCGCGACCTGAGTATCGACCACAACCGGTCGACGGCCCAGCGGCTGGTAGAGGACCAACGCCAGAACTACATCGACATGGAGCGCCGCATGGGCGGCAAGGGCTACAAGGTGTTGCTGGTCGAGGACAACCCGGTCAACCAGAAGGTGCTGCAAAAGTACCTGAAGCGCGTTGGCGTCGCCGTCGAGCTGGCCGCCGACGGCGTCGAGTGCACCGAGATGATGTTTGAGAAGGGCTGGGGGGTACTATGCGCTGATTCTGGTATGTTCCTCCCCCACTCCCATTCCCCCCTACCTCTACCCCTTCATCCTTACCCTCCCACCACCAACTCCCACAAAACAGATAAAGCAGTTAACTAACCACCACCCACCCCGTTTCACAGTGCGACCTCCACATGCCGCGCAAGGACGGCTACCAGGCCTGCCGCGAGGTGCGCGCCTGGGAGACGCAGCAGCGCCGCCTCGGCGCCGAGGGGCCCCCCTTGCCCATCATCGCCCTCTCGGCCAACGTCATGTCGGACGTCCAGGACAAGTGCGTCGAGGCCGGCTTCAACGACTACGTCACCAAGCCCGTCGACTTTATCGACCTCAGCCGGGCTTTGGCCAAGTTCTTTTAGGAGTGCGGTGAGATTTGAGGTTCGGGGGTGAGGTTGGGTGTGATTCGGGGGTGAGGTTAGGTGTGATCCAAGGGCGGGATTGGGATTGGGATTGGGATTGGGTGGTGTGGTGGTGTGATGATGAAGGGGGGGTTGGGGGGGAACGTACATTGTTTTTTGAAACGTACATATACACCTGCCTACCTTTCTTTCTACTAACGTACATACTTCCTGTCTGTCTATCAATAAAGGAGGAAGGGATGGATGGATGGAAGGGATGGGGAGGAGGAAAGCTGCTTGCTTGTTTGTTTACTTGCTCGCTTTGCTGGTACCGACGGGGAGGATATGGCTCGAAACTTGCTGATTATTACTTGGCCTGGCGTGGCTTTGGGGCGAAAAGGGCTGTTTTTGAGAACCTTTTTCGCATTATAGGCGTTGATTGTATTATGCTCTTCTTCTTTTTCTCTGATTACTTTTTTTGTTTCGTTTGGCGGGCTTTGCTCTTTTCGGTGTAGAATATGCTTGCGGCTGTGCGGTTGAGTTACTTCTTTTCTTGCAAAGGGAGGTGAAGGGAAGGGGACATGGGAAAGGCAGGGCAGAATACCAATACGAATTGTTGTATGTTGTTAGCTTTATCTGAGGTTGGTTAAGTGGGTAGACAACGTACATACTTCACACATAGATAACGACGAGGTGGGAGCAAATCAAGCATCCCCTGAGTTGGGGAACGTGTCGGCGCGGGTAGAAATTAGTGATGTCGTCTCTTGACTTTGGTGTTGTTGCGTTCGGGTTGTGAGAAGGGAGTGAGAAGTATTGACAACGCCTGGGTGTGTTGTTCTCTGCGCCTTAGGTCTTGAAACGGAACTCTCCTTCACTTTCTAGTCCTGCGGCTTTTACAAATACCCTTTTCACCTTGTTTTGTTCGCTAGCCGCCGCCAGGGCTTCATCATAGCCCTACCCGTGGTGATGGCCCCTTTTCAGCATCACAAACATGGACGATATTGGGTCTTTTTGTGAACGCTAGTAACTATCAGGAAGTTGGCCGTTTTATTTACCGAGCGGTTGACCAAGATGGCCTACTACTCCCATCTCTTGTATAATCAAGAGTATGGTTCTATAGAGCCGAGATGCCAAAGACCTCGTTCTCTCCTTGCTCCCCAAACCCGCCCATCTTCGCAACTCAGCTGCAACTCCAACCAGCGGGCAACCCCGTCCCCGGACCGTAACCATTCCCAACCGACGCGCCGCGCCCGCGTGTACGACACACAAACCTCACACCGTCAACCACCATGTCTCGGGAGTGACGGGCATCGGCGATCAAGCCACAGGACAGCGCCCCCGCGCGCGAGGAATCCCCCCTCAGCCCGGCAGTGCCGAGATGTACTTGCCGACCGCTGAAATGTGGCGCTTCCTCTGCCGTCCTCGTCCCACCTCACAGAAGGAAGCCAGCGGGCTTGGGCCGGTCAACGACGCAGCCCCGTGTTTGTTCTCCCGATTCTGCTGCTTTTGAAACGCGGCGAAGGGGGGGGGGGACAACTGGAACGGGCGGCGCCATCTTCTCAAACGCATGCATGCTTAGAGAGAGAGAGAAACGACGATCATCAACTCTCCGGCCGGCCGCCGGCATGGGTGTCGGGCATGTCACGAGGGTACGCGTCCGCTTTTTAAGGCTGCCTGGTTCCGTGTGAGGGTGATTGGGGGAGTCAGGCACATCAGGGAAGATCGGTCAGGTGTCACATGGGGTGCCGTGGGCATGCAATAACGAGGAGGATGGGCAACGGTTGCCGGCTGTCGCCATCGTCGGCGTGCTTGCTGCTGCCTGCACTGTCCTGCAAGCCGCCGTATCGCCCCCCCCCCCCCCCCCCCCCCCGGTCGGCAGGCAAGTCTCAGACAGAGTGCGTAAGTCGGCGACTCGTTGATGGGGGCAGTGGAAAAGGGGATACGTGAGGAAGGCTTGCAGCCGCAAGCTAAGTCAGTGTCACCATCATTTTCAGGCTGATGAGGGTGGACGTCGCCGCCTTGGCGAGTCGGTGGCTTGCGACCGGGTTCGAGATTCGCCGCCCAGGGGAATCGGCGCCAGCGTTGCAATGCCCCGTCCGTACCTGTCCATCCAGACATTTCCAGCCGCGGGTTGTCATCGGTTCCAGACTTGACTAATCTATGGTATCGGGAACAGACGTCTTTGCCCCTGAATAATAGCCCCCCATGGGATGATCCAGACGCGGACCGTGCCAGGTTGATGTAACCTAAGTAATTGGGGATTCGGAGCCAGAAAGGAACGGTGTTTTGGCGGTTGCGGCAAAGGTGCGGGATATCCGATCAAAGTGTGGAAAAGAGGCCCACGCTGTGTTGTCCTCAAACTCGGGTTGTCAAACTAGGCCACTTTTAGTCGAAACCATGGAATGAAAACATGAATCAATCCCCTGGGGTACTTCTCTGATCATTGACTCGATCTGAGGCAATTCATCAAACTTGATCCCCCATCAAGCCGCGGCCGGGAATCCAGGAGTGGCGTTTGCAAACTGTGTAGTCCTGCCGCATCCCGCAAGGGATCGAACAAGCAAGGACAAACACGGAACGAACACGCTGGCGCGCCCGCCTCAATCATGCCTGTAGTCGTTAGCTTCGAGGACCAGTGGCGGGCAGCCACTTCTCTTCTTGTCTCATGGCAAAGCCATCGCTTGTGTGACACACGGAAGTCCGGTGAACCTGTCGGTTCCCGTGTTTCGTTCCTTCTCGAAGCTCGGTAGACGCGGCCAGGTACCCGCCGAAGGCGGCCGAGGGGAGTGAATGGTTTTTAAACGAAAACTCGATGCTAGTTGCCGTCGTCCGCGCGGATGCTTAGCATATCCCAAAACTGGCCTTCCTTTACTTATCGGTCACAAATCAACGTAGTAAAATACCAGGGCCGCGTATGGCATGATATGTGTGTGACAGGAGTCTCCCGCGCACCAGGTCTCTCATCACGAGGCTCACCGGAATTTGGAAGCCTAGTCCGGCCCAATGGCTGCTGTCCATCCGGCGAGTGGCGATGTTTCTCGACTCTGCCATATCGACGAGTAGGCGTGAATATCGGGCAAGCCCCAGCTGTGGCGAGGTTGATGCACTTTACAGAATAGTTGCAGCCCGATTCGGGGGCGATCTGCTGGCACCCCTGGTCCCGTTCCCGCCGGGTTGAGTGATCTCGAGGATATCCACGAACACGTCAGCCTAGCGACCTCCAAACCCAATTGGAACACTTTGGGCAGCTCGATGACGAGTCGCATGGCCCTGAAGAACCCGGAGCAACACGGCAGGGCTCGACACGAGGGCAAGCCGCACAAGACTTGCTCCTGTGGAATATTCGCCGTCTCATTAAGGCTCTTGAGTGTCGCTGACAGGGAAGAGGATCGCAAGGATGGAGTTGTCCGGGGACAGAAAGCGGGTACTTGCACGTAAGTATCGTGGCAGTTATATCTGGGCCGTCGCGGTCTTCCGGACCCCCTCCTTCCGGACCGGTGAATTAAGGACGGTGGAAGCACGCTTGGGCATCGGGCCGCGTGTGGTTTCCGAGAACCAACAAGTCCGGCTCCGAAAGAGTGCATCGAGCCAGTGTGACATCGGCTCGGATTTGTGTTCCTTTCTCGAGTCGCAAGAATTACTCAGTCGAGAAGTGGTCTTGTTTCAGGTTGTTGTCACTCAGCCAAGGGACCCAGGTCTAGCGCACGCAAGGGTGTCGAACGGCTACTTGTACAAGCCCACAGGATGTTTGTATGTACCGAGGTGGACTTCGGTAGAGACACCCGAAGTGATTTCAGCCACCACCACGGGAGCGTGGGGGAAAGTGCATCTCTTGACGAGGATGGAGACGCTAGGGACGCCACAAGTTCACAGCACATCTGCAAGTTCAAGGGTCAAAGATCGGGAGTGCACCGGATTCGACACACACAATCCACGTAGCAATAACGGAAGACCGCGCAAGTGGTGTTAGTTGGAAAACCGCCACTGGTCGAGTGATTGGAGGAGCGTATACTCAGTTTCATGCCAGGGGAGTGGTGTATTGTTTAGACGCCGAATATTGATGACCGAGGTGGTACTCGGTGACGCAAGCCGTGATCAAGAGCATGTGGCGAGGACACGTTGACCAAGAGGCTTGTTGGATGTGAGACCATTATGTGTGGCAGTTTTACTGGGCGCTTTATCGATCGACCACGAGGCTCGTGGCGGGGAAGATGCACACAGAATGCGGTGTTGTTGTGAAGGTTGTAGGACGGCCATAAATAACCAAACAACGTGGAGGGTGAGGAAGAGGTGCGAAGTCGGACAGTGGCTGAAGAGGTGCTGGCTCTGTCGAACTCTTCCCCCGAATTCCACACTTCGTTCAGCATCAACACAGCACCATACCGCGGCTTTCAACCATGGCGCGTGCTATGACTTTGATGACACCGCGGTAGAAGAAGTCTGGCACGGCGGTGGGGCGAGCTTCAGAGAGGATGTTGTTGCGAGTCGAGGTGTTAAACGAGCAGCAGGGCCCGGCTCTGGTTCTGTTTCAAGTAAAGCATTCGAGGTTCCATTGGCCGAGACGAGCTTTTTTTATCCCATGTGGTCGGCGCTCTTGGTGGTTGCAGGTTGGCCCAATCTGACATCCCCTGACTGGCGGAGGGCATTGCTCGCCGTGCCACAAGCTGGCGTCGGGGGGTGGGAGCTCTTGGGTCTCCAAACACGTGCCGCCAGATGCGCAGTTTCTACCTTCGCTATGGTTAGCAACTTTCGTGGAGAACCTGGGTCGTTCGGGGCTTACAGCCTCGGTCAAGCCAGCAGCAGCGTGCATGCTGCAGCTTCTGAGGCGAAATGTAGCATGGGGCCGTGTGTGCAGGCAGCTGAGACCCTTGATCCGCTCAGCGCTTTCGAGTTGGCAAGAAGATGTGGATGAAACCAGTCGTAATGTATCAGACATCCTCTTCGACTGCAAGGACGGGGAAATTGTCGCATTGGGCATTTCACTACCCAGTCCCCGGGAAGCGCCTTGTCGGAAACAGCGCCCGGAAACGGATAGGTAGGCGTTGTCAGAACAAGAGGAACGACATCCCGTCAATCGTCGGGTCATCCGCTGGGTTGCAGCAGTGTTCATGCGCTGGCGAGGGTGGTGCTGGTCTGCATCTGCAGGGCCTCGGGTGGGTGAGGTGCCGCAAGCGTGCCTTCCAGGGCCACACCCTCTTCGCAGCAGACTTGAAACCCCAAGTTAGCGCTCTCAACATGGACGGCCCAGTAAATGAAACTCCACGATGGCGAGGGAGTCGCCCTGGCGTAGCTGAGGTTCCACTAACCTCGACCATGATCCAGTCAGCCCCCCGGGCCTTCATTCAGCGTGCGTGCATACGCGACCATCGTCCACGAAGCGCGTCGCGATGCACGGAAACGCGTGGACGCTTGGGAGCCGCAGGTTACGGGCAGTGGGAGATAAGGTAAGGTTGAACGCAGATCCTGTGTCTAGTGAGACTCCGGCATGTCCCGACCGAAGGGTTGGAGGAATCGGTACGGCGTCGCTTGGTGTTTGGATGAACTGGTGGTTTCCATACTTGGGTACTGCGTACACAGTCGGTGGTGCTGGGATAATTTTCCGGTCGGAAACGTACAGCATCGGGCCATTGGATGGAACCTGTGACTTCCAGAGCCTGGCTGGTTCGCCCAGAGAAGGAAGGAGCCACAGAAAGTGATTGGTGTCACGGTATCGGTCCACGGTATCACAAAATCACGGTATTGGGCAGGTACCGAGTTTCTCGAATTTCTTCTTGAACTGAACACATCAAATGGTCTGGAAGCTACCCAGGTACCTAAGGTAGGGACTACGGAGAATTAACACAACCTCATCTCACCCTCTCCTGAGTTTGGATACTCGGACAACCTCGCACCTATGTAAAACAGTGTCCGCGTTTTTGACGCAATGCGGGGAAACAGGTGCAACATGGTAAAACAATTAGATCAGCCCTAGGCTCAGCGTTGGCGTCGAAAAAGGTGACAACGCTTTGGCGGTTGCTTCGAGTCTGAGAAAACCGACTTGAAGCGGTTTCTGAAGCACACCATGTTCGGTTTCGACGCTTGGACCACTGAATGGACACCTGCCACCAAACGAGCACCAAACCTTACACGTAATCTGTACTTGTAAGGTCAATACATAATCTGTACGCTGTTTCATCTCAGGGCCCGCGTGGTGAGAACCTCGGTATCTACCTTAGGTTGGTAAGCAAACGACTATCTCTTATCCCAATTCTTATTCTAGGCATTAATTACTCGTCATATTCCAAATTTTCTCTTTTCTTGAACGTCTTTCTTCTTTTCCTCGCCCGTTTGTTCCGTCTTTCCGATCTCCACAATGCACAGGACGTGCCCTGCCGCAGACCCCACGTGATTGGTTAATGGTCGGCCGGTCCCTGTACCCTGTCGCCGCATGCACGGTCCACTTGCCTGAAAATAAACTCGGTGGTGTTGTTTCTTCCACCCGCAGAATTTCAATTCTGGTTCGAAGCATACCCGAACAACAGTTCGTCCCGTACTTTTCGATGCCTTAAGTCGCGTGTTATAGCCAAGTGCCGGCGTTTCCTGCCAGGCACATACCACAACACTCCGGTGTCATCATTCCAATTGATACACTTGCTAGCAATATCCCTGGGTCCGTGGGCCGCACCTGCCTCCCCCGATCTTCCCGTGCCTCGATCGATCTGCCTGGGATCGCGACACTTCTCCTGTTGCTCTTGCCAATATTAACGTAGGTACTGCTGGTAATTTTTATCCAGGAAGGTACGGTTAAGCAAGGGTTATCAACCCTTTTCCCACCGTCTCTGGCAATTCCCATTGCTGGGCAGCACCGTGACCTTTTCAAGTCTCATCTCCACCTCTACCCCGAATTTGGCCTCGAGCAGATTCAGCGCTTTACCCGTTTCACCACCCTACCCGTCCCCTGCCATCACGCGCAGCGTTGGATACAACAGTTTACCGCGGTAAGGACTCTGCTCGGCAGAAACCATCTCTCCCGTGCCCGCCGTCGTACCGCCTCCGCACAAAGCACATGTTGCAATGCGGCTACAGGCGCGAGATCGACCGGTTCCCCACCCCCCTCCCCCTTGCTCCTGGGAGTCAACTCACATCACGAACCCAACAAATCAGTCCTCCCTCACGGGTGACCTGGACGCATAACGCGAGTTGTCAAAGCACCATATGCTCCATCCCCGATTGCTACTCTGATCGCCGTGACGGCATCATATCGAATTAGACTAGCAGCGGAGACAGGGAGGCTATGTAGGTGCGCTGCTACCTACCTCCTCCGATTCACATGGACAAACTGGGCACCGACCCTCTCCCTCGGGACCGCCAGCCACTGCACGCATTCAAGGCAAACGCAAATAACTTGAGGACGGCATTGAGCCCGACATAACCGTCGCAGGGACTTGGCTTGCCTCCCTCCCAGCCGCCACATCTGCGCACAGAGCGGTTACCTCTTTGAGAAGTCAGTTCATCCAGGCGCCCCCTCATTACCCGCCGCCCACCCTGCGCAGTGAAGCTCCCCGCAGCTGCACCTGAACCCAAACGGTCGTGCTTCGCTGTCAGGTGTACCTCTCCGACCGAGCATTAGATGCGTTGTGACGTTGAGCTTGTTGTCTGAGCTGCTTGGCTTGTTTACCGGCCAGCGATGCTTTGCATCTGGATCAGGTTTCGGCGAGGCCCCTCGCCTTCTCCACGAGCTACCCCCGTCGTAGAAGGTGTTCTTTCGCATCGTCACGACAGAAAACCACACATTCTCGCTGACTGGGAAGTCGAGTCGAGGGGATGGATTCTCTGCTCTGGGCCCGCCGTTATTCTCACCCCTCTGTCTATGTCATTGATTCGCGCAAGCGCCCTGGTCATTTCTCGCAGATCCGCCCTGCATCTCCTCGACCACACCCCCCCCTGCACCAACCCAACCCTGTGCTCGAGTCCGCTCTGGAACAAGTGGCCAAGCGGACTGACCAGGGCCCGGAACGGCGTGCTAAAAACAGTCTCAACCCACTTTCTGCATCTCCCCCGTCTGAGCAAAAGCGCCAGCCAGCCAGCCTTGTCCGAGTGCGTCGATTCCGGTGGTGTGGGCAGCACGCTTCCTCCTGGCTTGTGAACATGGTCAGCAAGGATGGTTTTGCTGCTCCCCTGCCGGTCTCTGCTCACCACCTCAAATTCCCGGTATCCTGGTCTCATCTTGGCAATGTCCCCGGGAGCCATGCATCTCGAGTTCCTCCTTCGCACACACTCCTTCCGGCAGGCTCCTTCCCGTGGCCGCCTTCCACTGATCAACAAGCCCTGAGCGTTTCGGTGGTCTGTTTACTCGCCCGGTTTCCCGTCTCGAGTCTCCCGGGACCCTCTCGCTGCTCGAACCTCCAGACCCTGGCGTCAATCTTTTCTGATACGCGCTGCTTTCAAATGAAATAGCTCAGGGTACCTCAAGACACCCTCTTGCTCCACATTGTTTCCGCTCGCTTGCTTGCCTAAACGGTAAACGATCAAACTGGTCTACAAATCGTTGGTCCCCATCCGTCTTGTCGCCCCTCCGCCTCCCCCAGGCCGTCCTGACTCGTTCGCTCTGGTCTGGTGGGCACCCTCGCTGTGCCCTCTCGTGTCCCTATATCTTGGGGGAACAACAGGATTTTGCAAAGCACTCCCGCTTGAACCGCGGCGGCTTTCTACATACATACATACGATACGCATCCCAGATTGTCGACAGATCGGGAACGGGCAAAGAGGCACGGAGCCCAGAGCCAGGGTCACCCTCGCCTCTGCCGCTCGACACTAACTCCGCCTCGAGCATAGTGGACTGCACCGGAGCTGCGTCTCTGTCCTTGGGCATCCTGCTCATCCACCGGCCACCCCCACCTTTCTCGTACCTTGCAAAGTACTTATATTTCTTTGCAGCGCGCCAATGGCCAAATTCGGGTGGGCTCTGTCATAGTACTTCGACGTTTCATCACCACACGCCCCGCCTGCTACCTTCTCTGCGACCCATCACTAGGCTGGCCGCCACATCCAGCTTCCCCATTCAAAGGTTATTTCCACTTCTTCTTTCCCCCTTTCCCCCTTCCCTTCAAAACCAGCGCCACCCTCCACTTCCGTCCCGACATCCCACCATCCCTCAACCTCCCCCCTACATTACACAGCTCCTTCCCACTCTTTCTCCCCTTCTGGCTCGTCCCATCGGATCACACGAGGATGCTTACTCTCAACAAGCCAGCGCAGTACGGCTACCGGCCCGTCCATGATCTACCAACCCCGCCGAGCACATCCCGCCCTTCTCCCCCCCTGATATATCCGGATCCGGGCCAGAAGCCGCCGCCTACCGTCTCCGGAGGTAGCAATCTGTCTGATCAGCTCATGTCGGCGCCTCATCGTGGTTTGCCTCCACCGGCGGCTCTACCTTCAGTGCAAGCCCCTTCCGGATCCGGCCCTCCGCAGCCCCCGTCAAGCCTGTCAGGAGGCCAGACCGTCCCACCACCGCCGGCCTCGCAAAGCCAGCCGTTGGGCCAGCTCCCGGCGGCTCCGACATGGAATGAGGAATCGATGAGAGTTTGGCTTACTGCCAAGGCGGAGGAGGACAAGAGGCGGCAAGAAGAGGAGAGGACACGGCAGGAGGGCTACCGCCTCGAGCAGAGGAGGATGGAGCACGAGATCCTGAGGACCTCCCTAGAGGGAGGGATACCGCCACCGCTGGTGCCGGTTGTCTTTGCAGGCATGGGCGGTGGAGCGCTCTCACCGGCGGCCCTGGACTGGGCGCAGCAGTTCATGATGTCGCAAACCCCCCAACAACACCCCCCCGCACTGATGCCGCCTGGGACGGTCTCCTCGGATCCCCAAAGACGAGACTCACAGACCCAGATGTACGCACAATACCCGGTTTCCGGCGGCGCCGTCCCATCCACGCCGGGCTCGGCACAGGGCCCGCCGAGCGCGTATGCGTCTGGCTACCCTGGTTCCCCCACGAGGCCCAGAGGACTCAGCATGCCGGGGGCGATGGCGGGGCGAGCACTCGCCGGGGGCGGATCAAACTTGCCCAATCTGAACACGAGCGTCCCCGGCGGACCAGGTCAACAGCCGGGACTGGCGCAGCATCAACAGGAACCACAGGCGTCACCGTCCATATACTTCCACCACTGGCAACCCCCAACGACGCAGAGTGGGGGACGGGGCGGGGCAGAGCAGCCCGCCACGCCCTCAGGTTCGTCCAAAACCAAATGGCGCTCAAGATGAGGCTCTCGCGCGGGGCTAACTGGCTCGTTTTCACGTAGTAGGGGAATCGCCACGGAAACGGAAAGCGCCAGGGCCGCAGCAGCCAGCGCCGCCGCCGTCCACAGCACTTCGACACCGATCGCCGCCCTTTTTGCATAGCACGGGCCTGTCAAATCCGCCGCCCGGGCGCAGGAGAGGGCATTCGCGGCAGAGGAGCGACCTGGGGTCATACCGGCCCGGCCCTGGTCGGGGACGTGGGGAGAGCCTAGGCCCCGGGCGAGAGACGTCACCGATGCACACGTCGGGGGCAAGCTCTGCGCGGGATAACGGCGAGCCGCCCTCGTCAACCCAGCACCAAAGCCAGGCACCATCACAATTTGCGCCCCCACCAGCACAAGGTCCCTCCGGACGGGTTGGGGCGCATTCGGTTTCATCACTCCTGTCAGACAACCCGCAGTCTCCTCGGGCGACGACACACTTCGCATCCGGGGCCCCGTCGGAAGGCCGGCAGCACCACCAGCACCACCGCCACCAAATGCAGCAACACGCGCAGGCGCAATTTGGCGAGAGCGAGCGGAGGCAGTCACCGCGGTCGTCGGAGGAAAAACTTCGCGGTGGTGGTGGAGCCCCGGGATCAACAGCCACGCGACCGGGAGATAACAGCTGAACCTTAATTTCATCGCTGTTTCAGCCCCGCCCAGCCGGTCCAAGCTCTTTACGGCTTGGGTCTGGCTGCCCCCTTTCCCTTTCCGGCAATATGAACGGGGCGGGATCCTCACCGCGCCGTTGCAAGGGTGATGGCGATGGGGGGGGGGAACAAGGGCCGAGTCAGGGGAAGGTTCCTGGAAAAGGAACAGTGCCACGTCTCCGACAAAGCGGACTGGACCCCCATTCGACCAAACCCACCAGGAACAACTCCATCGACCCAGAGTCCACCGGGACCACACCGCGCAGCAATTGGCGGATGTTTGAGCCTCGACCTCATCACAAACACGCGGCGGCAGGGGCTCTTCCCAATTCGTCGAGTTATCCCCGCCCTTGGACGTGAGGGAAGCCGTTCCGGATTCCGGCAAGGCATTTGACATGTTGCCCGTTTTCTGCATCTTCGCCAATGTATATCTTCAAATGTATTACACCAATTTTGCGGCGTTTGTACTGTACTATTATCACGATGTTTTAATGTGTTCTTGTTAGTTTTTTTAGTTTTTTTATCAGGGACAGAAACGGTTGGCTGGAAGGCGGGTCAGAAAATGGGGCGTTCAAATCGACTTTAATCAAGATGAATTAGGGGGAATGCCAAATCCAAAAAAGATGCATTCAACAACAAACAGGAAAACAAGGGGGGGGGTGTGTGCCTTTGGAGGTATTTGTTTTGCTTTTTCCTCTTTTGCCTCTTGGGCGAGTAACTGCTGTGTAAACTCGGGTGGCAGGCACGCCATTGCACAAGATTTCTCGGATGGGTAAGGCCGGGGGGAGAGAGACTCGGGTGCCAGTCTGGCTTGACTGAGGCTCGGCTTCCCGAACCGCTAAGACTGGGTCGGTAAAAGCACGGACGCCGAGTCGCGTTCTTCGGTGATCAGTTCGATACATACGATACGACGATACATTGCATGGGGAGGAACGACCTCAATAGGGACAAGATCTCCTCGGTAGGCTGGAACGAACGGGGGAAGACATCGGGCACGCCTGCGAGTGGCGGTTTGCAAAGTGCATACGAATACGCAGGAACATTCAGCTTCCACAGACTTGAACACAAATCCGTTGCCCTGGTTTCCCACTAGCTGCATTGGCGCGCCGAGCGATGATGTCGTTACACAAACTGCCTGTTTCGTGTACCAACGGCCAAATACCATACATACGGTGCATTACGAGTACCGTGACGAGTACATTACAGTGACGGTGACTCGGGCGGTGGGTTTCAATTTCGACGGCTCGAGTTGCTCTTGCACAAACTGCCAGCACGAGGTGACTAATAAAGGAAGGAATATCCCGCTAGTCAGTGGAGACGATGGCGTGGCCCGGGGTGGAAGCGGCAGTTCCGGACTGAGTCGAGTGGGCAAACTCCCCACAAGAAGCTCCTTGCAATTCGAATCCCCGCTTCGGTCGTCTCAAGGGAATCTGGGTGTCTGGGTTGGTTTGGGTCATCACATGGAAACAAGCTGGAAGTCAAGCGAGGTGGCCGAAAAGCCGCTGTTCCGCAAACAGTCAGCATTTCCCTTTCCAATCGGTCATGCTTCCACAATCGGCAACGGGCAGGACAGAAGCAAGAACTGGGGTCACGCCAACCAGCGACTCCCAGGCGCTTGTCAACCGCCGCGATGTGTGCTAACTAACGTTAGAGCAGATCTGCCATTGCTACAAGGGACAATTGATGGACATGCTAAAAAAGAACTCGATGGCAGCTTCCGTGATTTCGGGGGTCACTCTACGGCTCGCCCCCCCGCGCGTGAGAGAGCGCGCCAGGTTCGCCACAAACACACACCACACACCTGAACCAGCGGGTAAAGAGTTATCCAAACGAGAAACGAGGGAGTCGGAACACTCGCACGGCCGGCGCATCATGGGCGTTTTGACGGCGCTTGTTGATCGGTGATCATCACGAGAGACGTGTGTGCGTGTGTGCAACGGTTTGTCTTGGGATCCCGACAAGGCAACCATCTCGTCGGCGGCCGGGTTCAAAGAGGAAGCCGTGGGCCGTGACACAGGCGCCCAAAACGGCCGACCAAGCACAACTCGAGCACGGTCCTCACGAGCGAACTTCTCGAAGTGGACATCGGACAATTTCTCATTCGCTGTGCCGAAACTCGACCTGCAGAAGAAGGTCGAAGACCCATTTCCCGCCCTCCAAGTCACAGTCAGCAGCCCGCGAAGCACGTTGAAGAACACGAGCGAGGACTGGAATGCCGACCGCCTGTGGGTGTGCTCAAGCATGCATCAAGCCGAAACCCACGGCGGCGAGAGAAGGCATGACGTTGCTTAATATAGGGCTGTGCAGCTCAACCCTGCTTCCGAACTGGGACCAGGCTTCTGGCACCGACTGGGGTAAAAGCCTAAAGAGGTTTGGCGCCATCGGGCGGAGGTGGGGGGAGGGGGAGGGAAGAAGGGGGGTGGGTTTGGATTCTTGGAAGGGTGGTGTGGGAGATTCTGGGCCGTTCAATGTCTCCTCGTACCCGCGCCTCTCCACTCCGAAAGCACCAGTCAGACACACCAACTCGCCTGCGCGCTTGCGCCCGCACCCGCGTCCATCCTGTCACCGGAATGCTGTCCAAGATGTCCATTTCTGTGCGCCAACTAGCGCCGGAAGCAGGCCAATTGTCTCGCTTCTCGCTGCCGGTAATTCTTCATCCCGGTGCTCGGTGGGGGGGACGAGCATTCACCAACCGCAGATGCACACCGGCTCTGCCCTCGGGGATCGAAATGGCCTCACCAGTCTGCAGTTGAAACACGCCACATGGCGGCTCCCGTCGATCGCTGGGTTTGGACGGAGTACGAATACCACCTCTACCCTCGCTGCTCGGACCCAGACCCGGCCGGCATCGGGGCCCGCCCGTCCGCCCGCCCGGAGCCTACCCGGACCCACACACGATGCCGAACGAACGAAGACGAACAAGCGCATTGGATTATCAATCCTATTCCTGTGGATGTCCGACCTGCATTCCTGCATGGCGCTGGTGTCTCGTTTCTCTTACATACAGATCTGTACTCCCGGTCGCTCTCTCAGCCATAACAACCATCAGTTAGCCGTCAGTCCCAGGGACGTGTTGTCTTTGTTGGGAACCTCGGAGAATAGGCGGCTCGGTCTTTTCGAGAACACAAATGCAATGAATGGTAGGATGCGACGCTGGAGAGGACAACCCAGCCGCCGACCCCCTGCGGCAAAATGGATAATGCTACACTCCAAGTGCTGTGTCAGCTCTTCAGGGCCCCTTTTCTCTGCGTCGTTGATGAGCGAATATCTCAGCCAAGCCGTTTGAGAGAGAAACTGGGTTGAGTGCGGACCATCGGCGGAACTTTCGAATCAACCCTGGTACTTCGCACATGGACGTGATGGGTTGGTATGTCCACACGTCGGTCTCAGCATGCTGGTCGGATTGGCTCGATATGCGAGCCACGCTTGCGGTTAATCGATGCCTCTTATATTAACGAGCAGCCAGTGGCGCCTTCCCCGCTGCCTCCGATACCACCTCGTCCAAACCCACGGGATACTTGACGATCATATAGAGTTTAGCCTGTCGGCGCTTAATCGTAGGTGGGACGAAAAGAACGACAGAGCACAAAGATCGCCCAGATCGATCAAGCCCGGCAAGGCGCGCCTTCGCGCGGCTGAGACGAGAAGCGGATCAAGAACGCATTGCATTGTTTTTGCCATATCGTTTTAGGCAGCACACAGGTCAACGCCGCGGCTTTTCGGGATGGCACTGCGTTTGAGACTTCGATTTCGTCCGAAGCCCTGCCCTTGGTTTTGTTGCTTTCGGGCCCCCGTTAGCCCTGCTCAACCGTGGTCGATGAGACACTTTGAGATCCTCCTTAATACCGCCTCGTCACGCCGCCCTCCCAAGGGCCCGAGGGGAGCCTGCGAAAATCTCCGGCCGAGTTGGCGTTACCGAGAATCTATTCGGTTCAGCCGCTGATTTCTCGGTTCCGAATTTCCACCTGCAGCGGTTGCCAGCTCGAAGGGTTGATTTGGTCTCGGCAGGGCACAGGGAAACCGGAGATCACGGGCCGCTCTGTTGCGTGACAGAGTCCTTTGTCAAAACACCCACAGACCGCTCTTACTCTGCAGTTTGGAAGTCCGTCCGCCCGGCCGCGGCCAGATCAGCGGTGCTTCTGGAACAGCGCGGGCATCAGAGCCCTGCTTCTTCCCGACCAACCGCAAGACCCAATGTCGCTGACCGAACACGCACATACCAAATAACTACCCCGGCCCGTATCAAGTGATACACGCTGACTGGCACCTCAGGTTAATTGAAAACCATTCCCGCACAGGAACTGGATCGGACCAGGGCTGAATGTGTGGCTCGATATCTTCCAAGATTGCCTCCTCCTCCGGGAGTTGCCAACTTATTCGGGAGCGCGTCAATACCTGCACGGTGTAGATGGCACTGTGAGTGCACGTGTGTGCTATTGGGGAGACGTTTCCGTATTCTTCCATCTCGCTCCAACGGTCTGGTCAGGGGTGGCAGGTATGTAGTTATGGGGGGGTTCGTCGGATGACGCACAGGTGGGCGGCGGCTTGATATTGGTTGCTAATCCGCCGCCGCCGCGGGCGAGAGCTGGGGACGAGCCGCCGCGGCACACGGCAGTGTTCTCCGCTCGTCTCGTAACTCCCTTTCTTTCGTTGTCATTTCTCTCTTCTATTGACTACCTCCTATGGTTCGATGACCGGCTTGACAGGCAAAACTACCTTCCAGAAAGGAGTCTATCTGACGTACTTTCCTTGAGGGACCGTCACATCGGCTAGGTAACGGTTCCATACCCACCATCACCCGCTCGCCCGGTCTTGTCCCGCGGACCGCCCGGCAGCGGTTGAATACAGACAGAGTCACAGACGAGCCCATAGACGCCAATCCCGCGCTCGCCCCATCGGGGATTGGTCGGCCTGCGCTTGGGGACGCGCAAACCAAGTGTCCTCGCGGCTATTTTTAACTCCCCTTTCCGTCGTCTCTTGCTTGAGAGCTCCCTTGCCGCGTGCACTTGCCGTGGTGTTGTGTTAGTTTTGTTACCTGCGTACGTGTCGCTGGGTTGCGTAATTCGAAGGGCTGCGTTGTCTGTTTCTTTCTTACCGTCGGATCGGATAGCTTCCGTTCCATTTATGTCTTTCTGGGGCGGGATGGACGTGCGTTACGTGCTCGCGTCGGCCTTGCGGGGACGGGACATCCTCTGGCATACATACCACAGGGCGACTTGGGGGTGGGCGAGCGAGCGAGGAAGGGCATAGAATCTCGTCATCCAATACTCGGTATTCGGTGTGCGGTTTGTTGTTGCGTGTACTGTATATGTGTTGGGACGCTGGAACTGCTGGGGTGGTTCCTGCGCGCCGAAAGCTCCCATGCTGAGCAAAAGCAAGTGTGTGTTGACATGCACGCCACTCGCTTCTCGCGAATATAGGGTTTGTTGTGATGTTAATATCGCGTGGGGGGGGGGGGTGACCTACCTGCCTCCCCGCTTACCTGCTTACCTGCCTATCTGCTTGCCTACTTACTTGCCTGCATGCCCGCCTGCTTGCTTGTTTGCCTGCCTACCGGAAGAAGAAGGACCGGATCTGTTATGCAAGCAGGCGCGGACACGAGGGTAGGGGTATATAGCAGGTATAGTGAAAAAAAAAAACGCCACAGTCTGACAGGCGCTGGGTGGGTGGGGATGGGCAAGTACTGTGTAGGTGGGCGGGTTGGTAGGTGAATTGGGGGCGGACGGGTGGAGGCGCGCAGGGCTGGGAAACGTCTAGCCGCTACGAAGTATGTGTGTGCGTCTTTCTCCTTCCGCTCTGTGTGAGTGAATGCGTGTGTCGTGGCGTATGTTGTATGTAGGTGTGTGTGGGATGCCGATGCATTGGAAAGGGGGGAGGGGGAGGGTTGCCAGCGTTTAACGGCATCTTCCATGCTGCTGCTGTGGGTGGGGTCGTCACGCAGAAGAGAAGTGACAGCGCCGGGTCGTCCGTCTGATAACAGAGCTCTCTTTTCCGAGCTGGAGCGGGAGGTTGCCTGTGCCGCTCGTCTGCACCTTGCTTCTGTTTTCTTGTTTGGGTGCTTGCTTGCTTGCTTGCTGACGGCATGCGTTTGCTTTGCGGGGGTGGGATCCTTCCAGCCTCGGGCCCGCGCCGTGGGCTTGCATGGACATGGAGGACGAGTGGTCTTCCGGATGGGGAAAAGCAAGGTATCGTGGGGTATTGGGAAGGGGGTGCGCCCGCTGAGAAAGAATTTAACTTTCTGGGCTGGTATGGAAGTCTCCTGGGATATCGTTCTAGTGGGTGGATGAAGTCAAACCTTAGGGGCTGGTGGCGTCCGAGGATGGGGTTCCCACAGGAACAAGCAAACGTTCGTGTCCGGCTCGACTTGAGCTTCTCGGCATTGACCTGCTTTTTAAGTAACACATGAGGGAAATGTAACGGGCGCAGATGATGTCGAAACCCTTTGCCAGTAGACCGGCAAGGCATGTAAACAGAGAGGAGGCGGCAAACGAGGACAACAGGCTGACCTCCGCGGAGCTTAAACACCGTGACGGGCAAAGCCGAGAAGGGTGGTGTGAGTATGTTATGTGCTATTCCCGCGGTCAACCTGTTGAGAACCAGTCGAGAGCTATTCTGCACATGTGCCGTGACACTGTCCCGTTCCCGACTCAACCTTCAGAGGCAAATGTGACGATAATCAACTTCCCCAAGCCGGCCATGCCGGTTCAAGGCCCCACGGCGACGTCGCTCATCGCCAGTACTTCACACAACAAGGCACTCCTCGACTGCAACATGCCCACTGACCGACGGTCAATAACGCTAATCAATTACATACTAACACATACAAAACATAGCCGCGTGCTTGCTACCACACGGGTTAGGTTACAAGTAGGTAGAAGAAAACGAATTAAAAACCGCAACCACCCCAACCGCACGAGCATGGCGTGCTTCTCGCAGAAAGCAATAAACGTCAAGGGGTATCAAACTCTCTCTCTCCCAACCCAAACAAAACGGCGATGGCGATGTGAGCCCCAAGGCCAGGGGCAAGCATCATCAAACCTCCCGAGAACAAAAACAAAGGGAAGGAAACTGGAAAGAGCGTCACCAGTAGGAAGGGGGAGCCACACACGCCACCCATCGTCGCGGCATCGGTCAACCCACCAACCCACCAACCTACCAACCCACCACCATCCCGAATCTCCATCCCAACCAACGCCCAAGTCACCCGCCCCGAAACTCGCACCGCCAGCAAGCCCACGGCCCCTAAGCCGTATCCGTGCCCCTCGCCTCCTTTTGTTTATCCTTCCCCTTTTCCTTTTCCTTTTCATGTCCCGCCCGCTCCCATAACCTGCCGATCCCCCTCCCCTTCTTTTCCTTGACCCCATCCCCCTTCAGTTTCCCCTCCCCATCCCTCCCATCCTCCGCCGCCATACCCTCCTTCCCAACACCCAGCAGGCCCTTTCCCCCTTTTTCCTTCCCAGCAGCAGCAGCAGCAGCAGCAGCCGCAGCAACCTCCCTCTCCCCACCCTTCTTATCCCCCCTCCCCCCGCGCCCCCTCTCCCACCCCTCCCACTCCCACTCCCACAGCCTCGCCCGCCCCTGATGCCGCCGCCACTCGGCGCGCGCCACCTTCATGAGCAGGTCCTCGTCCTGGACGGGGATCCAGGCCGTCAGGGCCTTCATGGCGTTCTCAAAGTCCGAGTCCAGCAGCACGTCGCGCAGGGCGTGGATCAGCGCGGCCGAGGTCGCGTGCAGTATGTCGAGGCCCTTGGGGAGCGTGCTGGTGGTGGTGTCGCTCTGGGGTTGTTGGGGTTGGGGGGTGGTGGTGGCGGTGTAGTATGCTGGTGATGGTGCTGTTGCTGTGGTGGGGGAGGGGGTGAGGGTGGTGGTGGTGGTTGGTTCGGGCGGGCAGTCGCCGAGCAGCATGAAGACGTCCCAGACGCGGAGTTGGGCGGGGAAGGGGATGGAGAGGTTGAAGAGGGTCAGGTACCAGCGGGTTCCGTAGGCGGTTGCGGAGATGTCGAGTTCAGCCTGCCAGAGGGAAAAGATATCGAGTTAGCATGTCGTATGTCATTGTCGGATACGGCAAGCCGGGGTAGCAAAATACAACGTACGAGTTTCGACGCTACATCCTTTCCCGCCCCCGTCAACCACCGCTCCTCGAGCTCCTTCAGCGCACCCATCAGCCCCTCAAACCCGGGCTCATACAACCGCTCTAGTCCGCGGTACCGCCAGAGCCGCACTAGCATGACGAAGGCCCTCTCCTCGTCAAAGTAACACAGCAGCGTCGCGGCGAGGCTGGCCATGCCCTGTACGTAGCCCGTGTCAGGGAAGTGCAGCGAGATGGCGTGCAGCACGCGGAACAGCAGGCGCTGGCCCCCGCGGTAGCGGCGGCGGAACATGATGTGGCCGTTGACGGTGCGCGGCACGTCCAGGTCGATCTGCACGTCGTCGGGCGAGGCGACAGCCTGCAGGCGGCGGAACTCGGCGATGAGGTAGTCCTCGGTCTCGCGCGGGGTCCTGTTGTGGACGTGGTTGTAATTGTGCGCGGCGGCGCTGGTCGCGAGGAAGGCGTACCAGGCGGCGGAGCGCCAACAGTCGGGGATGCCCTTCCAGGTGCGGTCGATGAGCTTGGGGGAGGCCGTGTCGAATGTGTACGACATGCCCTGGCCTTGCGGGCCCCCCGAGGGCTGGGATTCAAGCCCGGGGTCGGGGGCGTTGTTGTCCTTGCTGCTGCTGGCGATGCCAGTTTTTACGGCGGTGGCCATCTTCCGCCACTTCTCGGAGCGCTCTGCTTCTTTACGTTTCGACGCCTCGAGGGTCTTGCCCATTTTTTCCTCGTCCGTGATGCCGGTCAAGCCAGCTTGCAGGGATAGCATCTCACTCGCCTCGTCCATCCATCGACGGTCGCGATTGTGTGGGAGGCGGTTGGTGGCCGACCGAATCGACGACCGGGTGGATCGTCGAGAGATGTTCGACAGATCGGATGAATACGTGTTGAGTGACCGCGCCGAAACCTTCCGGCTGGGGGGGCGGATGAACCCGCCCGGCAGCGACGTCGAGTAGGACGTAGATGGACGCTTAGTCAAGACGTTCCTCCTCCTAGTCGAGAACGGCGATGATCTCAGCTGCGACGACTCGGCGCGCGAGACGGGGCGCTTGGGGCTGATGAAGCCATAGCGGTCGACTTCGGCGCCGTCGAGGTCGGCCCAGTCCTCGATGCCTCCGGCACGCTCGTACTCCCGTCGGACCTGGCTATCTCGTAGCGGAGACAACGAATTGGCCGAACGCGGAGTAGTTGTAGGGGGCGTGGGCGTAGGGTTGAGCTGACCGTCGCCTTGGTGGAGACCTGGTGCTGAAGGAGGATCGGAAAGTCTCGAGGATCTGGAAACGGGTCGAACAAGTCAGCGGGCGAGGCCAGGTAAGATCAGACCTGGAGAGCTCAAGGAAACCATACACAACGTTCTCTTCCTCTTCAAACGGGACCTCCGCTGTGGGCTCAAGGCGGTCGGGATACGAGACACGCCCCCCATCTTCCCAATTCAGGTCGTCGCCGGATTCATAGAGCGATCTCACCTTTTGTGATTCCCTCTCTACATCCATCGACGAGACGCGAATGCTGGGGACGGACGGTGCGTCTGCTGGAGGCGGCGCACGGGGATTCTCCGTTGCCGCGCCGGTCACGTCGGTCTTCCCAACGCTGCCATTGTTATTGTCGTCGGTCGCGGTTGTCGGGGTCTGGAGCTCGGTCGCGGCGGACGCGGTAGTGGTGGTCGCGTGTCGCCGTTGATCGTCGGCGGGAGGCGCATTCGATTTCGCATCGGGGGTAGACATCATCAGCGACTTGAAGAGGCTATTCTTGCCGCCAAACATGATGCTCCCCCGCTTGGAGAAGGAAAGGGCACCAAAGTCTTCCCAGAGACTGTCGTCCGGGATAGGGGTGTTGATCGGCGCAAAGGATTTGTCGTTCGTTGTCGCAGAACGGAAAGGGGTCTGGGGATCTTCCTTGTCGGCGCTCGAAGGCCCTGGCACGCCTGGCCCTGTCGCCTGTGGGGGGAGCTTAGGCGATTTGGGAGACCTAGGCGAGCCCCGCAACGGGTCCATCTCGGGAGGCGCTGCCTGTGCTGCAGCCCTGTCGGCGCCAAGATTCTTTTTCCGCAGCCTTTTCGATCCGTCAGATCCAACGCCGAAGCTCTTGCCGATTTTGGTGGTGAACGAAGTGCGTCGCGTCGGTGATGGCACCGATTGCGTCGGCGAGCTAACAATCGATTCGAGGTTTTCGGGGCGAGGCGGGATGGACACCGTCAACGGGGGTGGTGTAAATTGGCTGACGAGAGTCGACTGGGGTGCGTTGACGATCTCTTCCTCGTCATCGGAATACACCGATGGTGTATCAGCAATGTCATCCAATATTTTCTGATGGACAGGGTCCTCAGCGTCCTCTTCTCGGAGGGTAATGGACGACGATGTGGGGGCACCCGAGTCTCTTTTCCACTCCTCGGTCCGCGACGGTGGTGATGGCCTCTGGGCGCGGAACAGCGGGTGCACCTCTTGCGGCGGCGGGTTGACGGTGATGGGGAATGTCGGGGCAGTTGAAGACGTGAATGTCGACTGGGTGCGGGCGAGGCGACGCGGGTTTCGTGGCGGAGGGAGGGGGATCGGGGGCTCTGCCTGCTTGGTTTCCTCGTACCGCAGTGCAACCAAGCCCGTGTCGTCTCGGAAAGGGGCAAGGCGAGCTGATGCTGTTGGCCTGCCCCTGTGGCGCACGCTGCCAAATTTCTGAGGTGCCATTGCTTCGAGGTTGCAGCTCTTTCCCAAAACGTAGCAACGGCCGCGGCGCAGCTCCTTTCCCTTGCGATGGGAATCCCTGTGTCGATTGATGCAGTCGAGAGCAAGCACAGAAAAGGAAAGGAAAAAAAAGGAAGAAAAAAGGGAAAATATCAAGCAATGCGAGGTCGTGACTAGGCTCAAGTACTCGTCGATGCCGGAGTCGAAATGGCCGACTACTGTGCTGTGTGGGTGCAGTGGTGCTCCCCACGGTTATGCACTTTTTGATGTTTCGTCCCGATTCGGTCGTGCTGCGAGGGCGACGGCTAACTCCTTTCACTTCGGGGCCAAGGATTCCAGTTCGAGCAGAAGAGGGGTCAGTTGGCGGTTCAGAACACAAACTGCAGTGCCAGAAATAGAGATCGGGGTCGGCAGGAGGGGGGTTCTTAATTATTCCCTCATATCATCTACCTACCGACCTACCGACCTTGGCTTGCTTCCATCTGCGAGCTACTTTACCTACTTGGTGTGGGCAATTGGAGCCTTGCTTTTGCCCGGGGTTGTGTGAGCCCAATGGGGTTGCGAGTGGTCGTGGATGTGGCTTCTTGCAAGCCCGGACCGACTCCGCTCTTCTTCCTTGTCTTGTGATGGACCATGATGCGGTGAGTTGATAAACCGAGTCAACGAAAGTGTTCACGGCCCGGACCATCCAGAGACCGCCACACTGCCGTTCTGGCCGTTTGCTGCCAACCACCGAGTGTGCGTTCCAGCGGCCCGCATGTAATAAACTCTAGTCGAGAGCGGGCATCAAATGACCAAGCGGCACTGGCACGGAGGGTTACTCTCCAATTTGCCGGTAGAAGCAATTGCCTTCTTCCATTGCGACTGTGAAGCTCCGGCCAAAGAACGGCTTGCTCTGATTACCGGGCATGTCACATAAAAGTTTCCGATAAACCTGGATCGGGGGCTTGGACGTTGCAGATCACTGTTCAAATCAAGTCTGGCGCAGAAGCTCGATCAAAAAGACCGCTTCTTTTCCTGAGGAGATCAGCAAGAGCGAACGAGTCGGTCAAAGTGTCTTGCATTGCGTGGGTTACAGATGTATGACAAGCATGTGTTTTGTGCCGTTAACACTTACAAGTCCACTCCTGCCCCCATCAGGACGTAACAATGGATGTTACGGGTTTGTATTCCCTTTCCTTCCCGCATTTTCCCTGTCCTTATTTTCCCTTTCTTCTTTTCTTCTTTTTAAGGTCAATCTTCCCCATTTCAAATTTCCTGAGAACCGACTTTTTTTTTTTTTTATCTCGAGGCCAACGATCGTCCAAGTGCCGACGCAAAAAGAAGATCGCCGTTACGGTAAGGCCAAGATCAGATTTCGATCTGATTCAGAAAGTCCAACGGAACCCCACTCCGATTTCCCCGCGCCATGGCTGCCGATGTGGGGTCGTGATTTTCTCTCGTTCGGTTTGTGACTCTTTCCCACATCTTCACTCGTCAATCCAGACCAAAACCCCACACAATAAGGTAGCCATGCCATGGGAGACAGACAGCAAGGCGGGGGGTTAGTTCGATCAGCGAGTGGTGTTGCGCATGACTGTTCGCAACGGAATTCCAGGGTCCGGCTCGACGGTGCGGCTAACTGATTGGACCGCCGACGTGGCACCAATTTAGCCAACTCATCCATCCCCCATCTCGGCCATTTAAGCCACGGAACGGAGTGTGATGGGCACCAGACAGTGGTGAGGAGATGCCACTGGCCGTCGTCTTGCTGCTTCTGCCTCCGCGCTGCCTCTTCGGGGCCCTCGGGGTCATTGGTTCCCCGTGGCGAGCTGAGGGGAATTCCAAGTGTAAACCGCTGGCCAAAACCTGCGATGCATCATGATCGATCAAAAAAAGGCCGATCCAATCTTCAGCTGGTGGTATCATCGTCACGAAAAAGCAAGTTTGCATTCAAAAATCCAGAACTTGTGCCGTTTTACCCCTGAATTGGGCGCCGATGGCTCACACGCCACCACGATAACCAGCTGCAAGTCAGTCTGCGTGTCTCACCTGTCCCGCGGCGCCAGCAACGCAAGCAATCGCATCTCCAACGCCATTCCATCCTCTGATTGTCCCTCTGAGCCTGACCCAGTCCACAACGGCCAGCTGTCACCGCAATCTCCGATCATGCACAACCTCAGATCCAATTCCAACGCCCACCGCCCACTCGCAAAAACCCCTCAACCCCAACCATACCATCGCCATGTCGTAGTCAGGTAGGTAGGCAGGCGGCAGGCGGCAGGCAGGCAATCAGTCATCACCCAGAAACCGCCAAACCAGCAATCTCCCATCACCCACGACCCCCCTCCTCCAACCGACCAGACAACAAAAAACGAAATGAAACCAACCCTCCCAAACCCACAAACCCACAAACCACGTTCCACGTTCCACGTCCCACAAACCCAATCCCAAAAAACCAACCTGCCGTCACCCGCCCATCCAACCAGACACCGCCGCCGACCAGTCTTGGCGTGCCATCGAGCCCAGAGCCCAACCAGGCCCGACAAGTCGTTCCCCGTCCCTTGCAGCTTGCATGAAGCCCACGAGCCAACGAGGGCCAACGAGCCAACGGCGGGGTCAGCGAGCCAACGGGAAAGCTCCCATATGTCGCCGCGGGAGCGGTCCGGGACGGGGAGGGTTGACCAGCTATGTACATATGTAAGGTACTGTGTGCGTACATGGGAGGGGGCAAGAGATTAACTAGTGGTAGCAAGGATTGGGAGGACGCAAGCGGACGAGGAGGGGGAGGGGAGGGGAGGGGAGGGGAGGGGGAGATTAGGTTTATTTGTTGGCTGCAGGCACGTCAGTAGGTGACGGGGGCTTGCAGTGTTTCTGTAAACCAACCTGCCTGGGTCTGCATGTGGAATGCTGGGTTGGCGATGGCACCCGTCTCAGGGGCCCAGCCATGGTAGGTTTGCGTAGCTACTACGTTTTCCACGCGAACGCCGAGAGAGGTGGGTGACAGGGCTGGGGAAAAGGGGAACAGAAAATGGCGACGAAAAAAACGGCGTTTGTCTATCCTGGTCATCCCGATGGCTAATGCTCTCGTCGCTCTCTCATCCACAACGACGGTCTTGAAGCCCCCTCCATCCGGCAGCTCGCGTCGCGAATTCATCCTCGCACCAAACCGTCCGTCCACTGCCTCGTCCGGCCAGTCACCAACCAGTCACCAACCAGCCTACCCGGCGGTGTGGGATGTGATATGCAAAGTCCCGTCTCCTTGCCCCTTGCCCTAGCCCAAGAGCGCGCGCGCCAGCCAGCCCGGCCCAATGCAAATGTCTTCCTTCACCGTGCGACTCTGAGCCACCATATCTTGCCATGCCATGCCATGCCGTGCCACGTCTCCCCTTCACCCCCGCGCGTCGTCACGTCGGACCCACCCCACGCGTAAACGGCAGCAGCAAACCGCTAAATTTCAAAGACAAACATGTCGTCAAGCATCCTCATCATCCCACTCGCCCTCCCCGAACCTTCTCCCCCCACCGGCCCCATGTCCACTACCATTACCACCTCCGCCCCCACCACCGCCCCCGGCCTCGATCCTCTCCAGGAACTCGGCCGGGATCGTCGGTATGTACTTCCTCTCTCGCTCCCGATTGACCCCCCCGAAGCCGGCGCCATAGCTCACCAGCATGTCCGTGACGCTCGGGAGGGTGAAGGGCAGCATCAAGGCCGGGTCGAAGAGCAGATTCGGTGGGGCCTCGTCGTCTCCGTCTTGTTCTTCCTCGGCCGTCGCCGTTTCCGGTTTCGGGGTGCCCGGTGTTGAGGCCGGGGCGGCGTGGCCGTTGGAGGATTTCCCCGGCGTGGCGGGCGGCGAGGAGGCGGCGGTGGCAGCGGCAGCACGGTTCCGCTCCCTCCTGAGGGCGGCCTCTTTCTGGATGGCGACGAGGTACTTCATGGCACTCTTGGGCAGGCCTTTCTCGCCAACCTCGGGTCGGTAGTGCGTGGCGGTGTGGATGAGCTGCTGCGGGGTGAGGGCCTTGAGCTGCTGTAGGGTGCCGACGAGGGCCTCGAGGTCGTCGGCGTCGAGGGACGAGAAGCACTGCAGCCACTGGAGTAGCTGGATGAGGGGGGATAGGTGGCGGCGGGCGGCGTCGATGGTGGCCTCGCCCGACGACTTCATCTCACCCTGCTCGTAGTGCTCCGGCTGGCGGTTGTTCTGGCGCGCCCAGTCCTCGAGCGTCGATATGTTCATGCGGATCTGCATGGCCTTGGTGCGGGCGAGGTATTTGCGATTCGACATGATGCGGTTGAAGAGTTCGGCGCCGAGCCAGTAGATAAGCTGCGAGACGATTTGGGCCGTGATGACCGAGTGGACGTCGTAGAGGTCGAGGACGAAGAGGGTTGAGGAGAGAAGGGAGGTAACGTTGCGCGGGGAGGGCTTCGCTCGCTGCTTGGGGGACGGCGGCCGTAACCGCTTCTCGAGGGGCTCTTCCTTGACTTCCTTTTTCCGCTTGAAGATCTTCCACTCGTTCTGGAACGTTATGTCTTCGAAGCCGGGTATTGTTTCGTGGTCCAGCATGGCCACGTCCAGGACCTTGTCGAGCCGCCGCTCGGCATCCCTCACTATTAGTATGAATATTTCGTTTATAAGCTCGGCGAGCTGCGCCTGGAATTCGGTAGTGGCCTCGACAAGGCCGGCGTCCTTCTTGAGGTAGTGTAGTAAAAGGGTGGCATTCGACATCCAAAACGCCAGGATAGTCATATCCCACTGGTGCTTCTCCACCATGGAGTTGATCTTAGCCATGGCAGTGATGAGTAGCTTCGCCAGCAGCTCGGGGCTGGAGTGATAATGGGCGTATCGCGCACCTAGGAAAACCATGTTTGCGGGTACCGGTTTCTGAGATGGCGAACGTTGAGGGGTCATATTGGTGATGACGATATCTAGGATCCGATCCAGCTCGTTCTCCTGAAACACGAACATTTGGTCGTGGAGACACCTTGACCAATCGAACTCCTGTTGTTCCTCCTCGAGTTCTTCGGGGGACTGATACGGTTAGTTAAGAGGAGGGGATGGGAAGGCTCTCAAGTCTCACCTCGGGCTGGTCATCCATGCCCACGTTTCCAAGGTCTACTTCCAGGTCGCGGGCACTCTCCATCATCATGCGGCGCCTCATCTCGTTCTCGGCGAGCTCCTCCTCGAACTTGTCCTGACTTAACCCTGGGTTATAGAAGTCGTCAACCGCCCCGGCGGTCCCGATGCCGTACCCGCTGAGATAGAAAGACATGTCGCTGTCGGGAGCAACGAAGTCGAATGCCGTCCTCCCCGACGACGTTTTAGCTTCGGTAGAGGCGCCGTTATCGAGTAATAGCTTCGCAATGCCCTTGTGCCGGTTTGTCATGGCCCACATGAGGGCGCTCCACTGGTTGCGATCCTGCTTGTTGACGTCTGCTCCGGCGTCGAGGAGGGCTTGGACAACCGATTCGTGGCCCTAGGCTCGACATTAGTGAGGAATGGTGGGCGCCGCGACCGCTCGACTCACGAAACAGCTCGCATATATAAGGGCCGGCGTGCCCTCGTCATCTGGGGTATTTGTGTCGATGTACTGCCTCGCTTTGCCCTTGAGGACCTTGGTGACCGAGTCGACGTTGCCATTGCTCGCAGCCATGATGAATGTCTTTTGTAGTATATCCCTTTTCTCATCTGCGGACCTATTCTCGTCGGTAGCGATGGCGTCCTCGTCTTCGAAAGCGGCGCCCGCTGCGTGGGCGGCCTGGGCGGCGAGCATCTCCATCAGGCGGGATTCGCTTTCCGGCCCCCCCTTGGTCAGGTCCTCGCCGTAGTTGTCGTCGAGTGCTAGGTCGCCAAAGGTCATGGGCTTGGCGAGCATAGGTGTTGTCAAAAACTGTGATTGTCCTGCGAGAGTCATGCTTAGCTAGTTTGATTTATAGAGGATGTGTATAGGTACAAATAGCTAGTTATGACGTGAGAGGAGCGCCGCAAGGAGTACTAACCCTGCCATCCATCGTACATCTCGGTCTCGGGCACTAGTTCGGTTGGCACATGTCGCCTGTCATCGAGGGAGCGCGGAAGGTCGGAGGGCAGGTCCCTCTTCCTCGGCGGCGACCCTCCATCGCCGGCACCAAAACCTCCCTCAGAATCCCCGAGATCCATGGCCCAGGGTTACGTGGTGTGGCATGCGGCTGCCGTTCATTCCCTCATGGGCGGACGGTCTCGGAAATCGTAGTGCGCATTCAGGGATAGGCTCTCAGTTCGTAGGGGTGGCGTCTCGGGGGTCGATTGATAAAGGGGGCGCTCGAGGGCGTCAGGAATAGGAGGATGCCGAGTGATGCCGAGTTTCGCTGTCTTGGTCGTTTCCCCCCTCCAAGTCCAAGTAATCTAATTAGGCGTGCCTGAAGTTGGCTTGGCCGTCTTGCTGAGAGAGAACACCCCACCTTGATGGCCCGTGCGTTCGTTCGATAAGGGACACCTCCCAGGCAGCCTGGTCCTTCTCCATTTCAGTTTGATGAGTGCCCATCGTTTTCCTTTTGTGCAACCGCTCTGGCACTTTGGTCATCATTCATGTGTCACAACTGTGATTGATCACTTGGGGTACCAAGGCAAGAACGAGCTCGGGTCCTCTTTCTCCAGATTGATTATGATTGTTTTAGTTCACAGCACCTGCTCTAAGGCATCTTCAACAGACACGTCTGCGCATGTATTATATTTTGCACTGTCATTGATGTTACTACGTTGTACGACTATATTCTTCACCATTTGTGACGCTGTTTGGGCCTCGTACCGCTTGTACCGCTTTGATTTCTTGTTGCGTCCGATTTTGGTGCCCGCCCCCCTCAGGTTTGTTTCAATCCATCCCATGGTCAGATCCAATCATCAAACAGCCCTCTTCCCAAAAGCACGCAGCCTCTTAACTCCTCCATCAGGCACCATGATGAGCTTCACGTGAGTGAATGCTTTGTCTTTCACCAAACTTTCTGTGGGGTGCTCCGCATCGGGGCCGCACTTGATGGGTTCGGCCATGTTCACCCAACCCTCGGCATCTGCGGCTGGCTCTGACTCGCCCTTCCAGTCGATCGCTTCGAGCCTAACCTGCTGTGGGTAGTTGCCGCGGAAGTGGGCTGTGTCAACGAGGAAATTCTGGATATATCCGGGTGCTCCCAGCCTAATGATAGCCCAGTCGATATGGCCCTTGGTCCGGGACCGCGCCGTCTCCCACCCATCACCCATATGCTTGCCACGGCCGGGCAGGATTAGGTTGTCCGGGGAGCTGTAGTGCTTATTGTTGCATGAGACGGCCACGCCGCCGTTCTGGGCAGCAGCAAGGTCGAATATGGCCTCCTTGTCCTCTGGGAAGACGGGCACGGCGTGTCCGAAGAGGCGGAACCGAGCGATACCGCCATCGGGGTACATGTTCAGGCGAACGTGCGTGTACTGCTTCTTGGTGGCGTTATCGAGCTTCCACCCGAACCTCTGCGTTGGCCCGCACTCCTGGATGCCGAGGATAGTCTCCCAACCCCCGCGGCCGCCTTTCCATGACAGGACTTCATCGTCGTTTTGACTGAAGCAGCCCTCTACCGAAATGGCGGGTGCGTGGTTGCCCGTGAAGAAAGCTGTGTTCACCTCTGCGCCCTCTACTGTGCCCGAAGCCACACCCAGGCGGATGACGACCCAGTCGAAGGGCTCCGGGTTGTGTCTCCTCGTCTCCCAGCCGTCATACCAGGCGCCTGTGTGAACGAACTTGCCAGCTTGTTGTATGGGTGCGGTCGGTTTGATCAAGTTGATTGCCTCGGCGAACCATTGGTCTGAGAAGCCCAGGACCCTACCGCCGAGGTCCTCCGACACAAGATCTAGTACAGTCAGTCACGCCAGCGACGAGGGCTGGTTTGTCTTTTAGCTGAAACGGGTGCTGACGGACCAATGGAGCTAGACCGGAAGGTCTGGTCGATCTCTTCGGACGGGATCCGGGTGGCCTCGACGGCCTCGAGCTTGTACTCAATGTCCTCCATGACGTCGGCGGCAGGAAGTAAATATGAAGATTAGTGGCGTTGGTCGTTGGTTTTTATGTGGGAGCTACAACACAACTAGGTAACTACAGCACGGTATATAGAGCTAACATAGATAGGAAGAGGGGGAGATCAAGGTCCAACAGGAACGGCTAGTTAGGTTTCTTATCTCGCACCTGGGACGGACGTCCCACCTTCTTCTACACAGTAGCATTGGCACACTCTGGTGGGCACCGGCCGGCTCCGTACGGCCTCTTGCGGCCTGTGGAAACTTAACGACGTTGCGGAGGCGGGGCGGCGGGGCCCATTTCGACCTGACGGTGCCACTCATCATATCTCCCCGGGTATCAATACGTAAGCATTGAAGCAGCTCGGCATACTTCGTACAAGACAGTGAATTTCCATTTTGCCATCTTGCGCCCATGCTGTTTGGTCGGATGTGGAAGCGGGGCAGCAACCGGGTTCGCGGCACACAACTTTCATGCCTTTGTCATCGGCAGGCAACTCGGCCAAGCCACCTCGGGAGCGGATTGTAATTATATGGCGTTTATTGGTTGGAGTATCGAGCTCGCTGCCGTCATCGCGAGTCTCAGCTGCACCATCGCTGAATTTGGTTAGGTCTTGGGTTTTCAGCTACGAGGCATCGCGATCACAGGCGATCAATACCTACTCTTTCGGATGGGGCTTCCAAAGTGAAACATTACACAGTCAGAGACCAATCTTCTTTTAACTACAAGCTGCTGGCAAACTGTGAGAAAAGCACTGGGCGCCGGAGCTCAGCTCAGCCGAGCAAGGTCCCCTTTTCGACACTTACATAACTGCGATTTTCCCCGCAGCTTTGCTGTACCCATCCATTTCACCTGGTTCCTGCATCCTCCAAGCTTTGCACGGGCATGAGCATTTATTTGCGACCGTGCTGAAATTCTAGATCAACGGCCGCTTGAGGTCATCGAGTACCTGCGTGGCAAATCCAAAATGGCTTCCACAGAAACACCACCGCCAACCCAAGGCGAGCCTCCCGCAGCACCTACTGAGAGTGAGCCTCTGCTCGGACGACCCGGGGACGCGACGCAGAAACCCGACGCCCCGATGATCAACAACTTTTTCCTCGGCACGGGCTGGATCGCCCAAACCGGCGCCGCACTCCTCGTCGGCGTCATCTGGTCGTCCGTCTTCACCCACGACACCTACATCCTCGTCTCTCCGCATCCCCTCCTCCAATCCCTCGGCGTCTACACCATCCTGCAGTCCATCCTAATCCTCCAGCCCACCACTACCCCATCCACCAAATTCCTCGGCCAGCGCGCCCATTTCTTCATGGTAAGCCCAAGATAACCTCCCCCCCGAACCTCGGGGTCCATCCCTCTCCCCAACCCAACCCCCACCACACTAACACCACACCACACCACACCAACTAACCCCCCCACCCCATCAAAACAGCACCTCCTCTCCATCACCCTCTTCATCGCCGGCACGACCATAATCGAAGTCAACAAGCACACCAACAGCCTGTCCCACCTACACTCCACCCACGCCTGGCTCGGCGCAGCCACCCTGCTCCTCCTGCTCGCACAATACATCTTCGGCTTCACCATGTGGGCGACGCCCGCGGTGTGGGGCGGCGAGGAGGCGGCCAAGGCCGCGTGGAAGTACCACCGGTGGACGGGCTACACGGCGCTGCTGCTGCTGCTGGCGACGGTGGCGTCGGCGGTGGAGACGGATTATAATAAGGGGGTGACCAAGGTGCCGATGTGGGGGGTGCTGCTGTCCGAGGTGTTGATTGTGGTGGGTGTGTTTCCGCGGGTGCATGTGCGGAAGCTGGGGTTGAGGACGGGAGCGTAAGGGGGGATGGTGGGTTACTTACCCATGTCGTGATGAGAGAAAGGGGAGGATGAGGTTTTGTGGTGGGGTCGGTTTTTGGCTTGTGGGATCCCCCTGTGTTTGGGTTAAGTTAGGGAAGGGGGTAATTGATGTCTCGGGGGTTGGATTGTTATACGGTTTTTATGTTAGTATTCCATTGACAGGGTGTGCAAGGTTTACAGCGCTGGGAGTTTTCGAGGTAGAGTGATCTCTTGATTTACTTGAAACCTTGCCAACTACCTCGAACATCATTAACTACTCACTCCATCGTCTCTCGGGGTATACAGACGCCCAACATGTTCTCGCTCCATGATACATGCTGCCACAAACAACACACAACCGCTGGCAATATCCGCTCCCTCCAAAGCCAGCCCCCCTGCTCATTAATTCGTCCCCTTTCATCATGCCATGCTGAAGCCCCCTCCCCCAAATTGTTTGTCTCAATCCCAGTGGCCGCTAGGCCAAGCTGTCTTTTGGCCCTTCGGCCGTCGAATCCAAATGTGCCCGCTCGCACCGTGTATTATTTCGTATGCTTCTGCCCCCGTATTTCCGCTTGGTGTCTTTTCGTTTTCTGCTTTTCGATTCGCACTCGATTCGCTCTGGACGCCGACATTCCGCCTAGCAAAAACAACCGCCCCCAAAAAGGTATCAACAAAAAAAAGAGTGTCGTGAAATCCCAACCGCCGAACTCCAATGCCCCGTGTTGCCTGCCCCGTGGTGCGTCGATAGGACGCGGGTATCTCGATGGTCGTGTTTTAAGGGTAAGGGTTCGCCGGATCCATCGGCCAGTCGTCCTCGGTGATGCTAGACCAGAAAAGCCAAACCAGAACCACAGACACCAGCGTGAACAAAGTCTGGAAGAGGGCGCCGTCGATCGCGTGCGATGTGCCGTTGCAAATGTACGGGCTGACCACGAAGTTAAAGACCTGGCCCGCGGCGAAGGTGACTGCCGCCGCGATAAGGAACATCATCGGCCGCGTCTCGCCCAGCACCCTCAGCACAAGGACCGTCTCTAACACGAAGTAGAGGACGATCCAGAGGAGCGGCAGGAGGAGGTAGAGCACGTAAAGTGCGATGTGCCTGTTGAGACCTCCTTGGCTTAATTCCCAATACCCGGTAAAGGTGAATCCGGTGTCGAGGGCGATGTAGCCGACGCCGATGAGGAACAAGAGGGAGGAGCCGACGAGGAGGCCGAGGGAAAACGGAGTCCCGTCATCCATCAGCTGGTATCCGACAATGCCATTAAGGAACAGGATCCATGTGGTCGCCGCAATGGCGCTGACATGAATGGCGCTAAATGCCTGCGATGACGGTAAGACCGGGAACACCATCAATCATGGGGTGCTTACTCACCAATCGCACTCTGGAATCCAACGGGAAATCCCCCACTGAGAAGATCTCGCATATTGAGATCAGTATGTATCCTAGGAGAAACGCTTGCATTTCTCTGCACAACGGTTAGCGCAGAAGAAGGCGGCGAGATGCACATGTAGGCCCACTGACCTCCGCCCGACAGCTGCTCGTTTCCTTTCTGAGCGAAGCAATAGCAGGACACTGACGGCAATTGCAATTCCGCATATTATTATGGACCCTGAAAAGCGTCAGCCACAAGGCATAGGATGAAGTCAGTGAGGATTATCACGAACCAAGATTGCCCAGGTGCTGGTCACCGGGCAGGGCGATGCCCCTCAACTCGCAGCCATCCCATGTCCCTCCTGACTGGTCGCCTGTGGGTGATAGAAGCTGGAGAGGCAGAGGTGAGTAGAGGTCCCTCGAGTTGTAACAAAATTTTCTTTGCGAATTGGACTCACATTGCAGATTGGCAGAGTGGTGTCGCGACAGAACTCCTATCCCACAACATGATTAGCATGCGCACTCTTCCACCTGCGACTCGTGTCCCTCACATTGAAATTGCCAAACTTTGTTGAACCCATTGTGGAATGTGAGACCCCGGCCGTGCTATGTGTGGTCTGTGATCTGTTCGAGCGACGCGGCCGTGATGCGACGGGGCTTGTTCTTTTTTGTTCGGGCGAAATCAATCAAATGCAATGCAAGGCCGTTGTTTGTGTACAGCTGAAGAATTGTTGTGTTCCTGTCCTTCCTCGTCCGCCTCGTCTCTCACCGACCATTCGAAGCGCGCGAAGCGTTGGCCGGGATATGCGGTGGTTGGCGGTGGGGACCTGAATTGAACGCAGGCCTGGTGCAGCTGAACGACCGAGTTCCCAACTGGCCTGCCTCTTCGCGCAAATGCGAATTCCACCTCTTCTATCTCATACGATGTTGCCCAATGGCTTTGTGATGATGCGCGCGCATGCGATAGCAGCTTCGGAGAGGGCGTTTGAGGGGTATCAGCTCGTTCTTCGGGGCGGGCGGCCGCGCTGTTGCGGGATGATTGCTGTGGTGACCAAGCTGGGAGCGAAGTGCAGGGCCCGGCTGGGTTTTGGTCAGAGCTCCGCAATATAAAACTCAATGCCCCGGTCGCAGGCTGGGGAACTGGCACTCCTCCTCGGCAGGAACGCACGATGGCGCGCCCCGTTTGGCGTGGCACGGAGACCGGCCCACACAGGGATCTCTGAAGCGCGATTGGACGGAGGTTTTGGGCACTTTCCTTGCCAGGGACAAAGCCCAGCCACTTGGCGAGATGACACTGAGACTCGACCCAACCAGCTTTTGATTCACTTGGCTGGAACGGTAGCATGGAGCTGTTTCCTGCCCGAGAACCGAGGATTTGCGATCCGGGAATCCCAGATGGCAGATGCATTCCAGGCGATGGCGATTTGGATTTGTGTCCACACATTACGCAAGGAAATCTATATATATGCAGTGCTTCGCAATGCTCGTTGGCTATGCTGCTGACGGGACGGCGCAGGCTGCGGGTGTGGCGGCAGGGATGCCCTTCTCTCGTCTCGAATGCTGCCCTCTCTCTCTTCCGATTGAAACCTTGGAAGGGATGGCGAGAACAAGCGGTTTTCGTAGCCGTAATTGGCGGCCCAGAGAAATTGGGCTGGGAACCCGCTGAAGATCTCTCGAAAACCCAAATTTCCACGACTCTCATCTCTGGCAGAGCGGAACCTGGGGTTGTTTGGGTCGTGTATGCATGATGAGTTGGATGTGAGGAAGGCTGATGACGACGCTCCGTCACGCATCTTTGTCTGGTAGGGACGAAGTAAGCGGGACTGGTTGGCCTGTGGCGCCGGCCCGTATCGGCCATCCCAAAGGTTGAGCTTGAGCCCGGTTGGTTGGCTAGGTTCCTTCCTCGGTCCATGGTCGTCCTTTCAATGCCCCAGCCTGGGGCCATGCGCACGCCTCAGTCAGTCCTTTTACTTTTAATCTGTATGCGCCCATCCGAGATTACAAGTAAGGTTTCCCCCGGGACTTCCATGTCTAGTCCAATTACTCGCAGGTTCGGCTCACATTCACATTCTCGAAAAATGCGAGCACCCGAAGGGCCATGAGGAGTTTGTTACACTTTTTGATCATTATTGATGCTGTCCGAGGTAATGCAAGATCGAAATATCCCGAGAGAGATGCGGGGGGACGAGGGCCGAGGGCCCGGCAGGCTCCCGTTTGTGACCCACTGTCGGCGGATCCGGCCCCACGATGCCAACCCGCCACCCGCCCAGCCCGGCGATTCATGCTCGTGACTTTCCGCTCCGGGAGGGCCTTGTAAACCGTCGCCGCCCCGGATGACTTCGGCGGCAATGGGGCTGATATGCCCTCGGCCCACGCTCGAGTCATTAAACACATTGCACACTTCGCAGGGCACACTTCGTACACCTCCGCCGTTTTCTGGAGGGGTGACACTAACAACCTAATCCGTGTTGGCCATAAATTCGACCGGGCAGGCGGTCGTGAGATTTAGCACCGACCCGACGGCCTGATGGCGGCACGGCAGGGCCCCGGCCAGGCTGTTGGGAGATCGCTGACAACCCCAAGTTCGCGAAACAGAGAAAAACTTTGAGGGTGGTGGCGGTTGATTCCGTCAGATCTCGCGAATCTCAAACAGTTCGAGCAATCCAGGATCTTGCCCGACCGTGCACGCCACCACGTTCCAGGTTGGCCATCTCTCTCTCCCAACTTGAAAACTCGCCTGGGGTCTGCTGGGTTTTAATTTCGTCAAACCCCTTCGAAGCCCCGCTTCGGGGAAAAGAATTCGTGCTCGTGCGCAACGGTTTGTTTCACGCACGATTCTCAGAGTGAACCCATCCATTTGACCCCATTTTAACCCCCCTCATCTGGGCTGTCAGCCTGATCATTTCTGGGTCGCCAGGCTGAGGGTTCTTGCCCAGATGACTTCATGCCCCTCGGAGGCGGATCCCACTGCGCATTCCGCGTGATGCTCCCTGCCGTCCCGTGGACCCTGAAAAGGGTGAGACAAAACCGCAGTTTAACCGCACAGAAGCAATGGGCAGAGGACTGCGGTGCCGCCTTGCCGAGATTTCGTAGTGATTTGCGGTGATGTGCGCCTGGAGGGCTTACTTGGCAAGCCGTGGGAGGCAGCAGGAGCAACAGAAAGGGCGGAAAGTTGGACGTGGACAGGGGTGATCCCCTGTGTGGCGGGTTAGCGGCTTGGCCGCCATGGGGGTGCCGCGCCGCTAGCGAGTCTTCAGCGGACGGCGCGGTCCCTTCTGTTCGCCAGACTGCTACCAACTCCAACCATTCTTCTGCACCGCCGCCGTGACCCCGAGACCCGGAGACCCGACACCTCTTTTGCGGCAACCTCGTGACAGCTGACCGATGAGTCCCTCACCAGCGGATCCCGTCAAGCTCGGACAACACCCCCCGACTTCCCCCACAATCATTGTGCATCTGCACTCCACGCGGACGCGGGCTGCTGCCGAACAGCCCCATTACCTTCAAGATTCCCTCCTCCAATCCCACCCGACTTCCCTCCAACATTCCCCTCCGCACACTTCCCGCCCACGGCGAGCGACCAGATCCTCAACACAATCAGGAGCAGTCGACATCACTGCTTGCACCCCACGGCCGCGGCCACCCCGTCGACCAAGCCGGCTACTCGTCCGAGTCTGAAGAGGACGACAGTTCGTGGACAGACACGGGTGACATCGCCGAGCAGCTCGACGACGAAGATCCACTGCGACAACGGGTGACAGAAACACTCGACGGCGACGACACGCTCGCGGGCGTCTTGAAGAAGAAGCATCATAGCCGCCACTCAAAGCGAGTCCGATACAGGGAGCCGCTGTCCTCTGGCAGCAGCCGGTCAACGTCTCGACACGCTGGCGTCATCGACAAGGAGGCCATCCAGATTCCAAACATCGGCAACCACAAGGCATCCAGGGCGGAGCGCCTGCTAGCCACAATCATGACGGGCGGCTCGAGTTCCATCCACGGCCTGACGGGCAAGCCGTTACTGTTAGTCGCTTCCGCCCGCCTGATGCATACGTGTTTGCTGACAGCTCCCATAGGTATTTTACTTCGATTTTTGTATCATTAGGTGTCTTCCTCTTTGGATATGACCAAGGTGTCATGTCCGGCATCATCATGTAAGCTTGTGTTACCCCGCCCCGCCGCCAGCACTCCCTCTAATGGATGGTCCTCTCTTGCAGCGGCGAGTATTTCAAAAAGTATTTCCATGACCCGACCCCGGTGCAGATCGCGACCATGGTCGCGATCCTCGAGGTCGGCGCCTTCATTTCTTCCCTCGTCGTCGGCCGGGTCGGCGACATCATCGGACGGCGGAAAACCATCTTCTACGGGTCTTGCATCTTCTTCGTCGGCGGTGCCCTGCAGAGCTTTGCAGCGAACATGACCATGATGATGGTGGGCAGAGTGCTGGCCGGTCTCGGCGTCGGCATGTTGTCGACCATCGTGCCGGTCTACCAGTCCGAGATCTCCCCTCCTCACAACCGTGGCCAGCTCGCGTGCATCGAGTTCACAGGGAACATCGTTGGATACGCCACCTCTGTTTGGGTTGACTACTTTTGCATGTTCATCAAGAGTGACCTGTCTTGGCGTCTACCCTTGTTGATGCAGTGCGTTATGGGCGGCCTGCTCGGTCTCGGCAGCTTGATCATTGTCGAGTCACCCAGGTACGTTTTCTCGCTGCTTGTGAACCCTCTTCGGTGTGCTGATCGATTCGCAGATGGCTGCTGGACAACGACCATGACGAGGAGGGCATCGTCGTCATCGCGAACCTTTATGGTGGCGGCGACATCCACAACCCTCGTGCCCGCGAAGAGTTCCGCGACATCAAGATGAATGTGCTCATGCAACGGCAAGAAGGCGAGCGTACTTACAGCGAAATGTTCAAGCGGTACGGCCGCCGCGTGTTCATCGCCATGTCGGCACAGGCGCTGGCCCAGCTGAACGGCATCAACGTCATTTCGTACTACGCCCCCTACCTTTTTGAGCGCGCCGGCTGGATAGGGCAAGCCGCCGTGCTGATGGCTGGTATCAATGGTATCACGTATGTGCTGTCGACCATCCCACCGTGGTACATCGTGGACCGCTGGGGTCGCCGGCCGATTCTGCTCTCGGGCGCTATCGCTATGACGCTTTCGCTGTCGTTGATCGCGTACGTGCAGTATCTCAACATCGACGCCACGCCAAAGCTGGTCGTCATCCTCGTAGTCATCTACAACGCGGCGTTCGGGTACTCGTGGGGACCCATCCCCTGGCTCTACCCCCCGGAGATCCTGCCTCTCAAGATCCGCTCCAAGGGCGCCAGTCTGTCGACAGCTACCAACTGGGCGTTCAACTGGCTCGTGGGCGAGATGACGCCCATCCTGCAGGAATTGATCGCCTGGCGGCTGTACCTTGTGCACGCCTTCTTCTGCGCCGTCAGCTTCGTAGTCGGTATGTCTACCCCCCACCCTCTCCCGTGCTTCGTTTCCCTAAACCCCAGACCCTGTCTAACCTTTCCGGCCCAGTGTACTTCCTCTACCCCGAAACGTGCGGCGTCCGCCTTGAGGACATGGACGCCCTCTTCGGCGACTCGACCCGCGCGCTCGGCACCCCGGCCTCGGCCACGCCGGCCATCCACGCCGAGTCGGACGCGCTCCTGCGGCCCGCGTCGCCCATCTCGGCCCTCGATGCCGCGAGGAACATCTCGCCCATGGGCAGGCACCCTGCGAGCGCGGCGATCCCGGGCCTCGATATCGACCCTCCCGTTGACGTGGAGGCGGATAGCAAGCCTAGCCAGAGCGGCGGTGGTGGTTCCGGGGGAGTTGGTGGGTGGTTCTCGCGGATCATCGGACGGGGAGGGAGGGGTGAGGGGAGTGGCGGGGAGTATGCCGCTGTTGATCAGAGGGAGAGTTAGATAGATGCGGTTTGGGAGCACCAATGGGGACTAGCTAGACTCGTTGGATAGCTAGATGGTTCTACAGTAGGCTTGGGTATCACGCGGTGCATATAGATGGCGCGGATGCGTGACTGCCGCTCGGGCGGCAGGATATTTCTGGGATGTGTTTTTCTCTTTTTCTGGGCTTGGGCCTAATGATTCTCGGGCGGTTACCTAGATGTCTGTCTTTGTTGGTGTAGTTCAGTGGGACCATAGTCTGTCGTCGTTTCTGTCATAGCGGTAACGGTGTTGAATTGAGGGTCTGATCTCCCCGCCGTTCCACCAGTTTGTTTGCCGTCACTTTGGGAATTAGCGGTGTGATACACGCTCTACTCACCTACGCAACCTCGCAACCCCAATTCCCGAAATCTTTTCTTGTCCCCTTGACCACAGCTGGGAGAGTCTCTTCACTTTGTCCATTGATTGGCCCGTGCACTCAGCACCCCAAAATCTCGCCTCCACCCAACTCCAACTCAACTCAACTCAACTCATCATGGAACTCAGCTTCACTCAACTCACCTCATAACAACCTCCCGTCCACTCATCCGACCTTCCCACATAAACCAGGAGCGCAACACCCACCCCCATCCAAAAAAAAAATTCAAAAAAAAATGGCCACCCCCCAAGACCTCGTGCAAGCCTACCGCAAGCTACTGCGCGCCGGCCTCCGGGCGGTGCAGTTCGCGCAGCCGTCGCGGACGACGCTGACGCGGCAGCTGCGGGCGGGCTTCCGGGACCCGCGCGGCACCTTCGACCTCCAGCGCGTCCGCCACACGGTCTGGTTCCTCAACGCGGCGGCCCAGCAGCGCGGGCTCGAGCACCGCATCCTCAAGAACCTGTGCCGCGTCCACTGGGAGCGCGAGAACGAGGCGTCGCGCACGCCGTGGCGGGTGAGGGTGCGGAGGATGGAGATGGAGGAGCAGGGGAAGGGGAGGAAGGGGAAGTGAGTTTTGCTCTTTCCAATTTTCTTTTTTTCTTCTTTTCCCCCCGCCTTTTGGAGGGGTTGGGGGGTGGTTGTTGGAAAGAGTGCTATGCTAATGTGTGATGTGTGGGAAAAGGGATGAGGATGTCATCAAGGGCACGCAGTACGAGCATTATGAACGTACGGTTGCTATGCTCAATGATACCATGGGGTTGTGTCTGCGATGAGAAGCTTCTTTGAGAGCTCGTCGCGGGTACCAAGTCCTGTCTGCCGGACCGGCTGCCGGACCGGCTGCCGGGTGACAGCCTCCGACTCCAATGCCATGCCGTGGCCCCACCGAGAAGATTCCCCTCGCGGGTGTCGTTGCCGAGCTTCAGCACCTTCGGCCGTCCCTGCGGCTGATGCCGGTGGGAGCCGAGCCGTTGCGGTGCACAGCGGCGGGTTTCACAACGGAACTGAAGATGCATTTCGGCTTCCCCAGTGAGGTTCTGATTGGAGTCTGGGTTCACTCCGAGGAAGTGCGACTGGTCAAACAAACTGGCTGCAATTCAGGAATCAAGGGACTCGGACCCCAACTTCGAGGGCCCTCCCACCGATCGCCCCCAGCAGATCTACAAGATATGCGGTTGGCTTCAGAACTAGCGCTAGTGGGACGAAAAGGTCGAGCAGGATGCCGGTTGTCACACATTCCATGTCCCAGTGGGAGGGACCGCAGTGGGCTCACTCTTGGTTGGCATCATGTACTCATCGGCGGATTTGAGAATGGGAAGTATATCGATGGAGACATCTTGTGGGAACAGCATCTGATGCTCACCATCCTTTTCGCCATCAATGATAACGAAATGCAGACCGGAGACAAAATCACAGGCCGCGGCGGGTGGCTCGTTGCTGACTTGTTGTGGTGCTCCGCTCGGCTGCAGACAACCCACCTCAATTCGGCAATCGATGGTGCAGCAATGACGTTACCCCTTGTTCGACTGCTCACCGGGCATGAAGCCATCGTCGCCTGTTCCGCACACCGTCCACCACCCGATAAACGTAACGGCGGCAAACGGTGGTGTGGTGATCTTCCTCATGTTCCCCGCTTCTATATGTAGCCACAAGAGTTACAGCTCTCAGTGCCGCTTGCCTTGCTCGAATCCAGTGAACGGACGTGTGACGGAATTCGCCGAGTTCGGGCCCCGCGCTAAAAAATGCCCCGGAATCGAGCGCTCGCACCTCACTAACCAACCACCCAGTGGCGGAGAGCTGAGCTTTTGGACCTGAACTTGCATGACCACACCACATGGAAGGCAGCTTCTTTGTATCGCAACCCCGCAATTGAAGCTCGGCCAACCATCCTACCCTCCGCCATCTACCCTCATCGAACTGTAATCGCCGTTACACAGCCTAGGAGACTCGAGTTGAAGGCCCCGCCGTCCGCCGATCAGCCAATTGACGCCCGACCCGTTACGGGCAGGGCATCCATATCGACGCCTGCGCAGCTGCCCCTCTCCCTTTGACTCTCGGTTCTTTCGTCCACCTTTGCACCCATTCCTCCTTCATTTCGTAACCCGCCAATGCTGCACCCGAGCACCCATTGACGAAGAGAACGACAAGGGGCATCCCTTCCAGCAACCCGGCGGGGGTTCTTATGGACCCTCACCTGCTGGCTCAGGCCCTTTCGCGACCGTGCTGCTGATGACTCTGGTCTCGGACGCCCCCGAGACCACCGTCTGTTAGCTAACGGCTGCTCCGTGAGAGGTGCCCTGCCGAGACGCGATAGCACGAACGAGAGAAGCGGCGCGAAAGAACAAAACAACGAGAACGATCAACGGGAAGAGCCAGGAAAATAGCATGCCTACTGAGCTTCAGACCGCCCCTCACAACGACCACCACCACGCTCCCCTCCTACAAAATGGTCCAGCCTATGGACACCGCCCTCCATCTCCCACCATGCCTTCTTCGCCCCCTTCGCAGAATCACGACGGCCAGCAGCGACTACAACAACAAACGCAAAAACATGACAGAAACTTGAGCAAAAGGAATGACACCGACGTCGATGAGGATATTTGTCCAGACCCACGGCTGGCAACGGCGGCAGCCGCAGCGGCCGCCCTAAGTCGCAACTCTTCTTCTGCCCCCGGCAGCCCAACATCACCTGGCAACAATGCCGTCTCGAGCTACCAGCGCCTGGTCAAGCGCTACCGCGTCGAGGTGGCGGCGTCGGCCTCCAGCGTGCTCTCCACTCTCACGACATTCCCGCTCGACAGCGTCAAGACGCGCATGCAGACGTACCGGTACGCCGGGTTCGTAGACTGCGTGAAGCATACCTACAACAAGGAGAAGCTCCGGGGTTTCTTCCGTGGCGTCACGGCGCCCATGGCCAGCATCACGCTCGTTCGGACAGTCTCCTTCTCCATTTACCAGCGCTCCAAGTACACCTACTGCGACTGGGTCAAGCGCAAATTTGGCGTGGATGTTATGGCACACGTCAGCTCGTCGGGGAGTTACCCAAACATGTGGACCGTGGCGACATTTGGCGCGGCCGGCGCGACGGCGGGGTCCTGTATTACAGCGATTGCTTGTGAGTTTAGTCCGGAGGGCTCGAGATTGGGTCTCGACGGGAGGTTGTGATACTGACTGTCCTGGTCAGGCCCTTTCGAGTTGACCAAGCTCAGCGCTCAGGTGTCGGTCCTGCTAGCGGACAAGAAGAACTGCCCGAGGCCGGAGAGCCATGCGATTGCCGCGAGTTATCAGAACAAGGGAACCATAAAGACGCTTGGGAATATCATCAAGCACCGGGGCATTGGCGGACTGTACACGGGATTCAGGTTACACCTGAGTAAGCATCGCCTTTTCTATATTGATCATGGTAGCGAGGAAGGCTAACTCCAGTCCGCAGTGCGCGACACGCTCGGCACAGCAACCTACTTTATGACGTACGAGAGCAGCAAACAGCTCCTAACCACCTTCGGAGGCGACGGCACCCATTCGAACCCACTCGCTGTCCTGGTCGCAGGCGGGCTGTGTGGTATTGTCTCATGGGCCTTAATCTGTAAGTCATCCCCCCAGTACCAAATATACTACAAGGCATTAAGCTAATATTTCCTCTATCCAGATCCAGTTGACTCCGCGAAATCAATCTACCAGCGCAATTCCTTGATGTACTCCAAGGGCCAAACGGTCGAACCGGTCAAGATCCGATTCTTCCAGCGCAACATGTACCGCGGTTTGGGCGTGTCCATGGGCCGGTCGTGTGCCGTGAACGCCGTCTTCTTCTCCTCGTTTGAATTCTTGAAAAAGCGCATCAAGGCTTGGGAGGATTAACCACACCCCTCCTGAGCCCCTTTCTCATCCCTGTATGTCAAATGAGCCTGTGTATTCCCACTATCTCTGTCTGTCTATTATTCGGCTCGGACATCGGGTCAGCTTGACTTTTCCGTGGCTTTTTACCCGCCCGCTTGTCTGGCAGGGGCGAAATTGTACAATTCTTTTGGCAGGCGGTTGGCATGGGATTCTTACCTGCCTGGGCGGTGCATATCATGGGCTGCGTATCTTGCATTGGCTGTCTTTTTCGTCGTCACATCATTCTTCCCTTTGGGGCGTGGGCGTCAAAGGGAATGGGCGTTGTTGTCTTTGGGGTGTTTGTCAGATTACTCACTTGTGGAAGGTCGTGGATGGGCGTCAATCATTTTTGGTACCGGAGCGCGAAGAGGAGGGTTTAGCATATGGTTATACAACTTGCGGAAATGGAACAAATTCCATCGTCTTCGAATGACCTAGCCGTGGTGCCTTCAAAAAGCCAACACGACATGACCTTTGCTCTTATCTCTTGAGCTGTGTCCACCGAAAAAAGTATATGGCTGCTGGATGTTGGGAGATCAGTATTTTGTGAAAAAGACCGATTCGATACTCCTCAACCAGTTGCTGGTTATGGAGGGAAGCCTCGCAGACCTCAACGTAGACCACCCCCTCATCTACCCCCCCCGTATCGCCGACGAGGTTCTCCCCCAAATGCTGCCGGCGCTTGCCTACCTGTCCGGCCTGGGGTACGTCCACCGCGACATGAAACCCGAGAACATCTTTTACACCACCACCGCCGCCGCCGCCCCCGCACCCTCGAACACCAAAAACAACCAACCAAACACCAACCAACCCGCCACATCTCCCTCCCCTCCGATATCAAAATCAGCACCACAACCTCTACCACGCACCCCCAAACGTACCACTTCCGCCTCGGCGACTTCGGTCTCTGCGAGCACACCACTCTCATCCCCACCGACGGCTCATTGCACAGAACCTGGTCGTACCTAGCGCCCGAGCTGCTTCCAACCACCACCCCAGCAACCACCCCCTCCAACGACGACCAGCAGCACCACCGCCGTCAGAATCAGCATCAACAACAACAGCAGCAGACGCAGAGATCAGACGTGTGGGCGCGGTGCGTAACGGTGCTGTGGACGCTGGACCCGGACGGGGTGTGGGGCGTTGCTGGATTGGGGGGTTGGGAAGTGTGGGTTGATGGTGGGGGGGAGTGAGGATGGGGTTTTGGGGATGTTATTTGGAGATGTGGAAGCAGGCGGTGTTGACTGTGTTAAGATCTAGACCATCTATTCGTAATGAGTTGTTTCCTATTTAGTTGGGAGGGCGACTTACACACGACGAGGGTTAGGGCTGGGTGATACCGATCTTGCCTTCCAATTCTTTCACTCCTTCCTTTCCTTCTCACACCTCCACTATTTCTTCACTTTTACTCCTCCCCGGGCTCCGTATTATCAGTGCTCTTCAAATACTTCCCCTATGCCTTTCCTCTCTTCGTTTTCCCCCTTCCAAGTTATGTCGGTCGTGTGTCATTCCCCTGGCTTCTGATTGGCTTTCTCACAGTGCGACAAGTACATCATGCCGCTCAAAGGATTATACTGCCCAAGTTTGGCCACGTATTCATTTGGTTGACTTCAGAGGAATGGAGCAAGAATTTATCCCGGAGTAGGTATTAGATATGAATTCGTACTTAAAGTGTCATTGACAAACCAGGTGAGCGCCTCGGGGTAACTTGGAAAATGCATGACGAGAGTATTGTATTGACACAGTGTACGGCAGCGGTACCCTTCGCAACGCTCACAAGTTTTTTTTTGCCATTTCGTGAACTGAGCTCATCCATGATTACACAAGCAGCGCATCTCGGCCACTGCATCACAGGACTGTCAGGTTTGGTCAAGACTGACGACGTAAACGGCTATCTCTGTTTTATTTTGTCGTTTTTTGCCTCTTTTTCTTGTTTTCTTTTAGTCTTTCCCTTATTTATTGATACCAGCAGACCATGTCACGGCGGCAAGGGACCAACATGAGATTGGGGTTAGACCGTGAGGTCTACCAAATAATTCTCAAACTGGAGGAAGAAGGGGGCGAAAGCGGACGGAAACCCCGGCTCGCCGTAGGATCAGTTTACGACAGCATCAAGCGCTCAAACTCAAGCCTCGCCCGCCAAAAGAAGAAGACACTGGAGGAGTCGATCGAGCGCGTGTTGACGGTACGGAAAGACCAATCCAAGGCCGACGAGCAGGAAGACTCGGATGATCTTCTCGAAGCCCAGGAGCAAGAAAGGATAAAGGCGGCAAAAGCCGAGCGCGACCAAAATATCATCAATCGCCAGATCGCCAAGTCTTGGGGTTTTGCCAACAACGAAAAGGGCGCCAGCACAGATTCTACCGTCACACCCGCCGCAACACCAGCTACAACTCCCGGCGTGCCACCACCCGAGGCTACCGTGGGGACGCCCAATATGGATGCCCCCGCCGCCACCGGGGATAGGCAAGCGAATGGGGAACCGAGACCCAAGAAGCGGAAAAGCGGCCCCAAGGAAGTCGACCGGAGCCCTCCTTCAAGCGTGTCCATCCTGGACATTGCTGGCGTGGACGACACGCTCGACAGGCTACTGGATGAGGTGTGGTTTCCGCTCTGCGCCGGCGAGGCCTGCGAGAAGATGGGCTACCGTTACGACAACGGCGTCCTGCTCCACGGCCCGTCGGGCTGCGGAAAGACAACACTCGCCCATGCCGTCGCCGGGAGCGTAGGCGCTGCGTTTATTCCGGTGTCTGCGCCGTCTATCGTCGGAGGCACGTCGGGCGAATCTGAGAAGAACATCCGCGACGTGTTTGACGAGGCCATTCGCCTCGCACCCTGCCTTGTGTTCTTCGACGAAATTGATTCCATCGCGGGGAGACGAGAGAGCGCAAACAAGGGCATGGAGAGCCGTATCGTGGCAGAGATCATGAACGGCATGGACCGGATTAAACAACAAACTCCGTTAGGCAAGAACGTGGTAGTCCTAGCGGCTACCAACCGACCCGACTTTCTAGACCCGGCCATTCGCCGCCGCTTCAGCTCCGAGATCGACATGGGCATGCCGAACGAGACGGCGCGCGAACACATCCTCCGATCACTGACCCGCGATCTCAGCCTCGCAGACGACGTCGACTTCCGGGAGCTAGCCAAGCTGACACCCGGCTACGTCGGCAGCGATCTCCAGTACGTTGTCAAGGCCGCCGTGTCGGGCAGCTGCCGCGGCAAGCTCGAGGACCTCCTCCGCAGAGCCCGCGCCCTGGGCGCCCCCGACTACCTCACCGCGGCCTCGCAGAAGCAGCGCGACTGGGTCCTCCTCGAAGACCACCGCCGCGCGCCCTGGGAAGAGAGCCACATCACCATGTCCCAGTTCAAATCGGCCGTGTCGCGCGTGCAGCCCGCCTCCAAACGCGAGGGCTTCAGCACCATCCCAGACACAACCTGGTCTCACGTGGGCGCGCTCGACGAAGTGCGCAAGAAGCTCGAGATGTCCATCATCGGCCCCATCAAGAACCCGGAGCTCTTCACGCGCGTGGGCATCAAGCCGGCGGCGGGCATCCTGCTGTGGGGGCCGCCCGGGTGCGGCAAGACGCTGGTAGCCAAGGCGGTGGCCAACGAGTCCAAGGCCAACTTCATCTCAATCAAAGGCCCGGAGCTGCTCAACAAGTACGTAGGCGAGTCAGAGCGGGCAGTGCGGCAGCTGTTCGCGCGGGCCAAGTCATCGGCGCCCTGCATCCTCTTCTTCGACGAGATGGACGCGCTAGTACCGCGGCGCGACGACTCGCTCTCGGACGCCAGCGCGCGCGTCGTCAACACGCTACTGACCGAGCTCGACGGCGTGGGCGACCGGTCCGGAATCTACGTCATCGGCGCCACCAACCGGCCGGATATCATCGACGAGGCCATCCGCCGGCCGGGACGCCTCGGCACCAGCATCTACGTCGGCCTGCCCTCGGCCCCGGACCGCGTCGACATCCTGCGCACCCTCTTCCGCAACACCGTCTCCAAGGCCCGCGCCGACCGCCGCCAGCTCGAGGCCGCCGCCGCCGGCACCACAGCAGCCGCCGGCACCGGCACCGGAACCGACGTCGACATGACCGACGCCACCACCCCCTCAAACACCACAAACACCACCACCACCACCACCACCGCAACCACCGCAACAGAAACCCGCGAAGCCGACCTGGAAAAGGTCGCCCTCGACATGCGCTGCACGGGGTTCTCGGGCGCCGATCTGGGCAACCTGATGCAGGCGGCGGCGCAGGCGTGTCTGGAGCGGGCCTACCTGATGCAGAAGCAGGCCGCCAGCGGCGGCGGGCGGGACGGGCCGGCGGCGGATCCGGTGATCACGTCGGCGGACTGGGAGAAGGCGCTGCGGGAGGTTAAGCCGAGCGTCAAGGATGCGGGGCGGTACGCGCTTGAGGGGTAGTTAGGGGTGGATTACATAGGTAGTTTTGTTTGTGTGAATCTATACAGCCACCCCTCAGGGGTTGTTTTTGTTTTTGTCTTGTTTTTCCGCGCAGAAATGTTCTTCTCCGCGGCGGTCTTGAACCGGAGCGGCGAACGAGCTGAATCCATGATGATACCTGCTTATTGCAGGGAACACGTTTCTCCGCCCTGTTCTCCCCTACGTGGTCGCTGCTCCGGAGTCCTGCTGTAAACCAATGGCCCTTCTCGGGATTCGGGATCTCGGCAACCGAACCAATTGGCCTCCCCGGGTAGGTGTTGTTCACTTGTCTGCCGACACGTCACCCAAAGCTCAACCCACAGAAACAGGAACTGTAAAGCGTCATGCAGAGTAGGGAATCGTATTTTCATCAATCGGGCTGCGCCGCCCAAGGACATCTCGTCTAGTAGTAGTGTCGTCGTCGCCCTCTATGTTGTACAAAAAGTAGAAGTAATAAATGGTTGTGAGTGCTGTACAAGAGCCGCCCCGTCTAATGCAAAAAAGGCCATGGCAAAAACGGACCAACTCCCTGTCTCCCTCGCAACGGCAACCGGCAACCCCTAAGTGAGGGTTCGCTCTTTTGTGATGAATTGGTGTGGATAATATTACAACGACGTTGAAACCTCGGTTATTCCGGGATTTATGCCGTGGACTCCTTGAGGTAGCTACGGGGCATGCGTTAGTATTCTGTGGTGAAGTATCTCTGGCATAAGGAAAACATACGTGATCAGGTCGTTCCTGTCCTTGTCCTTCTTGAGGCCACCGAACGCCATCTTGGTGCCGGGGATGTACTTCTTGGGGTTCTCGAGGTAGGCGAACTGGGGGCAGCGTTAGCAAACAGAGAAAACAGGGTCTTGTCTGCGGCCAGGTAGACATACGAGAGTCTCCTCGTTCCAGGTGATGCCCTTCTGCTTGTTGGCGTCGGTGTAGGCGTAGCCGTCGACGGCGCCGGTCTTGCGGCCGAACAGGCCGTGCAGCGCAGGGCCGATCTTGTTGCCGCCGGCCGCCTCAACGGTGTGGCACTGCGCGCAGCGGGTTTTGAAGAGGTTGGCACCCTTCTTGGCGTCACCTGTGGTCAGTCTGGTCAGCTAATTGTCCCTGCCGGATCGACGGAAAAACGGGTTTCTGGTGGTTCTCGAGTGGCTGGTTCCGCTGCGCAGTGTGTTGGCCCTTGTGCCTCGCTCGCCGGCTCGCGATTCGGTTTGCGCCTGAGAAATGACGCAAGGTCGCGGCCGGTGATGAGTGCTGGCTTCTGCGGGCGACAGCGGCGGAACCCCCCCAAGGTTCTCGAGGTACACGACCTAGCCTGACAAAGCAAGCCGTCCTCAGAGCCTCCTAGTCGTGTGTTGGGGTGCCAATGGCTGACGGTAACCATACTATGGCGGCTTTTGCAAGCGGCCATATTCGAGATCGGGGGAGCGGAAGCGAGTAACGGGCGTAAGATACATACCAGGAGCGGAACCCATTTTGACGGTTGGGAATTAAAAGTTAGAAGTGTGTAAAGGTAGGTGTAGCTGAAGAAGAGCAGGTATCGTGAGCTGAGGTTGGAGGTGAGAAAGGTAGAAAAGAGTTCAAGAAAAAATTCAGGGTGAGGTGTTGGTTGGCTGAGCGCTGTGCCATGCCTGGTACCGGATTTTTCCTTTCAATGACCGCTGCCAAGCCCCAGGGCGAGCCACAGCGGGTTGGACAATTCAGCCCACCTTTTACGTGACGCGTGCCAATCAGGTCACGAGAGTTAGTCAGTCTCTCCGGGCAAACTCGGGAGTGACCGGCACCCCATCCGGCATGTCCCTGTTCCCTGCTTTCTGGCAGAACACAGCACCCACGCCTTTGAGCGGCAAGGGTTAGGACTGCGCTAACCAAAATGGGATAGCAAGAGGGACCTTGCAGCAACGACCTCACGCATGCGATTTTTTTGACCACTCGCCGGGTCGCCCGATTGAGCCGCACCACAACGTCCGCTGCTCCGTCAATTTGCTGATTGAACGCCGAGGGTCCGTTCCGGCCGCCAATTGCAGAAGTGCAGCTGTCTATCACCCATCTGGCTCCGTCCATCCCCCGTGCGGACCTCGCTCAAATATCATCCGAACTCGACGGCAACCATGGCATCCGCAACAGCCTCCATCCCCCGCTTCCTCCTCCCACAATCCGGCCTGATCTGGCGGCGGGCAGCCCCGACCCCGACCTCGGCCTCCGCTCCGGGCCGCATCTTCCTCCGGCTCGCCAGCACCAAACCGAATCCTCCCCCCGGCGGGCGAGTGCTCGCCAAGCCCGAGCGCTTCAACCCGCCCTCCCACGGCGCCCGTCTCCCCAAGAACACCCCGCCGCGCCACTACGGCGGCGACCTCAGCTATGAGGAAGTCTCGGCGCAAGCCGTGCGGGACTACCCGGGCATGGCACCGCCAGAACATACGCTCGCCCACAAGTTCCTACACAACCGCTGGATCCACGTCGTCATCACCGTCGTACGTATTCCTCTCCTCACCACCACCCTCACCCTCACCCCAACCCAACCCCCCCCCATCCCCCACCACACCCCCAACTAACATATGCCCCCCCCACCAACCAGGGCACCCTAACAACGCTCGCCATCTTCACCTTCACGCTCTCCTTCAAAGAAACCTCCCCCTTCGCCGACATGCTGCCCTCGACCTCGGACTTCTTACACCAGCCCTTAGCATCAGCGCGCATGGTCGTCGAGGTGGTGCGGCTGCACGAGGCGCACAAGACGGCGCGCATCAACGAGAAGCGGCGGCGCAACGTCGACGACGTGGCCAAGCGCGCCGCCTACCGCAAGGCGCACGGCATGCCGGACGAGGTGGGGCTTTTCAACCAGCCGATGGCGCGCATCCGGCCGGATGCGGACGCGGGTGCGGATGCGGGTGTGGATGATGCGAGCCCCGTGGCGGTGGGGAGGGGTGGGGAGGAGGCGGCGGTGCCGGTGGGGGCTGCTGCTGCTGCTGTTGCTGGGAGTAGCGAGGCTAAGAAAGATGGGGGACACGAAGCGAGGCGGTTGACGGAGGGGGAGAGGCAGGCGGTGGTGGACAAGGCGAAGAAGGGGTGGCTGGGTATCTTTTGATTGGGCTGGATGGCTTGACTATGTAGACATACAAGGGGTGGATTGTACAATAACCGGCGGCGCAGCTGCAAATGGGTGGATGGCTGGATGGACGGACGGACGGGAAGACAAAAAAGAATCATGACAATACCACAACCCCCTTCACACCCTCCCCCCCTTCTCCCTCCCACACCACCCACACACCACAACCCCCCACAAACACACAAAATCACCCCAAATCCACCGCCTCCAACGCATCCAACACCTCATCCACGACCCCACCCCGCTCCAGCACCTTCTGCACCAGCGCCCCGAGCACCCTCCTCTTGGCCCCGCCGCGCGGCGCCTTCCACACCCCCTCGACGGCCTCCGTCTCGGCGGTCTGCGCCTCCAGCATCTTCTGCGTGGCCCCCGTCGCAGCGCCGTTATTCGCGCCGTAGGCCGCGTTCGCCGCGTTGGCGACGCCTGGCGGGGTTAGCCGCGAGGGTGGGTCGATTGTTCGGATGGAGAGGAGGCGTAAGTTGCGGCCGGCTTCTGTGTCTGGTTCTTTTAGGTCTGCGTTGTCGGTGTGGGGTTTTGAGGTGGAGGAGGCGGTGCTCGTGACGGATACGGCGAGGGCGACGTCGGCGACGGTGAGCTCTTCCTTGGAGGGGTCGAAGATGATGTTGTTGCCGACGGCCATCACGAGGAGGGTTATTGGTGGGCGGGTTGCGGCGGTGGTTGTTGTCGGGGAGGTGGAGGAGGTGGTGGTGGGGGTGGTGCGTGGGTAGAGGTAGGGGGCGGCCGCCCAGTCGTCGTCGAAGAAGGGGTCTTCGTCACCTTCGGATTTGAGGCGCGGGAGGCGGGTCGAGAGGAGGGCGAGGTGGGATGTGAGGGAGAGGAGCGGGAGGGGGTAGGAGAGGGGCGGGGAGATGAGGATGATCTAGGGATGATGGTTAGTGTGCGTTAGGGGTTAATTGACCGTGCAAGACGTACATCGAGGTAGAGCTTCCAGTGAAAGCGTCGGTTGATCCACAGGCGCTTCGCAAACTCCCCGTCCGAAAGCAGCGCCTCACTCAGCATGGCCGATAGGAAGGCCGTCCCCGAATCGTCGTCCCTCAACCCGGGGATCTCAACCGTCATCTCCACCCACGCCGCATCCCCCTTCCTCTTATCCACACCCTCTCTCGCCTCCCCATCCCCATCAGCATCATCACCCCCCTCCACACCACCTTCCTCAAGAAAGATAGTATCCTCCCCCGGTCGCTGGGCGGTCCTCTCGACCTCGGCCTTGACGCCGACGATGGCCTCGGTGCCGTCGGCGAAGCATATCCTGGCGCTGCCGTTGGTGCCGGGTAGGATGCCCGTCTCGGCAACTAGCGGGCGGAACTGGGTCGGGGAGCGGCCGTCGGGGCGGATAGGCGGGGTCAGGGAGAGGGAGGCGTGCAGGTAGGCAAGCTCGGCGGGCGAGAGGAGGACGTGTTGGCTGGATGCCATTGTCGCTTGTTTTTCGGGGTTGTTCTATTATAATTTATTTTTACTCCTTTCCCCACGCCATGTGTGTCAAGGTCGAAATTATTGTCCGTCGGTTGGGAAAAGTGGTCGCTTTCCTCCCTCGTTGGTTGGTTTGGGAGCTTTGTTCAGCAGCTTGGCCTGTTTGGGGTTGCGGTGCTGAAATTTTGGAGGTGAGGGGCGCTGTGAGGCTGATGTGGGGTGAGGCTGCATGGAGCTGAGCAGGGGCTTTTCATGGGATTACACTACCTAGTTAATCTGTCGTTAGGTATTCGTACCTCCTTGCTTCGTATGTACAGATTCCATACCTACGATAACTTCCAAGTCGGGATTGATTTAAACACTTATGCGACGACAGTGTTCTCAATGCTTGACCACCAGCGACAACCACCATTAACGAGAGAAAACAAAAAGCAGTGTTTGTCTACGAGTTAACTACGCTGTTGGGTACAGTACCCCCGAACACCCATAATCCGACACATTGCTCGACCAACAGCTTTCCCGGGCAACCCAATCCAGCACGAGAACATCCGTAATATCAAGCAACCGAGACCCGGCAACGTATCGGGTTGTATTCCTCCAGCTCCCGCTCTCCTTAAACATCTTATCCATCCATCTAGCCCACGGCACCTGTCAACAACCGCGTTGCGCATTAGGGAGAATCGGGTTAGGGCTCATCATCCCCATGGTCTGGTTCAGGAGTATTTTGGCGCCATAGGCGAGAGAGAAGTTGAGAATGTGCAATTGCAGCGGCCTTTATCCTCCTCCTCTCCGTCATCGTCAACCGCGTCGGCGTCGGCGGTGCCGGGGATAGCGCGCTTACGAAGGGCGTCGACGACACCATCACCCTCCGAGTCGCCGACAACGACAGTGATGTAAGGCTTCACGCTCTCGGCCCCGGAGGCTGCGTCGGTCGCCTTTTCGTTGATGAACATCCGGCCATGTTGAAGAAGATGAGTGAGGAGACTGGCCTCTGAGTCAATGATCCGGGAGACAATGCTTAGGCCAAAGGCCTCCGTTATCCCGTGATTTCGGCGTGTCCAACGCCAGGTCGTTGTATGTGGCGCGGTACGCACCCACGCGTAAATCCGATTCAGGACCCTGGCGAGCGTGTCTTGTCTGTCCCGGAGGAGCGACAGCCGCAGTCGCTTGTGTGGTGCGTGTGTTGATCTCGGTTGTGTGTCGGTAATGTGCGCGCTTCCTCAGTAAGGTCCTGGGTGAATTCCTTACTATGCGTGATAGTGATCACGCCACCCTCGAAGGTCTTCAGCGCGCCGGACAGGGCACCGAGAGAGCCACGGTTGAGGTGGTTGTGGGGCCCGCCCAGGTAGTTGGTCGGCTCATCGAGGACGATCAGGTGAGGGCCCGGAGCGGCCAGCACGCCGTATAAATGAAGGGGTCCTTGAGTCGGGTTAAAACATCGGGACGCCAATAGTAAAAGTAGGAGACGGAGTGATGATGATCGGGAGAATGGGACTGGTTGTATCGATGAGAGGCGGGATGATTGTACGAATAGGACGAAGGTGTGTGAGAGAAGAGAGGAAATGGTGGTCCAGGAAGAGAATGGAATGATGGTTAAATAAACGAGAGGAGCTGGATCCAGGCCGGCAACAACAGAAGGAGGTAATGCTCAATCCGCGGTATCATATTCTTTCACGGAAAGAACAAGGATGGGGCGGTGGTTGCGATGAACTCCCGTCTGCAACTCGGAAACCTTCCCAAGTTGGAAGTCGAAGGCACACATTGTAGGCACACACCAATACTGCTCCTCCCTGGGCATCTAGGCGGAAAGGGAAACTACCACGTTGAGGAATATCATCGTTGTGGCTAGGGTGAGAACTAAGTGGACGGCGGGAAGGGCCAACATGAAGAACAGGAAAGGTCACGCTTTCATTCCTAAGGAGGTTACGACCCACGCAGTGATGACCCCTTCTCCCTTCCTGACCAGGGCAACCTGAGTGCCTCTCACAGCCCTAACCAGTACGAAACACCGGAATACCAGGAAAACAACCCAAACGGAAAACACACAACCGGTACAAGCTAGGTCGGTACCTAGGGAGGTGATTATTATGACATGGAGGCCACTTTCCAGTCCATATCTTCGGGACCCCAGTATCCGCATAATACATTCCACGTCATCATCATCCCGGCCCCAACAGAACAGAACTACTCAATGAGACAATACCCATCCCATCCCGAGCCAGCCAAACATCCCACCCAGATACCCAGGTAGGTAGGGCAAATCAAACCCCCATAGCCGTAGCCCTCAACCCCTCAGGCACAGCCCAGCCATGGGCATTCGCCGCCCTCACAAACGCATCCACCGCCTCCGCGACCCCATAATCCCCCCCCACAGACACAGACACCTCTTCCCCCGCACGCTTCTTCTCCACCGCCCCCCTCCTCAAAAACCTCGGGTCGAGCCTCGCAGGCCGTGGCTCCAAATTCGCCAGCGCCATGCGCACCTGCAGCAACACACTCTCAAGACTGTTCGCAGGGGACCACCCCGAGGCGGTCAGCAGCTCCATGCACATGGCGCCCCCCGCGGTGACGTGCCCGCCGCCGCCCTCGAGGAAGGGCAGGAAGCGCGGGCGCACGACGCGCACGAAGGGCGGCGAGAAGGGGAACTCGGCGCCGAAGCGCAGCTCGAGCACGACCGAGGTCAGGCCGGCCTGCTTGAGGTCTTGTGCGAGCGGTAGGGTGGGGTCGAAGCTGTGCAGCTGCACGATCCATTGGAACAGGTTGCTGACGCTGTCGAAGTCCATGTACCAGCCGAGCTCGTGGAGCGGGGTGCTGGACTGGGCGGCCTGCATGCGCATCAGCTCGCGGCTGAGGGATTTGGTGCCGGCGTCGGTGGCGAAGGAGGGTGGTTGGAGGCGGGACAGGGTGGAGAGGTCGAGGGCGCCCGGGTCGAAGTCGGTGAGGGTCCGGTCGATGTTGATGCTGGTTGGGGTCGGGGGTCCGTCGCTGCCGCTGTGGGGGTTGGTTAGCGTCTTCCGGGACACAGGGACTGGGGGTTTCACGTACCTGCTGTGAGCGGCTGCGATGTCTATGCTCGAGGCGCGCGATGCCGGCTTTTTACTCGGCGGGCCGCTGGGTTCGTCGAGTTCGTCGTCCGAGCACAGATAGACCAGGTCCTCGACGTCGTCATCATCGCTGTCCTCGAGCAGCTGCACTTCCCGCTTGGGAGTACCAACCTGCGCAACGGCTGATGGGCCAACGGTCCGGAGGGGGATGGCAGTGAGGGGTATCTGTAAAACCCGGTTGTCCTGGCCCCGGACCTCGCGTCCTTCGGCTTGCGGGTAGAACTGTCGGTCATCGTCTGTTTGGTCTACTACTGGTAACGTAGGACCCGTTCCCGCCCCGAATGGCGCTGGCGGCTCGGCCCTCCCGGAAACAGTCCGGACAAACAAATAACGGCACTGGTGCCAGTCCAGTTGAGAAACCACATAATGCGGCGTCTGGGAGACGAATTTCGTCGGCTCATTGATGATCTCGTTCAAACTCAGACAGGTGTTGATATTGAGGTCTGAATTCGGCCATGATTGCCCCCCTCTCGAATAGGACATGCTTGTGTCGAGAGACGGGCTAAAGTAGACACCATTCCCGTAGGCGCGCCCCGAATTGATGTCTTGGAAGTCGAGACCGGTCCGCACGATGCTGTGCCAGTTGGCGAGGTTGCTCCCGTGCCAGGCGAATAGGGTTGGGTTTTGCTTGATGTGTTCGCATTCAGCAACCTCTTGGAGTGCCCTGTTGAACCGTAATTCCTTGTCTGGCGAGCCCTGGGCGAAACGGAACTGGACCCATCCTTTCATCCCCAAGATGCGCTCGTGTTCCCGGTTCCTGCCCCTGCCAGCTGCTCCAGGGTCATCCAGAGGATCCGTGCCTGGGGTTTGAGTGCCCGATACTCCCTGGCGTGGCCGAGCAACAGCCCGGGAGCGGTCGACTTGGAGAATGCAAGATCGGTTCGATGATACGATCCATTGAAGGAGCGATGCGGCGGCCGGGGATATGCGCTCTAGGGACCGGAGGGTACTGTGTGGATGGCTCGCTAGCCACTCCTCAAGGTCGAGGATGGAGGGGAGAGTATCGAGAACGTGGCGCATAGCGCTGACCTTGCTAACGTCCTCTAAGGAGTCAAAGTCGGTGTCGTAGAGGTAAACATCGGCAATGTCAGCTTCCGACTGGGTCGAGGGCGATTGTGGTCGAGCCCAGGAAGCGCCGGTCTGTGTTGGCACTACGCCCCCGCAGGCGAAGGACTCGCCCATTACGTCGACGACGGCTGTTTTGGTGGCGCTATTCACCTCTCGCACGCGTGCGTGCCGGGCAATGCTCTGGCCGGGCTTCCGAAAGGCGAGCCACTCGGTCGGTGCCAGACGACCGCCAAATTCGTTGGCTCCTATGTCCTCAAAGACGAGGTACTCGTTATTTGGCCCCACCTTCGCCTTGAAGGGTATGGCCGTGGCGTTGTCCAGATCCGGGACCCTGAGGCGCAACCCAACCGGGAGAGTGCGGATACTGAGCTTGTTGTTTGGACGCGGGGCGGTTGGTTGAATGGCCGCGTAGCAAAGGCTAACAAGTAGATCGACGACATAAGGCTCTGTAAGAACCTCATGCTCTATAGAAGGACCGAATCCCATGGCCATGTACTGGAACAAGCACAGCGGGTCAGAGCAGACATACGGACGCAGGGCCTCGAAGCCCTTCTCGAGTCGACGGTGACACCGCAGGCAGTACTCGGTGCATTTCACAAAGTACCGCATAGCGAACTGCATTGCTATCAGCGGGAGGCTGCGATTGCCTTCGGGGTTACCCTCTAGAAGATGGTCCGAGCCGAGGACATGGTGGTGGTGTTCGGGGGCTCTAGGTGTGTTGCTGGAGCCGCCCCCAAGAGATGGATCCGGGGCTGGGGGCCGGCACTCATCCGCGACGAGCCCAATCCTCGACAGCAAAAACTCATTCGCACTTTCCCAGTGGACGCCGTGAGCCTGACGAATCTTCAAGAGCGAGACGAAGCGCTCGCCCAAGAACGAGTCCAACGAGTTGGAGACGAGGAGTTTCTCAAATGCGGCGCCATCATCCTCCCGCTCTGTATCGCTCGTATCGAAGTAGTTATCGGTGGCCAGATAACGGTTGGGCTCGGAGAAAGACCGGAGGGCTTGTCGGAGCGACGGCTTGTATGTTTTGCACTTTCCAATGCGGAATGCCACCTGCGTGTGGGCGGCGGCCTGGTCTATGACCTTGTCCAACGGACTGTAAGGGTTTTCAAAGCGCAGGATGAGGACGACGTATTCTGTGGGCTCGACATCCCACGCCTCCAACACTTGGTCGGGCAGGGCCAGCTTGTCGACTCGGATGGAGATGGCGACATGGCCGGTGGCGGAGCCCTTACCGAAGCTATCGAGGAAGCCCACTTTGTAGCCTGCGTTCTTTACCTGTCGGAGGTCCCGCCTGATGCGCTGAAGTAGCAACCTCTGGCCTTCTACCGGTTGTAGGCTCTGCCGAGAGGGTCGCGGATCCAGTGATGGCAAGCCGAATTCGTCTCCGTCGGAGGGGTAGTCTGCGTCAAACTCAGCATCGTAGTCGTCGGCATCACTCTCTTCGTCGGCTTCATTCGCGCTCTCAAGTCCGCCGTCCAGGGCGCGGCAGACCTCCTTGTCGAGTCGACTCCCCAGCTCAGTTACCATCTCGTAGACCGACATGCCGATGAGGTACTCCTGCGTCTCCTGAATAGCGGCGACAACGGGCGGTGGCGGTTCGGGGTCATTGGTCCAGAGCATGAACATATTTCCGTCGGGATATTCGCTGACATCCTGGGCTAGGGCCTGGATGCGTACATCCCCCGCTAGACTTTCGTGGTGGTATATAATGACGATCTCGCCGTCGGAATCGCCGTTTGCCACGGAGAGCACACCGGGGATGGCGCCACTGGCCGCTTTTTGGGCGACCGTGGAGACATGAGTCTTGAATGTCCTGAAGCTCATGGCTGGCAAAAGGGAGGGAATTAAAAGGTGGGAAGAAGGGGCTATTCGCCAGCCTTATTTCGGAGTGAAGCAGCAATCCGTGGAGAAATTGCCTGGTTGGCCAGTCTGTCAGGTCGATCAATAGAATCCGTTGGCGTGAATGAGCGATGTAGAGAAAACCTACAGCATTCGCTCCCTCTGAAGGTCGAAGGAAGGAAAGGCAGGGCGGAGTTAAGCTGACAAAATGACACCTTATATAGGTAGTTACGGGATGGGATGTAATTGAGACCAAGCAGTATGGTGATGGGGGAATTGGCTGTAACCACGATAACGCTTCGTAGATGGGTTGTTACGTGGCCTGCTGCAAGTACCCTACGGTCTGCGAGTCGATGCTGTCGTCATTGACCGAAGAGAAGCTGGAGGCACAGACGGTGCTGTTGAGGTTCGAGGTCGCCTGCAGGCAGCAACAGCGGGGTTGGCTTGTGAGTCGACAGCCCTGCGTCGTGGCTCTCTGATCGGGCAATTCCTTCCATAGAACGCAGTTTATTTATTCCTCAAAGGTCCAAAGTTGGGTAAACGGGATGTGAGGACTGAGAAAAACAATCCAATCAATTCATTCCAAAGCTGGCTGTGCACTGTCCTGAATGGACTTTACAGCGAAAGACAAACATCGGGCAGACCGGGTCATCACCTCAGCCTCTTCCCGGGGGGCAGCTGTTCTGCAGAGAAATTGCTTTGAGTCCTGCATCTGGTGAATACCAAACGTCACATTGATGCATGGCAAAGTGCAGGGCAACTAGAACAATGTCCGAGTTCTCAACCTGCGATCAGGCCAGGCAGGTCGGGCTTTGTTGGTTTGTCCAGCTTTCACCATGGCTAAGTCGGTCTCTCGGTGTGTAAAGGATGTCGTTTAATAATGTGGAGCCTTGTCCCAAATGGGCACTCAGCTTCCATGACCTTGGTGATCCACTCATCCACTCAGGTGTTACCAGCTGTCATGGGCTCTCTGAGAGGAGGGACAATGAAGTGAGCTGGCCAACCATCCCCCCAAGATCATCACCAACAACCCAACCTTTCCGTGATTTTCGTTTATTTTTTTATTCGTCCAAGTCCGGTGTCGCGTATTCACGGGCGACTCAGAGCTTACGCGCCGTCGAGGGTTTGCACCAAATTAAGGCAACCGTAGGACCGAAGAAAGCTACACAGTACTATAGGTACCGAGCGATTAGGGAATCAAGGAACCTAGGACTTTGGACCCATCCATCTAAAAATTCCGTTGCCAGGACTGGGACAGGGGTTTGTTGCTGTTCCCGACAAAGCAAAGGAAGCATGGCCTGGGACTCAAAGGCAGCCCGGCGGAGGCAAAGCAGTGCCGCCTCGGGGACAAGGAGCATTGCCATTCACGCGAGGCAGCAGGCGAAACGGGTCACTCAACCACAATCTCAGCATGTAGCCGACCCTTTTCTTCAAGACTTCTTGAACCCCTCGTTTGATGCCGCCTCATATCTCAACGCCACTCTGCCCCCGCTGCAGACCTCTTCTCGGACACCGGGAAACCAAGCCTCAAGCCAGGGGGCGGTACCCCTCGCAGAGCTCTCCATCCAGACCCAGACGGCACTGTCCCAGCTCAACGCCCACACCACCAGACTGACCAACACCCTGACCGAGCTGACCAACGACATCCTCCGGAGCGGCAGCCGCCTAGCCTACGAGGTCGAACTGCTGCGCGGCGAGACCCTGGGCCTGTCAGAGACGCTGTCGGAGGGGCTCGAGGACGACATCGCCAAGTTCGTGCCGGGCGGCGTGCGGGACACTGTCGCGGAGCCTCGGGCGACCGCCGACGGGCATGGCGCGTCGTCGTCACACCAGCGGCGCATGTCCATCCTCACGGGCGCCCCACCCACAACCGCACCAGCAGCAGCACCAGCAGCAGCCGAAACCACAACCACCACCCCACCCGCCGCAACCGAAACAGCACCAGCACCAGCACCAGCAGCACCAGTAGCAGCACCAGCAACACCCGACGAACCAGCCTACATCACGCAACTGCGCACGCTGACACTCGTACGGTCGCGGCTGGACGCCGTGATCAAGACCTTCGGCGAGGCGATGGAGTTCGTCCTCCCACCCTCCGAAGTGTCCGTCAGCTCCTCCTTCCTCTCCGTCTCGGCGCCCGACGCCGGCGGCGCCAACCACAGCACCGAGGAGAAGGGCCAGCAGGTGCTGCGGGCGCTGCGGGACGAGATCTCGCGTCTTTTGGAGGGGGGTGGTGGTGGTGAGGGTGGTGGAGGTGAGGGTGGGGGTGGTGAGGGTGGTCAAGGTGGGGGTGACCCGATTGCGGGTATCGAGGCTGCCGCGCGCCGGATCGAGCAGCTCAAGGACCTGGCGGCCGTGTGGAAGGGGACGGCGGAGGAGAAGGGGCGGGCGCGGTTTATCGAGTCGCTTGCTAAGACGGTGGAGGATCGTCATAGGGAGCTGCTGCGTGAGGTGGAGCAGGCTGGGCGCCGGGCTGGTGTGAGGTCTCAGGTGGAGGTCGGTGGTAACGCTGCGAAGGCGGCTGGTGAGGGTGCGGCTGATGCTGCCGGGCAGGCTGAGGCTAAGGGCTACGGTGCGTACGGGCTGATCAGCCAGCTGCAGAAGTTGAGGAATGGGCTTTGAGTGTGGTGGAGGTTGGGGTAGGCATATGATATGGCCTTGGTATTGCTGAGTTTACAGGTTGGATGGCTCTCTGCTGCTTTATAGCCATTTTCCACAACCACAAACTCACCCACTTTACTGTTGACAAAAAAGTATCGCACAGTGCCATCCAAATCAGCTCCCCCATAGCCGTATCAACGCATTTGAAGTGTGCTGCGTATTCGAGGGGCGCCACCAAGCTAGTGTCCCTTTCGTGTGCGCACCCCTGAACTCGTCCGAGGTCGCCCCGTCGAATATGGCTTGAAAGTAGAGCCTGCCAGTCCTAAGGAGGCGGACGCCAGTGACGAGCTTCCCCGACCAGTGCTTGCGGGTACTATTTAGAGTAAAGCGTGCCTGAATCCAAGCCCCGGCCTGTATAACTCTGCTCCTTCACTCGCACAAAATGTCCTCAAAACCCCATCTAATACATTCAAGGACCAAGAAAAACGAACCCCTGAACCGGTCTGTCCTCCGTTTCCCGAAAAAGCACCATGGCGAGCCAGTGGTCAGTCGGTGCAGGGTGGTACTCTTACACCGCAAAACCATGATAACCGCATGGCTATCACGAGACCAGGGCGTGATGCAGTGTGATAAAGCATGATTGCGTGACCGGGTACCGTTTCCGTTGCCTTATCTTGCAGTGATGGTCGGTGGCCGAACGGAGCTGCCTCCGGATTGCTTCTCTAAGGTGGATCATGACACAACAGTCCCTATGGTGGGCGTTTTGGTTCGAGTGTATTAGCTGCGGGATGAATTACACATGCTGTCTTGCTACGGGTAATAGTTCTACTACTGATAAGTGAATCTTGCCATATACCTTGGATCTCTACACTAGATTCTTGTATGATCCGTCGAAAATCGCTGCTCTTGTAAAGAAAACCAAGGTACGCAGACTTCTTGCCCTTGGTAAGCGGACTGTCTCTCTACAATCGACACCGTTAGTTACATCCCACACCCATTTAGGTGAGGACGCTTCCTCGGCATCCGACGGGGCCTGAGGTTTCCAACTCCGGTGAGATACAGCCACCAAGTTGGTGCCATGGCCCGTCTTTAGGCCATGCCGTCCAGGCTCTCGAGGAGCCTTCGTCAGAACAAGAGGAAAATCTGGATTACTGTTACTTTGCTTTGATGGCGTTGATATGCTCTTGCCCCCAACCGTCCACTCTAAAAGCACCGCGAACCTAACCCGTCCGAGACAATGCAAATCGATCAAACCAAGAGTGCCGCCCAAACCCCGTGTGATTGTGACGATGTCTCTTATCGAGCACCGGCATCCCAAAAAGACGTGGCCTGCCCATGAATACCTAACCCGTGTGTATCGTAGGTCCAGAGGAGAGGGAAGGGGAAGGGAAACAGAAACGCAAAACAAATCTATCACGGCCCACCACCCCGCAAACTCCCGGAGACAGATGCATATTTGCCGCAGCCAATTCCCTGGTGGGATGACCAAAATACCACTTTCCCGTGGAGCCGAGCCCAGCAAATAGAGCATGCCCGCCATGACAGGTCCATCAAGGAAGCAAGAAAAGGTACTATCACCCTTGAAACGGAGAAGAACCCTATGTACTCCGTCTTCCCGAAGATGCGCAAGTGTGCATAAAAACAAAGACAAAGCCGCCGACACTAAAAAATGCTAAAAAAAAGAAAGGAACTAAAGAGGAAGCCGACTCTGGGCGAGTCAGAAAAGGAACAATGCCATGTCAAGAATGATCCTTGAGCGATAAAAATGCCCAAAGAACCCGGTGGATTCCGTACTTCGGAGTCACGGTATAGCGAGCAACGGTATTTCCGGCGTTGGAAAGAAAGCGATCACGCATTCCTCTCCCTGCCGAAATCCACCTCCTTTTTCTAGAAGGGCCGCGTATGGTAACACCGAAAACGGAAATCCGAGGGGTAAAGCAAGTCCAGAAGGACCGGCCCGTCTCTCAACATGGCGCGCCTCGAGACTACCTCTTCATGGTGGAGCGCTCCAGCGCGGTCTGCAGCTCGGGCCGGTCCTTGAGCAGCTCGCTGGCCTCGGCGAAGGTAAACCACTGGCGCGTGCGCTTCTCCCGCTCGGGCCAGTCGGTTTCCTCGCTGGTAACGGTGGCCTCGTAAAACCTGTAGAGCGTGCGGGGCTTCTCCTTGGTCGAGTCCTTCCCGTCTTTGGACGAATCCTTGCTGGAGCCTTTGGATGACGAGGCTGAGGGTAATAACGACGCCTTCTTGCGCGGGTGCGTCTCGCGGATGTCGCCTAGGTCATAGTCGATTTGTACGAAGATGCCGGCCTCCTCCCAGGCCTCGCGGGCCGCAGCCTCGTGGCACTCCTCGTCCGTCTCCCAGCCGCCCTTGGGCAGCACCCAGCCTTTCCGCCTCGCCGACTGGATCAACATGACGTACGTCTTGTCCTGTGTTAACGGCACCATGCCGGCAACCAGGCGCTCGCCTTCCGAGTTGTATCCTGTTGCGGGGGAGAAGAGGGAACAAGTTAGTTTCTGACCCGCCATGTTCGGAATCCGCCGTCGGCTCGTCGTATCACTAGGGGAAGAGGAGAGGCAGAGGGGAAGGGGTTGGTTCTCTTCCCTGAGTCGAGGGGCAACTCACTCTGATTACTCCTCCCAGTCCGTGACTCCATCGAACGATTATTCCCGCTTGCCGCCATGTTCCCCAAGATTTCCATCAACCTGCTACCGAACTTTTGAAAGATCCGAGGAGTTACCAAGAGGGCTTGGTGTGGGGGTGTTAACTGGAAGAGTCGCGAGCTTTCGGGCAGCAGCACCACGGTCGCGGGTGAGAGTTGTAGAGCGGCGAGAATGCGACCTGTCCTTAACAAACCAAAGACAGCATGGTCATCGCTCAAATATCGGGGCGGGGTGAGGCGGTGAGTTTCCGGTAGACAAGGGTTGCTGTCGCCTTGATTCACCGGTGAGGGATGGAGACGGGGGATATGTGTGGTTCGGTGACCCGGGACCGGCGCGAAATTGTGAAAAATGTCACTGCACGGATTCCGTGGAGGTATTCGCACGGACGGCAGCCTTATTTTTTATGAAGAACGAGGTCGTCTGTGGGGTATGAACGAGTGAACGAGGCCGATGGCTTGTCGCGGCGCAAAGGGTCTCGTGCAACGGGCTTCTCCGGTGCAGGAAGGAGGTCGGGTGGCGGTTGGGGACAGCGCAAAAGCGAATGAAAGCCCAATTTCGACCGAGGTGTTTTCGAATCAGTCAACGAGGTCGGCCGGGCGACAAGACTCGCAATTCGGACGAAGATGTCGTGGTTTTGCGGAGCTGGCGTAGAAACAAAACTTCTCGACCGTCTACGCGCACGCGCTTGGCAACCGGCAACCCAGGCACGAGAAGTACTGTGTAGGAACCTGCACGTCTGGGCAGGCAACGCACGCTGAAATCCCCGACAAGCTTTTCAGGAGATGAATGTGCAGTGTGCTACAGTCGTAGACCACAGGAGTGTACTGTGTAGAGCTGATTGATGCGGCGAGGATGAACCAGGTGACGGGGGGCGAGGCACCTCGGGGGGTACGCAAGGCAGTCTTTCGCACCTGCCTGAGCAACTGTGATGAAACGGATGGGGATATCCTAGAAATTTCAAGATCAGGGAGCGCTGCGCTGGGGCGGGCAGGCTGTTGGGACCCCCAGCTCGGGAAGGAGGGGCAGTTTCCAGGTTCCCGGGGAAATTGGAGTTGGTCTTTATACTCTAGGTACAATGCAAGGTACATGACAAAATCCGAGAGAAGTCTCTGTTCCGGCCGGGCCATCGAGGCAAAAAGGAGGCTAGCAAGCAGCTCCCTGCAGGCTGACCTGTTGCACGCATCTGGTGCGGCAGGTCAGGGGGGTCGCTTCTGGCTGGAGACTGCTCCAATGTGTCCATGTATGTACCCCACACATGGCGGACGACGAGGTGGGTGGTGGTCTGGTCATGACGGAGACAAGCGTGGGCAGACTGGCAGCAGGGACAAAAAAATGGATGGGGAGGACGGAAAGGGAAAAGCACAGGCTGCGGAAAGGAGGCAAGCTCCGACAAGAGAGCTCTAAAAATTTTACCAATCCCGAACGGCAGGACAGCGAACGAAAACGCTCGGTGGAGCAGCCGCATGGGTGGTACGTGGGGTACGTACCTCAGATCGGTGACCGGGGCAAGGGTTACCTGTCGGGGGTTCCGCGTTCCGCTACCGACGCTGGGTCCAGAGCGAGGCGATGTGTCCCGGATTGGCAGTTACGATGACCGTTGTTGGGGTCGAAGACAAAGAGAGCGGGTTGAGAGAGAGAAATAAGGATGGCCAATTGGTCGTTCAACAAAGTGCATTTTCTATTCTGCGGTGCAGGTACAGTACGTTACCTTGCATCTTGCGTGGGATGAGACCTACCGAGTCAGAAAGTCTCGGTTGGAAATGCACTAACAACAACAGCGGAGGGCGCTGAGGGACCTCAGGGAAAGGGGGTTCTTTGAATGGGGGGGAACTTGTCCAGAACTTGGTCCAGCCATAACGTTCGATTCCCCGGCCCGCTTCCGAAACATCCCGAACCCGAGACGGTGGAAACTTGAACCTGAAGCGGGTATTCGTAACGGCGGACTGCATGGTATGTCTTCTTCAAGTTTTCGTTCTTTCAGCTGGGCTTGTTTGGTTCCTTCCAAAGTCCAGGTTCAAGAGGTGGCGCTTTCCATATCTCTCTGCCAAGGTTGGTTGATGTACACAGTAGCCCCGCACTCACCAACCGAGAATAATAATCTGAACCCAACACAAGTCACCTCAGAGAATGGAACCAGCTGACGACATGCAACGGTCAAAGTTGGAATTTACGCAAGCTTCGACTCTGCAAATTATCAGAAATGAAACTAGCTAGTTTTGGGGCGGTTCCCCCCACAAAACCAGTCTATTCTTGCCCGTTGAATATGCCCCATGGCCTTCATTCGCTGGCTTGTGTTGTCACAGCCTGGGTCACGCCTGGGCCACGCCCCAGTCACAGTCAACGACACGCTGCAAAGAATGCGGGGCAGTGACTCCCGCTCGCCTCCGCGGGGCGATGCAGTATCGACAGTGGGGGTCAGTGTCTGAGCTGTTCATCTACCTCTTCGATTTCACCAACCGTCCATGCCCCAAAGCATCTCGGCTGCCTGTTGCGCTCCCACACGGTCCTCCTCGCCACCAGTCCTCACCACACGGCTGACGCTGTCTTCGAAATCAACCGTCATCCTGCATCCTTCCTTGTGCCTCGCTCCCCCACGCTGACTCGGACCTCACGCGCGGGGCATTGGACGAACAGTTTCTCTCTCTCTGGGGTCGGCTGATCTCAACACAGGCAAGCTCGGCACCGACTGCCAGGTGCTTCTCCGGATCTCACCCCGCCGGGTTTCACCGCTTAGCAACAGGTCGCCCGTCGTCTGGCTTTCTCGATCCTTGGACGAGCCTCCGGACGGCAACCACAGACCCCGGAATTCACGCCACGCGGCACCACCTCATTACTGCAGCCTCGTTGACGCCCGGCACCCGTTGCCCCCCCTCTACCATCACCGGGCCGGTCACCCCCTTCCCGACCGTTGGGACGTGCAACCCCTGAAGGCCAGCAGCTGCATCTTCCACCTCTTCACCGGGACGATAGATATATATTTTTACACTCGAGCCGCCTTACGACCTCCGGCGCCGCGGCTGTGGCCCCGCCCGTCCGCCGCCCGACTGCCCCGCTAGATCTTGCCCGGCTCCGGAGAAGCTCGGGCTGGCCCTACCCGCTTGGTTCCACCAGCTCCTGTGCAGAATGGAAACGGCAGGCACAAACATGCAGACCCCTGGCGAGGTTGCACCGCGGTACTCGTTCCTTTTTCCAATCGGTGAGTCCCGACGTTTCAAGCCATCTCACCCAACCATTCGGGCCATGTGCGTCAATCGCACGCTGTCGTTGGCCAGTCTGCCCCGGCGGCCACGCGATCTCCTCCCGCATTCTGCCCCGAGTCCGATCTCGTGTCAAACCCCGTTCTGGGTTCACAGGTGACGGGCGAGCATCCATCTCAGTGACAGTGAACAAGTTATCCCACGCTCAGCCAGCGCTGTGTCCTTTTCCATCTGTCAGAGTTTCAGCCGCCGCCACAACTTCTCCCCGGCCACTCCCCCATGTTGAACAAGGGGGGATCACGTTTGGTAAAAATGTGGCCTCCTTCCCTTTCCGTTTCATCACGTGTGTTGTGTCCCCAGCGGGACGGGGGCAGCCTTCCACGACGCCAAATCCAAGACATCCCATACCGTTACAGCCTCCATCGACGTCAAACTTGAGCTGCACCTGTACTAACCGTGACTCCGAACACACTAGGCTATAGCAATTCATCCGAGTGCGGGTACTGCCGCCGGACTCGCAGTGGTCAGTCCACAAAACGTGAATGTTCCCCTATTTGAGAGTAACATATCCTTTGCCCCCATGCCCCGTAAATTCTCCGGGAAAAAGCGTCCGCCCAGACATGTCTCACGCCGCGACCTCGCTCACCCCCTTCTCAGCCTGCCCCCCACTCTTCGATCACACCCCGGACGGGCGGCCCTCTCACGAACCGACATCCTGTCCCAACCCGCGTCCATGAACAGGGGCACGTCTAACACTTGAAATTTCATAGGTTATTCTTACTATGCTATAGCAACATCCCTGACGCCAACCTTCTACCAGAAGCTCGTCGACCGATGCTGGAGGCGCTCCGGCACTCTCTTGTACCGGCCGAATCAGAAGCACTCGTGTTGCCCACACTACACTCTCCGGCTAGACTCAACCCAGTTCAAGCCCACCAAGGATCAGCGCCAGGCCGTCAACCGTTTCAACCGCCACATAATCGGTAATACATACGCCAGAGAGGCGGCCCGTCTGCATCCACGGTCCCGCGCCGAGGTAAGGAGGCGCCACAACGTCTTTGACCTGGTCGAGAGGATCCATGAATCCGAAGCCGAGGTTCTCAAGTCCCCGCCGTCGCCGGACTATGCGTTCACTGTCACGCTAGAGCCGGATACGTTCACCGAAGAGAAATACGACGTCTTTGAGAACTACCAGCGCATCGTCCACCGCGAGCCCGCGGACAAGATCTCGCGCCATGGGTTCAAGCGCTTCCTGTGCAACTCCCCACTCAGCCGGGAGACCATGGTCGGCCCGGACGGCAAGGAGCGCCAACTAGGGTCCTTCCACCAGTGCTACCGTATCGACGGGAAACTGGTCGCCGTGGGTGTGCTGGACCTCTTGCCCGATTGTGTTAGCGCCGTGTACTTCCTCTACCACGAGTCGATCCACTGGCTGAACCCCGGCAAGCTGGGCGCCCTGCGCGAGATTGCCCTGGCCCGCGAGGCGGGCTATCGCTGGTGGTATCCGGGGTACTATGTACACAACTGCGCCAAGATGAGGTACAAGATCGAGTACAAGCCGCAGTATGTCCTGGACCCGGAGGATCTCCAATGGTATCTCCTGGATAAGGAAGCCCTGGAGAAGTTTGACAAGGGCCATTATGTCTGTTTCTCGAAAAAGGAGCAGGCCGTCGGCGACGTCGATACCGAAAGGGAGGGCGTTAATGACACAAACCACAAGCACATTCCGGAATCCTCCGAAATCGACACCATCGTCTCTACTCAAGACAACGCAGTAGATAGCGTAGCAGCGGGAACCCACAACTCGACCGCAAGCGCAGGCTCTGAAAAGACCCCCGAAGAAGTCGACGACGAAGAAGACGAAGAAGAAGAAGAGGAAGAAGAAGACGCCTTCCTACTGGCCAGCAACATGCCGGGCATCCCGTCGCTCGCCGACATGGAGCAGGTCGACATGGACGGCCTGGTGCTGCGCTCCGACTTCTCCGACACCTTCATCGTGGCGTCGCACCTCGTCATCTGGGACACGGAGCACGTCAGCCAGTTTGGCTCCCTCAAGTCGCGCATCGCCGAGCTGGTCGCCGCCGTCGGGCCGGACCTGATTGGCGACGTCTGTATCGACTTTCGCAAGCGGCCTTCTTCGTAGTAGTCCGGGGTTGGGGTTGTTGAGGTGTGGGTGGGTGAGTGTGGGCGGGTTGGTGGCGATGCTGGGTTGGGTATTGGGATGGGGGTGGGTGTAGTAGATTGCCCATGTATGTATGTATGTACATATGTATGTTGGTGTCGGCATGCATGCATGGATCCTCATCGGGCGTGGGAGGGAATCGAGGAGGGGGGAAGGCTGGGTGAGAGTGAGACAGATGGCAGATGGCTGCGATCTCGTGCATTCTTTTCCACATGGCAAGAGGCGGCGGCGGCGGCGGCAAAAGACGGGACAAGGTTCAACGCGCGAGAGGAGAAGGGAGAAAAAAAAAGACGCTTCGGTAGACGAATTGGGAAATTGATGGTGTTGTCCTCTTGCCACTTTGGATGCCCCAACCTCCCCCTCCCGTTCGGTCAAGGAGGCCTGGGCCCCCCGAGCCTACGTGGGGGTTTGTTTACTTGACCGAAAGGGGCTCGTTGTCGTGTGACCGATCGTCGACATGTGAAATACGGGCCGGGCGAGTGCTAGGGCCCGGGAACTTTGTTCTGTTGGCTCCTCGCTCGCACATGAGTCAGAGATTGTGTGTGTGTGGGTTGTCCTGCGTCCGGGGCGTGGTTTATGCGTCGGGGAGGGGGAAGGTGAGGCTTTTTGCAAGGCGAAGGAGGGTGGGATTGGGAGTGATTGGCCTCGAGACCAGGAAGAATCGAGACCATGAACCGCAACCCGTCTCTGAGACGGATAGCTCCCATGCCATTGGCACGTAGGGAAGAGATAACCGGTTTGTTGGCAGCTGTTTATGTCATGACCGATATTGAAAGCGGGTTGTGGTCATGATGCCGATGGCTCGTCGCGGAGGACGGGGGCAGACTACATCTTGGAAATTCCCACAGTTAAAAGTACATGATATAGGTACCCAAAACCATCAAGAGCGTTGGGTTGTAATGTGGTGTCATGGAAACTCACGGGAACCAAACCCTGGGAATTAATTACGTGGAAAAGGCTTGACCTACGATGTGGATGACTCCTTCCTCGGAAGCATCTTCACAATTGCAAGCCAGCGTGCTCCTTCCTTCCATCTGGATGTCCTTCGGTTCCGGCAAGCCGAACTCGCTAACAGCCATGCCCCGTAAACATGGAAGGTCCAAACCAGGTTCCATGGTACCTCTTCCAGTTGTGATTTTGAATTTTCACTGCCAGTGGCAGATCAAACCCACATTGTTCATGCTTGCTTGCGGTTGTTACCACCAATGCCCTAAGCCTTTCGGCCATGCGGCGTCAGTTTACCGTCATCAAATGTCGGCCCTCCAACTTGCTTCGGGTTGGAGTTGCGATGCTGGCTGCCTCTGTCGATCTTGGAAGGATCAAGGTTGCCGGGAGGACGCCGAATTTGTCTCTCACGCTTTCAAGCTCCTGCACGGTGGCTCTTCCCGCCCCGTGGAGTGACTCCCCGTCCGCAGAAGAGCTGTGTCAAGCCACCTCGGCGGGAGAGATCTGGATCTCCAAGGCTGGCTCCTGCCGAATAGAGATCTTGACTTTGATAAACGATAAATTACCTGACGCTGAGAGCCTCGATCCAAGCATCATGAGTGCCATTGCAAACCTTGCCTCCGATTGCCCGGTATGTAAGAAGATTATACTAGTCGCGCCTTTTATCCTAACATCCCAGGTTTGGAAACACACAGGACTCGACCTTCGGACAAACCATGCCTCCCACGCTCAACCACGTCAGGGCCATGCCCACGCTTCATACTTCCTTCGTCATCCCGACCTATCATCCGAGATGATAGCCCATCCGAATATTCCATCCGCTCAGTTCCAGGGATTGAGATGCGAAGCTAACTACAGCTTCAAGTCGTCAAAGAAGGGGAACCGTATCAGGACTGGCACCCCGAAGCCACCAATAACCGAGCCCCTGAACTCCTCCCAGGACATGGAATCAACGTCTCAGAACCATACTTACTCCCTCAGAAGCAACCCTAAACGGAGTAAAAAAGCAGCAGTGGCGGCTCAAGAGGAGGTCGGCAATACGAATCCCCCATCAACGTCAGAATCGCCGTTTCCCGACTACCAACAAGAAGACATTGAGTCGCTGGTTGCCGAGGCCATTGCCGACATGGCTTGCGTCTTGGACTTTGCTTTCCGGAAACTAATCGGCGTCAGAGGGATTTCTCCAGGGATGAGGACTATCAAGAATCTGGCGTCACCTTCCCTGACTGAGATTGCTCCCGCTGTTTGGGACCTTCAGTATCTTCAGGTGAGGCGCATCGCTGTTGAGGTGACGATTATCACTGACGATTGCTAAAGACAATGTCTGTCCACGCACAAATCATCCCGTCGATCGCTACTGGAATTGCCCGTCTAAAAAACGCCCGGTCCGCGAGTCTGCGGGAGAAACTCAACAATCTAACTCACCAGACGACGTTAGGAATCGACGGCCAGGAGTTCGCTGACTCGGAAGCCGATGCTACAGACGAGGTAAAGAGGCGATTATGGTTATTGTGCCAAACTCAGATTCAGCCAGAGCCGATTAAACGGCCGTTCGCCACCAAACAAGGGGGCGAAAACACAGGCACGAAGGCGCGGCCGCAGCAGCTCAACTATGCAGGGCAAGAGTTGGAGATCCCCACGGTCTGCGTCGATGAAGACGGTAATGGAACTCGCGTTGCCATGGAAAGCTACGGCCTGGAGCCAGACTACGATCCCTACGTTGTTTTCCCTGGAGCCCCTTTCGAAACAGGCCACCTCGAGATAGACACCCTTCTGCAGATGGACGAGTCCTACATGTCTAGCGATCAAGTTTCGCCATCAGACGATTGGACGCACAGCTCCGAGGGTGACTACTTTTACACTGACGGACAAGGGAACGTCTACCCGATCGAGAAGCAGGAGAACTCGGAAGGCGATCATTCAATCGACTGGCCGTCAGCCTCACAACTTGTCGACTCTGACGGCTACAGCCAGCAGCATGATGAGGACCTCGAAGAACTCTGGGATCAAGCTGCAAACCAAGCATATATTATGTCTTATGAAGATGGGTTCCCTGTTTCGGGAGTTCACACCCGCCCGAACGATGCCATAAACCAACCATTCTTGCCACCATATCCCGACGATACACCGCACGACAATTGGGCTTGGGAATAAGCTCGACCAAGCCCTTAATTGCCCAGAAGATTCAGGCGGCCATCGTCTACAATCCAGGCTGAAAGCCCCCTTCGACCGACCCTTTCGATAACCCTCCAGCCCATAACGCGTCGTGTTCGGGGGCCGGGTTACCTGCACCCGCGCCGAAGTTCAAGGCTCACAAGAGAAGGATTTTGGTGAGAGTTTCGATTCCTTCCCGTGTTTCCCTAGCACCTCATCCTCTCGCGGAATCGGTCCTTGAGTCCCCAGATTCCGTGTCGTCCGTTTGAACACTTCGATCGAGAAAGCGCCCTAGGAAATGATCACCGCCGTTCCCGGCCTTGAAGGTCGACCCCTCATTTCTTTGGCGCCGGCTTCTTCTTTTCCTTCTTCTTCTTTTGTTCTGGCTTTAACGTGGCGAAGTGGATGTACCATATCAGAACACACTGCAGGATGATGGCGACAAGGACAATGAGGAGGATGGTGAAGAGGATGGGCTGGTCGTTGAGTACGGCAACAGCCTCCGGCGTCGCGCCGATGCTCCCGAACCAGTCGAATTGCCCCATTGCGTCGTTGATGTTTCGATTCTGCGGGAGGCTGGTGGTGTCTGGCGACCGAGGAGGTTGGTTGCGGTTTATTCAGTAAATGGAGTGACCGCCAGCGGGATGATCAACTTGGGCGATCGCCTGCGCCGTGGCAAGCGATTTTGGACGAAGAGAATGATATTATTACAAGAGCTGTCACGACGGAGAACCAAAAGAGAGCCGAACAGGGAAAACGGGAGAGAGAGGGAAGAAATGGGAGGAATGGCAGGCCGCTTGGCGTGGCCGGGTGAAACTGGAGACGTCACAATGAAGCCGAATTGAGCAAAGGGTGCAATCCCCTGTCTCCCAGTGCCTGGGCAGATCTTGGGATGCGGGTGGGATCTGGGGTCGTATTGGTCTTGGACCGGCGGCAAGAAACGGCCAAAGAAGGGGGCCGGACCCTCGAATGAGTTTCAGGCCTGCGCCAGAGTCGAACGACTTTGATTAGGTAAGGCAGAAATGATTGGCGAGGAGCTGTGCATCGTCCGAATATGGTTGATGGTTAAAAAGTGTCGCCAAAAGGCCGTTGAGTCGGAGCCGAGTATCATTATTTAATGTTACAAGTATGTTTTCTTTCCTTTCCATTTCGTGATGGGGTTTGGGGGTTCCAAAGAAAAGAATGGGAGCAGCGCAGGGCTGCACATGACTCAGCAGGCGATCGGCGGCGGGCTGAAGCCCCACCTTTCACTGGCTGAGGGTCCCAGTCTTTGATGCCTGGTAAGTTAGGCATGAATTAGGTACTTGGTTACATCTCCAGTCGCACCCCAGCGAGCTCGGGCCCAAAAAAATTGGTGGCCATCTGAGGGTATCGAAACCCACTTCTCAGACCTCAGTGCCAGCCGATAGAACTGAACAAGAGGTGACCGCCGGAACCTGTCGAGCACCATCCACCAGTAACCGGGGTGCGGCCGAGTCAATTGGTACCGAGAGAGATGAGCGTAGCGCGTCCAGCCGCCAGGAGGCTCCTCTCCGGACGCCTGGCCGCGGGGCCGGGTGGTGTAGCGGCATGTGCTGCCCCGGCGACGGCAACATGCCACCAACTCGGGTTTGCCCACCAGTTCCACAGCTCTCCCCAGCTGTCAGCAAGGCGGAAACCAAGGTTCGCCAATGTGCGGGCTGCCGATATGGGCCTCATGGACGAGAAGCAGATCGACCAGTTCACAAAAGAGCAGTTCCCCAAGTACACGCCGGAAGAGATCGACCACCTGCGGACAAAGTACTCGCCCGCCCAGATCGCCGCCCTCGAGGCCGGTGAGGCCGCCATCGACCCGCGCGACTTGACGGTGCAGGGCCGCCTCCGAGTCGATCCTTACACGATGCCCTACATCGACGACTTCGCCGAGACCCAGCCCATCATCGACAAGCGGGCCAAGAACAAGGAGGCGCCCGACCCGGGAGCGCGCTTCATGAACCTGGACGAATTTACCGAGGATCTGATCAAGTGGGCCGACAAGTTCCAGGACGGCGAGGTGACGGGGACGCTCAAGACGACGGCCGACTTTGTGTCGGACGAGTTCAAGAAGAAGCCCGAGGGGCAGTGGCCGGGCGAGGTGCGTGAGGCGGCGCACAAGGCGTTCCAGAGCTACCTCGAGGGCGAGGTCAGCAAGCAGGCGAGCAAGAAGGACCCCGACGACACGAGCGGGCCGACCGACGCCGACATCCTGCAGTACATCCTGGAGCGGTCGGGCATGACGGACAACAACCGGACGACCAACACGTCGCTCGCGCACGCGCTGCCGAACAAGGTGCCCGGCGTGGCGGGCATGTACAAGAACGCCATCGACCCGGAGGACGAGGGCCTGGACGACATCGGTATCTACCAGGACCTCAAGCGGCGCACGGGCCTGAGCGTGAAGGAGATCCTCGGCCTGCACTCCAAGCAGCTCGTCCAGCGTCGCGTGGCCAACCAGACGCGTCTGGGCAAGGTGCAGAAGGCGTCCATCATGTACGTGGTCGGCAACGGCAACGGCTGGGTCGGCATCGGCGAGGCCAAGTCGACCGAGCCGAGCATTGCGGCGCTCAAAGCCCGCCTCCTGGCTATCCGCAACATGCGGCCGATCCGGCGATACGAGAAACGGACCATCTACGGCTCCGTCACGGCCAAGGTGTCGGGCACCATCGTCAAGATGAACGCCCGCCCACCAGGTATGTCGCTACTGCGGTCTCTTTCGCCCCTAAATATATTTATTTTGCATGCACGACCACCAACGATACTAACGGATGCTGCTAGGATTCGGCCTCCGCGTATCGCACCGCATCTTCGAGATGTGCCGGGCCGCCGGCATCCAGGACCTCGCCGCCAACATCCCGCGGTCGCGCAACCCCATGAACACGGTCAAGGCCGCCTACTGGGCGCTCTGCAACCAGCCCGACCCGGAACAGATGGCCATTGGCCGCGGCAAGAAGATGGTGGACGTGCGCAAGGTGTACTACGGCGGGGCCATTTTTTAATCCAATCCATGTATTATTGGTTTGTTTTGTCCGTCCGTCTGTCCGTCCGACTGGCGGGCGGGCGGGCTGGGATGGGTGCGGTAGACTCCACTGTAGAATCTTGTATAAACAGCGCGGTGTGGGGGTGTACATGTATGCCATGCGGCCTGCTTCTTGCAGCGTGCTTGGGTATGGTGCAGTGTGGTGGGATGGGCCGTTGTCCTCTCCGGCTGCGAACCCCCCAGCCAACTCGGTCGTCAAACCTATGCTTGCATCGCTAGTTCCCACCACCTTGCTTGCCCACAGGCACTCAAAGCCCCGATCCCCACCGCGGGGCGTGGTTTCTCCAGCCCTTTGCGCCGCCTGTCCTCCACAACACGAGCCACCATGCACCTCCATCATAATCCACCCATCCATCCATAACCACGGGGTATATAATAACATAACCATCCACCTATTCATAACCCATCCCACCCAACCCATCCCACCCAACCCATCTCACCCCTCCAGACCCCGATAACCCCCCCCTTGCCCATCCCCATCCCCATACCCATACCCATACCCATACCCCCTACCCCCATCATCCCCATCCCCATCCCCATCCCCATCACCGTGCTCCTGATCCCCCGCATCCCCCTGCGCCCCCCTCCCACCCCAGTCAATCTCCTGCTGCAGCACGATGCTGTACACGCTCGCCTTGAGCAGCGTGAAGACCAGGCTGGTCTTGCGCTCCAGCTCGCGCAGGCCGTCGAGGATGTCGGATGCCGGGGCGCTGGCGAGGTCGTCTAGGACTGTGGCTAGCTGTTTGCGGGGAATATATATATATGAGTGTTCGGCCGTGTTGGAATGGGGAGTTGGGGTGGGGAGTTGGGGAGAAAGGGGGGGGGGGGGGGGGGGGTTGTTGAAAGAGAGGAGGGGGAAGGGGGGAACGGACGGTTTTCATGTTCTCGGCTAGGCGTTCGTATTCCTCTAGGACCTCCTGCTCGAGCGGGGAGAGCTCGGGCGGGGAGGTGAGGAGGGAGCTTTGTGGTCGTGGTGGGGGGTCCATTTTTGGAAGTGGTGAAGTGGTGATGTTGGGATGTTGGTGGTGTGGGTTGGGTTGCTGAAAGCATGGAAGTATTGAGGGTTTCACAGACGCGATCGACGCGCTGGTTCTGGTGTGGGGGACGTGGGGTTGCTGTGCGAGGGGTGTGTAATGTTAAAGTGGTTACGGTAATTTACAGGACTGGCTTGACGCAGCAACGGATGAACCCCTGAATCAAGAGATGAATAGGGGTAAATATAAACAACGCTGGAAATGGCAATGGGCTCTCGCCGGAATACGAATTGTTCGGTGCTAACTCTACAATAACACGAACCCCCTTACCTGCCTCAATATGACTTGGTCTTCCGCCTCCCAGGCTTCTCACACGCCGCCACACCATGAGGGATATCATCCCCATCCCTACACTTCTTGTATAGGATCGACCTGATGGCACCAAACCAACCTAGCTGCTCTCTTCTCCACGCTTTTGGCACCGATCCACGCTCCGGCCTCTCCAAAATCATCACCGGTACCTGCCCCAAGCTTATACTCCTCCGACGCCGAGACAACCGGATTGGTACTTCCGCGTCCCCAGACTGGGACTGCGCTGCCGATGTAGAAACCGTTGGCATGTCGATGATCCTTTCCTCGACATCATAGTCCACAACAAAGGACATATCATCCCGTGGCCCAGGCGGCGGTGGCTTTTCCCCCCCATGGACGCTATCATGGACCCTATTTCCGTGCCTAATAAAGATCCTATTGTGCGGCACCTCAGCTCCGACAGGACCGGCACCCTCGTCATTGCTACCACTGCTCTCGCCCTTGCCTTCGGGGCTCGGCATGACATGGTCGGGCTTGATCTCGACCCATACCTCGGCCTTGCGGATCGTGTCGGCGTAGATGAGAAGGACGGCCAGGCCTGCCAGGGGTATTGAAACGGCCCAAAAGATATAGAACCCGCTACCGCCGGGGCCATAGATATCGCCCATGGAGAGGATGCCTGAGATGAGGGGTAGCGGGATGAGGATCCCGCCGAGGTAGCTGAGACGGTCGAGGGCCCGCTGGTTCTCGTCGACCCGTCGTTGAGGGGGTTGGCCTTGGCGTGAGGAACTTCTCATTATGTTCTCTCTAGTGGCCGTTTCACGTTTTGAGACGACTTGAGCACGAGGTGTTGTCCGAAAGTTGGTTGGGGGGGAATCAGGGGGGCTGGCTTGCCTTGACTCGAGCCACCCGAGGCGTACTATGAGCCGACCGATGAGCTTATGCCAATTCATGTCGTCGATCTTCTCATCGTTGAGCTCTAACATGCGTATGAGTTTCCGGTAGCATGTTGCCGTTCCTTCGTGAGTGGCCTGGAGTTGCGGTTCCAGGAAGTCGAAGAGGTCTTGCCAGTGGCGGTAAACCACTTCCGATACAAGGCCTGGCAGCTGGTCGTCAGGGTCCCAGTTCCACTCGACTATCTCTAGGAACGCCTCCTCCAGGCTCTCAGTGACCTGTCCCTCCGTTTTTACTTTGCTGCTGCCCGTCACCCTCCTCGCCTTGCGCACCCCCTCGCCAGGGACTCCCCAGACATCCCTCTCCAGAAATAACACACTCCCCATCTTTCCCCGCCACAACCCGGCCCGACAAAATACAACCCCAAACTTTCTTCCCCCCTCGCCGCCGAGAACCATGACGGTCGGGCCGGCTCCCAACTCCCCCGGGACCTCATCGCCCGCCCGCTCCACCACCGCCGAACAATCCCCCTCCAGCTCCACAACCTCGGGATACTCCCAAACATATCCGCCAAAGTCGTACCTCCCAAACTGCTTTACGATCAACGGCTCCCTCCACATACGTCTCCTCTCGGCGTGTCTCTCCAGCCGGCGGCCGCCAGCCCGGTACGGCCGTCTCTGCGCGAGACAGGCCACGAACTTGGCATCCACGTCCAACGCCACCGGGCCACGTCCCTCCTCATGTCCTTCCCTATATCTATTGTTATTCCCCCCCTCACTCTCCGACTCGTTCTCCTCTCCCTCTTTCCTTCTAGAAGAAGCAGCAGCAGCAGTAGCAGCAGGAGAAGCAGCCAAAGCAGGAGAAGCAACCGAAGAAAGCCGCTCGCCCTCTCCCCCACCACCACCGCCCCCCTCACCTGTATGATCCACAACCGCGTCCACCATATCACACGGCAACCCCCGCAATACCACAACCCGCCGCGCCGGGTCGTCGCGGACCTGTGCCTGCGTCGCCAGCGCCAGGCGCAGGTCGGCGGGGCTCTCGACCGGAATGCGTTGCATGTCGCGCCGTCGGGATGTGGCGGGGTTGCGGGAGGTCCATTGGAGGAGGTAGCCTGGTGGTGGACGGGAGGGTGGGTTTGGGGGGGTCTCCTCTTCTTCTGAGGACATTTTTATGTTTTTGTTTGTTGGGGTTGTGGTTTGGTGTTGAAGGGCTGTCTAATTCTAATGGCGTGTGCAGTGGTGTTTGATCGTTGTTGTGTAGAGATGTCGACGATAGAATCTAGACCAAAGCAACACTGGCGACGAGGCAACGAAATCTAAAATGAAGTGAGGTTGAAAATGAGTCTGTTTGTTTGGGACGTGCACTCCGGGTCCCGCAACCAACAACGACGAGGCAGTCGAGTCAGATGTTGGAAAGGCTCGCCAACGACCGCAGCAACACTCCGAGGCAGCAGCGGCCTCTCACCGAGCCAGTCCCGCCTTGTATGTTTGCCACTGCACGTTTTCCAGGTTGACTCTGACCGGACCTGTCCGACCTCAAGTGTCGCCCAATAGGCCCTCTCCGAGCTGCAACGAGGCAGCATCCAAATGATCGCCCGGCATGCACCGACAACTACCGACACAGGCCGCCGGGAATAGCCAAGTCACACGGTGTCACGGCATACATACTGCAGAAGTGAACCCCCTCACCCCCACACCCTCACACCTCCCCCCGATCTTGCTGCGGGTGCGGCAGATCAGGCGCGCTAACCCTCACGGGATGATGCGGATGCATCCATACCTCGGTAGGTAAGGTAGGTCGAGACATCATCAGCCCTAACAAACCGCAATGCAATCAACCATGATTCAATCAATAAATCAACCACCCAAGTCAGGAGAGCAGCAACAGAAATCCAACTGCTCAAACTCCCCGTGACCGGACACCAAATCCCACAGACGCTGTATTGTTCTGTTCATGTCTCGCTCAGCTGCTTATAACCCCCCATACCTCCGTAACATTCCAGCGTCCACCCCTCCCTCCCATCATCCATCCCATCATCCATCCCACCCACCCACCCTTTCTCCCTTCCTCCCTCCCTCCCTGAACAGAAAGGGAGATCAAAAAAGAACAAGCTCTCCTCCATCGAAGAGAAGCGTAAAAAAAGAACGCCGTAAAACTCCATCAGATGAAGCGTGAGTACATGAACATGAACCGCGGCCCACAATAACCGCTCTCTTCCTCGCCCATGCCCGAACCGACCGAACCAGCTCTGCCTCTCTCACCCGGCGCTCACTCCCTCCCTCGTTACACCGTGCCGGCCTTGTCTAATCGAATGAATGGACTGTGGGTGATCTGAGGCCATGGAAAAAAAATGCCACCCGTAACGATCCATTCCAATGCCCCCCTCTTCTTCCTCTGCTCTATCCATTCATTCCCCGGACCCCCCGGACCCCACACCTCAACTCCGCCCCCCCGAATTCCACTCCTCCTCATGATGCAGCGTCACACTGTTAAACTCCTCAAACGGGTCGGGGGTCTCTGCACCCGGTGTAGCGAGTCCGCTGTCAAGGGGCACGCCGACACTACCACCACCGCCGCCAACACCGTCGCCCTTCATGGGGCGGGAGCCGCTGATGTCGACGCTCTCGCTCTCCTTGACGTTGCGGAAGTTGACCGTGTCGATGCCGCGGCCCTGGTGCGGCACGATGGGCGGCTTCATGTGCCGGATCAGCGCCCACTGCGTCGTGCGGAAGAAGGGGTGCGTCTTGATGTCGGACGCGCCCGCCCGCGCGCCGAGCCGCCGGTTTTCGTCTTTGATGAGGAGCTTGCGGATTAGGGACTTGCAGAGGCTGGGTGTTTTTGTTAGCGTGGCTGTGAGCGAGGGTTTTTAGGTTGGAGATGGGAGGAGTTGGGAACTCACTTTGATATTTGCGGCGCGCCCGCGTGATCCGGGAAGGGGATGTCCTCGCGGAGAATGTTGGCAAAGGTCGCATTGCGGTTCTTGCCTTTGAAGGGCGTCGTGCCGTAAAGCATCTCGTACACCAAGATCCCTAGCGTCCACCAGTCGACGGCGCTGGTGTGTCCGCTTCCCTTAATTACCTCGGGCGCGATGTACTCCTCGGTGCCGACGAACGAATTCGTCCGGAAGTTGGCAATGCACGATTTGGTGTCGATGGTCGGGAGCGACGTCGAACTCGTGCCGTTCTTGCCAATGATCATGGTCGGCTTGCCGCCGGGGTCGGATTGTTTTGAGAGGTCAAAGTCTGACAACATGATGTGGCCAGACTGGTGGAGGAGGATGTCTGGGGCGGGTCAGCGGGGAATTCCAGCGTGTGTTCGCATACCGCAGCTTACTTTCTGGCTTCAAATCCCGGTAAATAAATCCCATCAGATGTAGGTACTCCAACGCGGCAGTCACCTCGGCCGCGTAGAACCGGGCGTCCTCCTCGGATATGCACTTCCCCGGCCGCGTCTGCAGCGCACGGAAGAACTCCCCGCCGCTGCAGTATTCCATGCAGAGGTAGAGGTAGTCCTCGGACTGGAACGAGTGGTAGAGCGTCACGATGAAAGGGTGATTGCTCGTCGCCAGAATTTCCTGCTCCGCCAGCGCCCTCTTGATCTTGTTCCGCTTGATCATCTCCTTCTTGCTCAGCACTGTGGTCTGTTGTCAGCATGTGCCCAGGACCGGGAATGGAGCACCTCCGACTGACCCTTCATGGCATACAACCTGCTGCTCTTCTTTTCCCTCACCAGGTACACCTTGCCGACATCTCCCTTGCCGATGAGCTTGATCTTGTCGAAGCTCTGCGGTCCCACCTCCACATTCCTGACCTTGATCGAATTCGAGCTGTACGTCCTACGGAACGCGAGAGCCGACTGGGTCGGCGGCGGCGGCAGCGAGCCGAGGCCGTCGGCGTCGGGCGGTGCCAGACCACTCTCAGATGTCGCCTTGCCCATGCCGTCGGCGAAGCCCAGCGCATTCGGGCCGAGGCCCTCCTCCAGCGGCTCCTTGCCCATCTCGGCCGTGGCGGGCCGCTCGTCGTCGGTGCTGCTGCCGTCGCCCTTGGCGCCCTTGGCGAACAGGCCCTGGGCGTTCGGGGCGCTGGCCACCCTCCGCAGCTTCCTCGCGAGCTCCTCCTTGCGGGCGGCGGTGGCGGCGGACGCCTTCTCGGTGCCGCTGGCGTCGTCGTCGTCGGGCGGGTTCACGTGGACCGAGGGGGTGTCGGGCGGGCTCGGCGGCACGGAGCCCTCGTTATGGTGGCGCAGGCCGGGCTGGCCCTGGTGGGCGAAATAGGGGTTCGCGAGGGCGGTCGGGCTCAGCGTCTCGGTCTCGAGCGGGTTGCCCTCGCTGGCGGTAGTAGCGCTGCGCAGACGGCCGACGGTCCAGAACTTGGTCTGGCGAAAGGCGCTCTTGGTATCAGAGCGCGGCGCGCCGTGGGCGGCATTGTGCTGGGCAGTGGTAGTGTCGGCAGCGGCGCGGGTCGCGATTGGCCGAGTTTCGGGTGAACCACCCTTTCACCTTTTGGTGAAAATGGATATCGCCATTCGCGTTTTTGGTGGACGGCATCCTGGAGGTCGACGTCGTGATGATCATGGGGAGAGCACCATGATGTGGATGTTTCGGGGAGGGAATGCGGTGCAGTGCGGTCGTGCACGATGCGGATGCGGGTTCCAGGCGGCCGATGGCAGGGAGACAGCGAGACAGGGAGCCGAACCTGGCAAGATTGGTGAGCGGCTGACGCTCAGTTTCGGGGGTGGCGGCTGCTCACAGCGAACAGCGAGCGGGCCTGCCGGCAGGGGTCTAGGCGTTCCTCCAACAGCAGCCAGTGCAGCCGCAACAGCGGGGAGTCACGGGATATGCCGCCCGACCAGAACCGGAACAGGAGCCCAGGCACCTTCCACTTCTTGCCCCTGCTCCGTGCCTACTTTACGAAAACCTGCACTGTCGGATTTCTGAGGTACTGTACCTGGCCTGGATGTATGTGCTACCTGTTCATGAATTTCCAGCTTTTGCTGTTACGAATTGCCTTTGGTGCAACGTGGGTATTCCCCATCTCCATCAAACATAACACCCGCCCGACAGATTGGTCACCCCAGGCGCCAAGGTGCAGTTGAACTTTCCGAGAGCCAGGGGGGTTGACGGTTGACCAGGGCCTATCATTAACCATTCGAATTCGGCCTCCTCTTGCTTTATCCCGTGTCAAAGAAAGCATTTATAGCTGCAATGGTTGGTCCTAACCATCTCTAGCAAGATGGGCATTCACCAAATCAAGTTGTCGGACATGTCCCGCCGATGCCGGGAAGAACGGTTGGGGTCCTCGTGTCGCGGCGTCTTGAACACGTTTCGGCTTACAAACCCGCCACCTGCCCTGTTTGGAGAGCAGTTGTCGTACCACTGAGAACAAGAAAAGTTAACCCGAAACAAGAGTCGGTCGAGGCGGGATATTTTGTACCGGTTCTTGGACCAGCCGAGTCATGCTACCGAAGGACCATACACTGCACAATATACTTGTAGTTATCTTGACATGCTCGAACTGAATTTAAGAGTTAATTACAAAGTAGCCACCAATGGTACCCAGCATGCCGGCCCACCCGGCGGCCCTCCACCTGGCCGACAAACATCAATGGCGGGTGGCCAATTTAGGGGGCGCATTGCAATAGTTAGCTGTCTCAATGTGCGAGTCAGGCCTTGTGTCGAATGACATAGGGTGGTACGAGGCTGTGAATGCTATTGTGTCTTTTTTGTCTCAATAGTTGACTCAATAAACTCCCCGCTAGGCCATATACAATGGCCAACGGCCAACTCAGAAGACAATATACGCTGCAACGCTGCTCGAACCAGCGCTCCGCGTCGTCCGCCAACGCCGTGTTTACCAGTTATAACCTCTGTATCCTATATTTACATGTTACCAACAGTTCCATAGACCAGAGCTACTCGACTCGTCCCAAACTCAAACACACCGCTGCCGTTCCCGCCCTCTTAAGAGGAATATATATATAGAGAGAGAGAGAGAGAGAGAGAGAGAGAGAGAGAGAGAGAGAGAGAGAGAGAGAGAGAGAGAGAGAGAGAGAGAGAGAGAGAGAGAGAAACCACCCGTAACAAACCCTACCCACCCACCTTCACCACCCCCAACCCCCAAAACCCCCCCTCGCCTCAAGGCACCCACCCCCCGCGACACCCCCGTTCCGCATACTCCCTCAGCATGCGCTGCCGCGCCCGCTTCGCGCCCAGCACCTCGCCGATGATCTCGAGCTCGCGCGCGCCGTACTCGGGCTCCGCCGGCGCGTGCCGGTCGCGCAGCACCAGCACGCGGTTGACCCGCGCCTGCCGCCGCTTGCGGTCGTCCTCGTTCTCGATCTGCTGGTCTGCCACGGAGGGCGTCACTTGTTCGCCGCGGGCGTTGAAGAGGTACGTGGGGAGGGGGGGTTTGTTGTTGGTGTTGTTGTTGCCGGTGGTGGTGGTTGCTGTGGTCGTGGTGGCGGTTGTGGTTGCGGTTGTGGTTGCGGTTGTTGTTGGTGACTGGGTTTTGGGAGGAGGGGGGGGTGGTGTTGCGCGGGCCGTCGCCGACGTGCCAGCGGAAGGGGAGGAGGTGGGCCGCTTCGATGTGGCTGGCGAAGGATTCGCGGGAGGGGAGGGGCGCGGATTTGCAGGAGGCCCATTTGCAGGGGAGGGCGGTGGTGGTGCGCTGTGCGGTGGGCGATGGGGATGGTAATCTTGGTGGGGAGCGGGATGGTCGGCCATGGACAAGCAGTAGATGCTTTCGTAGGGTCTCTATGTTCTGAAGCTCGGCTGGGCAGCCCTCCCACTCACAACGGAAGGCGATGAAGTGCGGGTTGAGCTTGAGGTAGACCTGGCGCGCGGTGGGAGCGGGCTTTCGGCCTGGGCGGCGCCGCACTTTGTGTTCGTCGGCCGGCTTCGGTTTCGGCCGCGGTGTTGCCGACCCCGGTGGCAGCCCTGACCGCATTGCTGCATACGATCCATGTCCCCGTCTCCAGCCAACTGGGCGACCACGCTTCTTGGGCTGAGGAGTGATGTCGGGTAATTTGACGGGAGCGGAGGCAACGGGAGGCTGCATTTTGGGAGGGTTGACTTGTGTCTTTGCCGCCGGTTGTTGATTGTTGACTGGATTTGGCACAATATCCGAGGTAATTAGGTTGGGTTCGTCGCTGAAGTTACCGGCGAGTTCATCTGCTGGTGCCGTGAAAGGGAGTCGCCTAGGACTGGATTGAAGGACGACTTCCACTTTTGGCAGTCTTCTAGCGGATGCTCCTGGAAAAGGTTGCCGGTTTCTGGGTGTTGTATCGCGGGGTTGCTCTAAGAATTGTTTTTGATCTGGACGAGGTAGACTGACTGGTAGTTCGGCTGCCGTCTGATCTTCTGCCTCAGCATCCTCTGGTCCTTGCTCATAATCGGCATGTTGTTCCCCTTCCTCCTCATACATCTCATTTGAGTCATATTCGAATGGCGAGATTTTATCCTCAGCTGCGGCACCGAGGGCATTGAGGTTAATTCCCGTCTCATCCTCCAAGTCCCAGTCCGGATCGTAAGGCATCTCGTCGAAAAACCAAGAGCCTGCTCAAGGTTGGCCAAGTCGATAAAATGACAGGTCCGAACCGTCAATAAATGGCGGTTACTTTCGTATCTAGTCAATGCTCGGCAATTTAACGGTAAAAGGAAAAGAAAAATAAAAGAATTATCACATTGGTGAGTCTCGATTCAACTCATGCCACACCGAACTGTGTGAAGGTCTCAATGCTTCAAACAATGATGGCGACTCGACGCGACTTAGCCGTGATGTTTCGTGATTGTCAAGTGTGTACGGTAACTTACACAAGATAACCCAAGCCAAAGCGCACAGGCCACATCATCACGAATTACAGAGCACGAAGATGTATAACCCTAACCCCGTATTTACCAGTCTCCATCCAATGCTCGTCTTAACAACTCCGACACTTCCTTCCCTGTTGGTAGGCACAAAAAATAGAAGGAAGAGCAATCGGCAGAAGGATTTGATGTAAAGCCAAGCCCACAGACAGCGGAGACATATCGGTAGTTCACCAATTTTCGGTTCCATTCAAGTCCGAGAACACAAGAAGACATTATTAATCACATTCGTATCTGGAGTCTGGGTTTAGGGCGGGGTTACTACCTAATTGCGAGAGTCGTCATTCGGATCACCATCTCAGGGACTGAGCACCTCATCCTGAGGAAAAGCTCCTCCCTAGAAGAGGCACATATAACACACCACACATACACCCACCCTTCCCTCAAATCCACTTCCCCCCCCTCTCACACTCAGCTCATCCAAGGTCAAACACCAAGACATCCACACCTCCACTATACCCTGCCAACCAGAACAAACCACCAGAAAACCACCATGGCTGTATCCAAATCCTTCTACGCAATTGTAGCCGGCACCGGTGCCGGCACGGGCCGGTCCGTCGCCTTGCGCTTCGCCAAGTCTTACCCGGTAGTCCTGCTGGCCCGCAACCCCTCCAACTACGAAGACATCGTGTCAGAGATCAAGCAGCAAGGCGGCGAGGCGCTAGGCATCAGCGCGGATATGTCGGACCCAGCAGCGATAGCATCTGCATTTGAGAATATCAAGAGCGAGTATGAGGGGCGCGGGTTGGGGTTGGCTGCTGCTGTGTGTAAGTCGTCTGGCAGCCGTCTTACCTGAGACGGGAGTAGTAAAGAAATGGTTCCCAAGAGCTAGTGGGATGCTGATACGGCCGGAAACACAGATAACGTCGGCGCCAGGCCCGCGATCAAGCCCTTCCTCGAGTTAGCCCCATCCGACCTCGACGCCAGCCTCGACGGCAACGTGTACGTCCACCTCCCCCCTTCCTCCCCACCCCCATCCCAACCCCAACAACCTCAACCCCTCCTCTGCCAACCCAACTAACCCCCCCCCAAACCCAGACGCGGCCTCTTCCACTTCGCGCAAGCGACCCTCCCCTCCCTCCTGGCCTCGGTCCCGACCTCCCCCCACCCGCCAACCCTCTTGGTAACGGGAGCGACGTCGTCGGTGCGGGGCTCGACACGGTTCAGTGTGTTTGCGGCCGGGAAGTTCGCGGCCCGGGCGCTGGGCCAGAGCCTGGCGCGCGAGTTCGGCCCGCAGGGAGTCCACGTGGCGCACGTGATTGTGGATGGTTTGATTGATATGCCGCTGACGAGGGAGTATGTGGTTAATGAGGGGCGGGAGGATGGGAAGATTAATCCGGATGCTGTGAGTTCTCTTCTTTTTTTCGTCTGTGTGTGTTGGGGCGCTTGGTTTGGGGTTGGGAAGTGGTGTTGGGTTGTTGCTGACTTGGTTTTGATAGATTGCTGAGAGCTATTGGCATTTGCATACCCAGCATCGCTCGAGCTTTACGCAGGAGCTGGATCTGAGGCCGTATGTTGAGAAGTTTTGAGGGGGGCATGGGGTAGGCCGGTCTAGGAGGATGTGTTAGTGGGCTGCAGCAGAACAGGGGGTATCCTCAAGAGTAGTTGGGCACATTGTGGTAAACGCTCGCGGCTGACAGAGGGATGCGGAGAGAGGGCTCGGGCCAGTTGAGCCCTGACATCGAGATATATTTGGTCGTCACTCCTATATAATCGATTCATCCAGCCTGCGCCTGTGACCTGGGAACTGATCAACTTGTTGTGTAGCCTTGCTGAGCCCGGGTACGCCTCCCTGTGGGTCAATCCGAGATGCTCCACAGAACAAGACGTCCGGAGCAGCGCGGCCAACGCCGGATGCCGGTGGAGGGGGAGCGCTCTGTGGGCTCGCTTCCCTCGTCCGGCCGCGCGGCGTCGTGGTTTGGTCGTTGTGTACAACGTCATTTCAAGTGTTGGGTACTTCTTCCGGCTCTGCCGCCTCATCTGGCACGCCATTCGGCTCACTACTCGGGGGTGGAAGCCCGTGCATGGCAGCAACTCGTTCCGCCTCCTTCCGCTCCCTGATCGCCTCGGTTTCCTTCCGCAGCCTCTCGAGGTTCCACGCGCTGTCGTCTTCGTCTTCTGATTCGTCGTCCTCCCCGCGCCAGTTGCCGCTCTCGAACATGGCACGACCGGTCGCCTCTTTGGCCTTCCGCAGTGCTTCCTCGGCCGCCTTCTTGTCCAGACGCTCCTTCTTCCACTTGGCGAACGACTCCGGATTCACCGGTGTGAGGGTGCCGGTAAGCTTGTGTCTCTCCGACTCGAGGAACTCCTCGATGGTCAGCGTCTTGAGTGGCGACTTGTCCATCAGGGCCTTCTCTGCCGCCCTCTGCTCCTTCGTCTTGAGTACGAATCTAAAGGGCTGTTAGCTTGTTGCACCGTAAACACAAGTCCGCTCATACGTACCCAGGTGGAAGAGCATGCTTGTACATGCATTTGTCGCCGCCATTGGGGCAGATCCAGAACCATCCGTATTTGCCGTCTTCGATGGCCTGGATGAAGAACTTGCACACCTTGTCCGTGGATGTGCGCTGGTTGCCCTTCTTGGACAGGACAACGGATCGGAGCTTCTCCTCGTCCCAGTCGGCCGATGTCTCCTGCTTCTTCGTCTCCTCCTCCTCAGCCCTAGCATCTTGATAGAGGTTGATCTTTTCGACCTTGCGCTCGACGTCGAGGTTGTGGGCGAACTTGCACTTCTTGCCCTTTTCGCAATTGCCCTTCTTGTAGAAAATGCAGACGACGGTCTTGGGGTCCACGCCGAAGGGTACCTTCTGAATCTGGGCGGGCTTGTTGAGGAGCGCATCCGTCTCCCGCTTGGCGTCCTCGGCTGCCTTCTTCTCGCGCTCACGGGCGGCCTTCTCGGCCTCCTTGCGCTTCTGGGCAGCACCGCTGCTGGCTTCGAGTTGGGCAATCGTTTTCTTGGCCGCAGCGCCCTTCTTGTTCTTCATGCCAAAGGTCTTGTCCTCGACCAGCTTCTTGGCATCCGGCTTCTTGCCGCCGCCCTTGTCGGCTTTTTTGGGAGGCATGGTGGGCGAGATTACGGTTTTGGAGTGACGAGGAACGGTATGGTGATGGTGACACTGTTCGCGGACCTCGTCGAGGGAGGAAGTGGTGTCTCGTGTGGTAGTTGTCGAGTTTTTGCGCCGAAGGCAAACTCGCAGGTTCCAGGCGGGGATCCCCACGAAGAGTGGTTGAGTGGAGGGTCTTGAATGGTTATGAGTCCCAGTTTGTGCCCCACGCTGCCGCCCCAGCCCTGACGTGTGAGCCTGCCCGCCAGTGAGCGTGGGCTGTGTAAGGCAATTGACGCCACGTGACCCACACCTGATCCCTGTCATCTGGAGGGAACCTCGACCCCCGAAGGGTGCCAAGTCGCTGGCGGTACATTGCCTGCCGGATGTTTGGTGACAGCTCTGGAAAGCTGGCCAGATCCAAGCCATCCAAAGCGCGCCATCCTCGAGACACCGGCCACAGAACAGCAGCAGACGAGCGAGGTACATACGGCCCTTTTTCACCCTCACGCGATTCCGCGTTGGTTATTTCGCAGACTAATTGTATCCCCAGGAGTCAATTCCATCTTTCACCTCCTCAACTCTCTCGCGCTCGACCCGCCGGCGTCCACCCGCTTTCACCATGATCACAGACACGGAGCTCTACCGCCTGGCCATCGTCCTCGGCTCGGCTGCGATGGTGCTTATCATTCTCTACCACTTTTTCGAAGTCAACTCTGGCGAAGAGAGCAGCACATTGAAGGACAAAGCGCCAAGGAAGGCAGGGGCGCAAACTACACCCGCATCAACCAAGACAAAATAGACGGCGTGGTGGGATTGGGTGTACGATACAGTGATGGAGGGTACGACTCGTTTTCCGGTTCGAGACGTTGCGCGGCGCGGCGCTATGATCGCATGCCGGCACACAGGGCCTTTCCGCGCCGCCTGGGATGGTCGATACAGCGAGCGAAGTTGGTGGTGCTAGGCAGGAGAGACAATGTCCGCTAGGGCCGCAACGGCATGGCAGGCCGGATGGCAGAAGGCTAATATTTTCGACACATTGGTGGTTTAGGCGCCCTGGTCTTCTGTGCTGGAACTGCGTCGACCGTGGGCGCAATGGGTGTTTGCAGGCGAGTCACGTTCTTGCCGCAGGATATGGTTGGTCTCTTCCTCGTCCGAGCTGCTACAGCGTATTTTTCGAAACAAGGAACAAGTGGCAGACGACTCTTCATTGCTCAGTCTCTTCGTCAGCCTGTTTCCCGAACTATAGTCCCGTGTTCTACGAGATCGTGCACCCCCTTTTGATGCAACACCTTAAGCTCTGTAAAGCATTCTCCAGTACAATGCGTCTCATTCTCGGTTGCGCGTTTTGCGCATGGTTGGCCATTTGCGCGAGTTCTCGCCCTCATGCACATCGACACGATATAACCCAAACAAAGCCCATCACATCTGCTCGAGACTTCCATCACCCCTCCGAGTGCGGTTCATTGCCCCCGTCCTCCCATATACAATTCATAAACGCCTCAGCGGCATCGGGGTCTTTCTCCCACTTCCACCAGTCGTAGAAGCTCGGATTCGTTCCATAGGGCCCATCTTGGCCCAAACCGCGGGTGCACTGCAGCATTTCCTCAGGGATAATGTCCCAATCCCAATCCCTCGACAAACCCCACTCGATGAATGCTTTCTGCAATTTAAGAGGCTCACTCTTCAGTGCCCGCTTAATGGTATAGTCATCCATACCAGCTGGGAACGGGTGTGGCGTGGTCCAGGCACGGCTGAAGTCGATAATCTTACCGCCCATGTAATTGAACGTGTTGATGTCGCGCACGAGGATGCCCAGTTTGTGGAGGTCTTCGAAGTCATTCCATATCTGCGGTACGTCTTCGGGTGTGAATGGGTCATCGGCGCTCACAAGCTCCTTGACGATGGCCCGGACGGAGAGATGGCGATGTTCTGTGTCCCGTCCCCAAAAGTCGGTGCCGTCTTGTTCGTATTCTTCTTGCGAGAATTTCGGCCTCCCGGACCTTTCCTCGACCTCGGCAGCTTGTTGGGGTGTGAGAAATAGGTATCCGTGAGCGCGGGCTGCGAGATCTTCACGGCCTTCCTGCTTGAGCCGCCCGTACACGCGGCACTCGCAATGAAAGGGGTCGAAATAGTCGCTATAGAGCTGGGCGGACGCGAGACGCCAGATGAGGTCGATCCCCAAGTCTTTCATCAGATACTCGGTAGAAGTGAAGAGGAACTGTAAAGAAAAGGAATGAGTTGAGAGCTAATTCCCATCCAGGCTACTTACCATCTTGAGAGCGTAATACGGCTCCTTCCCCCCAATTTTCACTTTCCATACGAGGCCGTCCATATCTTGGTTTGGGTTACCAAGCTCTTCGATGAATTCGATGGCTGCGTGAGCGGTGCGAGTAAAAGGTGCGAGCTTAGGACCTGGCACCATAGGCAGGGGCTCTGGTGGATTAGGAAGTGGTGCGAGAAAAGACCCGCCCATGGTATCGTGAGAGTTAGATGCACCCTCTTGTTTGCAAAGTCCGTAAAATCCCCACACGGATGTGATGAAGAACTTGGGAGGCGTCGGCGGAGAGGATGGTGCAGTGGATTGGGGGAGCGCGGCTTCGCAAATGGGTTTTGGGTCGCGGTTGGTGTGGTCCTTGTGCGCAGACTTGTTGTGAAGTCACAACATACCTAAGGCAAGGTACCTATCTATACAGATTACACAGTACGAGGGCAGAGCAACCCACGTAGGCAAATGAGCGTCACATGATAATCACGTGGTATGGGGGCTGTGTGGGAATCTTTCCCACTTACCCCTACACATTAGTTGCGCAGGACAGATTATTTTGAACACAAAGTCAGTAGATAGGATTGCGTGTTGCGTTCTCAAGCGATTCAGCCCGGCTGAGCTGCACGCAGCACAAGAAGCGAGAATCCAGAGTATGACTTGATTAGGGTTGGGGTTGTATATGCGTCGATGAAGACACACCGCATTCTGGCAGTTGTATAGTCTAACGGCGATGGATGTCCAACAGTATCATGCGTGGAATTTGTGGGCATATACGTATCTCCTAATCACTTGGGTACTACCTAGATTCTTTGAGAAAACAGCTGCCCGGCCCCTTCTTCCCCCCTCGGGTGGGGTCAAAGTCAAACAACGGATAAGAAAAGGAAGAAGAGAAAAGGAAGAAGGAGAGAAGAGGAAGATGGAGAGAAAAGGAAGAAGGAGAGAAAAAGAAGAAGGAGAGAACAACTCGTTCCTTCTCCTAACCACCTAACTAGCTGACGCAAACATCAATCCTTCACGCAACGAACCTCCAAGGCCCCGCCAACAACCTCAACAATGAACTTCTTCTGGCGAAGCCGCGGCGGAGGGCTTCGATTTCCTCGTACGTGTGGTTCTTGGCCGCAGAGGCAATTGCTGGGATGGTTGAGATGAACCAGGGTTATGGCCGGTTTCGAAGTCACTGGTGAAGCTGTTGCCGGCCTGTTCCGTCAAGTGGACGAATTCCTCGTACTCTTTTTTCCATTCAGATCCGGGGATTTTGCGTTTTGAGATGACGTTCTGATAGACGTTGTCCTTCGTGTCGTACTGCCACCACGTAAGTCTCGCCATCCGGTCTAGTGGTGTGTGTTTGCCATCGGTGGTTTCCATCTCGCGGTGGTCATCGTTCATCCCCATACAACCCAATGCCCAGATGGCTAAATTGACCGTGAGCTTCCTTTTGCGATGCCAGGGCACCGAGGCGTACTCAACGGCCGCATAGTGTCTCCTTGGGTTCTTAGTCAGCGGGTGAATGCGCCGGACACGGAGGGCCACTAGTTCAGCCTGTGTGAGGATGAAGGCGTAGCGTGTCTGTGCGTAGCGACAATACGTTGCGATTTGTTTCAGGGGATAGGTACGCTCCTCGAAGACGTTCATAATGGGGGGCGGACCGTCAAAACGAACTGGTACATCCATGCGGACGGCTTTAACATCGGCCTCATCGCGAGCGAGCCATTCCGACTTCCACTTTTGGTGGAGGTTGCCGTCTCCAACGGCGTACGTGAGCTTTTTCGGGATAGCGCTATGCTTGTCTTCTCTATAGCATATATTCGAAGTGTTCTCAATGATTGCCTGTCCGGCGGAAAAGGTTGGTTAGCACGGCGTTCCCGAGAAGGAAAATGAGAAGGAAAACAAGAAGGAAAATGAGAAGGAAAACGAGAAGGAAAATGAGAAGGAAAACGAGAAGGAAAATGAGGAGGAAAATGAGAAGGAAAACGAGAAGGAAAACGAGAAGGAAAATGACAAGGAAAATGAGAAGGAAACTGAGGGAGATGATTTTGAAAGGTACGGTAGATAAGGTAATAATATCCTGGCCGCTTAGAAACTTACCCAATCTGGCTCCACGGAGATATGAGTTTTACTAAATCTGGGCCTAGTCCATTGTATTCGCTTCCATTCGAGTGTAGGTTTCGTTTGTGTCCCTCTCCCTCCGAGTGACTGGCGAAGGTGGGTGGCTGCTGCCCTCAGCGGTATCTTGACGACCAAGCGTGACAAACGGAAGGCCAACATGTTCATACTACCTTTGTGTATGATTTTGGTTGTGCTCGTGTCATCACTCAACTTCGGGACAGGTTGGTAGTCGGGTTCGAATTGTTTGATGTCCTGATGAAGAACTGAATGTCTCCATATGCAAGCTCGATGGCCTCAAAACTGAAATCCGTCCACGCCTGAACAGAGGGGTCGATATCATTGAACTCTATTTGATCGAAACGATCGGTGGCAGACCTTCTGGTTTCATCGTAACTTGGGCCAGCCCATTCATCGTCAATCTCTGGGTTTCTATCGTGGAGCACGCCCAGGATTTTGAGATTGGCGGTGTTGACTGGTGAAGGGGTTCTCCTAGACATTGCTGTGGCGTGTCGTGGGATGACGGAATAGAGGAGAGTGTGCAAAGAAAGTTTTGTGTGAACGGAGATGTTACGGTTGACTGGCTACCTACGGTAGTTGGGGGATGTGCAACGGAAGGTACCTAACTGCTAACCTATGCAGCCTTGCGAGTGTCACAGTGTGTCGAGGTCGACGTGTGTTGATTGGTTGGCGGCGAACACCAGCAAACATACCAACCCGGCGAGGGGCGGCCACAGGAGCGCGCTGCGTCTTTGTCGCGAGTTCTGGCAGCGAGCAGGAACTTGAGGACCGACAACGCTCAGTTACTCAAAGCAGTTATGGCAGGAGGCATTACTGTCTACATGTCACATTCGTGCGTGGCTACCTAGGTACCTGCTTGCTTCATAGTGTAGGTGGTAGGTGGGCATTGAACCCACGCGATTATGCTGTGTGCCATCCAAGCCGCCGAGTTCGGGTCCTCTGTCGGTTAGCACGTGATACCAGCGTGAGAACCTTGCATTCTGGCCAGACGTGGTCATGTGACACCCGCCGCTTCGGCGCCCCCCCTGGGCTGATCAGCTCGGGGCCAGCTAGGCTCCCAAGGCCAAGTCGCCGCCCTCAAAATCTCGCGCGACTTGGTTCCGCTCTTCCTTGCCTCCTGCTCTTCCACTCTCTCCATCCGCCACTCCATCAACCCAGCGCATTCCCATCCTCTTCACTTGCGCTCGAGTCCGCATCGCTCGTTCGCCTAAATAATTTAATCGTCCGACGATCAAAAATCGGCCATTTCTCTTTTTTGCTTTGCTGCTTGAATCACACCAGCCGCGACTTGACGCGACGTGCAGCAGCAAAGAAAGACCAACTGATCCGGTCATCGCCCGATCAGCTTCTCGAATCTGCCATTCAACCACCCAGCGAAGCCCATCGGCCTTTCGCATCGCGCATCTCTCCTAGTTAAAGAGTCGCGCATATCCACCAGCCATCCATCAAAATCCAAATCTATTACATTCCTCGCTTACCGTCGCAATCATGTCCGGCAAGCTCGACCAGTCTCTCGACGAGATCCTCACCAGCCAACGGCGCAACCAGCAAGGCCGTCGCCGCTCCACCCGCCGTACGGCTGGCACCACCCGACCTGCTCCCGCTGCTCCGGCCGGTGGCATTCAAAAGAGCACCAAGCCCGCGCGCGGCGCAAACAAGCCCACCCCCGCTAGGGGCGGTGGCGTGACTGGCGAGAGCAAGATCATGGTCAGCAACCTGGTAAGTCGATTCCAAAAACGCACCGACCAGATATGGGAGTTCGGGGCTAATATCTCGCTAGCCCAAGGATGTTTCCGAGGCCCAAATTAAGGTATGTTACTACCGGAGAGGCCACTAAAGGTTTCGAACTGTTTGTCGGCGCACATCTTCCGCGGCATATTCTATCGGCATCTTGTCCTCGTGGACCATAGGGTGGTTATTCCCTCCAACCCGACGCTTGAAAGCGACTGTCATGATGCCCCAGTTCCTTCCGATGCGCAGATCTGGCACCACCTCCTGCGTCATCACGGCTATCAAAGCCCCCGGAAGTTGAGCGAGCTCGCGTCTAGCTGCAACCTCATCATCGGGTTGCCTGGCAAGCACCCGTGATTGAGACCCTGCGCAGGCAATTAGAGCGACGGCGATATATCAGGCAGGGCGCCTAGCTGGGTGTTGTCGCCGCATTTCGCCTGGCTGGTTACCGGGTCGATGATTATGCGGTTCAGCGAGCTTAGCAGTGAGCAAATGGTGCAGCTCTTGTTCTCTCTCCCTTCTTGGCTGGGCGGTGGCATGGAGGCGGGGTCTTCCTTCGTTCTGGCGGTCCTCGAGACCTCGGTCGTGTAGGGAAGACAGGATACTATCCCAAAACTGGGTCGAGTTCGCATGGTTGGGTCACGTCGTACACTCTGTCGCCTCTCAACAAGGGCCCGCGGTTCCAAACGCGGAGTCGGTCGAACGGTTTCAGCGGAGGTTGGACGTGGCTTACCTGCTAATAGTAGGGGAGGCTACCTTTGGAGACTCGGCTCACTGCTCTGCTCGCTGCTTTTGGTTGCCCAGCTCTAGGACGGCCGCATAACGGAACGCCTCGATGATCTGTGGACCTATTCCCGGATGCGGACGGTCGGACTCACAATCTTTGTTTGACGCTAACCACGGATTCCCCTCGATAGGAGTACTTTGTACAGTCAGTCGGCCAGGTCAAGAAGGTCGAGATCTCATACGGGCCCGGCGGCGTCAGCCGTGGCATCGCGCACGTCTCATTCCAGCAGGCGGACGGCGCCAGCAAGGCTTTCTCCACCCTGAACGGTCTGCTCATTGATAGCAAGCCTGTCAAGGTAAGGCTGATCTGCCCTGGTCAACATGTGAAGAAGGTAGTGGCTAACATCGTCCCAGGTCGAGGTTGTTGTTGCCTCTGCCGACCTTATCCCGCAACCCAAGTCGCTCGCCCAGCGTATCGCGCAACCCAAGGTCCAGCCCAAGTCTGCTGCCGCGGTGAAGAAGAACGCAAACACCGGCAAGGGTAGCGCTGCCGCTGGCAAGGGCACCAAGAAGACAGCCCGGGGCGGTCGTAGCAGCCGCCCGGCCAAGAAGACGGCCGAGGAGCTCGACTCGGAGATGGCGGATTACTTTGTCGGTGGCAACACCGACAACACCGCCAATACCGCTGCTCCCGCCGCGGCTGCCGGCGGTGACGCCGCGATGGAGGAGGATGTCCTCTAAGCGACGACTTGGTCCTGCTAATCCTCAACACGCGTGGCGTTTCCTGGGACCAGGGTTTAGCGGCATACGTATGTACGAAATGAGTCTCGGGTGGTCTTTCATATGGAATGATGATGGGTTGGGCATGGCTTGGACTTGGCAGCTTTTAGCATCTCTTAGGAACAGATTGCACTCCTCGGTAGTTATGTCGGGTGTACTGTATAATTGGCTTGGCGGTTTTATTATACCCGTTTACGCTTTCGTGGACTCCAGAGGTGTGTTCATGTGTTTGATCCCTTGGCTCTACTCATGTACTTTGTGTCATCCTCTGCCCCCTTCTAGGCACTACCCAGTGCCTTTACGCGAAGCGTCTCTCTACATTACTAAAGGCACTGGAAGACGGCCGGTCCCGGAATCGTGTAGTTACCCGCTGCATCCCCAGTTAGCAACGGGCTGAAGAGAAACAAAGAAAGAGCAAAATAAAGGAAAGGGGGTGTGGAGGGAGGAAAAAAACTCACGATTCCAAACATCAATAAAAATCCCCACATCATCCGCCTTGTACGCCCCCGGAAAGCTGACCAGGCCCTCGCTCGAGTTGACCGTGCTGGCGCCCGTCACGCGCAGCTGGTGGCACGACGGGTAGAACTGGGCCTCGCCCTCCGCCCACGCCGAGTGCAGCGCGATCAGCTCGTGCCGTACCAGGTATGCTTCCAGGCAGGATGGGATCGTGTAGTTGTAACCTTGGTTGTGGGTGGAGGGAGAGGGGGTTATTGGTAGGGGAGAGGGTGGAAAAGGGGGGAGGTGAAAAGGGGGAGTGCGAAAGGAGATCTTACGACGGCCCAGATGTCGTCTGGGTAGGACTTGTCGGTGGTGTGGCGGCCGTCGTGATGGACCTTATAGAAGACGGGTCTAGTTGCCATCGTCAGTATACCCCTTTTCTTCGAATGCCCAACTAAACGACGAAAGAGCTCAACGTACTCCTCTCCCGGCAGCCACTTGTCACACCCCTCATCGGGGCACCGTGCCATGTAGGTGAGAGCGGGCCCCATGTGCGAGTTGGACGACAGCGTCCACTTCAGGTTGACGGTCGACCCGGCCTCGGCGGTGGCGTGAAGAGGGGCGGGCTCCGATCCCACGGTTCCCTCGCTGCTGATGCCGCCGCACTGGAGGTCGATTGAGGTCACATCCTAGACGGGGCCGTTTGGAAGTGATCTTGCGGGAGATGCGCTCGGGTGCGCCGTCGGTCATGCATGGGTCTTGGCAAGGTTGGTATAACTTGGGACGAGGTAGATAGAGACACCACTAGCAGGCCGGAGTATGCGATAGTCTACGTGCTTGCCTGGTGGAACTGGCCGGCGATGGTGGCATTGTCAACTCAGCCCTAGGCCGAGACTGAGGCCGCGGTTACAAGGCTGGTGAGTGCCCTTACCTAAATGGGCTTGGGAGGAGTTCTATGTAGTCAATACATACTCTGTGAATGATCGACGCATGGCCGTTCCCGATCCCGATCACACTCATTGGCGCGTCTAAGGAACAAAGGGGCTCCACCAACTTCAAGGCCGGGTTCTCTGGTACATAAATGGATCTCCCAGATGCTCCCCCATCTCAATATCCGGGACGTGGAACCGGCATTTGTGTGGGGTAGCGAGTGCCTGACCCAATACCACCTCTCCAGCCTTTACCAGGTTGGACCGGTTTAGGTAACAACCGCTTCCCACTTCCGCGTCCCAGGAGCGCAGTCAAGCCCGTTCTCCCTCACAATCGACTTGGCGTCACCGGGCGTTTATCCCCAACCCCGGGCCGGCACGGGAACCGAGAGACGTTGATCCGCATCGGAGGCACCTTTCCCGCGCTGGATTCGTGATGGAGGCTCTTCACTACCGGTTCCTAAATGATCTGCGTGTCGGGAACGTTAAATCGATATTAGCCGGTCCAGGAACATGGAATTCTCTCAATAACGAATGAAACATGAAGGTAGCATAGAAACAACATGGATGCTCGAGCCCACCCCTCGTCCTCGGTTATAGAAACATACATAGTAGTCGGGCGAACCGCCAACCCCTTAGTTCAAGGTTTGTACCCAGCCTCGAAGGGGTTATACGTAGTTGGGTAAATTTGGCCGTGAAGCTTCTCACGATGCTGAAGTCAGTCTTGATCACGGCGCTGGCCCTCCTTGGCCCGGCATGTGCCCAAGAGTCAGAGACCTTCACGAACCCCATCCTATACGAGGACTTCCCGGACAATGACATTTCATTGGGGCCGGACGGCGCTTTTTATTACTCGGCGTCCAACTTTCACTACAGCCCCGCTGCCCCTATTCTCCGGTCCTACGATCTTGTCGACTGGGAGTTCGTCGGCCACTCGATCCCTCGCCAGAACTTTGGCGACGGCTACAACCTGCCGCCCACCGGCGAGCGTGCCTACCGCGGCGGGACATGGGCCTCGACGCTGCGCTACCGCGAGAGCACCGGCCTCTGGTACTGGATCGGATGCGTCAACTTCTACCACACCTGGGTGTACACGGCCCCCAACCCCGAGGGCCCCTGGACCAATGCGGGCAACTACGGCAACGGGGTCTGCTTCTACGACAACGGCCTGCTGATCGACGACGACGACACCATGTACATCGTCTACAGCTTCAACGACGGCAAGCAGGTCAACGTGACCCAGCTCGCCCCCGACGGCCTCAGCACCGTCCGCACCGAGAAGGTCATCGAGCCCGGCCAGGTCAGCGTCGACAGCATTGAGGGCAACCGCATGTACAAGTTCAACGGCTTCTACTACATCCTCAACGACCACCCCGGCAGCACCGCCTACGTGTGGAAGTCAGAATCCCCCTGGGGTCCCTACGAGGGCAAGCCCCTCGCCGACAACGTGCAGAGCCCGCTCCCGGGCGGCGGCGCACCGCACCAGGGCAGCCTAATCGAAACCCCACAGGGCGACTGGTACTTCATGTCCTTCACGTGGGCCTTCCCGTCCGGCCGACTGCCGGTACTAGCACCGATCGAATGGCAAGACGACGGCTTCCCGACGCTCGTAACCGACGCCACAACCGGCGCCTGGGGAACCTCCTACCCGCTCCCACTGCCGCGCAAACCGCTCAACCACAGCTGGGCGAGCACCAACTACCCGTTCACCACGCTGACCACCCTCCCGCCCACCTTCGAATGGAACCACAACCCGGACACGGACAGCTTCACCCTGACCCCAGACGTCGGCCTGGTCCTCTCCACCGCCACGGCCAACGAAACCGACGACCTCTACTCGGCGCGCAACACGCTGACCCACCGGGTGCACGGGGAATTTCCCACCGCCACGCTGGAGCTGGACGTGGGCGGGATGGCGGACGGGGACCGGGCAGGCTTGGCCGCCTTCCGGGACCGCAGCGCGTACATCGGGGCGCACCGCACGGGCGACGAGCTGCAGGTGGTGGCGCGCTTCAACATGACGCTGGACGAGTGGGGCGGGCCGACGCTGGATCTGGGCGAGGTGGTCGAGACGGTGCCGCTGGGTGCCTTTGGGGAGGTGGGGACCAGGTTGTGGTTTCGGCTGAGCATGGATGTGAGGCCGGATGGGGCGCATGAGGCGGGGTTTGAGTATAGTGTTGATGGGGAGGCGTTTGTGGCGGTGGGGGGGAAGTATGAGCTGTATACGGGCTGGGCGTTCTTTTTGGGGTATCGGTTTGGCATCTTCAACTATGCGACGAAGGCGTTGGGCGGGAGCGTGACGGCTGTGAGCTTTGCCACCGGGTCGAAGTGATGACGGGGAGTGAGGTGATGATGGTGAGGTGATCCGGGGGTATTTGTAGCTTGTCCACGTTCTGGACCTTGTTCATACAGAGTATTCCGGATCTTGTTCATGTTCTTCTGGACCCATGGTGCATTCCGGTGAGGTTGTAGGTGACCTCATAACCGTCCCTTCCAGCATGGTCCATGGGACGGCCATCATGGACGTAGCGACGTCCGATCTAGCAATGACTCCCATTCTAACTTTGCCACTTCGTCTCCGGCGTTATCATCATCTCCGTCCTACGTCCCCAATTCTTCTCCCTCCCCATTTACCATCCATCACGTCTTTGTTGCCCACCATCATGACTGCGACAACCGCCGACTTGGGAGCTTACATCTCCCGCATCCATAACCACGGCGGCGGCGACGACGACACCACCACCACCATCTTCGGCACCTCCCCCGCGCACCGCCGCCCGCAACTCCGCCGCCACCGCCCCAACCGCGTCCTCCTCTACCCGGGGTGCTTCAACCCGCCGCACGTGGCGCACAGCGCGCTGCTGCGGCGGGCCTTTGAGAGCACGCCCGACCTGGGCGTGGTGGCGGCGGTCGTGCTGCCGCTGGACGACGACCGGCTGGAGGAGAAGCGCCAGGATCGGCGGGCGCGGAAGCAGCAGCAGCAGCAGCAGCGGGAGCGGGTGCGGGCGCGGCGGGCAAAGGTGAAGAAGGCTAGCGGCGGTGAGGTGGGTGAGGCGGGTGAGACGGGTGAGGGTGAGGGGGAGGGGGCCGACGAGGCCGAGATGGATGGGCTCCTCCTGACGCGGGAGCAGCGGGTGGCGCTCTGGAGGGGCTGGGGGGGGTGGTGGTACCGTCGACAGGGGGTTCGGGGGTGGGTGGCTGTGGGTGTACGACCGCAGCGAGGAGGAGTGGCATGAGTTCCGGGAGCGGCTGGTCGACGCCGTGCGGCGGGACGGGTTCGAGCTGGAGTTTGTCTGCCTGGTCGGGGCGGACTACGTGGGGCGGCGCGGGGTGCCATGGGGGTCCTGGGATTGTGAGAAGTTGGTGGTTGGGGACGCCGGCAGGGCGGTGGACTTCGTGGCGACGGACGGTGATGGTCGGAGCCGGTTGTTGTCCCTGGCGTGGTGCGAGAAGTGGGAACCCGTGGAGGAAGACGAGGAGGCGGCGCATCAGCGGGTCATGGATGACATTGCCTGGCTTGTTGGTGTGTCGAGCTTTTATGACTGCGGCTATATTCGCCGGCAGCTCGACAGAGGTAGGTGAACGCTTGCCTACTCCCTCCCGTGAGTGTCCAACGGCCCGCTAACTTGAGTTGCAGACCCTCGGTTTTATGAGAACCTGGCCCAGGACGGCCTAAGGACATTCACTGAAAGTACAAGAAAACAGTGGATGTGCCGTCGAAAACGCAGCCAGGGACAGTGGCTTCGATATGTCCCATGCCCCGATGACGAGCGGACGATACATACCGGCGGATCGACCAAGATTCGGGATAGTATCGCAAGTTGCCCCACGGGGCAGCTACTCAAAAAGCTCGAAGGGACAGTCCTGAACGCCGAGATGTTGGTGGAGTTTGTCATGGATGCAAGGTCGCCAGAAATGCACCATACCTACCGCATCTTTGGACTCCCTTAGTATTATACTGTGGTCCCGTGTCTCCTGGGAAGCGTCTTGCTTGGGACGATCGTCTTTTTAAACGGTGTTCGCTGTCTGAGTCGCTAAGCTGGCTATTTAGAACCCTGGTCGTCTCAAGTCAGCCGGCAGGACTTAAAGCATAATGTATAATAGCTTGTCCCGCTATCTTCAACAACCAGGGCACACTTACAAGCCCTTGACCGAAGCTCCCCCTTGTCCAAACGGCACAAATTATTGGGGAAACACGCCATCCTCGCTGTCCATAACTTGTCCTCTCAATCCATACCCAGCTCCCTTCATCACGGCCCTCTCGTCACGTTCGCCACCGACTCCGCCTGGCATCATTTCTCCCGCCTGCCCTTCCCCTCGCCTTCCTTGAACGGATCTACCCACAACTCGTCCGGTGGCCAAGCAACCATGCATGCGCCTTGCCTGACAAATTCAGCGGCCTCTTTGGCCGTGTAGGGAGCTGGCGGTGGTGGATTCGAGTTCTGTCCTGAGTTTGGAACGGCATGCTTTACCGCCTTATCTGAACAGGTGCATCTCTTTGGCTCGTTGAACGGCATTGTGACGATGTAGTATTGCCGGCCCGGCGTTCGTGCGGTTTAAGGAGCGTTTAAGGTCGGGGTTTGGTTTGTTTGAAGTTGATGCCTTAATCCCACATAGCTTAGGTATTGAGGAATTCCCCGACAAATGAGAAAGTAACAGGAGCCGAAGGTAGATATGTTTGTTTGACGAGTTCACTCTCTCGATAAATGGCGCACTCCGATCGAAATCGGCCTGGATGGCCACGAGGACATTGTGGCACTGTGGGGTAGGCAAGTTGATTCCTCCCTGGCCGCCACCAGAAATCTCGAAACCTACAGGGCCGAGTTGGGGGGTCAGCCTATTTCCCAACGTGGACGACAAAGGAACAATACCGCCTTGGGCTCGTCGTGTTGCCTCGGCACGGCCAATCAACCTTGGGGCACACTGCGAGTTGTCCAAAACATCGGGATAGTTTCCCCAATTTCATGCTTCCGGTCGCACTAGGCCTCGGCCGCTCCCGACGAGGGCCAGCTCCTCCCGACACTGTATCCTTGTACTCCCGCGGAAGTTGAAATCTAAATGATCAGAAATTTCACCGCCATAGCACTTGCAACTGACCGCGTAACATCAACTCAAGGCAAAGAATAGCTCCATTCGCCGAGGCAAGAGGAATAGACCGGTCTCAATACATCAGATTGCTCCGCCGCCGCGCCTGTTGTTGGGCCACACGGGCCAAGCGCCTTATATTCCGTTTTGCTAGTCCGTATTCATACCGCGACGCTTACCCGAAGCTGATATCGACGTGTTAGGTTCGAGACCGCGCGGGACGCGGGAAGATGGGCCCTGCTAACAGCTTTGCTTCTTCCCCCTCTAAGAGCTGGTGACTGCCTCCTTGCCATCATCAGCCTTCGCGGCCTTCTCGGGCTCTTCCTCGCCCTCCAGTGGCGGCATGTCGTCGTCTGACTCGTCATCGTCCTCATCGCCGGTAGGCATGCCGGCACCGCCGCCGAGCTTCGAGAAATCGATGCCGCCGAAGTCACTGCCGCCTGCAATGGTGGTTAGCGAGCCGCATATACAAGAGGGACCGAGGTGAGGGCGGATCTGCGATGTCGCATCTGCTGCTCCCCCTTTCCGAGTCTCAGGTTGCCAAGTACGTACCCATGCCTGGGAGTCCACCTATGGATAAGCATGCGTTAGCCAACGAGACAACAACAAGCTTCCGGGCCGTGAACACAACAAGGTCACTCACCCATACCGCCGGGGCCGCCAGGGCCGCCAGGGCCGCCAAAGTTGGCACCAAAGTCTTCCTCGGGCGCCTCGTTCTGTTCGTCTTCATCCACCCACTTGTCAAAGTCAGTCTTGAGGAAGTGCATCCTCTTAGCCTCCTTGAGCAGACGCGGCCAGTAGGTCTCGCCGAGTTCCTTCTTGCGCAGCTTCATCTCGACATCGCGGGCCGTGTGGTTGGTCTTGCTCTCAGCGGGGTCGATCTCGGCGAAGAACTCAAGCTCGACGAAGTAGGTCTTCTTGAGCGTGTCGGAGCGACCCTCGAACGTGAGGCCAGTGGGCTTGAGATCGAGCTTAATGTTGCCCGCAGGCACGTCGGGCACGTTGATGGTCAGGTAGACGAAGTTCTTGTCGGCGTCGACATTGGACGAGCGCTGTGCCCAGAGGACTGCGAAGGCAAAGAGTGGTTAGCAGGCAGCGCAAGGCGAGTAACGCAATCAGCGGGGTAGACCAAGAGCTCCGCGGCCAGGACAACAAGTTGGGTTCAAGACGATGACAATCGCAAAGAATTGACAGAAAACAACCTACCCTCGGGTGTCACCTTAGTTTCGGCCATTGTAATCTGTTGGATGACGAATTTATGAGCTTGTGATTCTCGATGTGGTGTGGAAGGGGGTTGAGGAGGGGTAGCTCGAGTGCTAGGAACGAACGTTTTGCTACTCAAAATCGAATTATAACCGTGCCCGGAAGTCAAGTGGCTGCAATGAAAGCGAAGTTGTGTTCCTGAACTAAAATGGAGGTGGTAGTTGAAAATGTCAAGTCGGAAGGTTCAAGTTCGGTGGGAGAGGAACCTAGGCGCGCACGAGGTGGGATGTTGTGAGGCTGCAGGTGACGGTGGAATTCGCCAGAAGCCCAAAGATTAACTTGCACGGGCCATCTCAGGCTGAGCTGCCCCCCCCACCTCCGGTGTTCCTTCCCGTCCTAGCTGCGAAGGGTGGAGTCCTAGGTAACTTTCAAGCTTTCCATCCTTAGAAGCACTCACGACCAACTTGATATTCCTCCTGGGCTTTTTTTATCTTGGCTTTGATGGCTTTAGAATCCAAGTTGAACTTTGTTCTTGGAAAGCTCCCTACCCGGCTCCTAACGAGAGGGCTGCAGCCTTAGTTCCAGATCATCAGTTTCCCCTGCCTCACTCGGTTGTTTCTTTCCCTATGAGGGGTGCCCAATCCAGGGGCAAGAGCGGGGAAGTCCAAACGGGCACAGCATAGCCCGCCGACCGGGCATTGGGTTCGGACGCCGAGGGAGCCATAACGATCCATTCACCAGGTTTATCATTGATTCCGGAGTTGTCCAGTAAATCGAGTCGTGCCCGGGTCTCCAAGTTACCCTGTTTATGGATGGACCGAGCCCCGTTGTCAAGTCTCGGGCTGTTTCACCTCCAAACTTGAAAACCCTGGGAAATTGAGAAGACGGAACCGACGTGCGGATGGTTAGATGGTGGACGAAAATCTCAAACAGAAATAAATTAATGTGAGCTTGGTGTCAGTTCCAACCTCGCGGCCTTGAATAATTCCCAAATTCCAACGAAAGAAGAGGTCTCTTTGTTCACATTTTGCGGCAGCTGAGGCGCGCAAGATGGCGGGGCTTCAGGGTCGCGCGCTGCGGGTCTAACGGCTGGGCGAGGTTAGGCGGGGTTGCCTGCCTGACCCCTGGCCTAGCCGTCCAGGTTGCCCGGTGAGGCTCAAACGCTTGGCTGAGGAATCCCAACGACGTCAGCGCCCGCGCGTCCGCAACACCACAAATTCTAATCCGACCTATTGGCCGTCGCGGCAACGCTTTAGGCGACCGCGTCCAGAAACAGCAATCTTGAATACAATTGAGAAAAACCGCCGCCAGCCCGCCGCTCGCCGACCGCCGACCGCGGCCACAGCAGCAGCCATGGACACGATCAGGAACATGTTCGCGAGGCCAGACCCTCAGGCCCAAGTGCGTCTTCTTTTCGGGCCAAAAAACGACAATACCTCTCACTAACCATACCAAACTACCCGCAGTTCCGAAAATGCAACGCGCTCCTCCGCAGCAACATGCGCAAGCTCGACCGCGACATCGCGGCGATCAAGCAGACGGAGACCAAGACCAAGAACCTGATCATCGCGGCCAACAAGCGGGCGCAGCGCGGGGACCCGTCGCGGCAGAAGCAGGCGCAGCGCGAGGTGCGCGACTTCGCGCGCGAGCTGATCCGCACGCGCAAGGCCGGCGACCGCCTGGTCACGGGCCGCGCCCAGCTCGCCAGCGTCCAGATGCAGGTCAGCGAGGCCTTCGCCCTGCGCCGCATCGAGGGCAGCATCAAGGCCAGCGTCGGCATCATGAAGGACGTCAACTCCCTCATCCGCCTGCCGCAGTTTGCTCATACCATGCAGGAGCTGAGCGTGGAGCTGATGAAGGCCGGTATTATCGAGGAGATGGTCGGCGAGGCCCTGCCTGATGATGCCGACATGCTTAGTGAGGAGGAGGAGGAGGCTGAGGGCGAGGTTGATAAGGTCCTTGGTGAGATCCTCAAGGACCGCATGGAGACTGCCGGGCCCCTACCCAGCGTACCGCTGCCGCAGCAGCCTCAGCAGCAGGTGCCAGCTCAGAAGCAGCAGCCACAGGCGGAGGAAGAGGATGAGGAGGAGGATACCGAAGCCATGATGGATCAGATGCGGAACCGGTTGGAGGCGCTGAGGAGTTAGAGGTACAGCGGGTATGTGCCATAATACTTTGGGATGTGGATTGTGTTGTTGGCCGGAGCGGGACGGACATTGGGCATGGCGGCGTTTTGGGCGTTTGGGATAATGCTTGTTGGCGAGCTTCGTCACGTACACATTGCTTGCGAGGGGCTTACACCCGAGTATATTGGGGTATACAGACGGTTTGGTTGCGAAATATAGAGCTGTTGCGAACGAGTTATGCACCCGGTTACAGGATGGCCAAGTGCTGAGTTGAACATCACTCTTGGCCGGACTCTGCCCCCTTCATATACTGCCGCTGCTATGATGGGTCACTATGCTAAATAACATGTCGTCAATTAAATGCTACTGACAGCGGCCACCGTGGAACAAACCCGACCCATACCACCGCCTTCGCAGGCACACTGGACAAAGTTATAGCAACTCCGCTTCCCATGAGTTCCCGTACAGAGAACGTAACCCCATATGGTAATCCAGGAACACAGGGACTCGGCTACAGCAGTAGTGCTATAATTGTAAATGAAGAAAGGCTACTCTTAACCTCTTCGGTTCGGTGATGCGTAATATACCGGTTCAGAGTTCGCTGGTCTCCCAGCCTAGCTTCATTAAAGAAACAGGTGCTAGTAAGTCCATATGAATTCGCTCTTCGCGCCCTAGAGCTTCGTAGCCTGTCAGGTTCGGGGGTTGAAACATGAAGGTGATGGCAAGACCCAACCTTCTTGACCCGACTTCTTGAAGCTCTCCTTAGAGAATGCTATACCTGCCCTGCCGTCCTCTCGCTGCTATCTACGGCATCTCCTATATGGCTCAATATGTAGTGGTGTTACCTCACAACCTCCAAGGTTTTGGGTACTAAGGGGGCTATATGATCTCTACCATCTCCTCGCTTGGGACCTCGCACTTAAGTCTCCTATCCGGCCCCTCCCACCCCCGCCGGCTTCCATCCCAACTCCTTGCCCTCCACCTTCCTGCCGCATCTTCCCGCCAGGGCCATATATACATGTCCTGCGGTCACATTGTCACCGCCTCCTCCCAATTGAAGTCAAACACTGGTTTGGCTCAGCGGTACTGGGAGGAGGACCGGTTGGACACCAATCGAAAGAGGAGCGGTTCGACTCCCCCTCGCGGCGCAAAACCCTACAGTAAAAGGGGTTTTCGTAGCCACCAACCTCCATTAATAGACCAGCACAAATGGAGCTTGGTGGTGAGCTTTTTGCTTTTACATCCGGCAGATATAGTTATTGAATACCGAGTTATCATGTATTTATTAATATCGGCGGTCATTGCACCTCTACTTATCTAAACTACACGACGCATTATGTTATCGAGATAATAGTTGAAGTTACTCCATTACGTTGCATGCAAAATAACCAAGCAATGATCAACAGTTCATTAACAACGTGGATCCTATACCAGCTCGAGATTCAACAAGTATCGAGCTTCAAGTAGGATAGGAAACACCCACAACTTTGTCTCATTCCAGTGAACTGGTCGTGGTATCTCGTGGCTCCTTCAAGGACCCGAAGAAGATTGCCAAATACTGAATGGCCAATTCTCTATCATGGTGCTGAGGTTCAACACCACCCATAAAAGTTTATCGAGCTGCTTCGGGTTGGTGAGGTGAACCCAGTGCCTGCAAACGGGTTGTCCACCTAGAAGACCGACTGTCCACGATTGCCCCTTCGAGATGCAAGATTAGTACTTGGTGAACGAGAAAATACGACTTGCGTTAAACTCGGCTTGATGGTTTGACTTCCCAGTTGTATCGCTAGGACCCGCGACGACTCGGAATATGAGATGTATTGACTTCTAGGTTGTCAAGACTGACAAAATGCCTTGCATCTTATTACCACAAGCGGACCACCAGCAGCATTTCTTATGAACCGTTCAGTGTTGATGCAATTCACTATTCCTGAATCTTCTCTATCAACTTATTTCGAGGCTAATACACCTCGATGCATTCCGGGTACAATTCCCGCGGACTTCAATTCCCACATGCACGGCGCCCAAACCCCCGATAACCGAGCTGATAAACCGATAATATGCTGAACGCAGGATGAGCAATCTCAAAAGAGGCGTCCCGCGGCGCCCGCGGATAACATCACCTCGGATCATGATGCTCACCCGCTCCGATACGATCGAACAAGAACCCCGATGCAGAGCACACGATCTGATAGGACCCCCCCCCCCCCCCCGGGGACGATCACATCGCACATTCAAAGGTCCGTCCTGCCGTTGTTGTGTGATTAGACATGCAGAAGCCAAGCCAAGCCCGCTCCGAGTCGTTCGTTCCCTTTCCCCGCGCACGCCCATTGATTTGTCCCACACTTTTTGTGAGCTATCACACCCAATTGGCCCGAAAACGATCGGGGGGGCGTCCTGTCACATTGAGCGCCGGGAGGCAATATTTGTTCAGCTTTCGAGTCTTGTTTGTTCCGCTTGTCGCGGAATGGCGATGAGAGGAGCGACGAGTCACTTTTTGTTCTTCTTTTGGTTTTATTGAGGCGTCGCGGCGATGTCTTGGGGTTGGTAGGGTAGGTAGCTGCTGGGGTGAAACCTGGGCGTGAGAGAGCGGAGGAGAGAAACGTGATAGATTTGATATGCGGCTTTTTGTTGGAGGATAGCAACCACGTGTGGGTGTGTGTGTTTCATTCTAGAGGCAGCACTCGAACCAGTTTCCTGCTTGACACCCCTAAGGGGAGGGGTAAAGCGGGTTGTGATGTGATAATTAGTTGAACCCCAAGCATGAGTTTCATGAGACTTCCCACTTGCACGCGTCCATCGTCGCGATAGCAGTGTGATGAGATCTGGATCTTCAACGGTCTGTGATTGGAGCTTGGTCGTCGCTCGCCTTTCGTCCTGGGTAGCATCGTCTGCATTGGCGCGCCGGAGGATTGTCGGACTGCAACTCCTCAGGTTATTCTTAGGCCCGCCGAGGACAATGTATCAATGACAAGAGTGACCCGCCGGATCTCGCGGGGCACTGCCTGAATACTCGATGGTTCTATCGCGGAAGGGGAAGGTGTTGCATTGTCGTACTGCCTCTGGACTCGTCAGTTCGGTGAAACAGCCGCTCCGTTCTATCCTCTCTATCACGATGACAGTGACTCATCCCAAACAAGCGTGGTGTTTTCCTGAGGGATTGGCGTATTGCAATCTGCTGACGACGATGGGCGCTTGAGAACGGAGGAAACGGAACCTGAAGGGGCAGCTGATACTACTGATGAACAAGGAGCAGAGACGATATTGGCTAGAGCAATCAAGCCGAATAAGTGACAGGATTGTCAAGTTTGAGCAAGATGGGACGCGTATGGTTGACGAGGAGGGAGCCCACACCAACCGGACGTGTAAGTCGGCTAAGCAGTGCTAAGCTCCACTCGCCCCCGACTCCTCCGGGCCGGGGGTCCACCTCTCCGGATTGCCACCGACGAACCGGAGCGTTGACTCGGGGCCCACCCCGAGTCAGGTACGGCCTGCGGCCTCTCCTGCAGGCGGCGAAGCTTGGCGATGCGCGTCAACTCGTTGACGAGACGGGACTGATTCTCCAATCATCCTATAGAGCTGAAAAGTCAACAGATCATTGGCGGCGGCCTCGGCGACCATCACCGGGCTGTGAAAGGCCGCCACCGAGTCAGCTGTGGGAGTGCAGTTACCGAGGGATCATAGACGGCGACAGTGAGGTCCGACCGCCGCAGGAAAGAAACAAGCTCAACCTCCCCACGCGATCACGCCTTATTCCGCACGTGCAACCCCACGAACCGTTCTCTCCGATCAGGCAACCTTGGGAACGAATCCTCCACCAAAACCCCAATCTCAACCCTGTGCTTCTTCTAAAAATGAGCGCGCCGAGACGCGACAGATGACACCCGCCCGAGGCATCAGGCGCCAGACCCCCCCATCAGAAAACGATGTGAAAACAGCTCAATCCCGTGTCTCAAACCCAAAGTCTCAAACCACATACCGATCACCGACAACGCGGTGCTTCCGAGGAGCTCACCCCGCCGCGACACCGAGCATCCATCCCCCTCTCAGCGGCCCAAACCGCGCGGGTGGTGGGGGGACACTGGGGGTTCGACGCTGCAGCCCAACCTCGAGCCCACGTGTTTGGGATGGAGCCCTCTCGCGGATTGGTCTCGCCTGGGCGTTCTCCGCCACTCACCGGCCCCCACGCGCGCCCCCCGAACGCCCCCCGACCGATCCGGGGGGTATTGGGGATTCCATCCCACGCGCACCACGCCCACGGTGGCGGGGAGTTTTCTTTTCGCGCGGATCCAAACCTCTGGGGAGATTCCCAGCGCGTCGGGGCCGCCAAACGTTGATCTCAGGGGTATTCCGAAGGGGAAGGTGGAAGGGGGGGGGGGGGGTCGGGGTTCGGAACCCTTGACAACCAGCGTTTTGGGCTCGACGGAGTCCGAGCTAGGTGGTCGCAAGCAAGGATGGAAAAGGTCTTTTTCGCCGGAACAAGCAATTCCTTCGAATGAAGAAAGAAGCGTGGAAAAAGCCGTTAGTGGACGCGAAGAGCCCGATCCCGGTCTTCCGGTCGTTTGGGACCTGGCAGACCTGGGGGCCTGGAGGGGACCGTGGAGACTTCATTTACCAACGGAGGCAACCGAGTCCAGGATGGATTCGGACTTGCAGAATCTGCAAACGGTGAACGGTGAAAATCTCTTCTCATGAGATGGGGACCTGGCCGACTCGGGGGCAATTCACCGACAGGACAAGGGGGAGGTAACGGCCGGGCCGGCCGCGGCGAGGGTTCCGGCGTCCGGGGGCCCTCCCAAAAGCATGGTTGACATGGGTGGTTGTCGTCGCATCTGTCGCATCTTCGGCCAGGGGCGCCCCAGTCGTTTTTATCGGTGCATTTTGAGTTTTCTGGGACCAGACAAGCTCTCAACGGAGTCGACAGGGTGACACGCTCTCAGGACAGATTGCGCTTTGACTCCTTCTCCGGGTCGATTCCCCGGCCCCCCTGTGCAACCGCTCGCCCCGTCAGCTGGAACGGCTGGTCAGCTTCCCCGGATGTGGCTGAAGATGACGAGTCAGTGTTTGTTCTGATTTATCGTGTGCCGGATGCACGACGACCTGCAGCTGCGGGATCCGGCTGTCGGGGAACACGTCCGCGGCACCTCCAACCCTGTCTTCCGGCGGAGGATCCCACCCAACAATGACGGGGTTTCGAAGAAGGAATGAAAAAGGAAAAGAAAAAGGAAATGGGATAAAAAAGCTGCCCTTGTCGTTTTCTTTCTGGCTAATTAACCCGGCTCGAGCCCGGCGAGGCCGGCTCCCACCGGTGTGGTTTGCTGTGGATCCGGGCCATGTTTCATCCCTGCTTCCCCGTCGCTCGCGTCAGCTCCATCCACCATCGCGAAATGGCCTGGCTGCCTGGCTCGAGCCTGGACCTCGCGACATGGGGATGCGAAAAGCAAAGGACGGGAATTCCAAATCCCAAATTCTACGACGAACGGCGGGTTAATTACCGCCTCGGTCGCGTGGTGATAACGTGCCGGCAACCCTCGTACTCCAGACTTGCCACCTTCTGTTCGCGTGCAAGCGCTATCACGATCTTCTTCGCCGAACCCACTGATAAGCGGCGCCCGGTACGGGCTGGACCGCCGACTCGGTGGGACACACCGTTCGAGACACCCTCGACGGTCAATCCGGGGGAGGCGGACACCCACGCACCCTGAGTGCCTGAGAGGAGCGGAGCGCCGTCCGCCCGCCATGAGATTAGCGGGCCAGGCTAGGAGGTTAGGGCGGGCGGGACCCGCATTCCGGTTCATCTGGCGCCTTCCGCCTCCCCGGGGCGAACCCACCGACACTGACTGGTCCGTTTCGCAGGAACTGCCCGTGCTGCCCAGGGCAGCTGCGTGTCGCACAGACACGCAGCACGGCATGCAGGAGAGGAGTCCAGAGCTGGAAAGTGCGCTTCTCGGAACAGCGGTCAGGGGAGTCTAATGCGCCCAAACGGGACAACTCAGCTCGACTTGCAGCAAGGTGAGTGCTGGTGAGGGGTACCAAATTTGCAGACGGTGTGCACGAAATTCCCAAATGTGGCAATCACCTGAATCTGGAATCTGGAAGCCCCTCTGCTCTTGCCCTGGTTCACAAAGCGCTGTCTGATTCAGATTGCCGGGGAATCAGTCACAAATCTTCCGACAGGAGACGGTGAGGCTTGCATATCAACCTGGAAGTTTATCAAAAGTTTATCTCGTCTCTAAGATCTTGTTTTGGCGCTATCGGCGTCGGATGCAACGGGGCTGTCCGCATTTCGGCCGGTTGTTTGACCACACCGTCCAAAGTGCAGCAATCCAGCACGCGGATAACGCAATCGTCGGAAGCCACACCGGCAAACTACCTACCGAATCCCGACTTTTCGCGCCCGTAACGGCTCTGCCCGCAACCGAGATGTGCGGTCGCGAACGTTCCCTCCGAGCTTCGGTCCCGCCTCCCACCCACCTTTCGCTCACGATTAATAATGACTCGCATCCCGTCCTATCTTTAACGAGAGATAATGATCGGTAAGGTGAGATGATGTAAGGGACGCCGATGTAGGGTAAGCAGCAGCAGCAGCTTCTCTCGACGCCGCTGTGCTTCCCCAGTCTGACTCAACGCCGCAGGGCGGGATTCGCCTACGTCGGCATGGGATCTATTCCCGGGAGCGGGCGGCTAGATAGGCAGCCCTATACGCGAAAGAACGGCGAACAATTACATAGAAGCCCGGTCGGTCGGTCTGGACATAGGGCTGCGCCCTCCTGCATGTAACCACTCGAAGCTCACTCGCCCACGATTACAGCATGCCAGCTGCCCGATACGCACCTGCCTTGATTGTCCAGACCGTGATACCGTCGCAAAACGGAGGCCCAAGTTCGAGGGAGGTCGATAAGGCACCTAGTGACTGACCCAAGGGCGGCAGCGCTTGTTGCGCGTGAATTCAAGATAAGGTGCGAACAGCATCCGGTAGGTAGGGAGAACAATAAAAAAAACACGGGCACATGAGACTTGTGAGCCCAACGTGAGGGGTCACGGTGACGTTGCATGCCACCTAGTCACCGGTTTTGGCAGCTTCGGGATGCGGTGAGGTGGGTGAGTTGGACAGCAAAGACGCACCTTGGTGTTGGCAAACGTGGGAAAATAGTAGGGCTTCGCAGAGTTATTTTGAACAGCCGCCGCAACCAACAGCGGCGGCGCCCTCACACCCCCCCTCCGGGGCCCCAAAACATGCGGGTTGGCGGCCACTTGTTTCGCTGTCGTTTTTTTGTGGTGCCCGCGAACCTGATTTCATTTAGCATTAGCCCTGTTAGTGTCTCGTCGGGCTCGTCTTGGCCGGTGTCGGTGCCGGCAAGGTGAACGAAAGGGGGTGAGGCAAGCACGTTTCTGGTTTGTTGGTGTGAGGCACCAGTCATAGTTCGAGTTTGCGGAACGGATGGTTTGTGCGTTGGTGATAAGTCAATTGTGAGGATGCCAACATCCAAGCAGAGAAAAGCAAGCAGCCGAGCCGAGACAATCAGAACCATCAGGTCCCCCAACGGAAACAAGCAACACCATGTTTGCGATAGAAAGCGCCACTTCGACGCGATAGTCATGACCAGCTGCCGCCTCCCTCACCGTTACGCCCGAGAGGCGTCTAGCCCGTGGTGTTGTTTGTTTCGAGACTCAACATTAAAGTGACTCGTTTCGCAGTTTGCCGCTTCTCAGGCGGTGAGGCGCGATTGTGGCAGCTTTGGGCGTCGGAATTCATGGGGTAACAGGGGGCTTTGATCTCCCGGGGAGCCAAGCCGGGGAAGGGGCGTCCAGGATGGGCCCCAGACCGACCGTCCCAACTTTGAACCCTTGCTTTCGGCAAGACGGAGATGGGCCCGGAACTGGGGGGGGGGGGGGGGGGCGCGATTCATGAGAAACCCTGAACGGGGGGAGGCGGCCCAGCTCGCTCCGTTTGCCCGTTTGCAAAACGCTGAGAGAATCGGTCATCCCATGCGAACCCGGGGCACTGGGCTCTGGGCCTCGTTTGATGAGGCCTTCCCCAGCTCAGCCCCCGGATTCGGGGGCACGCCGAGTTGCTGACACGTTCCTCGTGTCTGGGGGCGGCGTCGCGATAGGCTCTCAGTGACTCTTCGTTTGTCTTTGTCCGACCTATCCCGATTTCAAATCCAGCACAGAATGCCGACGTGGTAGCAGAAGCTTATGGTTGTGTGCCAGTAATCTGTAAGCCCGACGCACACCCCGAGGAATAAAAACGTATTTTCTCTCGTGTGGGTGCGAAATGCGAGGGACGGATGGCGGTCTGACACCGCAACTTCAATGCTCACTTGGGCATGCGCCGTGTGCGGTGAGGAAAAAAGGCCGCTTCTGTTTGTCCAAGCGTATGCGTGGGGGCTCCGCCGGTACCAATCCGGGCCATTCGAAATTCGAGAAGGGGGCCGTGGTTGGGCGTGCCGCCCCCAGGCAGCCCCGTTGGTTGGGTGCGGGCAAGTTCAGTGGGAGTCACGATCCATCCCGCGGGCACGAACCCGACGGCCAGCAGCGTCCGACGCCAAAAGTACCTTGATAAATTCCGCGTGCCACATCCCGCCTCCCCCGTGTGTCAGGGGCCCCTTCCAACACCCCCCCCCTTGCTTTGCTTTCCCGAGTCACCGTTTTGACCCCCTCGGCATTTCCATTTAATCTGCCCCACGCATCCTGGCTCCTGGGACGGATTACCCTTGCTGCCTTCCCACCCACTGTCCACCCCACGATCTCTGGATATAAGAGGAGCTTCATCCCATCTCTCCAGATCGTTGCCTCCTTGATTTGCCTCAACAACTCCATAACATCAACATCATCAGTCTGTGTCTAGGATCATAACAACAACAAATAATCCACCGAGCTCCACAACAACCCCAACCAGGCACACCACTCCACACTACGTCATCCCACATCAGCAAAAACACGCGTTTCACACAACAACCAAAACCATGTTCGGTTCATACAGCTCTTCGAGCTCATCGAGCAGTTCTTTCGACTCCTTCACATCCCGCAGCCCCTACAGCAGCATGGCCTCACCCATGGATATCGCACCGCGCTCATCGTCGTCGCGGCGGGGACCCGACCCGGAGTGCGCCTTTCCCTCGTGGCCGCGGAGGTCATCTCTCGGAGAGGGCGAGTACGAGGAGCGGGCGACGTCATACATTACCGACGACGAGCTGTTCATGGATGTGTTCGAGGACGACGCCTGCAGCGTCTCGAGCAGCCAAGGTAGCGCCTCGCCCGTGCACTCGCCCGCCGCCCCAGTCCTTACCGAGGCCGAGTTCCTCCAGCTGCAAAGGGAGCAGCTGGCCTACCAGCGCGAGATGAGGAAGATCGCCCTGGCCGAGAAGGAGATGCGACGGAGGCAGGCCGAGCAGGACCAGCAACGGCGCCGACCGGGTCTCAAGCGCCGTACGTCCTCGGCCAAGAAGGCGACCAAGAGCAAGCTCTCGGCCATGACTACCATCACCGAGGCCGAGTGAGCGGCTCCCCACATGTGGGCGCTGACAGCGGCAGTTTCCACCCCTATCGGTAAGTGCATATCCTTATCGCATTTCCCATGTGCGACCAAGCAGGTGGTGCATTACCCGAAGCTTGCCGACACGGGCCAAGAAAGGAAGTTGGACTAACACATGGCAACAGCAATCAACCTAGCACTGAGTCATACTCGGGCGTTCGTTATCAACATCCGCTGTTGATTATCCCATCGCCCGGGACAGATGCAACGCCTTCCCGAAAGTTCTACCGAGAGTGGAACTCGGAACTTGCCAGATCTTTGCGAATGGCAACATCAACAGAACAGGGCTCTCAGACATTTCGATGTCTTCGGTTCCCTCAGTCTCGGACCTTCTAGCCGAGACGTCGCCCGGGAACCAAAACAGCAACAAACCAGTTTCGGCAAGCGACACAGAGTTTTCAACCAGGTCGGGCGCTCGGACACGCACCGACCGAGCCCAAGCGAAATCCCATTTATTCAACAGGGAAGGATCTCAGCACGGGCATTGAGGACCGAAATCTATGGGTTGATGGAGGGGCACCACCAAACAAAACGGCCCGTGAGCCGGGCCTTCCATCCGCCCCTTCACCGCCTGCGATGCCAGGCAGCATGCGCAACCGGCAAATTGCCGAGAACGCACCCGACCCGCCCATCCCGCCGACACAACGGGATCGACCAATAGGATCCACACCCACCTCCACCTGGGGCAGATCTTGGTCTGGACGCTCTGATCGGCCAGCCCCGGCCCCGCCGGTTCGGCATCCGATTTCCTTTCCAGGAGGGCATTTGCGAGCGCACGGTTTTGTGCATCTTTTTACCCCATTCGGCCTTTTTCTTTTCAAAAACGAGTTTTCTTATTCTGCCATTCATCCTTGCCACCGGCTGGTTGAGGGCTTTTTTATTTTATCCCACATCGCAATTTTTTAATCATGGCCGGGCTTAATAAGCGGTGTGTTGACTCGGCGGGATGGGACTTCAACACCGACCCGCCGACGCCACTGTCTGTCATCATCGGGCCAACTTTTTTTAATATCTGTTTTGTCTTACTTTTTCTATTGTCTATCCTACGGGACCAAAGCGGCATCTGAGCATTTGAAGCATTTTCAGGAATTGGGAACAAAGCGGGTTGCACAACATACCACGGGGGCTATCAAAAAGTTGGCGGTCATTTGCACTTACACACGGGTTCAGTACACACTGGAACGAACATTGGCATTTGGGATCATCATCATCTGGAGTTTTTGTTTTTTTCACTTTCTGATTTTTGCTGTTTCGGTTTGGATACCCCTACTTTTTTGTACGTGCTGATACCCCGTTTTGTATTGATGGTTAGCTGCCGAGAGCAGCATGGAGTAAGAGTTGGGATGATTGCTCAGGGCTTGGTTCTCTGTGATAGATATTAGCTAGTGTAGTAGATAGTCTCAATCCGATGGTTGCCATCAGCTTCAACGTCCTCCTCGCCCGTGATTGTTCCGCCATCTGCACTCCCCACTTGACCTCTGCGTTTATCTCTGGCTCTCTCCAGTGCCTGACAAGCGATCAAGTTAGGACATTTCAAGCTAGCCGCAGACGCGCGCTTCTTCCCGAGTGCCTCTACCCTTTCTTGTTGAGAACCGCGCCGGGTCCACAACGCCAACAACTCCAGGAGACGGGAATTTCAGTCAATATACCACAATATAGGACACCGTATCTAAGAACGGTATCCTTTTTTGGCGACGGAGATAACTAACATGATAGGAGGTGCACCTTGTTTCCTGATACAGCGAGTTGTTAATTCATTGCCATCTTCATTGGTGGAGTCACTTTTTCCGCTTCTTCCAGCCAAGACCTCTCGCCAGCGCTTTGCCGAAGCATGGTGTTGTTGAGTTAACGGTAGGGTGGCCCATGTTCTTTCTCAATAACCCGGTTTGTAACGTGCTTTCCCACCCCCTACTCTGAACTAGAGCTTGGTGTTTGATGTGGTAGCAGCCCAGCTCCCGAATGTTACGACCGGAATCTTCGGAAAGTGCATGAAAACAGATGAAATCCCGTCGAGTTTGGGGTTTTCGGGGGGATGAGGGGCGAGATCACTATCTACATGTGCCGGACTTGTATTGTCCTCCAAGTATCTTGAAAGTAGGACGGAGGTTCTGGCTCGTTTCACCCCCCCCCCCCCCCGAGGAGGCTTTTGTGGCTCTTCTTGCGGCGACCAACACTCACCTAGTACGCCTTTTTCCCTCATAAGAAGAATATGGCAAGGAAATAATCGTCCAAGGAAGAATTGAAGGAGGTGTTGGGGCGCGGAACAGTGCCTTTCAATCCTCGTGACTCTCGCCCGTTGTCCCTCTTACGGCAGGCAGCCGGATACGGTCCCGGGCGGAGTTGCGTACAGCACGGACGGTGCCTTGACTCCGACGAGAGGGAAGGTAATGTCAGTGCCGTGGTACACCTTTATTCACAGGGCATCTTGAGTTGAAGCTCCACACCCATATCACTATCATGCAGCTAGATCCAGATACCTCAACTGAAGAAGACCCCCCCAAGTAGCCAACACTAGCCTTATAGAACGGCACTGCCGCTGATAATAGCCGCCTACGTATGAACGGGATTAGATAACCCCCCCTCAGACAACACCTTCGCAAAGAGACCGATGAGTCACCATCCGCGAGCCTCACCACTAAACAGACCAGCCCGATGCCTTGACGTGTTCCCTGCCTACGTAGACGACGCAGTGTGAGTAAAAGAACACTCGACAGAGCCTCGATATTCTTCTCGACGCAGCCATGCGTTTTCTGTAAGTTCTCGTATGCCCTATCGGTAATTATTCTCGAGTCATCTGGCCACCACAGCGCCATTAACAGCGAGTGAACCTCGACGTTCTAGCCAAGAGGAGTATCACCAACGACACAACGATTAGAATATGGGCTGCGATTCTTTTGTCGGTACCTTCAGTATCTTAGGTCGTCATCGTAGACTCAACTCTGTCTCGCAAGTTCCTAGCCGAAGCTGGGATGAGGACTGCCCGGTCATCTGCATCACGGAGTACGATACCGAAACAAGGAACATGAAGAGAATGATATAACTATATATGTATATCATGAGCCGAATGTATTGATACCTGTAATATCAGAAGCATAAGCCAAGATTTGCTTGCTACCCATCCTAATTAGCATCCTAACTAGATAGTCTTGATCATGTTGAAGTGGGGACACGGGGGTGGCGATGGGAGCTCTACGTCACTACTGTCAAAACGCCCATCAGAAGGCCGTAGAAGAGGAAAATTCGGTCTACTATCGCGTTGAATTTGTGAGGTCTGGCGTGAAAGGGAGCGCCAGTACCTTGACCTTGTCATCGCGTTCTTCCCTGGGCATCGCGGACTGACTGTGGTCGCCACCAGGGCCATGGTCTCCTGCCTCCATTACTTTAGACAGCCCGAGTAGTGAGGTCTGCCCCACAACTATACGTACCATATATTCCTGCATCCGATGACAAGTTGGATACTTGAATGACCGAAACTGGAACTCAATATCTGGGGTATACAACACTAGGCGGAGCAGACTCGACTCGGTATCACAGCTCGCAGGAAACACTTCTCTACGCCATGGACTCTTGGTCCGCGACTCCGAAGGTACAATAGTATGGGACACGGCAGATGATATGGTAGCAGTTCGGGGAGCCCGAGTTCGATGGCAAGACACCTCCCTCGAAGCTCGTCGTTGGTGGTTCGTCACAACTCATCGTCGACTTCAGGCGAGCAGTCCCTATCCCAGCGAAGCATACATTCGCCGCTTCTGTTTTAGATTCGGCCCTATCCCCTCGTCAACTCCTTGTCTCCGGTCTATGATGTGCTGGTCACATGGTGATCTCTTGATGGTCAAGTCCAAGTGCCCATCCGTGACCGAACAACCATATATGCCCGGCAAGCCCTTATTTGATTTAACAAAGGGTCAGGCGGCAACGAGTGGAGTCCCTTGTGTTCTCGTCACCTTTAGCGAGCATCTCATCTCCGTTTCCCCCGAGTAAGACGCAGGAGACCGGCGAGGGTATTCCATGACCTCGGTCGCCTTTTGAGGGCTGAGGCGACGAGTACTCCATGTGGTGATCATCCCAAGCTGATTGCGGAGACTCTCGGAACATGTGATGAAGTGGTTACCGGTGTTGGAAGGAACTTTTGCCACCTTCGATCGTGATATGAGCCTCAGCTCAGCTCTCAGGCTTAGCGTGTGATGGGCATGCGGCCCGATCCAGGCCGGAGGCGCGATCAACTTGGAACTCGCCGTCTCTTTCGGTTTAGGGCGCAAACCAACATGGTCCTTTTGGTCCTGTGTCCTGGCCGTTGCCAATGCTGGCAGGGATCAGGAGCCTTTGTTGGCGCCAACAACGGATAAGCCGTGACGATCATCTCTGCATCTGCGTCTCTTCCCCGGAGTTCTCGTTGACCGCGGCCGGGTGGGTTCGAGGTCGGCCCACTAGCACGGCCGGCAGGGCTCAACAGGCGGAAGCCATGATATCGTCTCATGCTTCTTAAGATTGACGAGAATCAAGGGCAACGGCCGTACTACTACGCAGGGTTCAGCAGATAAGACCAATGCGCACGGATGTCCGGAACGAGATGTTGCTTAGTTAACGCGAGAAGAGACGAGTAAACCATGCTAGACTTTGTTGTCGACGGTGCCGGGGATAGAAGGAAGACAGAAAACATCCAATCCACTAGTAGAATCCTTCAATAATGAAGTGCCGACGGAAAGCCCGTGATCAATCGCATCAGCGTGATCGAGTCCGGTGGCGGCATGTCACCTTGCTTGGCGTTTAAATCGGACCCTTTTTCGACTTGTGTGATCCGCCGGCATGCAGTCGACTTTCCGCGCAGAGCACACAAGAAGAGCCAATGGACGCCGCAGGCTGTCCTGGTCGAATCACGATGGGCCTTTTCACAACCCACTTCTCTTCTCCGTCATTGTTGAACAAAAGTTGATCCCCACCAAACCGGAGCCGGCACCCGGTCGTCGGCTACGAGCAGGAGTTTGGGGGAAGAGAAAGCGCATTTCCGGTCCGGAGTGTTGGCGGCGAGCTGCACATGCGCGCTTCGTCGTCACGTTCCTCGGTAGGTGAGTTGTCGTCTGTACTGAGGAGGGGGTGAGACAGGGCGAGCGGTGAAGCTGTAAGTGGACCAAAGCAGACAATGCGGACTCGAGACTGAGAGGATGAGGCGACGATTGAGGCGCCGAGGCGTGGCTCTTTGGGGCTTGACTTCGTAGCACAACCACTGGCCGGTGGAAATACATAGTACGAAGGGAGGTGAGGGATGAGGGACCCGAGACCGGGCTGCAGGTCTTCGAGTTCATTCGTTCATATTGATGTTCATGCGATGCGAGGTGCCCTCGAATTGGTTGAATTGGGGGGTGTTGTTCATGATGGGTTTGCATGATCCATGCTGCACTGCACGGCTCGCACTGCATGCGCCTGTGGATGACAAGCGGCAGAACTTCCCTGGTAGGTGTGCCCGAGGTCCTGTGTTTGTCAGCTCGGCGGAGGTGGTGTGATACCCAATTGCACGATTACGGGTAACGTTATTTTGCGAGATCCTGCAGAGGAAGGAGCCAGTTCGAGATTTTCTCTCAACCAAGGCGGGGAAGAGGCCAATGGCGGAGAACTCTTGCTCGGTCCGAGTCTGAGAAACTCAAATGGGATGGCTGAGAACCCCGAGCTCGGCCACGACCTTGTGTGAGTGGTTGCGTTGCGTTGTATCCAAGAGCAGGAGTCCGGGAAAGCAATGCTGATGCTATGTTGGTGTGTGGTGCGTTTAGATTGCGATGCGCAAGGTCACCGTGCCCCCGCGGGCCGCCACGGTCCAAGCATGACGATAATTAGTTATTTTTTCCCCCGTCATCCCGTTGCAGTCAGCCGAACCAACAAGCTTCACTGACAGACGAGGCGAGGCGGATGGGATGTGATGTTTGATGTGCTGAAGAAACAGTGCAAGGAAAACCCTTGAATCCTTGCGCTTGACATGGGATGAAAAGGAAGCTGCCGCCGGCCCCGCCCATCTTTCCTTGCCTGCATGCGGGGAGGGAAGAGGCCAAAGCTCCCCTCCCGCCGGTTCCGCTTTGACCTTCGGGCCCTCCCCGGTCCATCAAAATTTGAGATTGCAAGACCAGATCGGGACACCATTGACAGTTTTGACATCACTCATATCGCAGCCGAGAGACTCTGCCCGGGGAGAGAAGGTCAATTGAGTTATTTGTAAGTCATGTACTATGCATATTTCGATATACTACGATCCTCTCCCCTTCTGACCGCTCTAGATCCCTACCTAGGTAATGCGAGCGACGGCCGGCGGTGACATCCGGGGTTCCGGAAGTGCACGTCGCGGGACAAACCCCACGCTGTCCAACGCTGGACGACAACGAAGATGCCGAGACCCAAGCTCCCCTTTCCACCGCTACCGCCGGGTGACGACGCCGTGGGCCTTCCAGAACAACCGTGACGCAGATGGGGTGACGTGACATTTGGCTCGTTTGCGGTGCCCAGGGCATATGCAACCACTTTAGTCTGACGTCTGACAGCATATACGGCCATGTCAGGGACGGCGCGCGACGACTGGCTCTTCTTGGTCGATGACGGGAGGGCGGCGCAACCGCGACGCAGAGGGCCACACAGGCACGATTTTCCAACCACACAGGGCCACCACAGGGCCACCGGTCCCAGCGGTCGGGTATGGGCCTCTCAACGTGGCCGCCTGGCCGCCGTGTCAAGAAGCATGACCTTGCAGCCCGGCCACAGCTCGTGGCCGCGGGGGCGGGGGGCGCCCGCCCTATCCTATCCCGTCGAGGCTTTGCGGGGTGGGTATGAACGCAGATGCTATCGTGATGCATGGCTGGATATGGAGATCGATGGGGGTCACCAGGAAAACCCGAGGGCCCAGCGTAACCCAACCGGAAGTGCTGCTTTGGGTTTCATCGCCTGCGAGTGCGCCGTGCCTGCATCTGGTCGAATTTCCTCCTCATTTCGGCATCTCCATTGGCGGACCGCTCGGCGATGCGGGGATTGGTTTGGGGGGCGAACTGGTCACTTATAACTTATCATGAATGGCAGCGGCCATTGTTGAGCAACGGGTGAGTGTTTGTGTAGTATGTATGGATGAGATGATTTGAGTAGCGCCGACTGCGATGGGCGCATCTGAAACAATGGCCCAAGCGAATCAAGTCTCGCAGCTGCATGACCGTTAGTTCGGACGGATGCACCGAAGCCATCGGGAGAGATCCGGGGGCACGTGTTGTTCTGATGTGATTGGAAAGCGGTGTTGTGCATTGACAAAACCCCCAAATTCATCTGGCCCGACCATGAGTGAGGGCCTCTCCCTCGAATGTGGCCGACCGTTGAGTGTACCAAGTAGGTCTGCGACTTAATCTGCAATTCTCAGGTAAAGTGGGTGCAGCTGCAGCCCGGTATGGTGGGGTGTCGCACATACATACACCAGAGTTTGGGGGTTTCAGAAGCCGCAGGAGATTCGTATTCAAACAGCACCGCTGGTAAGCTCAACGCCGAAGTTCGGGCTTCACCGCATGGATTTTGGCAAAAAGACGGTCTGCTGTGTCGTGATTGCCAGCTCGACTTGAAGCGGGACAAGCCGGGAAGGAGAGCGGGGTTTTTAATGACTCGAACTTGAAGCTGACGTTCAGAGTGTCCAGTGCCCAGTCGTGCTCCTCGTGCCAGTCCAAGTTCCAGGTTTGATCGAGTGCCCGTTTCCAGGTTAGGGAGTGTGATTCTGTAAAATACGGGTAAACATCTAACAGTCCACAGATGTAATAATCTGTCCACGCAAATCGCAGAACCCCTTTGTTTTCAGGGGCACCATGGGGTTGGTTGCAAAATCCCGGAGATTCGGAGGCAATATCAAATGCCAACTGCGACTGGCTTCATGACTGGTTTCAGCTGGTCCCATTGTCCCCCATCCTTTGAAGGACTCGACGAGTCGAGTGACGAACAATAGGATAATACGGCAGGGACGTTTCGAAAGGTTGAGGGTGGGAAAGCGACTGGATCCCTGCGAGCACGGTGATAGCAGCCGTGATTGGCTGCATAACAGGGATTTACCGGCCAATCGCCAGACAAGGCGCTTAGGACCCTTGCCCTCAGGTGTGGTTCCCCACTTCTCCCCGCCGCCAATTCTTGTCGCTCCCCCACTCCACAACCAACCACACATCGTGAATCTCGGGGTTGCAAATTCGAGGAACAACCCACGATTCAGACGGAAGGGTGAGACGGGACGGAAGTTGCTCGAGGGCGGCATCTGACCCGAAATCCACCGACCTGCATATCGGGATACAGGGCAACAATTGCGAAAATCACAAAAAATTGACAACACAAACGAAAAAGAAGGAAAAAGGAAAAGAGCAAAAAGGTGCACTTTTGCGTGCTTCCCCGATGATGGACGGCACAGCTGCTGCGGGGCAGAGTTCCCGCCTGCAGATCGTTGCAACCTCACAGGTAAGGTACCGCTCAGGTTCCTGGAGTTCATCTCTCTTGCGCTACGACGAGGACGGCAACTTCGAGCACACAGACGGGCCGCAACGGGACATGCCAGCGCCATGACCGCTGCCCAATTCGCAATTCAGACAGCCTGAGTATTCGTACATACATACGTACTTGGTCGCCCCCGGGCCACGTTGTCATCGTGGAGTTCGTTCGGCGCACCCGGCCTCTCGGCACCGAGGCGGCCTCAGGGCCACGCTCTCCCTCTCAGCCCATGACGTTGACCCAGTAACTGCCACGAATAGGTGAGGCAAGACGGCCAGCAATCCGCCTCTTCCTCTCCAGCTGTGAGGGAAAAAAGGTCATGCGGGCTCGTCAGCAGCGACGCCCAAAACCCGGCAGCGGGTTCGAGTGACGGTCAACGGCCAAACCAGCAGCAGCGACCTAATTATGGCAAATATTGGATGTACCATGTACGGCGGATGCTGCAAACCAACCACGGTTGATGCGGACCGCTGCAAAGCACTGTTCGAGTCCGGCCTCCTGTGCTTCCCACCAGTGATGGGGACAGATCGAAGTCACTCTCTGCTCCTGCAGACCGGGGTCTCGTCCAGCCCAGCCGCAAGCCGCGTTTCTACTCGCAGAACACCCCGGTTGCTAGTCCCGCCCTAGTCAATGCGCATCTTGCCATCTGCCTTTCCCTGCAGCCCCCGCGGGACCACAGAACACCCCCCTTGGCCCTGGTCGGCCCGCATCTGCTCCCAGATTCGCGCAATGGGGTGCAAGCGAAGAGGAGGCAGTGAGGAACCCGAACAGCACGCAGGAGGGAGCAGGAACAGGCATTCTCATTTTATATGTGCCCCATGGCGCCTTGCCCAGTCGCCGGTCGAGCCCCATCCGATTTAAGCGCCTACGATGGCTAGGGTCGTCTTATTTTCCGGCACACCCTCGTGGCAACAGTGTACTTGTCTTTCCCTCTCCCACTTGCCCTCCCCAAGGTTTCTGCAACCCTATTCTCTCGTTGACGCACATTGTGCATGCGCCAGAGCGGTAAAAAAGAACCAGCAAGAACCAGCGCGGTAATTAGGGGGCGCAGTTTCGGCCGTCCCAGACTTATACGCTACCTTACCTCGGACGGCGACTTCACCCTCTCTGCCGCTGTTATCGAAGCCGCTCACCTACCCGCCCAAGGTCTCTTTTGCCGCACCACAAGCGCCGAGCGCACTTGACGGCCCCCTTACAAGGTTCCGTCCGTGAGGCGAGGCCGGTAGACTTATCTTTGCCGCCCCCGTACAGGCCAGCCCGCACACTCCCCCCTCCCCTGCGTCTGCGGCGGCATCTGGTTCCCTTAGCCCCCCGAGAAGAAACAACCCCGGTGCAACCGTGCGGCCGACCCAATACCTTTCCAACCCTCGTCTCGAATTCGCTTCCTCCTCCCGACTTCCCCTGCTACAACGTGCCCACCACCAGCACCCTCCTTCGCGCCGGACATCCCGTCACCACAGAGACACCTCGTCCTCGGCTGCACTGGCATCCCTAAGCACGACAGCCGTGGCGATCACTTACATCTGCGCCAACTCGTCTACACATGCGGCGGGATACCTTGAGAGCTCGGCTTTCGTAGGTTCACGGAACGTGGAGGAACGTACCGATTACGGGAACTGACAGCGGGAGACATTGTCCCATGTGATGGTTGGGGTTCGGATTGTGTAGCCTCGCTGCTCGCCCTAGTTCGCCGCCCCATCTCTGGCGCGTGCTACTTACCTACTGATCGGTCGGTATGTTGTTCTTTGTTTCTATGCTCGTCGTTCCCCGTGCGTCGCCGGCTGCCCTACCGCGTGATGATGCGAGAGACTTTACTGTCGATTACAGGCGGCTACTCTCGCGCGCCAGACCGGCGTCGGATGGTTCCCCCCCCTGCAATGCAAGCAGCCGACTAATATACAAGCAGGTGGCTCTTGGTAGTCCCGTGATTCAGAAAGACCGAGGACTTATCTAGTCCCCCCGTTGCCCACCATGTCTGCTGCCGGCCTTCATAGTTCCCGGAGCCGTGCTGGTTCAAGCACCGCCACCCATGAGAAAGGAAGGGCCGCCCACATGCACGGCTACGCCATGGCGACGCCAAACAACACCCTTAATGCCACACGCTACTTCGACCCGTGCGCCGCCACGGCGTCCATGTTCCTCTATGCCCAGGGGACCTCGGTAGTGTGCTGCCACTACGACACGCTAGCGATAGAGAGGTGATTCACGCGACACGCAGAGGAGGTGCAGTTACTAGCCATCGACAACCACAGCGACATTGGAGCAGGAAGATTAGTGGTCAGCTACGACGTGGGGCAGACGGCCATTGTGTGGGATCTCTTGACAGGAGACGAGGTCGCCAGGTTTGCGTCGTATGAGAATCTCACATGTGCATCTTGGATGCGAAACGGGAATGTCGCCTTTGGTGAGTGCGACGTGCTACGGCTTCCTGCTGTGAGCGCTTGGCTGACGGGATCCCAGGCAACTCGCAAGGCAATGTGATATTATTCGAGCCCACAACGTCAGAGCACCTCTCCGCGAGGACGATTGATCAGATCGCCATCACGGCCATCTCACCAGCAGCCGACTGCAGGACGTTCGCCATTGGGTACGTTCAAATGGCCGCCCCTCGATATGTGACTTGAGGCTGACACAAAGGTACAGCTACCAAAACGGGTCGCTCTTGATCGCGACTCTTCAGCCAAGGTTCACAATCCTCCACAACCTCACAACATCAAGGGGGCCATCCCCGATCGTGACCCTATCATGGCATGCCTCATCCTCTCGGTCAAAATCGGACATGCTGTCCGTGCAGACGAACGATGGCGACCTCCGTGTTTGGAGCGTGTCCAAGGCTTACAACGCCGATGACCCGGCCAAGATCGTCCGTATTTTGAAGAGGACGGAAAACTACCTGACGGGTCCCAACTGGATGGGCTGGTCCAAGAACGGCCGGATTATTCAACACTCAGAAGCGTGAGTGCCGATGGGAGGCCGAGATGTGATGGATCAAAACGCTAAACATGCACAGTGAAACGATCTCATGGGACGTGCGGACCAAGCACGTAACCTACGATACGATCCCGACTCTCGAGACCATCCGCGGCCTGGCTGTCTACGGCCCTTCCGGCACGCTTTTTACACTTGGAGCTAACAACACGGTCCAGCAATTTGACCTCAACGCGCCAGCCATGTTGGTCCAGAACGTACAACACCCTGCAAATCTGCTCCCACCATCACCCCCTATTTCGCTCGAGGCGGAGGAAAAGAGCCAACCCGGTAATGTATCCGAGTCGGAATCCCAGGTACAAATTACATTCCGCCCAACCGATATGTCCGATCAAGAAGAGGATGGGAGGTCGCCTTTAGCCCGGTATCTGCAAAGCGAGTCGGACACCGAACAATATCGTCCTACCACCCCGGCTTCGAACATCTCCCGGTCAACCGTCTCAATTTCATCATCCACATCCCAAACGGCGGCCCGGCGGTATCCAGCTTCCACCGTGTCGCGGGGTATGACAGAGAACACTTACATCTCGGCCGGCTCGTCGCTTCGTTCGGGCGTCACCCAGCCCCGTGAAAGGAGAGAAAGGGAATCAATGTCGACAACTAGCTCGATTTCGATGGGGAGCTCGCACTACCGCCCCGCCCGCAAGCCATCAAGACTACGCAACGAGGTGCCACGCAGCCCTGAAGAGTCACGGGTCGTCGATTTGTTCAAGTTCACCAAGAGCCGTCTCGCAGATGTGCCATATAAGGCGCCATTCACCAGCGACCACAGCCGCCTGACAAACGATGACCTGCGGCGGCAGATGCTTAGTACCATTTTTGGATGGCACAAGGACATTGACGAATTGGTCCGGGACGAGATGTCCCGTCACCCTCTTGGCTCGACGAACCGCATTCTGCTGGCGAAGTGGCTGGGCGATATCAACACCGACATCATGGCGATGGGGTCCGAGAACATGACCTCGTCAGACTGGATGCTTCTGGCACTGAGCGGCATTGGTGGACAGGCATCCCAGCACAAGCTGGGTCGTGCTTATGTGCAGCGGTTGCTCGAGAGCGGGGATGTCCACGCTGCTGCGACAATCATGGTTGGCATGGGCGACCACAACGATGCGGTCGAGATCTACGTTTCGCATAAGAGGTACATGGAGGCTCTCGTCCTCACATGTCTCTTCTTCCCGGCAGCATGGGAGCGGCAGGAACAGATTGTCAAGAAATGGGGCGAGTGGGCGGTGCAACACGGCCAACAGCAACTGGCTATCCGTTGCTTTGCTTGCACTGGCCGCGAATCGACCGAGCCTTGGTCCTCCCCATCCGCCCAGCAGCTCACTTTCCCCAGCATCACGCAAACGGTTCCCGAGCTGCTCAGCCCTCCGCTCTCGCCTCCGGTTATGAACCACGGGCCGCAGAGGAGTATCGCAAAGAATTCGGCGCTGAAACTGATCACTTCTTTCGACCCGCACGCGAAAAACAGGCTACTCGCAAACATCGACGACGGCAAGACTCCCATCGCCGCTGCAGCGACGCCCATCATGGAAACGGCGCTCTCTCCCGGCGGCGCTGACCCCGCGACTGCCATATTGCGAGGAAATCAGAGCCAGTTCAACACCCCGGCATCTGCTCGCCCTGTGCAAGGATTTGGCCGCCAACGCTTGCCTTCGATCGGTGAAGCCCCTGACTCGGCCCAGCGCGATCTGCTGACTGCCATAACGCGGCAGGAGGGAGACCCTTATGCCAACGCGTTCCAGTCGATGGAAGTTCAGGATACCGCCATCAGAAAGCTCGAGCTCACGAGACCGAATACTGCTAGCCCAAGATTGATGAAGAACACGGGTAAGGGGCACCCGCCCCCGTCACCGTCCCCCGCGGCCGTTGCTGCCTTGATGGAGGGCGGAAAGTACAGGAGGAATGGCTCCCGCAGCCGCATTCCCGAAGGTCTTGATTTGTCCTTGCCCTCCTTCAGGGACTCTCTGCCGGACGACGTCGCTTCACCCGAACCATCGGCGAATTCCTCTGTCCGTTACCACTGGCCGTCGAGGCGGAGAGGCCCTGGGTCTGTTGCCAGCTCTGTGAGCGTCGCCTCGGCAACGTCAAGCGTTGCAAGGAGCCAGCGTGGATACCATGGCAACCAGGGCAAGGGCCTAGACAACTATGACCACAACGTAGACGTCGTGCCGATCAAGAAGCAAGCTCGTGAGAGCAGCCGCGATGGCCGCAATGGCCGAGGTACCAGCCGGTCACGCAAGGACGACCGTGGAAAGTCTCACGACCGCGGGCGGGCTGCGTCCCGGAGCTACACCCCCAAGGGCGGCAAGCGCTCACCGAAATCGCCAGTGCCCATGTCGCCCGAGGATCTGATCAACTTGGCGACGCCGAGGGAGGACTTCGACCAGATGAGCCACGGCGGCGGTAAAGAAATGCTGATTGATATTTCCAACGACGAAATGGAAATGGAACCACCGAGCCAGCCGAGCACGGTAAGGAAAGTCGGATACGCCAACCGAGACGGCTCCCGGGTGAGGGCTTCGAGCCGCACCGCCAGCCGGAACGGCCGCAGCTTGAGCCGCGCGCGCAGCCCCGACAAGCGCCATGTCCCGCCAGCACTGGACCTCCGTGGTCGCTCCGTATCCCGTGGCCCGCCGTCGAACAGGTCGCCATCCTCGCCGCAGCCCATGTCGGCGAATCTGCAGCAGCATTACTACGGGTCGGATGATGAGGAGGACTACAGGAAGGCGCTCGAGGACCAGGAGAGGTTCCGCCTCAGAAACAACCGGAGCACGAGCAGGGTCAGGGGAGAGGTTCCTGCCTCGCCCATGTCGGTTCGATCGACCGCATGGTCCACCCGCGAGGCACCCAGGGAGAAGGAGAAGTCGGATCTTCGGCGGAACACATCACACGCCGGAACGGAGACCTCTTCGCGCCGCAAGATTCCTGCTCCGTTGCAGACCCCGGCGCCTATGCAGCTTGTTACTGACAGCTCGGGCGATCTGAGGGTCATCAAGGATGAGAGACAGCTGAAGAAGGAGGCGGCCGCCCGTGAGCTCGAGGCGCGCCGCAAGTCCCTCGCAACGAGACCCTCGGCGCCGCCGATCATGCATCCTGACGAGATCACCCCCGCCCCGCTCACAGGTACGCCGCTGCCGTCGCTTATGGAGCTTCCGAGCACGACGTATGTGCCGCCGAAGAAGGAGGACCTCCCATTCCGCAGCGCGAGCGTGGACCCCAGCGCCGGGAGGAGCATGTATGCGAACCGAAACAGGCCGGCCATTGGGCTTCCGGCAACGCCTAGGGCGATGCGGCTGGTCATGGACTCGGAGTCGAGCGCCAGGAACAACGTCCCCGTCCCCCCGATTCCGGCCACCTTCGCGCAAGCCTCGCCTGCCATGCCGCCACAACCGCAGCAGGAATCGCCAAGCAGGCGTTCCCCGGATCGTGTGGAAGAGAAGCGGGAGGAGAAAAAGGCCGACGACATCCCTCTGCTACTCTCGTCGTCTGTGTACACGCCGCCTCCGCCAGCCCATTCCAGGATCGCAGCCCAGATCGGCAGGTCCATGTCTGCTCCCCCCCAAGACCTGGTTCAACCGCAGGGCCATTCCAGGCGGCCCTCGGCCGTGAACTCGATGTCCATGGGGCGGAGGCCATCCCATGATGCCAACGCTTTCCCCACCCGGAGGCCATCTCACGACGCCAATGCATTCCCGGCCCGCAGGCCGTCGCATGATGCCAACATCCCACCCCCGCCTCCGCCGCCGGTCCCGCCCATGCTCAAGGAGCTGCAGCACCTCGCCCAGCCGCCCCCGCCCCCGCCGGCTCCCCTCCCTCACGCCGGCGGCGCCAACCCGGTCGTCTACGGCGGCAGCTCGGGCATGATCGAGATCGTCATGGACGACGATCAGCAGCAATCCCAGCAGCAGCCGCAGCAACTCCAACAACAGCTCCAACAACAATTATACCCGCAACAATACCAACCCCAGCAGCAACAGCAACAGCAGCACCAGCAACCCCCTCCACCGCCGCCGCCGCCCATCCCGTCGGCGATCCCGGTCAGCGAGGCCACGGTGCCCATCATCTCGACGCCCAACCCGCGCAACGGGCACAACCGCGGCCGCAGCAGCGTCGACAACAGCATCGCGGGGCGCATCTCGCGCGCGACGGAGCGCATGCGCTCGGCCAGCCGCAGCCGGGGCACGCCGTCGATCAAGTCGCCCGAGTTGGTGGGCGGGGCGCCGTACGAGAGCGTGCCGCCGCCGCCGCCGCCGTCCCACCCGCCCGTCAGCATGGGCATGAATTACCGCGTCCAGAACCAGGTCGTGTACCAGCAGGTCCAGGCGCAGGTGGCGCAGCAGGAGGGCCGAAACGAATACCGCACGGGGCTGCATCAGAGTGAGATGATTTAGATGGCTGGTGGTGACAAGCGCCCATACCTAGAGGAAATAAATGGTTGGGCTCGACATCTGTTTACCTACATACACACATACACACAACCGCATACAACACCCACAACGCAACGCGTACTCACACCCCCGGGTCGCCCCCGCCCATGATGGACGATCAACGGAAAGATGGGATATGAGATACACCACCGGCCCGGAAGAAGCAGGATATCACGGATTGATGGCCGAAGGAAGGCTAATGGAGACGGACGCCACAACGAAGGGAGCAGGGCATACATTTCTTCACGCCCTCCTCCCTCGCGTCATGTTGTTTGGCGGATTTTCGGTTTGCATGTCGCATTTTGCATTTGATTTCCAATACTTATACGTTTTTTTCTCATTTCTTTTTCATCGTTTCGGGATACCTTTCATCTCCCTTCTCATGACTTATGACAACTCGGCTGGGCTGGTGGTTGGACGGATGGGTGGACCTCTCTGTTCTCTGTCGGAGCGACGGGGATGGACGGACGGTAGGAAGGCGGGAAGCAGGACAAGGAGGCAATGGAATACCAGATTGGATATAGGGGGGAAGTGCGTGATGGATGGATACCTCGGCCACTGGCAGGAAGGAGGAGGAGGGGCGGGAAAAGGCAACAAAAGCTGGTGGGTGGACGGATGGACGGGTTCAACTGGGTTGAGCGGGTGTGGGATACATTGTTGCCTCGCGGCACTGTGTTGGATGGTGTTTTCGTTTCGATGGGGGAGATTTGCATTGCTGGATTTGTAATGGGTGATTAGTAGCAGTTGCAGTACCAGAAGTTGATATTGTTTGTTTACATGGTATGGTGCCTTGTTATGTTTTGGTGTGTTGTGTTGCTGGTTGTCATTCAGGGGTTGTAACTGGTGTGGGCTGACTGATATCACGAATTCCTCAACCCTGGCGGGTTCGAGTTTGGGCTTTGAGACTGCATCTGGATGGCCACCAACCGCCTCCATAACCTTTTCGTCCTTTCGGAATGGAAGAGAACGCATTTGACGGGCGATGGCAATCATTTAAGGTCATTGTTGATAAATAACAAAGTGGCAAAAAAATGACAAAAATTGGAGTCGACATCCCCATCTCGCCGCTCTACCCCAAGCCCCCAGCGATCGTGATCCAGCGCGCCATCTGACGGTGAAGATGCCTCTGCAGAGTGAGACCTCCCTCAAGTGTCATCTTCATTGCTTAGGGCCACGCGCAGCGATCGCAGGTTACCCGTGCGAGTGGGTGGCCACCGCGAGATTCGTGCTGGGCGCCGCTGGGGGGTTCTTATGGGAATGGAGTAGAGACTGCGAGAAAATCGAGTGCCTCCGAAACCAAATTGACCACTACAGTCGGAATTTTGGCGCCCGAAATTTAATACATATACCCTGGACACGCTTGGGCCGCAGCGCAATTGGGGGTTATACCAGGGTTAGGGTGGTATCGATAACGAACTTCATGTTGCGACTCGGCGCTTTCCCTTGGGCGCGTTCGTTGTTTCGACTTCAACATTGCGCATCCCAGCTCTTCGACCAGCGATTGCGGAATTCTCGACGGGAGATATGGCACAATTCTTTCCCGCCGAACAATGAGTCGACTAAACAAACGAACGAGCAACCGAGAAAGGTGACACGACGGCACAGCTCAGCACCGCAACGAGCATCACCGTCCTAATTGCGACCAAGTCAACCCCTAACATCAAGAACCACCACTACAACCCCAACCGGCACAATGCTCACCACCGCCCCCCACCTCTACATCCGCCGCCCCTCCCCAACAACCGCCGAATTCACAGTCACCACCTGCCCGCCCCGGACCATCCCCCTCCGCCTCCTCCTGCTCACCATCCACCTCCTCCGCCTCCTCATCGTCTCCGCCGCCCTCCTAACACTCTACACCCGCTTCGACCCCCTCCCCCCGACCACCACCGAACAACAACAAGAACAACAACACGAACCCCTCCTCACCCTGCTCCTAGCAGGCGACATCGCCCTCTTCCTGCGCGCCGCGCTCTCCACGGCCCAGCTCTCGCAAGCGGGCACCACACTCGCGGCCGCGGCCGCCCCCCTCCCCGACTGGGCGCTGGCGGCGGCAGCCGCGGGCGCGGTGTACGCGGCGGCGCGCACGCGGCTGCACACGACCGAGTCGGTGCTGGTGCTGCGCGGGCTGGGGATCCAGACGTGCACGTCCGGATCGGGGTCGGGGTCGGGGTCGGGGTCTGGGTCTGGGTTTAAGGGGGGTGGTGGTGCGGGCGGGGCAGCGAAGTGGGGATGGGGGCGGCAGACGCGGTTTATCCCGACGGAGAAGATACGGGATGTGTTGATCAATGAGGCGTTTCGGGGGTTTGAGGTGCGGTATTATTTGGTGGTGGTCGTGGAGGGGGAGGAGGATGTGGTGGTGCTGTTTCCGGGGCTGTTGCCGAGGAGGAAGATTGTGGAGGCCGTTTGGAGGGGGATTAGGGCGTGTTTGGTTGAGGGGGAGGTGGGAGGGAAGGGGTGATTGTTTTACGATTTGTTTTATTTTTGAACTTGGAGCTGTGAGTTGGGATTGGAATGAATCGGAATGGTTGGGTGAGTGGTTTGGGGTGGTTTATTCGTCTACGCTGTCGTCCACCACGCTGCTGCTCCCAGCCTTGTTCGCCTTGATGACGCTACGCCAGTTCTTGGTCTTGGCCAGCTCCTCCGCGCTCGCGAACCCCTTTCTCTGCGCCCACTTGTCGTTGACCTCTTCCGGCGACGCTAGCAGTCGCTTCTTGAGCACGGGAACATACGTCCCCGCCGCCCTGGCCGTGTCACCGCCCTCGTACACCCGCTGGCTGCTGTTTGGCTTCTCCGGCGCGCCCGACTCGGCCAGCCTTCGACTGAGGTCGGGCTTCCGCGCCACCGAATCCAGCAACCGACTTGCCAGCAGCTCGTCCATCCTGCGTTCGCGCCAGTACTCCCACAGGCCATCCACCAGCCCGCCCGGCCCGTGGAGGTGCGACGGTTTGTCCTCGCCCAGCCAGATCCAGTCCATTGCGTCCTGCATGGCGGTGTTGCCCTCCGCGTTGGGATCGTGCACGTCGAGCGCCGCCTGCTCGGCATCGTCGACCTTGGGGAAGACGCAGTCCCACAGTACGAGGGGCACCTCCTCGGCCATGGCGTAATTCGGCTTGCGCGGATTCTTCTCGACATCCAGCAAGTCCGTTACCAGAGACGGCTTTTCGAGCCCCTGCCCAACGAGGAATAGGATGGCGATCATGTGCCGGATCTGGTGCCACAGGAAGGCGGAGCCGCGGACGTGGAAGTAGTACACCTTGGGGTACTTGGTCCCGTCTTTTAAGCCCTCCGACCTGAAGCCCTGCTGGGCCAGGTAAGGCAGCGCCGAACCCGCGTCTTCCACTTCCACAATATCCACCTCAAACATCCTCCGCTTGAAATTCGAGATCTGCTTGACCCCATCGACCTTGCAGAAATTTCGGAAGTCATGGACACCCTCAAACAACTTGGCCGCCTCCCGCATAGCGTCAATATCAAGCCATCCCTCATTCCCCTTCTTCCCCTCCGGATCCATCGAGGCAGGTAGCGGCGGAAAAGCGGGCTGGGTAAAGAAATACCGGTACTGGCGCTCCCGGCACGAAAACCGCGCCGAGAAATCCTCCGGCAGCGTCGGTGCCCACGCGAGCACCCTGATATCCGGCGGCAGCAACCTGTTCAGCACCCTCGGATAATTAATCTCATCCGCCACCGGATCCCACGCCGGCTTGCCACCACCATTTCCATCCCCATTTCCATCCCCATCCCCCTCCCCGCCTTCATCACCACCCTCCCCCATCACCACATCCCCCCCCTCCCCTACAATCCCCCCCTCCACCTCCTTCTCCACAACCACCGGCCGATTACTCCTCACCCGAATCCCCACCACCTGCCCGAACGCGCTCACCCCGCGGTCCGTGCGCCCGCACTTGGAGTACTCCCAGGGCGCGAAGTCGACGCGGGCCGGGTCGTCGGGCCAGATCAGGCAGCTCTTGGCCAGCGCCCGCCACAGCTCCTCCTCGACCGTCGACACGGCCACGCCGGCCTGGTACTCGAAGCCGCCGTAGCGCTTGCCGAGGTAGGCGAGCTTGAGCGCGACGAGGCGGGTGGAGTAGCGGGAGGGGTCGAGCTTGGAGGGCTTTTTCTTCTTTTTTTCTGGAGGGGGGGTGGTGGTGGTGGTGTCTCCTTTTGGGGTGGGGGTGGGTTTGGGCTTGGTTCTGGTTTGGGAGGGGGGTTGTTGTGTCGTTGGCGGGAGTGGTCCTGAGGTTGTTGGTGTTGTTGTTGTTGTTGTAGATGGTGGTGGGTTTGGGTTTGCGCCGGTCTTCGTCTGGGCCTCGAGTTGCTGTTCTAGCTCCTTGACGCGCTCGAGAAGGCGGTCCTTGGACCAGTCCTGGTAGTTGAGATCGGCCATTTTGGGTGAGGGTGAAGATGAGTTTGAAGATGAGGTTGAAATTAAGGCGCGGTAGCCAAGTGTGTGTGGAAATGAATGAGTTGCACCTGAAAATGATGGCAACAGCAACGCAACCACTAAACGGCCTTGCGCGTGGATGAGGGCCTTCCGAGCGCGGTGCGTAGTGTTCATAGGGAGGGCCGTCACAAAACGGTCCCCTTTTCACCCTCAAACTCAGAAAACTGTCATGAGTCTCATGCGCCCCTTCAGGTGGCCGACAGGTGAAAGCGACTGGAATTCCAGCGGTTGATGCCCCCCCGCAAAGCTGGACAAATTTTGGCGGGTCTCGGTCTTGGCGTCGCGATAAGCTTTGGGGGGTTGTTGATAAGGACGATGCTTCAATACTGTATGTAATATCAAGGAACCCATTGAAGTCAAGACACTCACCCTGTCTCGTCAAAGGCATGATGGAAGAACACACAATTACAGTCCTACTGCTAGGGGATGAGAGATGTGGGAAATCGACTTTTCTCTCGTCAGTATTCTAAACATGAGTTCCAAAATAGCGACCCAACATGCTCGAGAAACCGTTCTGGCTAACCCAGGCCATGAAACACAGACGAATAAGCCAGGGCCGCCAGAACCTTCAAGGGAAAGCTCCCATCACCCTCCTCAGAGATATCGACCAGCCGTTCATTTTTGAGATCCGTTCCCGCAAAGGCCAGTATCGCTTCGAGTTTTACGATACCAGCAGCCCCGAGAGCTGGAGACTCCTCCGGCCGGACCTCGTCATCGTCTGCTATGACATAAGCCAGCGGCTCAGCCTCATCAACCTCCAGCGGGTGGTATGCTCCCCTTGATCCGAACCCCCTTTGAGCCCAAGGTTCCTGACAATACCCCCCCAGTGGATAAAAGAAGTCCGGTCGGTATTCCCGTCAAGCGACGTCCTCCCAGTGCTGGTGCTCGGCCTCAAGCGGGACCTGCGATCCGAGGACGACCCGAACGGCATCATCTACCCGCAGGAGGGATACCAGGCGGCGCAGGCAATGCGTGTTGACAAATACATCGAGTGCTCGGCGGTGACGGGGGAATTGATGACCGAGGCCTTTGACGACATTTGCAGCACCGCCGTCCAGACCACAACCGCAGACGGAGGGCAGAGCGAGGGCGGCTGCATAATTATGTAAGCGGATGTGACAACGGGACCGCTGACTGGGGGACGGGGTGGCGACTGCATGCATGTGCCTCGTTCGGTCGCTCAGTAGCCGTTCTCGACCGTTGGCACAGCATCGGCGTCCATTTCGTCGGCCTCTTCACCGCCCTCGTCCGCCTCGGCGCTTCCTAGTACTTCTGCGATGATGTCGACAATCTTGTTTTGATTGTCATCGTCAAACCGCTCTTCCATATCCTCGATTGCCGTGCTCAAAAGCGCAGTAGATGAGGGGCGAATGTTGAGGATGGAGAGCAGCTCGCCCTTGGTCAGTTCGCTGGGCAGGTTGGCCTCGCGGAGCTTCTCGAGCAGGAGGGATATGGTTGCCGGGCTGTATGTCTGTGTTTCTTCTTGCTTTTCCAGCGGGCTAGGCTTTCCGCTGAGATATTTAGCGACCTATTCCTTGTTCGTTAGCTCGGCGTCTGAGGGAATGATCATTGCTCATTGCTTGTGAGAACCAACCTCTGTCATGGCTTGGTGAGCATTGGCAGGCACTCGCCGGTTTTGTGCCTTATTCCGCTTGCGCTGGTCGACCAGGTGCTGGTAAACCTCGTAATTGGAGAGAAGCGCGTTTTGTGACTCGAGAATCTTCATCTTGTCTTTGCTGATGGGTTCACTTCCAGAAGGATTCTGACGGGGATGCTGAAATTCAGACTGCGGGGGTTGAGCGAGGCTCTGCAGAGACCGGCCAGCTGCACCGGGCACAACAACAAAAGTTGCACGGTAGTTTAGGTAGACAAGCAAATTATTACACAGCTTTCCTGATCGCCACAGCCTTCGTATGACAACCTATGTATATCGCCGTGATTGATTGTGTGGCACGGGCTGCTGCTGTGATGATGCACTAACGTGGGCAACCAACCCAAAAGCTCGCTGTGTCAGAAGAAAACGCGGTAAGGCGTGAGCGATCGCTCAAGCCGACCGTTGGAGCCGGCTCCGAGACATGGGAGCTGATCTGGTGCATCTGCAGGGCACGTCCCAATTGAGCGATGCAAGCCAATCATCCAATGCAGAATTGCCCCTCCGAAAAATTCTCGCATCATCATTGCCTCGCACGCCTGAACGTGAGGTACGTACCGACCTGGGGTGTGCTTTCCCCGGCCGGCCAACGTCAAGAACCTGGAACCACGAGGCGAGAACTGGATCACAACCCGCAAAAGAGAGAAATTTTTTGTTTTAATTCCTAGCAGCCCCGCGGTCAACTGTTCCACACCGCGGGACCGATCTTACCCACATCCCAAACACATTGCCGCATTGAACGGCATTCCCACTTGGTCAACTTTGACTCGACTCAAGATGATTCCCTTGTGATTTCCCTTTCATCTCCCCTCTCTCTCCTCTCCCATTTGATACTTTCTTTCTTCCCACTGCTCTGAGCTCTTATTCCCTCTTCCCTGCTCCTCACCGCCCGGCCACACCTAGCCGTGCTCGGCCCCTCTTCAATCTCAGTTGCCCCAGTACCCTCGGCAATTTTCTATTCTTCGCGACCGACTTCCGGTGTGAGGCATCTGTGCCTGTTGATTGTCCTGTTTACTCCCCTGTTCAACATCGGGAAACGACCTGGAACAGCAACATCATCAAAGAGCCTCATCGAGTGCTGCTTCACCAGTGCCGGCATCGGTCGTGCGGTGTGATCGAGGCTCCGACTCTCGCCTGCACACCTTGCATCGGACGCCTGTTCCGCTGCTGCACCCCAACCTTTCTCAAACACGGATTGCCTGCCGCCACCCTTCCTTCTCCGATTCTGCTCCGCTACTTTATTCCTCAATCGCGTCATTCAATTCGGCCCAGCCTGGTCATTCCGATTGACTCAATTGAACCGCCATCATGGTCCGAAACATTGTGGTCCTCGGCGGTAACTCGCATCCCGCCCTCGTGGAAAGCGTGTGCAACATCCTGGCTCTGCCCGCGTGCAACCGTATCCTCACCAAATTCTCATCTGGAGAGAGCCGCTGCGAGATCCAGGACTCGGTTCGTGGCAAAGATGTCTACATCATCCAGACTGGTTTCGGTGGCAATGGCAGCAAGCTCAACGACCACTTCATGGATCTGTGCATCATGATCTCGGCGTGCAAGACGGGCTCAGCCCGGAGGGTCACGGCAGTCCTGCCCTTGTTCCCCTACTCGAGGCAACCCGACCTCCCGTACAAGAAGACCGGCGCTCCCCTTTTCAAGGCACCCTCCGACAACGGCAAAAAGGACTACACCTTTGACAGCGTGCCGGCGACACCTGCCCCTGGTGTTCCCCGGAGTGCCGGGTTCGTCAATGGCACCGACATCACAAACCGGCTCACCAAGACGACGTCATTGCCCAACGGAACCAACGGGATCAACGGGACTAATGGGATCAACGGGACCGGTGCCATGTCCCCTGTCAAACAGACCAACGGCGACGCCTTTTTCGGTGCCAACGGCCAGAGTATCGCAAGCCCTGTGTCGGGTGCCATTGGCAGTTACACGACACACGACTACGAGAACGTGTCCCACGTCGGCGCATTCCAAGCGAAGCCCGGGTATAAGCAGTGGGTGGCACAGGCAGGAACCCTGGTGGCCAACCTCTTGACCTGTGCTGGCGCTGATCATGGTATGTCCCCCCCGGGTCTCGTGGGCCCAGCCGTGGCTGAGAGTCTGGGCTCGTATTGGCGAGAAATCTTAGCCCCTCGCTCCTCTGGATGTATCGCTAACATGAGTTGCAGTAATCACCATGGACCTGCACGACCCTCAAGGTATGTGGAACAGAAAATTGTGGCTTCGCGTCCACCACGTGGCAAAGCGGCGGCTCTGTTTTCCCGCGCCTCATCAACCACTCCTCGGAGTTTTCTTTGGTGTAAATGCGTTGTAGGTGCAAGAGGATACTGACCGGCTTCCAGTCCAAGGATTCTTCGACGTCCCCGTCGACAACCTGTACGGCAGACCTCTGCTCAAGCGGTACATCCAGACGCACATCCCCAACTACAAGGATGCCGTCATCATCAGCCCTGACGCCGGCGGTGCGAAGCGTGCGACGGCAATTGCAGACGGCATGGGCATCGAGTTTGCCCTCATCCACAAGGTAACATCTCTCTGTGTCTCCCCTCTCAGCCACTTACCAACCCTCGCTGCAGGAACGCCGCCCCACCAAGATCACGGACAGGCAAAACGCGAGTATGATGCTCGTCGGTAATGTAGCAGACCGGGTCTGTATCCTCATCGACGACCTCTTGGACACGGGCAACACCATCACCCGGGCCGCCAAGCTCCTCAAGAAGGAGGGTGCCACCAAAATCTACGCTCTCCTCACCCACGGTGTCTTCAGCGGAGACGCCATCAGCCGCATCAAGGCATCGGCCATCGACAAGTTGGTCGTGACCAATTCGGTTCCGCAAAACGAGCACAAGGCGCTGCTCGGGCCCAAGCTTGACATCTTGGACATCTCGCCCATCTTCGCTGAGGCCATCCGACGTGTCCACCACGGTGAATCGATCAGTGTGCTTTTCAACTACGACTAACCGCATGAACCTGCGGGCTATGAAAAAAAAGAAAGAGAAGTGTGCATATCGAACACACGGCATCTGGCGTTGCTTCCAGCCCATCTTTCGTAGGTGTGGCCCTTTACCCCTTGGACAGTATACAGAAAGACATTGCATTGGTGGTCACAGTGGAATGTCCGTCTTTGGGGCATTCGTTCGTACAGACACTCTCCTTCGCAGCAAGGGTCTCTCTTCCGGCGTTCGGGGTGCACTTCTTCTTTTCTCTCTTCATCTTGTCGGACTCTCATATTCGGGGTAGAAGACAGGCCGGGAGTGGTCACCGGCCTAATACCTAGACAGCCATGCAGAGAATGCATGCGCACACTCATGTCCCATCGAGGATGCTGTGGTGATGTAGTGGTCTGGCTGTGTCGTCGCCGTCTCTTGCCACTCACTAACAGTGAAGCTGGGTCTCGTGCGGCCCCTGTGCTCGCGCTTTTGGAACAAGGAATGCCCGACACGAGGACATGACTGCGCATCTGCCCTTATTTACCCTACGGACGCCGGTTGTTCGGAAGCGACACGGCAGGTCCTATGTAGCCTGGCAAGCTATCCGCATCTTCTTGGCGTCCTCATTCCCTGTACAGGCAAAAGATAGCCAGAGGCATTGGGCGGACGGTGTTATATTCCTGTGTTAACGGAATACCAACATGCATGTTGAAATACAAGTCCAATGACCGGTTATGTCCCGTTCTTGTTTACTGTTCGGCAAAGGACCCATGCAGATCCGAGACCCGGAGCCGATGGAGGGGTCAGCTGCCCCGGTAATCCGGCTTGGCATTGGCTTGGGACCCCGGAATGACGTCCTCCCTTGAACGGATCACTCATCTGGGTTCCGTTCTCTGGCTGCGCTGGCTTATGGAAGAGTGGAAGAGTGTTTTTGGGGAAAATATCAATTGGCTATCATATTTTCCGGATCAGTAGTAGTTTCCCTGGGCATACATATGAAGTTATAATCGAGTCAGTTGATGGGTTATAAGATGAGTGGCTCGGGCCTTCGGAGTTGGGCCGTAAGAGCCAGGGTTGTTGAAAAAAAAAAAACAGAAATTGAGATTACCATCCAGAAAGCGCCACGCTCAATGGAAGATTTTACACCAGGGTTCCTCCTATATCTTCCCGAGATACCATGATAACTATTCTGCGGAAACACTGCCAGTTCTCTCCCGTTACGTGCCGAAGTGATCAGTCGAAACAAGCTTCCCTGTGACAAATCTCACTGGCTCTTTCCGGACGGTTATCCGGCACTCGACTTACACACACATGCACACACCCCGGCCACTGATAACCCGTTTTGAGTCTCCTTAAAACCCCGCCGCACCACCAGGAAACCAACCATCCCTACGCCGCACTCACAACCAACGTCATAAGCTTGTCGTGAGAGCGAGGGGTATCGAAGAGGCTTTTCTTCTCAAAGACAGCACAGCCCATATTGTAGCAACTCAACCCGTTACCAGCGCGACGACTAACCCAACAAAACACACACGAACTGGTATCACCATCCCCTTCCCCCTTTTTTCACTTCCCCATCTACACCACCAACCCACCCACCACTCACCCACCAACACACCACCCACCTCGCACTCCCACAAACACACCACCACCACACCACAGCCCACGATGGCGGGCCCTCCAACCCCGACCATCATCACCACCCCCTCCCCCCCTCCACCCACACAACAACAACAACCACCTCCCCCCTCACAACCACCCCCCCAACAAACAAGATCCCCAACCCCAGCCCCCACATCACCAACAACCACCCCCCGCCGCCCCGCCTTCCCCCGCCAAATAACAGCCACCTCCACCCGCTCCTTCCTCGCCCTCAACTCCTCCGGCTACGAGACCCCCATGGACGACGGCGGCGGCGGCGTGCTCGGCGGCGGCAGCTGGCCGTGGGCTGTTACGAATACCATGTCCGCGCCGAGCGTGCCGGGGTCTAAAATCAATGGAGGGAGGGGCAGGTCGCCGGGGGTGACGCTGCAGTTGCCTGGTGGGGGTGGGCATGGGTTGGGGAGGAGGGCGAGGACGGATTTTGGGGGGTTTAGGGATGGTGGTGGTTTTGGTGGTGGTGGGGGGAGTGGGGTGGGTTCGCCGACGGAGAGTCTGAATGGGGTGGTGATGAGGGCGAGTAGGGGGTTGGGCGGGAGGAAGGTCGGGGTGAGGGAGAGGATTGGGTGCTTTCAGTGGACGTGGTTTACTATGACTATGGTGGGTTTTGCGTTTTCTTTTTTTGCTTGCTAAGGGGGAAGGGGTGTTTAGGGGAGGGGGTGGGTGTTATTCTGGGGGAGGGGGAGGCTTGTTATTCTGGGGGAGGCAAGTGTGGATGTTCGATGGTGATATTAACGATGTGCGTGTGAATAGGCTACGGGAGGCATCGCCAACGTCTTGCATTCAAGTGCGTTTCCACATCCCTTTGCTGTGAGCAGCGGGCTAACCTTGGCGTAGTACCATACCAGTCACAATGGTTGACTGGAATTGGCATGGCCTTTTTCTTCCTCAACCTCTGCCTATTCATCATGAACTGCATCCTCATCTCGTTGCGGTTTTACTGGCGCCCCGGGAGCCTCGTAGACTCGTTTAACGACCAGTACGAGAGTTTGTTTATCTCGTCCATTGTGAGTAGACTTCCCGGCATAGACACCCCCTGAGCATCAACCACTAACACCACCCAAGATCGTTTCGTAAGTCACCCATAGCGTCAACCGCCTGGAACCGGCTGCTCATACACCCCGGCCACAGAATAGCCACCATCTTCATTACCATCACCCAGTATGGCATCCCTTACACAGGCCCCTGGCTTCTGAGCGTCATCGAAGCCCTCTTCTGGGTCTACATCGGCGTGAGCACCCTCGTCAGCGCCAGCCTGTACCTCACCCTCTGGTCCACGCAGTAAGCCCCCCCCCTTTCCCACAAGCACCCCAACCGCACCCACCACAACCACAACAACTAACACCCCCCTCCCCCAATTAAAAAGAGTCTTCCCCATCCACACCATGACCCCCGTCTGGGTCTTCCCGGCCTACCCGCTCCTCCTCTCGGCGCCCTTCGGCGGCAACCTGGTGTCGGCCGCCAGCAAGGCCGGCCGGCTGGACGGCATCAACACGGTCCCCGTGGCGCTGGCGGCCGTCACGGTGCAGGGCACGGGCTTCCTCATCAGCTTCATGATCTGCGCCGCCTTCCTGTACCGCCTCATGACCCAGAAGCTGCCGCGCGACCACCAGCGCCCCGGTGTGTTCATCTCCATCGGACCGAGCGGCTTCACTTGCGCCGGTTTAGGTATGTCCTCCCCCTTTTTCAAGTCAGGAGAAATGGTTTGGCCAACAACAACAAACTAACATCCCCCCCTTTTCCCCTTGAACAGTACAGCTAGGCTCGCAAACGGCCGCCATCTTCCCGCCGGGCTTCGCGGGCACGCAGCACGCGGCCGACATCCTGCGGCTGCTGTCCTACATGGCGGGGCTCTGGCTGTGGGGGCTGAGCATCTGGTTCTTCCTCGTCTCGGTCGGGTCGCTGTGGAAGTACCTGCGGCCCGAGAGCAAGGGCAAGCTGCGCTTCCAGATGACGTGGTTCTCGTTTGTGTTCCCCAACACGGCGCTCGTGAGTTGCTTTCTTGGTTGTTTCTTGCTGTTTTAAACTTGGTTGCTCGTCCGGCGAGTGAGTGAGTGAGTGAGTGATGCTGATGGTGTTGGATGCCCGCGCAGGTGACGGCTACGGAGGCGCTCGGCGGCGCGTTTGACAGCCCCGGTCTCAAGATCTTTGGGTGCGTGCTGGCGGCGTTTTTGGTGTTGGTGTGGATCTTGGTCTTCACGGAGATGCTGCGGTGTTTGTGGAAAAGAGAGTTGTAAGTTGCGTCCTTTTCATTCCCCTTCCCACCACTGCTCCCCTAGGCGCTGCAAGGCAGCGAGACAGAGAAGAGGAACACCGGGAACAGATCTACTAGAGTCAGATTTGACTAACATGGAAACCAGGCTTTGGCCCAAGGACGATGAGTAGAAGTCTGTCATAGACAAAAGAACTGGGATTGGTGGTAAAACCCTGGAGGATATTTTTCGAAAAATGAAGCGTCGATCTCCTTGAATATACGATACGGCAGAGTTAGAGGATTGGTGAAGGGCATCGGTGTTCGAGTAAGCATTTCTGAGGCGTTGTTTTCGGTAGTACACGTCGGGGCACACTGGTTCCATGAGGCAGCGGATAGATATACCCCCGGATTCACATAATAAGGAGGACACAGGCACTCGATCGTCTTCCCGTAATTACAGCGACATGAAATAGAGGTGCTTTGCAATTCGCTCGTTGCCGTGAGAGGTCTAAAATTTGAAATGTTGCCCCGTTTTCCTTAGCCGCGAGGGAGAGATATCCATTCCCTTTCCGCTCTGGCCGCCTTTTGGATCCCCCGCTTGTACCATTATGATCAGGCAAGATACCGTCAAATTTAACGCCGTAGTTTTCGTAAAACCTCGAGCTGTATGTGCGTCCCTTTCCATTAATTCCTAACAGTTTAGAGTGGGCCACACCGTGGTGTTCTGGCACACAACCCTCTCTGCGCGTCATCGCAAGATGGGTGGTTACCCTTGCTTGGCCGCCCTACTTGGCCAGCCAAGGGAACTTCTTCTTGGTCGATTCCCCCACGCCGCCAGTTGAAGGCTCAACCTGCAGGCTGCGCTGGTAGATTTCCTGCGTTTCAGTCAGCAACAGCACGTAAAACAAAAATCTTGGCCGAGAGGGAACCCACCTCGTCATCATTCGCCATCCGACAATCCAGGATCAACTCCTTGCAGGCATCGTGTCGTTGCAAGTTCGGATATGGCTGCCCCTGACTCTTCATGATCGGCAGCAGCACCTCCCCAAGCACCTCAAACTTCTTCCAGTTGATTCGGTCCCCGTTGGGCCCCACAAACGTCTTGCTGCCCTCCTCGGCCGAGACCAGATCACGCCTGTGCAGCGGCATGAAGGGGATGCGCGGCAGCGACGAGTTTTCCCACGCGAGGCGGTAAGCAAAATGGCTCTTTTGCGTGCCCATCAGCAACACCAGCCCGGCAAACCGCTTCTGCACTTCCGGCGAGACCGCGGCACGCGTCTGGGCGAGCCGGTGGATCGCGGTGCCGTTGATGCCTGCCAGCACGGCGGCCAAACCGTTGTAGTTGTTCATCTGGCGCAGCTTTTGGGCGACGACCATGAATTTCTCGAGGCAAGGGGCGCGGTGCTTTGCCTTGTCGCGTATGAGAATCATGTTGCAGACCCAATGGGCGACGTGGTTAAAGTGCGAGACCATGCGGTTGACGTTCTTGAGGTTACGGCACTTCTCCTTCTGGTCGTGCGACAAGCTGACGTGTCGTACCTTGTCGCGGATACGGATCGAGCTGAACATGACCCAGTCTATCCGCGTCAATTCGTCTGCGATGTCCTCGACATCGAGCTCCATAAACATGTGGTACCTGAATTTGTTGAGGGGAAGTATGGGCGATGGTACCAGCGTGGCTGCCTCGCATTCGTAGTCTTCGACCGAATGGAAATGGAGCCGTGCCGGGCCCCGGGCGCCGCGGCCCTCCAAAGCGGACAAGTCGGAGCTTTGTGACGGGCGCCGTTGGCTGGGAACACCCGAATCATCCAGCTGCAAGGAGCTCATCGACTCTGCGATCCCGCTGCGTCTCTGACCTGCACCTTCTTTGCCCTCGTTTTCATCTGCCGGGTCTGATTTCGCCCAGCCTGTATCGTCGTCCAGGGTGACCTTGTGGTCAAGATGCACTCTCATCTGCTGTGCGGCTGCGACGAAGACCGGCTCCATCGACAGCTGCTGGATCAGCTCCTCCAAACTCCTCCTCGTTGCCGACCTGGCAAAGTCCCCGGGGTACAGTGATAGCCATTTCGCCACCACTTCGATTGTTCGCATTTGCGTCTCTATTTTGATTAGATATTCCACCGCCCGGTCGACCCGCAGGCGGCCCAGCCGTGCGCGGATGGCCGCGAGCAGCTCGTACGGTGCGGCAAATTTCCGGTACAGGCAGAGGAAGACGTCGGCAAAGTTCTGGTCTGCTTTCGACATCTTCGGGGCAAGAAGCCTGTCGACAAGGTCGTCAAAGCTCACACCCGTCACCTTGGCCGGCCTGTCAAAGCCGTCCTCGCTCCGCCGCAGGATCGGAATGTCTTCCGAGTACTGGTAAGACTCCCCGTCGGATTCGTCAACATCGAGGAAGGACTCCCCCCCGCTGTCCAGGCGAATGCCCGGGGTCCGCAGCATGCTCGACACGGTCTGTTGCTTGCCGTCCTCGGGAATGGCGCTGCTGGGGTTCAGGTTGCTGCTGGAAGCGATGCTCTGATAATCCAATCTCGGAGATCTCGACGGCGGACCTCTGTGACCTTCGTTGGGAGGCTGCGAAAAGCCCCGCAGAAGCGAGAAGTCGGAACTGGCCCTGCTGTGCTTACTGTGCTGGCTGATTGGGCGGCCATTATGGAGATCCATGGGCGCATCTAGATTTGCCGTCGAAGCAGCGCGCCTCCTGGGACCCGAGCCTTCCGACTTGTCTGGTGCTTCTCGTCAGTCCCGTCTCACAACGTGTTACCGGTACCGAGCCCATGGTAGACGGCTGGCAGGCTCGTGACCGCTCTGCTGATGCGGCCGCAGCACAAGTGGGGCAGGGATGAAGCGCCGGGGACGTAGATCTCACCTCTCCGGTTGGCCAGCGCGACTCTCAACATGGCTTGCAAGCATTCCCGAGCAGTGGCTGGCGCGTTGGCCGCGGTCCTGAAATGGCCGGCGCACGTCGCGAAGGCGGATGCGAGCCCCGCCAAATCCGGGTGCCGCAGGTCGTCGGGAGTGTCGCATTTCGTGGCGACGAGAACGGTCGGCAGGGAGGAATTCGCGAGGGCGGCTGTGCCAATGAGCATGCGTCCGGTAACGCGTCAGTTCGGGATGGGAACTCACCCATTATTGGGGGCACTTCCCGCATGCTCCCCTCATTCACGGCATCGTACAGGATCAGTGCGCCATCCATGCGGGGCACCGAGTGTCCTCCGATTTGCTTCGGCCAGTGTACGGGCTGGTTCGGGTCCAGCTCGATGCCCTCGAGATCGAGTTCGACGAGCGTGACTAGATAGGAGGCACCATCGAGTTCGTGGCGTAGGGCCGTGATGTTGGAGGCCGACGGTCGCGGTGCCCGGCGCAGGTGTTGTATGAAGGTGGACTTGCCCACGCCTACGGCGCCAATGATGGCTATGTTGATAGGTTCCATATCGGATTGGGCATGCTCGAACTGGACCAGTAGTCAGCCTCTCCCGTTCTCTCTCCCTCCTTTCTCTCTGGCGCGTTGCGAGAAAGCGTCTGTAGCCGCCGTGACGGGGGTTCCTCCTCCTCTCTGGGGGGAGGGAGGAAGAGCAAAAAAGAAAAGTCAAGGTGCGTACCCAAGGGGTCGGATTGGTATGGCTCAGGGATTCTTTTCGCGGCGGGATCCACGGCTGTCGCTCCTCATCACGGTGACCAGCACTCGTCGTCGGGGCGGTTTGCGGGCCGGGATGGGGATGGGTCGCGGGATGGGGTTCGGGATCGGGGTCAGGGTCGGGGGTGTGGTAACGAACGAAAAACGGATCGTCGACGATGGAAGCGAATGAATCCCTAGTGCCGGCGGCAGGAGGGTCGTCGACGAGAAGAAAGGTGCCTTCGGAGCCTATGACGGAGGAAAGTTGTCCGGATGATGGTGCGAAGCTTGGCTCGCCTGTTCTCGCCGTCGCAGCCGCTGCACGCGGACCAGCGCCAGCACCGGCAGCACCAGCACCAGCACCAGAACCAGCAGCTCGCGGCGGGGTAGCCGGCACAGACAGCTTCGGCAGCGCTCCTCCGGGACGGTCTGACACGGGCTGGTGAGTCTGTGCCCGCATGGCTAATCAGAGGACATGGCGGCGCGAGAAGACAGCGAGAGCATACCGCTTTAGGGCCGGATTGGGGGAACGGAGATGGAGTTCAGCAAGCTCGAAGAAAGACGCCAACTGATAATAAATTGAATGAACAATCCCGTTGATTGGGCTGGGTTGGATTTAGACTCCTTTCAGGGTCAGGGTCTTGGGATCCATCAAGGGATGCCGCGAGACCAGGGCACGGCTTGTCTTCCCTCCCAGCAGCCGGGGCAGCAGCAACCCAAGCAGCACCCAAGCACACGCCCAAACAAGGGGTCCCCGTCGTTCGCCTGTTGTTTTGGAGCAAACGCGGCGAGTCTGGAACCACTCGGACGTCGGGTATGTGGGCTGCAGCGTCCCGAAGCAAGCAGCGGCCAGTTCAGGAAATACTTCCAAGTGGGTGCAGGCTGCGCGGACCCGACCGTTGTTCGTTTGCAAGAGATTTCCGAGTTGGAAAGTTGAAACTTGGAAGGCGAGGTGGGACGGGGAGCGAGGCGGTTTGGTGGGCGGTCTCCAAGGCTTGGCTGCTTCTTGTGGTGTTGTGCAGCTGTGAGTTTAGGGTTCTGGGGACTGGGAAATGACTGTGGACCCCCCAAACTTGTGAAGTTCCCTCTGGGCCTGCCCTTGAAGAAATGGAACCCAAGAAACCCAAGAAACCTGCCGAAGCCCTCCATGTGTCGATGCCAAGAGATCATCCAACGGCAAATCCGAGCAGAGGAAGGAGCAAAGACCGACGAAACAAACGCCAAACACTTTCTTTGCTTTTTTTGGATCTTCCAGACGCCCAAACGGTGCCGATCTTGAGGTTTTACCCCGACATGCCCGACCAACGAATCGCGATCTGCTACCGGCTAACAGAGTACCACCTACCGAGTTAACTGACTAGTCAAACCAAAGCAAACAGATCAGCGATGCCGACACACCCGTCGCATTTCCATAGGGAGCACCTCAACCGTTGACGGAGTTGTTTTGAAACATCACTGATATCAACCGCGTTTTGTTTCGACCGCATGCCGATCGATGGCTTCAAGGTCTAAGAGGCACCTCGAGATTCGAAAAAGTACAGACTACGGGCATGCCTCTGAGTTTATGTGAGCGGAGGAATGACCCGAGCTTGGCTGGCTGTCCCTCTCAGTTATCAGTTATCAGTTCTCAGATGGAGACGACGGCACGCGCATTGCATCGAACTGCATGTACAGTACATACCTTGTTTGTGTATGTACGATGTATGTATGTATGTACATGTGCCTAGTTTCCACCATAACGTTAACGACGGGCTGTCTCCACATTCGCCATGCACGTTGGCATCAGAGGCGTTTTCTTGCTTCGGCACGCTCTTCCAACCGAGGACCGGTTCCTGCAACTACTGCATCGACCGCGCCGAACGAAACGTGGTTTCCGACTCCTCCCATGAGGAGAGATGAGGCTCGTCGGTGCCGTCGTTTGCGGAGTGGGGGGCTGTTGCCTTCCCAGATCATATAACCATTGTTAACTAGCAGAGAAGTGATTGACAATGTGGACTTGCTGTGTAGATGTCACAGTCCCGTCGTCTCGAACAACTGTCAGATGAGGATGGCCGGCTTCGGCTCCGCTTCACTACTCGGCATGGAGACCACGTCCGGGTCTGGGCACCGATGACTTCTCGAAGCTGGGGAAAAGGGCAGACAAGCCAGTGGAAAAAAGACTTTCTCATTCCCAAGGATCCGGACCGGGGTGCTTGACTCGGCGTCTGTTGAAATTGGACCTAAACCCGATCAAACCACCTTAGCACCAGTCTAGAGCTAATTTTACCTAACCCCTTTCCCCAGCTGCGGGTTGCGTGCTTGACACTTGCCGAGTGAGACACACATGTCTCTTTTCTGGTTCACACAGAAGAGCAACGAAGAAGATGAGGTGTTGGATAATTCCGTTTTAGCAGACACAGTATTCACAGGGGAAAACGCACGAGAAACTTTGTTACAGGATCACAATGAAGGACAAACACGCTTCCCCCAAGAACCGACGGAAAGTCTTTTGTCCGCATTTCTCTCGATCAAGTGACCAGCCAGTGCTAGTGAGCCCACTCGGATTGTTAGCTTGCATCGAGACCCCTGGAAGACGAGGCGCCGACCAGTGGAAGACGCGATCCCCTCCAGTTTCCACGATCGATTCGGGCATCTGATCAACTTTATCCAGTGCTAATGCGACTCTGCATCTCAGGGCGCAAGCATCTGCAATCCTGACTCGCTTCCCGTTGGCCGCTGTCATGGACATCCCACAATAGCCGGCGCCATGGCTCGAGCATGGGACCCGTGGAAGGCCAATCGCCCTCATTTCAACGGTCGTGTGCTCTGCAACCCTCGCTTGAGCCTGGCTGCATTGGCGACAAGGGGAGAGAGGCCGGGGCCGGCGTGGGTCGGCATCTCCACGAACCGCCCCCCCCCCCCCCCCTCTCCCCCGGTTTCCCCCATACATAACTAGGTAGTGACTTGACTGTGATCTCGCCCAGCGGCTCGAACTTCCAGACACCTTTTTGACCGCACAACCTCCCGAAACTTGTCGTATTGCTTGATGTCTCGGCCGTGAACGGGTCTTCCTCTCAACCGGGGGGTTATCGCCGATCTAAGACACTGTTACCACCCTCCTGCGCCAAGTTCAGACACAAGCCGGCGCTATTTAGAACCCCGCAAGCAAGGATTTTAAGGGCAAGACGTGGAAGGTCTGAATCGAGACGTTACTCGAAACCGCTGCCGCTCAAGAATCGAGGCCGGGTTGATTTATTTGCTTGGTCATTCCTTGACCCTTCAGTCCACTTAACTCGAATCTCCCACTAGTTCTTTGTGGACTCAATGCTTGCCGAATCGCCCTGGACCATGCAGTACAGGATGAATTACACCAGGGATCACGTCTATGGAGGCCACAAGCCGAGCGGGAGACCGTACAAGGCGGCAGCCAGGGTGCCGGAGGGGCAGTTCGACCCTAACGAGCTCACTCGCCGGCTTTATGTCGTCCTGGCCGAGCAAAAGGTGCACGCTGAACGGAGACGACGGGCTCGCGGCGAAACATCAAATCAAAAAGATGGCCACGGCCAGGTCTCAAGCAGTCGAAGCAAAGAAGCACGCCAGAAGGCTGCCGAACCACCCGCCGACCTCATCACGGAACTGAGGAGGACGGAGTCGACCAAGCATAAGCCATCGCACCCAGCAACCGCCGGGCCGGGTCCAGATTCCCAGTCCGAAGCCTACCGCCACGTCCCGCAAGAGGCGGCCAAGCAGTTCACAAGAACAACCACGGTCGAAAACATGCGCGACACCAGCCTCATCCACAAGCTGTCCAAACACGCCCTCAAATTCCACTTGGAAGGCCCCAAATCAGTCCGCCCGGGCGGCGGCAGCAACGGCGCCCCCGAACCCGCCCTCGCCCCAGGAGAACTCACCCGGGCCCTCCAACAAACCCAAACGCAGCGCAACCAGCTCCTCGACCGCAACCAATTCCAACGCACCCGCACACTGGAAGAAGCCGCACGGCTCGAGCACCCACACCCGCACGCAGCCCCGCGCCGCACGCACACCCTCGAGGACGAGCTCTCCCGCATCCTCCCCGGCAGCAGCAGTCACCACTCAAGCAGCCAAGCCAAACACCTCCGGCGCAACAGCACCGGCAACACGGTCACCACCCACCCGACCGACAACCCCGCCACCACCACCACCACCACCACCCACGCGCGGCACTCCCTCATCGCGTCCACCGCGGCGCCCGACACGCTGGTCATGGACACGCTCCTGGAAGACGACAGCACCACCACCACGACGGGCGGGGATGAGGAGGGCGACGCGTTGGGGCTGGGGCGGTTCGCGGCGGCGGAGCGGGCGCGCGTCGACTGGACGCAGAGCGACGAGGCAGCGGGGCGGGTTGGTGGAGGGGGGCATAGCCACAGCCATAGCCATAGCCATGCGCGTGCTACTGGGGGTGGGCCGAAGTTGTTGCTGCTCTCGCCGCTGCTGCGCAAGGCGGATTCGCTGTGGACGCTGCGCGGGCGGCGGGGGAGCAAGGACTCGTCTGGTGGCGAGGAGGTGCAGTCGCCTACTACGCCTACGGCGGCGGCGGCGGCGAAGGGGAAGGGGTTCTTTGGGAGGTTTAAACGTTAGTTTTTGGGTTTGGGGTGGGGTTGGGGGAGGGAGGTGGATGGGGACGGGGGGATGGGGAAGGGGTGTCTTACCTGACGGTTTAGCTGGTGTTTGGCTGGGATAGTAATGATAATGATATGATGAACGTGTCGTTTTTTTGGGGGGGGGGGGGGGGGGGGGGGGTTATTCCTTGTGAGATGGCCATTCCACATGCCGTCCGCTTCTCGGTCTTGGTCATATGCTCATATCTTGCGCCGCCCGTCTAAAGAGAAAAAAAAGGACCGAACCCCCCTATGCGAACCATCCCAATCTTACAATATCAAAACAACCCTAACCAACCATCCAGACCCAGAAAAATCAGCCGCCCTCCTCCCTCAACAACCGCTCGATACACTTAGCCTCCTCCGCCGCCACTTCCTCCCTAACCCTGTCAATCCCCTCCCTCTTCTTATTCAGCAGAAACTTCACCAGGTCGCAAAACTCGCGGACCCCGTCGCCCGTATCGGTGGGGTCCGTCCTCGCCTTGCGCAGCGCCTCAGCGCCCTTGCGCAGGCCGACATCCTTCGTCCACGGCTGTTGTTGTCTGTTGCGACCCGAGTTGAATTGTTCCCTGCCCCCAGCATGCTGCCTATGCCGGCCCGTATTTGCTGTGGCGGCGCCCACGCCGTATGGAGAGTTGGGGTTGTCGGCGGGAGGGAGGGTCGTCTCTTGGATGCGGACGAGCTCGGTCGCGAGAGAAGGGTATCTGGTGAGGAGGTGCTTGAACGCGTCGCGGTGCTCGAGGAGGATGCTGTAAGGATCGTCCTGCGCGGGATCTGGCTGGGGTTGGGCGATAGGTTCAGGTTCGGGTTTCGGCGCGTCGGGCGGGTGGTTTTCCTTGTGCTGCTTGTTGCAGGCGACCGAGCAGCTGTGGACTGGTGGTCAGTACTGCGCCGTTAATGGGATGTTAAGACGAGGCAACGTACTATGGCATGGAGCACCGAGGACACTTGTACTTGCCCGGTTGTGCGCCGCATACGCCGCAAAGCTTGGGCTCTGGCTTCCTCGGCGGGGATGGCGGCTCAGCATCCGAGCCCGAGCCCGGATTTGCGACAGGATCTGCTGCGCGCGGCGCGGTCCGTTCGGGTGAAACAACACCGAGCATTGTCGACTGCTGCGGAGGGCTACCGTTCTCTGCGGTCGGCATGCCGCCGATACCGTTGGCGCCGTCCTGGCCTAGACTCATTGGACGCTTGCGGTTGATTAATCGTGACCTGGGCAAAGGTGGTTCAAGTGTTTTGTTTTGCCTAGCGCAAGAGTGCGCGATGTTGAATTCTTGTTACACACAATCGCGACGCGGAAAAGTTACTTGTATTGGAGATTGGTCGAATCGGCTGCTTCCCGAGCCGATGGCGGCACGGCGTTGCGACAATGGTCGTTCTGGAATCCCACTTCACCAATCCCGGGCCGCGTGCTGCAGGTGATCGGCTTGAACGGGGAAAAGGTTCGTTGTTGATTTGGGCAGAAACGTTCATTGGAGGTGGTGGATTTGCCCCCGCCACTTTGAGATGGCAAAGCCCGAAAAGCAACCCGCAAGGTGCCGACAAAAATTTAGGGGCGCCGAGGCTGCTATGACGCAAATCCCAAGGGTCTTCAGCTGTGGGTCCCCCTAGGGCCGATCGGAACGACTGGGTTTGTCAGCGCCGCAGTGCCGGAGCGGCAATGTTCGGGATATCCCCACAGCATCCAAGACCCATTGGATGTTTGCTTCTTTCTCCCTTCAACCTCACGTCTGCAATCTCTGCAGCACACACAGCATAGGTACTCGCCGAACAACACCACGATGCCGTCGAACAAGCTATTACGAGGCATTGCGCCTCTAGTATCCAACACCGCGCGCCCCACCAAACCCTCGACATGCCTCCGAATTCAACAACGAACCACAGCGGCGGCTGTTAGACGACACGCCCACACCGCACCAAGCCGCCGCCTCCTCCTCCCATCCAGCACATCCCCCGTCCGCCCACGCCTCCCACCAACCCACCCGCAACCATGGCAGGCCCTCCTCCCCCAAACCGCCCGACGCACCATCTTCATCCAGACGGAGAGCACGCCCAACGCGGACGCGCTCAAGTTCCTGCCCAACCACCGGATCCTGCCCGAGGGGCTGACGACGCCCTTCATCGAGTACCTGAACCCGCGGGCGACGATCGCGCCGCCGCACCCGTCGCCGCTGGCGGCGCAGCTGATGAACATCGACGGCGTGACGGCCGTCTTCTACGGCGCCGACTTCATCACGGTGACCAAGGCCGCCGACGCCAACTGGGCCCACGTCCGGCCCGAGGTCTTTGCGCTCATCACCGAGGCCATCACCTCCGGCCAGGCGATCGTTAACGTGGCTGACCGCAAGGAGGGCGGTGCCGCCGCCGGCGAGGGTGAAGAGGCCACGGCCGCGGAGAAGGATAGTTTGGCGTACGACGAGGATGATACCGAGGTCGTGGGCATGATCAAGGAGCTGCTCGAGACGCGCGTGCGGCCGGCGATCCAGGAGGACGGTGGGGATATCGAGTTCAGGGGGTTCGAGAATGGCTATGTGATGCTCAAGCTGCGCGGCGCGTGCAGGACGTGTGACTCGAGCACGGTCACGTTGAAGAATGGGATCGAGGGCATGTTGATGCACTATGTGAGTCTTGCCTCTGCCGTTGGTTATGGTTTTGTCGGGAGCTGTGTGCTAATTACTTGCAGATTGAGGAGGTCCAGGGCGTGCATCAGGTGCTCGACCAGGAGGAGGAGGTCGCCATGGCGGAGTTTGCCAAATTTGAAGAGAAGCTCAAGGCGCAGAAGGGCGAGGTGCCTCCTTCAACGGTGGGAAAGGGCTCGCTTGATACTGCGTCTGGCTGATGTGCTGGGCGGTGTTGTGTTGTTTGTAAACCGCGCCTGGCTAATGTACTTTGGGGCATGCTACGACGGCGTTTCGGACATACAAAAGGCTTGATACTCCCTTTGAAGGCGGTAACTTTTACACCAAGCCTGCAGGACATCTTCATCACCGAGGCAGCTGCTGTCCCGTGCTGAAATTATCATGGTAGGACGGGAAGCGCAGTGGTGCTGTACTGCGCAGATCCCACAACCGTTCCCCTTGTAATGCCGCGATCTCCAAGTCGTGCTCTGGTACGCTCACGTGGCCTATATCGTCATTTTGCAGGAAACTGGTGATACCCAGGCGGCGGCCCTGATCTTGTCGCCGTTTGCCATAGTCCCACGGGTACTCCTGCAGAGGATCGGCGTGGGCGGAGGGGGTTCTCTTCCTCCAAGCCCGCAGGCTGTGCTTGTTATATTTCGCCACACGGTGGACGAAAGCTCCAATGGGGAAGCTTCAAGTTTGGTGTACAGATTAAGTATTTCAATATCAGCGCACGAGCCCGCGGGCGTCAGATGCATGCCAAGCAACTCGAGGGTTGTATCACCAGAATTGAATAAGTTGAAGTCACACAGAGCCGGTGAGCTTCTCATTAAGATCGCGGGCAGCAATAGGTCAGTCCTCGACTTCTGGAGTCTTCCGTTGGATGCCACCGACGCAATGTCTTCGAAGCGAATATTAAAGCTTTGCGGGAGCTTGTCAGCTTGTCGTGCTTGTCCAGGCCGGGGGCCTTCGAGAGGCCTTGCTCCACAGCGGGGAGTTCATGTGGGCATGATGCTTGGAACGTTTGGAGGTCGGGGCACAGGGATCGAGCAAAATCCGGGGTAACAAAGATGCCCATCCCCGCCTCGAGAGCGGAAACATCCACGCCGAACCAGATGCACACCGTGCATAAAGGTCGCGGGACATCACTGGCACGATAAAACGTGACCCAACGTGCTCATCATGCCAAAGCAAACGACACAGTCTTAGGTCCCCTAACTAATTTCACACGACGCAGGGGGTTTGGGAGAAGAGAGCTTGATGTTATACTACCTCTCCGAGGGCACTTGAGGTTTGGCCTGCGATTTAGGCTGATGCGCCGGCCGCCATATGCATTCGAGGGCGGGCAATTGCAGCATGGCAGAGGAGTAAGCTCCGTTGCTAGGTGGTTGCTTTGTGCACTCGGTGCTGGAGTCGGCTCCGCCTTCATGATCAGATTATATCGGTTGATGACGCTATTACCTGACGATAGTGACCTAGACAATGCCCCCCGGGGCGGGTTAGTTGAGACGAAACCTCGTCGCGAGAACAGATCCGTCCAATATGGTTGTGCCCACGGTTATTCCACCAGGGGAGACGCAGTACCAACAAGACGCATGACGGGCTGTTGTTAACGGTAGGGGCCCGCGTGATGACTCTGCAGCCATCTGGTCTCCGCCCGTTTGTTTGCCTCTTGTACCGTGTAAGGCCGAACATCACCCATCCATTACCTTCGAATTCGATGCCCGTGCTTGGTAGCGATATCGACCGCTCCGACGACTGGCTGCCAGGGCATCATCTCTGCGGGGTATGAATGATGCGGTCGCACCACAGAGCCGGCATTCTCTCGAGCCGTACATACCTCGAAATCGTTTGGCCGGCACAGCCATTGCAAAGGCGGGATGAGAACATAAAACTCGAAAGGCCGGTGAGCGCTGGCGAGGTCTTGTGAGGAGGGACAGCCACTGAACTCGGTGAGCCAGGCTCCCTTCGAGCTGCATCTCCCAACCGTTTTCGGCCGCCTGCAGCCCTTGAAAACGTGTGTTTCTGCCGTCGCTAATTTGTATGTGGGGTCTTCCTCTCAAGAATGCAGGGCCGTGGTGGGCTCGGGCAGTCGAAGATCCCGTCCAAAGTTTTGAAGTTGGGGTTTTCAGGAGCACCGCAACCAGGGAGTCGTGCCTATGAATAGGTACTCGGCGATCACACGAAATTGCTACTACGTAGCTCCAACGGAACCCTACCAATACACAGTATGTCGTGTGCGTAGGTAAGCGGGGGGGGTTTCCGGTGCAATTGGGTCGCCTGTGAAATAACAAGCTGAAAATATCCTTTGAGTTGTTCGCTATCCAAACTTGCAAGCGGTGCCCATGTGCTGTTAGAGGCGACAGCGCGTCTGATGGCCCCAAGCTGGCGCTGCCGAGGATGGAATGGAGGGAGGCGTTGCACAAAACGGACCTGGAAGCCCATGGGCCCCTCCTTCCCCGCTAGAACCCCTGCCTGCTTGCCCGTTGTGGACAGGTCATGGATCATGGGTCTTTTTTCGCTGCACAGTGTGAATGGAGGAATCATTTTGTGCCAAGCCGGCGTACCAGACCGACCCCACACGACGATGCAGCTCCCACGAGGTATGCGAGGCATTTGGTACCTTCAAACCGCGCCTAGTTGTTCCATATTTGAGCCTACAGCGAGTTTTTAGGGAGGACGGTACAAGTAGGCTATAACTTCGAAACCGTGACGGCTACAAAACGTTGCGGAATCATACTCGGTATATGGAAACACGCGAAGTTGGTCGAAGAGTCCAACCCGAATCACGACGGCGACGGGACATATCTCCGGCAGACTCCGCTCGCCGATCTTCCCAATTTGCCTCTACCTTCTATCATACCATAGATTCTATACCTTGGCAAGTTATGCGTTTGTTTTCTTGCTTGTAGGATGGGCATTTTATTCAATGTCTGAGGTAGGTTCTTCCGCAAGACAGATATGCCTTTACCCAGCGAGCAGATACCTTTCTACCAATTTCTTGAAAACTTGTAAAACAGAGGACTCTTTACCTCTCATGACACTCGAGGCGTCATTCTCCTTGCATTTATCAATATCGGTGACGCTTACTGTGTAGTGTCTTGTTAGCTGTCGCCGGGTGACGTTTCCGGATCGTTGGCTCTTGGGATGCTGTGGTCGAGGCCTGGACAGTGCAGGTACTGCACTAACACTTCCTTGGGCTTGGAAGCGACCCAGAGCGAAGCTGCAATGGATGCTTCCATCACACCCCACTGCCTCGAAAATGTGCAGCGCAGGGAGTGCCTCGAGAGCTTGTCCCATTGAACACGGCGCAACAGCAACACCATCTGATGTGCTGGAGTCTTCGAGATTCTACTTCTCCACCCCCCTCAGGTCTCCTTTCGCCCCCGACGTCCGTTCCCGAACGCTTCATTCGAATGTGTTCAGACCCACCGGTGTCTTTGTCTCAGTCCCCACTGAACGATTCGGCGGGTCACCTGAATTGACAAAAAGACGGCGACGTGCACGAGGCCGCCTTCTACCCGATCATTACAATTACAATATTGTTCTCTTTTCTCTTCTGCATTCCATCTCGAATCCATTGACATCCATAAACACCTATTCCTCGTGAGATAACTGGGGTGCTCGATGTCAAGCCTTATTCTTCGCATTGCCACGGCGTCAACGTATCGAGCGGCCTGGTCTGCCTTCGGTTAGTCTGACTGACTCGACTGGGGTCCCGACCACTCATCGAGCTGCGCGCCTCCCCCAGCTTTCCCCGCTCACACCTCGACGGGGGACCACTCCCAGGTGCACGAGAACGCTGACCTCGCGCCTCCGTCCCGGAATCTCGACGCCCATATCTTCACTTTTACCCTCCCACCCCTCTCTCTCCGCCACCACGCGGCCGCCCTTCTCATTCTTTTCTATAATACTGCAGGTTTAGCGACGCTTAGCGAAACCATTGCACAAACTGCCAAAACTGATCATCTAGGACGCACAAACCGTTCCGCCCGCAACACGCGATCTGCGATCTACGATTTGTCTTCCCGCACGTCGGTTGAGCGCCTCGCGCCTGCAATGGGAGATCGCGATTAGCGCTGCGCATTCTTCCACCGAGACGGCGCACGCCATAACCGACCGCAACCTTCCGTACATCAATTGCCTGATCGCTTTCCGTGACAGCTCGGCTGTCCCGTGATCGAATTCCCTCTCGCTCGTCAATCGAGCAGATCACGAGCCGAACCGTTCTCAACCTTCTTCTTTCAACCACCCTCTCGAACCGCACTTACGCGTCGGTCAAAGTCGCCGCATCGATTTCTTAGAAGCGCGCGACAGTACCGTGCACGTCTGGTCCTCAAGCTCCTTGTCGCGAGTCTCTTCTTGACGCTCCCTTTTTTGCAACGGTTCCGAGTACATTGGAAAAGGGAATTAGACGTTTAGACGGAAATACCCCGTCGCTCCAGACATAATCCAAACTTCTCTTCTTGTGAGTGCTGTACTTCCATCTCATGTTCCTGATTCCGAACCATACACCATCCCGATTTTCCGCTCGCTAGAGAAGCAAGACCCCGTTCCGTCATCTCATCGTTGCCCCTTTATATTTCAACCGCAACCGCAACCGCAACCACGCACCACCCTATCGACCCCCGCTAACCTGCGTCTACTAGTTGGCTATCCTCTCGCACTACGGTCTTTGTTCATTAGTGCGCTCCCACACCTATCTCACACCTCTCACCATTCGCATTCAGGGCGCATCCTCGTTTCCTCAGCACACACAATGAGTTCCAATACGACCAAGCCTGGGGCTTCGACGAAGCCAGGCCAAGGCAATTTCTCAGCCGGCCCGCCGAGTAGTCACGCTTTGCTGTTGGAGAAACTGAATCGGAGGTCCACACCCGACTCGGAAGCTCTGGCAAGCTCGGACGACGAACCCGAGAACCACCGTCAGGATGTTCTTCCTCCCCCGGTCCAGCCCCCGCAGCCGGTTCGCCGGTCATCTTGGCTGAACGATACGTCCCAGCAACCTCTACCCCGCCAGGCCCAGAGGAAGGGGTCCTTCGCCGGTAACTCGATGTCTCCAACAAGCTCCCACCCAGGTACCCCGTCCGGCGAGACGGGAGTCGCGGCTTGGGGTTCTCACCCGGCCAGCGGCGGAGTTCTTGGACGGCCTCACCCGGGCGGCGCCTCTTTCTCGTGGGGAACTGGCATCTGGAATAACGAGAGAAAGGAACTCCCTTCACGTCTGACGGAGGTTCTACCCTCGCCCACCTCCATCGTTGCGCCTGGAGGCTCCAACAGCTCGTTTTTTGGTGGTGACGTCGGTGTGACACAAACTTCGCCCGCGCCGAGAGACCCTCCCAGTTCACAGATCCCATTCGCAATTCCGTTGCACCCGACCCCGAAGACATATCGCTCTCAGTCCTACTCCGTGGGACAACTTGAACCCGAGGCCGTCGCCACGAGTATGGCTCCGCCGCCAGTCATGGGCACCCGTCGAACCATGGGGCACCCCGGCCTCCAGCACCGGCCTTCCAGGCCAAGTATGCTCAGCGAGATGTCGAATGACGGCAACATGTTGGGAAAAGTGAACGAGGACGATGACGACGACAGCAGCGGTTCCATGCAGGGAAGCCAGCATCAAGACGCGGCGAAGACGATCGAGATGTTGACGCGGGAAAACCAGATGCTGCGCCAACAGCAGCAATACCATGCGCGGCTTCGTCCGAGGGCCTCGACAGCGAGCGCTTTTGGCCTGAACTCGAGTTATATGCAGGAGACGGTGCCGGAAGAATCCGACTACGCGGTCGACGAGCACGACGAACTGAACGACGGTTCTGATGCGGCGACCCGGATGGGTCTTCAGCGGAGGATGAGCGAGTATGGCGTCGGTCCTTATAAGAGCCCCTACATGGTTGAAAACCGCAAGCTGGAAAATGTCAAGAAGGCGTTCTGGCAGAGCTCACCCGGATTTGGCGGCCTGGGGGATCTCCCCCAAAGCCGACGGCACTCGTTCGCAGATGTTCCCACTCGACAAGGTTCGATCAGCTCCATGGGAGGAGACGCTGCCCAAGCGCACGAAGCGGCGGCCCAAGATCTTGCCCTTGCCCATGATTTCTCGGCTGCGTACCCCGAAAACCACAGCTACGCCGTCAACAACCAAGGTACGGATCTTCTGATGAACAGTGACTTAACCAACCTCCTAACGATAATCTTAGTGTCGCCCTACTTTACTGGCGCCGCTGGCCTCGGCAGTGCCCAGCAAGGACTCTCCCAAGCTGCGTACGGCAGCCACCTCCCCTCTCCCTACGCGGGGGTTCCCGGGTCTTATTCCCACCGACCCACTTCGCCCCATCGCAGCATGTACGGCATGGCCCAGCCGCGGCACAATCAGTCGCTACACATCGTGGTCTTCAAATGCCAAAGGGCCGATGTCTTCTATATCCAGGAGGGTACTGGGCTAACAGTCAAACCGGGCGACCTGGTGATTGTGGAGGCTGACCGGGGTACCGACCTGGGCACGGTTTCACGGGATAACGTGGACTGGCAGACTGCGAAGGAACTCAAAGAACACTACGCCGAGGAGCAGTACAGATGGCTCATGATGTACTCGCAGAATGCTGCCGCGGCGCACGAGGGCGCTGGCGCTGGACTCATGGCAGCGGCCAACGGTCTCCAGGGGAGCGCGGTCGGCGGCATGGGCCCGCCAAGCCAGCACCACCATATCCAGGAACCCGGTTCTGGCGAACTCAAGCCCAAGTTGATCAAGCGCCTTGCCCAAATGCACGAGGTCATTGCTTTGCGAGAGAAGGAGGGCAACGAGGCCAAGGCGAAGCGGGTATGCCAGCAAAAGGTCAAGGAACACGGCCTCAACATGGAGATCCTCGACGCCGAGTTTCAAATGTGAGTCTTGTCCTGCCGCCCCCGACTGGTTAAGCTGTGCTAACTTCTAGCAGGGATTGGAAAAAGCTGACCTTCTACTACTTCGCCGACACGTACATCAACTTCAACTCCCTTGTCACCGACCTTTTCAAGATCTACAAGACACGCATCTGGATGTCGGCCATAAACCCGGCGTCGTTTGCCAGCCCTACCATAGGGCTTCAGGCGCCCAGCGGCGTCGGGCCTGGCGCGGTGGTAGACCGATCGACAGCACCGGCACGCCGCCAGGAGCCGCAGCAAGAGCCGCAGTCTGCTTACTCCGGGTCCAGCCAGGGAGGCGCCGGCCTCCAGTCATCGTTCGCGGCACCATTCAACGCCGACCGCGCGGTGGCCCCCGGATCGAGTTACCCAGCCACCAACTACCCATATCACCCCTACGGCGCCTTTGCCAATACGGGTAGAGCAGGGGCGATGCCTTACCCCCCGGGTATGGGTCAAGGGCCCGATTCCTTTACCGGCACCTTTTCGCAGACAGGAGATTTTGTTGGGCGTGCACGCTACCCGAGCCCACAATCTGCCGCCAATGCCCAACATGATCAAACCATACCTTCTCTTGGGGCACATGCAGACATGCTTGGGTCATTCCAAGGTCTGTCACTGAACTCCCGGTAGAAAATGGACGGCCGGCATTCGCACATCTGACGCATCCTACCCTTCTTCCTTGTCGTTTCAACCTCGACCTCTCCAACTTCATCCAACTCTCTTATCCTGGAAACGCGATACAGAAAAGAAGACCAATGCACAAAAGATATACATATAACGGACGACCTCTTTTTGACGAGATTACGGGACATGCCGATACCACCAGACGGGTTGTTGCGAGCAAAGCGACTTTCGCCTACGCTTGCCTTGGAGAGTGTGGGCTAAAGAGAGTTCCACTACAGATATTGTTACTTTTCTTCTTTTCAGTGTCTCTTGATATGGGTTCAAGATGGCTTTACTATTCCGGCTTTGCACCCTTTTCTTTCTCTTTTTTTTTCTTCCAACTTTAATACTCCAAAGATTCAGTCAGGTTGAAGACGGAGCGCGTTCCTTTTTCTTTTTTTTTTTCCCTCATCACTTTCTTGTTCTTCTCTTCTCTCAGCGGCACAATCGCCCATTTGTTTCCTTTGATGAACTGAAAGACTATTTCCACCATAGACAGAGGCACAGAGAGAGAAGGCTCAGGGCTTTTTTTTTCCGCAGCGGGCATTGTGCAATTTTCGAGGGACGGGCTACAAAACGGGGACAGCTTCGAGTTCGGTTTGGTTAGGGATGGGATACCTCTAGAGAGCATACAATCAAGACTATGTTGGCTGTCGGGCTGTTTTACCTCACTTCCCCTCGAGCCTGTACGGCCAGGTTGTGTCGGATGGTTCAATGTGTTGTTTATTTACCCAGATGTACAGTAAGGTAGTCAACCACTTGTAAAAATGTAGCCGAGAGCCCTGGGCAGCATTCAGGGTTGTAGTTGTGATCTCATGTTCATCTTCTTATTGGCACCATGGAGGCCACGATATTCGTATCGATTACGTCGAGTGGCACTTTCCCCGAGTGTCGTAGGGTGTCAATTATAATGGATTTTGGCAGGAGCAATGAACAGCTTGGCCATTCAATCTTGGACTCCGGGAAGGCATCACCTGCCCATTAATCTCTCCATTAGGTACTAATGAAAATTCCCGTCTTCAGTGGAAGGCCGGTGCGAGGTTCGAATTCCATTCTCGGGTCTTGTGCTGTACATCCAACTTTTTTGTTGGACACCTGGTCGTCCCTTCGCTAGGGATTCAAATTCCGTCCTCACATCCCATCCTTACGTCAAGAGTGCTTAGTACCCATAGCCCTACCATGCCGCCGAAGCGCAAAGCCAAAGACGCCACCGCGTCCCCGACCGGGCAGCCAGCGTCTCGAAGACGGTCGAGCCGTACGTCCAAGACTTCGCCGGCCACTGACGGAGATGAAAGTGATGCGCTTTCCGCGAGACCCTCAAAAAGATCTCGTGGAGCATCTTCGCGCACTGCGAAACAAGACGATGGCGGCGATGGCCTTGGTAATTACGGGGGGTAGGTGTCAACCATTCTGCCGACCACCCTTGGCATCCCGCTGACCTACACAACAAGAAGTTCCTCAGGGCCAGCAACGATAGAGCAGCACCTGATGGGCCAGAATAAAAAGTCCAAAGAGTTCATCCAGGGTTTCAAAGAGCAAGTCGCTCAAGGGCGAGCACAAACCCAAGCAACGTTGTCGAGGCTCAAGCAGAACTTGTGCGTACATACCCTCACAAAAACCCGCCTTTCTCACACACATCTCCCACCCCTTCTTGCCTTTCCCCATATCTAATCAACCAGCACACGCCCAGAGCCAAGCCCCCGGACGCCGGCAACGGCAACCTCGCAGATATCTACGCCACGCTGCAGACCGCCGCCCAGACGACGCTCTCCACAAAAGACAACCCCCTCTTCGAGCAGACCCAGCACCTGCTACGCCTCAGCCGCGCGATACTTGACTGTCACCGGACGGCTGAGAGGGATTCGCGCACGCAGGAGCTTGTTTCGCCGCGCGAGGTGTGGGAGCAGGACGAGGAGGGCATGCGGAAGCTGCTGGGATATGGGAAGGTATTTGGGGAGAAGGTTGTTGAGGGGTGGATCACGCCGCATAGTGAGCAGGTTTGTGATGGCGAGGGGGATGATGATGGGGAGAGTAGTGGTGAGGATAGGGAAGGTTCGAGTGAGGCGGAGAACTTGGCAAAGGGGTTGTTCGAGTGGAAGAGGAAGGGGTGGGGATTGCTGAAGGGGGACGAGAGCTGGGGGGTTGCGGCAAGGAGGCAGATGGTTGCGCTGGCAGGTGTTGTGAGGACGTTGCCTTCAACCTAAATATGATGAGTTGGGTGTGGGCGGCTTGAGTTTTCTTGGTTGGTGAGAGACTTCGGCGAGGATGTGGACCTCGAAGTTGGTGCTCGACTTTTAGATCACTTGCGAAAGTCACGGTGAGAGGAACGTTGCTTAGGGAAATTTAGGTGCTTAAGGATAGTGGCTTCATATATGTCAAATCCCGACGGGTAATGCACAAATAACCGAAATATCAAGTACTGTGTAACTCGGTTGGCGATTGCTTTCCGAGAATGCAAACCATTGGCACACCTCGAGAGCAAACTGTCGAGTTACCCAAGTTCCGCCAAGACTCGTCGTCGTCGAACGTGAGCTCGGACCACCGCTAATCCAGAACGGGCTTAGCCGCTCAGCCCTTCGGTTAGGGCTTTCGCTTTCCACAATTGCAGAACTTCCCGAAATTTTGTTCTCCCGATTCTCACGAACGAGGCGGCTTCCTTCAACCCTACTAACACCAGGAATTCCAGGCCGGTGCGTATATCCCGATTTTCATATTCACGACGGCATTGTTCGCAGCCGTTTGCTTCACGCAGCCTCGATTTCCTTGTCCGACCCGCTTGCGACGAGGTACTAACCGACGAAATTGGACAGGCAAAATGGGTGCCCTTAAGTACCTCGAGGAGCTTTCCAAGAAGAAGCAGAGCGATGTCGTCTGCTTCCTTCTCCGGGTTCGCTGCTGGGAGGTTAGTTAACGCACCCTCGAGATTGTGGACGGTCGCTTGCGGTGGTTCCTCGACGACGGACTCGATTGTTTCCAACCGAAATCCTCGTCAACCGAACCACCAGCTCGCGCCGTTCTTGCTATACACTCGTTGAACATTTGCTGAGAGTGCATCAATATAGCTCCGCCAGTTGAACGTCATCCACCGCGCTTCGAGGCCCAGCCGCCCCGACAAGGCTCGCCGCCTCGGCTACAAGGCCAAGCAGGGCTATGTCATCTACCGCGTGCGTGTCCGCCGTGGTGGCCGCAAGCGCCCTGCCCCCAAGGGCGCCACTTACGGTAAGAACTACCCATCTATCGCAATGCGGCGCAATTGCAAGTGGAACAATAGAACGGACGGCTGACCCGATCCTTCAACGCACAGGCAAGCCCACCAACCAGGGTATCAACCAGCTGAAGTACCAGCGCTCGCTCAAGTCGACCGCCGAGGAGCGTGTCGGCCGCCGCTGCGCCAACCTCCGCGTCCTGAACTCGTACTGGATCAACCAGGACTCTACCTACAAGTACTACGAGGTCATCTTGGTCGACCCCCAGCACAAGGCCATCCGCCGCGACCCGCGCATCAACTGGATCGTCAACCCGGTCCACAAGCACCGCGAGTCCCGCGGTCTCACCGCCACCGGCAAGAAGTCGCGCGGTCTCAACAAGGGCCATCGCTACAACAAGACCCGCGCCGGCCGGAGAAAGACCTGGAAGCGTCACAACACCCTCTCCCTGTGGCGTTACCGGTAAACGTCTCGCCACAGACGACCGTGACGGATATTACATCTGGGGCGGTATCCTGGCTGTGGCTTTTCTGCTGTTTCGTGCAGTGGGGCGGCTCATCGGGCAGGCTGGCTCGCCTGGCAATTGCGGCGAGGCCAAGCAGCGTCGTGCTGGTATTTGGGAGCATTGGGATGGTGAATTCGGCTTAGCTGAGCAAAAAAGGAATGGACAGGTGCCCTGCGTGGTGCTTTACGATAATTGTCCGCAACCTCTGCGTTTATGAATGGCATTGTGATTCCCCGGTTTGGAGTTGGGTTTTGAAAGGATCTTTTTCTCCATTTCTGTTCCCCTCTGATGGTCCTTGTGTCTCATGCTTTCCCGCCTGTCCTCTTGGTTCTTTAAAGGCAACCAACAGAACATGCCCATGGCGTATTTGTTCCGTCTTGGCCGTTTCTAATACCAACCATTCCTGATATGCAGTAAATGGTTACCTTGCCCGCACAGCCCCCCCCCCCTCTTTTCCACATTGCCCACGCACATCGCCGCCGTGGCCCTGATGCGGTGCGTATCCCGTCGGCTGCCAAAGACTCGGGCCATCGTTGTCAAGCGCCTACCACGGTTCCGACGGTTGAGAGAGAGGGGGCGAGAGAAATAGGGGGAGAGAGAGAAACAGAGAGAGACACGCAGGTTGAGGGGCAACTAACTATTCAGCTCCTCTCGGTAGCTATGGAGGGCCACGTCGAGGCTTGACGGAAAGCTGGATGCAAGCAAGGGTATGGTTATGCTGGTTGGAAGGGACGGCATTTTAAAGCGCCACAAACAACAATGCGGTGGATAAGTCGGGTGGTCTGGTTTTGGCAATTTCTCTTTTTTGTTAGGGTTTGTTGCGTGAAACGATGGGGTGGCTGTTCAGCTTGGTAAATGGCGACGGCGCTGGCAGGATGGGCAGTGGACAGAGATCTTCTTCACAACATATCCCGATGTCGTTTGAGTAGAGCAGTTACACATGCCGCCCGGTCCGTTCAGAAATACCAAAAACAGCCAGAAAAAAACACATCACAGCAGTCACGGCAAGGACAAATATAGAAATGCGGCTTTTTGTTTGCATCCTCTCCTCTAAATACAGGCAAACCAAGGCAGGCGAGGCCAGCGCGAAGCCAGCCAGCCGGAGCCAAGCTGCTGCTGAACGGCACGGCGCAGCAGCATCACCGATCCATGACCACCCCCATTGCGTTCTCCATGAGAATCACAACTGCGCGAGGTCTGCCGACCCCACAAGAGTTGATTCCCAATACCGGACCCAGGAACGGAGATCGAGAAACCGCTCGGGCGCGAGGCCGAGACCGCAGCAGAAGAAACCAAAATAGAAAATCCACCGAAGTCCGGTGCTGCCACAGACCGACGTCTAGTGGGGCAGCATAGATAGATAGTGTAGAAGAGAAACGCCGAGACCAAATGTGAGCACGAAAAAGAAACCGTAAACGCCCAAAAAGCGGTTGCGGGAGTGGGGCAGTCGAATCTACCCGAGACATCCAGGACGACCCAAACCCGAACGTTGCCTTTGCAAATCCTCAGGGAACTTGGGATTCGTCCGCAGTGGCCGAAGAAGGCGCTACTTGACGGCTGACGAGCAGTGGTATGGGTGATATGAATGGGGCGATAACCGAGGGGCCTCAGTTCCTGGCCGACCGCTGAGAAATGAACCAAGACGATGCGTTGCCGTTGCGAGGACGGCGCGCAGAGCGCAAAATACAGCCCGAGTCTCTGGCCAAAGCAGCTAACAGGCCCTGTATCCCGAAAACCGGCCGGTTTGCAATATCTTGTCGAGATGATTGTTGATGCAAATGGCGTGGAGAGATGCAGAGATTTGGCTGAGATTGGGATAAAGTTATCCGGGAGGATCGAGGTCTGAAATCGAAGAGACCGAAAAGAAAAAAAGAAAAACCGAAGACCGAAATGACGAAGGGAAATACTGGGGAGGAGAAGAATACGCTCCAGACCCTCTATGCCGTCGCGACTGCCTCACACCTATCGAGCGGGTAGTGTACAACAAAGCAGGCCTCCCCGAGACGGGACCATGACTCCCGAGGAGGTGCTTATGCTCGATGGTGATTTTTTGCCGTCGCCCAATGAATACCGTGTTGCATCGTGAGAAAACCCGAAATGCCGTGCCAATCGTTGCTAGTGGAAACAGTGGGATGAGGAAAAGGTCGTGACGGTCATAGCATTGCGATGATGCCTTTCGTAGCTAATGTAGCAAGGGGGAAGGGAAGAGGACGGAAAGAACGCGGATGATCAAGCCCAAGGCTCGGCACTCCGCGGGGGTGGCGAGCATGGGGCGGCGAGCGCAATGGTTAGACCCACTGGGCTTCACCGTTCTCAGCGTTCCCCATGGGGCCGTTGTATTGAGGCGGGAACTGCTGTGCACGCGGCGGCTGTAGGGGGGCCTGGCTCTGCGGAGCAGGGACGGCGATAACCGCGCTGCTCGGATACATGGCGCCCGCTCCGTGGCCGCCGTTCATGCCGGCGCCGTGGGCCCCATTCACGCCGTTGGCGTAGGCCCCGGTCGCGAGAATTGAGGCGCCATTGGGCATGGCACGGTTATGAGCCGGGCGGATTGAGATTTGACCGCCAGCCGGGTCGGTCGGCAGTACTTGGCCGGTGTTGTTCGGGCCTGTGCGGGTATCGTGGGTCTGAATCTTGGCCTGGATGCGGCGACCATAGGGAGTCGCGCGAATGCTGGGGAGGATAGGGCGAATAGCCTCGATGAGCTGGTGCTTGGACATGGGAGTCGCATAGTCGAGGGCGGTCTGGATCACGTAGTTGCCGAACGAGTCGCGAAGCAAGCGGTCAATCTCGCCGGGGTTCAAGAGTTCCGAAACGATCAGGTCCCGAGACGATTCGCCAGCGCAGCGCAAGCACTTCTCGACGACGTTGGAGCTGAACTTGTGCTTGGAGAGCAGGCCAATGCGGCCCTGGAACTGCTTAACGAGGGGCTCCGTGAAGGTAGACTCGTTGAGGTCAATGATGTACTGGACCACGTAGTTGCCGAAGGGATCTTGCACTAGGGTGACGGCGTGGTCGGTGATACGCTCAATGAGCCAGATCTTCTGGGCACCATCGGCATGGTCAATGCAGCGCTGGAGGACGCAGCAGCCATGGCGGTGAGTGCCAACTTCGACGCAGTGCTTGCCAACAGCGTCGAAGATGAAGGAGGCATCGGCAGCGCTGAGCTTGTTCAGGCACTTTTGGATGACGTGGTTGCCGTTGAGATCCTGGATGAGTTCGACAACTTGGTTTCGGAGGGCCTCAACGATCAGGTTGATTTGAACCTGCGTGGTCACATGCTCGATCATCTTCTGGAGGGCTCGAGTACCATGCTGGTTCAGGGCGATCGTTACCATGTTTGTCGTGGAGTTCTGGATCAGGACAGTGCGCTCGTCATCGTTGCAGTACTCAAGCAACTTCTGGCAGAGGTAGTTGCCAAAGGGGTCGGTCATCAGCTCCACCACGTGTTGGTTGGTCTCGAGCCAGATCATGTGAATCTGGTCGGGGATGCGGTTCTCCAGCTGCTTCTGCAGGTAGCGGCAACCGTGCTGGTCCTTGCAGAGGGAGTAGATGGTGCCGCCAACCTGTTCAAGAGGCAGATTGTTGAACCGAGCCATGGCTATTGGAAGATCGTTAGGGCTTTGGAATACGGGGATAGGCAGCGCGAGGTATGGGCTGGAACTCACCTTCACTGTCCATCTGGCGGCGGCTCTGGATGACGCGAGCCTGGCTGTCCTGGTGCGGGCGAGGAGCCGGCGCCTGATTGTAAAGCGGGTTGTAGCCGGTGAAGTTCTGTTGCGAATACATGGCCGGGGGATTGCCGTTGCCAACCGACATGTTCTGCATGAGCATCGGGAGGGAGTTGTAGCCAGCAGTGGGCGGGCCGCTCATGGCATTGTAGCCGGTGTTTGTGGGGAAGTACTGATACGGCATCCCGGGAGCGGGTGCGGACACGGCCGGCGGCGCAGCAGAGGAAGAGTGCTGCTGCTGAGCGGGGGTAGGCCCGAATGGCGCCGCGCTAGCTTGCAGGGTCGACGTGATGGACGGGTAGTTGGAAGACTCGCGGCCATTAGCCGCAGAGGCATCCGAGGAGAGCTCGCGGTTATGACGACCGGCCATAACACCAGCGGGGATGCGGCCAATGCTGGCATTGTGGTTGTGGAAATGTTGCTGGGCGTGGTTGTTCGCGTTGACACCCAGACCAGTAGTGCCGTTGGGCTTGACAGTCGGCACGTCGTTGGCCGAATATGACTGGTGCAGCTTCGGAGGGGAAGTCATGATGTGGGCGGTAGGCGATGAGACGACCGAGGTGACCGGTGCATCCAGCGCTGCAGTCGTGGCTTCCGGGAAGAGCTTCATGCCGTCAATCGAGTGCCGTACATTGGCCGGGCGGCTGTTCCCCATAGTACTGGCCTCGGACGGCGAACCGAGCGACGCACCACCGCTGTGCTGGTTGGAGCCCATGGTGGTCATATTCTGCTGGTAACGATGCTTGTTAATGCTGTTCCAGCCGTTTGAAGGACGATGTTCTTGCCCAGAGGTCTGGGAGAGGGTGAGGTTGGGGGCAGCGGAAGAAGAAGCAGAAGACTTGTGAAAAGCAAAATGTTAACAGGCCGACCAAATACAAAAATTGAGATGCGGTGGGCTGTTGACAATGGAGATTTTGGGCAGGGGAAGCGAAGGTGTAGAATATGCGATTCTGCTGTTAAAAGCGAAGAGCAAAACCGGTGTGGAAAAGCAGATACAGCAACGCAAGTCGCAGATGCCCGATGATGAATGGAGCCGGGGGAGAAATAATAATTGGAGTTGGAAGTGAAGTGGTGAATGGGAAGGGCTGGGTCGTGGTGCAACCATTGTTTCCAAGAGATGATATGGGACTAAAAAGTTGAACTGCAGCGCCAATTTGCTAGAACAGAAATTGTGATGCAAATCCGGGTTTCTGAAACTTGCAAAAAAATAGCAGAAACAGGCAACTTTTAAGGATGGAAAGGAAAAGCAAGGGCGAATGGGAGTGTCAAACCGACCGCTGAACTGCAACCAAACCAAAGGAGGATGCCAAACTCACCATGTTTGGATATGCCTGTTGCCGGAATAAGGATGGGAACGAGTCGTTATTCCCAACCTGGGTCGTGGGAGTCGTCCTGGCCTCTGGGGGGGCCGAGTCCTCGTCTCCGAACAGGAAACCAGTCGTGTTGTTGCTGTCCTCGAGGCCAATGTCGGCCAAGTAGGTCCGGGACCGAGTCACGGGCATGGAATATCGGTTTAGTCTGTAAATAATGTTTTGTCAGTGACCGAGTTCGCCTCGATGGTCCGCCTTGCCGCGAGAAAATATTACTGTTGTGTGTGTAAAGCCAAAGACGATGGGGGCGTCAGTGGCTGGTGTTGGAAGACCGACCCCAACGCGCTCAACAGTATCACTTGATCGAAATGCTGGCGGCTGCAGGCGTTGTGGAAGAAGAAAGTGTGTGTGTGAAAGAGAAGGTTGAAGGTAGAGGATGGGGATGGGGTGAAGATGGAGAAAAGGGATTAGGTATAAATAGTTATTGAAAGCTCTTAAAGAAGGCTAAGGAAGTGGGCACGGCTGGGATTGTCACCCTTCAGCGGAGACAGAGCGGGAAACTGCGCGAAGCTCTTTTCCTACCCGCCGCTAAATGGTGGGTGAATGGGCCGTTGATGGGGTGGTGAGTAACAAGAATAGGAAAGCAGGGGAGGGATTGTTATGAATAGAGGTTGCTGGTCCGCCCGCCTTATTGTGCAGGTCAACCCGTTTCAAAGGGGTTGTTGGGATGAAATGGACCGTGGATCCAAAACAACATCTGGGGGATCTCGGGGAGGAAAGGGCTTGATGGGGTCTCAAGCCAGCCGAGCGGACCGGAGCGACTTTCCACGATTTGCGAACAACAACAGGAAACAGGGCCACTTACGCATTGGTTGAACGATGGCTTGTGGGGTCCTGGCGAACAGCCTCCTCTTTCTCATCCTCGTCGCTGTTCCTCCTCGAGCTCGGCACCGAGTGGGACGGGGCGTCGTCAAAGGGGAACCGGGACGGCAGAGTGCCGGAAAGCGGCGACGTGAGGAGCGAGCCGGACCGACCTGGTCGGTTGTTGAAGATGCCTGGCGGAGACGCGAGACTCGAGGTGGAATAGCGATTCGGCCTGGAGAAAATCGAAGGGAAGCCGCTAGTTTCACGGTACTCCGGGGGCGTTGTCGGCTCTGACTGATGCCCCCCGTACCGAGTGGCCAAGTCCTCTTGCATCTTGTGAAGCTCCCTCTCCTCAAGCCGCTGCTGGGCGTCCAGCTTGTGGATCTCGGCCTCGAAGCGCCGCCTATGCTCCCGAAGCCGCTCGTAATCCAACCTTTTCTTTTCTAGCTGCGGCCAGAGTTAGCTAACTATTCTTTTAAAGGGATCCGCTCATAGCTCGCGGCTACGGCAGCCTCTCCGAGGCAAGACAATCCCGCCGCGCCTCAGTAGCGGCCTCCAGACGCCCCAGCGGAAAACCAGCCTAGGCGCCGTGGAGTCGACGAAGGCACATACCAATTGAACTTTGTGCATAGCCTACCGCAACCATTGTCAGCCCAGTGTCATGAATCTGCGGTTGGCAGCAACAAGAGCGGAAGCAGCAGCAGCGGCAGCAGCAGCAACAACAGCAGCAACAGCAGGCGCCCATGTCCCCAGCCACATCAATCCCGGATTCCCAAAGAACGTACCGTGGTCGAACCGAAGTCTTGCGGTTCGGGGGCGGCGCGCGGAATAGTGGTAATTGATGACAATGTTGGTACACGACCGGAGTCAGTAGTGAACCGGCGCGGGAGCAGAGGCCCGTTGTTGCGCGGCGGCGACACGAAAGCGCCGCTGCCGGTCACTTGGGGGTCGGCGCGGGGAGTCTGCTGATTTCGGAAAAAGTCGTCCATGCCGGCTGCCCTCTGCTATTACACAGCAATCTTCGTACACGGGGAGCGCGAATTGGACGGCGGTATATCTTCTCTATAAGTCTGGAAAGGATTTGCGGTCAGCAGTCTGACTTTGACCGTGGAGGAGTCCGACGCTCGAGGCGAATTGCGGGCACGCCCCCTCTGCTTGTCGCAGCGGCTGACCAAAGGGAACCGGGGGGCGGAGGGGAGCAGGCAAGGCGAGGCATGGACAGGAAGAACTACGAAGAACTCGGAGTCCCTCGATTGTCCATCCTCCTCGAAGCTCTCTCCGTATTGCCGGTGGTTGCTGTGCCGAATCGCCCTGGCGCCCCCAACCATCATCGGCTAGCCGTGCCCCCCTCTTGCGGCTCCCGCTTCACGTTTCACGCCTCACTCTTTTCGCGACGGACTCGAGTTCGAAAAGCTCTGCAAGCGCGGTTGCAAGCAGAGCGCAAAGGAGACATGCACTGACCTAGAGAAACAAAGTCTGTTGGCACACGCTACGTCCTGGAGACCAGGCGCAACAGTAAAGGGGGTCGAAGCAGTAGTACAAAAGAGCGTGGGATGGAGGAGGGCAGTTCGAAAGCGCCGCGTGCTTTGGGTGGAGGTTCGGTTTATGGAACAGCCTGCCTGCAGGCGCTGGACGGACGGACCACTGGCAACGCAGAACCTGAAAGTTACTGGCCCCGACCACTCTACTCGGGGTTAGGTCAGGTTGGGGGGGCCCAAGCTCGTGTGCGCTAAAACATCCGGTCCATCATCCATCCCCCCACCCTCTCGATTGGGTTACCAGGCGCCGTGGGTCTTCGCCCTGTCCGTGCCTGCTGCCCCTGTGCGACCAGCTGCTGGGCGGGCTTGCGCACTCAAAATCAACATGGAAACGCTGGACATGGATAGGTGGTCCGGCATGCGAGTCCGGTCGGGATTGGACTCCGATGATGAGAGCCTCGACACTCGACACGCGCCCCCCCCGCCTCCAGCGGCTCGTAGGCAAAAAGAGGAAAAAAGGGAAAAGTGGGAGGCCTAAAGGGGACTGCTGCGGGATAGCACGATAGGTCACGGATGAGAAGAGCAGTCATCAGTCGAATCCAATTCGCAGGCGAGACGGGATGGCGAGGGTTACATGGTCAAAGACGGCGGCTGCTTGCTTGCTGCCCAAGCCCGCCAACCCCGGATTTTCTGCCCTACCGGGGTGTTGGACCATTTCGTGCGTGCATTCGCCTCCAGCTATAAAAGAGGCGATGTCGCCCACGCTGATCAGAGGAACGACATGCAGGCCCGGCACACTAACCGGAGGTTCCCTTCCCTTCATGCACACTGACTTAGTACACAGTAGGTAACGCGGGGGTGCTCGCTCGGCATGTCAATTGACAGAGGTACTTTAGGTATGCACCTCTTCCTCAAAGGATCCAGCCCTTCTCGCCATCCATATGAGAAACAGCGATTCATGGCCTTCCAACTGCTGCATGCTGACGGGGTGGTTTCGCCGCCCTGATATATACACAAACAGGTTACCCGGGAAAACAGCGGTGTACGAGCGCAGGAACAATGGAATGGGTGGCAGCACGACAGGACGGTACCAGCAGCAGTCAAGGCCGGCTCCAGACAACTGTGACACCGACTCGTGGGTTGCAGCCCGCCCCCCACCGTCTCACCTCACACCTTCGACCAGCTGGCGGGTATAAGACAGGCAGGTGTTCCCCAGGTTCGGACCCGGCCCATGCGCCTGCATGGTAATTTATGTCGGATGTTGCGTTGTGACTGGCGGTCTTGATGGTTTGCCGCTGGCGGCAGCAAGATGCACAGTACCGAATTTGGACGTCCAGATAGGGGCCGGGCCGGGCTGTACTGGGCTGGGTTCGACAATATCGTCAATGAGGGAAACGCTTCCTCCTCTCTTTCTCCACCCTCCGATGTGCGGAGATCAGCTAAAATCTTGGCCAGCAGGCGAAAGCATCGTTCTGAAGCAAGAATGATGTACATACTAACAAGGCGAGTCGGTCAGAGGAGGGGTCCATGTGCTCGGAAGTTGAAGCCAGTCACCCAGTGGAAAAGGGAGAGGCTCCACCTCCAAGGCGCTGACAGTCGGGGTCTCTCTGGTTCCGCCGCTTGCCGGCACATCTGACATTGGGTTCCGCATCCTTCAACAAGGTGTCATGGCCACCCCACTGAATTCGCGATTTGATGCAACGGCAAGGTGGCAACATCGCGGGATGCTGCCCGCTCGTCAGTTATGTAGAAGCATTGGAAAACATTGAAGACAGACCTCAACAGACCCAAACCCGAAGGCCCAGTAACGGTGGCTCCCCGTGCCGAAGGAGCTCGGTGGTGCATTTAACCGGGTTCGCGACTTCACGCAGCGCTCGCTACGAAACCGAATCGACGGGAATCTGACTATCAAACATAGACAGCAGACGCCTCCGGATCGGCGTGGACACGGCCCGACTTGCTGAGTTCCTGTCCTGGTGTTTTCGGAAGCCGGTCGTCGACCACAAGACGATCTCGAGAAGCCGGTGCGTCCCCCGTCACCCCGTCCACGCTCCTAGTTCCAGAATCACCAAGTAGATCAGCAGATGAGATCTTCTTTGCTCGTCACCCTCGCTTCCCCCCGCCGCCAACGGGCCGCAACCCCTCTTTGAACGTTGCAACCAGGGGTCCTCCTGTGGAGCTCCCATCCCTGTCCACACATGTCGAACACCCAGCCCCCTTTTCTCAACATCCGCGCAGAAGAATCCTCTGTTGTGTCGACACATCCCCGAATTCGGGGAGGGGCCAATTGAGAAGGGCAAGCGCGCTTCCCACGAAAGACGCAGGGCCAATGCGAAGAGCTGGTTTTGCGACAGGTTTCGATAGCCCCACCTCTGCCCGACGAGACGCAAGGAGGCACGGGAGGGTATCACAGCCGACCCCGTCGATCTTGGTGCGACTCCGAGGTTATTGGCGGTTGATTCCACAAGTCCTTTTCCGAGGGACCTGGGGGCCGTCGCCAACTTCCATGACTCGAGACGGGAGTCGCGGCCTAATGAGAGCTCAACAATCAAGGCCTGCCAATGGCGAGGCACGGCCATTCCGACGGCGCATTGGTTCGTCAGAGAGATGTAAATTATGCAGCTGCGTGAGTTGTCGTGGAGGGGTTACCTTACCCAAGAGTCAGCCTCATTTTCCAACCCCACACTCGGTGACAGGCAGAACCTCGCAACCCGGAGCAGGAGCGTAAAAGTCGGTGAGCCCAATTTCAAGGCCGCAAACCCACTGCCTCGGCGTTCTTCTGAGATGGATGGACAGTGGGTGCCTTGTATTCATTGATCAAGTATCGGAAACTCGACAGGTTGACTTGAGGAGAGATCACACTGGACTCGCGGGCCCTCTGACATGATGCCCCGCTTAAGAGCCCCAATTGAGTACAGAGGTACCCACGCACCCGCATACCCCAATAACGAACCGCTACCATCGCCGAGTCCATATTTGGTATGAAACAAAAGCGGGCGGATGATTCAATTGCGGTTCATTCGTGCTTCGGAACGAGAACGCGGGATGAGGGGTTGATTCAAGGCGGGGTAATCGTTGAGAGGCTCAGAGCTGCCTTCTCTTTTCGGACATCTTAGACCAAACGATCCGCTTCAAGCCCGCGCCCATTGCCTGCACGTAGGCCGGGCAATGCAATGCTGAGTTCAAAGTAGAGAAACTCCGGGTCAGAAAGCATATGAAATTAGAACTCGTCTAATGTCGCCCCTAAAATGCATGTATGTACTTCCCTGCGATGATGAATATAGGACAGGAACTTTTTCGCCCCGAGATCCAGAAACTTGCCCGCCTCAACGGAAAACTAAGAAAATGACCAACTTCCACCTATGTTACTGTGTCTTCGTCACACTGATGTTGATGAACGTTTGAGCTTTGGCTCCAGTTCCCAGCATGGACTGATGTTGCGATGTGGGTCACCTGTTGTCCCCAACCGGGCGGCATGGTCGGGGCTTATCGCGATAAGGACGGCGCCGTCGCGGGGCAAAAAATAATTGTTTGGCCCGCGTCAGTTGCAGCTCCGGCCGCCGCCTTGCACAGCACAACCGAACAGCCAAGATGGGTGCGATCGACGACGGCTTCGAGGCGCTGCTAGAGCCCTTCTACAACGGCAAGAGTTTAACAGATCCAATATCCACCAAGGAAGACAAATACCAGTTATTGCCGGCATTCCTCAAAGTCAAAGGTGAGTCAACGCGGGATTGAGGCCGTTGGGGAGGTTGACGGCATTCGCGGAATTTTGCCGGGTGCGCGTTGCTAACTTCAGATCGTAGGTCTCGTCAAGCAGCACATCGACTCATACAATTTCTTTGTCGAGCAGGAGATCAAGGATATTGTCAAGGCAAACCGCTCCATCCGCAGCGACCAAGAGAAGGACTTCTGGCTCGAGTTTACCGACATCCGCGTCGGCACCCCGACCCGCAATGACTACAGCGATTTCAAAGCCCGTGATGAGGTCACGCCCATGGAGTGCCGACTCCGGGACATGACATACGCCGCCCCCGTCGTTGTCGACATTACATACTCGCGCGATCGGAAGAGGATTGTTCGGAAAGATATCCCGCTCTGCCGAATACCCGTCATGCTCAAGAGCGCAAAATGCTGTCTCAGCGGTGCCAACAACGCCCAGATGGAGATTATGAATGAATGTCCCCTAGATCCCGGCGGCTACTTCATCATCAACGGAACCGAAAAAGTCATCCTCATTCAGGAACAGCTCAGCAAGAACCGTGTCATCGTCGAAGCCGACGAGAAGACAGGCGGCGTCTCAGCGTCCGTCACAAGTTCAACACACGAGCGCAAGTCCAAGACCTACGTCATTCTCAAGAAAGATCGCATCGTCCTCAACCACAACGTCCTCGTCGAGCCAATCCCCATCATCATCGTTCTCAAAGCCCTCGGTGGCCTCTCCGACTACGAAATCATGGAGGTTGTGGCGGGGGGAGATGCGCGATACCAGGACGACTTCCTCATCAACTTCGACGAGGCTACCAAGGCCGGCGTGTTCACGCAACAACAAGCTCTGGAGTACGTGGGCTCCAGAGTCAAGATGGGAGGACCTAAGAAGGGGCGATCAATGGCCGCGCCGCGCCGGAGCCCTGTCGAGGAAGGGTTAGATGCGCTGACAAACATCATCATTGCCCATGTCACAATCGAAGACCTCGACTTCTACCCGAAATCAATATATATCGCCATGATGGTCCGGCGTATCCTGATGGCGGCGCACAATCCCAAGCTCGTCGACGACCGCGACTTTGTGGGCAACAAGCGGTTGGAACTGGCCGGGCAGCTACTCTCCCTGCTCTTTGAAGATATGTTCAAGATGTTCGTCGGCGGTTTGAAAGGAAACATGGAATACTTCTTCAAAAAGCCTAACCGGACCTCCGCCTACGACCCTGTAGGCCCCATCAGCAGTCAGGGTCAATACATCACGCAGGGTTTGAATCGGGCCATCCAGAGTGGGAATTGGAACGTGAAGCGGTTCAATATGAACCGCGCGGGAGTCACACACGTCCTGAGCCGGTTGAGTTACATCGCGGCCCTGGGTATGATGACTCGTATCAGCAGTCAGTTCGAGAAAACGAGGAAGGTGAGCGGCCCTAGAGCCCTCCAGCCGTCGCAGTGGGGTATGCTTTGCCCGTCCGACACTCCTGAAGGCGAAGCCTGCGGTTTGGTCAAGAATCTGGCGCTCATGACGCATATCACCACCAACGCCGAGGAGGAGCCTGTCAAGAACTGGATCTTTGGTCTCATTCCCGGCGTGGAGCCCATTCGAATGTACACCGGAACCGAAATGCACAAGCCGGGCTCCTATATGATCCACGTCAACGGCACGCCCTTCGCTATTACCAAAAATCCGAAAGAGTTCGCATCGCGGTTCAAGACGACGCGTCGCCGCGGCCACATCTCTCCGTTTATCGGAATTCACATCAACGAGCATTTCTCGGCAATCCATATCGCCACAGATGAAGGGCGCATCTGCCGGCCCTATATCATCGTGAAGGACGGGAAGCCGAAACTAAAAAAGGAGCACTTGAGACTATTACAGTTTGGGAAGTCAACATTCGACGACTTTCTTAAAGGCAGCATCATAGAATACCTGGACGTCAACGAGGAGAATGACGCATTGATTGCCATCAGAGAAGACGACGTCAACCAGTCGACAACTCACATGGAGATTGAGCCCTTTACGATCCTCGGAGCGGTCGCCGGACTGATCCCCTTCCCCCATCACAACCAGTCTCCGCGTAACACCTACCAATGTGCTATGGGTAAGCAAGCCATCGGAGCCATTGCATACAACCAATTCAACCGCATCGATACCCTTCTCTACACGCTCGTCTACCCACAACGGCCTATGGTTATCACGAAAACTATCCAGCTCATTCATTACGACAAGCTCCCGGCTGGGCAGAACGCCACGGTCGTCGTCATGTCGTACTCGGGCTACGATATCGAAGACGCTCTCGTGTTAAACAAGGCGTCGTGCGACCGGGGCTTTGGGCGCTGCCAGGTGTTCCGCAAGTACACGGCCGAGCTGCAACAGTACCCGAACGGGCGAAAAGACAGGCTGGGAGGTGTCCAGAAGGATGAGGGCGGCAGTACCATCGCCAAGCACGCCTGTCTGGACAAGGACGGGCTTGCTGTCGTGGGCTACCGGGTGCACTCCGGCGAGACCATGATCATGAAGGAAACGCCGATTGACCAGACGTCGACCGGGATCGGTAGCGACCGCGGATCCGACGACTTCCGGCCAGCCGCGATCAACTACCGCATCCCCGACCCGGCGTACATCGACAAGGTGATGATCTCCAATACGGAAAAGAACACGAGCATCGTCAAAGTCCAAACTCGCCAAACCCGCCGGCCGGAGCTCGGCGACAAGTTCTCCTCCCGCCACGGCCAGAAGGGTGTCGTCGGCATCATCGTCGACCAGGAAGACATGCCCTTTTCCGACTCGGGCCTCGTGCCGGACATCATCATGAACCCCCACGGTTTCCCGTCCCGCATGACGGTCGGCAAGCTTTTCGAGTGCCTCACCGGCAAGGCGTCTGTCGTTGCCGGCGAGCGCGACTACGGCTTCGGCGACGCGTTCCGCTCGCATCCCGTCGAGGAGATGGGCAAGGTCCTGGTCGAGCACGGCTTCTCCTGGGAAGGCAAAGACTACTTCACCTCGGGCATCACCGGCGAGCCGCACGAGGCGTACCTGTTCAACGGGCCCATCTACTACCAGCGCCTGAAGCACATGGTGCAGGACAAGATGCACTCGCGGTCGCGCGGGCCGCGCGCGATCCTGACGCGGCAGCCGACCGAGGGCCGGTCGCGAGACGGCGGCCTGCGGCTGGGCGAGATGGAGAGAGATTGTCTGATCGCGTACGGCGCCTCGCAGCTGCTGCTCGAGCGCCTCATGATCAGCTCCGACGGCACCCAGGTCGATATCTGCGAGCGCTGCGGCCTGCTGGGCTACAAGGGCTTCTGCCAGACGTGTGCGAGCACGAGCCAGGTGACCCAGATGACGATGCCGTACGCGGCGAAGCTGCTGGTGCAGGAGCTGATTAGTATGAATGTTGGGGTGAGGATGCAGTTGGAGGATAAGTTCCCTCATCCGAGGTGAGGAGGGAGGGGGTGAATGTGAATGGGGTGGCGTTCGGGAAGGGTGTGACATTTTTTGTTTATGTATGATATTTGGGTCTGGCTATCTGGTTTAGCATGGCGCCTGAAGATCAAGGAGTTACAAAAGGTATGGTGTCGGTGATGGATAGAAACCAAACTAACAAATTTTGTCCGTCTTCGGGGTGCATCTATCCCGTGTGGTGGTGGTAGATATGTTTTGGAAAGAGTCCACTTCATGCGTGCATCTCCAGAAGGTATTCATAATCCTAACAGGTCCTAGATAACCAATACTGGATAACCCAACAGTGTCATACCGCTCTTACCCTCACAACTCACAGAATCCACCCCCCTTTTCCACCTCACCACTTGCCCCACCTTTGGCCAGACAGGAACCCCAACCCCTTTCCCCAAACATCACTCCCCTTCAGCCTCGCCCTCCCCATCCCCAGTGCCCCCCTCATCCTCCCTCTCCTCCCTCCCCTCCCCAACAGCCCTCAACCCTCCCATCCAAACCTCAAACCCCACCGCGCCCCCCCTCGTCCCAACCCCACTCTCCTTCGCATGCGCCGCAAAAACAACCTTCATCCACCGCTCCCACCCGGACCCCCCTCCAGCCGCTCGCAAAGAACTCGAACGAGCACGGTATGCGGCCGGCCGCCGCGACAGCGCGATGCGCGCAGCCACCTGGGTCGTCCACACGAGCCCGAGGGCGGGTGTCTTGAGCGCGTGCTGGGCGCGGGGGTCGTCGCCCCAGCCGGTGAACCAGCGCTGCTGGTGGTCGAGGAGGAGGGCCGGGTGGGTGGGTGGTTCGTCTCCGGGGGTGGGGTTGAAGGGGTTGGAGGGGTTGGAGGGGGGGAAGAAGGGGGTCATGGAGGGTGGTGGTGGTTGTTGTGGATGTTGGGGTTGTTGGGGGTGGCTGGAAGGGAGGGGGATGGAGGAGGGCGGGTCGACGGCCAGGTCGGCGGCGTGGGTGCTGGATGGGGGAGGGGGGCGGCTGCGGGTTGCGAGGGGGGATTCTTGGGTTTGGCGGAGCCCCCCCGTGTTGAGGTGCGGGTGATGGTGGAGGGAGGAGGCGGGGGTTCTGGAGTTAGCATAACCCCCGCCGAACCGGTCTGCCACCTGGTTGGAGACGACCACGGCGAGGTTGTGCCGCTGTGCGAGGTCGCGCAGGTGCATGCCTAGCTTGACGAGCTCGGTGCTGCGGGCGCCCATGTTGGAGCCGTGCTTGCCCCCTGACGAGGAGGCAGAGCGCTCAAACTCGGCGCGGTAGTTGGCGGCGACAGAATCGAGGACGACGAGGCCGATGCCGCGCCGTTCGACTTCAACGGGGACTTGGAAGGTCAGAATGTGGTCTTGGCTTTCAAGGTCTGGGGTGACGGTGCTGATGATGTTGTCGAGGGAGGGCCGCTGCGAAGGGGGCAGGCGTTGGAAGAGCGGGTTAGCCGAGAGCATCTGGGCAAGGCGCCGGGTCGATAGCGGGGCTTCGGTGCTAATGTAGAGCGCCGGGCGGCCAAGGCCGTGGGGTGGCGGGAGTTGGACCGAGAGGAGGAGGGAGAGCAGAAACTGGGTTTTGCCGGCGCCGGACTCGCCCGTCACCTCGGTCACGTAACCGGCCGGGATGCCACCGCCCAGGGCGCGGTCCAAGTCGGGATCGAGGGTGCTGATAGTCTGCCATTGTGCGGAGAGAGAGGCGACCGTCTTCCTCAACTCGCTGGTGGGCGGGTGTTGTGCATCTGGTTCCGGAGCAGGCCGGTCCGGGGCATCCGGCTCGGGACCCGCTTCAGCACTGGACTCGGCTACCTGCTGCCGGGCACGTGTTTCCGGAGCCGGATTTGCAACGCCGAGGTCTGCATGGAGGGCATTCAGCACCGCACCGCACAAACGCTTGACATCTAGTAACGGGAGATGGGTCCTCTTCCCAATATCAGCTGCCTCGAGGGTCAAGAGGTCGCTCGTGGAGATGGCATGCTTCTCCAACGCGGGAATCAGCCTCGCGAACTGCCCGACAGGGAAGTGCGGGAGCACGCGCAACAGATCCGTCATGGGTCAGAGGGAGACATGGGACACACGAGATGCATGGACCAGGGTGTGTTTGCTTGTGAGGCTTTTCCGTTCGATTTCCTGATGCTGCGATTTCGACGTTTGGCGCCGTTGTGACGGTGGGAAGGAAGGCGATGCTCGGCGGACTGTCGTCGGTCGCGAATGGCTGCGGAGCTCCGCAATTGCTGCAGCTGCAGTTGGCGATTGGCGATTGGCAATTGGCAAACGCAAGCAAGATCAGGGTTGCAGCTTGCCGTTGGTGCCGTGCGGGTTCCTGCGCAAGGCGTGGTTCATGGATGGAAGAGGGCCCATTTTTAGCCTTGTGGGGGGGACCGAAGTTCCTTTTTAGCACAACGCAATTAAACTCTCGATCGATGCAGGGGCCCCAGGCACCAGCTTCTGAGCTTTCCCCAGCACTTTCCTCGCCTTCCTCGCCTTCCTCACCTCTTTGACAGTTCTCACCCCGGGCGACTGCCAGGGTAGCGAGGCGCAGTGGGGGCCATCGGTTTCTCTTTCCCTCTGGGCACGGTCCTCAGGAAATTCCCGGAAGCCCCTCCATCACTTCGAAGATTGCCGCTCGGGTCAGCCCAGGATTTCATCCCCCGTTCACTCCCCGATTGCACCAAAGGTAGACCCCTGCTCTACCCCGGCCGTGCATCTGCACCCCTGAGAAAGTGAGTGCTTTAACCCCAATTAAGACTGGCGTTGGCCTGCCATGGCTGCAGCCAGCGTATCAACCCCCTGTCTTTCCAGAGACTTTTGCCGGGAAGACGGCATCAGCGTTTCTGGGCCTGTGTTGCAGAAGAAGCACGCAGACTCTGGGCTCGGTCGAGGACTGGGTCGAGGACTGGGTCGAGGGCTGAGTTCAATTTTATCATTCGGAGGCCCTCGACGGCCCCCTCGGGTGCATTGTTTCTTGTTGTTTCCTTTGCGGCTCCGTCCATCCACGAGTCACCGTGACACGACGTCGATGTTGTCCAACACCATCACAATCATTTAGCATTTTTGATGTTTATTTATTGATATTTTATTTTGAATATCACCACACTCTTTTAGATACACACGGTTAACTAACCAACTAACAACAATGGGCTTACAACTACTCTACGGGGCTGCCCTCCTCGGCGCCTCTGTCCAGGCATTCGCCTTCCTCCCACAACCAACAGACCCCTTTCAAGCGCTCCCAGTCGAGAATGGATGGACTCCAAAACCAACACCAGCACCAGAAGGCCATGGACTGTTCAAGCGTCAGATCAGCCTCCCCTCGACCTATCTTATAGCCTCGGATAACACCTGCGGCTTCATCAATGGCAATTCAAGTAAGTGAATCGGCACTCCCAAACTTCCTGAACGCGTTCTAACTCTCTCTCCAAGGATCCGCGTATGCCTGTCTCGACGATGACATGCAGTGTGCCTTCATCCCGTCCTCGGGCAAGATTCCCGGCGCTGCCGGGTGCTGCAAAGGCACAGACTGTTCGTTCCGGATCGCGTGTATTGACAGGAGTGATATGGACGACTGTGACGAGGACTGCGAGGACGACCCCTTGACCTTGAAATGGTAAATGCGGCCCACAAGTGTCCACGTCCCGTTTTCTGTCACTAACACCACTCAGTTCCGGCGCGGCCAGGTTCTGCAACACGGTCGCCTTTCCGGGAGGCGTCACAGACTACTACTGCAGCGCAAGGAGACGGACCTCGGCCCTTGAGGCGGAGACCACTCACAGCCGCGACAAGAGCAGGAGCATGTCAACCGTCAAGCCCAAGGCCACCTCAACCACTAAGAAGTCGAGCACGTCGACCAAGAAATCGTCGTCTTCAACTTCCGAGTCATCGTCAACCGAGACTACCTCCGAGACAACATCGGAAACAACATCCGAAGCCACGTCCGAAGAGCCTGCCTCCGCCACCGAACCCCCGGCCGCTTCAACCACGGCCGACTCGGACCGCTCTAGCGCCACCACTTCTTCGACGGAACCCGTAGCTTCGGATGCCCCTTCGACGCCAATCGGCGCTATCGTGGGAGGTGTCCTCGGCGGCATCGCCCTCATCGCCCTCGCCATCTTTGGCGCCATCTTCCTCCGCCAGCACAAGAAGAAGAACGAGGCCATGGCCGAGCTCCCGCCGCCTCAGCCCTTCATGGCCCAGCCGACATACCCCAACACCCAACCACCCACCGCACCTTACGGGCAAGACTCCGCCTCCGCCCGCATGTCCGGATACGCCGCGTCCTCCGTCGCCGGCACCCCGGCACAAATGTACGCCACCCCAGTAGCCGCAACGGGCGTCGGCGCTGCCGCTGGTGCTGGCGCTGCAGCAGCAGCAGGCTCCTTCAACTCGTACCACAACCACCAACCGAGCAACCACACCGGCAACTACCCCGAGTACCACAACAACAACGCCTACTCCGAACACCAGCCGAGCCCGATGACCACGCCCGGCGGCAGCCCCCAACTGCAATACGCACAATACGCCCACCAAATGCACGCGCCGCCCCCGCTCCCCGCACCATCCTACTACAACAACTCGCCGCGCGCGTCGCAGGACCACTACCGCGGCGGCAGCGGCGGCACAGGCACAGGAATACCAGGAGGCGAGAACGGGCCAGCCGAGATCGGCGACGGCGCCTGGGCGGGCGCCGAGCTCCCCGACCGCCGCTCCACCTCCACCCCCGTGTCCACCTACAACGGCACCACGCCCGTCAGCCCGGCGTCCGCGCTAGGTCCCATGCCCGGCGAGTCACAGGGTAATGGGGGGAGTGGTGTTGGGAGCGGTGTGCCGCTGAGCCTGCAGCCGGGGATGGGGTACCGGCCGTATCGGCCACCGGGAGCGGGGGGGAATAACCCCGGGAACGCGCCGGGTGGGATGGTGGTGCCGCGCAAGGCGGTGCCCTCCGGGCCGTCGCCTGCCGCGCAAGCACAGGGTCAGGCGCAAGGGCAGGCGCCAGATCAGCAGGGGCAGGGGGGCGCCGCTGGGGGGCATCAGCAGACGGTTGCGGTTGAGTTGCCTTGATAGATACAGCGGGGTTGGGGGATGGCGGGTAATGGGAAGAGGGAAGGGGGGATTCAATTTTTGCATGAGAGTGTTATACCCCATATTGTGCTGACGTGGGCATATCACCATTTTCTTTTAGAGCGGTTGCCTTTCATGAGGGATGGATGGAGTGTTTTCGGGTTGGGGATGGTTTGAACGGGTGGCCGTGGAGAGAGATCCCGTCTGTTTTGGACACGCCCTGTATTGGACACGCTAGATTTCTTGATTCTTGTATATACTTCAACACGAGTACGAACCATGGTCCTGACTCCTTGTCTGTCCTCGAGGTTCAACGTCCATCCACAGTGAACAGAAACATGGGGGTGAAGAGTATAAACAACTGATCTTTGACGATAAATGTATCCCTTCTACTAGAAACGCTAACCAGAATCAACAAGCCAACCAGCAATCTCCTCTACCCATATCAACATCAAGCCATCGCTAGGTAGGTATCCATGCAGTACTAAAAACAACAACCGCCCTCCCCTTCCCTTCCCTTCCCTTCCCTTCCCTTCCCTTCCCAAGTAAGCCTCCAACCGCCAGTCAACCGCTAACCCCTTTAATAGTCAATCAACCTCAACTTCTTCCCGATATCCCGCCTCCGCGCCTGCACCGCGGCTCGTTCCGACGGCTTAGTCTCGCCGCTATCAAGGTTCTCGCCCCTCGCCTTGAGCGCCTGCAGCAGCATGCCAGCGTCAAAGAACCCATCTGTCAAACCAGCCACCTCGTTAGCATTTCGATCTTTCAAACAAAAGAGAGGAAACTTATAAAAGAGAAGTAAAAACACTTACACCCGCCCAACTCATCATCCTCACTCATCCCCAGACTCTCCTCCGTCGGCGACGACACACTACCATTAGCACCACCCCCGCCACCCAAATCCGACGACGCTTTCCGCAGGCCGTCCGCGCCCGTAATCAACCGCCCCCGAACCCGCATCCTCTGCGCACCACCGCCGGGGGCACCCTTCCCCCCAGCACCACCACCACCACCGACCCCCTTCCCGTCCTGATTCACACCACCACCGCCAGCAGCACCAGCATGGTGATGATGGTGATGATGATGAAGCCCATTCCGCAACCCCTCGACCTCCCTAGCACGACTCCCCCTGATCCCCAGCCCCGCCAGCCCGCCGCCGGCACGCCCCTGGGCGGAGATGCGCAGGATGCGGCGGATCTCGAGCAGGTAGCTGTCGAGGGTGTCGACGAAGCGGCGGGTCTGGCGGTGGCGGGACGAGACGCAGATGGAGATGCCCTCGTCCTTGATGATGTAGCCGATGCCGAAGCCGTCGCCCGAGACGGGGCCGAAGCCGAACTGGCGCAGCGAGGGGTTGCCGCAGTTGGAGGTGGAGAGGATGGTGGTGTTGATCTTGTCCCACCCGGCGTCCGCGAAGATGAGGGGGAGGTGGTGCGGCGCGGGGCTGCTGCTGGAGCTGGCCGCGCTGCCGTGGGATTGGATGCTGTCGCCGCGGGAGCGGGTTGTGGTGGGGGGTGGGGACGGGGCTGCGGTGGTGTTGCTTTGGGCGTGGGTTGGGGAGTGACTGCGGTGGTGGTTGTGGGTGGCGGTGCTGCCGTCGAGGAGGTAGGCGGGCTCGCGCGGGGGGCTGCTGCCGCCGCGGTCGGAAAGGTTGTCGATGGGGGAGGAGTAGCCGTTGCTACCGGAGACGGAGCTTCCGGCGTACTCGTCGACGGTGCGCTGCCAGAGACAGAAGAGGGCGTACAGGTGGCGGTCGCAGCCCTGTGCCTTGGCGCACTCGCGCGTTGTGGCAACGTGGCGCTGGCAGGCTTTGCGGAGGGCATCGATCTTCTGCTCGGCCGGGTTGTCGGCCCAGAAGGTCTGGACAAAGTTGACCGACTCGTCCGACACGGTGCGGATGGCCTCGGTGCGGCCATGCAGGTACATCTTGGTCATGGCCGGCTCGTAGGTGCACTCGATACGCCCGTATAGGCCGTAGTAGGCCGCCTGGAAAGCCATCTGGACGAAGGCGTCGGGCGAGAAGCCCATCGAGGTGATGAAGTTCTTGCCGTAGGCGCCAAAGTCGAGGCATTGGAACTCGTTCTGCTCGATCAGGTCCGCGAGTCGGGTCTCGGCGAACCTCACCGCGATGCGGAGCTCGGGGAGCATATCCCACTCCAGCTTGTGCGGTGTTGTATTCACGTCCCCGAAGCTCTCGGGGTCGCGCTTGGACGGGTCGGGGCTGGTGGACGCCCACAGCGTTGGGGCCTTTCCATTGATGGTCCTCGCAAAGCGGAGGATGGTATCCGTGTACAGATCGCTAGCAAAACGCAACACGGTGTGGCCGTCCACGCCGGTATGCTCAAAGTTGATGCCGGCGCTCCCGTTTTTGCAGACAATGATCTGCAGCTTGTCATACCACCGGTTAGTGCAGGTGCCGATTTGGACGCCCTTCTCGATTTCGCTGGTGCCGCAGAGCATGTTCTGGCAGAGCGCGGCGGCGTCGGCGGGCTCGGAATAGTCGAGGCAGACCACGAACAGGGCGGTATCAACGATGCTCAGGCAATCGGCATTGTTCGAACCGGGCTCCCGCATCAAGACGTCCCGCAGCCCCGACCACACCTTCCGGTTCTCGGTGCTAAGCACGCCCAAGGCGCCCTTGGCGGCGTCCTGGATGGGGGTCTGCGCAGCGTCGTCGATGATGGTCTGCAGGTTGATGGCGATATCCCGCTCCGTCATGATGAGGTCCGAGTCGTCGTCCAGGACATCGAACCAGTAGAACTGGCCGTGACACATGACGACGATGTGCTTGGATTCAGGGTCCTGCTCGATCTGGCATCCTGCGTCGGTGGGGACCCGGGCGGTGCCGAACAGGCGCGAATACTGATACATGCATAAGGGGGTGCCCTTAACGGTGTCCGGTGGTAGCTCTTCCTTGCGTACGGCCCTCACAAACTCCAGGGCCGATACCACGAGCGAGCCGGCCCGGGTCACCTGGTTGTTCCGGGCTGGCGTGGGATCGTCCTCCAGCAGGAAGAACGGGTTGAGGTTGAGGACGACAGGGTTGTCAAAGTTCAGGTACGAATCATACCCTTGTAATAGGAGTCTGTTAGCCGCATGACGGGCGAAATTGGGGACGGCAGCAGGGGGCAAGAAGAAGGCTTACAGAATTGCTCGATATAGCTCGTCCTCGCTTCGGCATACCGCTTGAGCTTCTCATTCAGCTCCGGACCCTCATTCCGGAGGAAGGCCTGCACGGCATGCCTCGTTTCCGCGTGTTCCCTAGCCGATTGGAGGGGCCTGAGGGAAGTCAGGTACTTCTCGCAGCTAACCTCGAGCTCCGGGATGGGCAGCTTCGGCAGGTCATCCTGGTGGGCGTAGGTGACACCGCCCTTGGGCTTGTCGTCGTGGTAGGCCTCCGACATGGCGTGCTGGCGGGCCTTCAGGGCCGGGGTGGTGATGGGCTTTGGCAAGTCGGGGAGCTCGGGGACTGATCGAGGGGTGGCGGGGGATGGCTGAGTAGGACTTGAGAGGGTCTCACCAAGAGACCTTGGCGAGGTGAAGATGCGGACTTGTGGAGGCATTCTCGTCAGCCAGGGTCGAGAGGGATCAAGCGTAGAGAGGCGAGACGTGGGTGCTGATGTTTAAGCCACGCAGGGCAGTGCGGTAGAAGTAGTGGCAGTCTTGGAGGCAGTATGATGGCATTCCACTTGAAATGCTACGGCAGCGGTATTCATACATAGAACAAGGGGCGAAGGGAACTTGGGATTCAGGAGATGGAGGGAGCTACCGGGACTCGGCCGGGCCAGGCTCGGGATATAAAGCGGCGGGTACGGGAAGCTCGGGGGAGGGGGCGGAACGGGAGAAGAGCAACATCAACAAGTGCCACGCTGACGAAGGAGGAATGGATTCTGGCAGCAGCAGCCAGGATGGCGTGGGCCGCCTTCGATGCCTGCCATGTGCATGTGGGACTCTTCCGGGACATGCGCAGGCGGACGGACGGACGGACAGACAGGGGGACAGGGTTGGAGGGAAGGGCGCGACTGCCTAGACCAGACCAGGCCAGACCGAAGCATGTGGCCGTGGGGAAGTCATGGGCAGAGATGGGGTGATTGGACACAAGTGCCGCAGCGCAGTGGGTTGGTGATGTGAAACTCCTCCGCAGGTCCTCCGCAGGCCCGAAGGCTCAATATGGGAGGCAGCCGTGTGGAATCTGCCGAGCCATTTTACGTCTCGGGATAAACGAGAAAGCAGAAATGCAACGTACTAGCGAGGGTAACGGATGGAGACCAAGTTCTCGGGCACGTAACATGTAGCTGCGGCAATTCGTCCAAACCGGGGATGGTAAGCCTCGGGGGCTGCTTGCTGTTCGGTGGTTGGGCGGAGTGGTGTTATTTGGAGGCTGAGAGAGAAACAAGGAGGCTAGGTATTCGTGGTATTGCGGGCGGAGCTGATGCTGGGGTCGTTCGCGCGTGGTCTGAAACTTATTTCTCGCGCCAGTTGCCTGTTAGCCCGTTGTTAACCAAGTTCACAAGGACAGCGAGGTCATCTGCCCGTTCTGGTGGCGCGGCGGCTAAGCTTGCACACGAACAAACAGAACCGCCACTAATGCTCATTCGGCCTTTCAACCTACCTACCTAATACTACCACGGCGCCACTGTACGGTGATCCGTGTCTCTGCTGCTGCGTCACGGGTTGCGAGAGATGGATGGGTGTTGCAGGGTATCGTAGGGAATGACGTTGTGTGACACCCCCCCACAGTCCCCAAGAGGAACCTGGAAATGACCAGCTTTCGCTTTTTTCCCCAAAGACAACCCCGACAACCCCAAGAAGAGCAGGCTCCCAGGGTGCAGGCGATGGCGCGCTGCTCGGCCCGCAATCCGGCTGCAGTCACTCGAGCGACAAAAGAGCTGGCGGCGAGACCTCCTGTGCTCTCCAGTATGCTGCTACGGGTCGACCAGGGTTTGATCTCGTCTCCAGTCTGGGATGCTGGTTCGGACAAGAGGATGTGCTGCGGTTGGGTGGCAGATGCGTCGATGGGGAACTCCAGATTTGAGGCGGGGTGATTGGCAAAATGCTCCGCACTGAAAACCGTTCTGGAAGGAGGCTTGGGTGGGGTGGTAACTTCCATTCGGATGCAATTCCATTACATGCTCTTGCCCATGACCATAAAAAGTTGACCGTCACCTACCTACCCGTCAAAATAAACATGACTCCCTCCGGTTTTAAATCCCGTACCAGTGCTGTGGTTTAGACGAGCCGATAAAGGACCATTGGGACTGCTGGTATTCCACAGGAGGTACTTCGTACTTCGGACGAAGAAAGCATGTGAAGAGGCCAAGCACATCAGGCGGTCGGCACCAAGACGGGGCAAGTCATGATAAGCATGCGAAGCGGGACGCTGCAGTAATGCCTCCCGGCCGAACGGATAGGTGGGGCCACTCCGGGACTGAGTCGCAGCACGAGTTCTTTCAAGGGAGAGATCACGAACCGACGATGGGATGCTGGGGTTTGTTATGGTTTTATTTCAACTCGGGTGCTAGGTGGGACAGCCGCTTCAAAGCCAACTTGCCCAGTCAAACCCAGACCACCGGCGTACACCCTTTTGAAATTGACTAGAATGACCGTGTTACCGTCTGCGGGTTAAAATGCGCTCTTCCATTCGGAGGGCGGCTCGGGTCAAAGGACGACAACGCTGCCTCGATGCTCCATGCTCCGAGGTGGGTTCTGGGCTCTGGCGTTGCCTTTGCCGGGGCTATCAGACTGCCAAGAACCCCGCAAGCCACTGACGACAGCGGGCAGATGGCCCCGCAGAAGGGTCAGCCCAGGGGCCCAGGAACCCGGGGAAGATCACCGTTCTCTCTCCATTCATCTTCCCCAATGGATCCCAACCTTGTCACACCCGGGCTCCGGGTAACCATCCAGCCATCGAGCCAGGAGATAAACGGCGTTCCTGGCTGTGGCTTATCCAGATATCTATGCGGCTGACTACCTACACTAGTGTCCTAGTATATATATACCAGGTTGTATACCTATATACTACACTCGGTAGTTTCCTTAACTACCATCACGTCGGCTTTTCCACCCGGATTGGGTAAACATGAGTGTTGTAGTCAAGGGAATTCTTAGTTAAGCTGTGGCTTTTTAAACATACAGAGATAGGTATATGGCAGCCAGATCAAATCGCAATACAAGAGGAGGCATCAACAGCTTTTAACTTAGGTAGGTTCTAGTTTGTTCGTATAAAAACAGCAGCGACGAAACCAACGTTGACGTCGGGACTTCTTCGCCTAGTTGAAAACGAGAAGGTTTTGATATCCCGCCGCACGTGGTTTGTACCATGTATCATGCACAATCTGGAACTCCCCTTCCGCCTTCCATTACCTGGTGAGGGTGGCCAGGGTACCGTTGGTAAGTAGATATTGGGAAAGGACAAAAACACCTGAAAACATACCAACACGAGATGACATGCGATGCCCGCCAACAACCAACCACACTCCCAACCATAAATCATGCATAACCGTGTCACACCAAAATAGCAAGGGAAAAAGAAATAGTGTCGGCGTACTCATACATTCTTTCCACACAGTCGAGAGACTTTAACCAACGGTCATCCCCTGAGCTAGCCCACGATGACATTCCCCAAACAAGTAACAAACAACACCCCGCCTCCAACGAGGCAGATATCCCCGAACCTTTCCCTGTCTCAACATCATGTTTCGCCTCTTACTGGGCGATTATTATGTATTTGCTAAAACGGCATAGCTTTCATGCTAGTACAACCACGGGGCGGCCCGCCGTCGATCAGGGGTGTATACAAGTCGATCGCCACTCGTCCCCTGGGCGCCATTATTCTGACGCTTCCGTCTTGTCCCCGTAAAATCTCGGGCACTTAATAAGGCGGCTCAGGCGGATTCGGGGTCGGGGGGCTGGGGACGGGTTGCGGCTTCGGCTTTGCCTGCCTCACGGGGCGGGTCGAAGGGCGGTGTTGGGCCATGGTTGGATCTAAGGGGGATGCCGTTAAGTTTCCCATAGTAGCCAACGACATCGTCAACGGAGTGGAGTGAGACATACTGGGAGTGCTGGTGTTTGGGCGTGGTTGGGATTGAAGAAAGAGCTAGGAGGGGCTGTCAAGGTGCGTCGTCAAGATGGCTCGAGTGTGGTAGAAGCCGAAGTCCTCTTTGTGCTTGAGGGTAGGATCACAACGTTGCGTGTTCGAATGTGGAAAAGGATGGGCTTCCCTGATCCTAAACCTACCTGGCCGCCGGCGCCTCTTTAAACTAACGGCCGCCCGCCCTCCCCCACTCAGTGTGCCTCCCTATCCTAGAGGTGCCTACGTAAATTCTGGAGCACCCCGAGATGGACAAGGGACCGGGCTCGAGCCTGGGTGACATGCTCCCCAGAGTGAGACACACAGCGGCCCGATGAGGGAGCTTACTGAAAGCTGCACGTGGCATGCCACTTTCGCGGGTGGTTTGATCGTCTCAGGCGGGGGGTGGTGTGCTGGGAGATGGTGGGAGACCCTCTCGGCACGGATGTGCAGATTTTCCTCTGGCAGGAGAGTGCCAACTGCAACGCTCCGCCTTCCGTTCAACTGAGGGGCCAGTGCTGTGTATGTACGTCTATCATCAGGACCGGGGGGCGCACGGATAAAATCCATAATCTGGCGATTGCGGAACGTCATCGTCCTTGGACAGGACTGGATGCCCATAGGATCGTCCAGGCAGGGATTGCGAACCTTGTTCTGCTGCTCAGGTGACAGCCTGCGGGAACCTGGGTGCTCCCCGACGGAGGGGCCTTCCAGATATTAAAGGAGCGCCTGAAGACGGTCGCTTCAAGCCCCAGTGCACCATTGCTGGGGGTTCATGTATGTCATCGGGCTGCACGTCTGGTGCGCGTCCCGCACCTGCAGCAAGTTCCATGTACGTCGAGATTTCGAGACGATATACCCGGGTCCGTGCTCAACGTCCGCGGCCGTTGAGGCACTCGGTTGTAACATTTCGTGGCCGCATCCTTGGGCCGGAACCGCAAGACCAGACGGGAGAGTGGTATTTCGAGCGAGGGTGAGAGAGGATCAGGCAGCCGTGGCCGTTTGAAAGGCCACCCCTCCGCCGTCCGATCCGAGTTGTCCCGTCGACGTTCTGGGTAAGCCGCAAGAGTCGCCATCTGTGCTCCTGAGGACTGTCGATCCACCGTTGACACATGCTCGGACGAGCCAAAGAACAGGGGGAGATCGCGCTCGGCCTGCCATCAAGATCCGGCGCTAGCAGGCGACTCGGTTCGGGATGAGACGCTGCTTTGCTCTGACCCTCTGACCCCTTCCTCGATGGAGAACGGACGTTCGCGTGTTCCGAGATGGATCATCCATCGTCCGCTGAACCGCGGTTGCAGTCCGAGATCTGACTGCCCGGGTTGCAGAGGGGCCGCCTCGACCAAGTTCGGTATGCAGAGAGTAAGAGTCGGTACGATGGAGCGTGGGTGGGCATACATTCATTCTTTTCCATGTATCAGAAATGGAGCCGGGTCTTGACCCCCACATCACCCGCTCGAGATATGAATGTTTCAAAAAACCGGTACGTGGGGAACCACGTTGAGGCCGCCTGATATTAGGGTTTTCTGGTGCGGAAATGTGAGAAATGAGAGGATGAAATGTGGTTCTGCCATTTTTGTCACTCGCTCCCGGTCCATGCCAGTGACTCACCCGATACACACAGTAAGGTCGCTCTTGCCGGCCGTTGCACTTCAGTTGTCCGTTGTTCTTGTCCGTTGCTCCTGCCTGTTGACGTTGCAAGGTTACCTAGGCAGGTGCTCTCTGACCAGGGGTGACCCCCAACTTTCTTATCAGTTTGATGCTATCACGAGACAGGATGTAATTAAGAACCTAAAGTACTCGTATTCTGGTCCTTGATCCGCCGCGCGCTTTGTCTGCTCGGTTACCCTCCTTCCAACCAGCACCGGTGGTACTTTGCAAGTCGCAAGTTGTCCGAGAGAAGAACACGGTGGGCCGTTCCCTCCTGTCAATTCCCGAGGGACCCTTACCCTTGAGACGAAACGGGCAGCAGATCCGCTTGGCACCCCGCAAACCTCTGTTAGAGCCTCCCTTTTCGGCTTGTTTCTAGAAGCATTCTCCGCCAAGATCTTTCCAGGGTCTCGTTAGGGGTTCGTCTCAACCTGCATCCCTCGATCCACCACCATCTGCATTCTTTTTGACGCGCCCGGACATCGCAAACACCACCCACATCGGTCATAGTTCGGCCCCTTGCTCCCGGGATAAGCTAGATGATTTGCACATTCAGCCAGCCCGTAATTTGACCACGGCAGTCTTCTCCAAACTCAAGCTGCCCCTATTGTTTACTTTCACCCGGCATGGCTGTCATACTATGTAGTTTTGATGTAGAGCTCGTTTCGAACCTCAAAACCCACGGCAACCGCGACGCTTGCAGCAGCGTGACAGCCATCACAGACTAGTCTGTAAGACACCTTCCGTCTGTGGCTCGAAAGGTCATCCGTTTCGGAGAAGCATGGCTGAGACGGTTGTGGTTCTTCTACCGAGAATTTGGCCCCCAACGTTGTGAGGGAATCACACGGTCTTTAATTTACCCCAGAGGCAAAGACATACCGAATACCGAACCAATTACACTGCAATTTCTAGTTGCCTGTTCCGACAGCTCAGCGAGCAGATTTCCGCGGTCAATGTAGCCTTTTTTATCACGTGTTCCTACCTACCCAATTTCAACTACCATCTCGATCATCCCACCAAATAAATGTTAACAACACCTCCAGGCATGGGCCTCACCACCATCCCCCGCGGCTACAAAGTGCCCGTGGCGCTCCTGGACCAGTTCCTCGAGGCCAACGGCCAGGACGCGACACACGGCCAACTCCCCTTATCCGCTGAGGCGGCGAACTGCGTACCGAATGCTTGTTTCTGCGCACCGAACTGCCCGGGACGGCCCGCCAGGCTTTTCGGAGCTGCGACTTGTTGAGCCGGGGGAGGAAAGGCTGTTGCAGGCGGAGGGGGTGCGAGATATCAAGGGTGAGGACTTGACGGTTGTTCTGTACGTTGTTGTGACGGACGAGCGGATGTTCTAGTGGTCGTCGCCTTGTGCGCGCGAGGTGAGTTTCCCGAACTCGTTTGTGCGATGACTATTTGGATTGTTTGGTCTATGGCTGGTTTTGATGCCCAATGGGATCTCTATAAGTTGCGGCCGATGCGAGGCGATACTTGAGAACTGGTTCCAGCAACAAAACCATCGGCGGAAAGTCATGGGTGTCAGGTAGGCAGCGTTCTTCCCGAGTTCTGAGTCAAGCTCTCGCGTCTTACGATTGCCTGGGCTGCAGGCATTTCGATACTTCTTGGGTAAGGTAGCTTGAAGCCTGGGAGTTTCTGGTGTTGTGGCACCGATTACTTTAATTCCTGGCGTGGTAAGGAAAACCGGGAAAACAGAGAACAAAAGAAAATAACCCCACCCTGGGTAGATACCTATAGAAGTTCCAACATACCCAATGTCACCGACCACCCCCATAATGGCTCAACGTCAGTGGGGGTGGTCAAGGCCCCAGGGCGAATGGAACTCCTGGCGATTTCTCTACCGAGAGGTCACCGCTTCGAGCCGCCTCCGGAGCAGAAAGCAAAATAAAGGTGCGCCCCTTACGTAGCCGGCTAGCTCGCCGGACCCCATCCCTTACCCAGTAAACCTCCCCTCTATGTAAACCAGACCGGGTTTGAGAGGCAGCCGGTGAGCTTTTGCTTTTGTTATTTCTCCAACTTAAACCTTTTGGTCGAATAGTCAAGACTTTGGATACTCGAACAACAAAACATTTGCCTGCTTTGGCAGACAATGCATCTCTTATTGGCTCACGGTTCTGCCGGCGCTCCGATCACACGCTCCGGGGCTTCGGAGGTTCGGCGCCCCACCCCCACCTTTACTCAAGCAACTGTAAGCGAGACAGCTCAACCCCACCATGATCCATCAGCCTCAACTTTAACCTGGACCATTCCTGTGGGCACATGCCGAGCACTATCGCGATACAAGCGGCTTTTTTTGCCTCGGGAATCTATCAGAGTGATTATGTGTTTTGGTGGGGCCCAAATGAAGCCGGGCAGAGTTAGTGAAAGAATATGGTGACGAAGATAACTATCCACATTCCACAACATGGAATTTTGTGAAATGCACCATCTTTTCGTGGAAGTCCCATTAGCCTCATTGGGAGTTGAATTGGCCGAGTGTCAAATGCCATACTTACAGTACCCGCTCGCTCGGTTCCTAGTAGCCGAGCGAGGCCGAACAAAGCGACACCTGGGAAATTGTGTCGTTTTGCAGGGACAGCCTCCATAAGAAGCGGAGTTGAGCACCATACACAGCGTCTCCCCTCCCTCTCTCTCCCTCCTCTTACGCTCTCAGCGGTAACTCGATAACTCATTCCCACTCCACTCCAATTGAGGCAAACCTCACGCTTTCCAGAAGCGCTCTTTTGTTAGGATCGTAATTCCCAACACTGAAGCAATTCCGAACCCAATGGCTCCCATCAAGCCGCACTGGGTGCAGCCGTCGCACCCCGACGTTCAGGAGGTCATCGTCAACGAGGCCGCTTTCACCACCAAGAGCATCTCCAAGACTGCCCTCCCTCCCTTTGGTGTGTTCGCCAAACTAGAATTCCCGCCGTGCACCATCGCCCCCGAGGCCACGTACGCGACGGTCCAGATGAGCCGTGACGGCCACTTCAACCTGAACAGCGATCTGCTGTACATTAACCACTCTTGCGAGCCGTCTCTGGTCAGTACCATTCTTCTCCCGGAGGAGAGGGTGGTCGGATACAGCACAAGGCGTGGCCCGTTGTTGACATGAAGCCCCCTTTCACAACTTCTAGATCTTCGACACGGCCAGCATGAACGTCATCGCCGGCCCCAAAGGACTGCAGCCCGGCGATGAGCTGACGGTGTGTCAACCCCCCTCCCCCTTATTAAAACCAACAAAAAAGGGCAAAAAAGAAAACACCAACTAACCACCCCCCCAGTTCTTCTACCCCTCCACCGAGTGGTACATGGCCCAGCCCTTCGACTGCCTGTGCGGCACGCCCACCTGCCGCGGCCGCATCGCCGGCGCGCGCGACATGGCGCCGGCCCAGCTCGACGGCCTGTGGCTGAACGGGCACATCCGCGCGCTGCTGGAGGAGCGCGACGCGGGCGGCGGCAAGGAGAAGCAGGGTCATGGTGCCAACGGCATCGACGGTGCTAACGGCAGCGTGTATGACGCGGCCGCGGATGCGTCTTCCCAGGCGTCTGCCGGGGCGCAGCGGCGTGGCCCGACGTCAAGGGAATTGAGCGGCGAGATGGGCGGGGATACGTCGGTGCCCGTCTGAGGGACCTGCGTATTGCTGCAGGCGGCTGTGGATTTTCAACAATGATGCGGCTGGCTTGGCTTACGCAGAAAGGGGGGTTTCTTTTGTTTTGTTGGTATTTGATGTTCTTGTTTTGGTGCGATTTACAAAAGTTATCAACGCCTATGATCGAGGAGGGTGCGTTACGCCAATACAAACCCCATACCTCCCCCAGACCTGATTCCTGACCGATTCCCCTGCCCCTGGGGGTGATGTAACCGTGAACTCCGAGCCATCTCCAGCGCCGTGTCGATCTGAAGCGCCTCCCAAATCGTAAAGCAAGGCAAATGTTGTACATACAAGGAGGTTGGAACCCTCCCATGGTCGGTATTTACCAGACCATCACCTCCCCTTTTTGAACCTCGCCGCAAACGCAGGGCACGGCGCCTCGCCGCCCTTGATTCCGCCCAGCAACCAATCCGTCAAGCCGACCACCTTCGCACCCACCCCTTTCTCCCACTGCCCGCTCTCTTGCATATGCTCGATCGTATGGTTGAGTATCCTCCCCTCGCTGTCAAAATCAAAAATGAACAGCCCCGTAAACTCCTTGTCACTCGACCCAACAGCCTGCGCCATGCCCACCGGCGCCTTCACCTCCGTCCCACCCTCCTCCTCCCCATGCAGCCGTTCCCGCTGCCGTTCTTCCCGCGGCCGTATCCCCTCCCCTTTCCCACCCCCGCCACCAGACCCCCTCCCCATACTACTACTTTCATCCCCCCCAAAACCCAACCACCCCCTCAGCTTCCTCCCCCCACCCCCCACCGTCCGCCACCGCACAATCAGCTGCTCCCCCCCGGCGCCATCAGCACGGCGCCCACCACCACCTGGCCTTCCACCAACAGAATCGTACGCCGAGCAGTCGAGCATGCGCTCAGAAAGGATATGCAGGCGGACGTTGCCGACGAGCGGCAGGCGGTTCCACGCGATGGGCGACGACCACAGCGCCGCCGTGTAGGCGACCCGCCCGGACACCGTCGGCAGGTGCGGGTGCGTCGAGGGGAACAGGTGGAGCGTGATCCGCGGTGAGAGGATCCCCTGCGGCGGCGGGGATTGGAGCAGCGTGGGGAGGTGCGATTGCAGGATGCGTAGGGCTGTGGGAGTAGTAGTAGATGGAGTGTTAGTTGGCTGGCTGGTTCTATATGGTGGTTGGTGGGGGGGGGATGGTAAACAGGTGGGGGGGGGAGCGTACTCTTGCCTAGCTTGACTTTGCGCTCGTCAGGCGGTTTGTTGTGGTTGTTACCCGGCTCCGGAGAGAGGAGGGGCGGGTGGGAGGTGAAGAGGGGGATGTCGGGGATAAGTTTTGGTGGGGGGCTCGGATTTTGGAGAGTTGCTAGGTTCTTTCTGGGTGTTGAGAGAAGATTCGAAGTTCGTGGTGGGCGAGGAGTTGTGGAGAGGTAGAATGCGGGTGCTTCTGAGCTGTGCCACCGTTCAATTGCTGGCGGAGCTCCCCGTGGCGATGGAGCTGCACAAGCTGCCGCTGGAGACACCCGCGATGCAGACCCGTACAGAGAACATCGCAGTATCCTTGCCGGCGTGGACATTTAGTTGTCGGGTTTGTGGATTCCCTTCCCGATTGTGAATTTTAACGGGACTGGCCGACTGGCTAACGGGATATATTCGATGGGGGTTGGCTGCTCTGCGTGGTGTTGAGGTGCGGGCGCCGCAGGGATGATGTCAGTGTCTTCAACTCGACTCCAGTTTGGGTACTACGGCCCCGATATATTCTGTATGCAAGAAAGGGAGTTTACTTGCTGCGACACAGCCGAACAAAATGGGTCTGGGCTCCAGTCTTGGAATCCCATGCTGTCGGCATTTCAGGCTCCATTTCCCCCCACCTGACTGGCGCCGCCAGCTGACACACAGTGGGGAAGCCACATCCCAGCGTCACGAGCCTGAAGCGTCGTCTCGGCACCTCGGGGCACTGAGAACCCCAGTTTGAGTCACGCGGAATAGTCAAGTTGTCTGCCTGGGCCTAGGTGAACCCCTTCTTGTTTTTGGTTGCTTCTGCTTCAACCCGGGTTCGCGTTTTTGACTGCGTTTTGACGGTGAACAAGCCACACTTGCCACAGTCCAGATACGCATCACGTGATAGAGCTATCTTACCCCCCCTGAAGGCCCGCCTGTGATGTTCGCCCGGGCCAAGCTGGGCCTTGGACCAATTGTTCTGACGCCCTGACGCAGCAGCCTTCCGTGGACGACTGCACTTCTTCTTCGACAACCGACCAGCCTTTCCCATCATCAAACTCCGACCAAAACCACCCACCTTTAGCCACTTGCACTTTTCTCCACTTGCATCAACTGCAGCCATTCGCATCTGACTCCACCACATCCTCGACACAACACTATTACAAGTCGCCCACCATGAATCCCGAGTAGTACGTCGCCGCCTCTTGCTGTGCGGCCTGGCGCCTGGCGCCTGCTGCCCGCTTCTTCTGCCTTTGTTTGCTACTGCTGACACCCGCTCTTCTCTAGGGTTCCCTCCGCCGATTTCCGCCCGATCCTCGCGATCCCCGGATCTCTCGTTCTCCGCCCTATGCCTACGACTAACAATATGTTAGATACGACTACCTCTTCAAGCTGCTGCTCATCGGTGATTCCGGTGTCGGCAAGTCTTGCTTGCTCCTGCGGTTCGCCGACGACACCTACACAGAGTCCTACATCTCCACCATCGGTGTCGACTTCGTATGTGGCTACCCGAAAAAGGCGGTCAGGTTGCGGTGGCTGACTCTCACAGAAAATCCGGACCATCGAGCTCGACGGCAAGACGGTGAAGCTACAAATCGTACGCATAACCCACCCCGGCATCCCCCGCCCGGCCCAAACATGAGGCGGAGGCAGGAGAGGAAGAGCCCCGAGCTGACTTGACTACAGTGGGATACGGCCGGCCAGGAACGGTTCCGCACCATCACATCGTCCTACTACCGCGGAGCCCATGGCATCTGCGTCGTCTACGACGTTACCGACATGGACAGCTTCAACAACGTGAAGCAGTGGCTGCAGGAGATCGACAGGTACGCCACCGAGGGCGTCAACAAGCTGCTCGTAGGAAACAAGAGCGATATGGCGGACAAGAAGGTGGTCGAGTACACAGTCGCCAAGGTACGCCCCCGCACCTGCCGTCTGAAAGCTCGTTGACGGAACTGACCCCCGCCCAGGAATTCGCCGACAGCCTCGGCATCCCCTTCCTCGAGACCTCGGCCAAGAACGCCAGCAACGTCGAGCAGGCCTTCCTGACCATGGCCCGCCAGATCAAGGAGCGCATGGGCAGCAGCATCGCTACTAACAACACGAAAGCCAACGTCAATGTCGCGCCCGGCCAAGGCGTCTCGAGCAACAACAACAACGGCTGCTGCTAAGCGAAGGCTCGTCTACTGCGCCGTTTGATGTTGCTGCTGCTGCTGCTGCTGCTCTCGGGTGTTTACGGTTTCTTGCATCGGATGGGTTTTTCGGACACTATTGGGGGGGGGCGTGGTTAGATCTGCGGGGTGGCTGGTCTGAGGAAGGAGGGGTGTCCTTTGGATGCGCTGGCGGTCGGATTTCCATTCGCTTTGGGCTTCTCATTCCCACGTAGTCCTCTCCGAGAGCGGCGTTTCCCGGAAACCCTAGCTCGGATATTCCGTCTTTCGGGACGGATCCTTTCCTCCCGAGGGAACGGAGGAGGTGGAGGCGGAGGCGGAGGGGGAGGCCCAGGCGCCCCCGGAAACGGAACACGACAGACCGGGCCAGAGCAGGAGTTGTTGATTTTTCTTTACCGCTACTGCCACCGCTGCCTTACTATTACCACTTACAGCTCGCGTCTGTGTATTTTCCCATCTTGGTCATAACTGGGGTTTGTTCTGTTTTGTTTATTGATACACTGTGTTTGTGAACTAGACTCGTGGTGCCTAACCTGGAGATGCTGTTCTAATGACTACCGTCCTTGATGATGCTGGATGGCCGAGCGAGAGACTCGTCATGGTGGCTAGCGGGGACTGAGTTACCTAGGTCAGGCATCAATGCACAAGAGCTTATCTCATTCTCATTTCATATACTCACTCCTCCTCTCAACGGCAGAGCACGTATCACTCTCATTACTACTCAGTCCCCACGGCCGTTTCACGTTACAACTGATAAACTGGCGACACCCTAGACATGTTTACACAACATAACGTAACACAGTAGTGGTCAAAAAGACGTGCAAGATTTCAATCCCATTACCCACTCCGCCGCTAATCTGCTAATCTGGTGGTGGTATCACAAACGAGAAGAAGAAAGAAGAGAACAAAAAAGGAGATTGAGAAGACCAGAAAAAGAAAAAGAAAATAACAAGGCAGCTAACTCAACTCCCCAACCCAAACTCCCGATACATTTTTTACGGCCCAAGTGATCTTACACCCCCACCAGCCCAGCTAGCTCTCAAAAAAAAAAAAATCAAGAACAAACCACCCGGATCAACAAACACCACGAATAATACAGGCGGCAAGATGAGCCTCTAGACCAGGCCCAACCACCGCATCGCCTTGCTGCTCCGGCCCCTCTCAATCTCCTCGCGCCGCCGGAGGTACAGCGGCATCAGCCGGCGCTCTTCCGGGTCAGGCTCCGAGTCGTCCTCGCTGTAGTAGTAGTCGTCCTCGCCGTTGTTGGCGGCAACAGTGGCAGTGGCAGTGGCAGTGGCGGTATACTCTGGTGGGGCTTCCAGGTGCTCAGGGGACTTGTCATCTGCCTCACCGCCATTGGACACCGCCGTTGATGTGAGTGGTGGTGCTGGTGCTGGTGTTGATGGCGGGGCAATGCCGCGCGGTGAAAGGGGATCGGAGTGTTTCTTTTGGTGATGGGGACTGTAAACAGTCTGCGGAAGGGTGTGGGTGGTGGGCAATGGGGGTACCGGAGGAATGGCGTAGTTGACCTCCCCCCACTGCACGTGGCTGCTCATCGGCGGGTTATCGGTGAAGGAACGGGTGCCCCTGCTGGGCGGTGACGCTGCTGCTGAGGACGAGGACCGGGGAGGGATGCTTCGCGGGTTGACGTGATGAGGTGGGTGCGCAGGCGGCGACGACGATTCCGTTGGAGAAGATGGTGGGGTGATGAGGGTTGGCCCAGGAACTAGTGAGGTCTTTTCGGAGTGCGGTTTTATGTCGGTGGACTTCGTGCTCACGGAAGGACTTGGACACGACTTCGTCGGTGGTGATTCTGGAGCAGGGTGTTTGTAGAGTGGATGTTCGGGCATGTAGTAATCCGATATGGAGATCAAGCTCTCGCGAATCGCGGCGACAAAAGCAGCAGTCTCGAATCCAGTAGCGGACGAGGCGAGCAGAAAGTTGGCTTTGGAGAAGGAGCAGGGCCCGACGAAGGCGCCCGACTTGCGTGACCCCCGACGGTTCAGAGACCGGAAGCCCTCGCTCGCGCGGCGGCTTGTGTCCGGTATCGACAAAGACTGCTGTACAGGGGTCGAGACATCACTGTCGATGATGCCCACGACCTTCATCATCTCCGTCCCAATGAGCGTCTGGAGGGCCAGGACGGTCGGAAGGTGTTCGGAGGGATACTCGATGAGCAGAAACCGCACGTCCGGGTGAGTGGCCAAGTACGTTTCGAGATGAGGGATGATTAGCGCGGCGAGCAGGGCGCGGTCGGCAAATGGGTTGCTTTGAGTTTGCTTGGTCAGGGGCTGGGCAGTAAACGCCTGCATCGCGTTGGCGATGAGATATCTGTCTCCGTTAGCGCCTCTTCTATCCGAGCCGGAACTCCGGTCACGTACCTGATATCTAACCGCCCGCTTCGCGACAGCCCGCTGGTCTTGAACCCCAGTTTCTCGATTTGCCCGATAACCTCTGACAAACGATTCTTGGTCACCCCGCTCTCGGACCCGACGGCCATGATCAGATCGAGCCTTCTTTCGCCATCATGGGACTCGGCCTGTCCGTCGTACTCCAAAGCTCTCCATAAGCCAGCTTCTGCTGGAAACTCGGCGCCGTCAGCGGCCGAAAGCCGACGGTCTTGTAGCGGGAACTGGGAGCCGAGGAATGACCGCAAGAAATTCTGTATGGAGGCTGCCGTCTCCTGTCCGACGCTGATACTATAGAGCCTCGTATCTAGAAGTGGCGTGCTTACGGACGAGGTGTCTAGCGGATTCGGAGAGTGGTTCGGCGTGGGTAGGCCATGAACCAAGTCTTTCCGCATCCAGGGCACGACCGCACCGGGATTGCTGTCCTCTGACTGGCCTTGGTCAACTTCCCGGCCATCGCCTGTCTCGAGGCGACTTGTTCCTTGGAAAGCGTCATAATGGGGTACCAAAGGCGCCGATATTGAGATTGATTGCCGCGGAGTCTTATACCCCTCACTGAGACGCCTGAAAACAAAATTCTGCAGCTTGTCGGGTGTCTCGGGGGTGAAGAAGACGACGAGATCCTCCAAAAGCGGCAAAACCGACTCGAAAGGCTGCTGCTCTCTTGTGTCGAGAGGCCGAGAGGCCGTCGGCTCAGTTGAATTCCCGTCCCCACTCAAAGGCAATGGATCGCTTCGTGACTCTGGTACCACCACCTCCTCCTGGACGCTGTCATGGCCAACGGGTTTCTGCTTAGGCGACAGGTTCGACTCGGCGGTTCGTGATCTTTTGTGAGATGGAACCCCGGGTACCTGGTCCTGTGAGTGGTAGGCGTTTGGCCGGCTGCCGTCGAGTGCCACATCGCCTGCCCAGCGTATCGTCGAGGACGGGATGTGGATCCTCAGAGGAGGTTTGCGAGGTGCGGCTGAGGCGGGTGTTTCCGCCGAGGTGGCGTCGAGTGAGACACGGGAAACTGGGTCCTCGTAGAGCCTCGTCTGGCCGTCACTTGGGGAGGGCGGTCTGGGCCCCCGAAGAATTTCGGAAGCCTCAGTAACGGTTGAGCTCAGCCGCTTCTTGGACGGTGGGATATCGACCAGCTTAACTGTGAGATCCACGTCTGGCGTGAGCGGCTGGAGAAACTCGGTCTCCTTGTCGAGGGCGTCTGCAGCTCTCATGGCGCGAATGATGCGTTCCTCGACGGTGTCGCCTCCAGCGTCTTCCATGTATCCTCCCCATTCGTGCCGTCGACCCCACGCTCCATCGAAGACTGCTGGCTCAAGTACTTCGCCCATCGTCACGCTTTCCGAAGGCGAGCCACCGGCTTCGTAGTCTGAGAGCCTCGCAGATGATAGCCTAGCAGCGCCATTGCTCGCCAGCCGGATGCAAGTGGCATAGGCTTCCTCGATATCACCATCCGGCTCATGCTCCATGATGGTCGAGAGACATGACACCTGGGCCGACATGGTGCCCCCGTGCATGAAGACAATCCGCTTCTCGCCTGTCGATATGGAGGGCCTCAAGAAATCTAGGGCCTCTGTGTGTCGGGTTTGGGAAGCAGCGTGATATTGGCGGATGAGTTCCCGCGGGTCGAAAGGCGCATCCGGGTTGATGTCCCTCAAGTAGTGTCGAAGACTTGGGAGGACGAGTATCTGGGGAGAGGCCGGGAGAAGACGCAATTGAGTAGAAACGATTTCCGAAGGACCCTCCAAGGCAACGATACGCCCAGGGCGCTGTCGTGGGATCGACATGGTCATGATGAATCCCAAGTCAACGGCCGGTCTTCGAGATCGTCACCGCCACACTCCTTTACTGGAACCAACGGGGCAAGCGAAGCTGGGGTGAGGGACGTGTTGGGATTTCTAGAATATTAACTAGAAAAAGAAGAAAGGCCCCCGGACGGTGTTGCCGATGTCCGTGTGAGGCTTGCGATGTTTGCGAACCGTTCCCCGGCGGCGCACCCAACTGACCAACGGTCTTGCAGGCGAGAGCGAGTGGCTTCAGAAAAGGAAATCGAGATCGGCCCAAACATGGGCTAGGTGGAATCCTCGAGGGACCAAGAACGCGAGGGGGTGGCTTGCATGAAGGCCATGGGCATGGAAGAAGAGGAAAGCGAGAAAGTGAGAAGTGACGAGCAGGAGGAGGGCTTCGGATGAGAGGCCTGCACGAAGCCTGGGTGCATGCTGTACTACCCGAATTAGGAAGTGTGTGAGTCTAAAAGTCGACCCAACAACTCAGCCCATCCATCACACATGCGCCGCCTTGTTGCGCGGAGCAAACAAACTGAAAGTGGGTTGAAAGCGAATGAAAGCTCGAAAGGGCGGACCTCACAACCTGGGAAGGCATGCAGTGGTGGGGTTGAAAGGAGGGGGAATCTTTGGGTCAACTTGGGTTGTGGCTGTCCGGTTCCGGGCCTTTTGCCCTGCTTAGGGCTACAAGTAATAAAATAAAGTAAATGTATCAACGGTAACCGGTACCGGGTAAGAGGAAGGAACGGGCAGATCGAACCAGAGATGCTAAACTGCACTGCGTGACTGCATCTCTGCCCGAAGCCACGGGAGGAAGGAGAGGGGGTGGGGTGCCGGGCATGGGGTGCGCTTCTCTTTCACCCGTCCCGTCCTGTCCTGTTTCCCCGAACTAGGTGCTACCTGGTAGATTGTTTTCTTCTTATTATTTTTCCTTTCGGGAAGAATGTAAAAGAAGTTGCATCTTTTAGCAGCCGGGAACTGCCCGGGTAGCAGCAACCAAGATCATTCGGTGATTGGCCGTCTCAACCTTGAAACAGATTTGTGCGATGTGAAGAACCAAACCTTGGGGAATGCTGTGCGTAAGCGCCAGGTGTGCACACCAACGGCTACTGTGCAAGGCCCTGGCCTGCTGGCAGACCGGGACGGTGTGTCATGTAAAGGCATCGTTAGGCTCGTTTACGCACGTTGCCAGAGGCAAGAAATGGAGCAGAGCCTTTCAGCTGTGCGTCTGGCCTGCGCCGCCCCCACGACCGACTGAGCTGTGCTTGCATTCGGAAGCGAGGTCGGCCATGCAGGTGGCTGATTTCTGCAGGTAGGGCGTTGGAACTTGGAAGCCGTCCGGGTTGTGTTGGAAGCGTTCCGTCCCAGGCGGGTGCGCCTGAACGTGTGGACAAAGTAATCTGTATGGAAAGTGCCAACAAGAGTTTGCAAATACAATTGGGCGCGTTGGCAGTTCCATGCAATCGGAGACCTTGAACCTGAAACTTTATCTTTGAATGATCTGTTGTGCAGGACGCTAACCCGCTCAAGGTAATGGACGTGCGGCGGGCTGTGGGGTTGACCGGGTTGGATGCTGGGGAATCCCATCAAGCCTGAAGCGGGACTGGGCATCCCGATCTGGGATGGGATAAAAATGTAAAAATAGGGTGACTTGTCGTCTTCATCCCAATTTGTTCCCGAGATGGCCTGATCTCGACCGAACGGAAGGCGTATTGTCTCGGAGTTGGTTCATCAAAAGCGCCACCTATACCCAGGAACTACCTACCTACCTACATACGTACAGAGCTTGAATGTTTTGCCGGCTGTGTCAATACCTCGTAGTTACACAGTATATCCGGGTGCGCGACCATCGTTTTGACAAACCGACTGGGCAGGGCCTGGTCGGAAGGGAAAAAACGCATAATCGGGCGACCCCACGGCCGGGTTGTCACCTCACCGACCCACCGCCGTCATGTTCCCGGCCCCCCCCTCGCCGCCAACAGGCATCGGCCGCGTGAACTACCGCGAAAACTATAGTCTGATGCAACTCTATATTGGACGGCTGGCAAGAGAGGCGGTTGGAGGAAATGCTATTTTCTACGCCTCTCGCCACGGAACCGCATGGGAACGTCAAGGCACGCCTCGCACAGCACACTTGGGCGGCGGGTAGGTAGGCGGCCATAGCCGAGGGCTGAATAGGTAGTGCATTGGTTGGCCAAATTCGCTATTCTTTCTCCCTTTGACCTTGGCTCCATGCCGACCCACGGGGACACATCTGCTATCTCAACCTTCTTTCTCCGAGGGTCGGCTGCAACTGCCCGACTTCGACCAGCACCAACTAATGACGGGTTTCATTCAATCAGCAAGTCCAGCGTGCGTCTAGATCTTGTTTCGCCATCTAGAACCTTGCGAGTGCAGGATCAAGCTTCCCGAGACAGAAACAACCACTTGGCTCGTAGTATTCCCAATCGTCATTCCCCATTGTGGGGATTTCTTGCGGCGAGCCGCAATCCCGGTCGTCCGCGGGTAGACCATGATCCCTGGCTGTCGGATTTTGCTTCCCCTCCTATGCGGCGGAGTCCCGTGGAACCGGCCGGACGCTTGCAGCCGATCGCTACTCCTGATAATCAAACTGAATCAACGCTCGGTGGCGCTTGGGATACCACGTGTGTAACAGCGCTGGTTAACGAAGATGAAGTTAGTCACGGCGAGGAAGAATCTCCTCGGGCTACTCGTCCATGAGTGCGGCAAGCTCGGCTTCCTCTTCAGCGCTTAGCAGGTCCTCACCACCGACCTCCTTTTTATCCTCCCCCGCGGGTTTCTCCTGCTCCTCGAGGGCGGCGTCTAAGCCGGCCTTCTCCAGAGGCCATGTCCGGACCGTGCCGTCAATGCTCACGCTGCAGACCCGGTCGCCCGACCCGCCCGGGCCCCTGAGCACGACCAGTTCTGTGACCTCGTCGTAGTGTCCCACAAGGGAGCAATGAAGCTTGCCCGAGGTGCGGTCCCAGAACTTGATGTCCTCGTCCCGGCCCGCTGTGATCACCCATTTTTCCGTGACCGCCACGGCGCGCACGTGGTCTCCGTGGTGGAAGGTGTCCTCGCAGGTGAAGTTCCTCATCCGCGACAGGCACTTTGTCGTACCGTCGCCGCTCGAAGTCCAGAGGTCAACTTCGTCGCTGTCGTGGTCGAGCACGAGTTTGTAGACGGTCGTCTCGTGTTCAAGAATAGTCCGACGGTCCGTGCCCGGCGCGTCGGGAGACGTTTCAACGACCTGCTCCCACCCGTCGAGCCGTATCTTCCACCGGCGAATGTGCGGGTCGCTGCTGGCGCTGATGACGCTAACCTCACTTTCGGTGGAAGACGCATGGTCGACGACCAGGTCCTGGATGCTGAGCATGTTTACCGCGCCGTCCTGCAGCGTATGCAACCTGACTCCCGTGGAAATGTCCCAAACCATGATCTTCTTGTCGGCGCCACCGCTGATCAGGATGTGCTTGCCTCCGACAGTCGCACAGACGACGGCTTTGACAAAGTCTGTGTGGCCGACATATTTACGCCCGGGAGCCTTGGAGGCGAGATCCCAAGACCAGACGTTCTTGTCCCACGAGCCGGCGAAGAGAGTCCCGGCGTGGGGGCCGCCAACAGCGACGGAGCAGACTGGGGCGGTTGGGCCACGGTAAGCCGTCTTGGTGTCCTCGGGCTCCTGGAACAATATCAGAACACTGATTCTATTCTCCATAATTTAAACATACGTACATTGAGCTTGACCAGGCGCACAGCGCCAGCCGACTCAGCAACGAGGAGTGCGGATGAAGGGGATCTAGGGTCAGGCACGGCGGCCAAAATCTTGGATTTTAGGGAGATTGGGTTGCCATATTTGTTCCCGGCTTTGGCTGCCCGCCGGTGCCTCTTCTCCTGGGCTGCGCTGTACGATAATCAGCCGGGTGTTGCCGGGAGGCCCTCATCACTCGGTTACCCCTTTTTTCAACTCACTCGGTCTCAAAAAAGTGCTCGGGGTCGGCGGACTGCATCTCGGGAGTTGTTGTGTTCCAAATCCGGTGTGTAAAATATCTACCGCGGAGAAAGGTATTATACGTTTTCAATTCTTTGCTGCCTAGCAGAAATCCAAGTCTTTTTTTGTTGCTGCCTCGAGTTGTTGATGAGTGAATCTAGTCTAAGTTAGTGCCTGATGGAAAGCAATCGAAGTGGCCAGGCGATGGCAGCTGGCGGGCCACTTACAAAGACTGGGTGGGACGAACCTCCCTACGGTGTGGGGCCCTGACGCGAAAACTAATGGGAACGCGGGTCGACGCGTCTCCCTTCAACACCACTCATGGGCATCCCCACACTTCAACAGCACCACTTCACCGCCCACACGCAATAACAGCAACCACACCAAAAAAACATATCCCAAAGGCCCAGAATTTTTTAGCCAGAGGATCGGATGTCAGAGTTCCTCGCTGAGCTCCAATTGACAATATGACGTCTTTTATCTCCTCGCGGCCGCGGGCACGGCCAGCGCACACACAGGGGACCACACGTTGCGCATACACTCCTGACGGTACCAGGCTGGTCACGGTTGGCTCCAATAACCTCATCCGTCTCTACAAGACGGGCTTTGACGGCGAGCCCGACAATATCGACGACTGCCAGGAACAGAACCTGGCTGTGTCCGCGGGCAACACCTTCTTCGTCGCCGGAGCCGAAGATGGCACCGTCAGCTATTACACGCTCGCCGCCACCCCGTTTGCAACCAGCATGTTCGACAAGTTCCTGCTCCGCACCTCTCTGCCCGTCCGCGATGTCGCCATCTCGCCCGATAACAAGTGGTGCGCCGTGGCTAGCGATGAGCTGACCGTCAAGCTGGTCGGCATTCAAGACAACACCCAGCTGCTCACCTTGAAGGAGCACGGCAAGCCGACCAAGCATCTCTCGTTCGACCCCAAGGGTAGCATGTTGGCCCTGTCATGTACCGACGGAGTCGTCTACGTCTACTCCCTGACGGCCGACCACCCCGAGCTCATGCGCAAGGTAGACGGCGTCATTGGCCGGATGGAAACCGAATCAGAGGCCTCGTGCAAGGTGGCATGGCATCCCGACGGGCGGGCATTCGCTGTGCCGACTCCAACGAGGGAGGTTCAGGTCGTATCCAAGAACGACTGGGAGAAGCAGCGCGCCTTTTCCAAGGGACATGACGGGGACATCACTGCCGTGGCCTGGTCTCCGAACGGCGCCCTCCTCGCCACAGCCGGCAAGGATAAAAAGCTGCTGATTTGGTCTACCAAGGACCAGACCGTTCTTGCGCGATACGAGTACCCGAATGTGGTTGATATCGCTTGGCATCCGACCAAGAACTTGGCCTCCTTCACCACGTCGGACGGTGAAGTCTTCATCTGCGACGAGTTCGTCTCCGAACAGTTCGTCTCCTTGCTCAGGCTACCTCGACAGCCTGCCCCTTTCATCCATGACCCTCTCGCGGATATTGGCGCCAACAACAGGAGGCCGGAGTCGAATGGTGCGGCCCTGCCATCACGCCCTCGGAGGGGTTCCCTGGATAGCTTGGATGACCTGCTGGATGATGATAATTTTGGGGATGAGAATGACGGCTTTGCGGGTGACGATGATGGTTTCGTGGTTGACGACGATGGGGCGGGTTACACGCTCAATGCCTCCCGAAAACGTTCAGCTGATGATGACCCTCTCGGGCAGCGTCCCAACAAGCGCGGAAACTTCGTCCAACCACAACTTCACCGGGCTTTCCAGCCTGGCGCAACCCCCTGGCGTGGAAACCGGAAGTACCTGTGTTTGAACCTGATCGGCTTCATATGGACGGTGGATCAAGACTCCCATCACACGGTTACGGTAGAGTTTTACGACCACGAATTCCACCGAGACTTCCACTTTACCGACACTTTCCTCTACGACCAGGCCTGCCTGAACGACAAGGGCGCGCTCTTCTCATGCCCACCCAAGGATGACGCTCCGGCTGTGCTCTTCTATCGCCCACACGAAACCTGGACGCAGCGGACCGACTGGCGCATCCAGCTGCCCAAGGGAGAGGCAGTCCTGGCCATGTCGCTCAGCGACAGGTTCATTACCGTCACGACAACTGGGAATTATGTAAGGATATACACGCTGTTTGGCATTCCCTATCGGGTGTACCGCCCCAAGAGCACGCCCGCCGTCTCCTGTGCGAGCTGGGGGGATTATGTCCTGACCATGGGCAACGGCCCTGTCGGCGCGGACGGCATGTGCCGGCTGCTGTACACCATCGAGAACATCAAGCGGGACGAGATCTGCCAGAACGAGGACACGGTTGCACTCCCTGAAGGAGCGACCGTCAAAAACGTCTTCTTCTCTGACAGCGGCGTACGTTGCCCCCCCCCCCCCACCCTCCTTTATTCCCACTCGTCACTAACATCCCCCCAGGACCCCTGCATCTACGACTCAACAGGCACGCTCCTGACCCTCCTCCACTGGCGCGAGCCATCCCGCGCCTGTTGGATCCCGCTCCTCGACACCAAGCTCCTCCCACGACTCGCCTCGGGCCGCAAAAACGAAACCTACTTCCCCATCGCCGTCGCCGACAACAAGTTCCACTGCATCATCCTCAAAGGCGGCGACCAATACCCCTATTTCCCACGCCCCCTCCTCTCCGAGTTCGACTTCTCCATCCCCCTTGCCTCAGCCCCCCCAACCAAGAAGCAAAAGAAGGCCAAGCCCCCCAAAAAGAAACCCACCAACCCCGGCGGCGGCGGCGACGACCTCGACGAGGACATGCTCTCGGCCGACGAAGCCCCCTCCTCCCCAGAAGCCCCCTCCGACAACGACGACAACGACGACGACGACCCCTCCACCGGGGACGCCGAAACCCTGGCCCTCACGCAAACCTACCTCCAGAAATCAATCCACACCGCCCAACTATCCGACCAGGTCGCCTCATCATCCTCCTCCTCCACGGCGTCGCAGCGCGCGCGGCTCGCGCGGCTGCAGCTGGACGTCGACAAGGCGCTGCTGCAGATGCTGGCGGTGGAGTGCCGCGAGGGCGGCGAGGACCGCGGCATGCGCGCGCTCGAGATGGTGCAGCTCATGCGCGATCGCTCGGGCCGCATGCTGGAGGCGGCGGGCAAGGTGGCGGAGCGGTACGGGCGGGCGGTGCTGGGGGGGAAGATTCGGGAGTTGGGGGAGTTGGGTGGGGATGATGGGGAGGAGGATGGGGATGGGGATGGGTTTGACTGAGTTTGGCTGTGTTGGGGTTTGGGTTTGGGTTTGGGTTTGGGTTTAGGTTTGGCGTCCGACCTGCCTGCTTACCTATACACGCCTGTTTGTTTATTTACCTGTCTGCCAGGGTCTTGATGTTAAGGGAGCCAGGACTACCTAGGTGGGGCTGTGATGATGTTTGAACGAGACTGCTTTTCTCTATATACTTTGTTTGACTGGGCTCTTGGTTTGGCTTGGTTCCGTGGCGATGGTGCACATACAAGACGTCCCGTGTTTGGTTTGGTTTGGACTACGGCAATGGCATTGATGATGGGCGGTTTGATAGCATGACACGTATTCTGTATAGTATGGCCCTCACCAACTCCCGGTTCATCAGACTAAGTTACATGGGGGGAATAGTCTAAGTTGTCGGTTCCCGGGAAGTTGAGGGAAAGTGTAGATCGTGGAAACAGAATCGTGTCGATGCGTTTTGTTAGCTCCCGAAGTTTATGCTTCCTTCCGTTAAGGCTTCCACGCCTGGTGATTATGGTTCGCATTTAATACCCGTGGTGGGGGTGCCAGGTTACTCAACAAGACCGGGCCGGACTGAGGCGAGAAAGGAGGCATCACCAGGCTGACAACGAACGCGTCGATCACCTCCCGAGCTAGCTGTTTAATGCGGCCCGTCACAATTCAACGCTCGATAGTGACGGGAACTACCTTTGGGAACTCACTACACCACTTTACCTATTCCGGTAAGATAAACCGGGAGACCGCAGAAAACACGATAGATGCGGGTATTTTCTTCCCTTTCCTCCGCTGGGTAACTCACGCAAGGCTCCGGGCCCATCTGCGTTCGGCTGAACGCTTACCGCTACCACACCAGTGACCTCTACACCCGGGAGTGCTGGCTTGGCGCATCGGGAAGTTTGAAACCCAAAGGAGATGGGAGCCGGAGCAACGTTCGTGATATGGCCAAGAAAAGGAGGCGGCCACATGGAATACCGAGAGGTCTGTATGTAGGTGATCATGCGCCCGGGGCGATCGGAGGGAGGGGTGAAACATGGGCTGGCAAGTCCGGGCGTGCCATGCTGTTCTCGGATGCGTATCGTGCACGCCGGGGGCCGCTATTCTCATCCTTCTGACCCTTGCACCAAGCTGGCGTGTCGGTACCAAAAAAGAGGCGGAAACATGAAGCTTGGTTGGGGCTCGCAGGGGCGGGCCGGCGGTGGGGGGCAGCGCCAGAGAACCTTCGTGTGTCACAGGATGCAGCTCGTCGGCACCGGGCCAACAGTTTGCAGGGACGATGAAGATGAAGCTGAAGCGGATACGAAGTACCTAAAGCTGTCCATCCCAATGGCTAGCTGTTGGACGGCTACCTCTGCCCGAGAGAGCTGAGGCGGCGGGCGATGCACGCACGCGGCAACTACAGAAAGGGGCGCAAGTGTCAACCTCAGCTCCCACCATGCGCCGTTGGAGGGGCAAACTGGAAGGAACAGGTCATCCAATAGGATCTCGATGTCGCCTTGTTCCTGACATGCGGCCGCCGTTGAGATGCCATTGCTGGAAAGCTGTGCCGCTCAACCAGCAATTCGACCGCATTGGGACGGCTCGGTTCGGCTGACCGAAGATAGATGGGAGTTGGCGCTGTCCGAGCGAGATCGAAGGGGGTTTTGGATTGTTTTGGATTGATTTTGTTGCTCGTTGAGCCAGAGCCATTGAGTTTGGTAGCAGTTGTTGGTGATGGTGGCACAGACAATGCAGGAAGATCAAAATGGAAATGTTGAAATTCAAGGTTCGGCGGAGTGGGTTCCCCGCGTTCGACCTGGGGTGCAGGCAGGAGCCGCCTGCCGCGAGCCAGGTAGGGACCTCGCTTCCCCATCACCCCACGGGCAAAAAGAGTCGGACCCCAAGCGCATTTCACACCTACCTTACCTAGTCGACCAAACACGGATCGTAGGAACGAAACCCGAAAGTCCTAGAAGGCTATATTCACTTTTTTCCCCCTTCACTTTCCTTCAGAGTTCGACGTTTTGTTGGCGTGCCAGGGCCGAAAACAGCTTTGTCCCGCGCGACCTGTCGGAACCGAACATCGGGCCTGAGAGCCATGCGCCCTGCTGCATCAAGTGTCCTTTTTGGGGGGCAGGTGGTCGCTCGTGTCGGCTGATCGACATATCCCGTGCAAATAAAACAGTCCATAGTAACTAAGTAACTGACATACCTAACAGGCAACAGACAAATCACGATGCGCCTCAACGATTCTGGGTTGTGGGTGGTAACTTTTTCCTCCGATATAAACGTAGGTACCTCGTTACTGTATGAAGTAACTACCTCGGTATGTACCACAAACGGTGCTCGAGCATCCACACACCCCAGCGGCTCCCGTCAAGTGGACACATTTGTGATCTCCATGTTGGCGTCCACCTTTCTGCCCGCATCACCGACTTCCGCATCCCACTTTCACGTTGCATTTGGTCGCGGGGTCACGGAGTTCTCGCCGGGCACAGTAGTGACAAGCACCCAGCAAGGGAAAGAGGTCAGGAGGGAACCTCTTGTGTAAGTTCAGGTTAACCGTCCATGCCAAGGGGGTATGTATGCGGAGATACCTTCACAGCAGCTAGGCTTCTACTGTGTACTTGGAGAGGGAGGCAATTCTCGAGTTTCTCGGTTTAGACCGACTGTTTCATGATCAAACCTTCCCCGTGTGTGGCAAAGCATGACAGGGCCACAGCTTGAAGATCGCCATGTTAGCTGCGTTGATGAGAAGCCTGGAAGCCAACCTGACTCGGGCCCCAGATCCGCACTCCGTATCCAAATTCAGAACCCATGCCCGTGCCGGCCAAGACCGGTGCCGCTGACAGTCCCGCTTCCCGGGCCCACCTCAGTTGAGACCTTGATGCGGATTCGTTACACAAGAGTTCTGGATTCTGAGTGTGGGTGTCAGTCAAACCGAAAAACAGAACAAGGCCAACGAGCATTATAGTTAACGTTAACCGAACTTCAAGACGAAAGATTGCTCGAGTGCTGGATTCCCATCCCGCTGTCCGTGCCAAGTTCCCCGATGTCGATTGGCTCTCGGAGGCCTGCAAGACACCCACCACGAGCATTTTCTTCATGTGGCGCCGTAAAAAGGGAAGGACACGGAGCTCAGGCAGTGATCCAACAATTAAACTGCCCCAATCTGGCATGTCCCCCCGGCCCGCCGCGTTTGGGCTTCTTCCGCCACTAGCTACACTTAGCATCGGTTCCTTTTCCTAGTCTGCCGCTCGAATGGCAATCGTCTGCCGTTGGAGACTCCCGGTCCGGAGGTCGTTCTGGTTCTGGTTCGACAAGGAGTTCTGGTTCGGGGATTTAATCAATCCTCCAGCCTTCTCGAACATGGAACGGTTCGGTTCAGTCAGATCTTGGGGCAGAACGCCCGGGCCACATCCGCCCTATCCAGACAGCGGCCGTGCCCTCGCTCTCCACAGTCTGCAACCTAGCCAGTCGTGCCTCTTGACGGCGGGATCACAGCGGGTCGTGAAGCTCTGCACGGACATTTTAGTACCACGGCTGCAATGCGATGCAGCCCCTCACCCTTCCATGACACCCTTGACAGCTGGGGGAGGCTTCCATTGCAGCGCTTCCATCCTCTTTTCCATCCATGCCTCCCGGGCAGTCTCACCAACCAACCTCTCCAATCCACCGATACAATGCATGTTTATACCTTTTAGGTTGCTTTCCACGCACAAAGCAGCCGATCAGGTTATTAACCAGTGCTCGTATATACTTTCTTCCAACCTTTCTCTCAAACAAAACATACACATCCTACTGTCTGTCACTTGAATCCATCTCTTCGATTCTTTTCTTTTCTTGTGTATCCACCAAACCCAAACTGTACACAGTATTTTACTTGCAGGAAGCACCCCCTGACGGAGCCTCTGAGCGACCCCCGGGATCGCCCCTTGTGCAGTTCTACCAATCAGTCAACTTCAAGAACCTCTATCCGTCTCCATTGCTTTAGCCCCGAGTCCCTTGCGCCACCCGGCAGCGGGACCAAAATCCGAAAGAACATCTCGCTCCACTCCAGAAGCATTCTTAAGATTCTCTTCCCCTTCTCCGCCGCTTCGGTCGCATTCCGGATCGACCAGATTGAACACTGCAAGACACACACGCATCCATCCCATCGTGCCGACTGCCGAGTGCCGACTACCGACCGCTGCCAACAGCATTCGAGGGAGCTCCCTCCAGCCTCGAGAGGAAACCACCTTACCTAGTCACCAGTGAGAGAGACCGTGTACGAGAAAGAGCTGCGAATTCACAACACGAATCGTCGAATCCTCCCGGACACTTGCTAGCCGTATTCAACGCGACTTGCCGGCGCGCAAACCACCAAAACTGCGCATTGCAAAGCAATGAGGTAGGCCCCTGTCTAGTCTTCCTCGCAAGTGGTTGCTGCTTGCTTGCCTGCTCGGGCCCGGTTCCTTTTGCGAGCTGCTTGCTTCTGGCTGGCATTGCATTTGCGTCGAGAAAGTGCGCAGTCGCATACGCCGCCGCCCCGGTCCCTGCAGGCCCACTCCCCCAGTCTTTGGCTTTTTCGGCTCGTTTCTCGCTGCTGTTCACGTTGCTGACCGAGGAGCCTGTGTCAACGTTATAGGGCAGATGGCCGCTGCTACTGAAAGTGCGCCGAGGATCCATTCCACCGAAGCCTCGGACTCTTCAATGGGTGTGAGGACAATTCCTATCATCGCGCCGACCATCCAAATGTCTACACCATCCCCGGGAGAGCCCATGGATATCACGACCCCGACGGGCTCGTCCGCCCCGGCCTCGGCCACCAAGAGCCCGGACCGCGACGTCAAGGTCAACGGGGCCGCCACCAACGACCGACTGCAACCACCCGCTCCGCAACACGAACAACCATCCCACGACAACACCATGCCAGCGCCAGCCGTGACAGCGCCCGCCGTCCACCAGCCGAAGGTCCAGACGGCCTTCATCCACAAGTTGTGGAGGTGCGCTTCCTCTCCGACCCAACCTGGCTATCGCCGCTAAACCTCGTGACAGCATGCTGGAAGACCAAAAGATACAACATCTAATCTCGTGGACGGCGAACTCGGACAGCTTCGTCATTCAGCCGTCACACGAGTTTTCCAAAGTGCTTTCGTAGGGAGATCCTGCCCATTCGCCATCGCCGCTGGTCGTTTCTGACACAAGATAGGCAATACTTCAAGCACACCAACATCTCGTCTTTCGTGCGCCAGCTGAACATGTATGGGTTCCATAAAGGTACGGTTCGGGGATGACCCGTTTTTGGCGGTATTGTGGACTGTTGCTGACAGCTGGGATAGTGAGTGATGTCTTCGCGCACGGAACGCCCGACTCGACCATGTGGGAGTTCAAGCACGGCAACGGCAACTTCAAGCGGGGAGACATGATTGGGCTGCGCGAGATCAGACGTCGAGCTTCTCGCCACGCGCTGGTGCACAGGGAGTACAACAACCAGAGGCCGCCGCCGTCGCAGCCCGGGACGCCCTCGGAGCCCGTACCGCCCGCGCATGAAGTGACGAACCCGAAATTGAGCAGTATCGAGCACACCCTTTACGACCTGAGCGCGCGGCTGCAGCGCCACGAGGAGAACGCCCAGTTCATGCAGGTCAAGAACGAGGTCATGATGGACACGGTGGCCCGCCTGCTGCAATATAACCAGGATTTATCGCGTGCCGTCCTGGCTCTCACCCCCAACCCAGACAACCCGATACATCGGGACGGTAAGTGTTTGCCGTTTCCCAGGTTTGGTGGTACCAGTATAGCCTAATATTTTCTCCGATGGTAGTGGCGGCCCTGCAGTCGGATGTCCAGCGGCAAATGGATGTGTTCCGCACTCTCGAGCAGCCCCACGAGCCCGTCTTTGCCAGCACCCGCCCCTACTTCGCCAACGTGGAGAACGCTCCCGTGTCGCCGCGCCAATTACCCCAAGACGATCCCCGCAGAAACAATCTCGCGGTTCCCCAGCCGCGGCAATCCAATTACTACCGCCCCTCGGTACCCTCGAACTTGTCTATTAGCACCCGCCGCCCATACGGATCGATAGGCGGCAACAGCACACAATCCTCACCGTCATCGATCCGTGTCCAGCCGCCCCCGCCCCCGCCGCCCGGGCCGCATCCCTTGGCAAACGTGGAGCTTCCCCCTGGTAGTCTCGCGCGGCGGCACACCTCGGCCGACATCCGGGCCCACGGGTGGCAGCCGAACCCGCCTCCGTTCGCGTCCGGCCCTCCGTCGTCGCAGTGGCCGTCGTCGCCTAGCCGCCTCGCGCCCGGCGACGACCAGCGCATCCGCGATTCCTTCTCCCACTATTCGCTTCAGCCCGCCTCGCAACCGCACTCCCGCCCGGCGACACCCCCGCTGCCGCACCTGTCCAACGGCGGCCCGCCCCCCGGAGTGGACACGTTTGCAAACTGGTCGTGGAACTCGGCCAACAACCGCAGCGACAACAGGAACCTGATGGTCAAGGACCACTCGGCGCCGCCTACGCGGAGAGGCAGCATGGCCCACATCCTCAACCCGACCGATACGGCCGAGCGCGCAGATGAGGACGGACTGGATCCCAGGGGAGACGACGATCGGAAACGGAAGAGGTTGCAGTAAAGTAACGCACCCTCGATGGCCGTCTTTACCGGATGGGAAGTTATTCGACCGTATGTTCTTCGACAATGTTGAACCGAACTACGCCACAATCTTTTTCTTCGATTTGTCTCTTGTTATCATTGTAATTTTAGCGGCCGGAACATTTCGCTTCATGACACCGACAGCTCCCAACCACTAGGGAATCTAATACCACCTAATTAGCCGTCAGTTTTTTTTACTTTCCTGTCGCTTTAACAGAAACCAGGGTGGAGCAGATTGAGAAGGTGTACGCTACGGCTCTCTCCCTCCTTTAGCGTCGATTTTCTGTCTTTCGTTCTTGGCATCTATCTCTATGGGGGAGGGCATTCTAGGCCGGGTCTCCCGGGGGGTTACCGATATAAAGGCGGCGAGGGGATCGGGTCCGATCCGGTCCGGTCCGGTCTGGCCTCGCGTGTACTATGATCCTGTCTCCGGTTGAGCGCACGAGTCGAGTCGGTGGCGGTACTATCTTGCATGGCTTCCAGAGGCAAGCGGGTGGGCGGGAAAAGCGTCTCAATTCGGCTGTTTCTAAAGTATGACTTTGCCAAAGGGTTTGTGTTCGACGCTCATGTCTGGATAATGTACTCGTAGTCGAGGCTAGTTAGCAATGGCTCCTTGGTTGTGTACTCTGTGTTGTTTGCTTCGGGGTGGTGGGCGGTTGTGTAAAGTAGGCGGTCTTCCGTGTAAGATAGGCGTTTACTCTTGCTACTTGTGGTTGTGAAAAGGGGTGGGTGTGTTTGCGGGAGATGTAGTCATCACGATGTATTCCTACGGCTTGCGCAATGTGAGATTCAATGTAAGCATCTTAGACAGGGAGGCAGCTGGTGTGCAAGCATCGCACTCTATTAGCACAACTCTATGATCTCGATCCTCAGTCTCAGGCCTCGACTTCAGCCTTCCTATCTGTCCCCTTCCTCTTCTTCTTTCTATTCTTCCTTTTCTTATTCTTCTCACCGCCCACCCGTTCTTGCACTGTCGTCTCTTGCAGCCCATCCTCCCGCCCTTCCCCACCAATGTTCACATCCCCCATAACAACATCACCGCCACCATCCACCACCAACCCCACCGCCTCCTCCTCTCCCCTCCCCTCAGTCCCTGCCTTCGGGGGAACCCCACCCTCAGCATGAGAAGCAGACACCCCCGCCCCTTCAACACGCGCCCTCTTCCTCCTCGAGGACGGCCCTCCCTCCCCCTCCTCCTCCATCTTAGCCCCCCGCTTCCTCACCAACGCCCCCCTCCCCACCTCCTCCTCACTCTCACTCTCCCCCTCCTTCCCACCTCCACCTCCACCTCCACCTCCACTCCGACCCCCCCAACCAGCCCCCTTACCACCCCCACCAACACCCCCATTCCCTTTCCCCTGATACCGCTCCCGCTCCGCCAGCTGCCGCGCCGCATTGCGCCCCAGCACCTTCCGCCGCAGCACCGCCGTCTCCTTGTCGCCTTGGGACTGGGGCTGGGATTGTGCGGAGGGGGCGGCCGCATACCCCACGCCTGTGTTGGGCGCGCCGGTGCGCGACAGGTCCGAGTCGTCGGCGCTGTCGCGGCGGGGGTTGTCGTCCCCATCACCTAGGGATTTCTTTGGGGGTTTTTGGGTGGTGGTTGATTTGGTGGTGGTGGTTTTGAGGGAGGAGAACCCCCCTCCTGCTGCTGTAGTGGTGGTGGTGGATGGGGAGGGTGAGGCGGTGGGCCGGTGTTTGGCGAGGGTGGAGTAGATGCGCTGGTGCTTGGACAGGCCTAGGGCGATGCGGTTGAAGATTTGGTTGACGTCGGCGGCGGCTGGGGGCCGCGGGTTGGGAGTGTCTTGGTCGGTCATTTTGGTGTTGGCATGGGGTGGGATTGCTTGTGGTTCGTTGGTGGTTTGGTGGTTGTGTGTGAGTGAGTGAGGGACTGAGAATGGTCGAAAACTGGGATGTGAAATTCTCCCCGTTTTGTTACTAGTATTTGTAGCGGACGGGTGAGCGGTAATTCGTTGATTGATGGGTTAAGAAATCCTTAATCTACTACACGTGGGATGGTGTCCGTACTATGGAAGGTTGATGTGTTTCTTGAGAAATGTGCAGTTTGGGAAATTTCAAGGCTTATCTGATATCGGTCAAGGAGTGATATGCGGTTAAGCCACATGTGAGGGATATGCAACTACCCAACTACACCAAACAAGTCTCCAAACATATATATATCCAAATCCCGGGCAGGTCTTGTAACCCATAATTTGCCAGTCATAACCATATAACTCAAGCCATCTCACCCTCGTCGGCCTCAAAGAAGGCAACCGGCACACCATGTCCCGGAGCACCCACGATCTCGGCCTTGTGAAACTGCGCATGCCAGTCGCCGCGATATTCCAACCGCTCGTACTTTTGGAGGAGTCGCACGACTGTAAGTTTTGACCAAAGGGTTAGCCGTCATACACCTACCGGACCAAGGGAAGAAAGGCAGGGGAATGATAAAAGGAAGAGAAAGAACCCACGAGTAAATGCCATCTCCGTCATCGCAAAGTTCTGCCCCACGCAAATCCTCGGCCCCCCATTAAACGGCACATACGTCCACGACTTGGGCGTCCACCCATCCCACCGATCAGGACAGAAAACCGCCGGATCCGGAAACCCCTTCTCCCCCACCCCCTTCCCACCCTCACCCCCACCCCCAGTCCCAGACCACCCCGGATACAAATCCGCCCTCCTCTGCATCGCCAGCGTGCTATACACCACCACATCCCCCTCCAACACCACAATATCCGGCCTGCCCACCCCGCCCGGCAAGCTCGTATCACACAGCGCCGCGCGCAGGTTATACGGCACGGCCGGGTACAACCGCAACGTCTCATTGAGCGTGTGCGTCAGATACGGCAGGGCCTTCAGGTCGTCGTAGGAGGGCGCGGCGCGCGGGCCGACCAGGCCCAGCACCTCGCGCCGCAGCCGCGCCCACACGGCCGGGCAGCGCGCCAGCTCGTAGATGGTCCAGGATAGCGTGGCGGCGGTCGTGTCGCGGCCGGCGATGAGCACGGCCATGAGTTGGTCGCGGATGGCTTTGGCGTCGCGGGTGGTGCGGGCGAGGTGGTGCAGGAAGGTGGTTTCTTTGTTGTTGTTGGGGGTGAGGTCCGAGGGGGGGAGGGAGAGGGTGCGCTCGATGAATGGGGAGATGAAGCGCTCGAGGGTGCGGATGCCGCGCGTGTAGCGGTGGGTGGGGACGAGAGCGCGGAAGGGGCTGGTGGGTTTGGATGGGTTGTTAGTTGTGTGTTGGGGGTTTGATAATTCTGAGGGGAGAAAAAATGGGGTGGCCTACGCCATGATGGTCAGCAGCATTTGGATTCGTTGGACGTCTTGGAATGCGGCTACGAATTCATGTTTGGGGCTGAGAACGTGTAAGCAACGGGAGGCTGCATAAGATTCGGGGGTTGGGTATCTGACTTGTTCAGGCTGTCGACGCTCCCACCCAGCAGGAAATCGGTCGTCACGTCGAGTGTCATGCGGTAAAACAGGTCCATGACGTCCACCGTCTGACCCGAGGTTGGCAGCTTGCTGATGAGGGTCGTAGTCCACTTGTCAAATATCTCGAGGTCTCGTACGCGGTCCTTGATGAACATGGGCCGGATCAGGGCCCTGCTCTCGGACCACATCTGGCCGTCCGTGGTGAAGATGGAATCGCCCAGGAAGGGGCTCCAAGTCTCGTGGAACAGCTCACCCTTACCATACTCGCGGAACTTGGTGGTGAGTATCGTCTTAATGTGCTCAGGCTCCCGCGTCATCAAGAACCGGGACCGGCCAAGAAAGGCGATCTCGACACAGTTGGGGCATTCTGGCGTAGCCCATTTGAAAATACCGTTGTAAAAGTGGTCGAGCCTGTCCCTCGTCTGGGAATAGCCGGCGTTGAGGAAGAACGGAAGGGCTGGATTGGTTAGCCACGGTATTCATTTGAACGATGAGAACCCTCACCTGTCAGAGGATTCGTTGCTAGGACGGGAGCCCGGACACCGCCCAGCTTGCGGATCTTGTAATCAACGAAGAGCTTCCGGGACAGAAAGAAGATGGAAAGACAGCCCAGCACGAGGGCTGACGTATGCAGCGGGCCGAGGGCAAAGAGAAACTGGAGCATTTTATACAACGCGTTGTAATCTCGAAACCAGTGGTTAAGAGATCATATTGTGAGTGCTCGATAAGGGGCCGGGAAGGCAGTCAAAGATATAAAATCAATTCACAACGGCTGGGAACCTTGGGAACCTTGGGAACTTTGGCTGGTCTCCGTCTCTTATGGTAGTGTCAAGCTCTGGCATAAATATCGTCGCCCATTAGAGAAATTGAGCACATGTTGAAGTAAATCGAGGGACCGCGGTTGCGGAGTAATCCCGCCACTTCTCCGCATCTTTATACAGGAGGAGTGTAGCAGTGGGAAATGTCGGAGGTGGGTATTGGGCGATCTCTAGACATTCCCGATCCAGCAAAACCCACCGAAAACTCTCGAGAAGGCCGGTCATCTGAGACACCGGGTGCACGGTTCCCGGGGTATTTCTTCTTGGTCTATTCGTACTGTCTGCTTGGTTTAGCCAAGTTCGTCTCTTGTTATTAAGCATTAAAGCTGCATAAATATATATTATATACCAACAAATCAAAGAGAACCCAGTGCAAGCCGATATCTACCTTATATTTCATCTTACATCTGATTCCACCCATAGTCGTTAGGTTGTCATGGGTTGCGAGTAGTCCCAGTTGTGCCCATCCAAAAGATAGTTCTGTATCTGCCACCTACCTACCTGAGGTGCCTACCTAGGTATATACACATATCGGGGACTTGATTGATTTGAAAGGATAAGTTCAGCCAGGAGCGAGTGCCCGGAGCACCTCACAAGGTACGACGACGTGCAAGCTTGCGACGCCAGAGAGCGAGTTATGAAGTCCAGCCACGCCTTCGTTGAGGCGGTGCTTAGGTACCTACATACCTTAAGCTCATGAAGCACGGTAGGATTTCGAATCTAAATCTAGAACACTACCTATGGTACGGCAAACAAGGGGAGAGACGATGGATTTATGGGAATTCGTCGATTACCTATGTTGAGAGGAAGGGATCGACATGAGCGGAAACTGCAACCTCCGTTGCGTAAGTAGTCCATAGGAAGCGTCAACTTGGGGCTGCGCGGCTGCGGATGCCCGCTTGTGCCAGAACTGGAGCCTGCTCCGAGTCCGATGCGCTCAGAACTTACTTTACGTCGTAGCTCGGTGTTGAGCGCACTCGACATTGATGAGGATTCGAAAGCTGGACGGCCACCTGGCTCTGGCACGTACATGTACATACTGCGGCCACTGCAGTTGGCTACCTTATATAGCGTCGGATCCTTCACCCAGAAGTTAGGTAACTCTTTTGTCGATTACATCCCTGCTACATACAGCATTGCTATTCCGGGATTTGGGCATACCATGTGCCGCGTAGGGCTGAATTGAGATACACACCCAACCCACGCTATGCCCGTTATTAGCTCCCTGTCATTATCTGGGTGAAGCAATCCATCTTTCCCCATTCCTGGTGGTTTTTTTTGCTATGATGACGCCCATAATCAATGAATACGGAACCTAGCTCCGGTATCTCCTGGTCTGCACTTTGAAAACCGTTTCATTTCTTTGTTTTATTTTATGAAAGTCGTGACCATGGTTCTGAGATTTATTCCAAAACAAGATGATGGGCATCTGTGTTTGGTGTCATTGGCCAAATAATTAATACATGCATCAGTTTCTAACTTTCTGCCTAATCGACCACTCGACGCAACAGAGGATAAACACACCGCAATATGCAAGTTGCTTACTGTGTACCGGGAAGTGTCCACCCCAAAAAACCGAGTTGGGGGCCGGGATTGTTTGGGTATCCGGCTGCCTAGACCGGACTGGACGCCATGGAAGTCATCGTCTCACTCCCATCACATATACAATTTGTCCGACGGCTCAGGCAGCAGGTTTTCAATAAGCAGCAATTCGATCCGACGATTTCGAAATAAAACCAACCATTCGTGTTGCCTAACAGGCAAATACGCTAAATCAGAGCGAAGGGGCCGATTCAAACCCCTTCTCAGGTTCCCAGTCATGGATGGAACTTGACATCTTTCCTGCCTATTCGTATCTCGCAACAAACCCGAACATTCCCGTAATTCTAACCGCCTTGCCCCTTCACTACCACCATGGTTAACTTGGAATGGAACCATTTCGGTCCGATCCCTCCAATTGAGGTTGAGGCCATAATTGAAGCCGAGAAATTCTGTCGGGAACTCGCCGAGGCCTTCCCGGCCTTCGCGGCCGATTTCAATGGCAAATTCACAGCATGGCAGAAGAAGTGGTTTGACCCCGAGCGCCCAGCATCATCTAGGTAACCACCCTGCCCACGCTGCCCCCCCAACGGGGAGTATTGGTAGGCTGACCATGATACGGTGGTAGTGCCCTAGAGCGCTGCGAACTGCCAGAGTACGACCCTCTCCTGTTCTTGGGGCCCAAGACAATACCCCTCGTAGTATTCGAGCTGTCCAAGCCCGGGAACTTTATCGCCACCACCCTGTGTATGCACCAGACCTCCCACCCCAGCCGCTAGGCAGTACCTATCATACCAGTTTGATTAACCAGACATACCCACAAACTAGACAACCACCTAGAGACGGACAAGCACGCCAAGGTCGACCCAGAAGACGTCCTCAACCACCTCACCCTCAACCGCCACGCCAACCTGGTCGTCGAGCTGAACCGCGAGCGCCGCCAGCGCGCCCGGGTGCACATGGAAGCCTGGAAGGCACGGCGCGCCCAGAACCTCACCAACCCCCCCTCCTCCTCATCGGAAGAGAGCAGCAACACCCCAGCAGCAGCAGACCCCGACACGGCCTGCCCGGAGTACGACGCGCTCGTGGCGATGGGGTCGGGCATCATCGCCCACGTCATGCTCGAGTACAGCCGGGACCGGGCCGGGCCCTGGCACAAGCTGATGCACCAGCTGGTGTGTGAGAGGCCGGCGATGGATGTAGATGGTGGTGTGTCACTGGGGGGAGGAGGAGGAGAGGGCGAGTATGAGCGGTGGCGGGATTGGTTCGAGCATCAGGAGCATCATGAGGCGAGCGGGGGGCTGACGCCGGGGTATTTGAGGAATTGTGGGACGTGGTCGTGATTGTTGGTAGGGTTGTAAAAAGTGTATTAGTTTGGAATGGCGTTGAGAGAGGAATGTAGCATATAAAAGGGGATTAAGACATGTCTTGAACTGTAACGTAACCCTAACCCGGGGAGCCCCGGTATGTCTCAAAACAACAAGGGGCGGGTACCAACGGCCCAAAACCGGGTTGAGTTCAGTTTCTGTCCAAGAGACTGGGGAGGAAAACAGGGACCTGGCGATGAATTTCTTCGAGCTTGGGAAGCATCACTGAAGATGTTTGTAGCTTGATGCGCCTAGGTTGGTGTCCATCCTAAATAAAGATGAAGATAATTTCAAATACCTAATTATCAAGGCCATACCTGTTGTAGGTGCCTCACGATTACGGCTGGAGCTTGTAACTGTGAGCGTGCTCTTCACAACGGTTTCTATTCGTTCTGTCGGAGAGAGCCGCAGTGTCACATCAATTTGAATCGCGGATTCGACCGACCCAAGTGCCGACAGATCGGGAAGGGGCACCGAGGGGCAGCAGTTGCGGGTGAGAAAACCCTCGGGCCCGAGCTCACCATTGGCTCGGAAATTCCCGCGGCCCAGAGTCAGCTCCAAGCCTGCCAACCGCGACGCTGAAGGATGGGGCCTCTGAGCGTCATTTCCAAAAAGTGACATCGGGCCCCCTTCGAACCAACACCACAGTATTTTGGCGATAGCATCCGCCACCTCTCTCCTCTCTCCGCCGTGCCCAATTGCAGAACCCACCAGAGTCTATTTACCCTATAAACTATCACCATGTACAGACTCGGTCGCAGCCGCGCATTGGCTTCGGCCTTTGCTGCGCCCAAGGTGCGATTGTGAAACCCGCCGATAAAGATGCTGACCCCGTTGGGTTGGGGGAAGCTCCCGAAGCTGATACTGATGCTGGTGTCAAACATAGGTTTCTCCCTCCGCTAGACTCCAGAGCATTGCGCAACAACAAAGGAGAGCTCTGAGCATCCACGAGTACCGTTCTGCCGATCTCCTCCGCCAGGTGAGAGGGGTCCCTGCTCAACCCCCCCTGTTCGAAGAAAAAAGAACGCTCACTGACACGGAATGGGCGGCATCACACAGTATGGCATTGACCTCCCCAAGGGCTCCGTCGCGACGACGGCCGCCGAGGCCGAGGCGGTTGCGAAGAGCATCGGCTCCGAGGACATGGTTATCAAGGCCCAGGTGCTCGCTGGCGGGCGCGGCAAGGGTAGCTTCGACAACGGGCTCAAGGGCGGCGTGCGCGTCATCTACTCGCCCACCGAGGCCAAGATGTTCGCCGACCAGATGATCGGCCACAAGCTCATCACCAAGCAGACGGGCGCCGGCGGCCGTCTCTGCAACGCCGTCTACATCTGCGAGCGCAAGTTCGCCCGCCGCGAGTTCTACCTGGCCATCCTCATGGACCGCGCCTCGCAGGGCCCCGTCATCGTGTCGTCGTCGCAGGGCGGCATGGACATCGAGGGCGTCGCCAAGGAGAACCCGGACGCCATCACCACCACCTACATCGACATCAACGTCGGGGTGACGGACGAGATCGCGCGCGGCATCGCCACCAAGCTCGGCTTCAGCGAGCAGTGCGTCGAGGACGCCAAGGACACCATCAAGAACCTGTACACCATCTTCCTCGAGAAGGACGCCACCCAGATCGAGATCAACCCGCTCTCGGAGACGTCGGACCACAAGGTCATGTGCATGGACGCCAAGTTCGGCTTCGACGACAACGCCGACTTCCGGCAGAAGGAGGTCTTTGAGTGGCGCGACACCACCCAGGAGGACGCCGAGGAGGTGCGCGCCGCCGACGCCGGGCTCAACTTCATCAAGCTGGACGGCGACATCGGGTGCCTGGTCAACGGCGCCGGCCTGGCCATGGCCACCATGGACATCATCAAGCTCAACGGCGGGCAGCCGGCCAACTTCCTCGACGTCGGCGGCGGCGCCACCCCGGCCGCCATCAAGGAGGCCTTCGAGCTCATCACGAGCGACCCCAAGGTGACGGCCATCTTCGTCAACATCTTTGGCGGCATCGTGCGCTGCGACGCCATCGCCCACGGCCTCATCAACACGGTCAAGACCCTCGACCTCAAGATCCCCATCATCGCCCGCCTGCAGGGCACCAACATGGAGCAGGCCCACCAGCTCATCAACGAGTCGGGCATGAAGATCTTCTCCATCGACGACCTGCAGAGCGCCGCCGAGCGCGCCGTACAGCTGTCCAAGGTTGTCAAGATGGGTGCGTCGCCTTGTTATCCGGATGGATAGATCCTGTTTTCTGTGTTTGTGTGTGTGGTTAATGCTGACTGATCTGTGTGTTTTTCTATAGCTCGTGACATTGATGTTGGCGTCGAGTTTACGCTGGGCATCTAAGAAGTCATCCGTCTGAGGTTGGTTTAGCAATATAGACTGGCTGGTCGATCGACAGGTTGATGAATAGGGCTTTGGAGAGGTTCCCTTTGTTTCCTACGGCACTGCTACTACTGCGGCTCTGCTTGTGTACATCCAACCTGATGATGCTGTGCATGTTGTAGGTAATCCGTGTGAGTCTGTGTGTGGGTGGGTGGGTGTGTGTGGGTGTTGGTGGCCAGGTTGATGTGTGAGGGGTTTAAGGGGAAAGAAGCGGGTTACGTACTACTAGACTTGACTTTTGGCAATGGCATCTTTCCTTGTTGTTGTATATGCTGTTTGCGTGGCTGTTTGATAAGTGTCACTGAAATCAACATATCTCATCTATTTCAGCGCATCGTTGTATGCGTAACGGGTTAATCAGGCAGGTCAGGGTGCCAAGCCAACCCACTTTCACCTCTTAACTCCCTCCCGTACCTGACTTCCGCTCACTTTATTTATGAAGCCCTTTTATTCATGTGCACCCACCCCACGATCGTGACAATCTGCCTTGGGAATTATGGAATGACAAAAGAACCCGCGCCCCTCGAATCACGCCAATAGCACACAACCTGCCCCCCCGGATCCCGAGCTGACGTCATGCAACAAACCCCGACTCCGGGCCCCGGATCTTCGATGCTCAACACCGACGACGCCCCCGGCGGGCCCTTGCCATCGTTTAGCGACTTGAGCCTGGCTAACAAAAGCGGCCCGTATGGCCTCTCCGGTCCGCAGTGGAGTTCCCGCGACCCCCGGACTTCGTCCACTCAGTCGTTGGTACCATCGACTGAGGATGGCGACGAGGACAACCGGAAACGGAGGCTTCTCGTCGTCTACATCCACGGCTTCATGGGGAACAACTCCTCCTTTCGCTCGTTTCCCGCCCATGTACACAGCTTCCTAAAGAACCTGCTGGCGGAGACCCATGTCATTCACACCAAGATCTACCCCCGATACAAAACCTACAAGTCCATCGATGTGGCATGTGAGAACTTTAGCAAGTGGCTGGCACCTCATGAATCTCCTACTACCGACGTGGTCTTGGTAGGGCACTCGATGGGTGGTTTGTTGGCTGCAGATGTGGTTCTGTTGGTGTGTCTCCAACACTGGTCTCCCTTCAAGTGCGTAGAATGAAAGGGCTGACATACGATCACCCCTAGCCACGCCAGAGCCCATACAACACAGCATCTCCCTTCCGCCATAGGATCTTAGGTACCATTTCCCTCGACGCTCCGCTGCTCGGTCTCCATCCCGGTATCGTGGTTTCCGGCATCGCCAGCCTCTTCCGGCCTGCCCCCAGCCCACCTGGAATGAACGAGGGACAACAACTCGACTACCTGCAACCCGCCCAGTCCCAGGGACTGTCCCCAGACCCATCTATCTATTCTGAGGTTTCGCCCCCATCGGGCGCTTCTTCACCCTCTCTCAACCCCTACCCGTCCAGCTCGACAGGGAGCTCTTCAACCCTGCCGCCCCGCGACCCTTACTTTAACCCCCCATTCCCCAATGACGTGCCTTTTGTCGACCGCGGCTGGTTCAAAAACGTTCTTCACTTTGCAACCAAACACAAGGAGGAGAATCTGGTTTACGCCGCCGCGAATCACATCGTGTCTCACCTCGAGTTTGGTGCCTGCCTGGCCGACTATCCTGAGCTGAAGTCTAGGTACAACAGGCTCAGACAACTGGAAGATGACGGCGACTGGAGCCAGCCGGGCCGCGTGCGTGTCCGCTTTTCCAACTACTACACCGTCTCGACGGGAGTCATCAAGAAACCCAGGACGCCCTCGCCAGACGGCGCTTCGGGTGGACTAGGCACGCGAGGAGAGTCTGGGAGACCGTCCTATGAAACCGACTCGCTCGCTCCGGCCCTCGGGGAGTCGACCGAGGAATCCCGTGTACGGACCCCGAGGATATCGGTTGAGGAATACAGCGATGGGTCAGAACGGGATAGCCTTCAAATGCTCGAACCCATGCCGGAGCCTGAGTTTGAGCCACAGCCTGAGCTAAAAGCTGAGTCGGAGATAAAGACTGAGCTCGAGCTTGAGCTTGAGCTTGAGCCTGAGTCTGAGCTCAAGCCCTCCAACCAGCCCGCGGAGCCACCCTCCCAACAGGAGGACAACACCCTAGGTACGGATCCCACGCCCACCGCCACACCCACCGACAACGACGGCCCCCCTCCTGAAGAACAACCCGCAAACCAAAACCCCGACCTCCCCCCAATCCCCTCCGTTCCCGCCCCTCCCACGCCCCCCGACTTGGACGCCTACCCCGACAAGGAATCCCGCAAACAAGCGCTCAAGACCTACAAAACCGCCGCCAAAGCCCACAGCCAAGCCCTCAAAGCCCGCGACAAGGCCCTCAAAGACCGCCAAAAGGCCCTCGACAAGCAGCAGCGCCAGGCCGACAAACTCGCCAAAAAGCAAGCCAAACTCCTCCTCCAAACCCAACCACCCCCCACACCAGCCGCCGCCGCCGCTGACGACGACACCAACCCCTTGAAAGAAAAAGAAAAAGCAAAATCCAAAGAAAAGCCCCCCCGCCTCCGAAAGTTCTGCATGCTCCCCTCCAAAGCCAAGGCCGGCCTCGACCCGGCCTGGGTCGACGTCTACATGGAGGGCGTCGACGAGGTGGGCGCCCACTGCGGCCTGTTCCTGCCGGGGCCGCACTACGAGCGCCTGGTGGGGGACGTCGGGGAGCGGGCGGCGCGGTGGGTGTGGGAGGACGCTTCGAGGCGGGCTGTTGTTGATGGGGGGTGATGAAGGGGGGGGGGGGGGGGGGGGTTGACGGACTGAAAGAAGGGAAGAAAGAAAAGAAAAAGTAAAAAAGGAGAGGGGGGTAAGTGAGAGAGGGATTGGGTGAGAGAGGGGGGAGAAAGGGTGAGGGAGAGGGTGGGAGGGAGGGTGAAAGAGGGGGTTGAGTGAGAGGTTGAGTTAGAGGTTGAGCAAGAGGTTGAGTTAGAGGTTGAGCAAGAGGTTGAGAGGGCGGGTGGGAGACTGGAGTTGAGTTAGAGAGAGGTGGATTGCGCGTTGGGCTCTGGGGTTATTTTGTCCATGGCATTGACTACGCAACTTAGCTACGATAGGAGGAGGTCTGTGTCCTGAATAATATAATGTGTATTGTATGTACTATGTTGAGCTCGTCGACAAAACGGATTGCCTTGTTTGGCCGGCTGGGGCTGAGTTGAACTCGGGGCGAGAACCGGCCAAATAAACAACCGAAGGAGCTCCACGAGACGACGGCGCCGCACTTTTGCGTTGGCGTATGCGAGGCACGACGGGGCGATGCACACTTGCGGCTCAAGTCAAGGATCGCTCCCGGGGACTGGGGAACCGGTCAGTAAGCCAATCCCTCTTGTCAATATGTCGGGGACCCTGTTGCTTGACCCCATTGCGTTGAAAGCACCGAGCAGCAGTTAACGACTCTACACCGAAACCAGTGTCTCACCGAACGCAAGCTTCAAAGTAAAGAAGGCGGGGCGGAATTACCCCTTCTGGACGCTACACCAAGCACGAACGACGTCGACGGGAACACGACAACACGCTGCATCATTATTGCATATATTTAGTGCCTATCTTGGCCCAGCGAAACGCGCTGCGGGCATAAAACCATAGATAGACGTAGCGAGGTAGGTAACAAGGTGCCCTCCCATCATATCATCCACTGCCGGCGCGTAATCGTCGTCGCTTTCTTCCAGACTCACACGTAACAAGAAACCGTTTTCGTTTGCCCGTGCCGTCGTCAAAGCCAAGTCCATCCTAGGACGACGTGAATGCCCCCGGCGTTCAAAATGCAGAAACCATCCCCGGAAATATAGCAAGGCCCTCTCATTCTTGGGAACCGGGTTGGAAAAAAAGATCAAAAAAAGCCAAACCCCAACGCCATGCTGAATGTTTTGTTGAAATGCAAATATGGGCCAGCCTCAGCGGCTCGACGCTCGCTGACCGGCGGTATGGTGGCTGTTCGCGCTGTGATGCCAACCAAGGAGGGATCGACCGCTCTGTTCAAGGTGTCACACCTCGAGTCCTAAACCCTCCTACTTCTTTTTGCCATGGTCGCGCTGGCACCGGCAAGCCCAAAATCTCTGACCGTCTTTGTTTTGGCTCGGTTGTCGCCCTTCTCTCGACTTCGATAAGCGCGCAGGACAAGGCGCGATGGAATTGTTCTGCGTTGCTGCGAGGAATGTTTCGTCAACCGAGTCACCAGGTATCACCCTGAACACTGATCAGGTGGCTGTTTCTGAAATGCGCTGCAGACAGGGTCTGCCTCTCTTGCGGCGCGGCTCGATAGACTGGGCGCATGGCTTGGCACCGGTGACGTCCTAGGTCCCGGTGATGCCAGCACTATAAGCCGGCTGCCGGGTTTGGTTGGAGTACGACTGGTGCGCTTGATGGGACTGTTTCTGGGTCAGCAAAGGTTTCTCATCAGACTGGATCGTAGTCATTGATGAGCACCTTTTTTCTCCGCTTTTGGCCAGAGACCATGTCGCCCTCTCCGGTCGAGTAACCGGTATCGGCGCCGGCCTCGTCGTCGTAACTCTCGCCGTATCCTTCGAAGCTGCTGTCACCGTAGCTTCGTTTCTTAACGGTCCGCATCGACCTGGATGCATCCTGCAGGAGGGGGGTGCCAGTCTTAGGCCGGGAGAGGCCTTGAGGGCCTGCAGAGGGGATGGGAGTGTTGGGCGCCGTCGGTCTAGCCGATAGTGCTTGTCTCTCGCCCTTGCCGGGGCCGAGTTCCCCCAGGACAGAACTATCCCACTGAGCCCTCGGGACGACGCCCTTGCTCATGGTCATAGCTCTCGATAGCTTCTGCTGCACCTCGGCGGTGAAGCCATCTCTGATATCCTGCCCCCGGACGTGTTGAAGATCCCAGACATCTTGGGGCAGCTTCATGAGGTACGACAGGCCGTACTCTCGGTTGGGGTCTTGCTTGTCCTCGTCGAAGTGGCCTTGCACGCCCAGCTTCTTGATGTGGCCTTTATACGTTTTCCTAAGCGCATTCTTTTCGCCGTTCGGCAGCACACGGGCAACCTCGATAGCGAGCCCCGTCAATCCATATTGCTCGAAGAGATCTTCCGACGCGTCAGGCCGGGGCCGGGGGTGCGCTGCAGAGTTCATGTTAACCAAAGTATCTGGAGAATTGAGAATGGTGTCGACGGATGATTTGATTCCCCCAGAATCACATCACAGGCGGGAAAGACATAGCGGACCACATGCGCCATGGTCTGAGCGGAGTGGGTACGCCGCCTGTTGCCACCGTGGAACGTGCCGGTATTTTTGACAGGTAGAAGGGAGTCTTACGAGTTCTGCAAAGAAGGTATTTTTCGCCGACATCCAAATGAAGGTCGTCGATACCAAGATTGCGGTCCTCGACGTGAACTTTCTTCTGCGCTCTGCTTCCCATGTCATCGACATCTCTCTTGCGCTTGTGCGGGGAGTCGTCTCCCATGGCGGTGTCTTGCGTCATTTCCGACGGTATCGAGCTTCCGTTGACGCTGTGGGCGGGGGTCGGCAGCGTGGTCGTGGTCGACGTGACGGAGCCGGTCATGCTCATCATCAGGTCGCTCGTGTTAGGAGAGAACTGGGAAGGGCTTTGCGGAGTCTGAGGATGACAGGACATGATGGACCGAGGATGCGCGGATGCGGTGATGTCGGATCGGGGCGGGTGGGCGTGGGAAAACCTTGGCGCGGAGGTCGCTCTAACTTGTGGCGACCCGGACAACAAAGAAAACCCAACTGAGGCGGTCGCTCGACGATGGCGCGGCAAAGAAGTCGGTGGCCTTGTCGGGAAACCGATTCGCTTTGCGGCGCCCGAATGAACGATGCGCGCGGTAGGAGGGGTGAAGAGGTGTGTAGTCGTGACGAAGTCGCGCGAAAAGGGCGACGACGGTAATCACCGATCCTCCAATCCACCAACGCTCCTCCTGCAAAGTCGGCGGGCGACAGAAAATCGAATCCAGAGGTTACTGCGAGTCAACGGAGCGGTCCCTGAATTGTTAAATCGATATCGACGCGGATCGCAGGCCTCGTGGGGGCGCTGGGCGATAGAAAGCGGTGTGCGGTAGGAGGGTTTGTCGATGATGACCGAGAGGTGTGAGTTGAACAGGCGGCGAGTTGAACAGGCGAGAGAGAGGAGGCGCTCATTCTTCCTGCTGGGTCGCAGAGAAAGAGTGGGTCCACCGCCCAGCCCATCCGGGCCTCCTCCCTTCCCCCCCAGGGCCACCATGCACGAGAAACTTTCCTCGCGTGACAACCAATCGGGTTTAAGCAGACGCTCGGTCACTCCTCTGCTCCCCCAGCTTTGACGGGTCGGCCTGCTCCGTGTACGAGTTTCCCGGAAAGATGGCTGAAAGGTCTTTAACCTGCTTTACATTAGAGAGGACAATAGGCCTTTGCTTCATTCACCATTTCGGGCCATTATTATTCTTTATGCTTCAGCCAATTGACATTAAATTGGCCAGGTTGGAGGGCGGGTTCGCTCATTTCATCTCACCGGCCGCTGTCACACACCCCCGGATGGACCTCAACAGGGCCCAGGCAACAGGGGGAACCGTGGGGCTGGCATCGAGCCCGAAACCCGGCTTTCCAAGTTGCTGGGCTGAACGGATCGACTTCAACGATCACGGGCATTTCGGGTTTGCGGGAGTTGGTATTTTACAGTAGATCTGTATCAAGAGACGTCTACTTATTTCTTCGATACATCAGTTACCAACACTGGTTTGTTCAACACACAAGGCGTTTGGCGTGCATTGACTACCTTAGTAGTTAACCTGCGACCGGTAGGTTGTTTGTTGCAACCCCCTCGCAAAGAATCGACGTGACTCCCAAAATCATAACTAAGGCAAGGCGTCGAAGTAACAAAGAATCCAAGGCTCAGCGGCACCATTAAAACCTGCGAGTTTAGTCCATCCGTGTTCCGTCCTCAGCCACAGCCACACATCTGACACGTTGTGCGGCCGAGTGACCTCGGTCGCCTGACTCATCGGGCAACCATTGTCGCCAGCCCAATCTCTCGTCACCACCACCAACGGCAGTGATAACCAACGCTAGTGTGCCGAGCGTGCGTCTCCAGCTTTGGTTGTCGAAAAAAACCGGCGTCGATTTCGGAAGTGTCGGCGTCGCACCTGCAGCCAATCCAGCCCATCCACCACCCATTTCCCCCTCCATCCACCAATCCTCCTCTTGCTCCAGGCCCATCCTTCCTTGCCACGCTCGACAAGCAAACGTTGGCAATGAAAGACAGAAAATGGATTCTCTTGGCGAGAAATGATTTTTTTCCAAAAATTCCCCAGCCAGCCGAAGCCAACTGAGAGCGGTCAGGTATGTAGTTTTCAACTAGCAAAAACGTGATCTCGGACGAATCCTCACTGATACACGTAAAACCCCTGCACTTGGATGGGGAAAAGAAGAAGAGAACAGGATCAAGATTCTGGGGCACGCACGATATTTTTATAGACAGGGTTAATGGCCCGTGCACATCTCCAATCAGGAAGTGGGGCTTTGTCGTGAGGCAACGAGCCTGGCGCTCGCCCCACCGATCAACTGGCAAGTGGCAAGCAGTGCCTGAACCACCTAAACCCAGTCACACTGATGACACTTTCCATCCCGTCACATGCATCACTCGGAATGGAAGGGTCGGGCAGGCTTGGGTGGCTGCTGCTGCTCCTGCATAATGAATGTTTGGAGCACGTTCCATAGTCGCACCACCTGACGCTGGTAATTTGAAACGGCCAAATCATGGGTCGCCAGTCGGTCAACGATTGTCAGGCCCATGTCTCACTTACCATTCTGGGATAAGAGAAGGCTATGCGCAACACCGAGTGCACCTCGAGGTTGAAAGGGTTGAGAAGATATTTGATAAAATGTTACATTTTACAGTTGCTGTACAAAGCAAACGACCCTTCACTCAACCACAGGCCGTTCCAAGCATATAGTACAGCGTAAATCCCAACCATCTAACTGCCTAACCCTTCCTCACCGGACGAGTACCTGTCCCAGCGTAGGTTTGGCGTTCAGCCCCTTAACAACCACACGCGAAATCAGATCGCTCGAGTGCTCCTTGATCATCTCCCTCAGCGCCGTGCGCTCAATGACAATCCTGCCTGTTTCCAGCAGATCCTTAACATCAACATCCTCCAGCTCCAGCGCGCGGCCGTTCTCCCCCGCAACGTCCAAGCCCGTAAATAAGTTGGGCCGCCTGTCGCCCGTGATGAAGGTGGTGCGGCCGTGGGCCCCGCCCCACTGCAGGGCGGCCATGAACTCGGCGACGTACTTGCTGACGAAGCCGTCCTCGAGCTCGCGGCCCATGACGCCCGACTCGGCCAGCTCGAGGAACTCCTCCGGCAGCGGCATCTCCAGCCCGTCCTCGGTCACGATCAGCTCGCCGCGCCGGTACCGGTACGAGAGCGCCGTGCGCCACGCCAGGTCGTACACCTTGCGGTTGAGCTTGGTGCTGAAGTCGCGCGGCTTGGGGCCGAACGTCTTGCCGCCGCCCTTCATCAGCGGGGACTGTTTGTTGCCCACACGGGCGCGGCCGGAGCCTTTTTGCGGCCGGAGCTTGCGGTGCGAGCCGTGTACTTCGAAGCGGGTTTTTGACGAGGCCGTCCCCTGCCGTGTCTTGTCGCCTTCGTAGACAACAGCTAAGTGGAGGATATCACGGCGGAGGGGAAGATGTAAGTGCTTGGCGGACCAAGATTCGAGCGAGCGCGGTTCGAGCGTGGGGAAGGCGTGGATGGTAACAGGGACGGTGGTTACTGTTTGAAGCCAGTTAGTACCATAGGTGCCTAAAACAGGAAAGTAGCCAACGAGCTGCGGAGCCGATGCACGTACTGGGATTCCACGGCTCGGTGACGGATCGTGTGATGTTCGTGGGCTTCGTCTCGACCGCGGTTGCCATTGATCTCCTACACGCCACTGAAACTTGCCGACCCTATTTCGAACGCCCCGACTGTCAACTAGAGGCGCAAAACCGCAGAGAAAAGGGAGACGAACCGGTAGGGCCCTGCATGGCTGTGCTGCGAGACTCAGACCCCTCATGGCCTCGCTCAGGCTCTTCATCCCCTTGCCGGCCATGGCCGCGGTGCGTCGCGCAGAAGTTGCAGTTGGTTCTGTGGTGGGGGATGGGTGTCTTCGAGATCGTCGTAAATATTTCGCCTGTTTTCGTTCACGAATTTACCATTCCCATCCACGGAGAAGTCCACCACTACTGTTGCTGATGTCCCGCGAAAAAAGATCTGGAGTCGCAGCGCACAGACTCCCCGAATCGCGGAGCTTTCCGACCCCTGCACGCAGCCTGTGCACGGGTCCCACGAAATTTCGTCTGGGGCGTGATTCTGGTGGCAGCAGCAAGACTCGGGCTCGATTGAGAGCGTCCCGCTCCAATTTTTCCAACGCCCAGTTCCCCTCCACCCACCACCATGTCGAGGCCTCAGCTGGTTGCACGGCCACTCGTGCGGTCGTTGCGGCAAGCAACCGGTACCACAGCGGCGACATGTCCATCACGGCCAATTGCTCTCCGACCCTTCTCGTCAACACCGAGCCGAAAAGATGAGACGACAACCACTACAAGCACCCCGACAGAGCCTAGCTCCGATGCGCAGAAGCTTGCCGCCGACGCAGCACTGCTGGGCCAGAAGAAGCCCCCGCCATACCCCTCGATGATCAAGCAGGGCACCGAGGAGCAGCTGTCCCAGTTCATGGCTCCCCAGCTCGGTTCGAGGAGGAGGCGTGCAGCTCTCGCCACGACGGGCAACATCCCCTTCGAGCAACTGCCGTATCAATGCTTTCAGGAGGCACGCAAGATCCTGGCCCAGGACCGTGAGGAAAAGGTGGCCAAGATTGTTGCCGAGACGGCAAAGATCAAGCGTTTGGAGGCGGCCGATGCTAGCACCTTCCGTGGTGGCGAGCCCTACAAGCAAAAGCGGTTGGAAAGTCTGAGGGCGCATGTTGAGCAGCTCAAGATTCTAGCAGATATCAACGATCCGCTAGTGAAGAGGCGCTTCGAGGACGGCCAGGGTATGTCTGCTGTCTTTTGGAACATGCTATCGCCTCCCGCTAACTCTGAGCAGGCGACATGAGCAAGCCCATCTACCGGTACCTTGCCCACCGCAAATGGAGCCGGATGGAGCGCGAGATTATCTTGCAGCGTATCGAACAGTTCCACATCGTGCCCGATCTGCTGCCCAAATTCCAACCGACCATGAGTGTCAAGATGACCTTCCGCGGCTACAAGACACCCCCGGGTACCATCCTAGACAGCCGCATCACCGAGACTGCCCCGACGCTGCGCATGCAGGTTTTTGACAAGGGTGACCGACTATTTTCCGTCGTGGTCCTGGACGCCGACGTGCCAGACGCCGAGACCGATTCGTTCCAAAAGCGCCTGCACTTTATGGCCACCAACGTCCCTTGGAGCCCAACCAGGGACACCCTCCCCCTGAGCCGGCTGGGTACCGAGTCTGCCACTCCTTCCCCTGAGCCCGGCGCTCTCGCCGTCCCCTGGCTACCGCCGTACGCGCAAAAGGGCGCGCCCTACCACCGCCTGGCCGTCTTTATCCTAGAGCAGAAGGACAACGCGCCGCTCGACGTGGCCAAGCTCCAAGAGATGTACGACGGCCAGGGGCGCGACGGGTTCAGCGTCAAGAGCTTCCGCGACAAGTTCCCCGTCACGCCCGTCGGCTTCACCATGTTCCGGACCGTGTGGGACGAGAACACGGCCGACGTCATGACCCGCCACGGCATCCCCGGCGCCGACCTCGAGTTCAAGCGCCAGCGCGTCATGTCGCTCAAGCCGCCCCGCAAGGCCCGCGGTTGGGAAGCCAAGCGCCAGGGCCCCAAGTTCCGCCACCTTTGGAAGTATACCAAGCGGATCAAGGGCGTCAAGTTTTAGAGGAGGAAGCCAGGGCCCCTGTGATTCGCGGTGGCGCGGCGGTAGAGGCGTGGTGTACTTGTATCATATTATCAGTGTACCAACTACGTATAAAATGTATTGGATTCGGGCTGTATCCGGGTCTGTGAATCAAAATCGAGTAAAGCAAATCCAATAAATAAATGAAATCGAGTAAAAGTAACAGTTTTTCGGGAGGTCTAGGTGGCTTCCATTTCGTTCCTACAGTCGGTTTGGTCGACATGTACACGTAGAGTCCGGCCTTTCTGCCCATAAGGTACCGGGGCAATGAACTGTATTGTCCCCCCCGTGTTGCTACTATAACAATCCATACACAGCTAGACATGTCTTACTCCTACACCTGCGCGACCACCCGCTCCACCGCCGAGCCAGCCCCCTATTCCAATACACCCCCTGTTTCATGGCCGTCATCGTGATCAATCCACAGACGACGCCATGCCGCCGACGGCCTCCGCGATGGCCCTCTAATCCATCCCACCACCAACCACCCCTAAGAACCAGTCCCAGTCCCAGTCCCAGCATCAGTCCCAGTCCCAATCCCAGTCCCCAACTCAAACCCAGCCCCAAACCCAAACCTAGCCTAAACAATCCCACCCCCACTCCCACCACCAACCGCCACAAAAGCCCTCCCCTCCCCCTCCTCACCACCACCACCCCCAACCCCCTCCAACACCCTCACCCTCCGCTCCGCCCTCTCCGCCCTCGCCCGCCACACCACACATTCCTGTTCCACCCGGCACAGCCGTGCTCTCACCGCAACCAGATCAGCAGCCATATCAGCGGCGGTGGCGGCGCCAGCCCAGTCATCATCAGTGCCAGGGTCGGGAGCAGCGTTGTCGGTTGGGGCTGCGCCCCCGTTCGTTTCGGCGGTGGTATGCACGGTGGTGGTGGTGTCGGGGTGGAAGAGCCTGCGGCTGGGGCTGGGGGTTGAGGTGGGGATGCTGTGGGTTGGGGTGGTTGTTGGGGTTTCGGGTGTGGTTTGATGCTGTTGTTGTTGCTCGGGGGTGGGGAGTAAAGGGAAGCGGCGGGTGGTGGAGGCCGGGCTGGGGTCGGCTGTTTCTGCTGAGGGTGGGTGGTGGTTTTCTCCAAGTTGGCCGTTGGGATGTTTGAGGCGGGGACTTGGGGGGTTTGGCGTTGTTTGGTTTGGTTGTGGTTCAGGGGCAGGAGCGGAAATGATGACGCTGGGTTGTTGATGGGTGGGTTGCACGGGGCCGGGTGCCATCGAGAGGGGGGGCTCTCTCGCTTGTGGAGAGGACTCCGCGGCTAAGCCTGGAGATACAGCACCCGACGGCTTTGGTGTGCCGCCTCGCCCTGGCCGCCGTATTTCGCGGTTTCTCAATGGGATAGGAATGTTAGACCTGGAGACTTCTGCCCGTATACCGAATCCCCGTGAACGCCGGTCTCGGGCGGTTGCAGCCCACGCGTGTAGGTCAGATGCGGTTGAGTCTACCGGCCTCGGTGATTTGGTGGGTGACGGGTTGACCGTGTATGGTGAAATCATGCCGCTCGATCTGGAGTCGACTTGGCTGATGAGGTTTTCTGTGGAAGGGGGAAGCGAATGTGGGTACTTGACGGCGCTCTCGAACATAGCTGCCATGGCCTTGACCGCACTGCTGTCTGACTTTGTTGGCCTCGATTGAGGGATAGTGTCGATTGATAATCGTGCTGGGTCTGGTCTGGGACCGAGAGGGAAGGACCGGCGAGCTTTTGAGTGGATTGGCCTTTTGTCCTCACCCCTCGACAGCAGCTCTTCTTGCGGAATATCTGTACTATTTCGGGTATTGTGGTCCTCGGATGATGGCCTCCAAGCCACGGTGTTGCTAGAAATAACCTGGAACGGGCGGGTTTGCTGCACGTAGCTCGCTGCCGGGCTGGACTTCGCACTACTACAGTCCACAGAAGGCCCTCGATTTGAGAAGCATTCACCAAATATTGTAGGGATATCTTCCCGGGCTGTGGCGCTGCCGACGCGGTTCTCTGAGAAACCGTCATGTCCTTGACGCTCAGCTGTCGGAGACGATCCTGATCCTTTGTGTTGGTTTGATAGAACCCTCGTTGAGCTCTCTGACCCAGTTCGCTCCCCACTAACCTCTCTCGGATGCGAGTGGCTGGGCAGAGGGCTTCCCGTGCCCGTAGACACAAGAGATTTGCGTTTTGATCTCCATGCTGCCAGCCGCGATCGGCCAAGACCAAATATGTCCGCCCTAGGCGTATCTACTCCACGTTCGACCTTGTCTTCAAACGACCCCCTCAGTGTTGACGGTAGTGTGTCCTGCGATATCTTCCGCGCCAAAGCTCTTTGGGTCCCTGTCTCCCCCTGGCCGTGAAGGGCGGCGCCCGATGCCGCACTCTCTCTGTATAGGTTCCTTTTAAATGGATTCGCTCCCCTCGAGGTCACCCTGAGTCTATTCTCGACATTTTGCCATCTGCGCAGTACCCGCGGAGTATTTGGGGATCCGTCTCCAATCGTCAATCGAGAGGAGTGGTCTCTTTCTTGGGCATTTAATTGGGCCCGACGCGTTGCCTGGGACGTAGGGGTCGCCGTGTTGTGCGAGTATTTGGCAGATCCTTTAAAACCTTCTGGTTTGTGGTTCGGGGTTTGCGGAGTTTCGCCTGACTTTCCTGCGGCTGAAGTGGGATAGTTTGGTGGAGCGTGGTGACTTTGTTGACTCTCAGCACCGTCAAGACCCCTAAGCCTCGAATACGCGGCCGGAGACGGCTCCTCCACGGGAGGTGATAGCAACGATGCTTCGACGCCCGCGAGGCTGCTGGATAACGGCCGTTTACCCCTGGGCCGTCGGCGCGGAAGCACGAGGGGCGGGCGCAGATTCTCGTGTGCATTGCTCACTTACCACGCGGTTAGCTAGCTCCTTTCACGTTTCCCTGGTGAGTGAACTTACCAGATTCGGGAGGGGTAGGGCTAGGCGGAACTGGTGATCCACCAGGCTTGAAGAGATCGCGCGGTATCTTCAAACCGAATCCTTCTGATACAGAAGGCCGCAGCCCAGCCCTGCGCTGTGGTCCATCTCGATCTGGCTTCGACGCTCCAAGGCTCCTCATATGCCTGACGACCTCCCGCCAGTGCGTAATGAGCATTTCGGTGATGTTGTTTGCCATGTAAACCTTGTCAACCGCCAAAGACGGTTGTTGAGCATCCTCCATAACCTTGGATCCTCGCCTATCCTTCCCACCATTGGGGGCCGTGGCTGGGAATAGCGCCGGCCCCGGAGCGGTGTCGCCCACTTGCATGGCATACGAAGTGAGGAGATCCCCAACGAGCAACGGGCCGAAGACGATTCCCAGGGCATTGTATCTCATTAGATCAGAGGTCGGCAGCGGTCTCCCATGCTCATCCTCTCGTGGTGCCTTCTCGGCGGCACGTCCGATCAGGCAGAGCAGACCAAATACCGCGCATATTAAATCACGACGGAGCCGAGACTTGACGGTGCCGATAACCAAAGCTATGAGTCTCGCCCTCAGCTTGGTCTGCTTCGTCTTGAGAAATTCCGGCTCCCCTTTTAACTCATAGTGAATGGCGACCAATGCGTCGAAAAGAGACAGAGACCCTAGAATTCCTCCGGGCAAGCCGGACAAGAGGCGCTTGAAAGTGGAAGCGACGTCGTGTGGGCCAGTTTTGATGTGAGTCGGCAAATCGGGGCAGCAAGTGGTACTGGAGATATCGTTCGGATCACCATCGGCGCAATAGTGGGCGTAGAGAGCATTAACTAGGCGAACCGAGCCCGGTATTCGAAACACACCTCGGGTTTCCCCCCCTGCCATTGTGTTAGCACACTACCCAAGGGTCCAAGGCCAGTGACCGCGCGGCGCCTACCATGTTGTACGAGGTATTGTGCAGTAGCGCGAAAGCATGTGGGGAGCGCGAGGGAGCATGGTGAATATTCCGACGGTAGGTACAGTTTGCTCTTGCCACAGAGACGAACAAGAGACTGAAGGTCCTCGTCCTGGAGACCGTCTTTCTTTGCCCCATTTACGACACGTAGAGCCAAGTCGCCGATACTGCGCTTGGGCTTGACTTTCTTATCTGATTTCGTTGAGCTTGTATCGCTTGCCGCGGAGACCTGGCGCAGGAATGTGCGCGAGAACCAGCCTGGTCTCTGTTGTAGGGGGTATTGGCCTGGCTATTCGGAGTTTAGAGAGTCTTCCAGCGGGGGTCGGGGTATGAGGGAGAACTGACCAGCGATGGACTGTTCATGTTTGACGCCAACGTACGAATGCCATGCTGTAATGGTCAGCGATGTTTATGTTGAGGCGAGGACTAGGAGGAGGGTAGATCACACCTTTCTTGCGACCCTGTTATACTCCTGCACAAACTCATCGCGGACTTCGAGATCATCGGTATCGGAGAAGTCAGCAAGATCCCCACTGGACGAGGTCCAAGTCGCGCTGGTTGCATTCGCCCGCCTCTCGTGGGTTGGAATAGCGAGGTGACCGTCCGCGGTGGAAAGAGGAAGCCGAGCCCAAGTCGGTTCAGCGTGGCGGAGGGGTCGCTTTGGGAGGGAGAATGCGTCCCAGCCGGTCGGCGGGGTGTCTGCCGAGTGTGCGGATACGGCATCCATTTCTAGTTCAGTCGTAATGCCGTTCAAGCAGAATGATGATTGCTCCGAGTCGAGGCGCGGGTGGTCGGTCGCCAGGACAAATGCGCCGCGACTAGCAAGGATGAGAGTCTAATAAACGTAAGATATGTTCCTCGGCCATAATCGACTGGAACAACAAACGGGTTGCGATGGTCTCAGAACGGGAGCTGTGGTCGGCTAGGTTTGGCTGCTGCTTCCCGTCTCGCATGCCTGGGTGACTCGTACAGACCAGACCGGATCAGGTCGCCGCCCGGTTCCTTCCCTTGAACACAACAAAACAAAAGGAGATTAGGATCCAGTGAGAACCTGAGGCAGGATTCTGAGATCATTTGGGGCCATTTGTGGTTACCGTTTTTCGGTGTTGGTCGGGCCGTTTGTTGATTACCCAGTGCGCCGCCAGTGTAGCCAGTCTTCACAATTTATTGGAGTCGCAGGGAGTTTGTGTCGCATCTTTTAAGAGGACAAGAAAGCAGATCTATACCTTGGGTAAAGGAGAACACATGCAACCAGTATCCGTTATCCACATCCCGCCTTGACGCCACGCGAATGCAAAAAAATCAACGGTAGAAATAATAAATACCGGGAAGGGAGACGGCCCGCCGCCAGCCAGAACAGCCGACCCACGGCAGTCGGGCACCCCATCAGGGAGGACCATGCTAACCAGCCCGGATATTGTCCTCCTCCTCGCCAAACAGTAGGACGTGCTTGAGGATGTCCGAGAGCGAGATGATACCCTTGAGACGGCTCTCATCATCGACTACGATGAGCCGGTGAACCCTCGACTTGCGAATCGTTTCGAATATGGCATCCAGCCGGTCGTCCTCGTTGCATGTGTAGATGCCGGGGAAATCGTCGGCGCGCTTGCAGAGGGCCTCGCCAACCGATGCGGTCAGCTCGTCGTAGGCCCCGCCTTTGATGCAGGGAATGACATCGACCGCCTCAAACACGTTCAGAACCTTGTTGTCCTTGTCGAGGATCGGGACTGCCGAGATGTTGTGCTTAACCATCAGGTGAATCACGTCCAGGACGGAGCTGTTCATGTCCGCCGTTTCCAGGTTGGTGTAGGTTCCCAGCCCCAACTCTCGCACGGACTTCTTGAGCAATATAGTATGCTTCTCGTTGTTGACGGCGATGAACTTGAGGATGCGGTACTGGGTAATGACGCTGACCACCATCTCCCGGCCCGTCTCTTCATCAACATCAACCAGGGGGATCCTCCTGGCCCTCGTCTTGAGCATGCGACGACATGCCTCGTACAACGGGCGCATCGGGTGGACAGACACCGTCTCAAGAGGCAGAACGCCAATCGCTCGCTCGATATCTACCGGAGATACTGGTTAGCCTCTCCATGTTCATCTCGACTGACGACGGCTCCCTACCTCGAAGGCTGCTGAGGCGAAACTTGTCGACTTGGTCGATCTCGTCGGGAAACTGGCAGTAGTATTGGATCACATTGATGTAGTCGGTGCTCGTCAGCAAGCCGGCAAAGCTCGACTTGTTCGAATCCCATAGCGGTGCTGAAACGATGCCTGCGCATGATCCGGTCAGCATTTCTAGCCCGTTGTGCTACCCTCCGGCTTGGGGCGAACTGGCGCGCGGGGGTTGGAGGTGGCGTACCGTTTTGGATGAGAATGTTCAAGCTCTTTCGAACGAGTAGCTCATTGTCGAGAACGACGAGACGGAAAGACAATGGGAGCACATCGTAGCTAGTCCGAACTTTCAAGAACTCGCGGATACCTCGCTATGTGAGGTGTGTGTTAGCTGGGGCGCCAAATCTACTACGAAGGCCGGAACCCCGCATCGCAGCCTCTGTTGCTCTAAAAGCCAACGATTGCGGAGACAGAGCGGGCCGGCTATGGTTATCTCGGAAAGGGCATGCTCACCAGACCTTGCATCTGCTCCTTGTCCAGGGCGCTTGGAGTCTTCTCCGACATGGTGCGACTAGGGAGCTTCGGACGGAGGTACGACGAGGGCGCAACAAAGGGGAGCTCGTGACCGGAACGCAGGGGCAGCTGACTGCCATTTTCCCCGTCGGTAGTTGCGGTGGGAGCGAGGGCGGGCGGAGCGCTGCGGGAGCTGGGATGTGCCGCTTCGGGGGGAGCACGAGGGTCGTCCATCATTATCGTGATGGTGGAACACACATCGGGGAAGTTTCCCCTGTCCAGTCCAGTCGCAGTCTGGTTCGTTTTACTGGGGCTACCTCGGGCTAGAGCGTCGAGCGGACCGAAGACCGAAGACCGGAAGTGACCTGACAAACAAGCAAACTCGGCAGATTCTGGAATTTGGCGCGAGAGAAAAGTGTTTGCGACGGCAACCGATTGCCTTTACGTTTCTCTACTGTGTGTATGTTCTGGGACCAATGCCTCTTGCATGCGGCTCGAGGTGAACATGGGGAATGAAAGTGACCGGGAGTTGCTGTGTCAAAAAACCGACCTACCCTTTGAATTAGAGTTCTCCGCTTTTCTCTGCTGGGAACCGGGCGGGCTGGAATGGTAGGCTGAAGCCGCCCTGTGAAGGCTGCATTGACTGGTAATGACGGGGAGGTGTGACGCGGTGTGACCTGAAAGTCAGTGGCGTCGACCCCTCTCGTTCTTTGACAAGTGAGATCGCTGGTGATTTAACTCGACACGCCAACACCAATATGCTGAATTCTTCAAACTGACGTTAACCAGAAAACATTCAAGCCCCCTACCGGTCCCATACTCAGTTATTTCAATCCTCACCAGGTGGTAGGTAGGTCTTTACCTTGGTTGGAAGATTTGGAGAGTGGATGCGGGGAAACCAGCCCGAAGACAACCTCAAAACCTCCACCCCGCCAGCAGGGTAACTCCCAATGCACCTTAATATGACTTGAGCCGGCTTCCGTCACTTACACACATGGAGGCACTGCAAATTTCCACGGACACACTGGGTTACGCGCGTTTAAGAGGAGTTTATGCCGCTGATGGTAAATAAATACTGTTTTGAAATGAACGCAATGTGTCGAGCACACTAGAATTAAGAAGAGCAAGGTTGCAGAATCCTTTGACCGGTGCTGCCTATTGGGAACTTCGAGAGTTATCGAGGCACAGGACACAAGCATGCTGGCGGGGACTCTCCGTAACGCACCTCTCGGGAGAGTAAAGGGTGTTAAGCAAGCAACCTAATGACTGGGTGTTGGAAAAGTGAGAGGTTACCTGGATTAAACTTGGAAGCCTACCTAGGTAGGTTTCCCTTTCCCATTGACATGTATAAGAAACAAAAGGGATTCTTTTGGATTTGAGTCAACCATACAACTCAAAGTACGGACTGGGACTCCAAATCTGAATAACACCTGCCTCCACAACTGAGAATCAAAGGATGCCTAGGTTATAAACGAGACAATGTGACAGCAGAGCATGCCAGGTCAGAGACGGGTTCTGTTCTCGTTCGTCTAGGTAGTAAACGGCTAGTAAATCGCTATGCACGCTGTGATGGTTTGAGGAACGTTTTCTTAGGCCAATTCAACTTGACAATCCCGCCTCTTACGATCAGTGGTCGGCATTGGCACAGAATTGCTCAGCTGTTGCTTGTTGGGTGATGGGTGTTTCTGGTGCAGGGACTCGGTACCTTGGCCCGTGCACTCGGTCGGTCCCTTAGGCGAGCCCACTGACGCACGGCCTTGAATTCAGAGCCGGCTGCCGGGCGAACAAGGCAAGGCAGCTTCGATCATTGCTGAATGGGGCCGGGCTTGGTTGTTGCGTCTCCTTCGACGCAGCTGACCCGCCAAAACAACCACACAGCCGACCGACCGCCAGTGTCTGCCAGCGCAGCACGACCATCGCGATCGGGCACAAAGAAGGCACACTTCATCTGTGAGCGCTTCTCTGATTTACATTCAAGGGATTCGAAGCCTTCCTGAACAGTGTGCCTGTTGCGTGCGACCACCTAAGGACCGCTTCCCGCCGCCCTCCGTCCTCCGAATCACGAAACACCACCAACCTGCATTCGAACCCGACGACTCCTCAAAGCTGCCCAGGCAACCAACCGACCACGACGCTGGGTCCGTCGGTGTACCCATATAAGCGGCAATGGGCATCTGCAGCTCCTCGTGCTGTGGAGGTATAATCGCGATCCCGCCATCCTCAAATCCGCCCGGCGCTAACAGGCTTAGGCAAATCCCGCGATGCCCTCTACGAGAATGTGCTCGCCGAGAACGAGCGAGAGGCCGTTGCCGACCTGCTACAATACCTTGAAAATGTGAGAACAACTATGCTCGCCTGCGACTGACAGACCTGGGGCTGACCTGACCGATTTGTAGCGCGCCGAAACTGATTTCTTCTCGGGCGAACCCCTCCGAGCTCTGAGCACCCTTGTCTATTCGGATAACATCGATCTTCAACGGAGCGCAAGTCTAACCTTCGCTGAGATCACCGAGCGAGGTGCGTGTGCATTTTTGGGCTGAGAACTGGACGGCGATCCGGACGGAACCTCTTACAGATGAAGCTAACCTAGGCTGTTGCTCTAGATGTCCGGGCTGTTGACCGGGACACCCTCGGGCCCATCCTCTTTCTCCTCGAGAATTCTGATATTGAAGTGCAACGGGCCGCCAGTGCCGCGCTGGGCAACCTTGCCGTTAACAGTAGGTCCCTCATCGAGGCCGCGGTTGCAGCTGCGGCTTGTAGGAAGACTGCTAACCCCCAACCCAGCCGACAACAAGGTCCTGATCGTCCAACTCGGCGGGCTGCAACCTCTCATCAAGCAAATGATGTCGCCGAATGTCGAGGTCCAGTGCAATGCTGTCGGTTGTATCACCAACCTCGCTACGCACGAGGAGAACAAGGCCAAGATCGCAAGATCTGGCGCTCTTGGCCCCCTGACTAGGCTGGCAAAATCCAAGGATATGAGAGTACAGAGGAATGCCACTGGCGCGCTTCTCAACATGACACATTCTGGTACGTTGCCCGTCCAGGTCTGTGGCAGCCTACGACTAACACTTTGCAGATGAGAACCGCCAGCAGCTCGTCAATGCCGGTGCTATCCCTGTACTTGTCCAGCTCTTGTCATCCTCGGATGTTGATGTGCAATATTATTGCACGACGGCCCTGAGCAATATCGCTGTCGATGCCAACAATAGGCGGAAGCTCGCCGAGACCGAACAGCGACTCGTCCAGTACCTCGTTAACCTGACAGAATCCTCATCGCCCAAGGTCCAGTGCCAGGCAGCCTTGGCCCTCCGGAACCTTGCATCGGACGAGAAATATCAGCTTGAGATCGTCCAGGCCCACGGGCTTGGGCCACTGCTCCGCCTTCTCCGGTCTTCGTATCTGCCGCTCATCCTGTCTGCCGTCGCATGCATCCGCAATATCTCGATCCACCCCCAGAACGAATCCCCGATCATCGAGGCCGGCTTCCTCAAGCCGCTAGTCGACCTGCTCGGATCGACGGATAACGAGGAAATCCAGTGCCATGCCATCTCGACGCTCCGCAACTTGGCAGCGAGCTCGGACCGGAACAAGTCGCTTGTCCTCGAGGCGGGCGCCGTCCAAAAGTGCAAGCAGCTCGTTCTGGAGGTCCCCGTCACAGTCCAGTCCGAGATGACAGCTGCCATTGCCGTCCTTGCGCTGAGCGACGAGCTCAAGACCCATCTCCTAGAGCTTGGCGTCTTTGACGTTCTGATCCCACTGACCATGTCCCCTAGCGTTGAGGTGCAGGGGAACAGCGCCGCCGCGCTGGGCAATCTCTCTTCCAAAGGTCAGTCCCACGTACTAAGTTGCTCGATATTTCATACTGACATAAAGACAGTGGGCGACTACAGCATCTTTGTCCAGAACTGGATGGAGCCCAGAGACGGCATCCACGGCTATCTCAACCGCTTCCTTGCGAGCGGAGATGCCACCTTCCAGCACATTGCCATCTGGACGTTGCTCCAGCTGCTCGAGTCGGAGGACAAGAAGCTCATCGGTCTCATCGGGAAATCAGATGGCGTTGTTGACATGATTAAGCAGATTGCCAACCGCCAGATGATGGAGTCGGACAACGAGGCTGAGGACGATGATGAGGGCGAGGTGGTGAACCTGGCTCAGCGGTGCCTGGAGCTGCTGGGTCAGGGTGCGTCGAAGAGCCACATCGAGGGCTAATAATAACCCCCTGGTGTTGATGGGGGCGCGGGGTCCGTCTGCCCTTAGACCCATATACCCAGAGGTTTCTCTTGTTTTCTGTTTTGTCCATTGCGCATAGGAACGGCGTGGAGTTGGCGGCGTCAGTATTTCTACATACATGGGGCGGAAGTGGGGGACTCCGGGAGATGTGTACACTGCAGATGAGCATTGGGAGGGATGTTTGGGGGTGGGGGGGACGTGGGGACAATCTGGGTTGCTGGGTTCTTTCGAGGGCCTCAACCCCCTGCTTTGTTTTTCTTTTGTATTATGGCGCAGAAGAGTGATACGGATGACGTCGGGCCGCCCGAGCTACTATCATACCCCGCGGTTTCCCGCGATGCCTCTTTACCCATTACCAACACGGCCGTCCTGGATTGCTATCCTAGGCCTGGCCTGTCGTAGCCGATGTAATTAGAACCCACAATTTATACATATGCACCATGTTGATGAGACTTACATTGCCCGTTTCGGGATGGTGCTGGCGTTGACCAAACGTGTTGTAATAATACGTGTGTAGGGTTCTATCGCTTGATCAACCCTCGGCCGGGCTTTCTGCTCTCTGCATCGAGTTGGTGATCCACTTGAACTCAGAGAACGGCCTCATCGTGGCAATGACCTTGCCCCGGATCAGGGCCAGCGGCACCGGACCGAAATACCTCGAGTCCCGGGACGCTACCAAGTTATCCCCGACAATCCAGCAATGACCCTTTGGTACCTAAACAGATCCAAGTCAGCACGGGCAAGACCCGAACAGCTACCGACGAACGAAAGAAGAAAAGAAGAAAAGAAACGAACCTGAATCATACTCCCACCCCCAGTCCCAGCCCCACCCCCCGCACCACCACCACCACCACCACCACCGCCGCCGCCGCCCCCCGCCGCAACCTCATCCGGCGGCGTATCCATCAGCACGTAATCCCCCGGCAGGCCCAGCACGCGCTTGACGCCCACTTCCTCGTTGATCGGGATGTTGTACGCCACCACGTCGCCCACCGCCACCCCGCGCCCGAACCGGTGCAGCTTCGACACCAGCAGCCACTCGCCCAGCACCTCGAACGTCGGCAGCATCGACGGGCCCGACGCCGGCGCCATCGAGATCACGTACTCCCAGATCAGGTGCGTGAAGGCGACGAACTTGAGCGTGGTGATGATTACCCGGGCGGGGTGGCCGACCCAGGAGGGGAGGTGGCGGCCATGGTTGGGGGGGGTTGGGGGGGGTGTGGTGTTGGGTGTGGTGTTGGTGGGTGAGGGTGGTGGTGGTTGTGAGGGTGGTGGTCGTCGTCCTGATGGTGGTGGTGGTGAATGGGGGCTGGTTGGTTTGTTGGGGGAGAGTCGGAACCTGGTTGGCCTGAGGAGACCTCGCAGGATGGGGGTTATGGAGGGCATGAGGTAGGTAGGGTGTTTGGTGAGGTCAGCGGGTCATAGTGGTGGTTTGTGAGTGAGGTTGATCAGAGATGTTTGGGTGAACGAATGGAAGGGTGGTATGACATCCCGGACCTGCAGATATTGCCAAGCCCCAAGCTTCTGGGAGTTGGTGGGAGTTTATTGGTTAAAATTTCCCGATGACAGGGGTTTGGAAACTCGTCGCCCAGTCGCAAGTTCCTGCATGCCGAAAAGTGCAAAAGTGATTTGTTTCTTTTCAATTTCAAGCAGAACTTTGCGTCAATCAAGCTCGAGCTCTTCAGCCCACCATGAGGGCCTCGCAATGCCTCTTCAACCCGGCCACCGCCCTTTGCAAGGTCTTTATTAGCAATGCCACGGCATTGGAGAAACCGGGCCAACTGCAGCGCCTGCTGCTACCCAGCCGAACCGTTCCCATCCAGCCCTCCTTCTCCTCGCCGCCACGACGACACTTTTCCGTCTACCATGCCGCCCAACTGAACTACAGACGGAAGCCTGCGAGGACCGGGAAAGAGGCCAAAGATGCCCCCGCAGAGAGCCGCACGATGCGTGACTACGACATTGTCTTCCCGTGGATCCAGGTGCGGCAGGAAGACGGCAGACTCTCCGAGCCGCAACGAACAAACCTCGTGCTCAAGCAGCTCGACCTGGACCGGGACTCCCTCATCCTCGTCGCTACCCCCAGGGTAGATCCCTTGTCAAACGGTCCGGAATACCCGATCTGCCGCATCGGAGACCGCAAGGCCGAGATGGCGGCGGAGGCCGAGAAGCTGGCGATCAAGAAGAACACGCCCAAGATTGTGACCAAGGAGTTGGAACTCAACTGGGCGATCGCGCCCCACGACTTACGCACGAGAATGACGCAGCTCAAGAAGTTCCTCAGCAAGGGGTGCCAGGTCCGAGTCACTATGATGCACCCGAAAAAGAGGGCGAAGAAAAGAGCGTCGCTGGAGGAGGCGAAGGTCGTGCTCCAGAACCTCGAATTAGCGGTTGAGGAAGTTCCTGGGGCCAAGGAGACCAAACCGAGGGAGGGCGCCGTGGGAGAAATGCTGGTCCTGCTTCTGCACGCGCCGACTGGCAGTCCCACAAAGGCGGCGCCGGCGGCGGTCACAGAGGATGCCCCGGCAGTCACTGAGGAGGCCCCGGCAGCCACGGAGGAGGCCCCGGCAGCCACGGAGGAGGCCCCGGCAGCCACGGAGGATGCCCCGGCAGTCACGGAGGATGCCCCGGTAGAGGCAGAAACAGCAGCCCCAGGTCCGGTGGCAGAAGAGCCGGGGTTGATAAAGGAATGAGGATGGTCCGCTGCGGGACTCCTGTACAACATACTATGTATGATATATTTGCTCTTCTCCTATCTGGAACCATTGGACTTCGCGGCCTTATAAAGGACCATGCCTTAGAGGAATGGGACAAAACGGCCCTTCGTACCCTTCGTGTTTTGGCACCACCCAACTGTCTGCGTTGATAGGCCCGAGCCTGGAAAGAGGCATCGGGAGCAAGGATTAGCTTTGTGCTTCGAGAACAATTGCAGGGGCCTCTGCCCTCTGATTGGGACTCATCCTGCACGATTGCGGGGCGCGGGGCAAGGCTGCGGCATGCTCGTCCTTTGTGACTCAATTCCCCAATTCCAAACTCACAAGAAATCAAAAATTACTTGACCGAAAAACAACACTGCACAATATTGCCGAAAACGAAACACTGCATTTGCAAAGTGACACGGATCTAGTCCCAACTAGTTTCAACTACCGCCCGGGAATCACGAACGGAGAGAACGCTTCTCCATCACTTCCTGCCCCGCGCACCACCCATCAACGAAACATCCACCCCTCTTCACAAGTCGCCTGGCACCAATCACTCAAATTATGCCCGCCGAGAACACCGGAGCCCCTATCAATGGGGCTCCCATCGATACTGCAGCCCCAGCAGCACAAGACGCAGCGAAGAACGTACCGGCTCCGGCCAGCTCAAGTGCCACCCCCACCACCTCGGAAAAGCTCACAGCGGCGCAGCTAAAAGCCAAGGCGAAGGCAGAAAAAGCAGCGAGGAGAGCACAGGTGAAAGAGGCTAGAATCGCTGTGCCAGCACCATCCCCAGTCCAAGAGAAAGGCGCCGCGGGGGATGCGAAAGGAGGCAAAGGCAAGGGGAGGCAGGATGGGCAGCAATCCCTGGGCAAAGGAGGCCACTTGCAGGTACATCGAGGGTCAGTTGCTGGGCGGCAGCCATCCTCCCCGGTGCCTGAGAAAGACGTCAGGAGTGGTATCCCCGATTGCTTCAGCCATGTTCCAATGGCGAAGCGGATACCGACATCCCAGGCACACAAAGACGTACACCCGGCTGTGTTGGCAGTGGGCCAGCAGATGGCCACATTTGCCCTCAACGACAGCATCTCCCGTTTGAGAGCGACCCTTTTGGCATTTGCGAAGGTTTGTATTTGTTTCTGCCTCGGTCCCTCATGGCACAACCCGTTAATGGTGGCTAGGTCATCGAGTCGTACGAGACACCCAAGGGGAACTCGCTATCTCGGCACTTTGTCCCACACGTCCTCAACCCCCAGATCGAGTACCTCACCGAGTCCAGACCAATGTGCTTCGCTATGGGCAATGCCATCCGACTACTCAAGGGGAAGGTTAACAAATTCGATATCGACACAGCCGAGGACGAAGCGAAGGAGGGTCTCCTGGAGTGGATCGATTTTCTGATCAATGAGCGGATCACCCTGGCCGAGTATGCCATTGCTAGGAATGCCGCAGAGTCGATCAACGAGGGTGACACTATTCTCACGTATGGCCACCACCGGCTCGTCGAAAAGACTTTTATCGAAGCGAAGCGCGACGGCAAGTCGTTCGATGTTACTGTCATTGACGACCCGTTCGAGCGCAGCGGCCAGGAGCTGGCAAAGACACTACGACAGGCCGGGATCCCCGTGCTCTACTCTCCTAATCTTGGTGGTCTGCGGCCCAAGGTGGCGGCAGCCTCCAACGTATTTCTCGGAGGCGAGGCCATCTTTGCCAACGGTTCACTCCATGCGTCATCGGGGACGGCCGATGTAGCCATGTCCGCCATGAACGCTGGTGTCAAGGTGATTGTTCTTTGCGAAACCATCAACTTTGACCGAGACCGCGTGTCGGTCGACTCTCTCACGTACAACGAGGTCGACCCGGAGAGGAACACGGGGGATTGCTTCCGGCTGCTGTTTGACAACACCCATGACAAGTACATCACGGGCGTCATTACCGAGTTCGAGAGCGGTGGTGGCAATTCGCCGGCCCAAGCCATCCTGGCTCTGCTGCGGAAGCAGGAGGATCCTCTTATTGACTAGGAGGTCAGGGGCCCGGTTGAATGAACGAGGGCAAGTGCATGCGTAGCTTATGTTGCGGCAGGCACAGTAGCTAGATGGTTGAAGCCAGGTCGAGATTTAAAACTCTCAAGGAGCTGTCGAGACGCGCTGATTTTTCCAGCTCTGGGAGTTCGTTCCAGTCGGGTGGGCCATCTAGGGAATCAAGGGAATCAAAAATAATTTTGTACACCGAATCTAGCGCACCGTCTGTAGCTTGCCCAATGTTCTAGATCCTGCCGCGAGAACGGGGGACCGTAGTCTCTCTCCACCCCATCATCTCTGTCAACCGCCCAGCAAGCAGCAGTCCACCCTGCCCCAGGTAGGTATCCCATTCCATCCATCCCCACGACCGGAGCCCTGCAGCAGCAGGTAGCAACCCCAACCTCCAATCCCACCCAAACCAAACCAAATCGGCCATCAATCCATCCTGCGCCCTCACGCAACAACCTCGCCCGCCGCGGCCGCCCGCTCGGCCCGCCGCGCCCGCTTCTCCAGGATGGCCTCCTTGCGCTCCTGCAGCATCTTGGTCTGCCGCTCGTCCACGCCCTGCAGCCAGTACCCGAAGCTGGCTCCCACGCCGCCGAACACGGGGTACGCCCACAGCGCCTTGCGGTTGAAGAAGGGCCGCATCTCGATGCCGAGTTGCCAGAAGCGGACGACGAAGCCTGTTTTGGGGGGGGGGGGGGGGGATGGGGTTAGGTTTTGTTCTGCTTTGTGATCTGCTGGTTTGTTGGGGTGGGATGGGATGGGATGGGGTGTGGTGTGTTGTGGTGTGGTGGTGGGGGCTGGGGGGGGACGTTATTTACCGAAGCCGGTCCAGAAGATGACTCTGCTAACCATCTTGTCTTGTGTGGTGGGTGATCGATCGCTCGGAGGGGTTTGGGATGTCGGGGGTGGGGGTGGTCTTGTCGGTACCGCCGAGGTGAAGGAGTCGTGTTTCTCCTCTGGCGTTTCTCGGTTCGGAGTTGTGAGAGTGGAATTGGCGCCCGGGTGAGCTGTCGACACTGCACGGAGCTTCGTGATCTGACGTTGCGATGGTTTGCGGGCAATTGGCGACGATTGGCAGCTCGAATTGGCAAGCCACCTTTTTCGGGATCTGTGCGCTGCTGAGGCTTGCTTTGGTGGTGGGGGTGTGGCTTAGCTAGACACTGGCATCCTTGATTGCAGCTCCGGGTTGCATTGCTGCCCCTGTTTAGCCAAGCTTTTGGCGTGACCCACCCAAATCTTTCATGGCGGGTCCGTTCCTCCTTCAAACGCGACAAACGGAAGGACTCGGCCAGCACTCGACCATTCCGTGACCTGGCAACCGGAAAGTTGCCAAACTCTCCTTTTCCCTTAAATTGGACATTATTCTCCACATACCACGCACGTACAGCGAATGCATTAGAATGATTTGAATAGGACCGCGCGCTTCGCATCGCTGCTCGTGCTTCCGATGTCCTCGAACCGCATTGCAACCAAGAACTCCATGGTACATCGACAGCGGGTTCCTACCTTCACCCAGCCACCATAATGTCCGCCGTCGTCGATGCTGCGGGCATAGCCCCCTCGAGTGAGCCAGATGCAGTTGCGCGTCCTGTTGCCAAGAAATTCAAGGCATCCGACCTGCCACTCCCCTCAGCAACGCGAACGGCCATCGAAGGCCTGGCGCACTCTTTCAAGAAAAAGGGCGGCTACGATAGAATCCGCAAACAAGTCTGGGAGAAGTTTGAGGCTAGTGTGGGTCTCCGTTAGAACCACAGTCGTTCCCGTCGGTCACTGACGTCCAGGCAGGATTATGAAGCCCAGGTCACTAAAGCCATCCTCGAAGTCGCCGAGCAAGAGGTCGAGCGCAATCCCACTCAGCTTCTGACACTCGAACGAGGCAAAGCGGCAGCACTTATCGACGGCGCACTCGACCGCGGCGGCGTCTACCAAAAAGCAGAAGAGGTCATTGGCGCGCTCATAGACAGTCGCATGATTGAGGATGACATCCGCAATTTGCGCTGCGCCGAGATCGGCGAAGAGGCGGCTGAGGAGGAACGGATGCGTGGCTTGAAGACGGACGAGGAATACGCCGCCGAGACGGCCGCTCGCCGGGCTGAGAGGGAGCGCGTTCGGGCGGAGCTAAGGGCGGTAGAGGAAAAGAAGCGGCAACTCGAGCGCGAGATCAAGGCTAGAGAGGAGACGAAGAGAAGGGAAGTGGAGAGGGCTGCTCGGGAAGAACGGAGAAAGAAGGAACGCGAGGAGGATGAGCGGAGGGATAAAGAGCGCCGCGAACGGCGCGAAAAGGAGAGGGAACAAGAGAAGGAGCGGGAGAAGGAACGGGATAGGGAGCGGGAGAGCCGGAGAGACAGGGACCGAAGCCGCGACCGGGACAGGGAGCGCGACAGAGATCGTGATCGATTCCGCGAACGTGGTTACGACAGCTACCGGGGCACTCCGAGGGATCGATCAAGGGACAGAGATAGAGGCAGGGACAGGGATAAGGACAGAGATCGTGATCGGGGCCGGCGAGACAGTCACGACAACAGACCGAAACCTGCGACCGAGGATCGAGGAGACGAAACCGAAAAAACTCTCACCAAAGAGGATCATGACCGTCTGGAGCAGGAAGCCTTGGCCGACCTTCTTCGGGAAAGCAAGCGGGTTACGACGAAGCAGCCCGAATTGGAGATTGACGAAACTCTGGTACCTCCACCGAAGAAGACCAAGCCCGCATCCGCAATTGACCCGATTCAGCGGTCGACTCCGAAGGCTCCTGAGGCGAAACCAGTGGAAACCAAGAGGGCTGTGGTGGAGTCTAAGAAGCCAGTGGAGGCTAAGGAGTCCAGGAAACCAGTGGAGGCTAAAGATTCAAAAGATACGAGTGATACCAAGCCCCCCACGGCTCCTAAGGAGCCTGAAGCGAAGCCTGAAAAGCGGAGGTCTAGGAGTCCTTCGCGCGCTCCTCGGACTCACCACGGGAGGGATAGAAGCCGATCCAGGAATGACGACCGTAAACGGAAGGATGCTCGATCCCGCACGCCACGACCTCGTGAGCGAAGCCGCTCTCGCAGAAGGAGCCGGTCGAGGCTACGGGACCGGAGAGACGAACGGAGAGATGACCATCGGGACGACCGCCGGGATGACCATCGTCACAGTCGTCGCGATGATTCTCGCGCCACGCGCCGGGATGATCGCAAGGATGAGCGGAAGAATGAGCGGAGAGACCGCAGCGCGTCTCGCCCAAGGACAGAAAAGCGAGAGCGAAGCCGTTCCCGTCCGAGGACGGCGAAGACCGACGACAGGAGGGAAAGAAGCCGCTCCCGCCGTCGTGACCCCCGCGACCGCAGTCGTTCTCCGCGCCCGAGAACCGAGCGACGCGACCGGTCTCGCTCCCGTTTGCGCTTCGGCCGTCGGGATAGGAGCCGGTCTCGATCTAGGAACCGCGACCGCCGTGACAGGCGGGAGCGCAGCCGTTCGCGCGCTCGCACCGATCAGCGAGATCGCAGCCGTGATCGCGACCGCGATCGCGACCAACCCCGCGAGAAAGATGACAAGGACAAGGTCAAGGTCAAGGAAGAAGACAAGGAACGCCGGCCGAGGAGCCGCTCACGATCGCCGCCGAGCGCGGCCCGGCCTCCCTCTCGCCTCAACCACACCGAAAAGGAGGCGTGGAAGCAGGCCGAGGTCAAGAAGCGTGAGCAGGAAGCCAAGGCCTATCTCGCAGCCCAGAAAGAGGCCAGGGAGAAGGGCATGCCGGTGCCTGGTATTGACGATCGTCGCGCTGGAGACAGGTCACCAGACCTAAAGCGCCGGCGTGAACCGGAGGAACATGATCGCTACCTGCCCGGCGACCGCGATCGTGATCGGGACCGTGATCGGGACCGTGATCGGGACCGTGATCGGGACCGGGACAGGGACCGAGAGCGAGATCGCATGGATTACCGCGGGGGTGATCGTTACGATGGCGATCGCGACAGGCCTAGAGATAGGGATAGGGACCGCGACAGGCGCGACCGTTCTCGCGATCGCGACCGAGCCAGAGACGACCGTCGAGACACGAGACGCCGGAGCCGGTCGAGAAGCCGTGATCGCGAGAGGGACCGGTCTAGAGACAGGGATAGGACCAGGGACCGCGACCGCGACCGCGACCGGGATGGGGATAGAGACAGCCACTACCGCCGCAGCCGCCGCGAGCGGAGCGTGTCCTCCCGACGGGACAGGGAACGAGACCGAGACAGGGATCGCGACCGTGACCGTGACCGTGACCACGGGCGGACTCGGCGCGACAGCCGGCGGCGGAGCAGGAGTCGCGGCTAGGAGCCGCGACCTGTTCACGGGTTCAAGTTTATCGGGCCTGTCCAACCCACCCGGCCCTCCACAACCGTCTCCCCGCCGGATGCGGGCGGGGGCCCTCTTTCAGAAGTGGTCGTAATAAATGTGAAGGTCGAGATGTAGCGGCGGGCACGAGAAATGGAGAGACGACAGAGGTCGTAACTGTTTTTTTTAATGTATTATCACTGTTACCAGGGGGGTAAAGGGGTTTGGCGTAAAACAACCTGAGGAGCTGTTTCGGCGATTGGGAGATGGGTTCTCGGGAGTTACCTGGACATGAACGGCGCTGAATTGGGCGTCCTAGCATTGGATACCTGCATTGATTGTGTGAAGTGATATTCATTGTATGCACCAGTTGCACCCTTAACCAGCGGACTCAACGTAGGTAGCTTAGCCCCCAGGGTGATGAATACAAACACTTCACCAGAAACAACACAACCATAGCCAGCTCCCTGCTTACATTATCTATCCCCTCCATTTTATGTCTTGCCCAAATCCTCACGCCCACCAGCAAGAATCCTAAAATGGCCATGACATCCAAACCTCCTCTTCTTCTATTGGTCATCAAGATGTCATCTCATTAGTAGTAGACCCGACTCCCCGGTCAGTCGGTCGGTCGGTATTTGCGTCCCAAATCAATACAAGCCCAAACCCACCCCCTCAGTACGCGTGGGGGAAATCAAGACCACTTCGCCAAATAAACGCCATGCCACAGTTACCAAAACCCAACCCAAACCAACCAGAAACCACCCACCACCACTACGCCGTCCCCGCGGCAGCCAGCTCCTCGGCCGGCGCCCCACTATAAAAGAAGGCGCCCACCAAAAACAGCAACGTCACGGCAGCAACCGCCATGACGAGCGTCCTGCGCACCGCCGACGGCAGGCCGTGCTGCTGGTGGTGCTGATCGTCGCCCGACGCAAAGGCCCATGCGGCCTGGGAGAGGAGGACCAGCTGGTCCCAGCCGAGCGAGTAGTAGAGCAGCCCCGCGAGGGCGATGGCGTAGCCGAGGACCTGCAGCGGGGCGATGTTGGTGCCCCAGATCAGGACGGAGATGATGACGAGGAGGATGTTCTTGAGGATGCCGGTGAGGGTCATGACCAGGCCGGAGGTCTTGCCGATCTGGAGGGTGCAGGCGGGGTTAGTAAAAGGTTAGGGGGGAGGGTGGGCGGTTGGAGAGAGAGGGGGAGGGGGGGGCTTACCAGGAAGACGCTGGAAACGTTGAGCATGAAGGCGACCATGGCGTTGAGCAGGAGTAGGCCGAAACCCGCCTGGGCGAGGTCGGCGTAGTTGAAGGCGTTGGCCTCGTAGACGATGGCGATGACGAAGTTCATGACGGCGCAGACGGGCGCGTAGTAATACAGGCTGACGAGCGGGTCCATCTTCTGGGTGTCGCCCGAGAGCAGCACCTGGATCATGACGAGGCGCATGGCCTCGAACACGATGCCGCCGACCTGGAACATGAAACCGGCCAGGCTAAAGTCGATCTCGCCGAGGCTGGCGAGGGCCACGCCGGCCACGATGAGCAGGACGTTGAGGAAGCGCTTGAGCGAGGGGTCCTCGACACCCCACGCCCAGCTCGTCAGAAGGACCGCCACGGGCGCGGCGGCCTTGAGCATCTGGATGAAGGCAACGCTCAGGTATAGGTAGACCATGTTGCTGCAGACCAGACTGGCGCTGTAGAGCAGACCGATGGGCACGATGGCGCGCATGTAGGTGCGCCCCGTCATCTTCACGTTCTTGCGTCCGTCGAGCAGGTTCGTGGTCCGCGCCAGAACCTGGGTCGCGATGGTCGCGAAGACGAGGTGCCAACATGTGAGAATCACAGCTATCCATGTGTTAGTGAGCCCGCGGGTGAGGGAGGGGGTGGGTCGGCGTGAGGTCATGGACTAGGCGGGGACATACGGTATCCTGGAAACACCATGTTAGCACTTTTGCTCATCCTCTTGCTTAGTTAGATATCCCGGGTGCGCTTACTGAAACCCCGGCCATCAATCATCCATTTGTTGAAGAGAATAGTCAAGTTGGAAAAGAAGATCCAACTCCTGCATGACCCGGAAGTGTCAGCGAGATGCCCAAAGCGACCAGCCAACCAGCCCTCCATCACCACCCCCAAACATACGCGATGTAGAATATAGCATGCACCGATCGCTCAACCGGGCGCGGCTTCTCGGCCTGGCGCTCGACATCATCTTCAGCCATGTCGGCGCGGGGCGAAGGCGAGCGGTTCCGGGCTATCGGCGGTATCATGGACGCGGGGAATCGGTGATTCAGTCGGGTCGGCGGGGTCAAGGTAGACAAGGTAATTCGATTTCCGGGTGCCGAAATCAATATCCCCTCTTCGTTCGTCGGCTGGCGGGAGTGGGGAGGGAGGGATTAAGAGCGAGGGTATCGAGGGTATCGAGGGTATCGAGGGTCTGGAGCTACGAATAACTATCGACCAGCAACTTTCGCTCGAATGGGCGGGTATTATGAAATTGGCGAAAGGGAAAAGAATGGAAGAAACGTGTGGCCCGGGGGGTGAGGATCCGAATGAGCGAAAGTGAACAAAAAAAACAGTGGAGGAAGAGTGGCCTTCTCGTGTTCGAGGAAGTGGAAGGGCTGAATCAGACGCATGCACCATCGACCGGGTGGTCGGCGCTGGTCCCCTGCCGCCCCTTTGTTGAGCGAAGAAGGGCAGCCCCCAAAAAAAGGATCGCGCAGCCTGTCGGCGGGGCAGCTCCAGGCTGAGACCCCACAGGTCAGCAGCAGGGGTCCTCCCGATGGGGAACGAGCCGCTCACCAATGAAACCGTGCAACTCCATCCAAACTTGGGCGTTCCTGGCAACTTCGACCTGCGGGTAAGCGGCAAGGATTGGGGGATTGGATGATCACCAAGGCCCCCAAGTGCTGGCTGAAAACCGGTACAACCCGAGGGACGGCAAACATTGATAATATCGGGGCTCAGAATCGGGATCCAAAAAATGTAGGTAGTTATTATCTTGTACGTTGCCGCCTCCAATATTTATTCGTACCCGGATTCATACCCGAGCTTGTTGTTGACAGTCCGGATTCGGTGCGAAGCAGTTACACGACGAATGAAATGCACCAAAAGCAGCAAGACCATGCTCCGCTCTGACGCTTGAAGTCTCGGATACTCACATGGTCGTACTGCAGTCCCTGGTTGGGGCCACACAAGTTACTAGTAGCTTGTGTTCGTGATGAACCCGGCCGCTCTTTTCCGTTCCCGGTTATCCGGTCAATCTGCAAAGAAGGATCAGCCAAATATATCCGATGCGTTTCACAGGTTCGGCTTCTGCAAAAGTGAACATGCAGAATCGAGCGAAAGTCATTTGAGATGCATTTTGGCCACTTGGAAGAAGCTTGTTTCCACTCCCTGACTACTTGGCGCAGAGCTTAGCCAGCCAGCACCCTTCACACACCAAGAACCTGGGCCAACCAGCCGCCTCGCCAGGTGATAAAAATCGCACCCTTTAATAACAACGCTCGTAAGCGTGTCGTCGCCTGTCCCATACCAAATATCTTCTAAACCATAAAACCCAATCCATGCAAGATCAACGTCGCCGGAAACACATCCGCTCCGCGCTAGCCCATATATATCCGCTCCAAACCCGAGCGGGGTGAGAAGCCCAGAGTATCCCTCTTAACCAAAAACGCCGTTCGCTATGCACAGGGGAAAAGCAGCACAACCCGGAATGGACCCCCACCATTCCTCGCCTCCATCTTCAATACGCTGCGGTGGCCTAAACTTCAGGGGCTTGAGTGAGAGGCTGCGGAAAATCTGGCGGCATCTGACCCATGTCCTTATCCTTCGCGGGATCCAAATTCCCAACGACGGGACGGGCGAGCCATTCCGGGGGTTCATCAGAATCCGATGGCGAAGGTTGCCGCACATCGGCTATCTCATCCGGTCCACTCACTGGCGTCGGTAACCCGGGCGATGGAAGACTATTGTCAACCGGCACCGGAGGGTCCGAATCCACCAGGGTTTCCCCATCTTCCCGCACCACGCTTGGGCTCTGGCATGGTGTTGGTTCCGCAAGCGGCATGTCGGCCATCTTGGTATCCTCCGAGGCTCGCTCCACAACGACAGGCACGTCCGCATCCGGAATGAGGATTGAGTTGGGGTCCACGCGATCGTAAAACAGCATGAACACGCCGCCCTGGGAGAGAACAGTCCGCTCATCCACCTGGGCCCCGTGCTCGTCGCTCAACCTCCACCACTGGGATTGCGACTCGTCTTGGCTTGAGCACGACCCCTCTGCCTCGCTCGCGCTGTTTTCGGCATCCCCTGGCTCCGTCTCGTCGTCTAGGTCCATGGCGTCGGCATCCACACTCTTCTCGGGCGCGGACCCAACTGGCGTCGCCGCTCCTTCGCTGTCGCTCGTGGTTGGGGGCGAGGAGAGGGGGTGTTTTCTGTAGCAGACGTAGTGGCCGTTCTCGTGATGTCCCTGGTGTGTGACTACCGCGCGCAGTTCGTAGATCGGGCCCGTTATCTTACTCGGCTCCCGATCTCCCGCTACCATTGATACCCTGGGGTCCAACGTCCACTGCTCAACGTCCCCAACGGTAGCCGTACCTCCTTTCGAGGTCGCCTGGCCATCGGTGCTACCCAAACACCAAGGTCCTAGGTCTAGCAGCAAAGGGAAGCGGACAGCAGCCGAGTTCTTGAACATGTAGCCCGTCTGTTCGTCGAAACCAGACCGGTTGACATGGAAGACTAGGCTTGGTGGCGGGCGCGCCAGCACGACCTGCTTTGTTTTGATCGAGCTGGCCCTCATCTTCGGCGTGATTTTGCACTTCTTCGCCAGAGTCTCTTCGTCAAACGTCTCTTCCTCCAGGGCTTCTTCCAGAATCTGCAGTCTCTGTTGAAACTCGGGGACGACCCCGGTACGCTCGGCAAGAGATTTTATCACATCTCGAGCTACCATCAGGGAACATTTGACGCATTCGACGCCCTCGATAGACTCGACTTTGGTGAAATGGTCGAGACGCTCGTAAAGATCGTGTTCCGCGAGGTTACCGAGCGTCAACGTCAGGCAGTTGAACGGAATCATGCTCAGCCCTTCGCAATAACCACAGTTAACGCAAGCCACGCGCTGTGCCATCATCCCTTCGAGCGGGTTCCGGGCAGGACGAGCAGCCTCTGGCCCAGGCTTGGGGTGGCTATGCAAGCTTTGGTATCCACTGTCATCGCTGTGCTGGCTGGAAGAAGAGTCGTAGCCGGTGCGGTCGGATTCAAAGCCGGTTGCGTCTTTGAGAGCACGGGCAGCCTTGGCGATCTCATTGTCGATTTGGTCGAGGAGCTTCGAGTAGTACTCCTGTGCGTCTTGTTGCTGCCACGTGCTCATGTTCGTCAACGCCTTCGGCGTCCAGAGTGTCCTGCCATTGCTCGAGGGGTTGGTGAGCTCGGCAATCAGCTCGCGTAGCGTATCGACGGTTCGAGTGGGGGACCGATCGAGCCTCCTCTCGAGAGAGACCGCAGACAGATAGGCCGGAAGAGGCGTGAGGGATGCCAGGCCCTGCAGGATGCTGTTCTGGTAACAAGAATTGTTGTAATTTCCCAGACCAGCCGGCTGGTCGGCCACGGCTCCTCCCCTCAGCGAAGCGCCGGTGAGACCGCTCAGGCCTTTTCGCCCAGCCTGCGCTACGGAACCAATAATTCCGCTCGCATTGTCGATTCCCAAAATTCTTCTCAGGGCATCGCTTTTGGCGGCACGTGTCGGCGGTTGCGTCGTGAGCATGTGTGTCGGAAACGGCGGAGGGTTCAAGAAACGGTCAATAGCAAAAACGACGCGCGCCGGAATCACAGTGACGGCCGCGTCACATGCACGCTGGAGAAGCGAAGAAAGCCGGCGCTGCTGGTGAGCCGCCTGGTACACTATGGTGGCGGCGAGCAAGGCAATCGTGATGATCACGGTTGGGTTGATAAACCAGTTTCGCAATTGTTCGTCGGCGTTGTGCTGGTACGAACCATGAATACCACGATTGTTGAACTTGCTATAAATGCGTCCCGCGTCGGAATTCATTTCTGTTGGCGAAGGAGGGCGGCGGAGGGCAGGAAAACCCAGGTAAAACCTGGCAAATGGAAATGTCTTCTTGTTGGCTCAGGAAGCTGACGGTGTTGAGAACAGCAAGGGATACAAAAATGCCATGTCCGATAAGAGAGAGTGATTTGGCTCAGCCAAAAGAGATGAAAGAAGAGCTGTACGATTGACGGACGGGGAAGCAAAGGCGGATGAGAGAGGAAAAACCGAAGGCGATGCACATGCGTGCGCGATGGCTTCCTTGCGCTGGGGAAACACCTTGGCCTTGCCAGCTGACGCAGTAATTGGTCGCCTGGAGCTTAGGTTGTGGGGTCACATGCATGGGTGTGCGCCAGGGCGCCTGCCGGGAGGTGGGCCCGTTCCCGGACCCCACTGAAAAAAGAAACGGCAACAACCCCCCCACACCAAAAAATTCCTAGCGATAAGAGGTTCTGGGAACCACCCCGCGATACCGCGGTTGATAACGAACACGGCCAAACAAAAGATGGCCAAAGGCAGCATCGCCAAGGGCAAGAGAGGTACAAAACCCCAGAAAACTACATGACAACCCCTTCTCATACCCAACTAACCACTCCCCCCCGTTCAGGCCCCTCAATACACTCCCGCGCCGCGCGGCGGGCGACCTCACCGGGCATCGACACGGACAAGTCACTCAAGGAAGTCCGGGCGCCACAAGAATCCATCGACCGACGGCCGGCCGTACTCGCGGCGCACCATGCCGGGGGCGTGAGCAAGAAGGCCAAGTCGGGCCGCAGGTCGGTGCTGAGCACGCGGGCGCGGCGGCGGCAGGAGCGCAGCATGGACCGGGCCGAGGCCGTCATGGACCGCACCGCCGTCAAGGTGCAGAAGAGCAAGGGCCACGCCCGCGTCATCCACGGCCGCCGCAAGACGTGGGACGAGGTCAACCGGGAGGCGTTCGAGCGCGAGGAGCTGCGCAAGCTCGGGAAGAAGGCCAAGGCGAAGATGGAGGAGGATGCCGCGGTGGAGGCGTTCTATGCGGATGATGGTGATGCTGAAATGGAGGGTGCTGAGGATGATGGGGAGGGGAGTGCGGGAGAGACGGGGGCTGTCGCTGTACCAACGGCGCCCGAGCCAGTCGATGTGGCGGAGGAGGATATTTTATAGGTTTGAGTTTGTGGGTGGTTGATTTGTCGGTACTATATCATACAAGGACTTTGTCGTGCCTGCTAGGCCGCCAAAGGACAAGCTCGCAAGGGCGCCACCATATTTGACGCTCCAGGTGCTCCCACCAAAACAGTCAAGAAGCAGGTTGGAGGCAAGAGCAGGTCACTCCAGCTCAAGCGAAGGCAGTGCGATATCCAAGCCGGTCCTGATATCAAGAGACTCGGAAGCCAAAGAGCTACAAAGGAATCAAGATGCGCACCGCCAAGGCATGTCCGAAAGAATAGGGTCGTTCCCTGTGGGGAGTCAGGACAACGGCCAAGAGATTTGCCCTCGTGCAATCAAGGAAGAAAACCCCATCCAACAAACGCAACTCATTACCTATACAATCAGCTTCTTGCCCAAAGACGAGCGTCTGCTTTTGTGCTATTTTACAGCACCTGAGCACAGGCAAAGGGAATAGAAGTGAACCGGGTCCTGAAGCAAGGCCATGGAGTTTCATGAAACCGTGCCAACTTGACGCTGTCTCACCTCTTATAAGCTGTCAGTCGCGATAACTAATTTTCATAAGCGGGTTTAGCTCAGTTGGGAGAGCGTCAGACTGAAGTAAAACTTCGGTAGAATTCATTATCTGAAGGTCATGTGTTCGATCCACATAAACCGCAAGTAAAGCTATGTTTTATCATATAGGCTGTAGCTACACCTATATTTTTCCCTCCCCAAGCTCATTTCCTTGGCAGGCACTTCTATTTTGCCCCACTCTCATAGTCAATGTTACATCTACTCTTCTCTAATGACCTGATCCCTAATAGTTGACTCCCCTAATAATGTGGTTCCCCTTAGTGGTTTGTGTCGGTTTGGACTTCTGAAGGTTGATAGCCTACATGTAGCGCCCGGCTGAGGCAGCGGCGGCGGTGGATTCCGGTGCCGATAGAACCATCTAGTACAAGACAAGTAGTCAACATATACTACCCAGCCATCTCACCTAGCCGGTATAGTGCCCCTGTTGATGAAGTTGGTCGAGCTGAGATTACGGTTGTGCCTTTCGTCCTCGTGATAGGGGTTTCTTCCTCGTTGAGACTTCTCGGAACCGAATGCTCTATAGAGCTTAGGGCTGTGTTCGGTTCCCATTTACTGAATGAACCCTTCACTATTGAACTCAAGTGTGCTATTGTTTCGTTGGTTGTTGATATCCGATATGGAAGGTCATTCAAGACTAGCAAGGCACGCCACAACTCAAATATAGTCAACCCAAATCCAGCGCAAATCAAGTTCGCAGTTGAAAAAGACCAGGGGCATATTTGATTTGACTATATTTGCCTAGTTTAAATATAGCCGCTCCTCGCTACAAGGTGCTGTCATAACAGGAAGGATTTGTTTCAAGGACGGTCGCATCACCACGTGGTCATTGTTAAGCTAGAGGGTACTTGAACAGTATATAGACTCGGAGCCGACCACATCACGAACTAGTAACGAAGTAAGGTGCAGGTTATCGCGGTACTTGGGCTGCGCGCGGTCTAACTGGATATAGTCTATTAGTTATTATTCAAGGGACCTAGGTACCAGAACGGATCTGGATGTCCATAGGTCAGGTTTAATCCCGCTTGCTGCACAACGTCACCGGGGACTTGTCCGTAGCTTAGGTTTACTCCGCCTTGCTGTACAACGCCCCCGGGATCTTGTCCGTAGTTTAAGTTTAACTCCCCTTGCTGTACCACTCCCCCGACCTCCTGGTGAGCCTGAGCTTGAGGATATGCTCCCCCTTGATTATTTGATCCATTTTGCTGAGCGGAACTCGTGGTCTGGGATATGATCCACGTATCAAGGACGGGATCGCCACACCCGGCGTGGACCATCAAAACCTGCTGCAGACGACATCTTACTTTTTCCAGGTTGCTGACCGTCGTCTTCAAGAGGCGATTCCTAGATTCAAGCCCCCTATGGAGGACATTCTTGTGCGCGATCTCCCACTTCTTTTTCGCCCGGGACCTTTTTGCCGCTTTACGATTCTTTTCCAGATGCTTCTCCCTTTTAACCTCGGCCTTGTTCGAGTGACCCGCCGGTGTCAACACGAGGAACGGGGGCTCGCAGTTTTCGATTTGTGAGTTGACGTCCTCCCCGAGGGGCAGCTGCTGCTGGGATTTGGGCATCGATCTCGGGTTTTATACACTAGGTGCAGTCGTGAGGTTAGTGGTGCTCAAATTTATGGTGGAATAATCCTGCTCCTATTACCGCTGTGTCGGGCTTAACTGCGCGGTGTCGAGGATATGGTTGGGGAAATGGTAAGGCCCGTTTGGTGCTGGTTTCGTGCTGCTGGAGAAAGCAAAATGGAATTACTAGAAAATGCAAGCCTAGGAAGACTGGTTGTTGGATTCTAGTGTCGGGTGAGGGTGCCATTTTATAGTCGAACCCTCCGTAACTTACACAGTAAGTGCCCTAGCTAGGTAGCCAGAACCTCAGACGGCCGCGGCGGGGGAAGGCTTTGAACTCCAGGGATGATCCTACCTAGGTACCTAACAACAGCATCACTCGGCATTCAATGTTTGAAAATTACGGACGGGATTACTGTGTAGGCAACATGAACACAAATATGGCGGGGAAGTCATGGCAACCTGCATGTTATGAGCTGTACGGATACTGTGGAAGCCAAGCCTAGGCACCAACCCCACCACGGGGTTATCGATGCCAAGACCAATCGATCTGCACAGTGAGAGCCTCACCCGACAACAACCCAACTGGCAACTACAAAGCCGCCAACGCCGAGTGAGACTTGCATCGAAATTTGAACGGCCTACGACCTGGTGCACCTCTCATACCGCCCGCAGAAACCCCAAAAACGGAATCTGAACCCCAACGGTGCTCACAGCCATGGAGTCAATCGCCACCCCGCGCATCACCTGCGCATACCTCAACTCGTACGTTGGCAAGAATGTGATAATCGTCGGAAAGGTCATCCAATTGCGGGGCGAGGAGGCCATTCTCGACGCCGACGGAAACATCACGGCCCACCTGAATCGCGTAAGCTGCTATTTTAATCCTAGCCCCCGCTCGAGTTGAGACGAAGCAGAGGGGGGGAAAGAAGAGAATGGTGGGGGTCATCGCGGAGATGAATCACCACCTGGACTCGGTCGAGTCGAGTTGAGGAGAACCACGGCTCACGCTACGGAACACAGGAAGCGCATCTGCTCGCAGGCAACGCCGCGCAGATCATCGGCAAGGTCAACCCCGATCTCTCCGTCAAGGTGCTCACCTCCATGGATCTGGGCACCGACGTAGGTGAGTTTATTGTCCAGGACCCTGCCCGCTCACGCACCTCTCTCGATAATAGCGAGGTGAAGAGGAGGGTGCGGGAGTGGATTGCCTCTGTGCGTATGCCTTGCTAGGGTTGAGACCTAACGCCTCCCAACAGACTACGGCCTGGCCAACACGGTCGTAGAAATCTCGCACCAGCATCGCCAGCTGTTTGCCTACGATTAAGCAAGGAATGGTCATCAGGGCTGCTGCCCGGAAATGCATGATGTCGGGCCTGGGCACTCTGGCTCCGTTCCCAGAACTCTATGACGCGTGGGAAATCATAGGCCATGCAGTGGCAAAAAGGACAGACGGATACACGAGCCGGTTTGGAGCACAGAGAGGCGATCCGAGGGAGGAGGAGAGTACCCGAGTGCAGGCGGTATCGGTGCGCCGCGCCTGAGGGCTGTGCCCGGCATGTGTTACGTCTGAGCAGCTCGTCTTCAGATATATCGAGCGGTCAGGCAGTGGTCAAAACACATGCAACATGTGATAAAGATAGAAGAAGCCTTGTTTTACTCCGCTGTTAATATAGCGGGCCTAGTATGTACACAGCAATAAAATCTAACCATCTTGCCATCATTGGGCTCCGACAACCGCCCACCGCGTAACGAAGCTCTGATCTGCTTCCTGCGATACAGCCAGGCTGACAGAACATCCCCCCCGGGTCCCGACGAAAAAAAGCAACCATGACTCGTGATGTCGTCTGACAATTCGTAAAAAAAAGCCCGCTTGTGGTATCCCCGCACCATAGCCCAGCCTAGACTGCAGCCCAGCAAAGACAAGAAAAGGGCGCACAAATCAAATCCCAACAAAACAAATACAACCACAATCTCTTCACCTCCCACCCTCCACTCCCCCATCACCGCCCATCGGCTGCTGATCCCACATCCCCCCATCCTGCAACGCCCCCCCAAATTGCTCCCCCACACCACGACCACCACCACCAGTCCGGCCGCCCCTCAACAGAGGCGGACTGCTCGGCATGACCAGGTCAGTGCCCAAGAAGTTGCCAAAGTCGGCGCCTCCGACGCCGACGTCGAGGTGGCCGAGGCCGAGATCGCCCACCGACGACGGGGCCACTCCTGCTGCGGTTGTGGCGGCGCCCCCTTGGCGGGAGGGCGACCCGCCGCCGCCGCCGCCGCCGATGAAGTCGTTAGCCTCGCTCAGCAGCTGGTGCAGGGTGGCGGTGAAGGGCGAGTCGAACGGCATGGGCATCTGCAGGCCCATGGCCATGGGCAGCTGGTTGTGGTCGGCGGCGTCGAGCGCGAAGTGGGCGTGGTGGGCGGCGTTGCCGCCGCTGCGGGGGGTGCGGCGCCTGCTGGCGCTGCTGGGGTGGAGGAAACCGCCCGAGGAGCGTGGGGTTTTGGTCGGCGTCTGCTGGAGGTGGTGGCCGGCAAAGAGCTGGCCTGGTGACTTGGGAATGCTCCTGCTAGAGCGGATCGATCGGGAGATGCTCCGCGTGATCGGGCGGTGGCTCGGTGTTGGGCGGGTCGGTGTCTTGAACGGACCTGCTGCGGCCTTGGGAGGCGGTGTGGAAGGGCATCGGGGAGGCGTCCCGAAGAGTTCTTGTTCAAGTTCGTCTTCGGGAATCGGAGTGCCTTGGCGCTCCTGGTGTCCATCGTTTTCCTTCCCTACTGCTGCCGACTTCGCCTCCGATCCGTGTGTACCTGCTTGCGTCGTGTTAAGCGAAAGCTCCCCAAGAACCCTGGGTGTCCCATCCCTCCTGGGTGACGGGAAGAGCAGCCTCCTCGTGCTGCCCAGTTCGTCCTCAACTGCAATGGGGCTGTCGGCAGTTCCACTCCCCCGCGAGTGAGTCGATCCCAAGAAACGCTGTCTCGGGGAGCTCTGCAAATTTAAACGCTGTTCGTCAGCTATTGTGGCGCTCTGTTGGCGCGACTGAGTTTCGTTTTCATAGTTGTCCATAAAGAAATCCTGGTCTACCGACCCGATCGGGTCCGTGGCGAAAAACGCTCCCGAGGCATCGGAGTTGACCTGGGCATCGCTCTTTGTGCGGCCCTTCTTCGACTTCGCGTTTCCCTTGGGCTCGCGCTTCCTCCGCGGTTGGTTGAGCCGAGCAGCATCCTTGTCCCACCGGTCAGGCGGCCGATGTCCCTTGAACTTTCCCAACCAGATGCCACAGGGATTGCAGAGCAGGGTTTCTGTCCATTTCTGCTTGTCGTCCTTCGAGCCAAGGCTCTTTTTGACTATTCTGTACTTGGCGGGTTTCTCGTCTTCATCCCTCTCCAGGACCTCTATCATTGTTACGCAACCCTGCTTTTCTGAAAATTCGTGAAAGCCGGGGTCTTCATCACGGTCCTGCGTCCAAATTTTGCGCCATGTCGGCGTCTCGATGGCGCCACAATTACTGCAGAAGGGAGGCGACTCTCCCCTCAAAATCGCGCTCTCGAGTTTCTCTTTGATGGACTGTTTTTTAACCAGATTTTTGCTGTATCGCGGGGGGTCGAGATCGCTCGGGGGACACGGCGGTTCGGACGCTACTGCGCGGGGCAGGGTTAGGAAAGCTTCCGGGGCCGGCTCGCTTGTTGCGGTCGCCGAGCCCTGAGCATTTGTGACTGGGGCATCTCTCGAAGCAGGTCTCGACGGTGGTCTTGACGGCGGTCTCGACGGCGACTGAGTCTGCACGGGTAACGAAGGCTGGGATCCCGGGCGTTCGGGGATCGGCATGGGCATTGCAGCTACCGTGAGAGGCTCTTGGGGGAAGGTCCCCGGGTACCCATTCTCCGCATCGTTTCCGGTGAGTTGCATCGAATCGAGCGCATTGAAGGACGGCTGCTCCTGAAACGGCTGGTGCTGTGCAGCATCCTGTGACAGGCCGTTTCCGTCCGCGTGGTACGCTGGGTTTTCTTGTGCGGCTGGGTCCTGCTCGGACGTAGCCGGGTTTGGGGCAGTTTGCGATCGTTTGAAAGGGCGGCTTGCCGGCTTCTTAGGCACAGGCTGAGCCGGGGGTGTTTGTCGGTTCAAAGTCTTGGCCTTGCCGGCAGGGTTGAATAGGCTCTTGGTGGGCAACAGTTCTGGTGGCCCAGGGTTGACTTCCTGGAACGGGAAGTTACTCGGCTGCTGTTGCTGTTGATGTTGTTGTGATTGCGGTTGAGAACGGCCGTTTTTTCGGGGTATCGTTTTGCTTGAGACGTGGGGAGAAGGGACAGGGAGCATCTGGTCCTGCATTTGCCCCTGCCCAAAATGCTGCAACACTCCCTCGTCAAAGATATCCTCTAGCCCACCGCTCATGAAGCCCGAGTCAATCGATGGCATCGGCATGGCGGAAAGGACCGGGCTCGAGTCCAGGGGGCTGGATCGGATGTACGGGGTTGTCCGTGGGACGGGCGGCGAGGAATTCAGGTCTCCAGCGCTGTCCTCCGGTAGATAACCATGGTCGGGCGAATGGCCATTCGAATCCGCAGGCGATCGAGCATCCTGGCTCCCATTTTGCATGGTTGCCCTGTCAGACCCCGCCTGGTCCATCTGGTTCATGTGTTGCGCCTTCGCCTGGTTCGCCAATGCTCTTCTCCGCTGCTGCTGGTGCAACATCTGCGCGCCTGGAATGGGCGTGGGTGCCCGTGGAATGTCCTGAAGGTGGTTGGCAGCGGGTCCCCCAGCCCTAACGGGTCTCATATTACGCAGGGAACCGGCGGTGCTAGCAGCCACCCTGAGGGAGTCCAGAGAAACGCCAAACGGAGCAATCGGGCTGTACTCGGTTTTGGTGGTGACCTTCGCCCTCCTCTTGTTAGGCCCATCGTCGCCATCCGTGCCCTCCTCGACTGCCGATGTGTTACCGGTTTCCAGGGGCCTTTTCCTGGGCCGTCCCCGCGGCCTGCCGGTCGGTTGTTTGCTCCGCGATCTCGAGGGCTTGGAAGGGCGGGGTTTCGGCGCAGGCTCTACGGTTTGGGAAGCCGCGGGTGATGGCGCGTTATCTGCCGACCCTTGAGGCCTCGCAGGGATCGGTGCTGCACTGGGAGGCCTGCTTGTTGGCGGGACCGCAGCAGGTGACGGGGCGTTCGAAGGGGGGATGGTAGCCGGCTGGATCGATTGTGGCGGCTGACTGTCGCTCCGTGTTCCCATCGGCCTACTCTCAACCGTCGAGGGGTTGTGCTGGCTGAGCTGGGCTGGCGCGAGGGCGGGCGAAGAGACGTTGCTGAGACTGAGGTTGGAGGAGACATTCCCCATGGTGGTGTTAGATTGGATGAACGAGTTCCATTCCGACACCGCCTCGGCCGGAAATGACGTAGCTCTCGTCCCATTTGCAGGCGCCATGCTGGGGTAGTCCGTGCGTTGTGCGATCTTTGCCACGGTTGCAAACTTCAGCTTCACCTCCAGCGTATCCCGGCTTCCGCCGTTGAGGAGTGCAAGGAGGTTCCTCGTGACACGGCCTGTGACCGATTGTTGTTCAGGCCCGCGCTGTTGATCCATAATCAACGAGAGCAGGCCCTGCCCTACAAGAGGCACCTCGGGCTCGGAGTAGTCGTACGCATACACGCTGAAATCGTTATCTTGCTGGTTCAAGATCTCAGGGCTGCTCTGTGAGACCGCCTGGAGACAGGTCCGCAAGTCTACCACGCCGATAGTGGTCTTTTCGTCGAGTGGCATGGTCTGGATTTGGAGGATGTGATGCCACCGCGCCAAGCAGTGCACCTGATTATCGCGATCAAAGGAGTAATGAACCTTGACTGCATGCACGGCAGGGTTAGAGACGCAACGGGGATTGAGAGGGGACGGAACGGAAACAAAACTCACGTCCCATTGGCCTCACCTGTAGGCCCGATTCTTCTGATGTACTCGCCGCTGGCTGAGCAGCAGCATGATGGGGTGATGACGCCGCCCACATGTTTGGTGGTGGTGTCGCCATTCTTTCTGGGGTGGGTTGACAATCCAACAGCGCACGCGCGTCCGTCGTATCGTCGCTCTTGAACTATTCCGAACAACTAAACAATTGACCGTGGTGTGAGGTTAGCGGTCGTCGATGGGAACGCAGGACGTTGAGTCTCTCGTTGCGTGGGAGGGATATTAAAGATCGGTGGTTAAGTCGGAGGATAGGTAGTTAGGGATGCAAATGCGCGAAGTTCTGCAATTGCGGAGGCGGAGGTAGGTAGGGAGGTCTGCACCTGGAAGTAGAGTGGGCCGATTTTAAGAGGCTGGGTCCATTCTCGCGGCGCGTCTGGAATGGGCGCGTCGGTGGGTCAGCAGCCGCGCTTGGTCGTGCCCTGCCCTGCACGGCGGGCAATTGGGAACCCTCGCTTTTGCCGAACCGCGCCAAAAAGGACAGTCCGAGGGAAGGGAAGGGGAACGGGTTGAGAAAGAGGAAAACCCCCAGAGAAGTTGAGAAAGAGATGCAATTGAAAGCCCGTACGGTCCAAAACAATTATCACTTACACGAACCTTATCCAAACCCACCATGCACTTCAGCCCGTTTGATCTCAAGGATGGCCGGGTGCACGTGTGATGGCGTTGGTTGGCGTTTGAACCGCGGATCTTGGCGCCCCCGAGCTGGTGGGTGAAGGGACGCGGAGTGGGGCCGAGTGCGGTGCCCCACTCGCCTGGCAGCGCGCCGAGGCGCAAGCACGGACCACACCAGACAAGCTTCCAGCTTGCCTTTTGCAGGCCCGAGTGCCACACAAACGGGTTGGACTTTGACGGTCCAACAGCTTGCTAAAAAGTTCCCGTTAAGTCGAAGAGTTTGGAGCAAAATTTGGGAGAGGAATTCGCGCGGGGAGGCCGGAGACCCCTATTTATACCCCGCAGAAACCCTCCACAGCTCCGGACGTGACTTAGGCAACAGTCTGCCCCACTCTTCATCGATCGCTTTGGATCTTCGTCTTGACTTTTGGTGATGCAAGCTTCCCGCCGGCAGATGGTGTTTTTTTTCATGGGGTTGAAGTCGTGCATGCATTGGTCCATCAACCCGCCCCTTTCTCAACAACTTCGAACCCCTTGCAGCTAACTCCCTACTACTGGTCACCTCAATTCGAGGAAAACAAAAACACATCAACCGAGCAACCAGCGGCTGCATTCCAAACCTAAATTTTCATCGGCAAGATTGCATTCTTGCATATTTTCCATCATTTAGTTTTCGTATTTTCGTTGCCTTTTAAAGGTTGGCCATTTTTCGCAGAAATTTGTACCTGGGGTTTCATGAGGATTTGGATGTTGACCGATGCAGCTTCAAAGCGACGGGCAGTCCGAGACAAGTAGGTGCCTATGGAAAGCAGGGCCGAGGAAAGATCAATACATCAAACAAACAGCTTCTACCTATCTACTTCGCAACCAATTAATCCACCGCCCAAACAAGTCTCCATCTACCGCAGGTAAAGTAAGGTATCTCGAACCAACGCCCTTCACCGCCACTACTCCCCACCCAACCAGCATTACCTAGGTACCGTACTCCTCCCTCACCACGTCTTCACACTAAGCGTCCTCTCCCCCCTCACAAACTCCCCCGCAATATTCGTCCCCAAATACCGCCCCTTCAAAAACCACACCAACAGGCTCCACACCTTCCAATCCCCGACCTGTCCCGTCCCGCGACTCCTCCCCAGCGTAGCCGCGAACGTAATCTTGCCCGCCGGCTTATACTCCTCCTCCTCCTCCTCCCCCTCCCCCTCCCCTTTTTGACCCCCCTCAACACGCCCCGCCAGCAACCTCGCCAGATGCACGGCCTGGGCGTCGGCGTACACGCCCTGCGGGTCCTCGAGGTTGCCGGCGTCGCCCGCGACAAACACGTTGGCGTGCCCCGCCGCCCGCAGCCGCGCCGTCTGCTGCACGAAGCCGCGCGCGTCGAGCATGGCGGCGGGGAGGAAGGAGGTGTTGGGTGTGAGGCCGTAGGTGGGGATGATCAGGTCCGCTTGGAGGGTGGTGGGGGGTGGGGTTGAGGTTTGGGGGTTGGGGTTGGCGGTTTTGGTGAGGGTGATGGTGCTGGTGCTGTTTTTGCCTGGGCCGGTGGTGGTGGGTGAGGTTACTTTGGCGTTGGTGATGACTTTGACTTTGAGGCGCTCCAGCTCCTTTTTGGCCGTCTCGCGCACGTCACGGCGGAATTTGGAGGTCAGGGGTAGCTCCTGGTCGCTGATGAGGGTGATCTGCTTCTTGCCCGTGACGCCGTACTCTTGGCCGAGCTCGCCGGCGATTTCGATGCCTGTGGCGCCCGCGCCGGCCACGACGATGGATTTGGCCGAGGCGATGCGCTGCGCCCAGCTGTGCAGGGCGTCTTTGGTCTCTTCGGTGGTCGAGAGGTTCTTGAAGGGCATGTCATTCTTGGAACTGCTGCCGGTGGCGATGACTCTGTTGGGCTGGCTGTTAGGATCCGCTGGCACTGACTCAGGTCGAGAGGGGAACCTAGGGTATGTGTTGAAACTTACAGGTCGTCATATTGGATCGTCCGAGCAGAGCCGTCGTTCCCGCGCACCTCGACAACATTCCTGTCGGGGTCCACCTTCTCGGCCACCCCTCGCACCAACTCGTACTGGTCCGATGGGTACTTGGCGAACGTCGGGGCGATAGGGAAGAAGAGTTTGTCGTCGCCCAACATGTTGGGAAGAATGCCGCGAACCGAGGCAACATTCCAGTACAGGTGTGTGTTGGGAGCCACCAAGATGACCTTGAGGTCTTTTGCCTTGGGCGCCGTGTGCTTGAGGAGGTAATGGGCGATGGGGATACCAGTGTAGCTGGCCCCGAGGATGACGATTGTTTTTGTCATGGTGTGGATTGCTGAAAGTTAACACTTGAGTTTAATGGCACTTGCACACGGCCGTCAGTATCTAGTCGAGACCGGGAGCTATATATGATGGCCGCAACGAGAATCCGGGGCCCTGGCCAACTTTCCACACTCTTCCGCGCGCGTAACTCCACCGTATCGGCATGACTGATGTTGGGTAGTAATCATCTTCTTTCCTTTTCAAATCACTATGTAATTAGATAATTAGTCGACTAGCTGCTTTCAGCACATCAAGGCTGAAAAATAGTCGCCGACCGCCCTTCAGGTTGTGTCGGGTGGACCTAAAGCAGAACGAGATAACTCTCGCGACTCCCGCGCGCAGCTGTTCCCGCGCGGAGTCCGAATCGGGCAATTTTCTGGCTTTCTGGTGTAAGTGCCCCACAAGGAAGGGCGAGCCGAGCGCTGCCACAAACGGAAAGACGAAGCGACCTTGGCGGCCTGCTTGTCACTTGCGTGCTCCTTCGACTTTGTAAGTCTTGACATTGATTTAATGAGATACTGATATTACCTCTAAAGACTCCAGTATTCGTACTCGAAACCCGTCTGTTAGCTCTCATCCTTTTTGATACGAAAATAAGCCATATCTGAGCAATGAGACGAGCCAATCCGAAGCACCAACTACAACTTATGTATGTCCCTTAAATAGCGAGAGAGGGAGGTGCCTTGGCCATAAATAAATTCAAAGACTTGGTAATAACGGCAGTTGCCATAGACCAGCCATCCAGCAACGAGTGCCCTGCTAACACGAGAACGCCTTACTGCCCTGGAGAAGTATGTAATTTACAAAGCGACCAAAATGACACCCTTATTGGCAGAATGGAACCCGCCCACCTGCCAACGCTCTAAGACCGCTCCTGTCCCTTGCCCTTAACCGCACCGCCGGCTCCCCCAGAGTTGGTGGTCTTGGTGCTAGCACCGCCAGCACTGCCGCCCTTGGTGGCAGTGGAAGCCGCGGCGTTGCCGGTCTTGGTGGCAGTGGAAGCCCCAGCACCACCAGTACCCTTGGCAGCATTGCCAGCTCCCGTGCTGGCACCCGCACCATTGCCGCCCTTGGTAGCGCTGCCGCTTCCAGCGTTGCCGGTCTTAGCAGCATTGCTGTTCCCACTCGCCTGCTGGCCGGGGGTTCCGGCGCCGGTGGAAGCGCGGGCCGACGGGACGAAACCGGTGCGCTGGTCCTTGCCCATCTTGACGGTCATGGGCTTGAGGTCGAACTTCTCCTTGATCTCGGAGTAGACGGCGGCGCTGACGGTGGCAGCCTGGACGTTGCCGAGCTTGGCGCCCTGGATGATCTCGATCAGGCCGCGCACGCGCGGGACGGCGGCGGGCTTCACGCCGGGGCCCGCGATGCGCTTGATCTCGGCCGTGACGGGCGCGCTCGACTGGTCAAAGATGATGACGTACGTCAGGTCCGTATCGGCGCTCGCCGACCATTGCCTCCAGTGCGCCTGCATGATGGCGTCCTTGCGCGATTGCTCGGCATTGAACTTGGCATCCTCCGGTGTTGGCGCCTTGGCGGGGGTCGAACTTGCGTTTGAGGTCGAAGACGAAGCTGCAGCCGGTGTCGAGTTCGGCTTGGTCGTAGCAGGGGTAGAATTTGCCTTGGTAGTAGCCGGGGTTTGGTTCGCCTTTGTAGTGGCCGGAGTTGAAGTCGTCTTGGTTGTGGGGGGGGTGGAATTCGCCTTGGTGGTGGCCGGGGTTGAGTTCGTCTTGGCGGGGCCCGAAGCCTGTGCTGGGCGTGCTGTACCTTGTGGGGGCATTGTAACTAAGGTAAGAGTGCTTTTAGAAGTCGACCTGTTGACTGGATTGAGAGTCTGTTAAGAGTCTTGAAACGAGAAATGCAGAACCTAATGGCCGGGGAAGAAGTTGAGAAGCGGCAGTGGTGTGAAGATGCCAGACTATGGTGATGTTCCGGGTCAAATTGTGCCTTTAACTTGCTGCCTATGAATGAACTTTATACAAGTTGGTGCCAGTGTGTAGAGATAGCCGGTACGTAAAGATGCCTACCTACCTACCTACCTAAGGTAAGGTAGGTACCTAACGGCCGAGGCCCAATTTTCTCGCGTTCGCCTAGGTAGGTTTGGGTGCGGCGGCCCTGTTGCCTGTGAAGCTGTGCCTGGTTACCTGAATTGGACGTTCCATATTTCTAGACGAATTACATAGGGAACCTGGAAGGTACATACCGAGTAGTTTCACATTTTAGTCCGAAGTTAGGATGACACCTTTTTCGTCGCGATGAAACGCTCCCCCCCGCAAAAAAACACATTAATAATACTTACGAGTCCGAATTTCCCCAGCACATCCACACAGTCCGAATCGCGACCGGGGCAACTCGTGCACTGCTTCAGTGCTTGGCATGAGAACTTTCGGTACCTAGGCTACCTAGGCTGCCGCGACATACCGTCTTGGGTGTGTTGCGCTAAGGCGGCCATTAGTCCAGTGTTGAAGCGATCGGAGACGGCCCGGGGCCTGTCATCATTCATGTCAATTACCTGGTGTCCTCGGAGGCTCGGACTGGACTTTTCCCATACGCCGCCGTCAAAGGGCTTACGGCTACGGACCTCGTCACCTAGGTAGGTAGGTACCTAGCTTGCCTGCTGCCCTTCCGGCCGCCACGTCTTTTTTCAAACAAGCAACCACTGGATGCGACAGGTCCAAATAATTCTGGGCGTCTCGGAAAATAGATACCATGCCCGTGGCCGACTGCGAGACTCGGAGTGCGTGTCTAGTTCCGAGATGATCTTATTCTTGCCGGTTGGCGTATTGGACACGCAGCGCGAGTACGACCTAACTTACCAACATGAAGCAACCGAACCCGTCGAGGTCGGAAGTCAGATGAACTTGTCCTACTATTATAAAAGGCGCCCTTCCTCCGTCTTGTAGCTAGATGCCTAATTCAAACAGCAAAACACTCAGTACCGATCCACAGAGAGAAACGCTTCTTTCTCTCGACACTCCTTTTATCATTTGCCTGGTACTTTACACTCCTTCACAGTGACTGCCTTTCACTCCTTTACACCCCACTCTCCTTTTCTTCTGAGCGTTGCCTAGTCCGTCACCGCGACAATGAGTAGAAACCTGGCGCGGGCCGCTCCTCCTCCGGCTGCACCGAGGCCGCTCTTCGGCGTTGAGATTGAGGTGTTCGTGCGACTCCTCCCGGACGTCGAGGACCGCATCGTACAAGCTGGATACGACTATCCGGACAGCTTACCCGATTATTGGCTGCAATGGGATGAAAACCTCGAAAACGACTCGAGGAACCAGCGTAGCAAGCACGACCAGCGGAAGAGGGTTGGCAAAGCCATCATGGGAATCATTGATTCCGCTTTAGGCCCCAGGAATGGTTGGAAGTGCGAGTCCGACGAGAGCTTGAAAGAGTCTCTCCTCACGGAGCCGCATGATACTCGCAGATGGTGTACGTGCTCATACCCCCGTTATTACTTGGGTAATCAAGCCAGATAGGTTAACGGCGTAGTATAGGGGGCATCGAGATCATCTCGCCGCCCATGTCGGTTAGCAGGAAATGGCAAAAGGAGATAGAGACTATCTTCGACGTCGTCGGCGAGTCATTCGACTTTTGGACCAACGAGAACTGCGCCTGCCACGTCCATGTATCTCCCGGGCCGACAACGGACTATACATATTCGCTGACCGAGCTCAACCAGATGGCAAAGGGCGCCTATTACTGGGAGGATGCGCTCTGCGATCTCCTCCCGATCGAGCGCCGTGATAACCGGTACGCGAAACCCAACTACACATACTTCGCTCACCACGAGTATATGGATGTACTCAGGGATGGCTGGGGCCCCGTCTTTGACGAGCTCGACTATATAACCAGCCAAGGCCAGGCTGAATTCCTTTATACTATGTCAGGCGGACGCACCCAGACCAGATATGTCTCGACCAATTTTGATCCCTTTACATCATACGGAACCGTCGAGCTTCGTCGCCAGGCAGGCGCGGCCTCGGCCACCACCGTCATTCACCGTGTCCTCCTTGCCGTCACATTCCACGTCAGTTGCATGCGTTTCAATTTCTCACAAGTCCGGAACGCAAGAGGCTACCCAAGCGGCGAGGCACTAATCAAGGAGCTCGGCGCATGCATTAAGCTGCTCCCCGACACGTGCCTCGGCTCCCGGTTCCTGAACTGGCTCAAGTACTGCCAGGAGACCTATGCGGACGACCGACCCTCCCTGGAAACGGTTATCAACAGACAGGAGCGCAGCCTGCGCAACGGCGGCGACGTCCCAACCGCCGGAGGAGGCGGAGCGCGCAGAGGAGGAGGAGGCACATCGCGGGGCGGGGGTGCCTCGTCACCGGCGTCGTCCCGCGGCCCATCTCGGCAGACCGTCGTCCTCCCCGAGCGCACCCGCGCCCCCCCTGCCCCGGCCCCTGCCCCCGCCGCCCCGCGCCAGCGGCGACAGGCCCGCGAGGAGTCCCCCCGCCCGCTCGCGCGCCGCCGCACCCAGGCGGTCCGCGACGACCCCCCCGCCCGCCGCACGGCACCGCCCCCGGCACCAGCCCCGGCACGGCGCCAGACAATCCGCGAGGAGTCCCCACGCCCGCTCGCGCGCCGCCGCAACCCCCCACCCCGAGACGACGACCGCCGTGGGGCCCCGCCGCCGCGCCGCAGAGCGGCCGACTACGACGACTGGCGCTGATCCGGCCTCGTCCAGAAAGAAAAGCAAGGGGGGTACGTTCGTTGGTTGGTTGCCGGCCCGAGACAACGACGACGACGACGACGACGACGACGACGATGGGGATCACCTCCTGGCAGGCGGACAAGGGGTACAGCGGAAGGCTGGGACTGCCTCTGTACTCACTCTGCGCCGGCGCAGCTACTCGCCTGCCGTGTTGTTGTTGGTTGTTGTTTGCCGGGCCGGCTGCCGGCCCCCCTGGGAGACGGCGCCGACCCATGGACTACAAGCTGATAGCCATCAGGGGGCATTTTGTGGTACTGACGGGATAGCCCCCTGTTTGATAATGGAGGTTTGGGCTGGGCCCAGGTCTTGAAATTCTATTAGCTTGTTCTTGGTTGTGCATCTGTCCAAATTGAGTAGAAGCGTGCCAGTAACATGAAGATGGTGATGGTCAATCAGCCCGCTCCCTCAAACCTCGCCTTCCTTAGAGCTTAAACCCTCCAGGAACACGGTCTTTAAACAGACCGAGCGGGTCGTATTTGCTGCTCACCCCCTTTAGGAACCCAAACTCGACGGCGCCATAGGATTTGAGGGGTGCCTGATACGGTGCCGCATAGTTGAGATACTGAAATTTTCTTAGCAGTCCCTTCGCTCTGGCGCGCGATTCAATGCTAGAGATAGCCCGACGGGAGGCTTGCTCTACTACCAGGTTTGCCGCAGAATCTTGCCAGAGCGCCGAGAGCAGCATGACTGTCATGTTCCGTAAGCGCAGGTCATGAGGTAGTTGTGTGAAAACCTACTGTAGCTGTTTCCGTCTTCCGGTCGGACGCCGAGAACGTTGCCTCCGGTTTTGGCTGCCTGAGAAAACATCACGGATGGAAGTGGCTCAAAGGCAATATTCCACACCACGCCGCCTGGGGGGTTGACGGAATACAGGGTGCTGTTGAGAATATCAAACACCTCGAGCATGAACTTAGTGGAGGGTTTCAGAGTCACTGTGGCAAAAAGCCAGTTTCTAGGCGATCATTAGCTTTTTGCTCATGCGTAGTTTGTAATCAGACGGGTGGACCGAAATCCAACTCACAAAGGCGGCGTGGGAGCTTCGTCCGCAAAGAAAGCTAGCGATGTTATCCGAGAGCTGTTTGAAATGCTGGGCACGGTGGCAAGTCCAGCAAACACCGGTGGATGAAGTACAGGACGAGTGTACACGGCTGAGTTGCTGATGGCCCACGATTTCGAAGTAGAGTTATAGCGAAACACTGTAACAAGGGAGGTGTAGATATCAAAGTCCGAAGACGATAGAATGTCGGTGAACGCCTCAAAAACTGGACCTCGTTGAGAGATATCGTTGGCAAAACTCGAGACGGAGATGTTGCCCTGAGGAAACGTGATGAGATCGAAACGCGTTACAACCCCAAAGTTGTTCGTTCCCCCTTTTAGCGCCCGGTAGAGGTCGCTGTGGTGGGTTTCGTTTGCATTTGTGAGGGTGCCATCAGCCAGAATAACCTTTATATGGTTAGCATCAAGAGAATTCTAATGTGAATGCATGTGAGAGGAGACTCATACCTCAAAATTGACGACGTTATCACAAGCCCACCCGACACGGGGAGAGAAATGTGAAATGCCTCCTCCCAGCGTTAATCCTCCCACCCCGACTAATCCATTGCGGCCCCCAGCAACTGCAATGTTGAAAGGGTCAAGATATCGATAGACCTGAAGCCAAGTAGCTCCAGCCCCAACTCTAACAACCGACCGGTCAGGACTCAGCGTTGTTGTGTTCAAACCCGTCATGTCGATCGTGACACTACCCTCTATGTTTGCGAAGCCGGCGGCGGGAGCATGGCCTTGACCTTTGATTGCAAAGTTGCAACTGTCAATTCCGGCAATGACTGAGACGGCCCGGGCTACATCTTGGGGCACCGAGGGCCGCATGACGCAGGCTGGATTCAGTCCCGATTCTTGCAAGGACTAGTACGAGTTTCTGGTAGTAGTGTAGATAGGCTGGCCGGGGAAGCTGACTTTTATGCCCAGCTCCCGATGTAGTTGAGAACACTATTTTTGAGTCAACTTTTACACTGTCTCAGTCACGAGAAACCGGAACAAATCGAAACAACGACTTACACATGTACTGACACCCACAGCATGAGCACTCAATGCCCAACTCACCAACGTCCAAAGGAGCTCCATGGTGAACTGCTGTATGTAAGGTGTGTGTCGTACCATGAATGGATGTAAAAGACGTCCAGGACTCGACTCAGCAACTGGAGCGGACTAACCGCCATTTCAACAACATGCCCTTGTTACAAACTCTCAGCCTATTCGTCCTTCACAGGGGTGAATAAACGCTCCGGCCTTTACTCGGCCATCGTCCACTTGCACTGCTCCCTCTCACTCCTCTCATTCGGCCCGGTCTGCAAACCCGACTTTTCCCTACCTTATTACCGAACTAGACCGAACTAGCCAGACAAACGTTAGCAGACACTGCAACATAACATGCACCTATCCCCCCCCCCAAACCACCTTGATTTTGACATTTCTCTTCCTAAACCGACCATGGCAACACAAAACCCGACATTCCCGCTTACCGCCCGGGAAGCCGGGCCCGAATCCCCCACCCCAGCGGCCACCCTGCCGCCGATATCCCGCAAGAAGCAAGCGGCGGTGGTCTCGTCCGCCTTCGGGGCCATAGCACTGACTATTGGATACAACCAGTGCTTCGGCGTGTTCCAGGAGTATTACCTATCACCTAGCCAAAATGTGTTAGATCCGTCTCCGTCCACGCTACCCTCACCGCCGACGGCCCTGCTCGCCTTCGTGGGCACGCTGTGCTACGGGCTGACCTGGGCCGGCGGCATCCTCGTGAACCCCGTGATCTCGCGCATCGAGCACGGAATCTGGGCTCCGACCACGCCCTCTTCTCGGATCTGGCGCCGGAGGATGCTCCGCCTGTTGACGCCCAGGACAATCACCGTGTCGGGGGTCGTCGTCATGTCCGCCGGCTTCGCGCTCGCGTCCCTAAGCAGTTCTATATGGCAGCTCCTGCTTACACAGGGGTTCATGGTTGGCCTCGGGATGTCGCTCTTATACTTCCCGCTCCTGGCTCCTGCGCCCGAGTATTTCACCAACCATCGTGCTACGGCCATGGGTATTGTAAGTGTCAACTTTTACAGCAATACCAATGCCATATGACCCTCCCCAGAACCATCACCAGTCGCACTCCTACTAACGCAACCCCCAGATCCTAGCCGGCGGCGGCGCAGGCGGCCTCGTGCTCTCCCCCGCCATCCGAGCCCTCCTCACCTCCCTCGGCGGCCGCTGGACCCTCCGAATCTACGCCATCTTCAACCTGCTCGCCGGCCTCCCAATCGCCTGGGCCGTCCCACGCAGCCGCTTCGCCGGCACCAACCCAACCACCACCACCACCACAACAACCACCACAACCACCAACCCAGCCCCCACCAACCCAGCAGAAGAGCCCGCCGAAAACCCCCGCCCCAACACGCACCTCTCGCGCAGCCTCGCCGCGCGCCCAACATTCCTCCTCTCCGCCATCGCCGCCTTCCTGCAGGCGGCCGGCGGGCAGCTGCCGCTGGCCTTCATCCCGTCGTACACGGTGTCGCTGGGGCTGGGGGCCTCCAAGGGTGCCGACCTGCTCGCGGCCAGCAGCGCGGTCAACGCCGCGGGCCGCGTGCTGACGGGTTATGCGGGGGACCGGTTTGGGCGGCAGAATACGCTTGTGCTGACGCTGTTGTTGGCCGCGGGGAGTGTTTTTGCGTTGTGGTTGGCTAGTGCGCTGGCGTTGGCGCCGGGTGCTGGGGTTGGTGGTGGTGGTGGTGGTGGTGGTGGTGGTGATGGCGCTGCGGCTTCGCTCTGGTTGGCTTTCATCGCGCTGTATAGCTTCGCGATTGGCGGGTACTACGCGCTGTTCCCGGCGCTGGTCGCCGACGTGTTTGGGATTCGGCAGTATGCCGCCGTGAACGCCTTCATCCTCTTGGTGAGGGGGTTGGGGACCATGTTCGGGAGTCCCGTGGGCGGGCAGCTGCTCGGGGCGCCGGGCCAGGGCGCGCGGGCGTACGTGAGCGTTGCGTACTGGGACGGGGCGCTCCTGATGGCTGCGACGGTCTGCTGTGCTGGGGTCCGCTGGGCGGATGCGAAGGGGAAGGGCTGGCGGTGGGTTGCTTGACCCACGGGTTGGTGTGCATGATATGATCTCAACTCTGAACGTACTAATATATTTAGTCTAACTTAAACAAGGTATCTTGGGATAAGACCACATTGCTTGAATTGAAGAATCCGTCCCGTTGTCGATAAAGGCTCGGCTCATTCTGATGCTAGAAAGCTTAATTATGTCGGTCACGAACTCTCCAGGCCGGGGTATCTCGATAACATCGCCTCATTCCCACCCCCGTTGCTGTCCGCCATTTTCCTTGCGGTTCCGATATTCGGGATGCCGTCGCAGCCCTTGCTATCGGGATGCGGAAAAAACGGAATGTCTTCACAGTTGTCGGTGGTACGCGCGATCTGCCTTCTTTTGAGTTTTGTCGATGGTGAATCCACTGGGCTGAGCCAAGAACAACGCCCAGGGATTCAGGTCGACGATGAGCTGCGCTGCCGTTGCCTGAACCGCGTGGCAGGGCCTAGAACACCTTGGCAGGAGATGAGACTCCATCAAGAAGATGCCCCCCAGCTGGTGGCTTGCGATCGACGCAGAAAGGTACATCTACAAAAGGCTCAACAATGCAAGTTCGAGTCAGGCTTAAAATAAGCTCCTGGAGGCCGGCGGTCAGCATGGGTAGCCCGGCTGCCTCGTCCACAACTGCTTCGGGGCTCAGAACGACCTTTATGCTCCACGCTTCCGACTGAACAACCCGAAAAACCTCTTCTCCTTAACCTCAACCGTGTACGGCTTCAGCGGGAACGTGGGGCGTACGTTATACTCGTCACCGTCTGGGTCAGTTGCGCTGTAATGCATGACGGACTGCCACCTCCTCTGCGGAATCTCCCCTAGCTTGGTGCTGTCTGAAGCGAACGATAGTATCGATATTCTGTTCTCCTCGGCCAACTTTGGCGTCCTCGGTCTCGTCGGGTCCCGGCTCATTGGTTGGGAACGCTTGGCTTCGGATTTTGTATCTGGTGATTTTGACGGAGGCGGCGTAACTGGCTGTGGCTTTTTGCGTATCTTTTCGGGACCTTTCTTACGATCTTTGCTTGCTACCTGGCCGTTTTGGGCAACAACAAGCGACTTTTCCTTTGCGTTCTCTGGCTGGGCCTTTTTCGCCGGCCGTGAACTGGGAGATCCCGGGTTGGATGGTGACTTGGGTTTGCGCCGAGACGAGGACGTTTTGGATGATGCTCTGGTTTTAGATGACGCTGCCGATGATCGCGAGGGGTTTGAGAGCCGGCGGGAGAGGCTGTCGATCGCCTTGATCGCTTCGGTTCTCGATCCGTTTGACAGCGACATGAGTGACTGGTAGTCCAAGTCGAGCCCATCTTTCTTGCTAGAAAGGCGAAGGAGGTTTGTTATTGCGCCTTTGAGCTTCTTAAGAACGCGATCGAGAGCCGAGACTGCGCGGGCTAGTTTGGTTAGCGAGCTAACGGTATCGTCCAGCTAGACACACCCACCGTCGCCTTTCCTCAATCGGTCCCCTGTTGTAGATAGCCTGGACGAGTATGCGTGTTTGATCGAGGAACGGTCGGCCTTGATGGATTTGCGAAGATGGGAACGTCGGTGTTCAGAGTCAACTGAGCCATCCTCTTCACGGCCATGCCCGAAGGCTTTGAGCAGCGAGATGCAGTTCGCATATGTGTCGAGCAGCGACTTGATGCTGTCACCGAATGACATTGTTCCGTTGAGGGGCAAAATATAGGTTCGGTTCAACGGTAAGCGGAGCTCATCGAGAGCTGACGGCGTGTTAACTGCGGAATCATCGATATCCTGTGATACTTTGACCGCTTCGAGACTCGAGATGCGGGGTTGACGTGGTTGGGTAGGGACGGCGACCGCTCATCCTCAGATTTGCCAACGTCGAGCGTCACGAAGCACTCGTTAACCGCCCGCCCCACTGTGTCCCGCATATTCGGCGCGACGTTGACGGCCAATCGCACAGCAGACTCTGGCCGTTTGTGCCGTTGGAGAAGTTCTTGGTTGTGGATGTTCTTGGCTAGGTGGCACGGCACTCATGGCTGGTGGGCCGAGTGCCTGAGTTCGCTTAGGCAGGTGTGCGGGTCCACGGTTGGCAGCCACGCACCCACGCAGCCGACGGGCGGTTGTGGGGTCGGGTGTTCTGGCCCATCTCTGAGGGAGCCTGCCGTGCCGTGCTTCCATGCTAGGCTTCGGTGGCAAGCAACTGGGCAAGAACTTGAACCGGCACACCGGGCATCTTGGACTCGTACATACCAAACAACATTTGGGACGCTTTTCGCATCGGAACTCTGCACTCCCAATGGACCTCGACGTTGCACGTCCGAGATAATAAAAATGCGATTGTCAGCACAGATATCAGCCGCGTTACCCGTCGCCCTCGCCCTTATCTTCGCCGCTCCGACCGTCACCGGCGCTGGGATCCAACCATCACTCTACGAACGAGAGAGCCGCTCTGAACCCACCGACCATGTCTTCCCGTTCCTGAGGTGGCTGCGCGATAGCGCTGTGGAGGTTGTCTTCGGCAAACCGTCTACTAGAACGAAGGGTTCGGGGTCGAGTGCGCAGCTGCAATCCAGGTACCAGGATGATATTGTGGTACGCTTCAATGTCACCAATTCCGAGGAGGAGGGCGCCCTAGCTCAGGCGGTCGAGCAGATGTTCCTCGACGTCTGGGCCTTCACTCCGGAATATGTCGATGTCAGGTTGGACAAGGATGATGTGTCGGGACTCCTTACTCTGCTGCCCAAATCTTTGGAGCCGTCAATACTAGTCCCGGATGTCGCCGCGGCAGTGTGGGCGACCTATCCCTCGGCGTCGGTCGAGAAATCCCGGCTCGAGTCAAGCATGGCCAATGCTGCCAAACTGAGGACATCGCTGGATGGGGTGGGGAATATCTTTTTCCAGAACTACCAGACTTTGGCTGTGAGATGAACCGTTCCCCCCTGACTTCCCGGAAGTATTGGTGCTGACTCCATCTAGGTGATCACGAGCTGGATGCGCCTACTAGAGGCCATGTTTCCGTCCATCGCGAGCATGACAAGCATTGGCAAGTCGTACGAGGGCAGGGAGGTTTATGCTTTGCGAGTCGGGGCTCGCAGCAGTGACAGCGAAGACAAAGGTCCGAGGAAGACCATCCTTATTACCGGTGGCCTCCATGGCCGTGAATGGATCTCGACGAGCTCCGTGACCTATCTGCTATGGTCGGTTATCACGTCATACAACAACGAGCCGATGATTACCAAACTTCTTGAACACTTCGACATAGTGTTCATCCCGGTTCTCAACCCGGATGGCTACGAATACACTTGGCAGACGGATAGGCTTTGGCGCAAGTCGAGGCAATTGACCAAGATGCGCTTTTGCCGCGGACTCGATCTCGACCATGCTTTCGGTCATGGCTGGGACGCCGCCCAACACCAAACGGACCCCTGCTCGGAGAGCTACGGCGGGGACCAGCCTTTCCAGGCTGTCGAAGCGTCCGAGTTAGCCAAATGGGCCCGAAACGAAACGGAACACGGCGTCAAGTTTGTCTCCTTCCTTGACCTACACTCCTACTCGCAACAGGTGCTCTTCCCGTACGCGTATACCTGCTCCATCGACCCACCGAACCGCGAGAATCTCGAGGAGCTTGCTGTGGGGCTGGCTAAGGCCATCCGGCTTTCGAGCGGAGAGCCGTACACCGTCACCTCGGCGTGCGAGGGCGCCGTTGCGCGGGCATATAGCGTAAGCGACTCGTTTCCGCGTATTGAAGCGGGTGGTGGCGCAGCCATCGACTGGTTCTACCGTGAGGCCCCTGTGCCAGTCGTATATTTGGCGAAACTCGAGCTAACTTCTGAATCTAGACGAACTCCAAGCACGGTATAGCTACCAAATTAAGCTCCGAGACACCGGGAGCTATGGATTCTTAGTACCTAGTGACAACATTGTCCCCACCGGCGAAGAGATGTTGAACGCTTTGAAGTACCTCGGCGACTATCTCCTCGGGAACAACGGGATAGAGAAGTCTCTACCACACCAGACATCGGACCGGTGGAAAGATCTAAGGAAACGGAGACGTTGAAGGACCAAAAAAGCGGAGGGAGGATACCGCAAGCAGCGTTTACTGTGTAGAAGGAGTGTGTGACTAACGGGGTTTATGGCTTTGATAAGAACGTCCGGTTTGGATATTCAATCGGCGAAAGGCGTTAGGTTGTTGGTCTGGGGGTGGCTCGGTCGGTAGGGGCAGAGGCACATGAATAATGATTGATGCACATTCGAGGGTCCTCATGGGGTCATCTTCTCCACCTTGCGTCAGGCTGTAATGTACATCTCGGCATTGGATGAAATTGGATAACTAACGGACGTAAATTGTGCAGGTTGTTATATCTTCGTGATTCCATAGCTTGGCTATTCATATCAAGAAAACAAGCAGTCGATTATTACATTTCAGTTCAGTTTTAGTTAGTTACACAATTCACCTGTTCTGCTCCTAATTGGGACGGCTCGACGGTTGGCGCGTGGTGGCAAGGGGCAAATGCGAACTGCAGCCCGGTGGATCTCAGAGACTTGCTGCGATCCGTAAGGGGCTTAGCGTATTTAAGTGGGGTCGCCCAGCGCTCAGCTTGGAAGGAGCTGACCATGCTGCATGCTGACCCAGCCTGGTCCACTGCAGCCCACCACCTCCTTGGTTGAGCGAGCATTTGGCAGCGACTTGCTCAAGCAGTTGGACAACCCCTTGTTGCGAAAGACTCGTCTTCCCAAAACCGTCATTCGACAAAACCGGAATCCACACGACGACAGATCCGACGACCTGCCATTCCATCCGACCTGCAGCCAACGGTGCACACATACCGCGCGCTCCATCAATTCACTCGTTTATACCGGGAGCGCACACCTTTTCTGCAATCCGCTGTCCGATTGTTTAGGGGACCTGATTTCGCCTTATTTCCGAGCTGCAGCCCTGATCGAGACCGCCCCGCCGATTCTTCGTCTCCTCGGTAGACTCATGGACTATGACGATTGCGCCGGACTGTAACCATGCCGTTCCTGCGACGCCGTGGCAACATGGCCAGTGAGAGCGATATGCGGCGTCATTCGCTGCTTGACACTCTCTCTGCGCCCACCCCAAAGCAGCCGACCTTCAACAACTCCGGGTCCACCACCGACCTGCCCGCTCTGTCAACCGTAGCAGAGGATTCGACATCTCTGCGCATCCCCAATTCTTCGGCCGACCTCCCCCGAGATAGCATATCTGTGGCATCCACCCACCGCGTCCCTTCGATAGTCGAACCCTGCGATGGGCCCGCGTCCGTCGCCGGCTCCGATCACTCGCACAAGCGCCGACGCTTCTCCATGCTGAGGTTTCGTAACGCGTCAGACTCTCAGCTGGCTGCGAAGGCGAAACTTCATGCGGCGGCACAGAAGCCTCCACCAGTACCGCGCCGTACGTGTCACCTCGCATTGCGCGCTGTGCCCCCCGAGATATCGATGGAGCTTCGAGGTACTAACATGGGATTTTATTACAGCTCCCGAAATCATCACCACGGCCCCAACTTTCAATCCCGTCGGCCCTCGAAAGAAGACATCTCGGATGAACTTTGGGCGACTGCGCCGATCGGGCGAGCTCTCTAGGACAGAGGACGCGAATGAGACGAACGGCAGGTCCGTCGGCCACGAACGGATTTCCAGGGTCCCTGAACATAGTGTGTCGTTTGACGAACCCAATCGCCCGTCGTTTTCGCACGCTCATGTGCCGCCACCATATGGAGATGACCGCTCTTCGGGATTGGCACTGCCTCCCAACCGGCTGTCCGAGTCGTCGAGGTCGGATGCCAGCTCCGGGGACAGGGTCTATGGCAGTACCACAACGACTACCCATACCGTTCACACAACAACCACGTTTTTTAGGCTTCCGCGCAGGAAACCCAAGCAACCGACACCGTTGTTCCCCATTGCTCACCTCCAGCCAAAGAGCAAGTCATCATTCGCCGAAGACTCGAATGTCTCTGGTTCGTCCTTCGCCGCATCGGACCGGTCTGGTGCCAATGCCTCACGGGGTAGCCAATTCACCCCGACGCAGTCAAGGGCGCCGTCGAGAAACGGGGTGACAACGCCACCTCCTCCAAATCAAGGGGTCGCTATGTTGGCTCGGGCGGCCGCATCCCCTGCCACTGCCCTATTTCGGCCCAGCTCCAGACAATCTGGGCAATCTTCACCAACCCGAAGCTATATTCATAGGAGGGGTAGGTCTTCGACTATGAGCTCATTGGGGAGGAATTCTCCGCGGGATTCCGTGGAAGATCACTTGGCCCCTCCCACAAGAACCTCGATATCAAACGGCCGAAAGAGTTTCAGCGATCTTCTCGGCCTCGGTCGGCTGCGCCAGAATTCAGACATGGTGGCATCTCGCCAGGGAACATTAACCCCCATGACGCCAGGCTCCAGCGCTTCCAAAAACAACTCTCTACAACTTCCTCGCGAGTCCGTTAATCTTCCGGAGCGCCGAGAGGATGACACGCCGGCGAAATACCTTGAACGTCTGCTTGAAGTCGTCAGCAGGAGTGTGGTGGCAGCAGCCCTCTCCAAGAACACTGACGCGTTTTCGCAGTCGGTGTTACGCAGTTATATGCGGGGTTTCCTGTTCTTTGGCGACCCCATGGACATGGCACTGAGAAAACTTCTGATGGAAGCCGAACTGCCAAAGGAGACACAACAGATCGACCGCTTCGTGCAGGCGTTTGCGAACCGGTACCACGAATGCAACCCCGGGATTTACTCGTCACCAGACCAGGCTTACTTCATCGCCTTCTCTCTACTCATCCTCCACACCGATGTGTTTAACAAAAACAACAAACACAAGATGCAGAAGGCCGACTACCTCAAGAACACGCACGGAGAGGGGATCTTCGATGACATCCTCGACGTTTTCTACGACAACATTACCTATACCCCGTTCATCCACGTTGAGGATGATTTGGATATCAACGGCGAGCGGATAATTGCGCAAAAAGCCCGTAAAAAGTCAATATTTCCACACGCCGTCCCGGATCCCGCCAAGAGAGTCGCGAAGGAACCCGTCGACCCCTACACACTCATCATCGATCACAAGTTGGACTTGCTCAGGCCCAACCTGAAGGAGGTGATGCAACTGGATGACCCGTACGACTACCTCGGAACTGTCAAGTCCCTTAACATGAAGGAACTCCAAAGGACCTTCTTTAAGACCGGTGTGTTGCAGATAGTTTCCGCACGATCACGACCTGATGCTTTCATGACGGAAAAGACGGCCACGAACCCGGAGGAAGCCCATCCTGGCATTGTGGACATCAAAATCACCAAGGTCGGCTTGTTGTGGCGGAAGGATGCCAAGAAGAAGAAGACGAGATCACCATGGCAAGAGTGGGGTGCCATTCTTACCGGTGCTCAGCTCTACTTCTTCCGCAATACCGCGTGGATTAAGCAGTTGATGCACCAGCAGAGAGATCACCTTAAGAAGGGCCATGATAGCGACCCGTGCATCTTCAAGCCGCCACTGGATCAGTTCAAGCCCGATGCTCTAATCTCAACAGACGGCGCGGTGGCCTTGATGGATTCGAGTTATAACAAGCACAAGCACGCTTTCTTGTATGTCAGACACGGTGGGTTCGAGGAAATTCTCCTAGCCGAGGACGAGAACGAGATGAACGACTGGCTAGCCAAGCTCAATTACGCCGCCGCCTTCAGGACGTCTGGCGTCCGTATGCGGGGCGTCATAGGAGGCAACTACGACGGGCAAAGCCGGCGCGCAATCAGGGGATCTGGCAGCGGTAACGTCCAGGTAATCCAGACTCCTTCGGGCGAAGTGACGGTGACCCGCAGTCGGATCGACCACCAGATGGCCCAGGATATTCTGGCGGCTCGACGGGATTTCATGCGCCAGAAAATCGTCGATGCCGACGAAAAGCTGAAGGAGGTCGAAGCAACACTCGAATCTCAGCTTCGCAACTCGCGGCATCTTCAAATACTCGCGCCGATATCACCCAAGACCCGGGACCAGATGTTATTGTCTGCGGCGCGCATGGCGGCACAGACCAAATGGACGCGCATGGAAATCTGGAAGCTCAAGTGTCACCGCGATGTTTTGCAGCTTGATATGGAGGAAGAACGCCAACTTCTCGGTCTCCCACCAGACACGAAGCTGGATGGTCCGGCCAGGTCTCTCACGAGGGAGGAGTCCAAGATGAGCCACATCTCTGCCTCTCAAAAGAGCCTACGGTCCCCAGAACAGCTGTCCCTGACAAGATCATCCTCCATTGCTGCAAAGTCGGATGATAACTCTTCACCAGCAACGGAGGCCTTCCAAACACCGCCTACTACTGCGAGTGCCAGCCGGGAAGATTCATGGGCTTCACCAGGTGCCGCATCCGATCACGGTGGCCTCAGGAAGCCATCCGTCTCGACCACGGTTGGATCTGACGCGTCCGTCCCCGGGACGCCGCCGAACAACGAGACCGAACCATCCACCTCAAAGAAGCGCGATTTCGAGCAGTCAGACGACGTGGATGCCGGCGAGCGGGACCTGTTGGAACAAGCCGGGCTTCTCGAGCCTGAAATCTCGCGTTCGTCAGACCACAGGAGCACCAACGATAACGTGGACGGGGAAGGGACCCCTGAGCGGCGGGAGCGTGCCTCCAGCGGCACCCCGGCAGACCGAAGCGAGAGGAGCAAGATTCGCCGCAGTCTGCAACGCACACTTAGGGAAGGCGCTGGCCACATCTCGCATCACCGGCACCGCAGGGCCAAGGACTCGACTTCGAACGCTACGTTGTCTGACGACGCGAACCGTGATGCCCCCGATGTCCTGCCCCGAGGGACCGGATCGTTTGTGGTGCACGGGAAGAAAGCCTCGGTGATCACCTTCGGGAACGAACTTCAAATGCAGAGCCTCGCGACCGAGGAACGTATCCGCCAGCGGCTCCACCGGGACGATTCATCGAGCACCCGCACTGGCGCAGCAGACGGCAGCGATTTCCAGTCGATCTTGACCGCGCGGTCCATGCGGGATCGCGAGCATCGTGGCTCCGCCGCCAGTGCGAGCACCGCCACAGCGAGGAGTTTCAGGGAGCTGCATAGAAAATACTCCTCCGCCGCCAGGGGCATGGGTGGTAACGGTAACCTCGCGTTGCCGTCTGACGAGGACAGCGACGCGGCGGTCAGCTTCTCCGATGGGCGCCGCACGCCGCTGCCACCCATTGACGGCGAGGAGGAGCAAGAACGGGAGCAAGGAGATGATGCCAACGGAGACACGGACGGTGTCGAGTATTTTGAGCTCAGCCCGCCCCCCAGTCGCGAGGGCCGCAACACGGTGTTCTTCACCCCCGAGCCACCGTCCTCGCCGGTCATCGAGCCGTCCAAGGGGAAGGAGGTGGAGCACAGGGACGTCGCTGAAGGCAGCGATCGGCTCCCGAGCCCGCCGTTGCAGGCTGTCGGTGCCTAGGAGGAATCACATGTCGGGATTCACAACCCCTCTACCATATAAACAACCCACCCACACGATTTCATTCCTTTCGATTCGGTTTACAACATACAAGTCTCTCCTTTTTTTTTTCGACATACCATTGTATTAATGTACCGTGACGCGAAAATGTTTGCGCGTCGCCAGGGCAAGGCAAGAGAAGAGAAAAATATGGTGAATGATGTGAAGGCGGCTCGACGCGGAAACCAAGGCTTTCCTTCTTTCCTTCCTCCGTCGTTATAGATCTCAGCTACGCCTCTCTTGGGGCCTAGACTATTCTGGCTCTTCCAGAAACCAACATACACTCCCTTTTTCTTGCTGTTTCTTCTACTTTCATTTCCCCGGGTTAGCAGGGTAACGGGCAATGGCTTTGGGGGATATCCGTTTCCCTACGCATGACTATCACTCCTTTTAATACGTGTCACATTCTTCATCTTCGTTTTTCTTCTTCATTGATGGGTGGGCGGGGTAGGATGGGGGCGGTCGGATGGCATACCCGAGGACCAGCTGATCGGCGGCTGTTAGAGAAGGTCAGTCGTGTGGGATCTATGGCTGTTGCTATGGGGGGCCAGGCATCGAGCTCCCGAATCGAGATGGGAGGTAGTAGTCGGTGTTCAAAGGGCGAGTCACTGGGCTCTGGGTTTCCCCTCGCTGGGGACGTCTATATGTTGGTGTGTGACGAGCGTTGTTGGTGTTCTGTTTTCACTTCCCGTTAGCTACCCGCAAGTCCATTTTCTTTGTCGGTTTGGCTGGCTGGTTCGGTTGTTTAGTGATGGACAGGGCTGGCTGGGAAGATGGGGGGGTTGCGGCGCACGCAAAGGACGGGGTTGGGAGGGGATAAATGGTCTTGGCCTTTTGGTAGGAATTACGGTAGAGTACTATTGAGCAGTCTTTATGCAAATCAAAAGCCGTGTCATGCATTTTTTCCTCCCCTCCTTCAGAGGCCTGGTCTATCATGTGGTGGGCCCGAAAAACATGGTTTATGAGACAGGTAACACATGTATATTCTTCGACGAGCGAGGAAGTGAGCGAGCGCGCTCATTTCTTCCCCTTCTTCTTCTTCTTCCCGCCGCCCCCGCCGCCGGACGCCGGCGCCTTCTCCACCTTGACGGAACCCGCGCCGCCAGCCAGCTCGAGGGTCTCCTCCTCGCGCACGACACCGCCTTGCGTCGCATCGGCCGCCCGCTTCTTGCCCTTCTTGCCCTTGGGCCGGTAGCTGCTGCGGTCCCGCAGCGGCAGCCACCGCTCCGGGTCGGGCTGCTTGCTGGGGTCGTACGACGTGGGCAGCTTCCTCTTCCTACGCTTCTTCGCCGGCTGCGATTGCTGTTGCTGCCTTTCCTTGCCAGTTTCGTCTTCCTCGTGGGCCCGCTTCTTGCCCCTGGCCTGCTGCGCGGCCGCCGGAGCGGTGGCGACGCCTGCTTCGAGCAGGGCGGTGGCGTCCACACCGCGGGTCAGGTCTTCGACTGAGGGGAGGGCGTCGAGGTAGGGCTGGACTTTGGAGAAGTCGGTTGTTGCGAGGCTGGCGACCAGACCGGCCTTGGCGATGCGGTCGCCGGGTTGGGCGGCGAGGAGGTGGGCGAAAGCTTCGCCTGCCGAGGCGAGGTCGGCGGGGTGGGATGAGCGGAGGAGCTCGATACCTGCCTCGCGCAAGAGCGAAGTGCCTGCTCCGGAGGCGGCGGGGCCCGTTTTCGTTTGCCAGTGTGCCGCAGCTTTGGCGAGCTCGTTGCGAATGGCCGAGTGCCGGCCTTGGGTGCGGTAGAGCGACACGGCTAGGGCAACCAAGCCGGGGGCAAAACGCACATCGGCGTGGTCGGGCGTCGTGGCAGCTTCCAGGCGCTTGAGGAAGGTTTCGAGGAGGTTGATGGCAGGCCCGGGGTTTTGGAGTTGGATGTAGAGTTGAATGACGGTGAGTAGAAGCCCAACATCGTCAGGTCGGGTCTCAAGTAGGGGGAGGACGTGGCGAAGGGCTTCTTGACCAGTTTGAAGCTGGGAAGCAGCCGCAGCGCCGAGGATCCCAAGGTCACACTTGGAGCTGGAAACAGCTGGGACGGGTTCCTTGGAGAGAATTTTGGAAGTGGTCTTCCCAACGCCGGGGAACTTCTGAACCTGAAGGTTCAAGACATATCTGTTGCGGCGAAGAACAGAGCTCTGGTACTCAAATAACCTATCGTTCCCTTCACCCTCCGGTAGGGACTCGCCAAGCCGCTGTGCCATGTAGGGGTTGCTCTCAGCCTGAAGGACGAGGGCATTCGTCCGGGCAACCACCGTGGCTGAAGAATCCGGGGTCTCGTCGAGGTTGAGCGAGTTTTGGAGGGCCACGGCCTCGGTCAGTTTCCCGAGCTTCGTGAAGACGTAGGCTTGCTGCACAACAATGGGCACCAGTTCCGCCTTCTTTTCCTCCTCGGTCAGCTCATCCGTTGCCTCGCACAGATCTCTCGAACGCTTGAGGAAAACGACAGCCTTGGCAAAATCTCCACGGGAAATGCATCCGCAGGCCGCATTGTACGCCGTCTCAAACGCCTCCAGGTCCTCCCTTCCGGGCTGCTTCTCCTGTTCCGGCACCGCCCAGCCCTTGCCCTGCCACTCGAGCTGCGCATTCGTCGCCGACAAGTTGATCCGCAGGTCGTTCTCCTCGCCATAGTTTGCCCCGCCCCGGCCTACCCCTAGCTCCCGGTATATGCTGCCCGCCTGGTCAAACTTCTCAGCGCGGTATGCCACCTGGGCGGCAATGTGCTTCAGGCCCCTCTGCGCCCTCCCCGTGCTGACACCAGCATCCTGCAGCACGGCCTCGGCGGCGTCCAGGTCGCCCGTCTTGTAGAGTGCGTAGGCCTTCTCGAACACGCACGTCGCTGCCAGGGTATCGCCGCCCTCGGCAATCACACGCAGGGCATCGTCGAAGCGGTCGAGGTTTAAAAGTGCCACCACGCGCGTGTGTTGGGCCGCGCCCAGGTTGGGGCCACGGCCCTTTGCAGCGAGCACGGCGGCGGTTGCGAGGTCGAGGGCCTCGGCGTGGTCATCGATGGACGCACCTCGGAGGAGGGAGTTGAGAGCGACGACGGCGGTGTCTCCCATGATGGCGGTGGGAAAGAAGGGACTGAGGACCGTTTAGAGTTGCCTTTGCGCATTCAAGCAGTCTGGGGTTCTCCGCGGGAGGAGAACCGGGGAGTTTAGCCTTTGGTAAGGTTGGGTAGGTTCGGTTGTCAGGGATGATGGGTTGAGCCTGGCTGGCCTGCTCCGGGTGTCAATCAACTGCTGTCTGCTGTCGCGTTGCGGTGGCAGGAGGTCAACTGCGGGGCACTTCTGGCCAATTTTCGAACGACTTTTGTGGGGTGAGACCAGCAGAAGTGGGGCAAGAAGGCAGGGCTCCAGGGGAAGCTCTCGTGGCTTGGCTTTTCCAATCGCGTGGAACCGGGCAGGGCAATTGAAACATTGGAACTCTGAAAAAGGGCGACTTCGGTTCTCTCGGGGGAATTTACCTGGTATTTTTCGGCGTATCCTATCGAGCCTATCTTCCAATTTTCTTGTTCCGTCATCTGCAGGAGACCTCTCTGCGGAGTTTGGTTTTGGGAATACACTCATTTCGACCCAAATACAGATTACAACCAGCAACAATGATCGGTCTGAGACCGTCTGCTTCTGCGTTCCGGCAGGCATACTCCGGGTGCACCGGTCGGGTCCGGGTCCCGGTTTCGGCATCGGGTCCGGCGTCCGGGAGATTTCTCGCGGCCCGCGTTCAAGTTTCAGCCCCCTTCTCGACGGTTTCGCTCGCATACGACTTGCATGAGCCAGCAAAGCCCGTCGCCGATAAGCAAACGTCACCAATCATTTTTATGCATGGCTTGTTCGGGTCCAAGAAGAACAACCGGACGATAAGTAAGTGAGTGCACCTTCATATTGCCCATTGACACTGCTGGAACGAATATCACTGACTAAGTGTGGTAACAGAGTCCTGGCCCGCGACCTAAGACGACATGTCTACGCTGTGGTGAGCAAGAAGCGGCCTCCTTCAGCCCACTTGCCCCCCTCGTTGACCTCCATGACAGGACCTTCGCAACCACGGCGATTCGCCCCATGATCACCGCCATGACTACCCCGCCATGGCCGCCGATGTGGCCGACTTCATCCGACAACACGGTCTGAAAGAGCCCACGCTGATCGGCCACTCCATGTAAGCGAGCCCTCCCAATCTTCCCCAGACAACAAACATACAAAGCAGGCCTGCTCACTCCAACCACCCTCCTAAAACTAGGGGCGCTAAAACAGCCATGGCACTCGCCCTGCACGAGCCCGACCTCGTAGCCAACCTGATCGCCGTCGACAACGCGCCGGTGGACGCGCGGCTGGGGTCGGACTTTGGGTGGTACATCCAGGGGATGAAGAAGATCGACGAGGCCGGGGTGACGCGGCAGGCGGAGGCGGACGAGATCCTGGCGCCGTACGAGTCCTCGGTGGCGATCCGGCAGTTCCTGCTCGGCAACCTGCACCGGCCGTCGGCCGCGAGCAAGACGCAGCAGTTCCGCGTGCCGCTGCCCATCCTGGCCCGCGCCCTCGACCACCTCGGCGACTTCCCCTTCAAGAGCCCCGCCGAGGTGCGCTTCGCCAAGCCCGCCCTCTTCGTCCGCGGCACCCAGAGCAAGTACGTGCCCGACGAGGTCATCCCGCTGATCGGCCAGTTCTTCCCCATGTTTGAGCTGGTCGATGTGGACGCCGGGCATTGGGTGATTTCGGAGAAGCCCGAGGCTTTTAGGGAGGGTAAGTGCTGCCGGTCCTGGAATGTGATGTGAGATGTGTGGCGTTGCTAACTGTAAGTGCTAGCTGTGATACGATTCCTAGAGCCCAAGGAGTAGCGGGAAGAACCGAGACTGTAATTATGTTATGCAGCCATACCTTGTATCTGTACTCTTACTCGACATGACCGGTTATAGACTTATATATACCCTTCACAAAATGGTGGCTCCGAAAATACATATGGATATCCAAAACGACGAGCGAATGTTGTGCCAAGGCTCCACATCATAACACGACATGGACTTCACCCAGGTCTCATAATGTATCCACCATAGCCACAGTGGTTGGGTACGATATCGGTTGAATGGTTTCCATAAGGTCCTGATGGCGACAGAATCGCATTAACGATCCTGGGACGCCCATATTGTCTCCCATTAGCTCGGAGGCAACCTCGCAGAGAAAGGATATCTCCTCCCTCCTAGGAGACGGTGATGTGCACGAGATTCTAGACGAAATGGACTGGGCACGCACAGAAGAGGAAGTCAAGGCCTCTTCTTCAAAAAGACTAGGACGAGAACGTGACAGGGAAGTCACCTCGGCGTTAAGGTCGACCAAGGATCCATGTAGCCTTGTGTGTCAAGAGGCAGGCCTGGCCTTGAACGCTCAAACCATGCCATCCAGAGACAAGCAACCGCGGGAAATCATGAGAAATTGGGACGCATGGCAAGTTGGTTGACGTGACAATTGGCTGAAACTCTAGCTGGATGCGCCCATGTCCTTGCCATGTCTCCCAATTGCCCGTCGGTCTCCCGCTCACAGCCCACCGCACGTCACCAGGCGCCCGCCATTAGGTACCGTAGACCGTCCAGTCAAGGATTATTGTGCCCTCGCTGCGATATGCTGTTGCTGGTCGTGTCACGGTCTTTTTGTAATCCTTTTTGATTCCGTGCGCTCCGCCGTCGTGGACGGAAAATTCGTTACCTTGACTACTGTACCATGATACCACGCCAAATGCAACGAAAGCAAGCCCAAAGCCCCAGTGAGGTATTGCTGATGAAAACCCTGCCCAGTGCGTTCCCAATAACAACCCTTATACCGCCTCGAGGACCTGCTCACGGAACTCCCGCTCAACCTTCTGGCCCTGCTCATCAGTGCTCGACTCGCCGTGGAGCGTCATCAGGGCACCAAGGTCGAACTTGGGCTGCTTCAGCAGCTTAACCTTGCGGATGTGGACCTGTTCCCATGTTAGCTACCTGCCGTAGCCTCCCACACACTCGCGCCAGTACAACATACGTTCTGGAGGGGGTAGATGCCCTGAGTAGCCTTCTCAATCTCGCGGCCGATCACCTCGGGGATGAGCTTGGAGGTGAGCTGGGTCAGGGTGCAGCTGGAAGCCTCGCGCTGGATGATCTCGGTCATCTTGCGGCGGATCGCGCGAATTTGTGAGGTAGCGGCATATGTTGTCTTCTTAATTTGGTTGGGGCGGCGCTTGGTGAAGGCAATCGCGAACAAGCGGAGGAGGTAGTGGTCGGTGGTCATAACGGTGACGTTGGCCTCGATCAGGGTCTGCCACTTGCGGACGAGCGAGCGGAGCTTGTCCGAGGTGAAGTCGAGCCCGTGGAAGTTCGTCAGGCAGTTCTTGCCCTGGACCTCATCCACACGGAGCTTGACCTTGCGGAAAGAGTGGTCCTCGTCCTTCTGCAGATCGGCGAGCGAGACCTCGACGATGCGACCCTTCAGGGCATCGTTGGCGTTCTTGAGACCGGTGGTCCGGTTGACCAGGGTCTTGCCGACACTGATCGTCACGTTAGAAGCCGTCTCGAATTCGTAACCGTCTCGTGCGGTATGCGTCTCGCGGGCGCGGGGTCTTACTCTCGGATGGCAAACGGCGCGGGGGCCTGGTAATCGGGCATCGTCAGTTTCCGGGCATGTCAAAATAGCCGATATGCGTGAAATGGCAACTCACCTTGATGCCGTACCAGTCCTTACGGGCGAAAGGGTCCTGGGCCCTCTTCTTAAGGCCCTTCTTGCCCTTGGACAGTCTCTTGTTCCTGCGCCCGGGTATCAGCCATCGGAAATCCACTAGAAGCCAGACAACGGCTCGAAGTCGTGCAATTCGCGTAAAATATCGGTTATTTGGGGCGCAACGTACTTGCCAACAGCCATCTTGACGAGCAGCTTTGTCAACGGCGGGACAGAGGTGCTGCTTGGTTAGTGATGGAGACCGTGGAATCGAGGTCACGAAATTTGGGGGTTTCTTCGCTCGAGTCGAAATTGTGATTTCGTTGTGTGGGCGCAACCCACCAGCGGAAAAACTCAAGATGTGGGGCACAGCATAAATCGCTACAATTGGCTGCTCGGAGCTTAGGGCTCGGAGGTCCGTGCATTCTCCCTCCTGCCTGCCTGAGTGCCTGGGTCGAGAACATGAGAAGTTTACAGAGGGGCTCCAGGGCAGTTGTTCCCGAATGACGGTTTCTTTCGCTCACACGACCCCGGATGAAGCAGCACTTTCGGAGCAACGTGATTGCAACACATACACCATCATCCGTATACATCCCGACAAATTCACAAACACAAACACATATATGTACGTCGGCAAATCAAAGTTTTGATTATGATTCATTTGGAGCTTGTGGTTTTTGCGTCACTTGCACCGCAATCGTTGCAGGTTACATGAACACACCCGAATTCACACAAAACACGAAGAGCAGGAGTCAGTGAAGTGATCGCTCTCTGCAACATCTTGTTTGCATTGGGTGACTTCGTCTTTTCATAACCAATCTCGCTCCGTTTCTCCATTTTTCGTCTCTCCACCCCAATCCACATGTGCCACGAAGGCAAAACCGTCCACGAGCCTCCCAAAACGCCCAAAGGCGTATCACGGCTTTTGGTTCCTTTCGATCGCCACACGCTCCCCGGCGAGTTCCGACTCCCAGGGGATGCATTCCCGAGAGCGCCGAGGGCTTCATGATATTGAGGCTCCTCATTCGCTCCCGTCCACAAATCCACGGCCACGTAGAGCGTTCCTCCTTGTGAAGGCAATGCTCCGCTTTGATTCTCCAATCGAAACCCTTCCGAGCCCGTCGCGGGGGCTTTTGTCACGTTTTCGTGACCGTGAGAGGGGGGGTTGGTGTCCCCGACGTGGTGCGCATCGCATCGAATGGCGGCGCTCCTGTCTTTGGGGTGAACAAGCGTGGGCGTGGGGTTGAGCTTTTTCTGTTTTCCGCGGCCGAGTCATGTCGGGTCGTTTTGCCGACCAGGATCGACATTTGGCGCCTCGGCCTTCCCTTGAGACTCAGCCTTTCAAGGCGACTTGGTCTCCGACTTCTCATCGTCTTGCTGGTTCGCTTCGTACAGGTCAAAGCTGGGGAAGCTAAAGTACCGCCCAGAAACTGTTTTCGCAATTAGCACCATCCCGGCCAAAACAATACGGGGGAAAGACGTACATGGATGGGGATGCAATTCATCGAAGGCATCGCAGTTGCTGTCGGGCGAGGATGAAAGCGACCCGTGGCGGTCCATGCTGTCGTACATGGAAGATGGCGTGGGCATCATGGACGGCGATCTGGGAACCGAATCCGGCGGTGAGCCGGAGACAAAGGCTACCCGGCTCAACAGTTCCGTCGCCCTCCGGCCCGATTGTGTCGCAAGAGCATTGGGGCTGGCGTTGGAGGTCGTGATGGACGGTTCAGTCGCGGTGGCCCTAAGAAGCCTCGGCCTCCTTGTGCTGGAGCACCGGTCCGACGAATCCCTCCTCTGCATGCGAACTGACTCGGAAGTGGTTGAACCCATTGTGAATATGGTTTGGGGTTGCCGGGTTGTGTGTTGATGTGTGTTGTGGTGGCCGACTGTTGGTTGGTGCAAGTGGCTGTTGCTAACAATCGAGAAACCCGCCGAGGGTTATGGATCGGTCATTACAGGTTGTTGAGAATAGAAGTGAAGGGAGAGGGAAGGGGCGCGACATTCAAGGCTGATGAGAAGCTTAAGAACGAAACCCACTTGGGCCGAAATGCAAATCCGCTCAATGCCGGACAGTGACGGTTTCAGTGACGGCACTCGCAACATTGCCACTTGGCAGCCCATGGTACGAGTTGTCTGGCAAGGAGTGGGAGGCTAAGCCGTTCCGATCTGTTGTCCACCAAGGCAAAGAGCGAGTGGGACGGCGATGCCTGGCCGCCGCCCCTGGCTGGGCCAGGCCTTCGAGACCTGGCACTCGCAACCACCAACCCTGCTTGGGCAACCGGGCTTGCCTGACACAATGCGATTCAGATATTGGTTGCTGATGGGATGGCTGTTTCCCCATAGCACCCACCCACTTGGCTTGCCGCGGGCCGTAGCCACACAAACGAGGTACCACCACACACTCCTGCTGACCGTCCCGTCCTCGGGACCTTCGCTCACTTGGGCATCCAGCCAGGCAGGCCAACACGCCTCAAGTGACACCTACACCGGTGTCCAACTGTCCCGCAGGGCGGGGAGGAACGCCAAGGGTGGCCCCGTCAGGCTTCCAGACAAGACCGAGTGGAGTACGGCAGCCGCCGCCAGCCATTCAAGTCGTGACACTTCAGGCGCTCTGGAGCTGCATCCTGCAGGCGGTGCATGGGTGTCTGGCGGCGATTGGCGACCTGGATCGCTGGCCCAGGTATTCCAGACTGGGCCAAGACGGCGGGTGTGGACCAGCGTGCGCCAGGTACATCCATACCTCGTGAGTGCTCGTTACCCGTCACGGAAGGACGCTGGCAATTGCTGGCCCAGCCAGAATGCGAAATCCCAGGCACGAAGGCGGTGATCGTCAGCCCACCATCCTCAACCATCCGCCGTTATGCACGCCCTAAACGAGTGTCCAGTACGCGGCGACGCAGCTAAGCTCTTTGGGGCGGGATTGAGGAGAAGACGCGATCTATCGCTGTCCGTCCCCGGCCTCGTGACAGTTCCAGATCTCGTTACAATATCGGCTTGATTACCCGCCCACCGACTCTCGTATGGGAATTTTCTTCACCGGTGCTGCGAAGCAACCACACCCCGACCTCGTGGGACCGCGGCAAGCGGATGGGATTGAGATGATGAGATGATGGGACAATTCGTTCCGGACCTTGTCTCGAGCTTGTCCGCCATTGGCTTTTTGGCATTGGCGCGATTTGTTTTCCAAAACGCGCTGGGGGACAGAAAGTCTCACAGCAAACCACAAGAAACAGGGGCCGGGCGACCGATCGCCGGATTCGACTCGATCCCCGGCTTCTTGTGACCGCCCACCCGCCGCCGTTCACATCCGCTCCCTGCTCCCACGAGGAACGTGGGGAACTCTTCCCCAGACTCGCCAGACAACACAACACCGCCGGCATGTCACTCATGTCCAGCTTTGCCAGGGGGGCATCCACCCCCAGAATGATGAGGTCAAGCAAGCCAGACAGTAACAAAACCTGCGCGATTTTACCCATTCCCCCAACCCCAATCCCACGAATGATAACTTTGCCAACTCTCGTCGTGAATCATCAACCCCCCAGGACCGTTCCTCAGAGCCAAACAAGACGGTTCCCCGGATCCGGGTCGTGTCACCATCATCGTGTCATCATCCCACCAGGGATAATGACCAAGGAAAAAGAAAAGAAAAATGAAGCAAACAGAACGTCTCAGGAACCCCCGGTTCGTCCCAAAAAAAAAAAACGGGCTTGCTTCCTCCCGGGGTTTCCGTCCGATGTCACAGGCGAGTTTCCGATCGCGAGGGGCGCGCGCTCGGAAACGCCTGGAACGCCTGGAACGCTTGGAACGCCTCAGGGCGCTGGAGCTCGCTCACGCCGGAACCAGACAGACAGGGGTAGCGAACTCAAAGCACAAAGCGAATTTTTGATTGAGGGCAGGGGGTTGCCGAACCCGACATCACGTCATACATTTCCAGAAAAGCGGGAGAAACGGCCAGGTTTTTGTCGGAAGGGACACAGGGAGGGCTGTCAAGGGAGAAAGTTGTTGTTAGCTGTTGCTAGCTGTTGCTACCTAGCTTCGAATGGTCTGGCAATGACGGCTGATGTGATGTTTACTTTTTTTTTCTTGGGTGCGGAACTAACGGCACAAACACAGACACTCACAGTGGCAACCCCCCCTCTTTTCTCAGCCGGTCAGAGCCATGCCCGCTAGTTGCTGTGGATTACTCTCCTGCGGACTGGGTGGGAGTGCACACGACAATGAGACAAGCCTTGCTTGACAGGGTCAGATTTTCCCTGTCCAACACAACAAGGGGCAAGACGGACTCAGGCGGGGATGGGTGTGGGCGACGTTGGCAAACAATCAACCCCCCCGCGGCGGTAACAGCGCAGCCGCCCACGCGCGGAAATCGCGATTGTAAGTTGTAAGTGAGCGCGTGACACGGCAAGGCATTTTATTCTCTATCTCTGCTCTGCCTTATCCGTGGGGGTTGTTCTGTTGTTGAAAAATGCCTCTTGCAGGAAATATAAACCATTTTAAGGGCATTGAGAGGACGGAAGCACCCTCCCACAACCAATCCGCTCTCATCTCGCACTGCTTCAGGTGACCTCGTGGCACGGTATTGAAACGGTATTGGTTAGCCCGTCTCAGACGATCTCGCGGCCCGCAACGGCACGAGTGGCTTAAGTACCCCAAGAGCTGCAACTCGGACGCTGCAGAGGACCAGCCTCAATAAACTTCAGTGGTCGATGCTATGTCTCTTGTCAGCCCTGTCCTCCCCTATTCGTCAGCGTGTCTCAGGGTTCGGCTTACTCCTCCCATATCCGGCCCTGCACCGACTTGAGCTCCTCCTCTGTCATTCGGTGGCCGGTCGTGAAATACCCTGTGGGGGAAGACTTGAGTCAGAAATAAGGCCGAAAGGGGACGGCAGCACTGCAACAAACCGGCGTTGATCTTGGCATCGATCTCAACCCTCGAGTCCGCGGGAATCCACGACTCCGGAAGCTCGACTCGCTCGTGGATGGGGATACTGTGGGATGAACCGTTAGCATCGCCGCTCTCGGAGCCATAACCGAGCAGCTTGACTCACCCTTGCCCGACAATGGCATCGTGTTTCATGCTGGATATCGACACGGGTCAGCTTGGGAGGGGCATTTGGGGGGGGGCACAATCGGGCACGTTGTGTGCCACTCACTTGCTCATGCTGAGCATCCTGTCAATCTTGGTGATGCCCAGCCAGTGCAGGATATCAGGCATCAGGGCCTGAAAGCGCATGTCCTTGACCCCCGCGATGTTCTCGGTCCGCTTGAAGTAATCCGATGCGCGATCTTCCCCGCGCTTGCGGGCGTTGTACACGACTGCAGATCTCCGTTAGATGGCCAATGGCGCATAGGTAAAGTGCTGGGTAGCACTGGGGGTTTTCGACATACGGTACTGCGTTCGCGTGAGTTTCTGGAGCAGCAACTGGACGGATTGGGGGATAACCTACCTTTGTTACTTCACCCAGAGCCCTGCCTTCCTTTCGGAAGTAGATGACAACACCACTCCCGCCGTTCTGGGCCTCCTTGACGGCCTCCTCGATGCCGAAGACGAGATAGGGCCTGCATGTGCAGATATCCGAACAGAAGACGTCGCTTCCATTACACTGCAGGAGGTATCAGCAAGGCACCAGGGGGGTAGTTAAAGCATACCAGGACGTACCTCGTCGTGGATGCGCAGCGCGAGCTTCTTGGAGGGGTCGGACATGTTCGCCGGGTCTCCAAAGCAGTATACCGTCAGGCCGCCTGCAGCCAGTCAGACGATATCCAATACGGGAGGGTGTGAGGAGGGGTGATTGTTTACCAATGGGGGGCAGGAAAACCTTGATATCGGACCGGGTTATCAACTAGGCGCTGCATCAGTTTCACGTCTTACTCTCACAATTCCTGACTTTGATGCGGCAGTTACCTCTGGATACATGCCACCGGTGTGCTCAAACAGCGACCTCCGCAGGGTGCCCTCATCGATACCGAACCGCTCCGCAACTCCCGGGAGATACCAGACTGGCTCAACGGCGAACTTGGTCACACTGAGCTCGCCAAGCTTGTTGATGCACACTTTGCCGTCAGGAACCAACCGCCCGGTCTTCACACTCTCCTCGAGCTCGGGCAACTTCATGTGTGCCTTGGTGATAGCGATGGTCGGTCGAAGATCCACTATCACATCGTTAGCCTTGGGCGGGCGATCCAGTAACAGTGAACATGCCGTTATCTTTGTCGATGAGGTCTCCGAAAAGAGAGGGCACCAAATGGCCCCAGGGGTCCATGGCCACGATCTTCTTCTCGTCACCCCATTGGGGGAAGGGGCCAATGTTCACGGCGGGCTCGGTATTGGTAAAATCGGGCTTGTGGTCGGACTTGAGTTCTCTGCTAGCTACGGCCAAGGCGTAGTAAACAGAATACGAGCCGCCGTGAGCGCCGATGGCATTCCGTTTCCCGATGGTCGATGGTACCCTGGAAACGGTCACCGGGCCGCGCTGCAACGGATCCGCGGCACCCCACTCCAACGGCAACGGCTTGATGCCGATCTGCTTGGGATAGGTGGTGAGGACGACACGGGAGGAGAAGGCAGACTTGAGTTCCGGTGATTGCGGGGCCACCGGTGGCGTCTGAGTGCCTGCTTCGGCCGGCAATGTCGCCGATGGTGAAGGGGTGATGCCGCTAACAAGGGGTGTCACCGTCCGCTTGACCCCGTCTGTCCCTGCCACGCTTGGACGCTGGCGACTTTCCTCCCGGGATTTCTCCAAGTCAGCCACATGCTGCGACACGGTCTCAACGGCAGACATCAGCTTCGCCTGGCCCAGTGTGATGGCCTTCAGCGCCTCTTTTACTTCTTCCAGGCTGGATGCCATGGTGGTTGTTGGTTAGGGGGCAACGGGAATATCAGACGAGAGATGTAACACAGCGAAAGAAGGTGAGATGAGACGAAAAAGTAAGTGCGGGCGTTGTTGAACAGATTAGATAATAATAATAAAATCAGGTATGTACTCTGGGGACGCGGCAGGCAAGTAGGTATTTAAGGTGCAAGCTTCGAGGTTTAGGGCAATGATGACGCTGAGTGCCTTAGGTAGAGCGGTGAGAAATCAACTACGAAAAGACTAGAATCTATTGGAGTTTCAAAGCATTTGGGGCGAACTTCCAGAGAAAGAAGAGGCGATGGCTGCGAGTAGGAAGGCGGAATGCGCCAAGTTCCGGGTCCAGGTGAGACCCCGTGATAAGCGGTTGGCTTCATTGGCAGCTATCGTGGTATCGCCGGCAGCGGGCAGACGGTGCTGGCCGGGCAGCTGCGCAGGTGATCGATAGGCAAGGGTTGGGCACCCGGCAATGCTCACATACCCCCTGCCACCATGCTCCGCTACCCCACTCGGGAAGCCCAACGGCGGGGTACTGCAATCGGATCGACTGCCGCGCCAGCGCGTTTCCGATGGCTGCTGCGCTGTGTGCTGGACAGCTCGGACAGCTCGGGACTGGATCCACGGTGAGAAAGAGAGAAAAGTGCAGGATGAGCCTTGGTTTACGTGGGCGGCTGGTAATTTGTGAATGTAGAAAGATCTTGTTGATTTCCTGTGTAGGTTGGAGGGAGGGTAAACGGACGATACACAGGAATACCTAGGTATCACGGGGAATCCCAGCTTCGATGCTCAACCTTGAACCGAATCCAAGCGCTGCAGCCGAAAAGAGGATGCAAGGAATCGAATGCAGCATGCCCTGCTTCCCAACCTGGAGTGGACCCAAGATTGCGGGGCAAGGCAAGGGCACGGTGCGCACGGGCCACTACGCGTTTCCTTCGCATGGCCAAGGCTGCTGAAACCCCCACAAGGCTACAGACCTGACAAGCTTGCCTACCACCGACCTCACCACGAGCTGCACAGAAAACCGAAGTTCTTTGACAAATCGACAATAGGTAGCATCACCATTACATGCGCTTGGGCTTCAGATAACGCCATATTTGCTCCATACACGTGTACTAGCAAAGGCTGTATCAAGAGCAAAACATAGCCCCCGGTAGACGCCCGAAAACCATTTCTTCCGTCGGTCCTCGCTTCAACTACCTACCTCCACCCGCGCTCCGTCCAACGAACGATCGAACTGCGTTTTCCCGCGATCATCACAAACCTTCTCCATCAAGGACGTTACGAAATCTACCAACCCATCCAATCTTAACCACACATTATAATGGGCAAGCGCAAGAGCTCAAGCAAGCCGCAGGGGCCCAAGAAGGTATGTCGAGCGCATCTCCTCAATCATCTTGCAGGAATCCCAGGCTAACACCCCCTTTCTTGCAGCGTGACCCGCTCCCAACCACATTTACCTGCCTTTTCTGCAACCATGAGAAGTCAGTCGAAGTCAAGCTCGACAAGAAAGCGGGCTGCGGCCACCTCCAGTGCAAAATCTGCGGACAGAGGTTCCAGTGCGGAATCAACTGTAAGTTCCCATCGCCGCTGCCACCAGCACTAGCACTAGAACAAGCGAAGCTAACAAGGATGCAAGATCTCTCCTCTCCGATAGACGTCTACAGCGAGTGGGTCGACGCAGCAGGTATGACACTGCACACAAAGTGGTTTGCTCCATGCTGTGGTACGGAGACTAACAAATTTGCCTTAGATGCTGTCGCTGCCGAAGCTCGCGAGAATGAAAAGTTCCGAGAGGCGAATCCGGGGGCTAAACGCGCGGGCGAGTCAAGCCAGAGGATAGACGATCGGGAAATTGAGGACGGTTATGAGGGAGATGGTATCGTACCGGATGATGAAGATGACTACGAGTAATGCGCGCACTGTCTACGGGTGTATTTGCATGGACATGGATTGGTGATCATCGCGGGCGATATCAGCTTTACATCAATGTTGGCTTCGGTGGGAGGTTGCATTATCGACCAGGATCTGTAATACTACGATGTTTCTTGTGTTGACGCTACGTGGTGCGCTAAAAAGGGTGATTCACATGGTATAGTACCTGTCGCCAAAGTCACCAAGGCCGGGTATAATGTAGCTGGGGGGTTGGTGAGCCTGGCATTCGTGATCGAGGGCAGAAAAACTTACTTCTTCTCGTCGAGTCCCTGGTCAACAAATGCTGTGACCAGCCGAAGCTTGGGGAACTTGGTGGCAAAGTTCTGGATACCCTGGGGGCTTGCGAGAACGTTGAGGAACAGGATGCGGTCCTCGGGGACACCTCGCGACTTGAGAACATCGACGGCCATGATGGCAGAGCCGCCTGTGGAGTGATGAGCGATAAGCGGCGACGGTCACAGCAGCGGAGACTACATACCTGTCGCAAGCATGGGGTCGAGCAAGAGAACCCATCTATCGGCAATGTCCTCCGGGAGCTTATCGTAGAAGAGCTTGGGCCGGGCCGACTCCTCATCCCTCTGGATCAAGATCTTGCCGATCCTCACAGACCGGCAGCACTCCCGCAAGCCCTGCTCCATCGCTTCCCCCGCGCGCATGATGGACACGCCACAGATCTTGCCCTGGAAGGAGAGCCCATCATAGGGGCGGCCGACCGGCGTCGTGACGGTGTGCTCAACTGTAGGGAGGTGGTTGAGGCCCTCTTCTACGAGGAGCCGGATGATCCTGTTGGAATAAAAGATGAAGTCCCCGCGCTGGGTGTCCTTGTTGCGGATAATTCTACTGGTGTATTAGACCCCGCGCATGGGCGGGCCAAGAAAGGAAACCACTCACGAGAGCAGCGCAATCAGTTGGGGCGTCTGCGGGAGGATGGTGACGGTGTCAAACTCTACATCGGTTGAGACTACCGCCGTGGGCTTTTGGCTCTCGGCGCGATAGACAGGCCCGACACATTTGGTGAGCGTAGGCTTGACGTCGGACATTGTGATTGTTGTTATTGTTGGAGAGACTCGAGCCAGGAAGTGTGTGCCGAAGCAATGCGCAGGCGCCTATCAAATCAGAGGTGGGATGTCGAATCTTTGCTCGAAAACACTGATAAAAAAAGAGAGGATATCCTGACTTCGGATCGGCTGTCTTGACTCTAGCGGGACAATGATGATAAGAACATGGAAGCCAAAAGAGGAGAGAACGCAGAAGGTCTGTTCAGGCAGGAGTTGGGCGTTTGTACACAAAACAGTCCCGGCGCACGATGAATTCGCTGCCCCTCACAGCTCTCAGGTCAAGCGCACATGGAATCCAGACCAACCCCACAAAGGCAGTTGGACTGGCTTGCTTCTGATCCGGACTGGAGTGACCCACAGATAGGGTACCGACACAGTAAAGGTAATGCGATGCGTTCGGATGAACCCCAGCACACTACAATCAAGGTCATGTTCTATCACCAGCGCGCTGATATTGCAGATTACTACGAGTCTCAATACCTCCTCAGAAGAACGGTGCTTGCTGCTCTCTACGCCCATAAAGGTAGCAGGGCAGTCCAGGTGCCGCTCGGATTCTAGAAAGAGAGGGCCTGCCGAGTTTGAGTAGGGTGGGAGGTGAAAGTTGTGGTGTTATCGCTTATTACGTAGTCCTCATGACAGATTATAGTCAACCCTCACTCTTTTTTCCTACCGATGTAGAATTCAGTTTCATCTAAAATACTTAACCAAAACTCAGCGCCTTCTTTGGGAGGAGTGTGGGGTCAGCCGCTGGCCCCACACATCCATGCGACGGAAACGGGGTGCTCGGGCCATCTGCCAGAGGCCAGGCGGCAGGGTGGGGTCGCAGGTCAAGGTACCTGGGGTTCCAGTTTCTAAACAACAACCGCCGCTGGCTTCTCGCGAATCGCATCAAGCAATCCTCCGTTCCACCATCACGACAACCTCCTACGGAACCACGCTCTGCTTTCGTCAGCCATATCCTGGGCGCGCGCCTGGTGTTGATTGAAGCTCCCGCGTCCCTATACTCGCTCAATTCACTTCGTTTCCACACTGACCGCGAATTGATTCCCATTGACACGTCTCTTGGCCATCGCGGAAGCTCCGACAACCGTGGCGAGAAACGGCCCGAGTTCCACGTGACTCATTCTATGAGAATGCCTCGCTGATACCAATCTGCTTCATGAAGAACACGTTCATTGGAAGCTCCAAGCACCGATCGAAAATCAGCAGTAGCTCTTCCGTCCTTCCCCCAGTTTCATCATGATGGCCGAGAGCACCGATTCCGTCTACGATTTTGCCTTTGCCCCGAAGAAGAAAGTGGCCACCTACGGGAAAGGAGGGAGGCGGAGGACGGAGACGACAACGAGGCCGGCGACTCTCAAATACTCGGAATCAGCGCCGGCCGTTCCGTCATCCTTCGCCGAGTCACACACAACATTGCCCGACCCCCCTCGATTGTCGACGCGCGCTACCGGCACGGCTAATGCCAGGCGACAGACGACCCGCAAACCGGGGCCTGAGGCGCGCCAGAAACCGGCGGAGGAGGCCCACAGCCAGCCACTTCCCGACCCGTACGACGTCGACCCTTACGACATTGACTCGCTGGCCGACGAGACTACCAGGACAAAAAAGAGGAGGGTTACGCGGGAGTCTTCCGATAAGGGAAAGTTTACCGGTCCTTACTCAACGCCGGATTCATCCCCTTCAGGCGCTCGGTCGCCTGTTCCGATGAGCGAGGAGGAAATCCCGAGATCGGCACCGGATGCTAGCCCATCTACCGCGTCGCGACGGAGCACACCTGAGCGGGATGTTGATATGAAGGATGACGCGCCCACTTCAATGCCATTCTCTGCGAAAACCACCCGCAAGTTGAAAAACCTCAGCGTCAGCTCCAAAAGCTCGGGATTGAAGAAGCAGCAGATCCCCATCCGTCTTTCTGCCCCTGCTCCAAAGCCTGCTCCAAAACCTACAAATAAGAACCCATCACGCCCGGCCGATGGCACTTCGAGCCAGGGACCCACTGCTCAGCCAGTCCGAAAAAGGCGCTTGATTGATACTTTGGCGGCGCAAGTTCAAGACGAGATTAGTTCATCTGAGGATGAAACATCGTCACACGAGTCAGAGATTCTCGGTTCCCAATCGCCAACACACTTCCAGGCCTCCCCGCCGCCTCCACCAACGGTTTTGGCCCAGCCGAACACGCTACCACGCCCCGTCTTAGCGACCAAGAAGACCGGCCCAAAATTTACATACACCCAGCAGCGGTCCATGTTAGCTGATGAGGACCCGCTATTGGGAAGCGGTGGGCTTGGTGACATTGGCGATGGGCGGGCAGGAGGTGCGCTCTTTAACCTTGGGCGTCTTACCAAAAGCTCGACCATAAATACGTTTTCGTACCTTGATGAAGACGACGAGACGGGCAACACCGGCGCCGTTCGAAGCATTCACGAGTTGAGGCAGGCTGGTGCAAACAGCCGCTTCGCCGATGAGATGGACGACATTCTAGATAGAGTCGGCCTGCCGTCAGCCAAACCCTCTTCTCTACGGAGGGGCGCCTTGCTCGAGCTTGCTCAAAAAATGAAGCACAAAGACTTCCGCCAGCAGTTTCGCAACCATAGCGACGGAGGAAGCCTGTTCCGGTCGCTCGCAGATGAAACGGACCTGATCTCTGGATATGCAATTTTGGCCATAGTCAACACCCTTCTCGCCGCTACCACGTCGGCCCATCTAATCCAACAGCTTCGCTCGCAGGGCCTTGCTGCACTTGTGGGCAAGCTTCTTGACAATGCAACCGACATTGGGCAGCTCATGAAGGACAGGAAACAGAATGTCTCCCGAAACGGTCAGCTTACCATCACGGACATCAAATCCTCGCTTCTGGGGCTTCCCGTCTGGGAACCTTTCTCTCCTACATCACTGTCGCCGCGGACCCTAGCACTAAAATGTCTCGACCTCCTTATGCGGCAGCGCACCCACGCGTCTGTCGAGGATGACGTGCTCTCTCAGGCAGTCACAGACCACTTGTTTTCGATCCTCGCCGACAGCATTTCCAACCCCGCTTTCTGGGACATGTCCAATCAAAAAGAATCCGGGGACTTTTACCTGGCGCTCCATGTACTAGAGGGCCACTCGGTCAGCGCGATGCAGTCTCGGCTCGGTTCTGTGTGGACGAAACAGCATGCCCCCGTCGTCGCCGAGGTTCTCGAAACAGCGCTGGGGCGGCCAGCCGACCAACTTGGCGACCTCGAGAATCTCACTCTGAAGCTGGCTCTCAACATCACGAACCACAATGAGGAGGCTTCTCGACTATTTGTCGAACAGGGGTTGCTTCAGCGCCTTGCAGAGTCGGCATGCGGCGCGTTCGAGATGGTTATGAAGTCGATGAAAGCGGATTCATTCATGTCCAAGGTCCTAGAGTCTCTCATCATGATGTTGGGAGCGATGATTAATTTCTGTGTGTATTATCCGCCTGCCTCGAGCAGCCTCGAGGAACGAGGGGACGGCACAGGGTCGCCCCTTAACCGTCTCATTCGGGTCTTTGCAGACAACCACTCGAAGACAGCTGACGTAAGTCCCACCAAACTCGGTGGCCCGTCTCAACTGCTAATAGGAAATAGGCGGACTCGATGGAAAAGACCCAGCTCAACGTTGCCTTGGGCTACCTCTCGGTTCTCCTCGGGTATCTCTCCCTAACCACCTCGATCAGGGAGCGTTTTGTTTCGGTTCACCCCAAAAAGAACATGCAACCACTCCTCGATTCGATCAATGAGTTCATCACCTTCCATCGCAAGGTTGCAGAAGCTCAGGGTGATGAGGGAATGAAGCAGGAGTCGGGGTCCTTGGCTCGTCTCCAAGATCTAGCGAACCAACTGGCGGGGCTGCGATGAAACGGCCTCTGCCCACCGCTCCCACATCTGTTAATGACTCATGGCGTTAGGAATTGGCTGGGCCCGAAACACGGCTTGCATAGGGGACGGGTCTGATGAAATCCGGATTTTGATATTTCAGTTGGCAGTTGGCAGTTGGAGGGTAGGTAGTTATGGGATGATGATGCAGTTTCACTGCATGAAGGGATGTGACATTAGGACATGACATGGGGACATGACACGGGCACGAGGGAACGATTCCCGCAAACACATAGACGCAACGGTTGATTCAAGCCTAGGTAGAATGGCTACATTTACATTCAACGTATAGAATACTTTGCTCCAATCTGCTCTCTCTCAGCATCGACCCTTTTGGCCGATGATAGCCTCGACGCCCGGGGCTTGGAATTGTCACATGCCCGAGTCAAATGTCACACACAGCAGCCAGTGGCGTTCGCCTGGATGAATTCCCGGGGCGATCCAGGCTTGAGCCGCAGCGGGGCGCTGAGACTCTGCCCAATAGCCTCTCATGAAGCCCGCCAAGCTCGCCAAGGCACGCAACCGGCCCGGCAAAGTAGCCACCCCGCCCCGCCATCCCCCTCGGAGGGGCCTGGAACCGCCCGTATCGTGTTGCGGAGTAGGGGTAATCCATTGTGTACATTACCCAGTACTCGTGTAGCTGCTGCGCAACCCTTCACACAGTTCACTTCACACATCAGTTCCAGAGTTCAGGTGCAGTGTGCTGCATTGTGACTTTTGTTGACCGATTTCGAACGTGCTAGCTGCCCAGCCATCCTCCCCGGTTTGAACGATTCCAAATAGCAGGGTCTTTAGCGTCCTTTTGTTTCAACAACTTTGGATCAACACTCGTTTCAAACATAACCACTTCGAGTTGTTTGTCTGATCGCATCACGCCGCATTGGACCAGACAACCTCTCGGCGTGACCGTTATTTACGGCCCTCGTACTACCAACATCCCGAATTACCGTCGCGACGACAAGGTCATAAAAATGCCGCCGACCACACTCGCCAAACAGCGGAAGATTGCCATAGTGGGCAGCCGCTCAGTCGGTTCGTCACCCCTCCTTTCACTCTCCCACCTGTGAACCCCCGCACTAACCACCCCGCGCGCGCGTGTGTGAATAAACAGGAAAATCCTCGCTGGCAGTCCGATACGTTGACGGACATTTTGTCGAGAGCTACTACCCGACCATTGAGAACACTTTTAGCAAGGAGATCCGGTACAAGGGACAGGAGTTCGCGACCGAGATTGTCGACACAGCCGGGCAGGACGAGTACAGCATCCTCAATTCGAAGCACTTCATTGGCATCCATGGCTACATGCTGGTCTACAGCGTCTCGTCGCTGCAGTCATTCGAGATGGTGCAAGTGATCCGGGACAAGATTCTGAACCACCTCGTTCGTACCCCTCGTCCTCTTCCCTCCGATCCCCCCCTCCCCATAACAACACCACATCACACTACACCACACACATCTTACCACACTACAACGAACCCACCCCCCAACCCAACCAAACCAAACCAAATCCAACTAACCACCCCCCAAAAACAGGGCACCGAAACCGTCCCGATCTGCATCGTCGGCAACAAGTGCGACCTGCGGCCCGAGCAGCGGCAGGTGACGGCGGAGGAGGGCAAGGCGCTGGCCGACAAGCACGGGTGCGCGTGGACGGAGGCCAGCGCGCGGTACAACGAGAACGTGGCCAAGTCGTTCGAGCTGCTGATCGGCGAGGTGGAGAAGTCGCAGAACCCCGGGGAGCCGTCGGGCGGGGGGAAGTGCGCGGTGATGTGATGTGATGTGGGTTTGGGTTTGGGTTTCTTTTCTACTTTTCTTTCTTTCTTTCTTCCCTGGGGGAGAGGGAGGGAGGGAGGGAGGGGGGTAATGGGAGAGTTGGGTTGGGAGGGGGGGTAGGTGTTTGTTCCATGTTTGGGCTGGGGAGAGAGGCTATGCCCTCCCTGCCCGGCTGCATTACGTTATAAGGGGGATTGTCGCCGTCGTAAGGGGCGGGTAATGGGTTGGTCGGTTGGACTTTCAACGTTTTTTATTATGATGATTCTGGGCTTTTCAAAGTGGCCTGGACATTTTCTCCTATCTTGCACATTCGTGGTGTTGTTTTCGGGACTGGCCAGGTACAGGCGAGCATTTTGGGGACGGTCTCAGCGAAGCGGTACTCATGTTGATCTTCTCAGAATGTTGGCGTGGTGGCGCCGAGGACAACGTTTGATGTATGATGGGGGGCTACAGCAGTGGTAGAAGCACTGGCTTTATTTACGTTTACTACTTTGCCCATAGGGTGCCAGGGCATCGACATATGATCACTTGTTTTCGGACCAAACCTCGCACAGTGGAAATTGATGACAGGATGACCACGCTCCTCTATCCCCGGATATATCGGCTCATCAGGCCCCAAGTCTCATCACAAGACTGGAACTCACTGCCCAGTTGCCTACATGGCAACCAACACCAAAACTCCCGCTCGCGTCTATTCAAGACCCTTACCGGACAGGGATTTCCTTCTTCTCGCCTTCCTTCTTCTCACCCTCCTTCTTGTCGGCCGCCGTCTTCGCAAATGGGATGAACTCGGGAGCACCAGGCAGGTACTATGATCGTCAGTATCGGAGCGCGCAGTCATGGAGCCTTACTGTCTTACCTTCCGGAGCGGCTCAGGGATGTTGACACCCTAGAGAAGAATTAGTCAACAAAAAAAATCAAAAAGATGGGCGGCTCTGTGGTGGCATGTTTACATCTTCAGTCTGGAAGTTCTCCAGAATAGCGCAGATTGTTCTTGTTGTGGCAGTGAGAGTCGAGTTGAGGCAGTGAACATAGATCTTCTTGGCGTCGGTCTGCTTCTTGATACCAAAGCGGATCTCAAGGTCACGGCTCTGGTAATCGGTGCAGTTCCTGTGTCAGGGTTAGCGCTGTCCTTTAACCCGAGTGTGTCTGCACTTACGAGCAGCTGACAAGCTCCTTGAACTCGCCTTGGTGGGGAAACCAGGCCTCAAGATCAAGCTTCTTAGCAGCTTTATGTTGGTTAGCAGGATAGCGCGCAATTCCCTTTTGTTCTCCAACTTACCAGCGTTGTCTGGTGAAGTTAGCGAGCTGTCTTTAGTAATACTACAAAAGGAAAGGGGGCTGCATACTAAGAGCGCCAGAGACGATAGCGACAACCCGGTGGGGGATACCGAGAGACTTGTAGAAATCTTCCGACGTCGAGATCATGTTGTCAAACATCTCCCAGGACCTGAATATGTAAGAACCGGCACAGTCATCATCACGTAGGCGGGAACTAACTTCTCAGGGTCGGTGACACAAAATTGCTCGACCTGCGAAATATTAGACACTGCTTTTGTTGGTTGGGAATGCTGCGGCTAACCTTGGTGAATTCGTGGACACGGAAAATGCCCCAGACATCTTTCCCGTGCTGCTACAAGTCAGTGATGGGGTAACTGTTTAGGCAAGCGGCTTGAACCTACAGCACCAGCCTCTTTGCGGAAACAAGTCGAGTAGCCCGCATACCTGAGAGAGTGTTAGCACAAGCCCTGACGGATTATGCCGCACTACTTACTTCAGGGGCAGTTCCTTGGGCTGCAACCACTCGTCACTGTGGTACGCAGAGATAGGTTGTTCCGAAGTCTGTCACAAGTCAGTCGACGGCAGATTAATGACTTGGCCCCGGAATGTACTTACCGCAATGAGGTACTTGTCCGCTTGGTCGCCAGTGACCTTGTAGAGTTCCTCGTCGAATCTAAATTTGGGGTCAATAATCGTCATCGAGGCGGAGGTAACTGCTAAGGCTGACTTACTGCGAAAGCTGAGCGGTCTTCGCCATCTGATCCCGGAGCATGAGTTGGGGGGTCTGCAGGGGAACGTATTCCCTATCGTGCAGAAACTCCAGACCATAGTTGATGATAGCCCTGAAATTCTTGTTAGAACCCGTAACATAGGCTTGGGAACGGCGACCCATACTGGTTCAGGAAGACACCCCATCGACGCAGGAAATACCCGCGATGGCCAACAACCTTGACTCCCCTCTCCGGGTCATAGCCGTCCAACTTGTCGAGAACCTCATGATCTAACCCCTCGTCAGCCCAGTCCTGGAGCTAATGTTGCGTGTTTGCCCTTACGCGAAAGAACATTGCGCTTCTCAAAGGTGACGCCCTCAGGTGCCCAGGTGCGCTCGACCGTGTTATCGTCCTAATAATCGTTAGGCTACTGTGGGCTCCAGGGGCCAATATCGGTGGACACGGACCTCGGTTTTTGAGACCGGGACAGAGTCGTGGACAAAGTTGCCGATGGTCTTGACCTTGATCCTCAGGAGTTTCTCCTTTTCAGCAGCCGAGGCAAGCAGCTCTTTCTTCTCCTTCTCGAGGTCGGCTAAGGCATATCAGCACCCTGGACGGCCCAAAATGAATCGGTTCCTTCAACCTTTTTGCTTGAGTAGATCGGTAACATCCTCCTTGGCCTGGATTTGTGGTCAGATTCGAGTAGGATGGGAGCGGTTCGAGTGATGCATGCCTTCTTCTTCGGACCGATCTGCTTCTGGACTCCGTTGATTCTGGCGCTGAATTGGCTGGCGTCGTAGGCGGCTGTATAACGGATGAGTTAGGGGACCGGTTTGCGACAATAGCAAAAAGACAAACGGAGGCCTGGGCGTCAACATACTCCTGCGGTGGTCCTCCCACATGGCGATGACCTCGTCAACGACTTCTACGGGGGCATGGCGCTTGCGCTGGCTCTCCCTGATCCTCTCGGGGTTGCCACCACGCTCGGTAACTGTTCAGGGCTCAATGTTAGCCTCTTAAGTAGGGACATTCGGTGCGCCAAGCCATGATCGCGTGCAATCGTATCAGAAGATGCGGGAACTTGAACTGGGCGACGTGGATGGGTGAGGTGGAGGATGCCATACTGAAATCGTTCACGTCAAGCATTTTGACTGCTTTTAAGGCCACTAAGACAGGTCTCTAGAGTAAGCTGAAAAGGAGAGACGAGTCTCGGGTGCCGCGACAACAACGGATTTGGTGATGGTGTCGCAAACAGTCAATGGCGGGGCAGAATATTTCGGCGGGGTGGAGGGGAAGGTGGGGTGACAGATCGGACCAGGGGGGGGGGCGGGTTCCTGGTTGCTGCAGGGTGTCCGTATCGATAACGCCAATGCACTTACACAGGAGTTAACCTCAGCCGAAATTACTCATTCACTTCTATGCAAATATCGGGATCGATCTTTTATTTACGGAACAACATAACCTGGTTCGAAGTGATACCTAGGTTCCAAATCCTATACCCAAGGTATTGTACATGCGTGTTCTCGTGCTCCCCAAGGGTATTATGTGAGCCGTTAAATTTAACCGAAGAGCTGAGGAGCACAGTCTCGATATCCCCGTCTTCTTTCTTTTCCGCGCTGGAAGAACCAGTCGAGTTATCGTTATGTTGGACTTCACCCGCTGGACAAATTCACGGGTCCCAGAGCATATATGTCAACTCCTTGCGTGGCTCGCGGCGGTGTATTGAAGCCAGTCATCCCCGCCCATCCCTTCCTGGCTTTGAGCATTGATGGATGGTGATATTTCCGACTCGGGTCCGAAGACGGTGTTAGAAGGTTGAAAGTACGGTATCCCCAGGGCCGACCCGTCAAAGTGCAAGGGGGACCATATCGAGGGTTCGGTTGCCGGAAATTCGACTTGGCTGCAGGAGGTAACCTGAAAACTTGGGCCAGCGGGAGAGGGAATGCTGAAGCACCATGGGTCGAGGAACAGAGCTGGATCAAAGTCTGTCCTCTGGCTGCGGTCTAAGGGGGCAGAGGGTGTCTGGGTGCCCCAGACATTGGTATCAACGGCCGTGTCCGAAGCGTTATGGACTGCGAAGGCGGATGCGGCACCGGCATCGAACAATGTTCGAGCAGATGCGGTAGGGGCTTCCGGGAGAGGACTTGGCTTTCCCGTCGGGGACTTGGTTTGTAAGTCCCTCTGGCCAGTCGCCGTTGCAACGCGAACGCGGAGGTTGGTTTCGAAGGAGCTGTGACAGGCGATGTTCATCTTGGAACAGTTGGGACATGGACTACCGCCGAGACATCGGACCTTCCTCCGGCGACATGTCAAGCATCCTGAAGCAGTAAGTTAGCCTTTTCCCCCGATATCCCGACAGTTACTGGAGTACGCACCATGGAACGTTCGTTTTAGCGGCTGAGCCATGGTCGCCGCCAAGTAATCTCGCTGAGTGGTCCTGATGAAAACAACCCGCGAGTTTCTTGACTCATATATACAGCCGCCCCGCGGGGGCTCTGGAGCTGAGACCGGCCATTTCCATGAGTAAACATGCTACATTATGCCCGCTCTAACTCCGAGCGTAGATGACATTGCCTGTGTAACTAGACGTTTCTTTCGGTCGCCCTGAATAGGAAGCTCTATAGTAACAAGCTGCAGTAGTTGACTCAGCAACATAACACAGCCTCCGAGCCGCTCGTTGCCAACTCTAGTAGCACTGCCCACCTCGCGTATAATACGCCAGTTTGACTACGATATGGAATCTCGGGGTACTGAAACGGGTTGGTTCACTCATCATCATTATTGCCGACCAATGCTTCCCCAGTCCTGGACCATGGTAGACGCGCACCCCCGTGCGTACCCAGGTATGCCTGTTGTCCGCGGGACTCAATCCCGTCTCCGGTTCAACCGACTTGGTTTTGCTTTCTCCGGTTAGAAAATACGCTGAGATCCGTTGACCAAACCGAGAACCCTTCGCTACACCGCCTACTCATTCCGCACTATGGCCGTTGTAAGTTCCTCTACAGGGCCAATCGGGATGGCCTGTTGGCCATTCCAAACCTGTATGACCCTTACTCGGCTTCCACGATTCAGACATGGGGGTGGTGAGTAAGATAAGGTAAGCATCGTTTGAAAGCAGGACTCCCGCGGAAATGGAGTTAAGAGCGTTCGAAGATGGAACCCGAGTTAGCAAGCATACTTAGGGCTGTTATTGATCCGAAAAAAAAGGAACATGACTAGGTTGTCTGATCTACGGTTACCTTCGGAAGTTGGGGGGTGAGGACCGAACGCGGCTACAAACCGGCAGCCGTAGGAGCACACAGCTCTGCCAGTCGGTGCTTCCCATAGAACCGCAGGGGGGAGAGAGCAAAGTAAGTGAGCAGTTATTTCTTATCATCTCACCCAGCCACTGTCCACTGTCACCAGGCCAACACCCCGTAGTTCGCAGGTGTGTCGTCTCTATACCGGTGAAGATGTGTCATATACATATTCCCTCATGCTAAAGCTCTCCATCTTCTGTATACACACGCAGTAAGTACTGACGAGCTGCGCTCGTGAGTTGTGCAGTGTGTTTCCAGGAAGGAAAAAAAAGACCAAGAGAGAAAGCGATGAATATCCATCAAACTAGCTTATTTGGGTAATCAGGGGTAATGTTACCGTGGCGGGCTGAGGGTGGAGCAAACGCTAAACGCAATAAGGTTGCTTTGTCTCGCGTGTTTTAATGGTCGTGTCCACTATGGTTACTTTCGGCGCCTGTGACCTGATAGCTTTCCTCGGGGTTACACTTACAGAACCTTTACGAATATCGGTGCCGGGGACACGCAGAAGAAAAGACAAGATGGCAACGAGTGACCAGGCAACCCAAAAGCTGGGGGAAACCTAAAATCCTTCCCTTTGGCGCCAACTTCCGGTGCGGGGTTGACCCTAACCGCATAAAGGATGCCTCTTTCCAGTTCTAGGGCAAGGGGGGCAACAGCCGGCAGGCCCAACAAGCCAGCGCCGGCTGGTTGCTGCTTCCCTGCCTGACGGCCTCATGCACAACTCGCAATTCGCAACTCGCAACTTTTGCGTGCTTGGTTGGCTTTGCCCAGCCTTTTTGCCCATGCAAATATTCCACAATTCCGGATAACGTTATGACCTCGTTGCTCGACCGTCGATGGTATGTGTGTTTTGAGACCGCGCCAACCGCCAAGGTACCCGGCCCGAACAAAGAGAGGTGACACGGTCAAAGAAAATGGCCGAGGACAAGGGGATGGTATGTCCCTTTTGCGGCTGGGAGAACGGGCCAAACGGCACTGGCGAATATGAAATGCTGTTGGTGAGTCTGTCTGACATGCTAGTGCGCCCTCTCGGTACTGACGGTATCAGCATATGGAAACCTTCCATCCTGAGGGCGAAGGGGACTTGAACTCTCAGTTTGGTGTGAAAGAAAACGACGGCGCGTCTGACAGACCCGGCACTGCCGAGGACATTTCATACGTTGAGTGCCCGGCCGATGGATGTGGGGAAATTCTTCTGCTTCAAGAGTTGGACTACCACCTTGAGCTTCATTCCGAGGAGTCAGGCCATCACCTGCAGGAAGGAGAGGAGTCGGCGCCGATGCCGCATCCAAAAGCTGAAACGCCTTCTACCTCCGGGCCATCGAGGGCTCACCGCGAAGCAGAACGACACCGTCGGTCGGACCACGAGCCCGAGAAAAACGATCGCCAGGCAACCGCCATCTCGGCCTGGAAACGGCTGCTTAGAATGCCCGGGTCGTCGACCGCTCATAGGATTTTGTCGTCAAAACGGTCACCGGATGAGAAGCATACTTCAGCAGGCCATTCCAACCGCGGTAAACGGCTTGGCGTAAGTTTTGCTTTCTGACGCGCAACGTATTGATCCTGCTGATCGCGACTCATCCTTTTCTAGAAGGCCCAACTCGGAAAGTACGCGCACGAGGACCGTATGCCGGATTGGCTGGTAGTGCTACTCAAGAAGAACGGCCAGGTTACGTCTCAAGGTGAGCAACACCCACCGTCTCTTGTCATGCCACCTACTCAGCTAACAACAAAAGGTGTCATCTCTGTGCTGGCGCTGCTGCTAGAGCAAAGCCCGTCAACAAAGTACGCCTATCTTTGCCACCCATCCGTACAACATGTCTCGAAGTTGAAGCGTGAGGGTACGTCCTGGAACCCCTAACGACCTCAACCCAAGACTCACAATAGGACAATCCCACAGGAGGGTTCTGTGGCTACCGGAACATCCAGATGCTGGCCTCGTGCGTCGTTGACGCCAAATTCAAGGGGCACGAACATTTCCACGGTTCCATACCGTCCATTTTCCAAATTCAAGAGTGGATCGAGGCGGCCTGGGATCAAGGAATTAACCCTCAGGGCCGTCTCGAGACGGGCGGCATCATGGGGACGAGAAAGTACATTGGCACGCCAGAGGTACCGTACATACTCTGTTAAGCCACCTCCCGCCACCATGGAACCAGGCTGACCAGATCTCACTAGGCGTTAGCCGTGTTTCGCCACCTAAATATTCCGTGCGATGCTGAGGGGGTGAAGCACAAGGAGCCTGGCAAGTCTGAGGCACTGCTTATGGAATTTGTCGAGAACTACTTCCAGTCCGGTGTTGAGGACCCCGCGCAACCTATTCGCAAGACCAATCTACCGCCACTTTACTTTCAGCATGCCGGTAAGAACTCCCATCACGCATAGAACTGTTTACTCCTGAATACTGAGCTGACACTTCCTGTCAGGCCACTCGCTCACCATCGTTGGCTTTGAGAAACTCAAGAATGGCTCCAAACAGTTGATCGTGTTTGACCCTTCATTTCATGACTCTTCGTATATTGTGCGCCTCGTAGGCAAGACTTTCACCCATCCCATGCCGGACATGGCGCTGAAGCCGTATCGGAGAGGGAGCCGTTACCTCAAGGCGTACAAGGAGTTCGAGCTATTGAGGTTTGTACTCTCACCCCCACGTTCGTCCGTCTGGCCCGCATGGAACGTATACTAACGACTCGAAAGATTGCTCCCCGAGACGGAGGGGGTCTGAGATGCGGCACCAGAGCGGTTAGTCTGACTAGACTCAACGGGCCCGCCCGTCTTACCCATCGATTTAAGAGTCCTTCTCAGCATAGCAAAAGCAATAGTTAGGCAGCGACAGGCGTCCGGTTGCTTATTATTCGCATTTTGCATCCACCGTTGACCGATTCGCAACTCTTCTACGGCGCCATCTCCTTTGCAAACCATGCCTGGAGCTTGGCCAGCGCCCGATAGCGGTGCGAGATCTTGTTCTTTGCTGCCTTGTCCATCTCGGCGTATCTACGCCTGTCAGCAACCCTCCCACTGTATATGACGAACACGGAGCCCCGAGGGGTAAAATACTCACGTTTGCCCCTCGTACTCAAAGATGGCGTCCCACCCTGTAGCCCACCACGGATTAGCAAATAACCCTCATCACGAGTGATCACCTCACCCCGGCCCTCCAGCGAGTGACCTACCGAAATCCCCCGGCCCCCTCGCCGGCACGATCTTGCCGTCGGTGATCCCCTGGAACAGAATCGGCTCGTGGCCCGGGCCCGCCGAGTAGGCGAACGTGCACACGGCCTTGGCCGACTTGTCCTCGTACGCCGCCAGCAGGTTGTTGAGCCCCGTGTGCCCGAGGGACTTCATGAACCATTTACTGTGGGGAGGGGAGGGCATGATCAGCCATAACAACTATGAGACAGGTAGGTAGAGCACTGGGATTGCGTACATGTACGGCCCCGGCAGCCCGTTCAGCGCGTTGAAGCAGAGGCAGGTATCCTCGACTAGGACGGGGCCCTCGACCTGTTTGTCGGTTGGTTTTAGGTTCCTTTGGGATATGTCATGCGTTCGGGGGAGGGGGGGGGGGGACCGGGTGGGGGGTTTACCAGATCGGCTGCCCGGCGGCACTTGTCCAGCGTCACGTCCTCCAGTGTGCCCTGGATCTCGATCAAGTCTAGGGTTTGACTCTCGACCTGGATGGCCGGCTCCAGGATCGCCTTGACCTCGCGTAGCTTGTTGGTGTTGCCTGTGATGAAGTTGACCATGTGTCGTGCTGCCGTGGGGGTCGTCATTTTGGGGGATGATGTTCTGTTGCCTTTTTTCTTTGTGGGTTAGAGGATGTGTTGTCGAGGTTGTTTCTACTGAAGGGTTGAGATTTCGGGTTCCTGTTCTTGATACCATGTACGTCTGACGGGGTGGGGTTATAGGAGGGGTATTCTCGCTGGACGGAGTAATCAGAAGTAATTACCAACTTCAGGGGACACTCGGTAGTTTCATTCGCCCCGGTTGCTGCATATTTCCAGGAGAGCCAAACCATTCAGCCCTGGGTCCTCTGAAAAGATGTGATCATGGCGGTGTCTTGACTGGGAAAGATTGAACACAGGAGGGTTGCCCACGCCGATGAACTGGTCATGCCATATCTCATGATTTTACTCCGAGGTCACGATTCTCGGTTCTTAACTACCTAGGTATTCCCCAGCCAACCTTTTCCCTCCTCCAGACCCCTTTAAATAGTCTTCATGAGGCATTGTTCTTCTTCCACTGGTCCAACCACTGCTCGATCCTTTCGACGTTGCTCTCCATCTCATCCGCGTCCACGCTCTGTAGCTCAACCACAATCTCCTCGTCATACGACTCCTTGGCCTCCTGCAACAACACCTCCATGATCTCCGAGTCCATGTTCTCTTGGAGTTTCGTCTCGGAGTATTTCCTGAACTCATGTTAACCACTTATTACTACACCTAATCTCTCTGATGTCATTATAGAGAAAGAAAGCGATTGGACTTACCTCGCCTTCAGGCGATCATATAGCGTTGCTGTATCCGCCCGTAGCACCACGACCAGGTCGATCCAGCTCTTGGGAAACAGGTCGCACGCGTGCCAGTCTATTATGCAGCCGCCCTGCTTGGCGTCTTCCTCGATGGCGTCGAGCAGCTATTATCGTCTCTTATTAGCATCGTCCACCTCAGCATCCATATCCACATGCATATACGCCAACAGTGCACTGAAACGGGGGGTCTGAACACAACCCGGAAAAAATGGAGTGGAAAAAAGGAAGAAAAGAAATTGGACGAGAGCAAGTCAATGAAATCCGTGAGTGGTGAGTGAATAATGAGTGTGATCCAGGAGAGAAACCAAACCACAAGAGAACAAAACCCACCTTATCCTCGTCCACAATCCAACTCTGGAACTCATCGTCCCAGCCCTCATGGCACTCGCGATCCTTGACCACCTCGTTGACTGAGATGTGCCTGAGACCTGTACGCTCGGCCAGCAGTTCGCTGTGAGTCGTCTTGCCGGTGCCGGGGGTGCCCGTGATGATGATGTTGGGGAGGCTGCGAGACATCCTCCTGGTTTTTCTTTTTCTTTTTCTGGTATTTCAGTCTTGATAATCCGAGTAACTGCTTTCCTCGTATATTTTTTCGCTGTTTTCTGGGTGGGGTGTTGTTGGCTCTTGAACAAGGGTGATGCGGGTGTAAGTGGTGAGTATGAGTGGTCTCTGTTTCGCCCAAAAATATTTTTACTGTTGCAATTTGGGGGAATGTGCGGCGCCAAAAATCCCCACTGTGTCACAACTTTTAACCTTGAGTTGGAGTAACAACAGAAGCAACCGGATACTCCTTCCTAAACTTGACTCTTTTTAAGTTAAGATAAAACGAGATTGTGTGTTATATCACTTACTTCAAGCTTGTCCGTTCGTCATTGTTACATTGGCCCATATCTCAACCCAAAGCCCGTGCCATCAAAGGCACCAATACCTTGTCTCTGGCTCATAACTCCATCACTCATCCATTCATCTAGCTTCGCTCTCTTTCCTAGCGTCTTCTAACCTTTTCACACCCCCAACCATGTATCCTACCTCACACCCAACCGACAGTTGTTATGCATAATTAAGGTAGGGACCACTTACCCCGTGCCTCTTCCTGCCGCTAAAACCGCCCACCAAATAAATCAACCATCTACCTGTACCATATGTCCATAGTACCGGCAGGTGAGCAGACGAGCAACCAAGCAATCGGGGAGCCCAGGGCAGAGAAGAAGAGTTGGGTGAGGGGAGACCAAACACAAACAACAGCAACAGCAGCAACATGTCTAATATCCATCCCCAAGCCAGTCAAAGGCGCATCACATCGTCCCGGGTTCGTAGATAAATCCCACAAGAGAGAAAGATGAAGAACGAAGAACGTCGATATAAAAAATTCCCGCTTTCCCATTCCTCACCCGCTCCCGTTCCCGCCCCCGCTCCTGTTCCTCAACCTTTTATACCCCTCTTTCATAGGACCGACATGACCATCACCACCATTCCCACTCCCACCCGCGCCATCTCCACCCCCGCCGTTCGATTCCCACGGCCCAAAAAGCATCGCAGCAGGCCTCTGCCTCGCTCTCTGCCTAGGCAGCACCAAGGATTCAGGGACGGGCAGAACGGGCGAGTCGGGCCGCGCATCAGCAGCGGCAGCAGCGGCAGCAGCAGTAGCAGCAGCAGCAGCAGAGGCCGCCGACTAAGCGGCGCTCGCAGCCATGCTCGCCGGGCGCGAGGCGAGTTCGGTCTGCTCGGGCTGCTCGGCCTGGTCGACCTGGGTCATGTCGCCGGCGCTCTGGCCGTCATCATCGTACGCGCCCTCGTCCTCGCCCTCCTCGCCCATCTCGGAGCCGTACTCGAGCTTCTCCTGCTGGGCGATGGCCTGCTGCGAGACGATCTCGGCGAGGCGCTTGAGGCGCGGGGTTTGTAGCCCTGTTTGGAGGGTGTTGTTAGCCGGGATCCGGGAACGGGGGGAGCCCGGTGTTGGGGGTAGCTTGATGTGGACTTACAAGATGGGGTATATGTCTCCAGAGCGGTGATGACTCTGGGCTCGGCGATCTCGTACGGCCCGCTGTCGTCCATATCGAGAGCCGGAAGCAGGAGGACATCGCTCTTCTCCGTCACCCGAGACGCGACCGCCTTCATGATGTCGCCGTTGATGGGCTGCTCGTAGTCGGCGACGAGGTATTGGTTCAGGAGTTTCTGAATCTGGTTGGGAGAGAGCCTGCGTACACACGGTTAGTGGCCGGCAATAAGGATGGGCAGTAAAAGGAAGACTCACATCCAGCAAATATCCTGAATGATCTCGATGTCGTTCAGGGTAGCCTTCTTGAGCTGGAGGAGCTTTGTTGCTTGCTAGTGTGAGAGTTAGCACCATTATCCTACCATTAAAACCGCAGGTTCACTCACCATCAGATGTTCAAGCTGGAGCGTGCCCTCAGGCATCTCGTGGCTCTTGCACCACTCCTCGATACGCGTGATGTTGTAATTGATCTGCAGGCCACGCTTCCACGAGAGGAAGTTGCGGCGCATCAGCAGGTCGTTGAAGGCCGTCACGCCGACGAGCTTGAGCAGCTCCGTGGTGGTCTGCATGATGATTGCGTCCTCGAGGTAATAACCCTTCATGGCGCGGAAGACGTTGTTGAGCAACGACAGCAGGTTGTCCATGCTGTATGCCGGCTGGCTGCTGCTCTGCAGGAGCTTGCCCAGGAACCTGGTGTTATCGGTCGTAACGAAACCTGGCAACGACTGGGACTCGATGATGGCGGGGATGACCATCTTGCTCAGCTTCCGCTTGAGCATCTTCATCCAGGTGTGGTAAATGTTGAACTCGAGGCTCTCCAGGTCGTGCTTGACGATCTCGAGCAGGCGGTCATACTCGTAGTTGTCCGACTTTTGCGCCTCGTACCAGTCCTCGGCCAGGAAGACGAACGAGAGCATCTCGTGCACGTTAGAAAGCCAGAAGGCGCCGTGGTTGATAGACTCGTCGTCGTCGTGTTGCATGACTTCCTGTTGGATGGACTGCATGACGTTGGCGAGGAAGCGCTCCGACTCCTTGACAAAGCCGTTGTTCCACATTTCTGACGTGACCAAGTTGATCAGGAACGACGGGAACAGGACCTCCTTGTCCGAAGGCGCCGGGTTGCCCGTGGGCGACGGGATCTTCAGGTTGCGGATGAGACCCAGAGTAACCTCCTGGTGAAGAGCGTCCTCGTCGGCAAGTAGAGACTCGAGCTCCAGCTCGATGCTGTCGACACCGGGGATGTACGTCGAGCCAGACATAGTGGTTTGGCGGTTTCCGCCGGGAACAGCCATGGAGACGGGGCGCGGGTTGTAGGTCGTGCTGTACCTATCAATCTCACGAACCTCGGCGCCCGCACTCCGCCGCTTGGGCTTCTTGGCCGCCACCAAGTTGATAAGGCCGGGCGGGGCGGCGGGGGCGGGTACGTGGCCGTTCGCAAGCTCGCCGTTGAGGGGAACAGCCCGCCGGGCCTGCTCGAGTGCTTCTTGGAGCTCAGCGAGCTGCTGCCGAAGCGAGTTCTTCTCGGCCTCTTGGCGTTGGCCCTCCTCGTGCGCAGTCCCGAGCTCCGAGTTCGTAGCACGCAAAGATTCCCGCAGCTGCCGCTCCTCGTCCTGCATTCTCTTGACGCTGGCCACCGACTCCTCGAAGCTCGCTTGGAGCTTCTTCATCTCGGCTTCCATCGCCTCAAGACGGGCAGCGGCGATACCGGCCTGGTTGGCCTCGGTTTGCAGCTCCTTGGTCCGCGCCTCGAGCGCATTGTGCCGGTTCCTCCAGATGGTGACCTGGCCTTCGTAGTTCTCCACCTGCGTCTTGAGCTCCTTGTTCTGGGCCTTCATGCTACCCAGAGACTGTGTCAGCTCCACTACCTTATTCTCGAGCTTGTACGAGATCTGTTTCAAGTCACGAGCCTCGGCACGGATGACCTTGTACTCCTTGCGAGCAGACTTGCCGCGCCACAAGCTCTGTGCGATGACGACCTTCCTGCGGTAGTCCCTCCATGCCCGGAGTTGCATCCTTGATCGCCAACTCCGCTGGATGATGAGGGCAGCGTTGCCCATGCGCGTCTCCATGATCTCCTTACGCCGCAGATAGCCCTTGAAGGCAGCCTGGGCGCGGACGATATCGCCCCTGACGCGAAGGAATTGCTTCCTCTGTTTGTGTCCGCGCCAGACTCGCTGGATCGAGGTGGCGGCCCTGACCGTCCGCATCTCCTGCGCCGATTTCCGAGCCTTGTAGGCCCTTGTAGTGGCCTGGAACGCGATGATGGAGGCCCGAGCATCCAAGTATTTCTTGCGGTAGTATTTGGCCTTCAGGTTCTTCTGGATCATGATGGCGCAATCGTTCAACCGGTTGGTGCGGAGGTTCTCCAGGAAAGCCAGCATGCCGGCACGGAAGAAAATCTTGGTCAGACCCAGCTGATACTTGTCCATGCCCTTGACCGTGCTAGCGCCGAGGGCTTTGGTTAATATCGCATTTGCCATTTCCCGGATCTCTGAAGTCCACTCTGTTGAGGGTACCAGCATGTAGTATCGCAGAGCAAACTCCTCGTAGGTCCACCTCGTAGGATAACCTGCGCAGCTGATGCGGACTGTTTCCAGTACACCGCAAGCACGGAGTTGGCTCAGCACCATGGGGCCTTCGAACTTCCAGGCCTCCTTGGCCTCGTTCGGCTTGATGCAACGGATGTAGTGCACATCAGTGCTGTTGATAGTGTTCATGAGCTCGATCAGCGAGGACTTGAAGATGCCACCGAGTGTCGGCTTGCGGTTAACAGCGACACCGATTCTCCTGCCCGCCGCCGGCTTCACCGCATTAGAGCTCGCTGACGCGACGTCCTTCTCCCGCACGGCCGACGCCGCTTCGAGCACGGCGCCGAGGAACTTGTTCGTCGAGGCGCGAAGGACAGCCATGTGCTCGTCCGGAACCGTATCACGGTTCTTTTCGATAAACCCGTCCGACTCGTACGTCACGTCGACAGCATAGTGACAGACGGTGAAGGACGATTTGCCGAACCTGGGCTTCTTGTAGAACTTGTGTTTGTCGGCGGCGTAGTTGTGGTGCAGCTTTGTCACGAACTGCTCGTCGGAGCCCATGGGCAGCCTAGATTCCTCGTCCAGCAGTGAGAGGATACCGAGTTTGCCCTCGATCAGATCGATACAGGGCTGGTTGTCGGCAAAATCGATGAAGGTCCAGTCGATCTGCTCCCTTAGGTACTCCTCCTGCTCGAGTTTGAACACGTGCTGGTTGAATTCTTGTTGCAGCTTCTCGTTGGCGTAGTTGATACAGAACTGTTCGAACGAGTTCTTGGCGAAATGCTCGAAACCGTAAATATCGAGCACACCGATGAACGAGGTGACCCTGTTGAGCACCTCCTCTGTCGCAAGACTCCGGTTGATGATCTCGACCAGCCAGTCAAACAGGCTCGAGTAGATGAACTTGGCAACGGAATCCCGGACGACGATGGCCTGCGCCTGTGTGAGGTTGGACGTGATCTTTTCACCGCGCGTGACGAGCTGCTTCTTAACAACCCATTTGGCGAACTCGGTGGCATCGATGCCGAGAATCTCGCAAGCTTTCACCAGGGCTGGCTCAGTGGCCGCGAGCACGCTATCATTCCGCATTGCGCCAATCTTGACGTTGCCCAAATGCAGCAGACCGGCGAGCAACTTGAAGATATCGGCCTGGTTCGCGTCGCTCACGCCGATTGTCTTGAGAGACTGCTTGGTCGCAACAAACTCGGCCTTGTCGTCCACACCGTCGATGGTCGGCATGTTGCCCTGGTTCAGGTACTCGAACTGCTCAACCGGCAGCAGGCCCAACTCCTGACGCTCCTTGTCTGACACGCCGGCCACCAGCTGGTAAAAGATATGGTAGTTCCTCTCCTTAAGCGGCTGAAATACCAATCTTGACCGTTCCAGCAGATACGTCCTGATCTTGGCGCCGATGATGTTGGTCCCTTTGTCAAACATGATTTCGATATACTTGCCGAAACGTGACGAGTTGTCGTTCCTGGTCGTCTTTGCGTTTCCGAAAGCTTCCATGATGGGATTTGTGGCGAGGATGGCCTCTTCTGTCTTGCTCATGGCCTCGGGCCCCCTCTTGGCCCTTGAACCCGGGCTGTCGGGCGATTCTCTTGTCGCGAAGTATCTCATAATGTACTTGGCGCTGACCGTCTTGCCGGCACCGGACTCGCCCGAAACAACAACGGTCTGGTTCTTGCCATCTCGCAACATGTCCCTGTGGGATGGTCAGCAAAAGCCCCCAGACCCGTATCCAGAGCCCGCGGCCGGCGCAGAACCATACATGAAGGCCTCCTCGGCAATGGCGAAAAGATGGGGCGCTTGTGTAGCCCTCTGCTTCCCGGCATATACCTGGACCATGCCCGGAACATAGAGCGAGTCGACCCGAGCGAACGGGTTGGTTGCTATTAGCACGATACCTGAGTATGTGTATATTTCTTTCTGGAGGTATCGGAGGCGGATGGCCTGCAGGACTAGTCGGCGCCGGGCTTGTCAGCATCTTGTGTGTCCCAACAACCGAGCAAGGATGGGTTTGGTCTACCGGCAGGCTCGTTGAGGTGCGAGAGGTTTGTGAGATCATCGCTAGCTTCGAGCATGGTCGGGTTCATGAGCGGCGGCAGCGACGGGGCGTTCCCAGACTGGAGAGCCTCCAAGGAGATCTCCAGCTTCTTGGTCTACAGCATGGGAGAGAGAGGCCCGGTCAACGATCTGAACAGGCGCGGCGCCAAACACGGAATGCGTACCTCGCCATTTTCTAGCTGGAACTCAAGCAAGACTTTTGAACCGTCTACCGACTTCTTGATGACCTCGGACGCAACCCAGCCGTCGGTCGCGTCGGGCTGCCACGCTCTGGTGCCGACATCATAGCTCTCCGACATTGGATGCGATTGGGGGGGTTGCAGTAGGACAGGCGGTGGAGGAGGAGAGAATTTGTGGGGTTGATGGCTTCAAGAGCCAGCTGTCGTCGTGGTCGGCCAGCAGAAGGTCGGCGCTGTGGTCAGGAATGCGAAGGGGATCGCAGTCTGTCGGACGGCGGTGCAGCTGGAAGATGCAGAATGCGGGATGGGGATGGGGATAGGTGGATGCGCTGGTTGCTTGGGGAAGGCATTCATGAAAGGGTAGGTAACGTTATGGTAACAATGTAAGTTTCGGCGGTAAAGAATCTCCGCTCTTATGCGGTAGCTTGCGGGACGGCGTTGCCGATGTCAAACAACGCCAGGAACGTGCGTGGTTGGGATCGGAACGAGTACGAAGCGAATGGAGCAGTCGAAAAAAAAAATGACAGAATATCGGGAAGGCCGTTGTTCAAGCTCAGGGGTTGGGAAAAAAAAGAGATGCCATGGGTGTGCTGTAAGTTGAGCGTTGATAGGTGAGCTGGGCGTAACAATCCGTAAAGCGGGTGCAAAGCACAGACTCTGGGGGTTGGGTTACAGCGGACTGGACAAGGTGGAGGTTGAACGGGTGTGAGCACCCGACGCAACTCAGCCGATGTGCTGCAACGTTGAACCTGAAGTTGGGCGATGTCTGTTGGGCGACAGGGTAACAGAGCAACTTTGCCGTTGAAACATCTGCAAGCCAACGGAACGGCAATGCAGGATTTCCCGGTTGGCTTGTGGTCTTTGAGCACAGCATGGAAGAGTTGCCCTCAGATCATTGACCACCCGTCTTCATAATCCTTGACTCTCTGAGTTATGCACTCACTACACCGATTCCCTGGGCTCCACGAATCACCTGCACCTCGATCCTTTCTCTCCCTTCGCAAGCTGAGGAGGGGGGCCTTTCTAGTTTCTACACATGAAGAGAAAGTGGTATCAAAGTCGGACTTCTTTCTTTACACAGTAACAACCCGCTAACGAAAGCAAACAAAAAACCACAGAATCCATGAAAGATTCAAGAGCGGGGGTTGAGAAGCAGGGGTCTGTAATAGTGGGGCTCCCTCCACTTTGATCCCCAACCATGTGGGAATTGCTCACCGCCCAGCAAATCGACATCCCACCATTTGCCAAGACCGTTCGTTTGCACTGAACTTTGGACACCCCTGGAGTTCGCAGCATTTCCTCCCTCCAGGACTGTGTACACAGCGTCGACCAAAAAAGAAAGAGCAAAAACGGCTACACCAATTTCTACCTACACCGGGTTACTCAACTCTATACTTTTGACATCTCCGGCAGAATGGGTGTTCTCGCGTGTCTGCAAGCCCCTGAAAATCTCCACCGAACCGGGGAATTCTCTGTCGCCGTTTCAGGTGCAGCACGTCCCCTTCCGTCTTCGGGCCGAGAAAACATGGGGAGAGCAACGACGCGATTCAGGTTCACCAAACTGGGACTCGGGGTCACTTCCGAAAAATATATATATTTTGCCCAGTTCCCGTTATATGCAAAATGCTGCCGGATGGCTGCGCCAGGTTTTACCGTCTGCTCAGGCAGAGAGCATGGTTCTATGTTGAAGCAAAACAGACAAGCCGAACAATGTTGAAATTCCCCGTCCATTCCCAGGACACCGAACAACACCGACTGGTCAGCTCACAATGTAGTCATTTCCGAAGCTCCATATACTCCCGGTCCTCTCTCTGTATCTCTCGCGCCGGGCCTGTCTTCTAGTACAGAACCCGCGTCATGATGCGCGAGGTGAGCGAGTCCAGGCTGTCACGGATGTCCTTGATATCCTGGGTCTTGACATCACTAACGTCAGCCATCAGATAGGCGATGTCGCCCTTGCTGTCCGAGATTTGCTTGTCGACGTTGTGCTCGGCCAGGATCTCGTTGACCTTGCGCAGAACGCCGGGGACGTTGCGGTGGATGTAGATGACGCGCGCGTGCTCGTGCTCGTCGAGCGTGATGGAGCGCATCGTCACCTCGGGCAGGTTGACGCTGGCTAGCGTGATGCCCTGGTTAATGTAGCGCACCAGCGAGTCGGCCACCTCGACGCCGATCGCCCGCTGCGCTTCCTCGGTGCTGCCGCCGATGTGCGGCGTGAGGATGATGTTGTTGAGCCCCCGCAGGTCCTCGGCCCACGTGTTAAGGTTGTTGACAAAGTAGTCGCCGTTGGCCGCCGGCTCGTGGGGGTACACGTCCAGCGCCGCGCCCGCCACCTTGCCCGCGCGCATCGCCTTGATCAGGGCCGGGATGTCCACTACGGTGCCGCGGCTGGCGTTGATGAGGTACGAGCCCGACTTCATGCTCTCGAATTCCTTAGTCGAAATGAGGTTCTTGGTCTCGGGCGTCTCCGGGACGTGGAGAGTCACGAAATCGGCCTCTTCCAGGAGTTTCTCGAGAGTCGGTACTTGACGGGCCGAGCCAATGGCCATCAGGGTGAGAATGTCGTAGTAGATGACCGACATGCCCATGGCCTCGGCCAGGACCGACAGCTGAGAGCCAATGTGCCCGTAACCGACGATGCCGAGCGTCTTGCCGCGAATCTCCCAGCACTTGGCGCTCACCTTGTTCCAGGTGCCGCGGTGCATCTCCAGCGAGCGATCACCCAGCTGGCGGGCAAGCGTGATGATCTCGGCGATGACCAGCTCAGCAACGCTGCGCGAGTTGGCAAAGGGCGAGTTGAAGACGGCAATACCATGCTTGGCCGCATAGTCCAGGTCTACCTGGTTTGTCCCGATGCAGAAGCAGCCGACGACGAGGAGGTTCTTGGCCTCTTGGAGGACCTTGGCTGTGAGTTTTGTCTTTGACCGGATGCCAATGACGTGTACTTCCCTGCGTAGGTGTCAGATTTAGCGGTCTACTTCAGGGGCAAAACCCAGCTCCGAAGACGGAAGGGAAAAGGCTCACCTAATCTTCTCAATGAGCTGGTCCTCCGGCAACGAAGTCTTGAGGAACTCGACCTGGTAGCCCTGAGCCGTGAGGATATCCCTTCCGGTCTGGTTCACATTCTCCAAAAGCAGGATCTTGATGTCCTCGGCGTTAAAGGGTTTGAGCTGCTTGGCCGTAACGGCGGCTCTGGTAGGGAGAGACCCCGCCATAAAACTGCCCTGGCTTGCTGGAGGTGAATGAAAGGTTGCCGCGGGGGATGCTTCAAGGCTGTATGAAACGGCGTTGCCGAGCGAGGAACGTGCAATATCTCTTGGGGTCGTCATGGTGAAGAATCCGGAACTGAATGATGAGGAAGTAGGGGATGTTTTATATTCACTCTCTCGCTGAGCCGATGTGTCAAAGGCTGTGGTGGATGCTGGTCACAGACGACCCCACGGTGGGATGTTATGGTGGGGTTATGGTTTTATAGCGGGGTTGAGTCACTGCAAGGAAAATCTTTCTGGATGACGGAATTCCATTAGTTACAGGCCGCTGACTCCTCTCATCCATCTCACCTAGCGCTTCCATGCTATTATTAACCGCCATTGTCTTTTTACCGCTCTCCTAGCCTCGGATGTGGGTGGCAACTAACTTACTGGCTCATTGCCTTCCCTGATCCGGGCCTCCCTAGCGTCGAGTTTATTCATGAAGTGACTCAAGTTTGACATTGAGATGCTGAAAGGAGGCACCTAGGTAGTTGTAAGGGATATCCATGGCTACCTTGGTACCTCGCCTATTCTAGGAATCCTGAATATTGACAGGGGAGGGAACCGTTGCTCAATGTGTCACCTGTTGTGCAATTACTGTGTATATCCCACTTCTTGGGGTGCTCGGCTACGCGTTTTCCCTTTTGTTAGGTTCCAGGTTACACATTTCTCCGGGAAGGCTCCGAACCGGAGCACTGGGTTCACCGATTCCGGAGTCACACTGTCATTTCACATGCAACGCTCAAGGGTACCTGAGGTTAGACTCATGCAATGCACTGCTCTGAATACCGCGATCAAATATTCAGCACTGCTACCTCTGTTCCCATTGCCGAGACTTCCCACCAAGCAGACACTTGTCATGCCCATGTGCGGTCCCCTTTTTAGTACCGTCTATGCCGTTGCTGGGAAAATTGCCAAGCAGGCCGCAAAGTCAAACTCCCTCGGATAGCTTTGATATGGAAAACAACCAAACTTTGATGCAAGCGGGCAGGTTCCGACGTCCTCCTCATATTAGGATCTGTTCCCCCCCTAGCTACGTGTACAGCATGGCATCTGCATCAAAGCCGGATCCCGTCCCCGATGTGCCGTGTGCAATGGGGGGATCATGTGGAATGAGGCCCAAATAACGGGCCCGCGGGCTCGACGCCTCGATTAAGAACAACGGTGGATCATCGTGATGGAGAGGTGACCGTTTAGCTCTGCTTGCACTCGGCAGTCTCCTGCTTGGGCTTGGTGCCATCGTCCTGAATAGAGTTAGTACGCGAGTGTTCGGGTTAGATTCGGATGCTCTCACCTCTTCCTCTTCAGACTCCTCCTCGTCGTCGTGGTCGTCGCTGGCATCATCGTCATCGTCATCCTCGTCGTCCTCCTCATCAAAGTCCTCCAGGTCATCCTCATCAAGCTCCTCGAAAGCAAGCGCCTCGCCCGTGAACCAGTCGATTGCCCGGGGGATGAGCTTCTCCTTGATGTCCTCTCCGAGCTGGTAGTCAAGCTCCAGACGCTCCTCAATGTCGGAGGCGGCATCGTCATCCTCCTCGTTCGGAGCCTTGGGGGGCGAGAAGAAGTTGAAGAAGGACTCGGTGGGCACGGTCTTCTTGACAATGCGGGTCTGCTTGGTGGCTTGTGTTTGTTAGTGGATTGTGTTTTTGTGTGAATGGCTGTGAATGGCTTGGCAACCAACACTTACTCTTGTTACGCTGCTTCTTCTGCTCGATGCGAACGGTCAAGTCCTGGCCAGCCTTCCAGTCGATCTTGTCACCATCGGCGTGATCGTAGATAAAGTCGCCACCATAGCCGCTCTCGTTTTGGTAGTAGTAGGTCTTGGTGATGATCTTGTTGGTGAAGTACTCGTTCTCGGCGAACTCAAAGATGAGGCGGAAACCGGGCTTGTCGAGGTACTCCATCCGAATGTCGATCAGGGACTTGAGGGCACCCTCGTCGCGATCGGTAATCATCTCAGCCAGGGAGATCTGGTTCTTCATGGCCGAGAGCCAGAACTCGGGAATACCCGAAACCTTTTCGGCGTTCTCGGCAGGCTTCTCCTCCTTGATGGCAGCGCCCTCCTCCTCTTCCTCATCCTCCTCACCAGCTTCGACCTGGACGTCGGTGGGCTCGGTCTTGCCATTTACGATGGCGGAACGCTGCTCGTACAGAGGGGTGAACTTGGCAAAATACTTCTTCTCGAGATGCAAGACCTCCTCTTGGAACTCGGCCTCGAGCTTGGAGTGATCCTTCTGGATGCCCTTCAGGCCAGAGACACGGCGCTTGACCTCGGTAGGGAGTGACTCGATGTACCCGGACGACCGACCGACAAGGGAGCCGAGGCGGCCCTGGATCAGCGATACAAGGCGGGGGTCTTTGGCAAAGATGGAGGCGGCGGTAAGTTCCTCTGTGTTATCGAGCGGTCAGTGCGTGAACACCAGGTGGGTTAGGTTGGGCAGCAGACAGCTGCTAGCGACTAACCTTCTTTGATGCTGGAAATACCCGGTTGCTGGGCATGCGACGAGATGGGGGCAGCATTTGCCGGCGTGTTCTGGGGGGTACTGAAATGAACCTAGGTCAGCATCGTGTTTATCAAGGGCGGCAGCGTGCGTCGAGTGACGTTTTCAGGCTGTCGCTGCCAAGCGGGGACGTACGGAGCAGCGGGGTCGGGCCGCTTGTTCTTGATGGGCTCGGCCATGGCGACGATTATTCTGTCGATAAGGTGATGGTTTCTGGGGTGGACGGGGTGTGAATTTGGATACGACAAAGTCGATCGGCGGCGGGGATGCGGAGGGAGAAGTTGTAAAAATTCAGAAATGATGGAGTGACCGTGGCTTCCCTTGTGTTAAGAAATGTTGAGGGAGGGGAAAAGCTGCGCTGGGGCGTTCTAAGAAAATTTGCGGGGCAGTGGCTTGTGCAAGACGCTCGAGGCAGCATGGGTCCCTTCCGCCCGGAACTTTTCTTGCTGAAGGTCGTTACACTCTCGGTGAATCTTCGATGGCAACATGTGCCAACACCTCCCGTCCTATCCTTCCCAAGGCCAGGCCAGGCCTTTTTGTGCCTCAACCCAGGTCACATCCGATGAACCCATCCACCACAATTCAAGTTGACGTGGCACTCCTGTCCTCACAATTTCCTCCTCTTTTCCACCTAATCGGTTACCTAGACTGGAAATGTCGAGGATAACCAACCCTTCACCGCTCTACAACTGCTTGGTCATGGCAAGGTTGCGAGCCATCGAGGTTTGGCACCCACTCGAACCGTGAAAGTTTCAGGGATCAGCGATTTTCCCTTGCCTTTGGTCCCACCTGTCATGGATGCCTTTTTGAACCTCCAGGCCTCTTGGTGCTTGGGCCTCGAACACCCGCACACCCGCTATCAAATCCTTGGCACAAAAGACTGGGTCTTTTGTTCGCCTTGAGGACCATTCGGATGCCGGACTGGAGGCCACATGGGTGAAGCCTGCCCGGACAGCAGCGAACATGCACAGGAGTGAGAGGCCGAGTAGAGGCCGTTATCTGCGATGCTGCCTCTCCATTTGCGTCACGACTGCACTTACCCTATGGGCACAAAAGCCGGACTTAAGGTCTAATCTGTAGATGTCGCCCAAATGCCCGGCAACTGAAGGAATAAAATGACCGGAAGCCCAAAGAAAAGAAAGGTATTCGCTCCATTTATTTTATTTTATTTCTTTTCTTTACTTCTTGTATTTGTTTCTCTTTTGTTTGATTTCTTACCTTCGTTTCGAGTTCCGCTTTTTTTGGCCAGAGGGTGGACACTGGACGGTTGGGCTGTGATGACAACTTGGGGGTGTCGAGGACGCCCGGGTGTTATCTTGCTCTTCTGGGTCGAGTCCCAGTCTGGTCCTTGTGGGTGTAGTATAAGTTGGACTTTTCCGTCTCGACGTCGTCGGAGGCGAGCTTCTGAAGCTCGAACTTGGAGATCTCCTTGAGAAAACGCTGCTTTGTGTGGCCGACATGCCCCATATTACCACGATCGCACTCGAACCCAATGTGTGGGGGTTTGGTGCCGAATCGGCAATCTCCCAAGGCGCCGGGCCGCCAAGCAGTCAGCCGCCAGCGATGCAACTACCGGGGCCCATTGCTCGGCATGCCGGCGACGTCACTTCGGTAGGTTTCTTCTGTTTATCGAAGTCAGCTCCACAACTCTGTGCCTTCCAATCGCCAACCTCGTTGGAAGGTCTCGAGCGCTCAAGTGTATTGAAACTTTGGGCGAACCCGCCCAATTGTCTGCCTATGCTTAATCGATTGCTGAGCGTTATTTGAAGATGCCTGCAATCTGCATCACGCTCTGGCACCGCACGGACACTTGAAAGGCCAAAGTCGACATCGATAACCAATTACCTCTATGGACCAACACGATGATTCGTCGCATGACGACGGCCTCGGCGGCAACGGGGCCTTTTATCGGCTGGGAGCGAACCAGAGCAATGCTAGCATATTCGAGGACGTCGAGATGGCGCAAGACGAGGTCAGTGCTGATTGTGGTGGCGTGCTTTTGTCTCGCAGATCGCTAATGTATCAAGAGGTAGCTCTTCGCCGGGCCCGTAGCCGAATCGCTTCCCACCAGTGTTTCCGCCTTCAGTCACCGTCGCACCCGTGCCGATTCCATAACGAGCTTCTCATTCTATCAGGACGAGGACGATTCCGAGGAACTTAGAGAGGCTTTCGTGACTAGCAACGGGCAACCATCCGTAGCCGATCTCGACGAGCTACCATTTGAGGACGACTTCGAAGAGCAGGACGACTCGCTTGATATCGAGTTCAACGACGCCTACGGCGATCACGCCTCTCTCCGGAGGACCTCAACGCAATCGATGGGCTCCGTTCACAGCAGACTGCTTCGACGGCAGGATAGTGGTGTATCGGCTGGCAGCGGATACGGCGCGAACCGCCACAGCCAGAAGCTGTACATGGCAAACGAGGACCTCTACATTGCCATTGCGGGTTTTCGGACCAGCCGCTTCGGACTCGCAGTCTACTCACTCCTCTGCATTCTCACGTGTGGCCTGGCGTGGCTCCTCTTCCGCTGGCTACCTCGATGGCGTGTCAAGTTAGTCGGCAAGACGGCACCCCTACGCGATTGCCAATGGGTGGTTGTGGAGAATCAGTGGAACGAGATGGCGACATTGAATGTGGACTCGCGCCCGTACGAAAGGTCGTTGTCGACCGTCTTTGGATCTCCTGGCAAGATGGCGTCGTACTCCATGGACGAGGACCAGGACCCTATCGTTCGGCATCTTCGAATGATTGATTATCGATATGTCCGACTTTTCTTCCATCCCATCAAGGACAAGTTCCTGCTTTGTGCCGGGTGGAAGGACCCCTTGTGGTCCAACGTTCGAGACATTCGGGTTGGTATCGACGGTGAGGAAAAAGCACACCGCGATGTAGTCTTCGGCGACAACCTGATCGATATCGAGGAGAAGTCTGTGTTCCGACTTCTGGTAGATGAGGTAAGTTCTCAACCAAAAAACAACAACCAAAAACCAGCAAGCGAGGCTAATCGGTTATGGGTAGGTGTTTCATCCCTTCTACGTGTTCCAAATCGCGAGTCTACTCCTCTGGTCACTGGATGAGTACTACTACTACGCCATTGCCATATTCGTCATATCTGTGGGTAGTATCACGACGACACTCATCGAGACAAAATCCGTAAGTCTTTTGCGCCATTGCCACTTGTAGAAACCCATGACTAACGGCACAAGACCATGAAAAGGCTCCGTGAGATATCTCGTTTTGTGTGTGACGTTAGAGTGCTTCGGAATGGGTTTTGTATGTTCTCAATTCCTCGTCACTCGAAAACCTCGCCGCTGACAATGTTTAGGGCGCAACATCCCCTCGAGCGATCTCGTTCCGGGCGACGTTTACGAGGTCAGCGACCCGAGTCTCGGCCAGTTTCCAGCGGACAGTCTCCTCCTCAGTGGCGATTGCATCGTGAACGAAAGCATGCTTACTGGTGAATCCGTCCCCGTCTCTAAAATCCCAGCAACCGACCAAACACTTTTAAGCTTGGACTTGTCGGCTTCCACTATGCTTCCAGAGGTCGCAAAGAGCTTCTTATTCTGTGGAACCAAGATTGTACGTGCCCGGCGGCCGCAGGAAAACCAGGATGGAGAAGCCGTGGCGCTCGCCATGGCCGTGAGGACGGGTTTCAACACAACCAAGGGGGCCTTGGTGCGTTCCATGCTCTTTCCCAAGCCCTCCGGTTTCAAGTTTTACAGAGACTCGTTCCGATACATCTCTGTCATGGCTTGCGTAGCGCTGGTAGGGTTCACCGCATCACTGGTCAACTTTATCAGACTCGGGCTAGAGTGGCATCTAATTATCGTCCGCGCCCTCGACCTCATCACGATTGTGGTTCCACCAGCGCTACCGGCGACCCTGACTATCGGTACCACTTTCGCTCTCCGGCGGCTTAAAGCGAAGCAGATCTTCTGCATTAGCCCGCAGAGGGTGAACGTGGGGGGGAAGCTCGACCTGATGTGCTTCGATAAGACTGGGACTCTCACGGAAGAGGGGCTCGATATTCTCGGAGTACGCGTTGTTTCCCGGGCTGACAATCGTTTTACCGACCTCCTGACTCAACCCGACGACATTGTACCGGATCACAGCACAAACCCCGGGGGCGTCGACCATACCGACACGCGAAACGCGGCGTTGTACACGATGGCAACCTGCCACTCACTGCGAATTGTGGACGGGGAGCCCGTTGGTGACCCTCTCGACCTCAAAATGTTCGAATTTACGGGATGGTCGTACGAAGAAGGAAACATGGGAGGCGCCAATGCCGACGACGAAGAGCAAGGCAACCTTCGCCCCTCAGTCGCTAAGCCGCCGACAACAAACGGCGTGGGGCAGGGCACGAGCGAAAATGTTCCTCTTGAGCTCGGCGTCGAAAAGTCCTTCGAGTTTGTCTCCCAATTGCGACGGGCCAGCGTCATCGTGCGGACCTTTGGCCGGCCTAGCGGAGATATCTACGTCAAGGGCGCACCGGAGAGCATGCGGGAAATCTGTCGACCGGAAACATTTCCTGCCGACTACGAAGAGCTCCTGTCCCAGTATACCCATAAAGGTTACCGGGTGATCGCATGTGCAACTAAACACGTCAAGAAGCTCAGCTGGGTGAAAGCTCAAAAGATGAAACGCACCCAGGCCGAGTCCGATCTTGATTTCGTCGGGTTTATCATTTTCGAAAACAAGCTGAAGCCCACGACGGCCGCCGTGCTTAAGGAGCTCACCGAGTCCAACATCGGGTCCGTTATGGTCACGGGCGACAATATTCTGACCGCCATTAGCGTGGCAAGGGAGTGCGGCATGATCAACAAGACGGCTCATTGTTTCATTCCCCGTTTCCTCACCGGCAACGCAAGAGATCCCAACGCTAGCCTGCAGTGGGAGAGTATCGACAACCAGGCTTACCAGCTAAACTCCAGAACCTTGCTGCCCCTGCCGGCTCCTGTGGAATCGGATGCGTCATTGCCGTACGACATTGCCAATCTACGCAACTACTCGATCGCCGTCAGCGGCGACGTCTTCCGCTGGGTAGTCGATTACGCACCACCCGGAGTTCTACAGAAGATGCTTGTCACCGGCAGGGTCTTTGCTCGCATGTCTCCCGACGAGAAGCACGAACTAGTCGAGAAGCTTCAAAGTATCGATTTCTCCTGCGGCTTCTGTGGCGATGGCGCGAACGACTGCGGTGCGCTCAAGGCTGCCGATGTGGGCATTTCGCTCTCGGAGGCCGAGGCATCCGTTGCGGCTCCGTTCACGTCCCGAGTGTTTGACATCCGTTGCGTGCCCGAGGTGATCCGCGAGGGCCGAGCGTCCCTGGTTACCAGCTTCAGCTGCTTCAAGTACATGAGCTTGTACTCGGCCATTCAGTTTACTTCGGTCAGCTTCCTATACGCCTCAGCCTCGAACCTCGGCGATTTCCAGTTTCTCTTCATCGACCTGGTGCTCATCCTACCCATCGCCGTCTTCATGAGCTGGGCGGGGCCGTTCCCGGAGCTCTGCCGCAAGAAGCCAACGTCAGACCTGGTCTCACGCAAGGTACTCACCCCGCTGCTGGGCCAGATCTTCATTTGCATCGCTATCCAGGCGCTGGTGTTCTTGGCCGTCCGCAAGCAGCCGTGGTTTATCCCGCCTGTCATTGACCACGACCACTCAAACATCGTAAATTCGGAGAACACCGCCCTGTTCCTGACCTCGTGCTTCGAGTACATTCTGTCGGGAGTGGTGCTCAACGCCGGTCGGCCGTTCAGACGCTCTGGACTGCACAACTGGCCGTTCGTTGCGACCATTACCATCACCTTCTGCATCTCGTTGCTGATGGTGCTGTACCCACCGGCGTGGTTGTTCAAGCTCATGCAGTTCACATATCTCAGCTGGGACTTCAAGGCTGTGATTATCGGGCTCGGCATGGCCTACTTTGCCATTTCGTGGATTGGGGAGCATCTCGTGTTCCAGCGGCTCGCGCGGCTTGTTGGGAAGATGAAGGTGTCGCTGCTTAAGAAGGGGAAGACAAGGAAACAGTACAAGGTGATTCAGGAGCAAATGGTATTTTGAAATTTGTAGAGTTTAATGCATTTGAAGCGGCGCTGGATTTGTGTGTATCATAACACAGCATTGGGATTTTAAGCGGTTGACGATGTTGATTGCAAAAGCGCCTTGGAATCCGACTAGAACTGGTTTTATTGTATTTTTGACAGAAATCTATGTTACTTGTTATATGTCTCTTGAACTTTTGAGTCAACTGGTCAGGTCTGCTCGGTATGCCGCGATGAATAGTCTAAGCTTTCGCCGCCGGCCGATGCTCGTCGGTGCCATAGACGCACTACGACCTACACTGATTTGTCATAACCCGGGGAACGTTTATAAGACGAGTAATACGGTCTATTAGGACCAGTCCATTGCCATGTGCGCCGTGACTGCCCCGTGACTGCCCCGTGACCATCTTGGGTAGTCGGTCTTCGCTCGTAGAAAAAGCGGAATGGGGGAGGGGTATAACGAATAGAAGGAGTGGGATACGGGCAAAAGTTTCAACGACTCTGAAGTGCTAGTAGTGGAGAAAGAATCACAGGCGGGCGAGTGTCGGGCTGTCGTCGAGCCTTGCCGTCGGAGCCTATCTAGCAGGTCCTCTCTCATCCACTAAGCTGTTCTCAATGTTGCGAGGGGAATCGGGAGAAAGTCCCAAGCTCGAATAAATCGGCAAGTTGATAAAGGCGTTATTGTAATCTACAGTTGAACAAACAACACCGTTGTGTAGATGGTCTCTCGGAGTGCGTCGTATTGGTGGTAATATGTACAATGCCCCCCTAGTAAAACCTCTCCACCGTCTATCCTCTTCGATTTCGCACCTAGTGCTCCCAAGGGTGCTTCCAGCCGAGGAGAACCGGCCCTGTGAGGTTGGGTTAGCTGCTTCTCGTCGATTGAGCGACTTGTCGGGTTGGTTGGCAGTACCGTCTTTCTTGGCTCGGTAGAAGATCTGTATCGGCAACTAGTTAGCCTCTTCTCCCAGCTATTCCCAACAGAGCTTCGGCATACCCAGAACCACATTGACGCGCCCAGGCCAGTGGCCATGAAGCGGTAGATCCGGGGAACGGGGGGTCCTGCGCCGGCCATTGTGCACAATTCTTCCTCTAGAGATGGGATTGTCAGGGACGAGTCGGTGCAATCGAGGAACCTGAGTTATACGGACCCTTTCGCGCGTCGAATTGGAGGTGTGCACGGGTGATGTGTCGAGTGTTCGTCGCAGTTGGGGGAGGGGTGCGTTCAAGATTCGAGGTTGACAGCTGCCGAAGCTGGTGGCACACGGTCGGCCAGGGTTGGGGTACGTACCTGAGCCGCAAGACTTGGCGTGATGGAACTTGTCGCCTGACAATTGGGGCTGCTCAAGATCCAACCGACGAGCCGACCTGGGAGTTCCTTGACTTCATGGCCCGTGCACTGCAGCAATGTCCAGCAAGGTGCAGGAGCTGGGCTTGGCGCATCAATCATTCGCCTGCCGTCGCGCTCTTCCTTCAGTTCTTCACACCTACCTCACTTCCATCTGAACTTCTTGGAGCCTCGAGTCCTATTGTGCCAACCAACCTCGATAGAGAACTCACAATAGTCCTTTACCTTGCCATGTCACTTATTATACCCCGTTGAGAGGCCCAAGCTTCCCCCTTTTGACTTCAACACACACCGTTTCTTTCTTTCACTGCCGGCGCTTTATCAAACCCGCGTCGCATTGGATCTTCATCAAAACGCAGCAACCTCAAAACAGCCACCACAACTCGATTGCAACGGGGGTAGTCCACACGCAATCATGAGCATCCTCGACTCCGGGAAACCGGGCGCTGCGTCCTCGCCTCGCAGCTTTGCCGTTGCACACCTACGGCCGAGGAATACCTTTGCCGGATGCTCACGGATCACTGATTATGAGGTTCTGGGCAAGCTCGGTGAGGGTACTTTTGGGTGGGTATCCGTATTTTCCTTTGGTAGTTGGTTCAAATTCTGACTTTTGTTCTGCTAGTGAGGTTCATCGGGCGAGGTCGAAGAAGACCGGGGCCTTGGTTGCCCTGAAAAAGATTATCATGCACAACGAAAAGGATGGGGTCAGTACTCCTGTGCAGTCACTTTCTCTATCCGGGTTTTGTCAACTAACATTTCCTCAGTTTCCCATAACGGCGCTCCGAGAAATCAAGCTCCTGAAACTCCTCTCTCACGTCAATGTCCTTCGCTTGGAAGAGATGGCGGTTGAACACCCAGCCAGGAGCTGCAAGTCCACCTCCCGTGGGATTGTTACTGCAACCAGTTTGCTAACTGCCCGCCAGCCGACAAGCGGAAGAAGCCGATCATGTACATGGTGACGCCCTACATGGACCACGATCTTTCGGGCTTGCTCGACAATCCCTCGGTGCACTTCACGGAGCCCCAGATCAAGTGCTACATGCTCCAGCTCCTAGAAGGCCTCAAGTATCTCCACGAAAACCATATTCTGCACAGAGACATGAAGGCCGCCAACCTTTTGATCGACAACAAGGGCATCCTCCAGATTGCAGACTTTGGCCTCGCCAGGCACTACGAGGGAGAGGTACCCAAGTCTGGTAAGGGTGGTGGGGAAGGGCGGCGCGATTACACAAGCTTGGTCGTAACTCGTTGGTACCGGCCTCCCGAGCTGCTGATGCACTTAAAACGATACACCACAGCGATTGACATGTGGGGTGTGGGGTAAAGACCTTGGACCGTTCCGATTACGCGGCATACGCTAACCTTGATAGATGTGTGTTTGGCGAGATGCTCGTCGGCAAACCGATTCTCGCCGGAGAGAGTGACGGCCACCAGCTCGAAATCATCTTTGAGCTTTGCGGAACACCCACAGACGAAAACATGCCCGGTTGGCGATCGTTGCCCGGGGCAGAAGTCCTGCAGCCTCGACCCAGGCAGGGGAATCTGTCACAACGGTTCCGGGAATACGGATCGGGAGCCGTTTCACTCCTCCGGGAGCTCCTCAGGCTCGACTGGCGAAGCCGCGTCAACGCCATCGACGCCCTCAAGCACCCCTACTTCCAAACCGCACCATTACCAGCGAAACCCCACGAACTGCCATCCTTTGAAGAAAGCCACGAACTCGACCGCAGGAAGTTCCACGACAGAAGAGCGGCGCTACCACCGGCCCCCAAAGGCGGCACCGTCGGCCGCGGCCCCCACGACGGGCCCAACGCCTCCTTCAGCAGCGACGGCTTCGGCAGCAGGAACGGCGTCAACAGCGGCCGCTACCCGCGCGGCAGCCGCGGACCCGAGGAGCGCGTGCCGGCGTGGCATCGAGACCGCGGCCTGCCGCCCCGCCCGCCGCCACCCTCGGACCCGGACCACCCGGACGGCTACCGCGACAGGGGCGGCGGCGGCGGCGGCGGAGGGAGACCACCACGCGGCGGAGGCGGCGGCGGCCGGCAGGACGTCGACACGTACATCCCCAGCTACGACCGCGACGCGCCGAGGCGGGACGACCGCCGGCGGCCCAGGGACGACAGGGACGACAGGGACGGCAGGGACGGCAGGGACGGCAGGCGGCACGATTGGGACCGCAGGCGGGACTACGACGACCGCACGCGCGCTAGCCGGACCAGGAGTCGCAGCCGCTCGCCGGTGGTGCGTGATCGGGAGAGGGATAGGGATCGGGAGAGGGAGAGGGACAGGGATCGGGATAGGGACCGTGACCCGTATCGCCGGTAGGGTTTTGGCGTGCGGCGGTTCTGAGCGGGGGGGGGGGGGTTGGATTGTTGAGTTGGTGGGGGGTGGGTGGGCAGTTAGAAGTGGGGCAGGGCCGAGATAATTGAGTCGTTTGATGGTCGTTGTATCACCGCGTTCTACCTAGCGTGACTTGCGGGCGTGGGGCGGTTGATAGATATGTTGTGCAGTGATGTGATCACGGGTCTGGGAGCAGCCCAGCGATTGACGTGTACGTGACCAGGCCACGGTGGTTCCGCTCAAGCTATAGGCTTGATGAGGGGCAAGCGATCTGATGGTCAGCGGCGGATGTTTTGGTTGACACATGGGAGCGAAATGTAAGCACAGCAGCCATGCATGTACGCGGCTCTCTGCTGCGGGTTCAGCAGGTCGAACTTTTTGACTAGAGGAGAGCTCCGCCACGAGGGGAGCCTGATCATGAAGAACGTTGCATGGCGGTTGTGAGATAAGTGTGGGATGGCTTCGTGCAGATGGACGAAGAATTCGGGTTTCCAGATGGTGCCTGACGAAAGCGATATCCAGGTTCCATTCCCCAGCTTCTACCCTCAGAAACCAAATGAACTACCCTAACAAAAAGCCCCGCCAAAACGCCCCACGAACCAGCACCCGACCACCACACACACACCAACCTCCCTATCGCAGCTCGTGCTCGGACCCGGACGACTCCTCGTGAATCGTATCAGCCACCGCCACGCGGGCCTTGCCCGACGACGGCTGCGCCCGGTGCCGCGAAGCCCGAGACGACGACGACCACGCCGACGGTCCCGCCTGCGCCGCAGCAGCAGCAGCAGCAGCAGCAGGCGGCGGCTTCTTGGGCGCGTACCCGTGCCGTCGGCTCGGCGGGATGAAGGCCACGGGCCTCCTGTCCTGGTCGGCGTCGTTGTCGACTGACTCGTCTGACGACCAGTAGATCGCCGACGACGACGACGCGGCGTGTCGGGGTTGGGGGCGGGATGGCTTGGTGGGGATGGCGGCGGTGGGTTTCTGCAGGCGGCGGCGCGGGTGGTGGCGCGGGCGGAGGAACGGGAACAGCCAGGTTAGCCAGGTGACGGTGAGGTTTGTGAGGGTTGCGGCGAGGAGGCCGGAGACTGTGCCGATGGCGATGGCGCAGGTGAGCTGGTGGTTGGTTAGCTACCTCATGGCAGAGGAGGGAGGGCTGGGTGGGAGGGTGAAGTTGTGTAGGGGCATGAATGAGTTCCGTGAGAACTTACGTAAAGGAGGAAATGCTAGTGGGTGTGTTAGTATCCCATGTGTGTGCTTGTAAGATTGGGGATGGTGCACTTACCCTGTACTCTTCCACCAGCGCCATGGTCGCCTCCCAGCACCACATCCCCACACGCCATGGGATACGGATTGGCAATGTGAGGACGCGGAAGATGGCCTTTAAGCCCCAGAGTAGCATCCTGACCGGAGGAGAGCAGAGCATAACTACTCCGGCGGCCAGAGCCTTGAGGACGCGGCCGACGAAGAGGAGGATATGGCCATGGTCGGAATCCATTTCAACGTGGCAGATGGGATGGCTGCCAGGAATGTACTTGTAGGATGTATGCGGAATCTTGTCGGTCCTCACAAACAGTAAACAACTGGAATGGCGGCACCTTCAATCGCCCGTGTTCTCGAGACCCAAGCCCGTTGCATGCCGTCACCAAAATATTCGCCCCAGGACGGTCAATGTGACGGGCAAGCCCGTGTATCCATAGCTTGTTAGGTCACCGACATTTCATGAGAGATCTTCAGTGAAAAGGGAGATGGTTGAGCATTCTTGGTCTGACGTCTGGGATGCAGGAATCGGAGCGGTGACCCCGATACACCGATAATAACTTCCATGGCAGCTCCACATGAATGTGCCCCAACTATTCGGGGTTAACCTCTTTAATGTGATGGATATAAAACTGCGACCTTCACAAACACCGAGAATATCATCTTTTGACACGTTTGCAGCCCTCTCGATAACACACTCTCATAATTAGAGTCTCTTCTAACAGTGTTGCGTCACAAGGGTTGAACACCCACATCACGGGCACCATCGCCGACCTCACCAAACTCGACCACAAATCCTGCATCGCAACCTCTCACTTACAAAAACACCCAATCCCCAATTCCCAACCACATCGCATCTCCAACAACAAACAATGGACATCGACTCTCCCACCCCGCAAAACGACCTCACAACAACGACGACAACAAACCCAAACCCAAACGCACATCCCACCTCAACCCCTTCACAAACACAAACACAACCATCCACCTCCCACACCCACACCCGCACCCTCACAACCCTCACCCTCAAAACCCCCCCCTCCGCCTACGCCCACCTCTCCCTCACCAACCCCACCTTAACTACCACCACCACCACCACCAACAACAGCACCACCACCACCACCAACGCCCCCGACATCCTCCAACTCCGCGCCCACCTAACCACCGCCCTCCGGCAATTCCTCGGCGACACCGGCGCCGCCATCCCCATCGATTTCCTCGCCGTGCGGGGCGGGGAGGCGTGGGTGCGGGTGCCGCGGGAGGATCTGGGGGCGTTCGTCGGGGCGGTGACGGCGTTTGCCGGGGCGGGGGAGGAGATGATGTCTACCGAAGGGGAGGGGGCGGGGATGGTAGTAAGGGTTGTGGCGAGCGGGGACTGGTTGGGGAGTTTGGTTGGGAAGGGGGGGGAGGGGAGGGTTTGGGGTGGCAGGGGCTGATGGGGTATGGTTTCGCGGTTCGTTTTTTTGTTGTACGATTGGGGTGGATGGGGGGTTTGGTTTGGTTTGGGGACTAGCTTGGTTTGATTTTGAAAAGGGGCGGGGGTGTTCTATATCTGCCCAGCTCGCTGGCTAGTATCTAGATACGAGGCGTCTAATCTGTGCGGCGACGCACCGACGTGTGATAGACGGTTCAGCTGCACCTCCCTTGCCAGGTCCTAACTTGGAATGTTGGAGGGAGCATGGCAAGGGGCTGGCTCCGATGGGTCTCTCGACCACCCGTGATAGCCCTCTCGAGAAATACCTGGCAATCCATCAACCACAGACAGAGTAGCGCCGTACGGGACCACCTGAACGCCAACAGCCCCTCCTAGAGTGGGGAGTATGCAAAGACCTCTCAATCCCACATGATGTCTATGTTCTTGCATTTCCTGCAACAATATTTACATGAGCGAGGACATCACAGAGTTTTGGGCATAGGCCTGGCATCATGTTAGCATGGGAACAACCGACATGTAATTTGGTATTCCTTACCATAGGCTTGATGTTGGGATGCGGGACAGCGTCGAACTGCGTGAACTTGAGCTTGTAGTCGGGGCCAATATTGATATACGCGCCCCTGTTTTCTGTCATGTCGCAGTACTTGGGCGCCGAGAACACTGAGGTAGCATCATGTTAGTACCAGCTGCCATTTTCGGTCCTTGGGGGTTTAGAGTGCAACATACCGGTGATGCACTTCCCGTCGTGCTCCTCCTCGTAGCCCCCCATTCTGACCTCATGGCTGCGGATGACCGCCTCCAGGCCGTTCTTCTCACAGAACCGCTTGGTGACATCAGGGCCAAACTGCATGCCCACACCACGTTTGCTAGGGCCCCTCCCGGGCTCGGTTTGCGGGTCAGTCCAGAGCATCTCCATCATCAGGCCAGCTTGCCCGGGCTGTCGCTGCTTGTGCCTATCCAGCGTCCGGATGTCGTCCAACGTTATGTTGTCGTCCGAGAAGAGACCACCGTGTAGTACAAAGTACTTCTTGCCGATCAAAGTCGCCAACGGTAGAGCAGAGAAGCTTTCAGAGAACAGCTTGAAGACGCTGGGAGCTATTAGTATACCACCCGCTATCCTTTGGGCAGTTCGTGACCTACCGCTCGTTGTATTTCGCCTTGCACTCGCCCTCGAATCCATAAACCCTGTTCATGTCGTCTGTCTCGTGGTTGCCGCGGTTGATGAAGAAGCAGTTCGGCCGCAGCCACTTGTTGGCGTAGAGGAGCAGCGCAATCTCGGTCGACCAAGAACCCCGGTCCACGAAATCGCCGTTGAACAAGTACCAATGCTTGTCACCCGGCGTACCGTTTAACCTGAACAGCTCCATGAGATCGAAATATTGCCCTGTAAACCGTCAGCATCTTACACGGTTCCGAAGTAGGCGGCTGGATGGACTGGACCTACCGTGGGTGTCACCGCAAACAGTAAGCTTCACGTCCTCGGGAATTTCAACCTCGACCATGGTGGGCTCGTCGTACACAAGCTTCTTGACCGCCAGGATAATCTGGTAGACGTATTTCTTGTGTATTAACTTCCCGTTCTTAAACCTCTCGGTCATGTCGTCGATGAACTCTTGCGTCATTCCCCCTTCCAACCTGGCGCCGTCATAGGCGGGGTCTACGGCGATCGAGTCCACATCGAGACCCTCAGCAGCCGACGGCTCGTCCCCGATCTCGATGGCGGCGAAGAAGGCGATCTGTCGCACAATCTTTTCGCATTCGACCAGCTTAAGCTTGGCATCCTTGTTGCTCGGGTCGATCTTGACGCAAGTCTTGAAGTCCTTGACGGCTTCCTTGGGCCTCAAGATGGCGGCGTATGCTGTCGCTCTCCGGTAGTAGGCCTGGACTCCGGAGAACCCGTCAGCCTCGGCGCAGCGGTATGGGACGAAGGAGGGTCATTGCGCACCTTTACGAAGCTCGGTTTGAGTTCGATGGCTTTCGTGGCATCTCTGACAGCAAAGCCGTACGCTTCCGTCTTCAAGTAGGCCTGCGCGGAGGTACATGGTCAGTCACGCGACCAAACGACCCGGCGGGCAAGGCTGATGGAGGGGTTGTTCGGACCTGAGCTCGGTTGGACCAGAAGGTGGGTTCTTTGCTGTTTAGCTCAATGGCCTTGGTGTATAAATCGATCGCGGTCGGCCAGTCGTGCGCCGCAAAGGCCTTGTTGCCTTGGTTTTTGAGGTCCGTAGCCTTCTCTTCCGGGGTCGCCATCGTCTCGGATAAGAAAGTGCTATTTTGAGGGTGTGAACATGCGCAGTGCTTGATAAAACACGGAAAGATTAGTAGTAATTTCGAAGGCCGTCTATTAGGCAAGGCAGAACGTAAATCGCAGAGTCGGGGTCGCAGGGTCGGGTTATGGCGAACGCACTGAAACCTGAAGGCAAAGATGCGATCGAAGTTCGGTCCGGTTCTGCGGGTTGCCTTGGGCGTGCGCTAATCGAAGCGGAGGTCCAGACTCAAGCCAGGCCTTGGCGCCCGGAACCACATGGGTACTGACCCTGATAGAGGCATGCCGCCCACGCGCTGATGCTTGTAAGCGTTAACTAGCTAGTGCAACAAGGGTCCTTCACAGGGTTCCTGCAGCTTTCCTAACTTTCTTGAAACCACGACCATCAAAAGAAGTCAGTGTTTGGCATTCACTGTCCAATCGTACGGTAAGCCACTGGATATGTAATTGGAGTATCAGAAATAAGTCCCAAGAACCTCGCCGATATGATATGTTGACGGCTTTCTTGATGAGAAGAACCATCCATGAAATGCATTTGTGAGGAAATGGTGTATGGCTCAAGGATCACATACAGTCAAACTTGACGCTGTCAAAATGATGCCCCTCCCTTCGCCGCGTCTATTCCGAAACCAAACGCCGCGCTCCCAAAGAAGTCTACCGACGAGCCCGCTCAGGCTCGTCATCGCTGTCGTCCATGAACCCTTCCTCGAGGCTGTTGGGCAATTAGCATGGGGGATACTCCAACTGGGGCTGAATGTGGAGACTGACTCTCTGCTTAGTCTTCTGGTACTGTCAACAGGATCATCCCTTTGCTGGTCTAATACTCTTCTCGCAGTTGTCTCATCCACGTCGCCCAACTCCTCCCCCTCTTCAGAATCAAAAGAACCCCGCTCGGCCACCACGATGCCGTCCGAGGCCCTCGCTCTCCACGCCGACGGCGCCATAAAGCGGACTACAGCACCCTGCATTCTCGCCCTGAGTGACAGTGTCTGGTTCGATATTGTTTCGAGCGGTAGGTACTGGCTGTACCGGTTTCGATAGCGTTGCCAGAGAGGCACGAGGACGAAGGTTGCGACGAGGAAGAGAACGAGAGAGATGACCGCGGGGACAATTAAGGTCTATGAACCATGGAAGTTAGCGAGCAATATCAGTGGGGAATCATGCCGTAGTTTTCTTTGAAACGGTTCGCGCTTACCTTGATGACCGCAAACGTCGAGCCCATCGCGCTCAAACGGCCAGGTGTCCCGCGCTGCGCGGTAAATGGAATGGAACGCGAGACTACTTGTACGTAGGTAAAACCCCTTGGCCAGATGCTAAAATGACCCAGATGTCGCCGCAACAGCCGCTCAACATCTGCACCACGGGGGCCAACAGAGTGTTCAAAAAGCAAATCAAAGTGCACGGCTAGCGTTGGTCAAGGTTCCTGAATGCGATCACCCGATGCGCAAGCTGGCAACGCGGCCCATGCAATTGCCGGGACACACGTCTTGGCAACCGAATTCCATGTGGACCTTCTTGGCATCCCGCAATTATGGTGGACCCGTCAGCGGCCCCGGCCCGGTCGTTTGATATCGATCTTGCATTCCCTTGTTCTCAACCACAGACGGATTGGTGTTGGGATGTATGTGAATGATTGGATCACAGCTCACACTTGGAAACTTCTTGGACGCGCTGCAGCGATCCCGATATCTTTTTTTTTTTTTTTTTTTTACTTTCAAGGTGCTGGGAAAGGAGGGTAAAGGGAGGGAACAACGAAAGAGGGTTCTAGAAACTCTCCGATCGTCACTAAACAAAGACATTTCGGAATCTGGGTGGCAGTTTAGGACCGACTGAAATCAACCGTGGGATATTGTCAACATCGGGAATTTATTTTGCGTGCTTCCACATTGACATTTGGCTAGTATTTGGCTAGTCATGATTTCGCCGTTGACTAGGTAGAAAGTGCCTTGAGACGATAACACTCGTGTTCCAAAAAACAAGCCGGACCCAACAGTGGCGGACTCTTGAATGAGTGTTTCAAACATCCTGTGGCTCAGACCAGACCACCCTGCAGCTGCGGGGTTAAAAGCGTGCGACACCAGGATCAGCGCGGGCGACGCACAGGCCACATGCCGCGGCACGGTCCCCTGCTGCGTCGCCTCTCTGAGAAGGAACCCAGGGGTCGATCCAAGCTAGGCCTGTTTCAGAACCGCGGACCCCCTTTGTGACCTCCCCATGCTGTGCGTGTGTTGTGCGTCCGGTGGTTACCGATCCTGCGATTTCAACAATTGTGGCCGTTTCTCGCAGGGACACTCCCGGCGTCGCACTCATTACACCATTTACACTAACTAAACTTCCGGGTTGCGCTCGCGGCCGACCAGCTTGCAAATCATCCCCGGAGGCGCTTGCGGGGAACTTCGCACGCACCGTTCCTTCCAGGTTCCGACATACCACGGTCGATTACGTTCGTTCGCTCTTTTGTCGCTCCTGCGCTCCTTGCAACGCCGCGGGAGCCAAGCCGCGCCATTGTGACAGAACCGCCGTTGGCCATTTTCGTTTGACCCCGGCCCGACAACGCGATCGAGGACGGCGCCTTTCCCTTGTCGACTTCATCCCACCACCGGACTCATTGACGATCCCACGGTTACAGGAGCCGGAAAATCGCAGCCCGTATGTTAGCGTTCCTGCCGACCTCTCCCGCTCGCTCTATGTACTGTGTACTGCAGTACCCCCTGCGGCGACTGCTATCAAACCCCCGTTCTCATGCTAAATATTCTCGATTTATGCACAGAACCACAAACCCCCCCGGCGCTGCGACGATACGCTTCCAGACCCCGGCCGCTCCCCAGGAAGATGATGCGATGCGCCATAGGCCTGAGACACAGAGTCCATTGACGACAAATACCACACCCCTCCGAGTCGGCCCACGTCGCCCACGCATTGATTGACGCCCCTCTGTACGGCTGTTGTTGAGAAACCAAACCCAGGCGGCTCGCTGCCCGCCCCTCGCGAACCGGCTGTTTCACGCGTTACCCACAAACCCGACGCCATGTCTTCCTACGACAAGTCCCGGGCCTCCTCCGGGAAAGCCTCGTCATTCTTCCACCGATCTAGGAACAAGGCCGACAAGCGGAATGCGGCCGAAGAAGGCCGCCATCTCTCCGCCGACAACGATACAGGTTCCGTGAATTCGCGCCATTCACGCCACCAACGAGACTCTTCTGTTATATCATTAGACCGTCCTGGATCCGCCGGGTCCGGCATCAACACGACCGCCGGCATCATGACGACGATTCCTTACGATGCCGTTACCGCGGACCGAAACTCGCCAGTCCCTGTCGATTACCTTCACAAATCCGACCAGGCGGCCTCTCGACGGGAGCCGCTACCACACCAGCTAAACAAGGCGACGAGCGACTTCCACCAGTATCCGACTTTCGACCCATCGAGCGTGCGCCCCACCAGTCCCTATCCCAGTAGCCCCTACCCCTCCGGGCCGCGCCCCGCCCCCGGCACATCCAACATCACAATGGCCTCGACCGGTCGCCAGGCTCAGTACCAGCAGTGGGGGCCAGCGAGAGAGAGCAATGTACCAGGGTCCCATAATTCCCGCTACAGCTCGTACACAACGTCCGGCGGTCGCAGTTCAGCCGACACCGCAAGCATCATGTCAGGTAATGGAACGCCCTACTACAACCAAACCGCAGACAGGCGCTCATCCAAAATAGCACTACCTAGTGTCTCATCTCAGTCTTCCTACCTATCTCCCCACTCGCCCAGGGACAACCGCCTCACCAAGTTTCCCTCTGGGACTCAGACGAGCGAGGGATTTTACTTCCCGAAACCAGAGGATGATAACGTCATCGAGCAGATGTTCGTGGCGCTCATGCAAAAGCGCGGATGGCACAACCTCCCGGACCAAGCGAAGCGCCAGATGATCGCCTACCCGCCGACCAAGAAATGGACCCTGATCTATCAGGACCGCCTCACTGAGTGGCAGGGGGAGCAGAAGCGCAGGCAGACCGCTAAGATTGGCCAGTACAGCAACGTCGACCTCACCCAGATGCCCGACGAGGAGGGTAGCCCGGAGTGGTATGTGCGCAAGGTCATGGAGAACTCGCTCGACAGCAAGGGTTTCGGCAGTCTCGAGGTCAACCTGCGCACCCAGCAAATTGGCTGGGTCAAACGCTTCATCGAGTGCCAGGGCCAAGTAGCCTTGACCAATGTACTCTTCAAGATCAACCGCAAAACCGCCATGGGACCGACACTGGATTCGGCGACGGGGGACAAGAACCTGGACCGAGAGTACGATATCGCCAAGTGTCTAAAGGCCTTGATGAACAACAAGTTCGGCGCAGACGATGCCCTGGCTCACCAGCCGGTCCTCGTGGCCTTGGCCACGTCCCTGATCTCGCCCCGGCTTACGACGAGGAAGCTTGTCAGCGAAGTCTTGACATTCCTCTGCCACTGGTCCGAAGGCAAAGGGCACTTGAAGGTTATCGAGGCCATGGATGTGGCCAAGAACCAGCAGGGCGAGAACGGCCGCTTTGACGCTTGGATGCGCCTCGTCGAGGTCACCATCGACGGCCGAGGGAAGATGGGCAGTCTCGTGGGCGCGAGCGAGGAGGTGCGCAGCGGAGGTATCGGCATGGAGAACCTGTTGATGGAATACGTCGTGGCTACGCTCATCTTGATCAACATGATGATCGATGCCGCCGAGGGGGACCTGCAGATGCGCGTCCACATCAGGGCGCAGTTTACGGCCTGTGGTATTAAGCGCATGCTGCACAAGATGGAGGGCTTCCAGTATGAGTTGATCGACAAACAGATAGAGCGGTTCCGGCTCAACGAGGCCATCGATTACGAAGACATGCTGGAGAAGGAGAACAGCAGCATCAAGGACAACGTGGAAGGAGAGGTTAGAGACCTCAACGACCCGGTCCAAATTGTGGATGCGATCCAGCAGCGGCTACAGGGAACCAAGACTCAAGACTACTTCATCTCGGCTCTGCAGCATCTTCTACTGATCCGAGAGAATGATAGCGAGGAACGTCTCCGCATGTTCCAGCTCGTCGATTCGATGCTGAGCTACGTGGCCATGGACCGGCGCTTGCCAGATATGGATCTCAAGCAAAGTCTCAACTTCACGGTCCAGAGCCTGCTCGACAAGCTGCATACGGATTCGGAAGCCCGCCAGGCTTTTGATGAAGCTACCGAGACGCGCCAGTTTGCCGAGGCAGCGATGGCAGAAAGGGATGAGCTGAGGGAAAAGCTGGCAATGGGCGCCGATGGGCTGGTTGCCAAACTCCAGCAGCAAATCGATGAACAAGCGAGGTTCATTGATGCGCAGAGGAGGCAGACTGAAGGACTGAAGTCGGAGCTGGAGAATCTCCAGACGCTCAGGGCGAAGGAAGCACAACGCTATGAGCTCGAAACGCGTGAGCTGTATCTCATGCTCCGTGATGCCCAGGACGTTGCAGCTTCCAATGCGGCTAAAGGGGTCAAGCTGGGCGACGAGGATCCCGCTCGTATGCAGGGGATTCTGGACCGTGATAGGCTCATGGAGCGCCTTCAAATGCAGCTTGAACGCCAAAAGACCGTGTACAAGCTCGAAGGCAAGGTTTGGGGTGACGCCGTCGGCCCCTCAGACAAGCTGCGGGCACTGCGCGAGGAGATGGATGGCTATGGAGACTCAGGGGCTGGTGCGCCACCTCGAGACTTTACCAACAGCATGCTTGGGAGCGTCAAAAGATCGACTCGCATTCCAAGAAAGCCCGTCGGCGCTCGCGGGGAGCCGATCGAGGGTGTCTTGGAAGAGATTGAGGACGTTGCCGAGGATGAGGAGGGTGTCGTTTACGAGAAGCCACGGGTGGTCGAGTTCAAGCGGCCTGTCATGGACCCTAAGAAAGCCGCTGGCATGTTTAATGAGCTTCAAGGTAAGGTCAAGAGGTTCGATGGCAGCGATTCAGAGGACGGGGACGGCGTTACAACTGGTCCATCTCACCCGAGCTTGGAATCGCAATCCCCGCTCACGCCCAGTGACAACGAGCCTCCCAAGATCGAGGTCACCGACACCACTCCGACGGCGCCCGGTCCATCAGCTTTCGGGGGGCCTCCACCTCCTCCGCCGCCGCCTCCTCCTCCTCATGGCCTGATACCTGGTGCGCCCCCGCCAGCAACCGGTTTCACCGGTCCTCCTCCCCCGCCCCCGCCTCCGATGCCCGGCCAGATTCCCGGCGCGCCTCTCCCACCCGGTTTTACTGGTCCTCCTCCACCACCACCTCCTCCGATGCCCGGCCAGATTCCCGGCGCGCCTCTCCCACCCGGGTTTACTGGTCCCCCTCCACCACCACCTCCTCCCCCTCCGCCCGGTGGCAAGGGCATGCCTCCGCCTCCGCCGCCTCCGATGCCCGGGGCGGGCGCAATGTCAGGCCACTTTTTATCCCGGCAAAACAACCTCACGCCTACGACATCCCTCGGCCTGTCAGTTGTCCGGCCTAAAAAGAAACTCAAGGCTCTCCATTGGGAGAAGGTCGACTCTCCGCTCACCACTCATTGGGCCGCCCACACGCCTTCGGCAGAAGAGAGGGAAGAGAAGTACCTCGAGCTCAGCCGGAAGGGTATTCTCGACGAGGTCGAAAAGCTTTTCATGGCAAAGGAGATCAAGCGAATCGGCGCAGGGGCGTCCAAAAAGGACGACAAGAAGCAGATTATCTCGAACGATCTGCGGAAATCCTACGGTAAGTCAACTCTAAGAGGAAATCACAGGCATATGCTGACGAAGAACAGAAATCGCCCTTGCCAAGTTCTCGCAGTTTTCTGTTGAGAGGGTGGTGCAAATGATTATTCATTGCGATAACGAAGTGCTTGATAACGTTGTGGTCATGGACTTCCTGCAGAAAGACGACCTCTGCAACATCCCAGACAATACATCCAAGCAACTGGCGCCGTACAGCAAGGACTGGACTGGCCCAGAAGCAAACAAGGAGAACAGAGAGCAGGATCCAGCCGAGCTCACAAGGCAAGATCAGATCTACCTACAAACAGCGTTTGAGCTGCACCACTACTGGAAGAGCAGAATGCGCGCTCTGTCATTGACGCGCAGCTTCGAGCCTGAATATGACGAGATCACAGAAAAGATGCGCCAGATTGTCAACGTATCCGAGTCGCTCCGAGACTCGGTGTCTCTGATGAACGTTCTCGGCCTCATTTTGGATATCGGTAACTACATGAACGACGCGAACAAGCAGGCCCGCGGCTTCAAGCTATCGTCACTTGCCAGATTGGCCATGGTCAAGGACGACAAGAACCAATCTACGCTGGCCGATCTTGTCGAGCGCATCGTCCGCAACCAGTACCCGGAGTGGGAGAACTTCACCGACGATATCTCGGGGGTTATGACGGCACAAAAAATCAACATCGAGCAGGTACAAGCCGACGCCAAGAAATACATCGACAACATCAACAACGTGCAAAAGGCCCTCGACTCCGGCAGTCTATCGGACCCCAAGAAGTTCCACCCGCAGGACCGCGTGGCCCAGGTCGTCGGGCGCTGTATGAAGGACGCGCGACGCAAGGCCGAGCAGATGCAGGTCTACCTGGAGGAGATGGTGCGCACCTACAACGATATCATGACCTTCTACGGCGAGGACCCCGCCGACGAGAACGCGCGCCGCGATTTCTTTGCCAAGCTAGCGTACTTCATCTCCGAATGGAGGAAATCATACGACAAGAACTCGCAGCTCGAGGAGCAGCGCCGGAAGAACGAAGCGTCCATGAAGCGGAAGAACGCACTCAAGGCCGCGCAGGCCTCCACCGAGAGCAGCCTGGCCTCGCCAACCAGCACGGGCGCCATGGACAGCCTGCTCGAGAAGCTCCGCGCGGCAGCGCCGCAGGCAAGAGACCAGCGCGACAGGCGCCGCCGCGCCCGCCTCAAGGACCGCCACCAAGTACGCGTCGCATCCGGCGGCCAAGTCCCCGACATCGCCCAGCTCGCCGCCCTCGACGCGAGCCTGCCCCCCATCCAGAGCCCCGGCTCCGAGGCCACGGGCCCCGTCAACGACGACGACCTCACCAACACCCCCGGCTCCGACCTCCTCAGCCCCACCACGGGCCACCCCGCGGACGGCAGCAGCAGCGCAGCAGGCACGACAGCGGGCGGCGGCGGCGGCAGCGGCGGGAACGGGAACGGGAACGGGGTTGGCGAGGAGGACGACGTTGCGCAGCGCGCCGCGCTGCTGCTGCAGGGCATGCGCTCGGGCGCCGACGGCGGCGACGACCCCGCCGACGCCGAGAAGCGCGAGAACCTGCGCCGCTCGCGCCGGCAGACCGCCGACGAGGAGCGCAAGATGCGCAGGAGGCGCCGCGAGCTGGCCCAGTCGAGTGCTAGTAATGGGGATGGGGCGAGTTTGAGCCGTGAGGGTTCGGTTGTTGATGGTCATGGTGGGAGGGGGGACGAGGAGGTGCCGCCGACGCCGGGGCTGGATGAGATGGCGGCGGCGGCGGCGGCGGCGGGGGTGGAGGTGGAGGTGGAGGGGCAGGGGGTGAATGGGGGTTGAATGGATTGATGTTTATAGGGGGTGGTGTTGGTGGAATGGTGTTGGTTCCATGGGGAAGGGGGGATGTGGGAAGAGGGGGATGGATGGATGGTTGGATGGACACGGATACCTGAGCATGGATATTGAGTACGTAATGTCTACTTGGGCTCTGTTTGCCTAGATGGCACATATCACTACGGCGAGTTGCTCCGGTTGGGGGTGGTTGGAGGCTCAGGGTTTGTTGGGAAGGATGGAGGTACTTTGAATCACGGCAGCGTGTTGTTTGGTGGGGTTTAGTATCTGGAATATGGAATCTAGCTGTATGGCGGCTGCTGCTGCTGCTGCTGCTGCTGCTGCTGCTGCTGGGGGTCGTCTTGGATCTGGAGCCGGATGAGTTGAGTACGAGGCGAACAAATGTTATTTAAACTCCTCCCCCACCCAAGACAGGTTCGATGTGTGGAAGGGGTTGTCAGTCCCGCAAGATGGATTACAGCAGTATTTTGTTCCTGGCTAGCCTAGACGTATCCAATATCCGCTCATCATCTTCACCTTGGCCTGAAAACCACCACTCAAGGTGTCAAGCTCCTGCGGGGTGTTGCCGAGACGGTGGAACCATATCAGCCGCTTTAGACATTTCTACGGATCATCAAGTACATGCGAGAGGACCGTCGGCTGAGTGTCAGGTCTCCCCATGTCTCGCAATTAGCCGCGAACATCACCCCCACCGTGGTGAGGGGGAGGGGAGACGAAGCCGAAAGGAACGGCAACCCCTCATCCAGGAATGATCCATGAGCGTTCGTTTCTCCAACTTGGGTGGCTCCACCCTGGGTGTAAGGTGGGTGTAAGGTGGGTGTAAGGTGGGTGTAAAGGTGGGTGTTAGTTCGGGATGGCGCGCTGCGAGACGGAGAAATATGGGATTGGCTGTGTAAATGAGAGGCTGTGATATCGAAGGAGGTATATTGTCGTGAAGGTTATATCCTCTCCGTCTTTATCTTGCTTGGGAGAACGCACTCTCTCCGTCCTCCGTCCCTTATCCTAACTAGCCACCCTCCCTCCGTGTTTGACTTGACGACTCTCCCAAGTCCAACCCACCCACCCAGCTTGACTTACACCCTCACCCTCACCACCATTGTCACCACCACAACCACCACCATGTCCCCACCCCCCCAACAGCAGGCCACCCAGGGCCTCGTACTAGGCTACACCAACCCGCACCCCTTCGCGACCGTCGCGCTCACGGACCGCGCCTCGGTGCAAGCCCTCTTAGAAACAGTGCTGGACCCGCTCGAGCCCTTCTTCTCGCCCGACAAGGCGCGCGTGCGCGTCCCCGGGGCGACGGCCGTGCGGTTCGACCAGACGGCCTCCGAGGTCGAGGGCTTCGCCCGCCCGCTGTGGGGCTTGGCCTGCCTGCTCGCCGGCGGCGGGTCGTACCGCGGTGCGAAGTGGTGGATCGATGGCCTGCGCGCCGGTACCGATCCCGCCGCGGAGGGCTACTGGGGCCATCCGGCGGATAATGACCAGCGCATGGTGGAGATGTGCCCGATTGGGTTTGCGCTGGCGGTGGCGCCGGAGATTTGGGGCGGGTTGAGTGAGGGGGAGAGGGGGAATGTGGAGAATTGGTTGGGGAATAGTATTAATGAGAAGAAGTGAGTTGGTTTGTTTTCTTTGTTGGTGTTGTGTTTGGTGGTGGGTGAAAGGGGGTGGAAGGGGAAAGGGGAAAGGAGGCCGGATGGCTAACACGCAAGGGGGATAGCATGCCGAACACGAATTGGTTGTGGTTCCGGGTGTTTGCGAATTTGGGGTTGAAGAAGAATGGGGGCAAGTTCTCGCAGGAGAGGTTGAACGCGGATATCAAGCATCTGGAGACCTTCTATCGCGGAGATGGATGGTCTAATGATGGACCGGAGGGAATTCACCGTGGGTCACAACTTACCCCTGAATCACTGACCTGTTACGAGGCAGTTGTCTAACAAAACCAGAGATGGACTACTACTCGTCGAGCTTTGCCATTCACTTCCTCCAACTGCTCTACGCTAAGCTAGCGGGCGAGGATGACCCAGAGACTGCCGCAGAGTTCAAGAAGCGGGCTCAGATGGCAGCGCTGGACCTGGCGCACTACTATGACAAGGAGGGTGAGTTGAGAACTCTCGCAGACCAAGCTAGTTAATGCTGACTTTCCTAGGGCGGTCCATTCCCTTTGGCCGTAGTGTCGGCTACCGCTTCGCCATGGTTTCGTTTTGGGGCGCCCTGGCGTACGCTGATGTCGAGCTGCCCGCACCACTAACCTGGGGTATGGTCAAGGGCATGGCGATGCGCCACCTGAGATGGTGGCAGACACAGAACGACATGTGGAGCTCGAGCGGCACGCTGACCATTGGGTACTCATACCCAAACATGTATGTGAGTAGAGATCCCCCTTGATAGGCCTGTTGACGATACTCACGAAGAAACAGATGGCCGAGAACTACAACAGCCCGGGGAGCCCGGTGAGTGACCCTACCTACTACACCTTGTACCCTCAATGAATAAAGCTTACACTGTCTGTCCAGTACTGGGCCTGCCTGGCATTCATCTGCCTCGCCGTACCGGAGACGCACCCCTTCTGGACCTCCAAGGAGGAGAACCACTGGGACGTGATCCCCAAGGTCAAGGCGCTCAAGCACCCAGGCCACATCATGAGGTGCGTCACGCCATTACCCTGCCACCCACAATCCCCAACACCCCACCACTAACAACCTCCCAGCAACCTCGGCGGGCACTGCATGCTCCTCTCCTCCGGACAGGCGTGCTCGTACCCCATGAAAGGCACGCACGCCAAGTACGGCGCCTTCGCCTACTCATCCGCATACGGCTACTCCGTCCCGCCAGGACTCTTCACACTCGAGCAATACGCACTGGCATCACAACTGGGCCTGTCCGACGACGGCGGCGAGTACTGGAAAACGCGACGACTCTCAACCTCCACCCTCGAAACCCGCGGCAGCGACCCCGTGCTCGTCTCGCTGTGGACGCCCTTCCCCGACGTGCACATCAAGACCTACCTCGTCCCGCCCACGGAAGCCACCCCCAACTGGCACGTGCGGGCGCACCAGATCCGGGCGGCGGGGCGCGAAGTGCAGACGGCCGACGGCAGCTTCGCCATCAGCAGCTCGCGCGCGGCCGACGGGCGGCTGCTGGGCCTGTACGACGACGATGCGACCAACGCGACCACCGCCAGCGAGGGCACGCGGCCGCGGCTGATGGGCAACTACGACGTGGCGACGCCCGAGGCGTGGGCGGGCGGGTACGAGGGCGCGTTCGTGGTGTCCAAGGGTGCCGTGGGGATCCGCGCGCTGGAGGGCGCTGGTGGCGGGCGGACGGCGACGCTGGTGAATGCGGACCCGAACTCGAATTTGATTGAGAGTCGCACGGCGATTCCTACGCTGCAGGGTACGGTGGGCAAGGGGGAGACGGTGTGGTATGTGACGGGGATTTATGCGAAGCCGAATGGGGAGGGGGTGAAGAGGGAGGAGTACCTGAGCGGGTGGGAGAAGGTGCCGGAGGTGCCGGGGTGGTTGAAGGAGGAGATGGGTCAGTAGGGGACGAGGGAAGAGCGAGGTAGCTACTGTGTTATGAGTGTGATGTTTTTTTGAGGTTGAGAGGCAAAGAAATATGCTTTGTTTGCTTGTTTATCCTAGCCTAGCCGTTGAGCGAGCCTGATGCAATGTGATGGTATGCAATTCCACCGTGTTGAAAATTCAAAGCTGTTACCCCTGAGATGGTCACCACATTCGAGGCCATCTTCCGCGCGCATACTTGTTTTGACCTTTCTTTACCATTTCCGGGAAAGGGTGAGTATCATCAGGCAGATAAAAATTATGCCTTTGCATATGCCTCGATAAACTTGGCGAGCTTCTCGGCTCCCTCCAAGGGGATAGAGTTGTAGTTGCTGGCCCGGATGCCGCCGACGCTGCGGTGCCCCTTGAGGCCCGTCAGGCCCAGGCTCGTGGCCTCCTTGAGGAAGGCCTTCTCGGTGTCGTCGGTGTTTCCGTTCTGCTGATGTTAGTATCTTACCTCGATAGCCCAAAAGAGGGGAAACGACTGATACACCACTCACCTTGGTCACGCGGAAGCAAATGTTCATCCGCGACCGCACCGCCTTGTCTGGGACGATCCGGTACACCTCGGGGTGCGCCTCCAGCGCGGAGTAGATGATGTTCGCCTTCTTCTCCGACACCGCTTGCTGACCGTCCACCTTGTTGGGGTAGGTCTTGAGCAACTTTTTCAGCACTTGGCCGGCAATGTACACACTGGGTTCTGTCAGCTACCTATCGCCAGACCATCCTTGCTGGAGGATACCCACTCAAAGATGCTCAGCGTGTTGTACAAGCTGTTGTTCTTGGCGATGATCTCGTATTGCAGCATGATCGGGGGAATCGGGAGCCCGAGCTTCCGCATGAGAGCAGGGCTCGGCTGGGTCGTCGTCGGCGGTAGGAACGACTTCTTAATGACGGCCACAGTCACGCCGGTGCACCCTAGGTTCTTCTGGGCACCGAAGAAGAGCAGAGAGTAGTTGCTGACGGGCACCCTCCTCGAAAGGATGTTGCTGGACATGTCGGCCACAACAATCGGGCCGGTGCCGTCGGCATTCGGGGCCAGCACAGCGGGGAACTCGGGGAACTCGACGCCATCTACGGTCTCGTTGTCGCAGAAGTAGACCAGCGCGGCGTCCTTGCTCAGCTTCCAGGTACTCTGGTCGGGGATCTTGCCGAACTTGCCGTCGTTGATGGTGCGGGCGTCGGCGGCCAGGTTGACGTACTCGGGTCCCAGCAGACGCACAGCTTCCTGGTAGGCCTTGAGTGACCATCCACCCGTGACGATGTAGTCAAGCTTGAGACCCTTCTCGGCACGCTCTCGCAGGACAGCAACCACAGCGGCCTCGTCGGCACCGCTCCCCAGCTCGCTGAGGACGGCGGCGTGTTGGCGGACAACCCAGGCACCGACCAGGTTGTAGACGGCCGCGGAAAATTCTCCTGTTCCACCCGCTTGCATCAGCAAAATCTCATAGTCGCTGGCGGGGAAGTCTAGATAGCTAGCCAGATCTGCCTTGGCCTCGTTGATGATGTTGGTGGCCAGCTCGGAACGGTGACTGTGCTCAGCGATGCCCAGGCCGGTGCCATTGAAGTCGAGCAGAGCTTGTGCGGCCGTCTGGAGCACGTCGGTCGGTAGAGCGGCCGGGCCGGCGCCGAAGTGAGTAATGTCGGAGCGGGTAGGCATTTTCTGGTTCTTTTTCTCTTCTTTTTTTCTTCTTCCTTGGGTTCTGCCTTTCTACTTAACTTTTTTTTTATTTGGCAAACTCGGGAATATTCTTCCTTTTATGTTTCGTGCTTTAGAACTGAACAGAACTTAAAGTCAATGCAGTCAGACCGAATTTCTGACTCCTTGGACGTTAAAGTTGAATCTGACTCTTAAACTCGAAACTCCACAGCAACAAGACGCGCCGCTGGTTGTCGCGGAGCGGGGCACCTCCTTTATCGCTGATGAGTCGGCAGGACCCCGCCTTGTTTGGAGTCTTCATATCGAGACGGGAAGCACCCGCAGGAGCTGCATTTTTGGCGGCTGCCAATGCGCATGATGGGTGCCGACTCGGAGCGGGTAGAGAGTCAAGGACCTTCTCTCTTTGCCCGGTGTCGGTGTCGGCTGGCCACTGAAAATGGAGTGACACACGCCTTCCCCAGGTTTTACGCAAAACTTTTACAGGGGCTTAGCGCGATGGGCCGTGGGGTTCAGAGCACCTGCTCTCGAGCTGCTGCAAGCCGAAAAAGGGAAGTGGGGGGAGGGGGGCCACCTGCAGCGGCCGTGATGGGATTCCCGTCCCGCATCCGTCTCTTCCAGGTTCCATCTGCGTTCTTCAACTCCGAGTCAACTTCCGGCAACAGTCCCGTAAATCCAGCCCGGCCTCGCCCGAAAAATATACGGGCCGGCACGGGATCAGGTCGCTTGTTCCCGGGTCAGGTACCGCGAAAGGGGTTGAGAGGAACGCAGCGCGAGGCTGGCTCAGGCTGGCCGAGGCTGGCGTCTCTCGGTGGTTACATCTGGCGGCCGAGGCGCCTGTTGGCTTGTTGATCAGTTGTTTAATCCTCAGCATGCACTTTGGGAAATTCAAAGGCATGACGAATGATCGATTGTCGATAGTTTGACCGCCAGCAAGCAACACCAACTTTATACTCGAAGAGCACTCGAAAGCAGCCGAAAACACATTGACTAAGGTATGAATCAGCTCCACGCATTACTTCTTTGGTAGGGATATCCTTTGCCCGGCGATCTGATGTCCTCGGCTGTCGTAGCACCCGAGTTTGACAGGTTCCGTTGCAGCTGGCTAGTTGCCTGAATATCGACGCTAGTTATAGCCGGACGTCATCGGCTTCCTTAAGCAGCACATTTTCGGCAAGCTCCCGGACTCGTGGATGCCGCTTGAGCCTCAATCTGGGGTTGCCGTCGATCACATCTACCGTCACACCCGCCGAACGCCGAAATTAGAAGCCGATTACAGCGGTCAAGAGCGGTACACAAGCAAACTACCTAACTAAGCGGCAGGGATGTCGACTATCGCCGACCAACGCTTGTCTTGACGTATAAGTGACCATCGCCCCGGGGGTTTCGGACTGTCCATTCTGCTCGAGGTGGCCTGAATCAAGTCATCCTAGTTGGTATCAACAAGAAACCGCCCTCACTCGCTACATCTCCAGCCGCATACACTGTATTGTATAACTACCTAATGCAGCAACGGTTTCCTACCCCTTTAGGTTGCTGGCACACCCGACCCGCTGTGACCAAATAAACAGCCTGTGGAGCGCCTCAGGAGACTTTCCTCACCTAGGATAGGTGCAAACGTGCCGCGCGACGACGCCCCTGACTGGCGAAAACAGCCGCTCTCGCAGGTTCCCAGGTTCGCCTGCGTGATCGCCTACCAGCATGGCCGACAAGAAGACGGCAGATGCTGGGCCGTCTCGACACGCACATTCGACACCAGCAGCATCATTTCGTGCGCAGCCCCTTTTCCTTCTTCCCTCCCTACCTCTAAGTGTTGCCAACTCCCATGCCCAAGCCTAAGCCTAAGCCTAAGCCCAAGTCGAAACCAAAGTCCGAGCTGCATCATCTCTCTCTCCGCACCCGCACCCACTACTGCATCTGCATCTCATCTGCATCTGCATTTGCATCTGCGACCCCCGCTCCCCGCTATTTCTGATGAATGAAAATGAACCGTTGGAGATCTCACCAGACTGATGGATAAGCCAGCAACGCACAACTCGCCGCGGACATGGTTCCTCACCTCGTCGCTCTCGCCGCTAAGCATCCGCCTAGTCCGGCTGCTGCTGGCGCACGGTGACTACGTGGTGGCCTGCTTGCCGCCCGTCGAGATTGAGGATGAGGAGCGGAGCGCCGAGTTCCGCGAGCTCATCAACGAATGCAAGAGCAACCGCAAGGACCGCGAGGGCTGGAAGGACCGCATCCGCGGGATCCGCTGCGATGCCCGCGCTATGGGACAGTGCGGCGCCGCCATTGCCGAGGCCGTGCAGGTGTTTGGACGCATAGACATTCTGCTTTGCTGCAAGTTTGAGGGTGGGTGTGGCAGTCCGTTTGACTCCAGAACCGTTGGTAGTCGAGGAATAGTGGCTGATTATTGAATGTAGCCGTCATCGGCACTGTCGAGGAGCTCTCAGCGACGCCGTCTACACGCAACCTGGTCCGGGACCAATTCGACACCATCTTCTTCTCCCAAGTCAACTTCATCAAAGCCGCTCTGCCCCAGTTCCGCGCCCAGCACACGGGGCACATTATTATCCTCACCAGCATCGGCGGCCACATCGGCACGCCCTGCATGCCCATGTACACGGCCGCCACCTGGGCACTCGAGGGTTACTGCGACTCGCTAGCCTACGAGATTGCCCCTTTCAACATAAAGGTCACCATAGTGCAGCCCAACAAGGAGATCCAGAGCTTGACCAACAAAATCATCTTCGCCCCGCAGCTGCCCTACTACGACGCCGAGATCAACCCAGCCCCCAACATGCGCGAGATGCTGAGCAACGTGCTCAACGCCAACCCGGACACGGCCATCGAGCAGTCCGACGACGAGGTCCAGATCCGCTACCCGCACCTGCCCGCAGCCGCCTACGACAAGCTCGTCATGGAGACGGTGCACGCCCTGACGGCCATCGGTGGCCACGAGAACCCGCCCGCCCGGCACATTGTCGGCTTCGAGGGCGCCGTGGCCGTCAAGGAAAAGCTCAAGACGGTGACGGAGGAGCTGGAGGATTTTGTCGAGGCCAGTCTGGCCGTCGACATCTTTGAGAGCGAGCTCAAGACGGAGGCGAGGCAGGGGAGGTCGAACGTGGATGTTGCTGGGTCGGGGAGCGGGTCGGGCATGTGAAAATGGGTCTGGCTCTCACACCTGCTGGTTCACTGTTCAAACATAGTACCTACACATCACAACAAGGGCGTCGGGGAGAAGGGATGGCGGGTTGATTGGGTTGGGTGCCATGGGGGGTTGCAACGCTATGGGGGTTAGGGATGGGGGTTTGGATGGAAAAGCGTGCGCTAGGCGCACCGTTGATACCATGTTTGTCTGTATAAATATGATAAAAAGAACAGTAAAAACACCGCTGACAAAGCCATTGTGTTCAAAAACCATGCGCCGATCTGGGGGCCCGGGGATCAGATCTCCTCGTTCGGTCATTTTGCGAGAAAGCCCCTGACCAGCGCCGACAAGGGTGTTTTCTGGCCTCTGGTCCCTCAACCGGCACGCCAATTACAGTGGCCACAGCTCTGTCCCGCACCAAAGCTCGGGCCTCAACGGGACCGGGGCCGCTGTGGTCGGGACGGCGCATTCGAAGCTGCATGTCATCGATTTCAACAAATCCATAGGCACCTGAATTTCGGGATTTCGACGTCTGACTTCGCACACCTCACCAACGCACGCGACACTCAACAAATTAAAGACGTCCCCGCCTTAACCCCCCAACCTACGACGACCACACGCCCGGCTTCGACGCGAACCAGGCAGCGGCGCATCTCTAGAAGCTCGCTGCCCCCCCAACCCTCGAACATGTGCTACCCCTGACCCGACAACTCTCTCCGATTTCCTGCGCTGCTCCCGCACACGTCGGGAATGACCGCGGCGCAAGAATGGCTATCGATCCTCTTCTACCCGTAGGCCCGGCGAGGGTCAAAGCGCTCGTGCTACCCATCGGCCACATTACACGCGAGCGCTTCACCGCGTTCGTCAGTCGTCTCAATGCGGAGAGTGTCGTCTTTCTTCGGGACGTCACCCCTGATGCCCGGCCGCATAGGAGTAGGGAAGCCCGTATTTGCTGCTATAGCGAGTGGCCCTCTTGCTGACCCGACCGTCTCCAGACATGTTCTCCCCCTTGGCGTTCCCCGACGGCGCCATGTTCTACGACCTCATGATGCACCACCCTCCCGCCTCCCACCTCTCCCTCTCACCGTTCGATTTGTTCCGCGAGCCACTCGCCGTGATCGCCGTGGCCGACGGCGCCGAGCTGCCCCAAGCCGTGTTCAGCAAAAGACATTCGGGTGGCAAGACCGTCGAGGAAGCCAACATACGGTCGCTTTACCAGGACTTGGAGGATTTGAGGGACCGGTATCCCAAGGTCCTAGCCCATCAGGTGCTAGTCTTCGACTACACGCCGGCGAAGGAGGATCCCCTACCGATACCCGAGGGCATTGTTACCATCCCGCCCGCCGAACAGTCCAAACGAACCACGATGAAGACGGTCATGTGCGATATTTCGGCCCTAATCCTGGCTGAGATGACCACCCTTGCCAAATCGTACGAGGGAATGTCGTTTATAGACTCCCCAGGACAATCGTCAGGCCACCAGATGAGTGCAATGGACGAACCTACGGGAGCTCCGAGGAGGAATTCGCAGTTCTCGTTGCCGGTGAACCGATCTGCCTCTACAAGCGGACTTCCTGACCGGAGCCGTGTTCGCGCGTCCATGCCGCCCGTCCCCTCCAAAGGGCAACTGCCAGGCTCGGCCGATTCCACGCCCAGTGCCCGGCCTACTACCCCTGTGGGCAGCAACAAGCCTCTCCCCTCCCCGCCATCCACGTTTGAAAACATCATCGGACCCATGACGCCGAATAGCCCTGAGCAGGTCGGTCTTTCGCGCCCCGACACAAACGACAGCTTTCGAACGCAGAGTCAAGACCGAGTGTCAGTCCAAGGGTTCGGTCCCGGCGGGCTCAACGAGAGATGGAGGAGCAAAGGGAGGTCGCGGGTCCAGGTCGTGGTCGGGTCGCTCTATCTCCAGGCTGGCTTGTGGAACAACGCGCTTAAGGAGCTCACCGAGGCCGCCACGATAGCAAAGTCAATTAACGACCATCTTTGGCACGGGAAGGCCCTCGAGCTCACCCTTATCAGCCTCCTGCTGCTGGGCTGGGCCGGTATCGAGTTCCGCGTCCCCAGCATCCTGCTCCCGCCACACGACAAAGGGAATAACTCGGCAATGGCCCTACAAGAAGCCGAGGCGAGAGAACCTAACCAGCCTCCGTGGTTAAGAAACCTCCAGGTGCACATGCCCGAGTTGCTGGACCGCATCATGGGCCTGTACTCGAGGATATCAGCCGAGCACCTGCCACCACTGCCTCACTCCGAAGCCATCATCCGGTTCTGTAGGATGTCGGCAGCCATCCACACCGCCCACGGCCAGATCTGCCGGGAATCGCTCGAGATGATCGTGTTCGGCGTCCCGCCCCGGACGCCCCTGACCACGTCGCCCCGCTTCACCATCCAGCCCACGCGGACGCAGATCGTCACGACGCTGTTCCGCGCGTTCCCCACTTCCTCGTCCGAGCTGCTCACCACCGTGGACCGGGTCGTCATCCTCAGCGGGATAGCGTCCGTGCTGGGGCATCTCGGGTTCCAGCGCAAGAAGGCCATGGTCGTCAGGGAGCTTGTCTCGGTTCTGGTGGGCGGTCTGGTCGAGGCGCGCACCCGCGGTGCCGCTGATGTGGGTATCCACCCCGCGGCCGGGCTCGTTGGGCTTAATGGCGCCAGCGCCCGGGACGGGGCGGGCGGGGTGTTGGAGCTTGCTGAGGGGGATGTTGAGCACGGGATTGATTCGTTTCTGGGGCTCTTGATGAAGACGTATGGTGTTGTTGGCGGCAACACGCTGGGAGACGGGGAGGACAGTTCGAACGAGGCGCTCGTGGGGAGGATTCAGAAGCAGTCAGCTGCGAGATATTTCGGCATGCAGAGCGTGAAGCTTAACATTCTTCGGGCATGCATTAACTTCTCCGAGGCGTTGCCGGACTTTGCTGGCGTGCTGAAATACTCCAGCGATCTGCTTCGAACTGCTGGTAGTGGCATTGCTCCCGGGCCGCGGAGAGAGAATGCCTACCCCTCAATAACAAGGGAGGAGCAAGTTCGCTTGGTCGCCAACGTTCTGAAGACGTCCAGTTTGTCCAAACGCCTGGGTATTGGCAACTTGACGGCCGAGTACTGGGACGAGTTTCTCCTCCGGGGGGTCACTATGGAGGCGCTTCCACCGACGAGGACGCCCGTTCCACATGCGAAGACCGTCCTGCCCGGCATAACAACCACCCGAAGCTCCCAGGACGTCGATCCATTCATCTACAACCCATTTTTAAAGCGGCCCGACACCGCGACCGTGGACCGCACCCTGGTAGCCGGCGAGCCGACGAACTTCAGGCTGACCCTCCAAAACCCGTACGAAATCGAGCTCGAACTAGAGAGCATCCGGCTCGACACGGAGGGGGCCGAGTTTGAGTCGGCGGTCGAGACTACCGCCATCGGCGCGTACCGGACGCAAATCATGAGGATATCTGGCACGCCAAAGAGTGCAGGGACGGTCAAAGTCACGGGTGCGCTCATCAAGGCCCGCGGGTGCCGGGAGAGGAGGTTTCCCATCTTTACTGACCCGTGGGCGCCTGATGATGCGGTCAAGATCAAGGCGATCGGACTGGGCGCGCTCGATGTGAACGCTGCGGCCGTATCGCCTGCTATTGAGCGGCTCAAGCCAGAGCATATCGAGCTCAATGTTATTGCACCGCAGCCTGTGGTGATCGTTAAGTCGTCGACGCTCCCGCAGTCCTCGGTCATGATTCTCGAGGGCGAGCGTCAATGCTTTTCTGTTACGTTACAAAACCTTTCTACTACCACGCCGGTGGATTTCCTGCTCTTCTCCTTCAAGGACTCGACGCAGGAGCCCTTGCAGTTGGCGCTGGGTAACCGCGACGCCACCGCCACGGAATTATACGAGTACGAACTTGTGCTAGCCAAGAAGCAGCCACTCCGGCTGAAGAACCGCGGCGATAGTAAGAGGTTTATCGCCCCCGGCCAGACGGCAACGTTCGACTTTGAAATACTCGGTAGACCGGGCCTCACGCACGGCCTCATCCAGGTCGACTACGCGCATCTCGGTGTACCACACGACGAAGTGGCCGAGAAGTTCTACACACGGCAGGTATCGATGGAGCTCACCGTTACTGTCAACGCCAGCGTCGACATCACCCGCGTCGACGTCCTCCCGCTCACCGGCAGCATTCCAGCGCCGCTCTGGTCCCGCTCCACCACCAACAACGACGACCAGTCCACCCCGCCCCCCGACCTCACCGCCGACACCCACTGCCTCCTCCTCCTCGACCTCCGCAACTCCTGGCCCAGCCAGATGACCATCAACCTCTCCTCCTCCCCCACCTCCACCTCCACCGATGAACCCCTCGACGCCCAAGCCGTCATCGAGGTCGAGGAGCACATCCTGCCCGGCAACACGGCGCGCGTCGTGCTGCCGATCCGGCGCGTCTACCTCGAGGACCCGCACGCCTTCGTGCCGGCGCTCAACCCGGCGCGCCAGCGCCAGTTCGTCGTCAGCACCAAGATCGCCCCCGAGGCCGAGCGCGCCAGCCGCGAGGCCTTTTGGTTCCGCGAGCGCGTGCTCGACGCCCTGACCGCTCGCTGGCGCACTGCTGCCGGGCCCGGTTCGGCCGCGACCGGCTTTGCCTCCTCCTCCGGGGGTGGTAGTGGTAGGGGTGGTAGGGGTAGGGGCAGGGAGGGGGAGGTCGACCTGCGCGCGGTGCGGTTCTCGCCGCGCATGGTCGAGGCCGTGCGCGTGGACGAGGTGGACGTGGCGATCGCGGTGGTGGACCCGGCGACGGGGGAGGCACTCACGCCATTCTCCTCCTCCTCTGGCAACAATGGCAACAACAGCAACAGCGGCAGCGGCGGCGGGCGGTTCGTGGTCGACGTCGACGCCTTCCTGCAGCTGCGCGTGCGCGTCACCAACCGCTCCGCCCGGCCCGTCCACCCGCTGCTGCGCCTCACCCCGGTCCTCTGCCACCGCCCCTTCAACGTCTCCCTCGACTTCACCCGCAAGATGGCCAAGTTCGCCTGGAACGGAAACCTGCAGCAGGCGCTGCCGCTGCTCGAGGGCAACGGCGGCGTCGCCGAGGTCACCATGGGCGTCACGGCGCTGTGCCGGGGCGAGTTTGAGGTCCTGGGCAGCGTGGAGGAGGCCAGGCTGTGGGTTGATCCCGAGGAGGTGGCGAGGGAGCGGGAGCGGGAGCGCGAGGAGGGCGGGCGCAAGGGTGGGAAGTCGGAGGCGGAAGCGCAGGTCATGATTTTGGGGGCCGCGCTGGGCAAGAGGGAGCGCAGGGTGTGGCATGCGAGGAGGGGGTGTCGGTTGGTGGTGCGTGATCGGTTGGAAAGGTAAGTGGGGGAACTCGACTCACTTACTTGGTAGGGGGTGTTGGTTGGTTGGTTGGTTGGGTAGTGGGAAAAGGGGGTGTGTACACAGCAAGGAGTGTGGAACGTGTGCATATGTTATGTCTGGGCCATGATGAAGATGGTTTGGTGCTGTGGAGCGTAATGACTGGAATATACCAATGTTATCTATGTCCGTCTGACTGCTTGACTCTATTGCCAATATATTGCCTGTTCTTCCCTAAATCGATGAAGGGATAGGCAGCCATGCAGTTTTCACAAGGGCCATACCCCATACTTGGAAAGGTACTTGGGCGTTTCTAGGGGGTTAGGGTTAAAGGTGGCGGCTACGGTCGGGATAGCCTTTTTTGTCCTCTCTCATCCGAAAGACCTCTTCGCCGTCTTTCTGACCACTCACCTCTAAGTTTTGCAATTATTTATTTTTCTCAGTGAAACCTAAATTGCTAGACTCATTCATTTGCTTACTGCTTCAAGTTTTCCAATTGATTCATTTTTATTTATTATTTCCCATCCTAAACTTCCCAATCCGAAATCGGCAAGGGTGGCGTTCAAGTCGCATGTGAGAGAGAACTCGGACTCGGAGACTCAATCGGGGTTGAAATCGGATTTGAACTTGAACCTTCTTTTTCTTTTCAAACTCAGGTTGAGATAGCCACGGCCGGGAGGGGCAAAGCCACCGGAAATGCACCGCCCACGCATCCTCTTCCTTGACGCCCACGACTCCTTCTCCAACAACATCACCTCCCTACTCGCCACTCTACTCAACGCAGACGTCTTCGTCCTGCCCATCGACGACCCCCTTCTCCCATCCCAGACCCCGACCAACCTACCCAACACATCCACCGCCACTACCACCACTACCACCACCACCCCACCCAATGGCCCGAAAGATGACCCCCGCAGAGCGCGCTTCATCGCCGAGCTAGCGCGCTACGACGCCGTCGTGTGCGGGCCGGGCCCCGGCAGCCCCGACAACGACGCCGACGTCGGCCTGATGCGCCACGTCTGGTCGCTGGCTAATTCCGAGCTCCTGCCCGTGCTGGGCGTGTGTCTTGGGTTTCAGAGTCTCGTCTCTGCGCATGGTGGGCGGGTGCGCCGGCTTCGGAGGGGGTTGCATGGCATGGTGAGGGGGATTCAGCATTGTGGGGAGGGGGTTGGTGTGGAAAGGTGTGGTGGTCGTGGTGGTGGTGATGTGTTTAAGGGGGTGGGTGGGTTTAGGGCGACGCTTTATCATAGCCTGGGCGGGGATGTTGGGCAGGGAGACGTTGGGGAGGCAGAGTGGGAGGCGGCGAGGTGGGAGCCGTTCGGCGCGTGCCCTGACCTGGTCCCGCTTGCGTGGGTGGAGGAGCAGCGCGAGGATACCGGGACCGAGAGGATTCTTATGGCGGTTAAGCACAAGGCCAAGCCCTTCTGGGGCGTGCAGTATCACCCGGAGTCGGTGTGCACTGAGGAGGAGGGGAATAAGGTCATCCTGAACTGGTTCCGCCAAGCCCAGAGGTGGAATGAGGAGATGGGGAGGGTGCTGAAGCTAGACGGCCACGGGCTTGCAAGGACGGCGACGAAACCCAGTTTGCTTTCCCAACTGGACGGGTGGCCGACGGAGCACGGCACCCGGCAGTGGTGGGAAGTGCTCGAGGCGAACCCGGAGCTGCACTGCACCACGGTACCGCTACCCGACGGTGTCCAAATACCAGACATCGTCGAGGCAGTCGCTTCCGAGTGCTCGGAGCGGATAGTCCTCGATTCGGCCAACGCCGCACCGGCAACATCAAGGGCCGATGTGCGAGGGAGATACAGCATCATCGCCGCCGGGCTTGATGAGGCCCTGCGGATCGAGCATCACGTTGGTGATTCCTACGCCACCATCAAGGTTGGGTCTTTCGGGGGGTCGCCCGTGAACCTCACAGACAAAATACCACTCGACGGGGATAGGGATGTTTGGGGTTTGATAGCTGCCTTCCACCAGGCCCGGCATCTGCCCGCCACAGAACCCTCGTATACCCCTTTTGTTGGTGGTTTCATGGGGTACATCACTTACGAACAAGGCCTGAGTCGTATCGGTGTCTCACTAGAACAGCCGCGTCCGCACCACCGGCCAGATGTGTCGCTTGCCTGGGTCACTAAGAGCGTCGTGGTCGACCATCTACAGCAAGAAATTCACGTCCAGCACTTGAGTTCCGCGAATTTGGAGAGGGGCAGTTGGATGGACCAGGCAGCAGACAAGCTCCGGTCTCTCCAAAACCCTCAGCGCAGACCCTCTTTCAACAAGCCGGTGGTGGCGCCGTCAACCCTACCACTAAAGTCCCGGCGTCCCTCGATGAGCGTATCGATCCAGCCACCTCAAACGAAGGAGTACGAAGCTAAAGTCCGAGTCTGCCAAGAATACATCGCGGCCGGCGAGTCCTACGAGCTCTGCCTCACAGACCAAACCAGCATCATCCGGCCCCAGAGCGACACTCTCCTCCGCCCCAACACCGCCCACCTCCCGCCCTCCTCGCGCAAGGAGCAGCAGCAACAACAACACCTTCCCGTCCATCCGTCACCCTCACCCTCCACTCCATCCTCCTCCTCCTGGGCGCTCTTCAAACGCCTCCGACGCCACCAGCCCGCACCCTTCGCCTCCTACCTCCGGCTCGGCGGCGCGACGCTTGTGAGCGCATCACCAGAACGGTTCCTGACCTACGACCGGGGCGGGCGGTGCTCGATGCGGCCGATGAAGGGCACGGTGCGCAAGTCGGCGCGGGTGGCGACGCTGGCGCAGGCCGAGCGCATCCTGCACGTGCCCAAGGAGGAGGCCGAGAACCTCATGATCGTCGACCTGGTCCGCCACGACCTGCACGGCGTGTGCGGTGCCGGCCGGGTTTGTGTTCCGGATCTCCTCCGTGTTGAGGAGTATCAGAGCGTGTTTCAGATGATTACTGTCGTGGAGGGCCGCTTGCCTCCTGCTCTTCCTGCCTCCGCGGCGAGAGATGGGAAGGCTGCCGGCGGTGGTGGGTATACCGGGTTGGATGTCCTCGCCGCGAGTCTCCCGCCGGGCAGCATGACGGGCGCACCCAAGAAGCGGAGCTGTGAGATCCTGCAGGAGATCGAGGGGCATAAGGAGCGGGGGCTGTACTCGGGCGTGGTCGGGTATATGTGCGCTACCGGGCGGGGTGACTGGAGCGTGACGATTCGGAGTCTGTTCCGGTGGGACGATGAGCAGGTTGTGGTGAACGGCGACGAGGGCCCGGAGACCCACGAGGTGTGGCGGATCGGCGCAGGAGGGGCGGTTACTATCCTGAGCACCCCCGAGGGCGAGCGGGAGGAGATGTTTACGAAGCTTGCGGGGCCCCTGCGGATATTTGGGGAGGAGCCGGGCCGGGAGTAGTGGTACGGGTTTATTTTGGCGTCTCAACTGGATTCAATAAAACGGGGGAAGCGGGACCGGCATTCAACTTGTCTGGCGGATGTTTGCAATACGGGGGAGTACCGGCGTTCTTCACTCATAGATGGGTTAGGCCTCAACAGCGGCATTTGGGATACAAGCTTTAACGCGTTGTACATATAACATAGGAAGGCGGAAATATAGGGGAATATGACTGCACCGTCCCTCCCGTTACACCTTTCCAAACCGCGAGTTCGCCCTGTAATAACCTGCTGAAAGCCACCGTCCCCACCCGCTTGTAACATGCACTGATTAGAGCGCCTTAGCGTACACCATATGCTGTGATATGCCACCCCTGAAAAGCACTCCCCAACCCCGTATCCGGTCCCATCCCCCTTCCTCCAACTCATCCACGATACCCGCCCGGTGTCCCACCTGTCTCCTAAAACTCCTGCTCTTCTTGGAAGAACATGGTAAAGCTGATAATCGTCCCGTAGATCAGAAGCCCGCCAATAATGGACATGACCATAGCCGGGATCGAGATGAGGTTCGAATGCGCGAGCAGGACGGGCAACGCTGTCAGGAAACCACATTAGCAACCGCACTTCCCAAGCACAACACGACAGTCAACCCCTTCCCCCCAAGTCCAGCACCACCTCTCCCCCCAACCAAAAAGAAACGCAACAACAACGTACCAATACCCATCACCACCAAAAACCCGGTGCAAAACCGGCCAAGGTCAAGCACGGCGGCGCCGGAGCTCTCAACGAAGTCGTCCGGGTTCGAGCAGTGGCTGCATATCCAGTTGGGCACGGGCGCCAGCACGTAGGTGCCGACGACCAGCAGCGGGTAGTACGAGTGCCACAGCGCGCACGACAGGATGACCAGCAAGAAGCCCACGGCCAGCACGAAGGAGAGGGCGATTATCGTCTTGAGGCCGGCTGCTGGCATGGTGGCGGTTGGGGCGCGGGGGGGTGGAGGGTTGTTTGTCTGGCGGTATTGAAGGGGGCCTGCGGGCGGGGTGCGTTTCGGTGTTGTCGGCGGGTGAGGAAACGGTCGAGGCCTTGGACGACTCGAAAGGTTAGGTTGGAAGGCTGAGTGAAGCCTTGGGAGGTTGGATCGCGAGGTTTCGGGTTGGGGGTATCAATCGGCGATTACAATAACGAAATCCGTTTATTACTCGTAGTTGGGTAACTTTTCCGTAACGTACAGCCTCGCGGTTCAAAGGACGCGCCGGTGTGGTCGTCAGGTTGGTTGTGTTGGTGTGATTGATGGTTGGCGGCTGGCGATGACGGCGGAGTTGCAGCTGTGACGAGGGCCGCAACGTCGTCAGCCTTGGCTCGCTTGGCTGGTCCTGGTCCGGGTTGGGGTTAGCCTTGACCGGGGTTGAGATGATGCTTCTTGTCGCTTGTGGCCCGTGTCCCAGCTGAAGAGCGGAGCAGGGATTCAACTAAGCGGGGTTACGCAGTACCGAGTTCCAGGTACCTGCCGCCTTGCCTGGGCGACGCAGCTTGGAGCTGCCTGGCGCTGTCAGTGGAACGAAGCTCCCCAAACCAAACCCCAGCGATCCCCCCAACATCCCATCGACGACCTGCACTTCGCAACGGCAAGCATCCTCTCGATTGATATCCGCTTCGGTGACCGAAAACACACATTACGCACGGTTTTAAACTGCAGCCGTCGCCATCATGTTCAGAAACAACTACGATAACGACTCGGTCACATTGTAAGCTCCAAACGCTGGATCCCCGCCATGTCGGCCTTGGGCTGCGGCTGCGGTCCCGACCCCGACTGACAACCTTTTCCAGTTCACCGCAAGGGCGGATATTCCAGGTCGAGTATGCGGCGGAGGCAGTCAAGCAGGGCTCAGTGGTGGTGGGAATCGCAAGCAAGACACACGTCGTACTGGTAGCAATCAAGGTGCGCAACTCCCCCGCCATCCAAAAGTCAAAATGTACCAACTTGTACGTCTGCTAACGTTTTGACCAACCCCGCCCCCAGCGCAATGCCGAAGAACTCTCATCCTACCAAAAGAAGCTGTTCCCCATCGACGAGCATGTCGGCATCGCCATCGCGGGCCTCACGTCGGACGCGCGCGTCCTCTCCAACTTCATGAAGCAGCAGTGCCTCGGCCACCGGCTGACGTTCGGGCGCAGCATGCCCGTGCGGACGCTGGTGGAGATCATCGGCTCCAAGGCGCAGATCAACACGCAGCACTACGGCAAGCGGCCGTACGGCGTGGGGCTGCTGGTGGCGGGGGTCGACGAGCAGGGCCCGCACCTGTTCGAGTTCCAGCCGAGCGGCATGACGGAGGAGATGGTGGCCTTTGCGATCGGCGCGCGCTCCCAGATGGCGCGCACCTACCTGGAGAAGAACATCGACAAGTTCGCCGCCTGCGACCGCGAGGAGCTGATCCGCCACGGCCTGCGCGCCCTCAAGGAGAGCCTGGTGCAGGACCGCGAGCTGACGGTCGACAACACGAGCGTGGGCGTCGCGGGCACGGCCAAGGCGGACGATGGCAGCACCAAGGTGGAACCCTTCCAGGTGTACGACCAGCAGGACGTGGCGGCGTGGATAGAGAGCGTGGCGGACGACAAGGAGGGCGGCGAGGGCGGTACGGGCGCGGCCGAGGCCGAAGGCGAGGGCATGGAGGTCGACTCATAAACGGGATAAACCTGGAGATGCTGGAACACGGCGTCATGGTGGGGAATTCTGTAACAACAGACAGACTAGAGTCCTAGCGGCCCGGCATCCTCACCGAGGGGAGCGCCTGGTCGACCCGCATCAAGCCGAGGAGCCCCGGCGGAAAAGAAATTCTTGCATGAGTCAGAAGGGTTAGGTCTCTATTTTACAACGCCTGCGCGTGGGATCTGTCTGTCTGTCTAAAATCTACTGGTTGCTCCACGAGAGCTTGTATACCGCCTCCGAAACCTTGTAATCCCTCAAGGCCGTGATAGCCTCCTCGGCGGTCTTCGCCTCCACCAGGATGCTCTTGTTCCCCCCATGGATGAACCCCTCCTCGACACTCTTGTTGATCCAGGTCAAGATCCCGTCGTAGAAGCCGTTGATGTTGAGCACGCAGATGCCCTTGTTGTGGATGCCGAGCTGGTTCCACGTCGCCGTCTCGAACAGCTCCTCGAGCGTGCCGTAGCCGCCGCTCAGCGCCACGAAGCCGCTCCCGGGCCCGCCGTCGATCACCTCCTGCGCCATCAGCCGCTTGCGCGTGTGCATGTCCTTGACGATGGTCGTCCGCCCGAACACGGCCTCCTCCGGGACGGCCATGTGCGTGCCCGAGGCGTCGTTCACCTGCTTCGACGTGTACGTCGGGTCCCGCTCGTACCGCACCAGCGCCTCCGGGATGATGCCGTGCACCGCGTCCGGCCCGGAGAGAGCGACTAGTGTCTTGGCCACCTCGCCCATCAGTCCGACTGTGCCGCCTCCGTATACTGTGGAGAATGGGACGTTAGTTTGGTTGCGAGTGTTTGGGGGGGGTGGGATGGGGATCCTGCAAGTGTCAGGACTTACCGAGTGCCATGTTGTTGGCAGCCATGACCCGGGCTAGTGCCCGCGCAGCTTCTACATGCTCTGGCTTGTTTCCTGCCGACGAACCGCAGTAGACGCAGATCTTGGTACGCGTAGGGGTGACGCTCGAGGGCGTAGAAGTGCCGTTAGATGCCATGGTTCCGGCCGTCAAGTGAGAAAGGGAAGACGAGGAAGTGGTATTGTGTTGGAGGATGTGCGAGAGTTTTGTTCTTGCAGAAAGGTGAACCGGCGTTTTATAGGAGGGCGCAGCCTGTGTTGCTTCACTGCTGTTCGAGTTCCTTAAGATCAGATAGATGGGTGCCACGTAGTTGTCCCTCGGTGGTCGATAATGGGTCACGGGCACGGTGGGAGGCTGGCTGAACCTAGACCGGTTGGACAAAGATACCTGCGGCGTTTCAGATTGGCGAATATCGAGGTTGTGGGCGTGTGGCAGGCCGCTAACTAGGTATAAAGTTATGGACTAAGGGTGGAATGAAGCAATGAAAAACAAACCGTCATTGGCACGGAGGGAGAGCGAGGGTTTCATTGTCAGCATTGTCTTATATACATACCTACCCGACGCTACCCTTGCGCCGCTGTTGCTCATACTCTTGTTGCCGCCGCAGTCGCGGGTCGGTCTGGGTCATCCTTCCGTGCCCGGCCCACCCCACCGCGGGACCTTGATGGGGCCAAACGGTATGACATAATGGCACCCCGCCCAACGAATCGAAGTCGCGAAGTTCCTGACCGGGGGTGTGACCTCAAGAAACCCGAAGGTCAATGTCTTAAAACGGAAACCCGTGAGAAATTTTGAGCACGCTGAGAGCAGAAACAATTCCACTCGAGGAACCCATGGTCACAAGATTTCGCATTACACGTTGGGCAGCTGCAGGGCCAATGATGTGGGACCTGAAAGCTCGTGGTTGTGAATGTGGAATCGGATGGACCGGTCGGTGTTGGGGCGAGCCAAGACTCCGAGGCAATGGAACATGGACATACATACGGTGGGGCACGGTGACCCACGAACCGCACCTTGGAGGACTTGAGGGTGACCTTCGACGTCGCTGTCACAGAGTCAGAAATATTTAAGATAGTGAAGAAAACAACAAGATAGCAGGGCAAGGAAAGAAGCCGAGTCAAAAGAAAGTGGTGAAAAGAAAGGGACTTCTGTGGAGACAGCTCGAACCGGACCGCCATGATCTTGGCAGGTATTCTACACACAGTGTTGATACAGTACACCGCACTGGTTTAAGCCCCTAATTTCTTGTGGACACAGCGCCCGTCTCCCGGTGGTCATCAACAGCTTCCCGGGTTCACGCAGAACGACCAGACAACAATCGACACCTGCACTTCTCGGACAATCCCGCCAGAATGCCCGAGACAAACGGGGAACCAGGCGGCCAGCCTGAGCGGCAGGGAGGCCAAAGTGTACGTGGTCTGGGGTTCGTCTAGAAATGCCGTGACTTGGAAGAGGAAAGCTGACTGTTTTGTTTACACGGCAGTCCATCTTCAAGACGCTCATTCAAGGCGTAGCTATTTACATGGCTATGCAATTTGTTATGAAGCAGTTTATGGGAGGCCCTAAAACCACCACGGTCCGCGACGCCAACGGCAACACGGCCCAGGTTGCGACGTCGAATCAAGTACCGCCCTACAGCGAACGGGCGGCGCGTTTGGACGATGGCGCTTCCTTCAACCAGATCCCGCAAATGGTGGGCCCGATCTGGCCCGAAAACAGCGCAGTCGACATCGTTGTAACCGTCTCGCCTTCATTTGGGCTCACGCCGCTCAAGGACCTTACCAAGGACGCAGTAGTGTTTGAGGAAAAGAAGTTTCGGATTGGGAACTGGACCGACAAGCGTACCGCAGAGGGCACCATCCACGTTCCAACACCTGTTCAGCACAACGGTACGCTTTGGGGCCATTTTTACATTGGCTTGTCGGGAGCCCTCCTCGATCCGACACAGCGAGGCTACGATCCGGCTTCGGCTTATCACTTCGCCTACCCGCTGACCCAATACATCCCCAAGAAGAAGGAAGCCAAGACAAGAAGTCTCCTAGGGGATCAACCGGAGGCTGCCGACGAGCCTATCAATGACGAGCCCGAGCAGTCTGGACCCATCATTGCGAACTACTACCACCCGAACGTGTCGCTGTCTTTCATCCCGAACTCGGGCGTTTTCTCTTTCCCCCAGTCACACCCAGCAGTCCGCCAGTTTCTGCGCCTCGAAGCAACCGGTGCGCGGGATGGAACGGGCCAAAACTCATGGTACTACCCGATTCTCTTCGTCAACACATTCTGGCAGCTCAAGACGCACATGACGCTCCTTAACGACACGGTTCAGACTTTGCCCATTCGCATTGATCTCAACAACTTGGCCGAGTGGAAGTTCAAGACCATGGCGTCCATCGACATGAGTGGCAAGGAGTCGGCCCGCCAGGCTGCCTATGGGAATTCGTTGCCCGGCGGCGGCGATGGAAGTGAGATTGAGATGATCAAGGAGATTTTCATCGACACCAACCCGATCCTCCTCAGCATCACGGTTGTCGTCAGTATTGCGCACATGATTCTCGAGACGCTAGCCTTTGGGTCCGACATTGCGCATTACCGCAAAAAGAAGGACAACGTGGGCATCTCGGTGCGGTCCATCCTCGCCAATGTCTTCATGCAACTGGTGATCTTCCTCTACCTGATCGATCAATCCCAGAACACGAGCTGGATGATTCTGGGCGGGCAAGCCGTCGGCATCCTCATCGAACTTTGGAAGATCACGACGGTGGTCAACGTCCGAGTGCGCCCGGCTCCAGGGTCCATCATTCCCTACCGGATATCCTTTGAGGACAAGCACAAGCTGAGCGAGACCGAGGAAAAGACCAAGGAGTACGACGAGATTGCCTTCAAGTACATGTACATCGCCGGCGTCCCGCTGCTCATCGCCTACGCTATCTACTCCCTCTTCTACGAGACACACAAGTCGTGGTACTCGTACGTCATCACGACGCTCGTTGGCTCGGTCTATGCCTACGGCTTCCTCATGATGGTGCCGTCGCTCTACATCAACTACAGACTCAAGAGCGTGGCCCACATGCCGGCCAAGGCCATGATGTACAAGTTCCTCAACACCTTCATCGACGATCTGTTCGCCTTCACCATCAAAATGCCCTTCCTACACCGCCTGGCGACCTTCCGAGACGACATCATTTTCTTCGTTTATGTTTACCAGCGATGGGCATACAAGATCGATTATACCCGAGTCAACGAGTTCGGTCAGGGCGGTGATGACGAGGAAGAGGTTGAGAAGGAGTCAGACAAGAAGGAGAAGGAGGCTTTGCCTGCCGGCCCGGCCGAGAGCACTGCCAAAGCTACGGGGGCCCACGCACCCAAGGCGACCAAGAGAAAGTAAGAATATATCAGTTTGGCTAGATTGAGAAAGAAAGGGGAAACACCATAAAAATACAGGACTATTCCAGCCCCTTCCCTCTTCCTTCCACCACATCTTGCCGTGATTCCAATTACTTGGCCGATGTGGGTGCTCGCCGAAGACGAGCCGATGTTCCACCCGGTTCGGGATCTTGCGCATCCTAACTGTCCCTGAAAGTCTCGTAGGGCTGAGCGGCGCAGGACGAGGTGTGAAGGACATCGACCTCCCATTGGGCAGCGTGCCGCTTTTCAATCAGAGCGCCCCCTTGCTTTTGCGGATGTTAATTCGGCATCTGCCCAATCTCAACCGCGTGTTGGGAGTTTGTTCCCGCGACCTGCAGAAACTTTTGGTCCTCCGTCACTTAATGTAACCACGAAAACCGTTGCACTTGGACCATCGGTTAGTTTCGAAGCAGACCTGCCGATCCCTGCCAAACGTTAAGTTAGCGTGATGCCCTGCTGCGTTGGGCAAGCACCCCGCGAAGATTTGGAGGTACCTTGAACGCAGCTCCTCCACACCTGCAACCTTGTTCAGCTATCATCCCTGCTCCGCAAACGGGTAAGAGTCCTTCGCTGGAAGGCCAACTGAAGGCATGAACTCGAAGATCTGTTCAGTTTGAGGGAAGAAAAACCAAGCTTCTCGGCCAAACAGGCCACGTCACGGTGAGTATCTGAAGTAGGAAGGTACATCCATGGATGTACATGCCTCCCTCACTAGCGTCCCGAGGCCGCCAAACGCTCCTCCCGTCCCTGCCCGGAGTCCTGCCAAGACAACCTTATCCCCCGGAGACCTCCCAGAAGCCGGCAGCAGCTCCGAACATTCGCTCGAACCAAACAAGACACTTCTGCAGCAATTGACCCAAGAAAAGTCCGATCGGTCTGCTTTGGGTAACAGCAGGAACCGTTGCACATACAACTAAATCACCAGCAATAAAACCCTTGAATTCCACCCAACGAACAACAATAGTTATCTCCAGATTACCTAGAGCGAGCACGTCAGAGATCGGCATGCAGGGTTGAGTGTCTCTCAACCACGAACCAACCCAACCAAACCGTCAGAGGACGAACATCGAAAGCACAGCAGCAGAGAGAGCCTCGGGCGATGAGCAGCGGCTCGGGCCGCACCAGTAGGAAGGGTAGCTTGGGAAGCATCGACGGCAGCAGCAATGAAGCTCGAACCGTCGGCACCCTCCTGGCCGCCATCGCGAGATGCCTAACCGAGGCCGTGCGCATCCTCATGTTCGCCGACAAACGGCAATGGGGCCCCGACGAGTTTGAGCAGACCCGCGTGCTCGAGGAAGCCCTCGACGAAGCCAAAAAGGACTTCCAAGAGATGGCGCCGCTAGTACACGGGCAGTTCTACTACGAAAACGACCGATCCCGTGAGCTCCCCTCCCACCCCCTTTCCACCCAACCACACCCACAACCACACCCACACCCACATTACCATAGCAGCACGAACCAACAACTAACCCACACCCCCCTTCCCCCAAAACCCAGCCGAATCCCTCCACGCCCTACAAACCTTGCTCACCCGCTTCCAATTCCACACGCAAAACTTCCGCGACTGGGCGCGCCAGGGCGGGCCCATCAACCCGGTGTGGGCGCGCGAGACGGCCCAGCTGCGCCGCGACCTCCACCGCGCCCAGTGCCGCGCCGCCAGCCGCATCTTCGCCGCCGAGCAGGACGCCGCCCGCTGCCTCGGCGCCTTCCAGGTCTACCGCCTCCTCAAGCGCAACCAGGCCGCCCGCGCGCAGCTGCCTGCGTGGCAGACCGGTGGGCAGGCGACTGCTGGTGGCGGGGGTGAGGGGTTGGAGGCGGCGCGCCGGCCGGGGGATTTGGCGGCCGCGGGGCGGGGTTCGGATGAGGACGTTACTGGTGGTGGTGGTGGTGCTGGTGCTGGGGGGGGAGACGCAAACGCAGTGAGGAGGCGGCGGAGCTTGGAGGAGCTCGTGCCGAGCTGTAATGCGGTGGGGCGGTTCCAGGTGCTGGGGGAGTCGCACGACGCGGCGTTCGTGTGCGATTTCTGCGAGGGGTACATCGTCTGGCCGGACCTATCGAGCATACCGTCGGAGCGGACGCCGCTGGCGCCGACGGCCGTGACGGGCTATCCGCACTGGCAGGCGAAGGGGGTCAGTGCCGATAACGGGGAGGAGAAGGTGGTCGTGTTTGCACCGCTGGCGATTGCGAACCATATGCCCCCGGAACCGGGGGGTTGGCAGGCTGGCCTGATGTGTCCGTTTTGCGAGGAGGATACATACCTTGACGAAGGGGAGGACAGCTCCGAGCTCAAGTACGTTCAGGACGAAGGGGGGTTTCCGGATTTGGAGTCGTTTCGGGAGCATCTGGAGTGGTACCATACGGCCATGCCGGTACCCCCGATATCATCTTTGGCTTCAACCCTGCCATCGGCGTCAAATTGTAGCGTTATGTAATGGTGTTTGGGCGTTAGCTTGGGGGGGGTTGGCTTTGGGGTAAAGCACGGAGTTTCGGGACGGGTAGCGTCAAAATGGTTGGGACAAGTTTTCCAAGATACACAATACTATTGCTCGAATCAGCAGGGCCACATTGAAGGCCGGAGAGAAAACACCCAAAGTTCGGCATTATGCCCCACCCATGCTTCATTCAGCATGGCCGTCTAATATTTAGTTCATACACGCATCAACCGAGCATACACAGAAGGTAACGGCACAACCGGCCGTCGAATTTCATAACCCCAACGCCGATGCTGAGGCCGAAAACAAAGCAATCCTATACAGCAACAACCGACCACCGTTCACCCGCCAGATCCCGCTCAAAAGAAGCGCCACCACATAAACACCAGCATGATCAGCCCGAGAGCCCCAAACGGCCCGTACTGCTTCAGCATCAAGTCCCAGTTGATCTTGACGGCCGCCTTCCTGTACTTCTTGCTGTCGTCGCGCAGCCTGCTGCTCAGCTCGCCCATGCGGTCCAAGCTATCCCCGCGGTACAGCAAATCCTCGATATTCTTGGTCATGACCTTGGTGACGTCGCGCAGCTCGTCGTTGAGCTTGTCGAGGTTCTGCGTCGCGCGGGCGTCGCTGTAGGTGGCCTTGGTGCGGCTGATGAAGGTGTCGAACTCCATGAAGGCGTAGGGCCGCAGCACGGCGCTCTGCAGCTGCGCCGCCGGGTACGTCGTCGAGAACTCGGTCGCCAGGTCCGACAGGTACGTGAACGCCAGCTTGCGCGGGTACGTCCGCTCCGTGATCGCCACGTACACGATGTCCGCTGCGATCAGGTAGTGCAGCGTGTAGGCGCCGCTCTCGATCGATGCTTGTGGCTCCGAGGTGCGGCTGAGTCGCCGCAGGATCAGCTTCACTTGGGATTTTACTTCCGAGAGGGCCTGCTCGGTCTCGGAGTCGTCGACGGAGGCGCAGAGCATGAGGCCTGGTGGTGGTGGGTTTTGGTTAGTATGGGGACTTCGCTCGGGGAATGTGGTAGGGGTAGGGTTGGTTGGTGGTGATGGGGCGTACCGTCGAGCCTCGCAATCTGTGTTGAGCGGATCATCTTGGATGTGTGTGTGTGTATAGTGTGCGATTATGGTCCGCCAATATTCGGGTTGGTTGGGGTTGGAGTTGCGATTGTAAACTGTCCCTCGGTGTGGTTGTAGGCCGGCCACCAAGGTATCAAAGTACAGTAACGTGGCTTTTCAAAACAAGGACGGTGTCGTCATCAAAAGGGTCCTGGCTTGGCGGTAAAGAGTGGGTTCTAGCAAGGTATGGAGGAGCAGCTGTGTTCGTTTCAAGCCAATTTATCTTTAAAACGCCTTGCTGTGCAATTATCTGTCAATGGTATCTCTTCGCGAAGCTGTGATCGATTCTGGAAGTGGAAAAGGAGCACAGGCCCGGCTCGATGTTGAGCTCCCCCTTGTCAAGTGGGCCGTGAAAGAGCCAAGAAGCAAGGCTGGCCAATCCTGCAGTGCCCTGTATTCCAGGGGTCCAACAAACGGATCATGCTTTCACCACCCCATCACAGCTTCATTCAGCCTTGTAATCGAGGCTGGACCTCAACCTCCTCGACCCATCTCTCGCTGATCTGGCGAGTGCTCCGCCTTGCTATTGTTTCTCGGCGCCTCAATAGGCGACGGGATATTTCGACCAACTGGGGATTTTATTTTGAAAACCAACACCCCAGCTGCCAATTCTTATCTCGTCCTCGTCGGAATTGTTATTTCACACTTGACTGATTTTCCCTAGTTCGGTCGCTTGATGTGTTAGACCTACCATCTCCTCTCTACAAACTTCCCAATTTTTTGTTCGTGGAAACTCATTATTTCAACTACATCAAACACCACCCCCCCTGTTCACCATGTCGGCTGGGGTTCCTAGCAGCCCGCTCTCTTCGCCCCCAGCGAGTGTTGTCAACATCCGCCTCGGCAGCCCGGTTGAGGATGAGAAAATGTCACCCATCCCAAGTGGTCCTCAGGAACCAACGGCCGAAACAGTGATAATTGAAAAGCCGCCGACGGCCAGCCCGGAGAGGAAAGTTGAAGGAGAGAAGGAGAAGAAGTCGACCGCGCACGACTCGGATGAGAGTGGTCAGTCCAGCGCTCCGAAGCGCAAGGCCAGTATTTCCCACAATCCAGGTTCGACGAAGAAGCCCCGCCAAGTCGCACCCACGCCCCGCAAATCCGCCCAGGACAAGAAATGGGAAGCACCGTTCGTGTACACCGACTCGAAATCTCCGCTGGCAAACGCCGACCTGAGAGTGAGTATCCCCTTCCTTCGTGAAATCTTTCGAAGCCCCTAACACCGATTATCAGGCCATTCTGTTGCACCCACTCGCCTGGGACATCCTCACTCCCGAGGAGAAACAGGACGTGTTGGCCAAGTTCCCAGACGGGACCCATCTCCTGAATGCGGGCACCCAAGATGCTCGCCCGAACCCGGTCTCGCTGCGCAATGATGACAATTTTCGGTATGACTGCGCTCGATATTGCGAGAATATTCAGCTTGGCCGGCACGACGAAGAGTGGCTGAGCCAGGCTTGGGTTGCCCACGAGAAGCACCAGCGGGGCGATTACGACCAGTTTCTTCGGGAGCGCTTTGAGGAAGACTGGGAGACCAAGCTGCCGGCCGAAAACAAACCCGAAGATTCCGAGTCGGGCAAAGGCTTGAAGCATGGCGAGAGAGAGCCAAGTGAGGGATCCCCCCTCGATACCGAAGGAACTGCAGCGCCTAAGCTAGCGGGGCGGTCGACTCGATCACCCCAGTCCATCCCTAAAAACGGCTCCCCTCGAAGCAAGGGAGACGGCGAAGGCCATGGTATGGATGCGAAAGGTATCCAAACTGAGGCTGCAAACGGCAGCCCGACAGTACCCCGAACCATCGACCCATCGGCAATACGCCCAAGTGACCTGTCCGCGGCTTCGCAGGAGCAAGAAACCGACACGTCCACTATTGTCGCTCGGTCCGATTAGGAATCGGTCGAGCCATCCGCAGAGGACGAGCAGGCCGCAAAAGGACAGCGGCCGAAGAAACGGGGGTCCCGAGGTGGCGGCAAAATATGCGTTGCGGAAGACGCAGGAGGATAAGGCTAAGGCCGTCAGATCGGTATCCGGCCCCGTTTCACGATCCAAGGGAAAGTTGGTTGTCGAGATTCAACAATGCCGTCGGTCTCGGAGGAGCTTGTGATATCATCCTCAGGGGGCCTGTGCTGCTTTTGCATCGTCAGCCGCTTGGATCGCCAAGTGGCTAAGCAAAACGTCACACGAAATGAATGAGAAGCAACAGGATATTGCGTTTTAAGGGGAAAGGAAGCGGTTATGGGATTATCGCAGGAGTTGGTGTTGTCGGGATAGCATGTACAAGATACCCCCTAAGCTAACATAGCTGGGAAATCGGCGTCGGAAAGCCGAGACCGCTGCAACAGGAGCCAAATGGCTACCATGTAGGAAAATCAAGCAGATTTAACGTTCCAGGTCCTTGTTCATATGATTCAAATTGTTAGAGTGCGCTGTAGCAACGTCTGATAGATAGAGTGGGGGCTCCATTCATGCATGTTAGTGAAAATTCGATGACTCGAGCGCAATAACTGTACTTGGTAGCTAAACAACCACAAATGACTTTCCACCTGTGGTAACCTTACCTCATCCCACCTTTCCGTCCTCAACCATAAACCTTGACATATCCATCTTTACAGCGTATCACTTAGACCATGGCACCCTCTGCACAGGCGCACAAGCGGGCTCATAGCCTGCTACTTTTTGAGAAGCTGCTCAACCTCCGAGACAGCGCCAGCCCGCTCACCCTTATCCTCGACAGTTTGGAGCAGAGCGCAGAACCTCTTCTACATGAGTTTATGAGAAGGGCAAAAGTGAGTTCAATCATCAAACACCCCCCTTCTCCAGAAACTTAAAAGTTGGACATGAACTAACGCATCAGTAGCTGGAGCGTGCAAAAATCGTATTCGTCTCCTTCGCCACAATAAAAAAGCCCGCCCTGGCCGACATCTTCATCAGAGCTCGCGGCAAGTCCCTGAAGACACTCGCAGCAGAAATCACCTCACACGTCGCCCCTCCCAAGCCCAGCACCACCAAGGACGCAAAACCGGTAATCCAAAGTACTTCTCCCCCCCTCCCCCTACCCTCATACCCACCCCCCCCATCCACAAAACAACCAAACACCAAGCTAACCCCCCCTCCCCCCTTATTAGAATCCCTAATCCTCCTCGACACCCTCAACCCCGCCTCCTCCCAAACCCCCTCCCACCTCCCCGCCTTCTTCGCCGCCGCCATCCCCCCAACCGCCTCCCTCGTCGCCGTCTACCACACCGACGTCCCCGCCCTCCCCCCTCCCCTTCCCAACCACCACCTTCCCAACCACCACCTTCCCAACCACCACCTTCCCAACCACCACCACCAGTACCACTACCACCAGCAATACCAGTACCAACCCGACCCCCTAACCCTGCTAACCCACCTCGCAACGACCATCTTCCGCGTCTCGGGGCTAGGCCAGGCCGTCGCGGCGCGCCGGGCGCGCGAGCGCAGCCTGGCCGCGCCGGAGTGGGGGCTGCGCGAGGGGCGTGAGGGGGTGTTGGTTGGGTTGTTGCGGGATGGGGATGGGAATGGGAATGGGGTTGGTGTTGGTGTTGGGTTTGGGGATATGGACGGGGGCGTCGTGGTGGAGATGGAGATGCGGCGGCGGAGTGGGCGGGCCGTGGCGGAGACGTTCGTTCTTAGTGCGGGTCGTGCTGGTGGTGGTGGTGGGGGGGTGGTGGTGATGGTCATGGGGGATCATCCTGCGTTTAGGTCTGCTGTGGGCGAGGAGGGGGAAGGTGGGGAGGAGGAGATGGAGGCGTCGTTTAACCTTGGGTTGACAGAGAAGCAGAGGCGGGATCGGGAGGGCGTGGTGTTGCCGTACTTTGATGCGCAGACTGAGGTTGGTGGTGGGGAGGGTGGGAGGATTCTGTATGACATGGGGAGGGAGGATGATTTTGATGAGGAGGAGGATGAGATTTAGGGGGTGTCCAAGGTGGTGAAAGCTGGATTATTGATTTGGGCAATGGATGGGGCGCATAACTATCGCGCCTAGGTTGAGAATCACCGACTCGAGAAGCGCTCGGAGCACCCCACAGCTATCCTGCTACTGCGGTTGATTTGGATAACCTGGGTATCAATGCTGACAATATACACCCCTCCCCACCTCTGCCGGATCCCGCCCCTACCTACTTGGGCTGAGCGGCCGGTTGAACCCTCCCTGGCGGTTCATGTACTGCCTGTACTCCGTCTTCTTCTCCTTCCTTGTAGTGCCCATATTATTCCCCAGCACCTTCTTATTCTTTGTTGTACCAAACCCACCGAATCCCATCATTGCAGCCATGTCGTCCAGACCGTCATCTTCAACCATGACATCCTCCTCTTCGTCCTCATCCATGGGTTCTGCGTCAAACCGTCCTCTGGATTGGTGCCGGTCTCCGTCATCCTGGTGTCGCTGCTGCTCCTGGCTGCTTTCCCGTGTTGATGTGGGTTGTTGTTGCTGTTCGGGGCCGTGGCTGCCGTCCCGGCCCTTGACCTTAAAGGAGACGGGTGCTGTTGGCGTAGAAGCGGCTGCGCTGCTGGGTTTTGAACGGGTGGGGAGTTGCTGGTATTCTTCGTTGTCTCGATTTGGGCCTCGCCTAGGGCTCGCTGCGTGTCGTGGTGATTCTGTGGTGTTGCGGTCTTCCCTATCGCGTCGCGGTTGGTCTAGAAGATCACGACGGTTAGTGCCTGGGAGCGCGTGAGGAATAGGGCTGTTAGTACCTCTTTCCGGACGCTCCAGATCGCCTCTTACGCTCCTATCCCCGCGCTCTCGTTGCGGATCCGGCCGAATATCTTCGCGCCGTCGGTGGTGCCCTCTGTCCTTTTCCCTGTCACGGTTCGTGTCGCGCGGAGCATAACCCCGATCGCGGCCTGGGGAGCGGGAGCGGCGGCGGTCGCCTCGGTCGCGGGAGCGTGATCGATACCGCCGGTGGTCTCTATCCCGATCTCTATCCCTACCATGGTCACGAGCACCGTGTTGACGCCGACCGTTGTCATCGCGCTCCCGACCGCCATCTCGATCGCGCCGTCTATCTCTGTTGTCGTACGATGGTCTTTCGCCTCCACGGCGGGATTGCCCGTCTCGTCGGTCGGCCATGGTTGGTGTGAGCGGCGAGAAAAGGGATTACGAATATGTGTTAATGATCCAAACACTAAGGAAGGAAGATGACGTCTGCTGGGGAAATTTCTAGGCGAGCTCGGCGAGGTGCGGCTGAGACAAGGCGTTCGCAGGGTTCCAGTTGGACGCTGGAAGCCCTGGAGCAACAGGGATTTGCAGCACGCGCAGGCGACCAAACAGCGGATGATATTTAGGGTTAGGGTTAATACAATGCTGGAATATTTTCCAAAGACCCCAGCAAAAGTTCATGTTCACTTTTCCGGCTGATACACAGGGCACGACTTCCCTACGACACCAGTTGGGACCAAGTTTATGAGTCGGTCTCACATTTAGACCCTCTTCCAGTTCTTTCTTGTTGTTAAATTACCTACACTGTCCACTCACCGTTTCCAACGTCAACAACACCGTATCAGCTCATCTAATATTCTCATCACCATCAGCAACATGGGAGAGAAATCAAAGAAAAAAGCTAGAGAGCCGAAGGAAGAGGCCGATGCCGCTCCAATCCTAGCTGATGTCAAAACCAAAGAGAAAAAGAAGAAGTCCAAAAAGTCAAAGGGCGACAGCTCGGCTCTTCCAGACGCAATCGCTCCCGTGGCCGCAGAGTCCGAGGAGCTACCGGACGTGAGTATCAAGGGTTCTAAGAAGGAGAAGAACAAGGATGGCAAGCGCAAGCGGGAAGTGGCCGATGTGCCGGTGGAGATTGAAACCCCGGCCGAGGACGAGGAGGACGAGGAGGGAGCAGAACTTCCTATGAAGAAGAAGAAGAAGAATAGTAAGCCCGATGGTGATGGGAAGTCAGGGAAGAAGGACAAGAAGAAGAAGAGCAAGGAAAAGAAGGGAAAGACGGCGGGGGCGGGGCAGAGCCTTGCCGAGGACGCCACATCCGAAGAGACTCACGAGGATATCGACGACGCTCACGAAAAGAAGGACAAGAAGCAGAAAAAGTCCAAAAAGGCTGCGGAGTCTACCGAGCCGCAAGCGGCAGGGCCGACTGAAGAGGAACACGAGTCGAAGAAGAAAGGCAAACAGAAGAAACGCAAGCTTAGGGACCAGGACGGGGATGTGGAAATGGCCGATGCCGACGCGGAGGAGACTCAGGCCGAGGGAAGGGATGAGATTGCGGAGGGGAAGAAAAAGAAGGATAAGAAGGAGAAAAGGGAGAAAAAGGACAAGCCCAAGAAACGCAAGACGGCAGACACACCGGCGGAAACTCCCGAGAAGGAGGCTACGGCTCCCGCACCCACGAATGCTCCCAACGCAGATCTTACTGAACGGTGGAACGTCCAAGGTCTTGGCGGCGGCACCTCTCGCCAAAGCAAATTCATGAGGCTCTTGGGTGGGAAGAAGCATGGCGTTGAGGGCGCCGGTGAAGCAAAGGATGGTCCCCGAAAGCGTTTCGACATCGGGCACGTCTCACAGGAGCTGGAGAAACAGTTCGATGCCGGCATCCAGATGAAGTTCGGGACTGGTGGTCAGCGCAAAGGATTGGGTGCTTGAGTCGAAGCACGGAGCATGACTTTTCCTCGTGCCAATGGCTGCGTTGAGAGACACCATCGAGGTGTGAATGGCAAATAGTTTAAACCCTACCGCCGCCGCCTGCAATTTGTCGGCAGAATGATATCCGCTAATAAAATCAAAGCCTTGTTACGCCGAACAGGTCCGAATGGTGGTACATGTTTTGCAGCTCATCGACTCGACCCCGTTTAACCCAGTGTCAATGGGCCCTCCCCGCCTCGCGCGAAGCTCTCATTCCCTACCGAACCGCGCGGCCGGCTTACGGTAATACAATTCCGGTATATCCTTCGGTTTTATTATTTACTTTATGGAAGTATTCGACCGATCATCGCAGGAAGATGCGCGAGATGACTTCAAAAACGAGACCGCCGAAGACGACGAAGCCGAGGAGAACTAAGGTTTCTCAAAGTTAGTGGGTGGCCGACCCTCCACGAGCGACTGTGAGGGTAAAACAAGATATTCGTACTCAGCCAGATTGGGGAAATAGGGGACTTGGGCACGTCCTTGGTTCGCTTCTTGATCTGCTCCTCGGACTTGCCCATGCGCGCCTCGTTCCCCTTGGCGAACTTGAGGTTTGCCCTCCTTTGTTGCGGTGTTTGGGCCTGCGGACGGGTTGTTAGTACAAGATAGGGATGGTCTTGCGTGCGGAATGGCACCCGTACCATTGTGAAAACGTCGTAGAGTTAGGAGGTGGGACGAGAAGCGCAAGGGGTCGCGATTTCGGGCGTGGCGAGCAACACAAAGAGGTCGAGGTTGGTCAAAAGTGAGGACCCGGGGGTAATACGTCGAATTGACCGTGATGTTCGCTCGGAGGTTGTTGAATGTTCCGCCAAGTTGAAAATGGGAGAGTTTCGAGCCGTTTGTAATTCCAAAGAAATGGGACAGATTGCAAGCTCCCGCTTCTGGCCATCTGTCGTTGACGGCCCATGCAGCTGAGGTGGGCCGCCCACCTGGCCCCTTGCTCATTCCGGCAAGTGGAATACAGGGGTGCCACGGGAATGCAGCGGATCAACGGGGAGGCCAATTACGAACCCGTGTGAGTGCGCAGATCACCGCACTTGGCATTGACCTTGCAGCCTTGTTCATCGGCGCAATTGTGACTTCAAAGTTTACTCGAGGGCAACCCGAGCCCGCCAGAACGGAATAACCCGTTAGATACGAAGGAATTGGATGTCGGCGACATTACAAGGTAGCCAAACCCAGCAGCACCCACCCGCCTCGTATCAGATCACAAACCCCACGATGTTCCCACCCTTACGAACGGCCCTCATCAGGGCATCAACACGCCAAACCCCGCCTCTCACTCACCCCCAACTCAGACGATACGCCTCCCAACCACCATCACCAACCGTAATCACCCCCACCCCCAAGGCGCCCGCCCCGCTCCACCCCTCCGGTTAACTAACCACCGCACACGCACACGCACGCAGGGCGCCTTCTACAAGACCTTCACCCGCCCCGTGGCCAAGTGCGCCCTCCTGGCCGTCTTCGTCTACCAGCTCGTCTACTTCGGCTGGGCCAAGCTGGAGACCGACGAGATCAAGGAAGAGCGGCAGGGTGAGTGAACGTGATCGGCGGCCCGATGTCAGCTCTCTCTCTTGGGGTTTTCTCTGCCCCCCCCCCCCCCCCCCAATTCCCACTCACTGTCCCGCTCCCGGGTGTCTTGTCTACCCCGTCACGTCTGTTACTTGGCTGACTTGGTGGTACTAGCCGAGATTGTGAAGCTCGAGGCGCAGGTTCGGGGGTTGCAGGCTGCGCGGACTGCCGCGACGGCAGGGGCTACTACTACTACGGATGAGAGTAATGGTGGGAGTGGGGCTGTTGGGGTTGAGAAAGGAGAGGGGGCCAAGTCAACGGGGGGATCTTGGTGGCGGTGGAAATAGCTAGGCCGGGATGGGATGGGATGGGTTTGGATTTGAGGTGAGGAAGAGTACGGGCGGCTGGGTTGGTGGCATGACCGCCGAAGCTTGTGGGAGTGTTAAGAATAGGCACGGGGGAGGGCAGGGAAAAGGCGGCGACTATGAGATCGATCTGTATTATACACTCTGTAAACGTTGACAGTACTCTATACAGATACCCTCCGATGATTCAAGGGTAGCTAGCTGTGGCTACCACAGACCCTGGAACCGACCTCGTCGCCGTGATATCGGCCCAATGAATTCTTGGGATATCCAACCAAGTCTTCTCCACCCGCGCCCCAAGTGTTTCGGTCTATGATATCCCGACGCCCAACAACACCAAACCAACCCGGAAAGCCCCAACGCCAGGCCCAGCTAAAGGGGCTACAATGCCGCCCACCCATTACTATGTCCCTGATAACCACCACACACCAGCAGAATAATCATACGACCAGCAACCCGACAGCCATCACCACCACCATAACCCCCCAATCCACCACTGCCCTCCCGCCCGCGGACGGGGTGTGCGCCGCCCCCGGAAAATTACACGTCAGCCCCTCGGACGGCTTATGCACCCTATAGTTCCCTTCGAAGCCCACCCCGCCGGGCAGGGGACAGCCGAAGCCCATCGACGCCGGGCAGCTCCGCACTAGTTCATAACAAAGATTGTCGCAGGGCAGCACCTCCTTGTACGGGCCCGGCTTGATCATCTCATCGATCAGCGGGTTGCGGCTGTTCATGAACGCCGCCCTATTCGCCCTCTTCCGGAACGGCGCCAGGGTGGCCTCGTCGAGGGTCTCGCCGTCGGGGAACGGCTGCCCGACGGCGCGCGGCTGCAGGTGCTCGGCCGTGTTAGAGAAGTCCTCGCACCGGGGGATCGTGACGGAGCAGAGCCAGTCCTTGTAGTCGGCGGCGCAGCTGGTGCAGTTGCGCGCCAGCGAGTAGAGCTGGCTGGAGGGCGCCTCGCAGGCGACCTGGGCGAGGGACTTGTCAAAGTTGGCGTACACGGATGCCGCGTAGTTGTCGTAGAACTCGGCTAGCCGGGACGAGTTGCCGAAGTTGGGGTTGCTCGGGACCGAGTAGGCAACTTTGTCGCAGAAGGAGAGGTCGATGACCAACGCACAGTTGCCGTGGTCTGGTGGATTGATCAGTGCAAGCTCAGCGGAAATATCAGGTGGGATGCCTACCGGACTTGGTAGTGAACTCCATCGCCTCGAACACCTGAGGCCCCCTCTCAAAAGCGGTCTGCCGCTTCCCCAAATTACCACCATCTTCGCCATCTTTCACCAGAATACCGATGTACTCGGCAGAAGAATTAAGTCCGATGAAGAAGAACTGTTGCTTCGGCACATCTCCATGCCTCTTCGTCATGCTCGTTTTGACCGTACCCGTCTGCCGTTCGTCCTTAGTGGCCGCAATCTGTGCGTAGTTGTACAGCCCACAGTACGAATGCTTCACGCCGTTGATGGCCCTGTCTTTCTTATTGTGCGCAAATAGCACATATGGCTGTGTTCGCATGACCGCGGCCTGCTCGTTCGGGTCTTTGGAATCCGTCAAACTTTGGGTAATCAGCAACGCTCCTTGCGAGTCGCTGTCAACCAAAATCAAATCTTCAACACCGCGCTTGCTGTAGGTGTAATATTGGCTGTCTGTCGACGCCGTGATTCTCACGTTGTATGTGCCCGAGAAAGTTTCCGAGTCCGGTGCGTATATGCCAATGTAGACTTCCCTGTCGGTGGTGATGCTGTACGCAACTGCTCCTTCCTTGAAGTCGAACATATCCTGGGTTGCCTGGTCCGCAAGAGGCCCAGGGGCCGTATTGTCGGGGGATGTCGACACGTAAAGCTTGAGCTGGGGTGGGGCTCCCGTTGTCTTTGAGGGGTCGATCGGCTGCGGTTGCAAACAAGTATTTGCTGAGATGTACACCTTCTGCCCTGCCTGTCTCTTCTCAACGTCCAGGCCTCCATCTTCTCTATCGCCCTCAAGCTCCGTGGCGCCGGCGCCAGCGCTAGCGTGTCCTTCCCCGGGGGCATTGTGTTCACGTCTCAGTTCCAACCGATCCTCCCCCGCCTTCCGCTCAGATACTGGGGGTAATAGAAAGACGAACGGCTGTGTCACCCCTTGGTCCACGTTCATGGGGAGAGGCTCGTCGTTGTCGAGTGGGATCACATCACGCGTAGCTCGTCCAATAATGCTCCGATCGAAGGCTGAGAATTCGGCCTCATATATCGGGCCGGGCGGCACGGCGGAGTCGACATCATCGAATACAACGGGCAATGCTTCGTTCAGCTCGGCGGCAAGGGCGAAGTTTGGCGGGAATAGGACGAGGTAGAGTAGAATCAGCAGGCAGGAGGCCACAAGTGAGGCGGCGAGCCGCGATTGCAACGGGCTGAGATGCATTGTAGAAGTACGCCCCCGAGGGGGTCTTGAGATGTTGGAGTCGTCGATGTCGTGCTGAATAACTAAGTCGGTTGTTGTCGGTCGTCGAAGCGGTCTTGCGTTCCGTCTCGTTCCTGCCGATCGCACAGCCACTGAAGCCCCTGGAGCTGACCACTGAGAGAGGCCGCCGGTTTACGGCACCATTCTCTTTGCCAGTGCTGCTGCTCTTCCTTCTAGGATCGGCTCGTACAAACGTCAGTGGCTGGGCTGACCCTGGTTGTCATAACCACCCCAATTCTTCGTATATTTCGCAAATCAATATTACCCTTTTGCTGGAGAAGGGGTGCACAAATGCGCTGGATGCCGCATTCCGGATCGGCAAAGGGTCGCCGGTGTTGGTGGATCGGAAGTTGGTGGCGGGCGGATACCCCTGCTTGGCAAACCTTTGTTGGAAAGCCCGCCAAGGCTTTGGAGGTAACATGGGTGCATGGATGCCCGAATTCTTGAGATGCGAGGCGAAACCCGAAAACGGGACGAGTTTGCACATGAAACAGCCACACCAACCTTCCTTGACCAATGCATCCAATCTCAAGAACACGGCTATTTTGGTGTCCAAGGAAGCGAAGGGATGAAAACTCACACCTGCCTCCTCAATTGCAACGTGGCACACAATTGTCCAGCCCAGCACAGCACAACAGTCTCAATCGAGAGATGGGTGGGGCTGCAAAATGCTCTGTACCGCGATAAGAAAGGACTCGCCCATCGTCGTTCTTCTGCGTTGAGTGATCGACCTCGGTGTCGTACATACATCATGACATACAAACCCACTTCTACTTATTCTAAGGGAATCAATCAATCACCTGCTGTCCGAGATCCAAAGGAATTCCGCGCCCGTATACCCCGCTATTGACCCTCTCATAAGAAAACTACCCTACAGCCCTGCCAACTTGTTCGAATGGGTGTAGTCCCCGCTCCTGCCATTGACGGACTGTGTGCTCGTGAACATCCGCATTGTTGTCCAACGTCAGAAGGGGAACCAGTGTTCCACGTGTAATTCCACCAATCTCCACGATCCTGACCGAACCGCATTCAAAGCTGCGCGCTCTGTATTTTGCCGGATGGGTTCAGCGTCAAGGACCTGGGCGCCATTTACTCGGTGTGGAGAGACTCGGCCTTCGCGCGGAGGCCGCTGGCGGTGGAGCCGGGAGCGTGGAAGTAGCGGCCCAGGGCAGGAGCCAGGAACGAGCGGAAGATGATCTCGGCACCCCTAAAGCTACTGTTAAACCCTGCGTGCATCGAGTTGGGCCAGGGAAGCAAACGACTTACTTGAAGGCGGGAAGGGACAGCCACAGGAGAAAGACAAACTTGAAAGTGTAGTAGAAGGGGAACCAGTAAACAACGCTGACGAGGCTCTCAAGGACACTATCACCTAGTTAGCTTGCGTGGAAGTGTCGCCGGATTGTAGCAAAATCTTACGTGAAGAAGGCAAAGACAACCCAGTACTAGAGACAGATTAGCACAGGTTCCACAGCCAACAAAGAGCTGTCGGCCACTCACGGTCAGCCACTGAGTGTCGTCCGCCTTGTTGGCGGTGAAGAGAGCGGCAAGGGAGAAGTATCCGGGGATAACAAAGCCCGCAATGTTGGTCAGGAGCTGACCGCCGAGGTTGAAGATGATCAGGAAGAAGTAGAGCGCTCCCAGGCCGAGCACGCCATAGGCCTTGGGGATCGAGGTCTGCTTCTCGAGGTTGTTGAGCACCGGGTACTTGGAGAGCTGCGGCACCGGCCCAGTTAGCACAAAGCACATGTCGGTGAGGAAATCGGATCCGGCATTTGCAACGCACCTCTTTATCGACCTGGGCAACCAGGTTTTGGACGCGGTCCTGAGGAGAAGACATGGCTGCGATGGGAAGCTGTAGAAGAAACTATAAAGCGGTCTAAGAGGCGTTAGAAACGAATTCTTTTGCAATCGTCGGGGAATTGGTGCGGCGTTGTGGGCTCGGCACAAGAAGCTTTCGGCAGCTTCGGCGGGAGGTCGACGGGGTTTTGAGCCGACAAGACGAGAGGATTGGAACGTGAAGCAGGAGTTGCTGTTGAACTTACAGTGTGAGGTGGTTTTCGCAGGATGCTTTGGGAGAAAAGACGTGAGATGTTTTGGTGGGCGAGAATTGATTGAAATAATGAAGTTACAGAACCTCGGTGTGGGTGGCAGGGGAGGTGTGAGGCAATGACGCTTGCTACGTGTGCAAGAGACCCCGGTCACAAGCTGCAGGCCCCGGCTGGTCCTGTTTTTAGCGCATGACGCAGCGCCGGAAAGGGGTTGGTCACGTGCTTGCTTTCATCGCACAACGCGATGCAAAAAACGAAACTGGCACAATCGGACACAACGCCAAGCAAAGGTCCGATGGTGTAGTTGGTTATCACGTCAGTCTAACACACTGAAGGTCTCCAGTTCGAGCCTGGATCGGATCAGCTTATCTTTTGCTGGAAGTTGCATGTCTCTTTTGGCCATCTCGATGTCGACATTCTGCGCGACTTCAACGTTTCAGCCACACGACGACGAGACGCACCCGTCTCTTTTTGGATTCACCTCGCTCCCCAGGCCCGACCGAGTATGCCAGGGGTGGGCTGACAGGTCTCCGTGACAAAGACACAACCTGTGACAAAGACGCAACCTGTGACTGTATCCGTAGTTCGTACATACATCACGAGACAACGGGGTTCAGAGCAGCATGTAATAAACAAATGAAAACCTCAGTCGTTGTAATAAAGGTCAGACCAATATAACGCGATCCTCGCGACCTGAATCCTTCGAGTGTCGTTTGTTACTCGGATGTTGGTTGGAATCCTTTGAGCCGTCGATTCACGGTCCTCGCTCGCATTGTTGTCCGTAGGCAGCCAGCACGTCACAAATGCCAAACGGTGAACAGTTACCGCTTGGTTAACCCACTGAGATCTAGTCTGCGCAGAATACAACGGCGCATGAGATGAGAGCCACTTGAAAGCTGCATTTCTTTTTGTCGGAACAATGAAGCTCAAATTATCGATATGTACAGAGATTTGTACAGTACAATGATGGTTTGTTTGTTCGCGCGGCCCCCTCTGACAGGGGCCTGGTTCAAAGGTTGAAAGCCCCTAGCCGTACAGCCCAACAACGGTTTAAAAAGGAAGAAAATGTGATTTTTAGAAGCACTAGTATAGACTATTCTCATGCAGCCCTTCTTTCTCTGAAAAGATAGACGGTTTTGCCGTTGAGTTGGGGACTTTCGCAAGGACGCCGGTCTTAAAGTCACAGAGTAAACAGTCAAACCACAGCAGGAAACAAGCCAAGCGAGCCAATCGAGGCGCGACGCCGGGGAAGGTGGGGCTCTTGGTGCGTGCGGGGAGCTTGTGTGGAAGCATTGCCCCGGGTACCGCCTTGATGTTTGTTGATTTCTTCCCTTTCTCCTCAGAGGAAATGACGAATTGATCACGCCGAGCGGGCAGCAGCGCAATACCTCGCATCCTCGAGCTCCTGCTCGTGCATCCCCTCGAATCCCGGGCGAAGGTGTATAAGCTTTCGATCAGCAAATTTTCTTATTCTTCTTTGCAGCGCGCGCGGGTGACCTTTCATTGTCGCAAAACCCCGTCATCGTCCTGTGTTTTGGTGGAGGCAAACTGTTTTGTCCGCAACAGGAATGGCGATGGACTCGACCCACGGTAAGGAGGCCGCATCCCTACCACCATCGCGGACACCCCTCCTTCCATGCAGCGTCAACCCTCCTCGACGTCCCTTGCAGGCATCGAATGTTCCAAATACTCATCGCCTCGCAGATGCGCTAGGACTCGCCGCCAAGCCCAGGAAGCGGCCCCGGTCGCGAGGCTCGACCACGTCGATTCACAGCGCGACCACGCAGGCCAACGTGGAACACAGCTTCGCCGAGTCCGCGGACCTGTATTCTTCACAATGGCTACCTAATAACGCCAGCCATACGCGCGAGCTCCCCAACGGATCGACCCAGATGACTCCGGAGGACCTGCTGCTTGCCTCACAGCTGCAGGCAAGCCGCGACTTCGGGCCGGACGCTCCTATGAATGCAGCGATTCCCAGCGTCTCATTCCACCACCATAGCCATAGCCTCAGTCGCCAATCTCTGTCTGCCGAGTCCTTTGCCGGAAACACGAGCTTTGCAGACGACAGCCAGATGCTTGATCGGGAAGTAAACGATGGCGACGACTCGTTCAATGGGATGGCCGCGGCGACGAAGTCGGGTGCGCGTTCCAACGCCAATAACGAGATAGAGATGCGACAGTTGTTCCACACCAACAAGCACCGCAGCCTCGAGGATGTTTCCCACGAGCTGCTTGGCAATGACCGCGGGCCAAACTCCGAACGGGCACGCCAGGTTTTTGCGATGCTCTGGTATGAACCCCCCTCCAACGCAGAAGCCCTATGATGTAAACGTGCTGACGAGTCTATAGGATCAACCTCGTGTGCTCAACGGGAAAGGGGTCGGTACCAAGGGGGCGCGTCTATGCCAATTATGCTTCTCGGTGTGCCACAGAACGGATCACCGTGTTAAATCCTGCAAGCTTCGGTAAGCTCGTACGGGTGCTCTTTCCGGGCCTCAAGACACGGCGCTTGGGGGTTCGCGGAGAGTCAAAATATCACTACGTCAACTTTCAGTTGAGGGAAGAGCAACCCGACGTCCGCGATAGTCCCAGCCAACATGCGGTGCCTTTGGGAGAGAATGCTTCTTTGTCACAAAACTTCAAGTAAGTCTTCGTCAGTCTGTTTGTCAACCACTAGCAGCTATTAACATGGTGTACTAGCACCCTTCCCGCCGCCAACTCTACATCGATGCGATCCGACAGAACTCCGTTTTCCGCGCCTCCAGTCCCACACCAACCCGGATCGAAAATCATGCGATCACACGAATTCCATCATAGCCTCTACAACCAGCCGCAGGTAGTGAGCGTTGACCAGCTGCAGTCGACGATGAGCAAGACTCCCCAGCAGCTTCTTTTTTCGACTGAAACAGGGGAAACGTTCAAGCAGTCGGACCCGATCATCCTTCCCCGAATCGAAGCATACCTCCCGGACGGCACAGATCCCGACGCGGCCAAGTCCCTCGTGGCCCTCTATCGTTCATATTGCACGTCCCTGGTCGAATGTATCCGCTACTGCAAGGAAAAGGCCTTTTTTCATCTCTTCACGTCATTTCAAGGCACCCTCACCATGCCCGTGCAGAAACTGTTTGCAAATCCGGCCATCTCTCCGTGGATCGAGGAATCTGACTTTGTCCTGTATCAGCGAATGATGCGCATTGTTTCGGGTCTGACCCTTCAGGTAGTGCCCAAGCCTGTTCTCGACACGCTGCGCAACATCTCCGAGCGGCTTGTGCCCCATATCCGGGAGTCGTTCCAAGGGCAGCCTCTCCACGTGGTGAGGGCTAAAGAGGGCCCGGCTACCATCTTTGCCGGTTTGCTCGACAGGGCACTGCGGGTGAACCTCACTGCTCACGCCGCCGCCAACATGTTGTCAAACCCTGCGAACCGCGACCTAATGTACATGGAGTGGATCTCGATGATCAACGTTAGGAAGCTGGCCGAGTGCATCCCATCACGTGGCATGGACGATGTCGTGAATCTTTTGCTCAACGAGATGCGCGACCTGCTCAACCCGGTTAACATCCCATGGGAGATGGAGTGCTTGACGGTGCAGGGCGAAATTGCCTCGCGAAACGGCAGGCCACCGCAAGAGGGTGATTTTGAGGAAATGGACTCGTCAAACGTGCTGGATCGCTGGGTCAATCTGTTGCGTTCCCTCCCGAGCCGGTTCCCGTACGCGTCGGACACGAATCTTGTCTGGTGCGTCCAGAGGCTGAGCACGGCTCTGATGAGGGACCTCACGATTGGACAAGGAAAGAGCTTCGGGTCGTGGTGGGTCACGAAATGTTGGGTGGACGAGATGATCCAGTTCATGGCAGAGCAAGGCGGCTTCCTGCAGCAGAAGCTGAGTCAATCCCCGCTCGCGGTTCCGAAGCGGCAGTCAGCAAACCAAGAGCTGAACCACCAAGGATCTCGGTACAGCAGTGGCAGCGATGATTTCGGTATGTCGCGAATGCCAGAGCCGCAACCAGATCGGGCGCCGTTTCCTTCGGCTCCGACGTCCAACAGTCAGCAAGCGACGCACGACGATAGCGGAATCGGCATCCGGACACCGGACGAGGAGTTGCCGGCCGACAAGTTCAGCCTCACGCCCGCAACCGCCCAGGACCTATTCGCCGGCACGGAGCTCCAAGTTGATCTGGGGGATATATAGCATTTGTTGTCTTTAGGCAAATGAGGGTGTGGGTGCTTTTTTTTCGAGACTGTTTTACTAGGGACGGTGTTGCGGCGTTATACACAGCGGGGAATTGTTTGTCCCCCGGAGTCACGATGGGACGATTAGGATGAAAGATTTAACGGCATCATTGGGCTTGACGGCTATCAGGCTTGAATGGGGTTTGGATCATGTTGATTAATGGTTTTCGATGTTGTGATGTCTCAGGCAAGGGGCGGTTGTTTGTTGTGCTCGTTGGATGTCTTGGTTAGCGGGTTGGCCCTTCACAGGGCGGGTGGCGGCGCGTATTGTACCTCAACTGAGAGATCTTCATTGGGTTTTTTATCATTTGGCACACAAAAGCAGATCATGTCGACCACGCCGAACGGATATGGAGATGCCCATCAAGGATTCGTGGCTTGTGCTTGTGCCAGTAATCTTTACCCCTGTTGTTTTGATGTTCTGGTTGGCGCGCGGACGGTTACGACTCCCTGCTGACTTAGCCCCACATGCTGACTCCGAAAGATGCGGTCTTGCTGATTCCACTTGATTATCACACTGACCGTCCATCTACTCGGTGCTTGTCCGATCCCCAATATACAAGACCCAATTGAACCTTTCATCTCATCTTACTAGCGCCCGTTCCAAACTTCATTCTAAGTGCTCAACTCTACCGAACACATAAAACAAACACTGGGGACGAGCGCGGGTTCTTTGTTTGCCGAGGCTCACGTCACACCTTTCCTTAGTCAAGTCGTTCGTGCCAACCTCGGCCAGCGAAAGATCAACTTCTCGGTGTTCAACCCACTACGTCCCAGATTTTCGCTGTTCCTATACTCGTCAATTAAATTTGGCTCAATATAGTGCAAGATGGCCATTGAAAAGGAAGGCACTTTGGAGGTGATGGGCAACAGCCTCTATACCAAGTCATGGCTGGTACGTCATCCTCGCTCTCCCCACCGACCCCCCGAGCTCCTAAATACATCTTTCCTCCTCACCTTGTACAGAACTCACCTAGCATATCATGAACTACCTTTTTAATCACGCTGACATCCTCCCAGCCCGACGGCCCCATTAAAGCCAAGCTCATCTTTATCCACGGCTTCAGCGACCATCTCGGCCGCTACAACGCCTTCTTTCCAACCCTGGCCGCCCGCGGCATCGCCGTCCACGGCTTCGACCAGCGCGGCTGGGGCCTCTCGGTCAAGAAACCCGCCGACATGGGCCTGACAGGCCCCACCACCCAGGTCCTCGCCGACATGGCGGCCTTCATCACGCCGCACCTGCCGTCCGACCCGTCCGACCCGCCCGTCTTCGTCCTGGGCCACTCCATGGGCGGCGGGCAGGTTCTGACGCTGGCGTGCCACCCGGAGTACCAGGAGACGGTGGTGCGCAAGGTGCGCGGCTGGATGCTGGAGGCGCCCTTCATCAGCTTCTCGCCCGAGGAGCAGCCGTCGGCGGTCAAGGTGTTTGCGGGCCGCCTCGCCGGCCGCCTGCTGCCGCACTTCCAGCTCAAGCACGAGATCATGCCCGAGCACCTGACGCGCGACGTCGAGACCCGCAAGAGCCTGCTCGAGGACAAGCTGATGCACAACACGGGCACGCTCGAGGGGCTCGCCGGCCTGCTAGACCGCACCGCCGCGCTGGCGAGCGGCCAGGTGAGGCCGCTGCCGGGCGGCGCGCTCAAGAGCCTGTGGGTGGGCCATGGCACGGAGGATAAGACGACGTGGTATGAGGCGAGTCGCAAGTACTTTGATGAGTTCACGGGCGAGGTGCAGGATAAGGAGTTTAAGGCGTACGAGGGGTGGTATCACCAGCTACATGACGACGGTCCTGATAGCAAAGAGTTCTACAAGGACGTCGGCGATTGGATTCTGGCAAGGTGTGAAGAGGAGGGGAAGGCGGGGCCAAAGCTGTAGGGGGAATGCGGTATCATAGGGTTGGGACATTGTATTGGGGATGTAAGTTTGAGTGTGTGAGGTAACGATACGAATTTCTTATTCTCTCTCGTATAGATCAGCCCTTGCGTAGATTCTTGCGCCATGCTGGCGGCCACAAGGCTAGAAACTGGTGTGACCCAGATATCAGATATCGGGTTCGGTTCGGCTTGCCATTCGGGAACTTGTCCTCAGTATCCCGGAAGCCCCCGAAGACGGGATGGGATATACCCCGCTGCAAGACCATCAGGTCTAGAACCTCGAGGTACCGATGTCGTGTATAAAGCGCCCCGGATCGGCGTTCGAGAATCAGCTTTGACCATCTCCTTTCCAGTCTCCTGGGTTTTTGCCGCAACGTCGAACCTCGAAACTGGGCACTGCGCCACACCAGGAATCAAGCAAAGAAGTCCCCGGAGTCGATCATTAAAGCCGCCATCAACCGCCAACGAACAAATTCGCGCCTTTTCGTCAACGTCCACGCATTGATGAAAATATTGAGTCAATGACGTATTTGTCGCGAGGATGGGGTCGAACAGTATGACGATATTGTCTATGCATTGGGCATCATATTTCCAATCAAATCACGCGGCACCAAGGCACTCTGGGACACCCAAAGAAATATCCTCGCGCTAACAACTGTGCTGACCCAAGGTCACCGTGCCGCGACAGACGTTCCTGGTTGGATGGATCAAAGCACAGCCCACCGACCGTTCCCCGTTCACCTTCACCCCGTTGAGCCCCTGGGAGCTTCTTAGCTGTTTGAGCACCACAGCTGTAGCAGCTAGCTACAGTTGGCTATGCGCACAGGCAAGGGAACTCCTGCTAAAGAGCAGAAGAGGCACGAGACACACTGCGCCTCTGCGGGGGGATTCTCTCATTCCAGTTTGGCGGGTATGAATCGTCAAGGGTCATTTACAAAGGTGGGTGCTTCATCTGGTTTTTGGGCGGGGAACTCTCTTTTTGGGGGCACGGGGGTCATCTCTCAACCAATCTTATCAATCAATCTAGTCTTCTATTGGGGAACCCACCGTTCATCTCACCGGCATTCCTCTCAAGATCACTTTCCAGTTTCCACCGGTGCAGTGCTGTGCTTACACAGTACTGCTCAGCGTCTGACAGAATCCGTCGCACAGCATCGAGGTAACCAACAACCGATCCTACGATCAATCCGGTCACCATGGACCAACCGGATCTGTCAAATAGCATATCGCTGCACCCTCATCCCTTCAGAACCCAGTCGGACTCGGCCAGCCGCCTAGCGAGAACACAATCACCCCGCCCTTCAATGGCAGCAAACGGCGCAAGCACCGGCGTGGAGGCCACAGAGGGCGGCGACGAGGGCGCCGTTGCCCGGCATTCTCCATCCACCCCAGGCGATGTCGAGGTTGAGAGCCAGCGGGCCGGTCGGTTTCCCCTTGTCGGCGCCGGAAACGACCCTTACGGCCTGTCCCAGAGATACAAGACGGCCTCGGAGTTGGCAGAAATCAAGGCAAACACATCTAGGAAACGTGATGCTGCTCACCAGCCAGGCCCTACCGTCCCCGCCAAGGCGTCCACGACCGGCACGCTCGCGGGGTATATCAAACCCTTTGGGCGCAAAGCAACTACCGCGCGCCGTCTCGAGGGCTTTTACCAAGCTCAGAACGAGACCATTGAGCGGTTGCTTAAAAGCGTCGAGGAGCACTGCGCCGAAGCGCGCCAGGAGCAGGGCGACGACCATCTCAAGTTCAAGATCGCCGTCTGGGGCTCACTCGTCGCCAATCTCGTCCTCGCCGCGCTGCAGCTCTACGCCGCCATCTCGTCCGGCTCGCTCTCGCTCTTCACCACCATGGCCGACGCCATCTTCGACCCACTCTCCAACGTCACCCTCATCCTCACCAACCGCGCCGTCCGCCGCGTCGACCCGGCCCGCTTCCCCTCGGGCAAGGCCCGCCTCGAGACGGTCGGCAACATCGTCTTCTGCTTTCTCATGACGGCCGTCTCGCTCATCATCATCGCCTTCGCCGCCAGGGAGCTCGCCGAGAGCTCGGATGAGCTCCGGCCCTTCTTCCTGCCGTCCATCATCTCGGTCTGCATCGCCTTCGGCACCAAGCTCGCCCTGTTCCTCTACACGTGGTCCATCAAGGACAAATACTCGCAGGTGCGCATCCTGTGGGAGGACCACCGCAACGACCTGCTCGTCAACGGCTTCGGCATCCTCACCTCGGTGGGCGGCAGCACGCTGGCCTGGTGGCTCGACCCGGCGGGCGCCATCTTCCTGTCGGTGGTCATCTCGTCGCTGTGGCTGCGCACCGCCTTCACCGAGTTCCTGCTGCTCGTCGGCGTCGTCGCGCCCGTCGAGATCCAGCAGCTGATTACGTATGTCTGCCTCACCCACTCGCCCGCCATCCGCCAGATCGACACCGTGCGCGCCTACCACTCCGGCCCCCGCCTCATCGCCGAGGTCGATGTTGTCATGGACCCGGACGCCACCCTCATGGACACCCACGACATCGCCGAGGAGCTGCAGATGAAGCTGGAGCGCCTGCCGGATGTTGAGAGGGCGTATGTGCATGTGGATTATGAGACCACCCATAAGCCGGAGCATGCGTTCAAGAAGGATTTGTAAGGGTGGAGGGATGCGGGAGGTTTGCTTTAGAGTGGTGGGGAGGCTCATGTCTTGGGACGGCGGCGGCGGCGGCGGCGGCGAGAGTCACAAAAAAAGCTATAGGCGTTTTGCATGTATGGCGGCTGTATGGCGGCGGTGTGGCTTGTTGATTTCAATTGTATAATAGTTTGAAATTCTACATTTTGCACATGTTTGTGTTATTAGACCTATCTACTTCACAGTTGGCCCACGATCTCAACTCGTGCTGCAAGCTCGAAAAGTCTTGCTGGCATCTAATCCCGTTTTCTTGGTTTATATCATGAGTCTCACCCTCTTCGTAACTTCGTTCTTCAAACCGGCGGCAAAGATAAAACGGCAACCTGTTGTCTCCCTAAGCCTCAGTATGAGTGCCTTGAACCCCCTCAACTTCTTGCCTTGCCCCACCCCCGCCATCTTCCCCTTCTTTTCCTTGCTTTCCTTTTTTAGGTCCTTCTGTTCTGGGTCATAAAGGAGCTCGCGAAGTAGCCGAGATGTTACTATAGGTAGGTGATGGATCACGGGGGTAGCTAAAGGAAGTCATGTGGATTTCGGTAAATAGATCGACGGCCATACGTCCTTGATTTTGGGGGTTCAGATACTCAGTCGCGTGCTTCCTCGATGTGAAATTCTGGTCGAACAAACCGGATATGTAATCAAGCTTGCAAATGCGTTTGATACATTCAACAAAATTTCTGGCTGTATTTTGATCAGTAACAATTCGTTTGTGTTGCCAATACAATCGCCCTTGGGCTCATTGCTTTCGGTATCTGCAAGAATAAGCTGTGGGAGGCCAATGACCGGACAACGGATCTCGGGAGTTTTGTTGAGCTTGACACCCAATTCTCGACCGGTCTCGTCGCGGGGTATTGCGGGGTGACAGGGGGGCTTCCATTGATCGCGACACGATGATGCAATGGCCCCGCTCGACGCGCCTGTGGAAAGCTGCACGGCACTAAAAGGAGCGCTAACGGTTTCGTGGACCGGCGCGTCTGCAGAGCCCTGCTAGAAACCCCGCTGGTGCTGACGGTGTTCCTGGCTGCCCATGCTGTACGAAGTCGCACGGTTCCTGATTCGAGCCCCTTGAATCTCAGAGTTTTCTCGACTCGGGTACTCCGTGGCGTTGTGTGAACCGAGAGATGGGATGAAGCTCTCATCTCCCTCCTGCACCTGCAAGCCACCTTCCACCTCGCGTGTCTCAAAACAGAAACGTGCTTTGAGCCGTTGGAGGACGAACTCGAGGGGCTTGGCATTGGCGCAACATTTTTTTGTCTGGCAGGGGTTTCAGTGCTTATCTGCGAGCCTGGACTGGCCCAGAACTGGCAATGCAAAGTGAGCTGCTTCATGGCGAATGTCTCTCGTGCCACCACGCCTGTTGCCGGCGTGAAAACTGCACAGAGTTCCCGTCTTTCGTATATAGGTACCTACATCCATAGTATGTATATGTCGGCTGATTATCCCGTCGTTGACCCGCCGCTGCACGAAGCTGCAAAGCAACACAAATGGACGGTGCCCCGCGGGGAAAGGGACCCGGTCTCCCATTGCAGCTCCAACCCTCCCTGCAATTGACCCTTGTTGAACCAAGCTTGCATCCCAGTGTTGCCCGTCGCACCAAGCATGCTCGACAGCTTCCTGCGATACCAAGTTGACGACAGTGCGCAGTGTAAACATTAGGCTGGTGACCAGGGTCATGTCAAGGGGATGCGCTGATTTAGCGTAGTAGCACAAATCTTTCCCGATCTCGCCTACCTTTCGAGGTACCCTTACCCTCCTCCTCTCTCTCGAGGATTGCTCCTTCGGTGACCCCCAACTTTCCTCGGGCTCGAGCTGTCGCATTTTTCTTTACGCTACGAACACCACCTCGGTTTTACTACCTAGCTATCCATCATCTTCCGATTTGACGTCGCTAGCGAGGAGCCTTTGCACACAATGGCCGTGCAAGGGGCAGAGGATGTCTACGCCAGCGTGAGTTACGATTCTTGTTTTGTTTAGGCCGAAGCCGGCGATGCGCCGACGCGCTGATGCGCTGCTCTTGACGAGAAAAATAAAACTGAACCCAATACAGCTTCTCCTAACGGACACATATCTTCCTGGTGAGTTCGGAACACCAATTGCTACATCTGTCCAACCTCTGGAGCTAACTCCTATTCTCAAGGTGCCCTGGTGCTGGCCCATTCGCTTCGCGATGCGGGCACCACCAAGAAGCTGGCCGTCTTGGTCACCCTAGATACCGTGTCTCTCGATGTTGTGACACAACTCAAGGTGAGCTTCCTCAGCTCTCATAGGCTTATGTGTGTGCATGTACATGTTCCATTTGGCTGACCGTTGGCTAGGCCGTCTATGACTATGTCATTCCCGTTGGTCGCATCCAAAATGAGCATCCTGCGAACCTGAACCTTATGAACCGCCCGGATCTTCACTCGGCATTCACCAAAATCAACCTCTGGAGGCAGACCCAATTCCGGAAGATCGTGTATGTGGATGCCGATATCGTGGCCTACCGAGCACCCGACGAGCTTTTCGACCTTCCTCATGCCTTCTCGGCAGCTCCTGATATAGGGTGGCCGGACCTGTTCAATACAGGTGTCATGGTCTTGACCCCAAACATGGGCGACTATTACGCCATGACGGCCATGGCTCGCCGTGGAATCTCGTTTGACGGCGCCGACCAGGGCCTCTTGAACATGTACTTCAAGAACAGCTTCAACCGCCTCAGCTTCAGCTACAACGTTACGCCCTCAGCCCATTACCAATATGTGCCTGCCTACAAGCACTTTCAGTCCGGTATCAATATGGTTCATTTCATTGGACCCGAGAAGCCGTGGGTGCAGGGCAGAGACAGGGCCACGGGAAGCTCCCCATTTGACCAGATGGTGGGCAGATGGTGGGCGGTTTATGATCGACATTACCGCAAGGAGGTGCGTTCCGACAAACCTGGCCGAGGCGATCTGCTGCTAACCCGTTGATATAGACACCCCGACTGGAGCCAGCACAGCCAGAGCAACAAGTCCCAGCGATAGTGCAATATTTCGTCAAAGGCGAATTCCAGCCTACGATCCGTTATGTTGTTCCCGTTGGCGAACCCCCCAGCGACCAACCCAGCAACGTTCACGGTCAGCAACATCAACTAGCACAGCAGTATACCCAGCAACACCATTATTCCCATCAGTCTTATCCCCACCCTGAGCAGCAACCCCACCAACACCCTCACTCCCAACCATCACACTTAGCCGAGCACTCAACCGCGCCTTCCCACCCAAGCGTGTCTTCTGGATCCCAAGAAGGGACACATACTGAGGCTCGAAAAGACCAGGCATCGGACCACCAGCAATGGGGTTCTCAACCGCCGGCCCAGCCGGAGCACAAGCCCGAGCCTCAACCCCAACCAGAGATGGTACCAAGTTGGGATGCTCAGCGGTTAGCCACCCCTTGCCCAGTTACCCAGTTACAAAAGCTAACGGAATCCTCCAGGCAACCCCCACCGCCGGATTCAAGGCCCGAGGCCATGAACTTCCCTCAAACGCACTACACCATGTCGTCCGACCCGGCCCCGTTCGTCCCGCCAGAGCGCTACCCTAGCCCGCCAAAGAATATGTGGTACGACGTTCCAAAGCAGGCACCGGCAAAGCCCACGGAGAAGCCCAAGCCGCTCTTCCCCTGGGAGACTCACCGGCCGCGGCCGACCCGCGTGTTTGCGCACCTGACCCAGCCCGAACCGCCCGCGCCCGGACCGGCACCCGCGAAAGCACAAACCGCGCAAGCAGGCTCGCAGCAAGTGCCATCCGGCCCCGCGGCGGCGGCAGCTACACAGCCGGGCGAACCGCACACGCCACCGCCGCCGGCGCCGGGCCCGGCCTCCCGCACCGCGCTCTCCGCGCCCACGACGACGACGGACATCTGGTCCTCGTTCCCCCGCACCAACGCCTGGGACAGCGTGCCCGAGATCAACCGCTACGTCGACCGCAGGATGCAGAAGCACCGTCGCACGCGCAGCGGTGGTAAGGGCTTGGTCCTAGGTGGTGGCATCGGCGGCGGGAGCGGCGGGAGCGGCGGGAGCGGGGGGGCTGGTGCTGGTGGCGGTGGTGGTGGTGGTGGTGGTGGTGTGAGTGGTGGTGTGAGCGACTTTGCTACCCCGCGGCGCGGCTTTAAGGTCACCGACTTCCCCAGCGAAGACGACCGCCCGAGCCTGCCCGTCACGCCCGCGCCGATCCGGAGGCCGAGGCGTTGGGTTGCTGGCGGCGGCGGTGGTGGTGGCCATGGGCTTGGTGGTGGCTTTGGTGGTGATGGCGAGGGCGGTGGTGGTGTCGGTGGTGGTGTCGGTGATGGTGAAGGTGGGGGGGAGCAGCTGCTCCAGGGCGCCGAGGGCGTGCCGGGGCAGGCTGATTGGGTATGTGTGCATGGGAACCGGTGGGGCCCGGCAGACTGCCTGTGTGAACTGGCTAACCTCCTTCGCTGCTACAAGGATCCTGCGGCGCAGCTGCGGAAGCTGGCCAAGGAGCAGTCCGAGCTGCTGTTCCGGCGGCTCGGGGCCGGCGATGAGGGTGGTGGTGATGCGGGTGGTGGTGGTGGTGGTGGTGGGTTCGGAGGAGGAGAAGAAGAGGGAGGGGAGCAGCGCCGGACGATCCCCTCGCGCCCGCTGCCGTTCGGGTCCGAGGGCGTCCGGTCCCCGACCTACGTCGCGCCTACGCCGCCGCCGCTCGTCAGCCCGAAGCCGGTCAAGCCGACCACGAGCGCGAGCCCGGTCAATCGGATCCTGGCGGCGGCGCCGGAGATTATGGCTTCGCAGGAGGGCGCGGTTGGTCCGGTTGCGGCCCCGAGCTATCAGGGCCCGGGGCCGGCGTTTGAGAAGGGCGAGGATATCCCCACGTTTGAGACGCCGGCGCTGCCGACCGAGGAGGAGCGGGACGTTCTTGAGACATAGGACTGTCTTATAGTCTAGTGTGTGACTGCTCTTTTAGGAACCACTCCCCTTTTTTGCGGGAAAGCGCTGTATGATACGAATTCAGGTTGATCGGTTTTGGTGAAGAGGAGGCGGGGCGGGAAAGCTGGGGATGAACGGATAATGTTCGAGCGTTTGGGGGAACTCGGAGGGCATTAATGGTATTCACTGGGCTTTTGGTCTTGACATGTGGCATTTCTTTCTCCATGGTATCACTAATTATTCAGTTGGTTTCATTGGCATGTCTGGCTTTTTTCTCCCTCTCCTGTGTTTTTCAGATCGAGCATCGTCATCGTTTTCTTCTTGGGACCTTCCACTTGGTTCCATTACATCCGTCGAAGCACTTGCTTTGAGAGTGTTTATGCGGTGGGGGAGCGATGTCAAACAGACGGTATGACAATGGTTAATAATGATGACATTATAGTTATGTACATACCCACGAGCGCGCAGGAGCAACCATTGAATTACCCCATGCCCACTTCCCTAGATAAAATTCTTAGCGTGCCAATATGGACTTCACTTGGGCCCAAATGTATTCCCCTCCACTCTGTATCGATCTTGGTTTGGGAAGGCGCGAAGGCTTACGAAATAATGAAAGGCGCATGTGAACTCGACGTGGTACCACTTACTTGCCCTGCACCTACAGGAGAATAAAGAATAGCTGGTGGCCAGAAAGAGAAGTCCACTTCACTTCGTTTATTATTTTATTCTTCATCTTACTATTGTTACTTCCATTCATTTCTAGGAGATGTGAGGTGTTTTGCAGACTGACAGGGCCGTTTGGTCCTCTTCAGACTTCAACAACGATCACCTCTCGGCACTCACTTGACTGGCGCCACCCACTCAGTTCAACAGCCAATCAAAATCATTCCAATCGACCCCAAAGGGTCGCGAACTCCAGCGACTCGCGTCAACCATGAAGCGTCCCCACGACCTCATGCAGCCGTTTAAACAAAAACGCCGGAAATCGGCGGGAGTAACTCGCGCAACTCGTGGATCGACCGCCGACGAAGGTTTCTACGAGGTCCGAGATATCCTCGACGAGAAGTCCGCAAAGGGTAGATTATTGTACAAAGTAGACTGGGCCGATAACCCTACCACCGGCGAGCGGTACCAGCCGACCTGGGTAATCATCCATCACCAACACCACGTGCAGCCTCGCGCTTTCGTGTGCACCCCGCTAATTACGCTGCGCCCGAATCTAGGAACCCGCCGAGAACGTCACTGAAGCTGCCGTCGCTGATTGGCAAAGGGAGAAGCGCAGGCGTGAAGACGTCGCCCGACACGACCTTCACCCCGCCGTGGAATGCGACGGCCGGCCTGGTTTGGCCCCAAACCGGAGAGTAAAGCGCGGAAGGGAGCCCTCGGTTGTCGACGAAGAGAGGAGGCCACCGAAACGACATCGAGCATCAGCTGATTCGGGCTACACTTCCACCGAGGGAGATCTTCAATCAAGCGCCCAGTCTAGCTGGGCGCACGTGCTGTCAGTCCCGCACAACAACGGGCAGCTCGTTCTCGAGATCGTACATCCTCCCAACTTCGATCCGTCCGAATATCGTGTCGTCAACTCCTCTCAATCCGCGCCATCCTCGCAAGTTGTGGACGCCGCAGCCTCGTCGCGAAGTAGCGGCCAGCATACCGGTGGCCAAGTCAGCCAGCGAACCATCCAGGATTCGCAGGACCCCTTTGACTCCTTGCGCACCCAGTCGACGGGCCAATCGGCCGCCCACCTCAGTGAGCCTACTTCACAGGCACAAATAAGCCGTTCTGATCTCGACATACCGTCACGCCAACCCGAAACCTCCCATCACGATCTCAGCCACCCATCAGGCTTGCTCGAGGCGCACGAAGCAGCATCTCAAAACGGTCCCCATTCCAGTTTACGGCCCCATCCGCAGCTTGGACAGGATTTGGCCTCCGACGATAGTCCCTGGGGCGAAGGCTTTCTAACACAGCCCGATTACGAGCCCCCGAATTTCGGTTTCGAGGCCGAATCACCCCAGCCTACAGAGGGACCCTCAAGCGATCAGAGCTCCAGCCAACCCCGGGCGAACGATCCTGCCTCACAAAGTTTTCCTGCACGTGGAACCAACTCCGCCCCGAGCGCCTCCGACGCTCATTCACCTCTTCAGGCGGCTCAAGCAGTCTCCCTACATATTAACAACCTCGGCCTCCTTCGCTCATTTTTCGAGGGCACTGGACAAGACTTGGGCGATATAGTTCCCGAAACCCTCCCGAGACCACCCAAGACGAAGTCGCCTTTACAAATTCCCAATCAGACCGCGAGTAGGCGCCTGGGCGAAGAGATCTCACCCTCGGAAGAGGTCTCACCCTCGTTTACCCCGGAGAAAGAGAAGAACGCGCCACAACCTTCTACCCCCCCCGAATCGAAACATGGATGGTTCAGAAGAAGTAACCCCACGCCTTTCGGCTGTGGAACGGATGCGGCAGCTAGGTGCTCGGGTGTTTGGTCCCCCACCAGGTACGCCTTCTGCAGAAAACGGACAGGACCATGTTATCGGCACATCGCCTGCCGTGCCGCCCACCGAATACAGACAGGAGCCGGCACTATTATCCCCATCAGCGGTTCTTCCGCCGCCGAGTGGGACTTTTGCTGAACGACTAGAAGCCTCCGCCGCTCCGGTGGACTCGTCCGCATTAGAAACCCCGCTGGGAGAGCAGCCTCTCCCCGCGGTTAGCCTGAATCAACAAGGCGGTGGTTTGGGCCAAGACAGCAGTATGGATTTTAATATGCCTACCGAGACGCCAGCCATGGGCGGACCCGTCCAGTTCGAGCAGCAGCCGGTAACAGTGGCTCCATCGGATCTGACAACCTCGGTCGAGCACCCGCCTGTTTCCCTCGACGACCTAGCTGCTGACGACCAGGTGCTTGGTGGTGGTGTCGATGACCAAGCCCTCGTGCCTTTGAATCAACCCGATCAGTTTCAGTCCCCGCCTGGCATAGGGGGCGATGAACAAGACGAGGACGACAGTCTTGTGCGGCATTTTACCGTAACCCTTCCGATGGCCGCCAACACTCGGGCAAAGTACCTCGATACTATCACAGAAAACAAAGCAACTCTAATAAAGTTTGGCGATGTATTTGCGAACTCGTGCTCGAGCGTTCCAGATCCGGCTTTGGTCACGAAAATCGACGTCATATTCGACCGCTTGCTCAACCTTTGCGACCTGCCGGCGTATGAGGATGACCTCCCGGAGCTGAGCAAGGTGGATATGATGAAGCATGCCACCAATTCAAACAGCAAATTCTCGTTTGTTTACGAGTTCATTAATGGTCTCTGGGATATCAACGCCCGGATACTCATAATCTCTCAACCTGGTCGGGCCTTTGAGTACTTGGAAGCGGTTGTCTCGACGACAGATTGCCCGTACACAATCCTTGGGCAAGAGGGCTCTACGGAACAGGGTACCGAGGTGACCTCGGTCGTTCTAGCTGTGGCTGGTCAGGACCTCTCCGCGGTCCAGGGAGGCGTTGACGTTGTCATCGCATACGACCATACGGCCCGATCAGTAGAGCTCCCGGCGACTCTGGGCTTCGAGTCCATGGAACCAATCGTCCTCTCTTTGGTTGCCACCTACTCGCTGGATCACATCGACCAACAGCTTCACCAAGCCGAGCAGGACTTGGATAGTTTAGAACGGCGGAACGTCCTCAATCTGGCTACTGCTACCGCCATGGACTATCTTAGAAATCCCGATCGACAAAGCACCGAGCCCCATCAAGCGGCCAAGACATTTGCCGCCTTCTTAAGAAACCCGGAGAGTGGCTTGGATTGGGAGCCCCACCCGCTCCCTGCCGACATCTTCGAGATGTGGCTCAGTTCGCAAGAGCGCACTCAGGAGTCCCAGGTCGACCTCCTGGCTGAAGCTGCCGGCCGGAAACGTCGCTTGGTAAGTTGCTTTGGGAATCTAGCTCAATGGGATCTCACTAACAAATAATAGGACGGCATCGATGATGGGATTCCTAAACGGCCGAGGCTTCTCGATTCTCAGCTTCCCTCTCGCAACTCAACACCGGCGAGGATGACCGACCTGTTGAGGCAGACACTCACAAACCACCCGGTCAGCGGGCCAACCGCCCAGGTGGTCGAAGTGCCTGTGGAGCAGCTCGAGAAGATGTCGGCCAAGGTAAGAAGTCCAACTCATCAAGAAAGACCACGCTTCTCACACTGCTTAGATTGCGGAACTGGAAAGCCGACTCGCCTCACAAGCCGTGATCGAGGCCAAGACGCGTGAGCATTGCACAAGTTTGGAGTTGCAACTCCGGTCCCATGAGCGCACCGTTCAGTCGCTGGAGCCAAAGTATATGGACGCTCTTCGCGATCGTCATACTTTTGAGAAGGAGTGCAAAAAAGCCGTTGAGGCCGCGAAAGCTCAGCAAGACGAGGCGGAGGCTTTGCGAGAAAAGAACAAGCTTCTGGAATCCAAGTTCGCCGAGGCTCGCGATACATTGGCGAACTCGACAGTTCCTGAAATTGCGAGGGTTGCTCAGGCGGAGAAAGACCGCGACGAGGCCCTCGCCACGGTGCAAAAGCTCGAAAAGAAGGTCCAGGGCGTGCAGAACGAAGCCGAGTACAGCCGAAAGGCATACCAGGACACGTTTAATGCGCACACCGGGCTCAACCAGGAGCACCAGGAGCTGAAGAGCAAGGTCACCGACCTCGAGAGGCGTGCCGGCGATAACCTGCGCAAAATCCACGAGATCCACGCCCAGAACGAGCTGACCGAGGTCAACCGGCAGATCGACGAGCTCCAAGCGACGCTGGACAACCGCGAGCGCGAGCTGGAGCGCGCCAAGGAGGAGCTCAAGATCCTGCGGAACGGCCGCCGCGAGACTCGCCAGGCTAGCGTCCCGCGCAGTCCGCGCATGGGGGTTATGAGCCCCCGGCCCGCCCGCGGGGTGGGAGCCAGCAGCCGGGGCACCAGCCCCGCGGCCATGAGCTCCGATGGGCCGGGCGTTGGTGGTGGTGGCACGCCCGTGCCGGGCATGACCTTCTTTCCGCCTGTCGGCGGCGCTGGTCGCTGGGGACACCTCCGTGACTAGAAGTCTGGAGGTAACCCAAGCGCTACTAGTGGCAGCGGGCGGGAGAGCCGGCCGGCGGCGCTCGGTCCGGTGGGTGGTGGTGACCGGAAGGTGAAGAAGAAGAGGATAGCGAAACCCCCCGCAGCAGCTAAACCGGCCAGGGCGAAGCCGGTGAGGCAACAACGCAATGGTGCTTAGTCCGGTGGTGATGAGCCGGCTGCGTGTGAACTCGCCAAGTTGGAGCAGCTGGGGTTTCGAGGGGTTTAACACCAAGTCGTCGGATGTGGCTAGCACGATAGTGGGTGCTGAGAGGAGCCGCGAGACGGCTACGACGGGATGGATCCCGGATGCCCCACCAGGGACGAAGACAAGGCGGACATTTTTGGGAGAGTTTCTGATGCCTCAGCTTCTTCTGCTTGAGGCGGGTTGGAGCATGCATACCCACGAATTGCGGAGGATGGTGCTATTGGGGGGGGAGAATGAGGTAGGGGCTGGCGTCGATCATGCGTCGGCCTCCGTTTTACTTCTCATTTGCTTTTTGCTTTGTACGTTTCGATATCGCATTGCATCGGACAGGACGGCGAATATCATGGCTCACAGGATAGGTGGTAGTTGTTTGCCAGTTGGCAATTCGGGGAGGGATATGACGTCGGTGGATGGATGGGTAATGAAGACCGTGGCGGAGTTAGCATATGCGGGACATGATACCCTTCCCTTTATGGAGGAATAAATGGGCTGAAGTATATCATTTGATGTGTGAAATCGCTTGTGATAATGAGTGGTGAATAAGGATGCGGACGGTTGGCCATTCTCATGCGGTGATGGTATCCCAGGATGGGATATTCCAGGGCGAGGAAATGAACTTGATCTCTTTTCTCGGCAGTCAGTCTCTCACATCCAAGCTCTGCCTGTCCCCCACTCAACTTTCAGCATCACTTCTTCACTCCGGATCGTTCGAGGCCCCCGGTAACTTCCTTACATGTGTGGTAAACGAAGTCTAGGCAATGGTGACATATACAGATTGATTTGCACAGCCCTTTGCAACTCCGACGGAAGACGGTGTGTCTATGGTATCACCCACGGAGTTGTCCAGTAGGCCGTGCGATGTTCTCGACGAGGAAAACCTGGTACTTCGTTTATTTGGCCTCCTCCGGGTACATATCCTCCTTAAGCGGAATGCCGAGCTCTTCGCGCAGAGGCTTGAGCTCATCCAGATACTGCTGGTATTGGCCCTTGTTCTCGACCTTGGCCTTGATGCCTGTTTGACCTCGTTAGCCTGCTGCATGTATCGGGGCGGGGTCGCTCGAGAACGATATTTCCCGCATGGTTGTGGGTTAGAGTTTCGTACCCTCGAAGATCCGAACGGCGGTGGGGAAGTCGTTGACTCTCCGCGCGGCCCTAAGGGCGGCGGACACGACGGCGGGGGAGGGGACGAGATCGTAGGCGAAGGCGTTGTTCAGGTTGCGCTGCGTAGGTGAAGCTCCGGGTTAGCGGAGGGCGACGGGGTGGATGAGGCCGGTCGAGGGCGGTTGGGTTATTACCTGGAGCTCGAAAACGTCTTGAACACCGTCAAACTCCTTCTCGTAGCTACTCGGGACCTCATAATCAGCAATTGGTCGACCGAGTATGTTGTGGTGGGTGTGCTGGGTCGGGGTGGGTGGACCAAAACGGGTCACGTCATGGCTGCGAAAGCTCCCCGCGGAGCTAGGGAAAGCTCTGTTTTGCTCCACGAAACCCCGATATCGTCGACTCACCGGGCAGAAAACTCCTCGAAGGTCTCCTCCTGGTGCTCGGAGCGCAGGCGGGCGGATGTGCTAAAGCTCGGGGTGGCGAGGACGGCGCGCGCGGCGATGGGCTGCGGCCGGGCAGCGACGAGGTTGGCGCGGAGAAAGTTGGAGGGGCCGCGAGCGGCAACGCGGAGCAGGGAGGCCGACATTTTTGCGCTTCAAACGATGAGAAAATGAAAAGGCCCGAGCCGGGAAGAGTGGTGAGGCGGGCGATTGGTGGGGTGGGGAGGCTCAACAACGGTGGGCTGGCTCGAGAGAGCTTGGTTCTCAATTGAATTGGGTGCAGTCAGGACCAGTGTGCGTTTGGTGTTGATCCTGGAAATTACGGATATTGGCATCGAATCATGTTTCGGCTATGCGATGCTCTGCTCGCCTAGTTGCTTAGCGCATTATTTTTCTTGTTCTGTCTGCACCCCGCCAATGAGATCCCACACATTGAGCAGACACGCAGGGAAGTCTCCAGTCTGCCGGCTCCCCCCGTGCACGTGCCGTGGCTGGAGCAAGCACCCTCAAGTTGCAGCTGTGGCTGGAACTGCCGGTTCGACGGCCCCACGACGGCACCACTCGTGAAGCTGCCTGTATAACGCTTTTCAGTGCTGTATAGCCTGCCAGTGTGTTAGGTACCTGAATTTATAGCTATTTTGGCTAGAGAAACGCTGCATTTCTCGTGTCGTGGTTGGGGCCACCGAGGCTACCGAGGTTGACAGCGGATACGCAACAAAAATCAAAAGCGACTGCAACCACCGGCTGAACAAGATATATCAAGGCTGACCACCCTCATCTCCCGGGGCCGCGGAGCCCGGACGTTTGGGTGCAGGCATCGGTGCTCCGGAGCTCCGAAATCCACAACGCAACATCGTCGGCACCGCCATATCCTCGATGTCAGACCGGCCTTGGCGAGGCGGTGCCTGCCGTCGGAGGAGATACTTTGACCAATCGTCAACTGTTGTATGTCACTGGCTGGCAGTGCAAATGCTGACTGTTGATTCACTGGATCCCCGATTCCGTTCCCGACGGGAGCTCATTGCAACAATGAAGTAGCGGAGCGGAGCGGATTCTAGCCGAGTTTGCCGGTTTAAAAGGGGCCGAACCGAGGGAGCCGAATCGGCTATCCCCGTGGGAGCGTTGTTTTGTCAAACCTCCCAAAGGGGAAAATCGATGCAGGAGTGGCCGGTTTTGAGCGCATTGACAGGCAACCCGCTGCTTGCATCCCTCTCCCATGCTCGATTGTTTCCGCTTCCACGATCCCGGGACCCCCGTTAAAGACAGCAAAAAACAACAAAACCCGATCCAAAACCCAGGATTGCCTGTGGAGCAGATCTGACATAAGAGTATCCGTGCCTTGATTGGGCGGCAAAACTTCACATGCAGGAACAAGGAAATGAGAGCCAAGGCTAAGCTGTTCGTGGCTTCTCCTTTTCGACGGGTGGACTTGCTGAAAAATATTTGGTTCCATTGTCCGTGAACTCTCGAAATCGCGATCCTTACTTATTATTTGCGGCACGCTTTCCTTCCCGTTGTCAACTCTCCCGCGCTCTCTCGTCTTACGTTTCCGTCTTGCGAGGGTGCTGCTTTGGAACCCCCTTTCTCTTCACTTCGTTTTTTTGGCTTTCTTCATACTCGGCCGTCATTTGGCATTAACTTTGGTTTGGCGGCCTTAATCCATCATCTCTTTTTTCAACGTGTCGCGTGTCAAACCTTGCATCGCTAGGTAAGTCCAACAATCAGTCCCTCCCGGATGCAACTGTCCGCACAATGCCCCAGCAACCCGCTCGAACGGCCGCACAGGGTGCCGTGGCAGTTGTCATACCAAAACTTGCTGACACGTCGTGTGCTGTGCAGACTAATTGACTCCGCCGTCGCGGAAACTCTCGCACAATGACGACCGCGACCCCCGTCGGTGCTCTCCTCGAGAAGCTGCCGGTCCCGACTCTTGACCGGCCGTTCGGCATCCATCTTTGGCCCATCTTCAGCAAGGCTTTCGAGTACGTCGTTGGCTACTCGGCCGATGACTTCACCTTCCAGCCGGGCTCGACGCCCATGTCGACCCTGAAGGAGACGAGCATCTTCATCGTCATCTACTACACGGTCATCTTTGGCGGCAGGGAACTGATGCGCAACCGCGAACCGTTCAAGCTGCGCGCCCTGTTTTTGATCCACAACTTCTATCTCACCGCCATCAGCGCTATCTTGCTCGCCCTCTTCATCGAGCAGATGCTGCCCACCGTCGTCCGCCATGGCATCTTCCACGCCATCTGCGCCATTGAGGGCGGCTGGACTCAGCCCCTGGTTGTCCTTTACTACGTGAGTCCATTCGAGCCACCTTGCCACGAGCGTCGTAGTGTGCTGACATGGTTGGATTTAGTTGAACTACCTCACCAAGTACCTTGAGCTTCTGGATACCTGCTTCCTCTTCCTCAAGAAGAAGCCCCTGACTTTCCTTCACTGCTACCACCACGGCGCGACGGCTCTCCTGTGCTACACGCAGCTTATTGGGTCGACGTCGGTTTCGTGGGTTGTCATCTCGCTGAACCTGATGGTGCACGTGGTCATGTACTGGTACTACTTCCAGAGCGCCCGCGGCATCAAGATCTGGTGGAAGGAGTGGATCACCCGTCTCCAGATCATCCAATTCGTCATCGATCTCGGTAGGCTTCACCCCTATCTTTTTTTTCTTTTCAGATAGGGAGCGTTACTAACCACTCCTGTGTAGGCTTCGTGTACTTCGCGTCCTGGACCTACTTCACCTCGACCTACTTCCAGTGGCTCCCCAACGCTGGCCAGTGCGCGGGCGAGGAGTTCGCTGCTTTCTCGGGCATCGCTATTATCAGCTCCTATCTCTTGCTCTTTATCTCGTTCTACCTCGCGACGTACAAGAAGGACGGCAAGCGGCCCAGCGGGCGCAAGGCCGTGCGGAGGATGAGCCAGGCCCCGCTGCCAGACCCGATCCACGGCTCGGCCGCGAATGCCAACAGCTACGCCAACGGCAGCAACGGCGACGCCAAGTCGACCGGTGTTAAGACCAACGGCACCGCCACCCGCTCAAGGAGGGCTTAAGCGCCCTCATGACGAGCCTGTCGCGGTGATTGCACACACTGGCGGTTCAAGGGACGACACGGGCAGCTTTTTGGACCGCAGGAGCGATGCCTCCGGGCGCATGTGCTCATGCGAAGCGTAGCGGCGTGACAGTGTGACAACTAGGATATCAAGGAGTGCGATTTGTACAACACGCACCGCGGGGCAGTAGATGTGCCTTTTGGGAAAGGCTGGGCACAATTTCCTCGAAACCATCATCACGGCATCTCGGTATTCATTACGGAGTTAGACACGGGGAACGGTCATTTGGCGGCGGCTTAGGGTGGGGGCGGTTTTTCCTAACGATATATGGGCGACCAAGGGCGTGGGTGTATCATGATGGCGGTGAAGGTGTACGATGATGGATGGGCCGAGTCGGATTTCGCCACCAAGAGCGACACCAGCCGGATCGCTGGGCCGGGCTGGGAGGGAGGGTTGCAGGCCAGATCGCGGGGCTGGCTTTGAACGGCGGTTCGCGCGGCGGACATTGTTCAAGCTCCGGTTCGGGTCTTTCGATTTTTATGCCTTCGTTTCGTTATGTGTATACGTTTGTCCTGTACTACTGGCCTGAGCGGATACAAGCGAGGCGCACCATTAGCAGTCTTAATAACATTCAGTTGAACAAGAGGAACGGAAAGGGCCACGTTTCTGGTGTTGTCGGCTAGATGTCGCTATGAGCACTGCGTCGAGACCGCCAGAACGAGGCACTCTGGAGTATTATTAGTGCCCAACAGGCGGGGCCCGACATGGCGAGGTCGGCATCGGGCTGCTGCCGGAGATGCGAGTCTTCCCAGTTCCCCGTCATGGTCGAGGTGAGGGCCCTGATATCGCCCACGGGCCGTCGCATCATTACAACACCAAGACCAAAGGAGGGCCGAGTTCCCGAGGGGCCCATCGAGGGCCATCGAATAAGATCGGCGGTTGTGCTGTTGCTCTCCCGTCTTTGATGCAACACAACCGGGGCTGGGCCGCTGCGAGCAGTCATGGGGGTTGACCGGCGTCGGTGTTATTAATAATATGAATTTTGTTGGGCAACACTGGCTGCGGGTGGAAAGATGTTGGTGAAACAAACAGACCCCAACCAAGGAAGCCTGAGCCCGTCAGGGATGCTACCGCCGCCGGCGAGCGTACCGAAGAGAACCAGCCAGGTGGATACATGAAACCCAAAATGGTTCTCCCAAAACATCCCCGGAGCGGATCATAAACCAAACAGCCGTCGGAACCACTTGACCGGAACCGCACACAGTCCACTACCGGAGTTCGGACCGATGCCGTCTCAGGGTGACAGCGAGATTGGACAGGACCACGCACCGGGTTGTCTGTTGTTGCACCCTGCCCGCCCTGTGGGGGGTTACCCCCTTTCCAATCTCGTCCAACCGGGCTCGTGGGCGCCGCTAGAGCAGCGAGAGGGAGAGGAAATCCGGGGAACAGGGGAGTGGCATGATGGTGATGGAGCCGCATGCCCACACCCGCTCGGCCAGACCAGCTCGCTCAGTGGCTCGCATGGGGCATGCCAAGACAATCCAGTGTCGTTCTGTCAAGGAGACTAGGGGTCTACTTCCGCTTCCTATTCGAGAAGTTCTCATCCCAAGTGCGCGCGGCGATAGCGTCCCCCTGGCCCCACGACGATGCTAACATGGGAGAGAAGGGGGCCGACTGAGGAGTATAACAGGCGCCGTCTCGCTCCCCCGATGAGAATCATGACTTCTGCTTCTTCAGCTGCTCTTGAGTCCAGTCTACGACAGCCACCACTACCACTCCTTCTACTACTTCCCTATCCCCTCCTAGACAAGACATCAAGTCCACGATCACGATGAAGGCCTTCTCCCTCGTCGCTCTGGCGACCGCCGTCAGCGGCCACGCCATCTTCCAGAGGCTCTCTGTCAACGGCCAGGACCAAGGCCAGCTCAAGGGCATCCGCGCCCCCTACAGCAACTTCCCCATCGAGAACGTCAACCACGCCGACTTTGCCTGCAACACCAACATCCAGATCAAGGACAACAACGTCATCAAGATCCCCGCTGGTGCCCGTGTCGGCGCGTGGTGGCAGCACGAGATTGGCGGCCCCTCGGGCCCCAACGACCCGGACAACCCGATCGCTGCCTCCCACAAGGGTATGTGTCGCCCTCTTCACAAGCCAACTTCCACGTAACCAGGCAGGCACACTAACATGGCCTTCTTCCTCCCCTCCTAGGCCCCATCTCGGTCTACCTCGCCAAGGTTAGCAACGCGGCCTCGGCCTCGGCCAACGGCCAGCAGTGGTTCAAGATCGCCGAGCGCGGCGTCAACAACGGCGTGTGGGCGGTCGACGAGATGATCTCCAACGACGGCTGGCACTACTTCGACGTGCCGTCGTGCGTGGCCCCCGGCCAGTACCTGATGCGCGTCGAGCTGCTCGCCCTGCACAGCGCCAGCGCCCCCGGCGGCGCCCAGTTCTACATGGAGTGCGCCCAGGTCGAGAGTAAGTTTTCACCCCTCCTTGTCACTCACTACACCATCAGAAGGAAGTGACTAACACCCCCGACCCCCCAGTCACCGGCTCCGGCACCAACGCCGGCTCCAACTTCGTCTCCTTCCCCGGCGCCTACCCGGCCAACCACCCGGGCATCGTCGTCAGCATCTACGGCAACGTGGGCTCCTACCAGATCCCCGGCCCGGCGCCCCTCACCTGCTCCGGCGGCGGCGGCGGCGGCGGCAGCAGCCCCAACCCCAACCCCACCCCCAACCCCACCCCGACCACTTCCGCCGGCGGCAGCCAGCCCACCAACGGTGGTGGCAACACCGGTGGTGGCAGTGGTGGCAGTGTGCCGCTGTACGCGCAGTGCGGTGGCAATGGGTATACCGGCCCCACGGCGTGTGCTGAGGGGAGCTGCAAGGCGCAGAATGAGTGGTATAGCCAGTGCACTCCTTAGGTGGTTGCCTACCTAGGCGGGTGGTGAAGGGGTGAGTGAGGAGGTGGTGGCGGCTTCTTGTATATAGTTGAGTTGGCCTTGGCCTATTTTGGACTTCGTTGTCAATAGTTTTTGCGAATCAAAGTACATACGCAACAGTACCAAGGTCTCAGTGTTAGGGTGCGTGTGACGAGTTGTTGGCTTCTGTGACGGCGTGGGTTATACACTGGTTGTGACTATGAGACAGACCAGGTCGGCCAACCGAACGGGAATAGAAACTCGGCACCTGTGTTGACGGCCCGGTCGGTTAGTCCAGGCCGGGTATCCGTTTTACAAACACCAACACACCAGCTTAGCTTATTAGCCGGTTTGCCGGTTTACTCCCACGTTTCGGCGATCCCGGGCCCCGGCCGGAGTGGGGCGGGGCGGGTCCGGCCGGACTTTACGGCCTGCCTCCCGGCCGGGCCACCCACTGTTTGTTTCGGGTCCCCTTTCTCGGCCGATTGCAGCCTGGGCCTGGCCCGGTCGTGGATCTCCCTTGAACGGAGCGCAACGGCCGTGATTGATTGGGGTTTGCGTTGGCCAGACCGGCAAGAGGGCGGTTGGGGTCTTATGCGTTGGTTTAGTTGTCTACATTTCTACTTGTACCATGTGAGGAAAGAGAGGGGTCTGGGCATAAGGTCTCGCTTATCTCGGCCGCAGTGATGGGCCCGGCCGAGAAGGTGTGCTCAACTAACAAACTGGGCAATGGGCCAACGTCTAATTCAAATCCGCGAGAACTTCCCTCTGAGCACACACCGGGCCCCCTTCCGGGCCGCTACACGACCATGTTCCGGGCTCTCATATGCACACAAGTGAGCAGGTCTAGATCCGTACCAAGCCCAGAGAAGGAGTCCCAGGCCGTTGGGACTGTGATCACATTGTATCTAAGTCGCAAACCCGGCAAGCAAGGGTGTACATACTACACCTCCTTGCTCGATACAAGTAAGCAAGGGGGCTTCTGATCAGGTCTGGGCCTCATCCGGAGCATCTCCACCGCAGAGACGTTGAAAACGGCGACGGGCACCGTTATCTTCCCCCGAGGCGCCCCGGCCCCCGCCCACGCCCCTGAAACCGTGATCGCCCTTGCCGTCACCGGCATCCTCGCTGTCCGACCTGGAAAGAGACTTGCCGTTGCATTTTGTTTCAACGCCCCCCGGTGCGCATCCTCATGCCTGGGCTGACCTTGGGTGGGAGTGCGGACGCGGGTTGATGATGACAGGCGCCTCCTTGCATGGCGAGTTTGTACATATGTATGGAGGTATTCGTAAGCAACTGTAGTACAACGTACGTCCAGAAGTCTGGACGCGGGGAAGTGATGCACCGGTGTGGCGGCTGGTGATGCAGTCCCTGCGTTTCTGTGGCACGTTCTCATGCACTCCGATTTGGTTGATCGTCGGCGGGTTGGACTCGGGATGCCGCCATGGCCTCGGTTGGCTAGCACTCTGTCATGTAAGTGGCCTGTATGATGTATCTCATCACAGTCCAAGAGATACCAGAGTCTAGAACCACAACGTATAACACCGTAGAGTAGCACTGATGATGGTAGCAAATTCACAGTACTCCAACATGACCGTTGATCAAATCTTGATGTGTGAGGATATAAGCCAACCAGCCCTCTTCCAACCAAAGGGACTCCCTTCTGAGTGCCCATGATCCTCAGGAACCAGAGTGACACGCACCAATCCGATGGCCACATCGCCCATCGCCACCGGCGCGGGGGACAACCCTCCATCTCGACATCCCAGGGGCAGTTCAAGTCTTCCATCCCGGCGTGATTGGAGTGGTCACCAAGAAAATGGAAGGGATGGATAAGGTAGCATGTCCGACACCTGCGGGGTAGCTTTCTTGCCCCTGACTATCCCTCCATCCATCCCGTTGCATGCTTCCCAAACGAACCTTTGCCGCCGACTTGCCGACACGTGCGACCTCTCTTTCGTTTTGTTTCCCCTCCCATCGCCAGTCCCATCAAAGCTTCCGAGCCCAGCAATCGCAATGGCACTCCCATCCCACGTTTTTTGCGGCGCACTTGCATCCGCGTGTGGAGCGCTGCAGGGAGCCTTGAGACGAAGCGAGGGCGTACCCGATATTTGCATCGGACGGGTTGTGGATTCGCTGTGTGTTTACGGGAATCCTTTTTATCGAGATAACCTTCGCCGCGTTGCAACCGAGCGGGGACGGCCGGATCAGACCGGATCTCGTTAACTATCTCACCACCAAGCTGTGGAAAGGGAGGCAAGGGAAAGAGGAACGAAACATTCCAAGACACGGCTCGGCGTCCCTTCGCTTCGTCGGGGTTAGTGAAGGGGGTTTGTTGAAACAGCATCAGCATCCATCCCCCTGCTTGGCCCGGGCAGGAATCCTTCCCGAGGGAGGGAGCGCGAGAGTCAACGAAAAGAAGGATTTCTTTCTTCTAGAACAAAATCCAAGACCGGGAAGGGATGGCGACAAGTCGCCGGCGATGCGCCCGTGCAACCTCCCCAAAACTCGGTTGTCTTGCAAGTCGAATCCCCTTCCATGAAAGAGCCAGGGATGTGACAGTCTCAGCGGGACGGCATCCGAGCAAATGTAAAACCGGCATGTCGTCAGGGCGAGTTGCGCTCAGGCTCAGCCGCCTCGTCTCAGCGACTCTCAACTGGTGCGTGCATGACCGGAAACGGGTGGCGAAACAAAAGCCTCCAGGTCTGAGAGCAAAAGGCTGCGTAACCTGAGTCAGTTAGTTGCTCTCAGCTAATTGACGAGTCACCATTGAGTGAACCTATCACACGTCAAAAGGGAGATTGTGAAGCGACACGAGTGATTGTGCAAGGCAAGTCAGATTTGTTTGATTGCTTGATTCGAAAAAGTAGTTAGGAAAAAGAAAGATGCCAGGTATCCCAGTCTGTGAGCTGTCCTGTACTGTGCGCCGTGTGCGGCAGTGGTATCGTCATCCCAGAAAACCCAAGTCATGTCATGTAGATCCGCCCTGAAATCATCATTTCCCAGACGCCTCCTGTACCTTGATGAACCTGTTAAACGCCGAAGATCCCTATCCAACCACCCATTGATTGATCGCCCATTGTCCCGTCGTGACGCCAAAAAAATGCAAGTAAATGAGATCCTCCGTTTCCGGTTTCAAGGCTTCCCCATCAATTTGACGCTCCTCCTCCGAGCCGACAGCCCGCTCAGGATTCCCTTCCGAGCCGTCGCCGGGCTGGGTCCGGCGGGGGAGGTCGGCGACATGATATCGCTCGGCGGCGACGCTGCGCCCATTACGGTAGCGTTGCGCTTGACCGACCGCAGGATGTCCGTGTATGTAATTGGTGTTACCGGTGTCTTCGGCCGCTGGTCAGGCCTGTGTAGTTGCGGTTGCTGTGTTTGTTGCTGTTGCTGTTCTTGTTCGGACTCTGGCTTGCCCTGCTGCGGCTCCTCGTCGACGCGATGCACCATGGCAGGCGACATGACCGAGTTCCTGTTGTTCGATGTCGTCGCAAAAGACGTGTCCAACTTTGGGATGGCCGTCTGCGGCGAGTTGAGGTTGGGCCTGCTCCGCCGCCGGGCTAAACTGAATGACCGGGTTACACCCTTGAGCAGCGTCGTTGGAGTGCGGGGCGTCTTGACCGGCTGGGTCTCGCCTTCGAGGCTATCCAGCGCCTTGGGGATGTCAAGGCTATAGGTGCTGCCGTTGGCGTAGGGATCGATGCTGAGGAATGGCGGCCTCTTCTTGGTCAGGATTTCGGACAGGAGCATGCTCTTCCGGTTGGCCGGTGGCTCCTTGCTGAGGCGGGAACGCCGCGACGAAGTTGTGCTGGCCGGCGTGCCTGGCCGTTCCTCGGTGGTAGCCGATCGGGTTGTAAGCGGTTTGGCGGGGGGCAACTCGGTACTCGATTGCGTCCTGGTCGTTCCCAACGAGCTGCTCGACGTTGGCCGTCTCCGCGTCGCAGGCAGGTCCACGATCGACGGCTTCCCAGAAAACACCACCGAAACCGCCCGCGCTGTGACCTCATGGCTGGTCCTTGTTGGAGAAGTCGGATCGTCCACGCTCGAGTCGTAGTCGTAGTCGGAGAAGTCGTCGGCGTCCGACGACGCGTCCTCCTCGGACGAGAGGTAGACGTCATGCGGAGTGGTCGACTCGACGGTGCCACCGACCTTGAGCCCCAGGTTGTCAAGCATTCTGGAAGCTCGAAGGGCACTCCTCGCGGGGAGCTTCGGGGCGTCGTCGTTGCCAAGGTTGGGGCTCGGCGCCATGGTGTCCTGGTTGTCCATGTCGTCGAACTTGTCAAAGATGGGTTCGTCGAAAGTGGTCGCTGTGGAGAGAGGGAACTCGGGTTTATCGTCGAACGCCTGGGTAGTGGTCATGCCGATTGGGTGATCTGCCCTTCCCTCGGGAAGGGGTTGGTCCGCCAGAGACATTGTCCTCGAGGGAGAATGTGTTTCAAGCCGGAGGGCTAGTGGGAGGCGGTCAAGGGAGGAGAGGAGTGAAGTGAGCAGTGGGAGGAAAGGTCAAGCTCAAGCAAGCTAAGGTCAATGTCTCAGCCTCCTGGACTGAGATTCTTTGAGGTATGGCAGAATAGCAACGACTGGCATGGAGGAACATGTCCCGAGAGGTTGGGGGGGTGGGAGAATATTTTAATGCAGACTGCGCTGCCCAAAGGTGGGCATCACCCACCCCGGGAGCTGATGTGCGAAGAAGTGTCGAGTGCCAAGAGAAACCTTCTCTCAGAATGTTAACGGTCTGCAGAGAGAGGACCCGCCGTCACAGCCGGCCGCATTCTGTGTGGTGTGTGTGTGTGTGGGGTGGGTTCTGCGCAGGAAATGCATGTCCCTCCGTCCCGCAAATCGCTGCAAAAAGCAGGTCCGTTACGAGAAAGACGGATGAATGGGCTGCCCTCGCATGACACACCCTGCGTCCCCTGTCCCTTGCCCCTGCCCCTGCCACCGGCGATCCCCTGCTCAATGCCTCCACAGCGACCGGAGCAAGGATGCGGGGAGCTGCCGTGGCTGCGAACTTGGATCAGCCCGTTTCTTTTTTACGAACGGCCAACAGTGCCTCGAATTCAGATCAGTGAGTCCGATGGTTACGAAAGGTGCCCCCAACGCTTCAACGGAGTCATTGGCAACTCCACCGGAATGAAATCGGCCGTCTGTTTGAGCCCGGCGGAGGCTGGCTGTCGTCTGGGCTGCCATCGAGGGTTGCCAGAATGGCGAGCCCTGGTTGGCCGTGGCCGCTGTTTCAGGTAGAACCGGCCCTCAACCTTCAACGTGGACAGCGAGCGCAGAGAAGAGGAAAGTCCTCGCCAAGCCTGCGATTTTCGACGCGATGTGCCCACTAACCTCCTCTCGGTTGCAACTCCAAGAGTCAACTTCCGCGCGAATCGATCCCTCGAGAAAACTCTAATTTTTTTCTCGCATTGGAGTCAGGATTGTGTCAAGTCTTCGCCGCTGGCTGGCGGGCATTCCGGAGCCGGAACTCTCGTTTTCCATCACAGCCACGCTCCCACCGCCTCGTGTGCGCCTGTTTGCCCGTTACCAGCCTCCCAGTCCAAGATCTGCGCAGTCTGTTCTGTCATCAGTGCCATCAGCCCCAGCCCGGTTTCCCGAGGGCCTCCGAGCTGTCGACAACGTGACCGGCGAGTGGGTGCGATTCTCCAATCAGCCGTGGTTCGCCATTGCCGCCGCCCTGAGTTGGAATCTGGGTCGTCGTGCCAATCGGCGTCACCCAGGCACCTGCCCCTCACAAACTCACGAACCCACGCAATCCCGCGCTGCCAATCAAAGATTCGCGTGGGAAATCCTGGGGACCTTCAATGGTTCCCCGCGGCCGACAAGAGGCGAAACAGGTTCATGTCGACGGAGGTGCTCGCAGCGGCTGGATGGTGTTGCATGGTGTTGCACACCACCATCTTTCGCAAACGCGAAGGAGTTTGAGTGAGAGGACTCCGGGTTGGGTTGAGTTTTCGTCCTGCCCGGCGCCTGTCCGCCCGACCCTTCGACCCGTCACGATGCAACGGAGCCCGACCGACCTGCCCGGCTCACTGTGTCGACCGCCCTCCATAGTAGTTACCTGTCCAACTTGACACGGCCAGGCCGCAAATGCAAACCAGGTGCTTGCTTGTTCAGTCGTTCCTCGCGGCATGAACTCTCAGATTGATCTAAACCCGGCACGGCCTCGGAATCCCGCGCCCGGCCACCGCCAAAACGGAAAGGTGTTGACTAATCTATAGGCCGGCTGCCTTCCCTCCTTTTGCTCTTGACCCGACCTACCTTGGCCATGGCCAGGTTCGCAAGCAGAGACCGGCCGATAGCGATGGCCGCAAATAAGTCATAATTTTTGGGTGAAGCTGACAGACCGACCTCCGTCTCGCCAACGGTCCCCAAACCCAACCCACAAACACGTCCACGACTAACTATCGATAAGCCGCATTCGGGAGTGGACCCTGATCTGCAATTCTTACCCCCAACATCTGGAACACAACAACTCACCTCGCATCTCGCAGCAGGCAATTCTTCCTTCTTGCTGTCGCTCACCGCGCAGCACCGCGAACACCGCCCTTCTCTTCGTAAGTACATGTACATGCACCATGGGGACCTTGCATGGCGAGTTCGGTCCTGCAGCCGTTGGCACAAAGTGATTGTGGCGCCACCTCGTGCGAGCCATTGTCTCACAAATCAACTCGAACCAAAGCACGTCCAAGCTTCAGCCGCGACTGCTGACCGACTTTCTCTCGGATCCTTCTCCGCGTTCACTCACGCTTCTCGGCCTGGGTCGGAGGAAAGCAGTCAACGCGGCTGCGTTCGCTCGGGTCTACGCGGTAGGTACCTGAGTTATCGCGAAACCCGGGAAGAAGGTTCGTCATGTTTGTACCCCGTGCACTCCGTTTCGTTTCACTTACCTCGGCGACGAACCCCCCTTGGGCATCCTGGACGGTCCTCCCGTGCTGCTGTCCCCAATAACACCACACAAAACTACCTCGGCGCTTCAAGGCTCAAAGCGTCAACGTCAAACCTGGCAATGACCTCGTGGTCGAAAGCTCGAAACACGGCCGCTTCAGATGACTGACCCATGCCTGGGCGCCTGGATGCGACGATGATTGCACCGTTTTGAGCCGGGTGATCCCAATTCTCTTTCCTTTATTCAGGGTCACCGTGTATTCAAGGTCACTGTCTCATCCGGATTGACTCTTCGCGGGCTTACCTTCCCTTTACCTGCTAGTTCCCGATCTCTCACCATGGAGGCGGGATCCGTTCGTCTGATGTTGATGAATGCTAACCCTAATTCTGAACATTGCGTCATGCGCGATCGAGGGTTGTGGACCGTTGGTCCAAGCTTGGAGAAACAACAAGCCGCTGTTCTACATACATCGAATCTTGTTTATGTGTCCTCTTCCACCCTTCCAAAAAGAGGGGAAAATGAAAATGAAACCCGGCATCGATCTTGAATTGTCCGGATATAATTTCGTCGTCCCTTCCATCGGAACACGAACACGTCCTCTTCTCCCCCACCAGGCCCGTTTCTTATCAGAGGGCGAATGGCCCGTGCGCAAGTCCGTGGGTCTAACCGGATTTGGCCTGGGGCAAACGATGTTTCTAAAATTGTTTCAGCTCGTTCGTGGTCGCTCGTCGGGCTCCCCAGAATTTCCAGACTACATGACACTGCCGAGAGATCTGTGTCACCCACCCTTCAAACGTTTTCAACCATTGTCACGGGCATGGTTCCCTCGGGTCGTTCTCTTGGCTCCAACACTCGGGATATTTCCCGTTTAGTACAGAATCCTCGAACGCGACCAAACGGAGATTCACTCGGTCAACAGAATTCGCATAGCCAGGTCGGCTCCTAAATCAAGCATATATGACTGTCTCGTTACCCCGCCATGCCGGTGGGCTCGGTGCGGCACAGAAATAGACTTGGGGAGGCCACCGACAGCCCGGCTCTTGCGCGTTAGACAGGAGTTACTGTGTAACAGGATGAGGCTGACTTGGCTGAGCGACGTCAGAGGACGAATCATTCCACCGGCCGCATCGCAACCCTGACCGACGGATCGCCTGACTCGACGCGCGTTGCATGCCAGGCTGAGGCTGGGTTCCTAGATATAATTCAGCTGGAAGGATTTCCATCCGCATTTGGTATCACCGCCCGGTGCCCGTTCTCGCTCCGGTGCCGCTGGGAGCACTCTGCTGAGAAGACTGCATAATTGCTCGAAAAGGGACGGCGAGCCGAGCAAACATTCGACGCCGGCCACTGTGCAACACCCCCACGTGTCTGCCAACGCGCCGGTTTTCGGTGACTTTCCTGCCCTACTTGCACGGTTCTCCGACCACCTCGCGCATCCCGCACTGTATGTCAACACGCGACAACATGGCACAGAATCAATGGTCACTGAGCGAGGAGCTCCCCCCTTCAACCATGTTCTCCGCTTGCTCTCATCGCCAACCAAACATATCCTAATGTCCCCCATCCTCGCGCAATTCTCGGTATATTATGGGCAACCTACCTTGAACAGCCGAGGCGAGACCCAACCCGATGTTACATTGCATACTGTTGACGATGCAGTTGGTGATATTTCACGGCCGGGCCTGGCCCCCATTCACGTGATGCACACAACAGCGCTTGTTGGACAGCACTCCCCCGAGTCCTTCGGTTGTTCAACCTCTGGCATCTAATTATCTTCTGACTACCACTTCGGCCATGGATTCCCGCGTGCCCCAATGACAGACTGTATGACCTATTCTTAGGGTACGTCAACTGCCAGACGCGATGAAAGTGAGCGTGCTCGCCCTCTGCACCCTCGGGGCGCTCGCCCAGTTGGCAGCTGCCTCCGAGTTTAGAAAGTGGTACCCCGAGTACGGAACCGTCTTCCAGAACACCCTTGAGACACACTGTTCGGCCGAGTACGCCGCCTGGGCCGCGGGCTTGCCGGCACGCCCCGAAGAGTACACGGCCAATGGCACCACCTCGGCGGGGCAGGCCGTGGTGCAGTGCATACTCTCCAGCACGTCCGAGTTCATGAAGGCCAACATGGCCTCCGCCGCCGTGCTACTTGGCATCATGCCTTTCGCCCTATCGGTGCTTGGGTCCAGTAGTGAGGAGAGCGCCCTCCTGTACGTCATTGGCCGCCGCCCGCTGCTGACCACGTTGCTGCTCGCGGGCGCCCCCGTCGTGGTCGCCCTACGGCCGTTCGAGTACAAGGACCCCGTTGGCATCCTCCGGGCGCGCGAGGGCCGCTTCTACAGCTTCCACATCGGGCCGTCGTGGGTCGTCCTGGCGCTCGAATACATCGTCGCGCTCGCCTCGGTCGCCAACGTCGTCCACGTCACGTACGGGCTCGGCGTCGGCGTGACCACCATGATCCTGCCCGACTCGAGCTACCTGCCGGGCGTGTGGGCCGCCACGGGCATCGCCGTGCACGTCATCGGCGCGCTCTGCCTGAAGTCGCGCCTGCGGCTGCTCACACCGAAACGCGAGCCCATCGTCAAGTCGGAGCTGACGCTGTCGGCCGACAAGCGCATCACGGTCGAGACGGTGCCCGAGACGAAGCGCTTCCTCGCCCTCTCGTGGCTCACCTCCACCTCGACCACCTTCCACGTCATCTTCGGCACCCTGGCCTTCTCCAGCATGCAGTTCGTCTCGGTGCGCGACGCCTTCGGCGTCATCGGCCGCTACACCGCCTCCGTCACCATCTGCCGCGTCGTGCTCATGTACGAGCTCTCCGGCCTGCGCACCGCCGTTGATGACGGCGGCAGCTCCATCCTACCGCCTGCTGATGACGGTCAGGACCCCGTCGATGGCCTGAAGGCGGGGCCCCGCGTGTTTACCTTTGCGCCGTGAGTGTGACCTATGCTAGGCTACGGGCCGCCTACCATGCGGGAATGACGTGCATGTTAGAGAGGCAGTCGCTGTGGGGTTTCTATGTACACATATCATCTATTTTTCCCCGGCTTTATGCTCCTCATGTTCAACGTGGCAAAGGTGTCAGAATAGAAGAGACGGTGTCTGTAATTCACCGACTGGAAATCACGAGTCAGAGCTGATGAGTTACGAATTACTGAAAATACATTGACGTTGAGCAAGCGCAGAGTTGTTGTTCTCGTCTTACCCGAATTAGTTGATAGAAGTTGGCCAACCCTGTTTCTCCTCAGTTTACCCACACTTTAGAGTTGATCATGTTCTTTTCCACAGTGGGCGGGCTTGACAAAACGGAGACGGCTCAGCTTCAATGTGTAAGCCGAGCCGAAGATCGACCTGTCGTGCCACACGGCGACCGAACGACTTTCCTGTGCCGCAGAGCTGGCCAGCTAGCTCTTAAGCATCTGACATGCACAACCCGTCATGCAGAGCTACCTCATCCCGCTCTGTTGGCCGACTCTGACCTCTGCCGCTTTCCATTCGATGCGTGCAGAGAGTTAAAAACAGCAACCCACCCCGCATATCCCCTCATCCTCCCCCAATGCAGCAAACAACATCCATCAGTGGAAGATCACCCAAAAAAATCATCATGGCCCCGTGCTGACACCAATGGGATCGGCAGCTGCCCACGCCAGGCCGAACCAACCTCCCAGCTCACCTGAAGGCCCCGACTCGGATTCGCTGCTGACTTTCCAGCCGTTCGACTCAGCCCTCCTCCCAACCACCAACACTGAGAAAAGAGGACGGTGAGTCGACCACGTATGTGGAGGATTTTTGTTTATTGAATTATTGAAATGCAGGTCTCGAAGGTGGCCGCGAGCTGTTTAGACATGCCGTAGCTGGATCCTTTGTGATGGTTTGCAGTGAGTGACTGTTGGTTGGGAACTGTGTTCTGTGCAAGTAAGTCGTGCATGTGCTTCGCACTTGCGTCTGGGTCGGGTTGGATGGGTTTTTCTGGTGATAGCAACGTTGTAGGAGGAGGTGATATGGTAACGGCGTTTCGGAAACGGACCTCCGGTACCTACCTATCTGTTTAGTGTCCTTCTTTCTTGAAAGAAAAAAAAGATCTATTTTGGTCTATCGGCTTGTAAAAGTCCGATCATGGCAGTGTGGACTGACTCGGTACTGAGATGAGGGTTGATATGCCTTCCTGCTCAAACAATTCTCACCCGAATAACACGAGTACGAGGTAAAGTGAGGTTACAAGGCAAACAATTGAGAATGCTCATTGTGAAGTCTGATCCAAAACACTCTCTTTTGTATATTTTTGATAAACTTCTTATGACTGCAGCAACCTACCTGGGCTCTCTCATCCACCAATCCTTACCCAAAGCGATCGTGATAACTCCCTCCGCCATCATATATCAACAAACCCTTGGTCTCAAAGAAAGTTCCCATCGAGCTAGATAATCCCACCAAATGCCGTGTTACTCCAAAGCCAACCCAAACCCCATCCCTCTGCATTCTGTCGCATGCAGCAAAGCCGTCGCACTCGGCTGCGTTCCTTGCAGCTGCACCCCCCATGAGGATTTAGTAGAGTCGCAGTCGCCATTGAACCGCACTAGCGAGGCGTTTATGCCCGCTTAACCCCTGACTATGGAAGAATCGGTAGAAAAAGTCTGCTAGCCAAGGTGTGGTGGTGTTGTAATGTCGCCACCCTGATATTGAACTGCCCTGGGGATGGCGTGCCGTGCTTCGTTTTGAGGTAAGATCAACATGGAAAAGGGACGACATTGATGCGGTGAGGTGATTTTTGACAGCATCAGGAGCACCGATAGAGTGGAGAGCGCAAGAAAAAGAAAAAAGGAAACGGTTAGACGGAAGGTGGTAGACGGGAACGGGGATCGAGCACACTAAGTATGCAGGGCATACGACTATCCGTTAGGGACAACTCAGCACCTACATGATGTCCAGTTGAAGTGAAAGAGGCCGGGGCGTGGTGGCCACTTCCCAAAGCCTGGCACTCCAACGTTTTGAACGCTTGATATTGAACCGATAAGGGGGTATACCTAATACATCTGCCAACATTCCCAAATCGAAGAAGAAAAGGTCCCCGCTTCCCGCGAACAAGCAGGGCGGGCAGACACGAACGGACTAGGACTCCCATGTACCCCCCTCGACCTCTTAACCCCATCCACCCCATTCGTCCCGACCCAGCCAGCCAGCCAGTACCCGTCGCAATTTTTGCCGTCTTGCCCAAGCTCACCAACGCACAAACTATCACATTTTCCCTCTCCTTCCCTTCTCCTTCACACCCCCTCGCTCGCAGCCCACCACTCATCACTCACTCACCGCCACAAATCCATCTTCTCCCTCTTCTTCTCACCCGCACTGCTCTTCGGCCTCGGCCACTCATCCTCCCCACCACCACCACCACCACCACCCTCAAACCCACCCCCACCACTCAAATTCCTCCCCCTCCTCTGCCCACCCCCATCACCACCACCGCCACCAGCACCAGCACCAGGCACAGCCAAGAACCCGCCGCCCGCCCCACCCACGCCACTGACAAGCACGCTGCGCCTGGCACCAGCACCGCTGCTCCAGCCGGAGGCGTTCCCGCCCAAGACGTCCGCGCCGAGTCCATAGCTGCTGAGCGGTCTCTCGGGGCCGCCGCCACCGTCACCACCACCGCCGCCGCCGCCGCCGAGGCTGCCTCCGCGCGCACCGTGGCCGCCGCCGCCCGCGCGGCCGCCGTTGCCGCCGACCTGCACGAACGACCAGCCGAGGTGGTCGTCGTCCTCGCCCTTGGTGAAGACCTCGAGCTTGGCGGGGAGGTTCATGAAGCCGCCGGCGCCGGGCGCGGGCGGGCAGGTGAGGGCCGCGAACGGGTTGTTGCTGCTGAAGCGCGGGTTCGGGTTCGGGCTCGTGCCGAGGCCCGAGTTGGGGCCGAAGGAGCCGTTCAGGGAGGAGAGGGAGCCCTGAGGGCGGTGGCCGCGCGCGGAGAAAGGGGCGGATGGCGGGGAGAGCGGCGGGAGACCGCCGTGGGAGGGCCTGTTGCTGGGGGAAGATAGGGGGGAGGAGAAGGGTGAGTTTGAGCCACTGCTTGCGGGCCGGCCGCCGCGCCCTTCGGCGTAGGCGGGGGCGGGCGGGGGCAAACCGAGCAGGAGGTCCGGGAAGTTGGTGTCTCGGACATAGACCGCGTGCAGGTTGGGAAGGCCACCCGAGAGGAGAGAGCCGGCAAGGTAGTTGTAATAGCTCGCTGTGACGCCTGCGTATTTGGGCGTAGAGGCTGCGGCTGTGATTTCGAAGTGCAGAGTCTCGAGGCTGGTAGAGGAGAGCGGCGGGATGTTGTGCGTTCCGGCCGCCGCTGGCAAGGTAGCCGAGACGCTGTCGAGGATGGACAAGTGCTTGAGTGCGGGCGTGTAAGCCATTAGGTCCTGCAAGGCCCAGGCTCGTGCGCCGGTCCCGTTGAGTGTGAGCACCTTTAGTGCCTGCCGTGCCTCCGGTAGCATCAGCCACCCCTTGAGACCTTCACACGTGACGTTGGGGACGTCAGTCAGAATGAACTCCTCCACCGGGGGGAACGGCGGCAGCATCTCATTCCATTCCAGAGTCTCGTCGGTGAAGGACGTCGTCTGGCTGATCTTCAGCGCGCGCAGGTTTCCCAAGTAGCCCAGCACCTGGCGCATCATGCTCGGCTCCATCTCTACCCGAATCAATTCCAGCACCTCGAGCTTGGTCCACACCCTCCCCGTCGCCAGCGCCTGGAGGCTGTTCTCCGAGCCCCCCATATACGTCATCTTGCGCAACTCGAGGCAGCGCGCCTGCACTTCTAGGCGGAGAGTCAAGAACGCGGGGTCGTCGGTGTAGAGGCCCTCGGGCAGGTCGACATAATGCAGATCCGGCGTCACGGCGATGGTCCGGGCCAAATCGGCTTGGCAGGATTCGCGCAACATGTATGGCATCTTGAGGAACTGGACGAGCCGGCCGCGGCGGACGGGATCCTCGCGGAGGGTGCGGCAGAGGAGCTTCAGGCGAGCCTGTGCCGGGTCTTCGGGCTGGCCGTTGCGGTCGAAGAAGGACCGCCGCTTCCGACGCTCAGCGAGGATAGCTTCGAGGTCGCAGTAGTGGACGCTATCGATACGAATGCTGTGGTATCTGTGGGAGGAAGAGGCTTCGGTCAGCGAACCGTCGTCTGGGACCGGCGCACCACGTGAGCAAGAAAGGAAGGAATGCAATTCAACGTACAGCAGTTTGATGGCCTCCCCCTTCCACGTCCTGCAGACCGCGGCGCAGTGCGCCAGGTCGCGCAGGTCGCATAGCATACAGCCATCGTCGACCGAACTCTGCTCGCACGTGGCGTAGGTCTCGTCGCGGCTGTGGGGACAGACAAAGGTAAAGATGCGCTCAAGTATGGCTACCGGGAAGCGAGAGAGAAGTGCGGCGGAAGCGCGCGTTGGCATGGGCTGGGGCCCGCTTGTGTACTGTGAGTAGGTCCTTGGGTCGAAGGAGCTGGACGGTGGTGAACCGAAGGGTCGGTGGTTATCGGGCCGGTAGTCGACGGAGCCGTACCCGCCGTACGCCGAGCCAGATTGCTTGCTGTTCGAGCCGCTGCCGAAGCCCGGCATCCGGCCGGGCGTGCTACCGCCGTCGTTCTTCCGCTTGTCTTTTCTCCTGAAAAACTTCATTGTATCTAGGAATGTTGTGGCAATCCCATGCCAGACCGAGGGGAAGGGTGAGGTGCGAGAGAGTGCGAGAAAGAGGTGGGGTCCTGTGGAATTAAGCTCTCCGTCATTAGGCACTGACTGAATGGCCGCCGCGGGCCGGTGGCTGTCAGTGCTTGCCGCTATGTGGGCAGGGAGGCAGCCCCCAGGAGATGATCTTCTGCAGCAATTGATAGGCTCAGGTCGCGCTGGAAGTGAACCACGTTGGGTCCCGTTGTTGCAATAACTCGCTCGCAGGTCCCGCAAATGCAATGGCTCGCTGCAGAGCACAACTGATAAACCCCAATCGAGGCCGCTGTCACTTCCCCTAAGTGACAAAGCCTTTTTGTATCAGAAGGATGAAGGAAGGATCGCCGGTAGTCGAGGAGGAACCAAGGTAGGTGTCCATGGATAGACATGCACCCGGTAATAACGCTGCCTGAAATGCATGTCAGATCTTGGGATCCAGGAACCCGGTCCTCGCTCTGTCACAAGGCCGGCTCCATGTTCAGGCTGATCAGTTGCTAGAAAGGACGACAAAGAACAAAATGACTTGTCGCACGGTTGAGATGAGAGGAGTGTTGTGTGGAGGGGTCGACCATCGTTGAATTGCGGGGCGCGGGCGCGAGATTATAGGGGACGCCACTCAGCACCTGCCTGATTCAGTCTCAAACCCAACTTCCAAGGTTATCTCCCTCCCAAATGTTGTGGCGTTAAATGTTCAAAGATCATCGAAACACCGATGCTTCCATAGGTGGATAAGTCCCTTTTATGATGGACATGTGTGCGAGAAGGTCTGATTTGACTCAGTTCAAACTGACCGGCGCCCAATGCCACACGGACGCGATGGTGGGTGTGAGCTCTGCGAACTTGGAAGACGGACCAAAAGCGTACGGGGACGACAATCCAGCGTGGCTAAACTTTTGCGAGTCAATTTACAGGTGGCGCATGAATAAATAGATAGATACACAAAAACCTGGCTCATGGCCAGTAATTACCTCCCCGGTGGTTCGTCTCGCTGTCGACCACCAGCTCGAACCTCGTACAATCTGGCGGCTGATCCTAGACCACCGCTCTCTCCAAAAGAAAAAAAAAGACGAACACGCTATATACGAATGCTGATGATGCTTCTGTGCTTTGGTGGACTGGGCGAAAAAAGAGCAAAGCTGCTTTCATTGGTAATGCAATTTATGATTGTCAAACCATCAGAGCCCCTTTTCCTTGGGTAGCCCGATTGATCAGTTGCCGTTGGCCGGGAGGCTGTCCGGCGGACTCCCGGCTGCTCCGGCCGTCTTCGTTCTCAACGTGAGCGGGAAAGGGTACTCATCAGGGTCCTCCTCCTCACTGTGCAATGCATTAGCAAAATTATCGAAAGTAGCGGGGCGTCAGTGTCACTCACGGGAGCTTCCATGCAACATAGTCCTCGGTACTCAGGCCCTCCCGGCCTTCCTGGAGGCTGGCAAAGTCGCCGGGAGTCATCATGCCGGTCCGATCCCTAGGAGATCCAGGCACGGAGAAGGGACGCGAGATCTTCTGGTCCACGCCTGGGATGAAATCCTCCTCCTCCTCGCCTTTGAAAGACGTGGGATATGCCCGCCTCAGCGCGAGCTGACGGGCCTTGACATACTCCATACCCATCCGCTTCCAGTCGAGAAGATCACTAAGCCTCTCGGTCCGGTTCCGTTGGTTGATGCGTTGCCTCCGGCTCTTTTGGGCAAAGTCAAACATGTGCGATGTGAGCTGGTTGACCGAGTCGTCAACCCCCTTGGTGCGGCGGTCGACGATGTAGATACCGTAGTCGCTGGAATTCTCAATCAGCTCCTCCATGTAGCAGCCGAACCCGGAGAGATTTGTCGTGATGCTCGGCACGCCCATCACGGTGCACTCGGCGGGAGTGTAACCCCACGGTTCGTAGTAAGACGGAAACACACCCATGTGGGTGCCCCGAACAAAATCGTCATAATCGAGCGGCAACACCGGATTCGCCGAGTTCAGGAACTCGGGGTGGAACACGATCTTCACCCGGTCGGTAGGATGGTTGAAGAGCTGCACCCGGCGGATCTGGTTCAGGACTGGATCTTCACTGTCGTTGATCATGTTATGCGTGACAATCGGGGGCAGCCCGTGTCGCTTCATGGCGAACAGACGCCGGCGGAGCAGGACGCGGTCCTGGCTCGAGATCAACTCCTTCTCTTCCGGCATCGGCTCGCCATCGTGCCACTTCAGCGACCGCTCAAAGATGCGCCGGCCGATGTTCCTCTCAATCGTGTCCACAGTGTCGCGGAGAGACTTGATCACCGCCTGGCCCTTTAGAGCCTCGACCGTCAGCGACGATGTCTGTGCGGGCATGATGACAAAAGCGACGACCGTCATCTTACTGCCGGCCGCCTTGAGCCTGTGGTTCAAGCGAGCCAGCGACTCGATGAACATGTCGACACCCTTATTCCTGAACTCGTAGCGCCCTGCCGTGAAGAAGTAGAGCGTGTTCTCGGGGTCGAAGTCGTAGTGGCCATAGAAATGGCCCCGTACAAAGTCGTGAATCTTTTCCTTGGACTGCTGGTGCAGGTTCTGGAACTCGTGAACGGCCGCGAACTTTGTGACGTTGAGACCGTTTGGAAGCACACCGTCGGGCTTGCGCTTGAGCAAGTGCTCGCTCTCGTAGGCTGTGATATGGGAGACGGTGGTAAAAACATCGCAGGCATGTGTAGCAGCGCGCTCGATGCAGTACCGATGGTAGATTCCGCGCTTGCCGGCTTCCGCATCAACGTCGAAGTGCTGGAGGTTGTTGTAAAAGTCGACTGAGCCGGCGCACAAGTACCGACCTAGTAGTGTCGCGTGGGTAGTAAAGATGGTCGTCACGTCGATTTGCCGTTTCCGAGTCAGTGGCAGCGCAACACCCGCCAGCCACTCGTGGAAATGCGCGATGACGGCCTTTTTCTTCTCGTGACATACGTACTGTGGCGCTGTCAGTTCGTTTCTTCAGAGCGCGCACGAGTCAGTTACCCACCTCCCCCAGAAACCACGCAACGAGGTAGCCGAAAACAATGGCTTCGTTGGTCTCGTCGTCATTGTCGGGCGATGGAATGGACGCCGTGTTCCAAAGATCGGCCTTCCACTCGTTCATGTAGCTGTATGCCGTTTTTGTGTCGAAGAGAAGAACCCTGGGCGCGCCCTCAATCAACCAGCGACCATACAAGATGCCAATACCGCGGTCTTTCATGGATTGGATTGTCGCGGCGAGTTCGGGGTTGGTGGGCTCCACGGCCTCGACCTCTACGGCTGCCTACAACCATGTTACTACCTCTGGGACGGAAAAAACACCTCAATCAGATCAGAGGAATCACGTACGGATTGGTGGTTAAGGGGCCCTATGAGGGTGTAACGGTCGCCATATTCAGCCGTGGTGACCGGAGCCTTGGACTTGATAACGGAGTAGATGCCACCGACTAGGACCGCAGGTTAGCTGTTCTGCCGTCCGATCAGAGCGTCTGAACTCGCATACCTCTGTGCGCAACTTCTGTCGCAATCTCGAACAGCATGTGGTTTTTAACCTCACGCGGCTCACGGTCTATCTCTTCGTTCGCCATGGTGATGAATCGACTAGGCACGAACTAGAAGGATAAAAAGAAAAAAAGGGGTTTCTCGAGGGGGCCGGTGCCAGTCAGCCGCGAGTGCGATGTCGCAAGCAGAATTTATTCAAATCACGAGAGTAGTCTCAACGAAGGCCCGCGGAGAAGGATGGAGGTACGTCAACCGACAAGACAGCCTCCGCAGCTGGGTTATTTAAGTCGAGATGTCGGCGGAAGGCCTGGCTGGAGGAGATTTCTGAGGAATGGGATCCAAGCAAGGAATGATCGGGGCGAGCCGAGATTGAGGCCGGACGAAGGCGGGCCACCTGGGTGGTTTATAGCGGCCGGATGCAGCACAGGGCGGCGGGGTGACGTCGGATCTAGGCGCTGTGTCGCAGGAACTCGGGTGCGGCTAGGTCGACGGCAAAGCACGTTGGGGGCAGGGCGAAACCCAAATTGGAAAGGCGTTAGTTAGAGAATCACCAGGATTTGAAGGCGGGTCGAGGGAGGCGGAAGGGGGAGGCGTTTGCCGCAGATGGTGGGTTGGTGAGAGCTGACGGCCCAGATCGTGTTGGTTGGTGGGCAGGGCAGCGACGCCGGAGGCAAAGTGGGGAGTTGTAGCATGGGAGCTCAGTTTTTTGCGCATGGATGGCAACAGGGGTGAGCTTTTCGGTGCCGCTAGACTGCCCTGCTGCATGCCTGCCGACATGGGTGAAATGAGTGCGTTCGTCAGGTATTTCAGGACTGAACTTTTCTGGGATGTTTCACAATTTCACCAGCCACCTGCTCACCCATCCAATCGTCCTTGCCGCATGCAAACTGCCATCTAGGTAACCACTATAACGACCTACCTTACCTCCCGACCTACCTGGTGGGATCTCGGCGGGCCTTCCCGCTTAACTCCGTGGTTGATTCAGTTGCCTAGGTTTAGGTTGTTGAGAATAAAAATACAAGCACCTACCATCCTATGGCAGGTGAGAGGTTCGTGGAGGGATATGGTAATTATCCTCAGGCCGCTGTGAGCCGCTTTCCTGACCGTACGAAAGATATCGGCCCATACGAATCGTATGTTACAGGATGTTCCCACCATCGCGCGCTGATCGAGCATGGGGGCCCACCAACCGGCCTGAATGACGACATTGGTTCCAGCTTGTCGCTGGGGCCCCGCGTCGAGGTTCCACAAGATCATCACGAACTGGCGAGCCCCCATGAACACGTAGGGCTGTTGGTACGGATCTGTACATAAATGTTATTATCACGGTTTCCTATAAAGCCTTGTTGCTTAAACCAGAACGTATACGAATAAGGCGGGCCAAAATAACAAAAACACACCTGAACTGAGCTGGGTGAGTGCGTGGTGGCATGAGCAGTTTCATTCATGGAAAACGGCAGTTTTCCACCATCGGCACGATGCCGTTCCACGGGCGGATCATTACTTCACCAACGTCTCACTTTGCAATAATCTTGGTTAGCAGGCCAATCACCGTTCACTGTAGTGTGCCATCACACCAACACCACCTAATATCGGGCCCCCTCCGCTTTACCCCAAGTAATCTTTTGTGTGAGCTTTCTGTCGCCAAAAGATTCGCACGGAGAGCTATTTAGAGGAAACCCGGCATCGATAACAATGCCATTTTTAAACGTGACAGCTGACAAGCAATGTCATTGTTCAGATGTCTGGCAAACAACAAAGGGACAACCGGCCCGGAAACCCCTTTCCTGCTGCCCTAGTTAGCAGCCCCCCTTTTTCTTTATGGCTCTAAGAATAGCACATGCCACAAAGACAACAAGACAGGAACAACCTGGGAAATCATATTTAACATCGGCTGTTGCCCACCTGCACGGGCTCCTTGGCCTAATGCAAAAACAGGGCGACTACGTACGACCGATACTTTACTTACAGAATATTCTTAGTTCCAAAACACTTGACTTGATTCGACAACGATGGCATACCAGCAAGGTAGGGGGGGCGGCCGCGGACGGGGCGGTAATCATGGCAACAATAACCGCGGCGGCAACGGCAACGGCAACGGTAACAACTACAACAACAACAACAATAACAACAACAACAACAACAACGGAAATAACCGCGGCGGGAACGGTGGGAACCGGAATAACGGCAACCGAAACTCGGGCAACAACAATAACCGTCAGCGAAATGGTGACAGAAACAACGGCTGGAATAACAACAATAACAACAACGGCAACAACAGGGGAGGTATCAACAAGGGCAACAGATACAACAACAGGGGCAACTCGAACGGCAAGAACCATAGAACGCCTTTGCACCAATATGTTTTGAGCAGTTTGGGCGCGGTGGATGCCATTGACCCAAAACCATTCAACGAGTTGTTAGATGCGGCTACCTTGGCGGGGGGCTTGCTAGTCGACTCTCTTTTTCAAATGGGACTCAATCACCGGGAGGTCGCCCGAACGCTGGGGGTTCCCTTGAGCGTTTTGTTGCCACTCCACAACCTGACCCGGATGCTGCTCGATGGTACTAGGGGGCCAGACGCCGAAGGCGATCACCTCATGATTGACGCCGAAGGCCAGGTCAGCGATGGGGAGAGCATCACGAGTTTACCGAGGGGCGGTCGGCGAAATACGCTTTCCAGCATCGACCAAGCGCTCCTAGGGAGATTGCTGACGAGTAGTATGCTCGGGGGCAGTTGATACGTCACAAAGCGCATTGCGGCCGGGATGGACTAGACAGGGAGGCACATGATGAATGAGACGGACCGACATATCATACACCTAACCAGGACCCAATCAGACGGTAGGTGACCTTTGGGGTAATTGTATAAATTTGAAACCTAGAATATGAAACATCGTTCGCGGGAGAGGACTCGGAGGAGCAGTTGATGAATCGTGACAGTTTGAGGTGCGTGACAATAAAGTGGCACTAGTGGGTAATGTACATACCCGTATGTGTGGGAGAGGGTGGTGAATGAGCTCGATGCCATTGGATACAGACGCGAGAACGAGAAGTCGAATAACTTTGAACAGCAGGAAATTGCCATCTACCAAGTCGCATCAGTTCAGACGGGCGCGGTGGGGGCACGTGATCTCGACCTGGTCTGTGCATGACTTCCCGATCTTAACTTTCGGTCGGGCGGCCCACGCCAACTTTCCTCCACTCATCTTTCCACGACAACATCATGATCTCTCATCGAACATGCGTATTCGGTACGTCTGGTGGAGGTATATGCTTCGCCAATCTCAACGACCCTCGAAAGTCCTTTTGATGCATCATGTTTTCACCTTTCTCCTGTTTGGGCTCCTTTTTGTCGGCAATGGGCGCTCCGTTTGAGCTGCCAGCTGCGGGGCTCGCCTGCAGAGCGGTCGGCAGGCGTCGCTCTCGTCTGGAACAACATCATACCTACGCGATGAGAACTCAAGGCTGAGATGAAGGCGGGTTTGAGATTGTTGGTAACGAGCGGCTGGGTAGTGCGCAGCCTGGCAACAACCTTGTTACCCATCCGCGCGCTGAACCGGAGAATGCATGGAATCGCCAAATGCCCAACCCATCGCTGTTCGCCATCGGGAATCGCCAGAACCCTCGGTTCCCACACACGTGCCGTCTTGCTTCGCTACACAGATGCGACACACGAAATATTGGGAGTTGGCCGCCGCACTTTCGGAACGCAGCGCAATAGCATTCGGGCAAGAATGCTGGACCCTTCCCCTGATACCCGCGCACCGTACACCGGCATACTATGCTTCTAGGGAGGAACGTCGGTCTCATCCAAAGTCCCGTCTACGCGTGACGGCCCCTCGCTACTCTCGGAGACCGGCGTTCGAGGGGAGCTTGAAACACAGTGTGGTCTGCGGCACCGGCGTTCGACGCGGGTTTCTAACCCAAACGGTCGGAATCCCTGACCGGCACCCAACAACGGATTGCCGTGGGAACCCAAGGCCATGTATGTGGGCAACCGGCTGTCGCTGTCCTCATATCGCGAAGCGTGGTGATGAACGGTGGGACATGGTCAGACAGCAACCAACCGCATTAACAATGCCTTTGAAACCTGGCCCGGTTCACGCAGTATCCGGACAGGGCTCGCGTTGCTACGCCAGGTGGGTTGGAATTGGGCTGCACTCGTAAAGCATATCTTGCCGTATATAGTGGTCTCTGCTTGGTGATCAAGTGTTTGCAAGTTTCTGGCCCATTCGGTCTTGGGCTTGTGGCTGGTTGGATCATGGGCGGGATAGTCTGAGAGGCCGACTTGGATGGATGGGTTGGGTTACTCGCGGCATTTTGCTCCTTTGTTGGGGGCCGTTGGGGACAAGCTGGTTGCCCTCGACCTCCCGGGCGCTCAAGGCAAGCAAATGCGCAGTAGGTTTGGGCAACGGACGCCCCGGCTGCACAACAATGACCGGTCGGCTAAGCGGCTCTGACCTGATGACGGACTGACCGTTCGACATCACTGAACAGCTTGTCGTTCACTTCGCAGACTGTTGAGCTGTGTGAAGGGGCAATGCGATTGCCCCTCATGCACATCTTCAGCATCAGTCGAGCAGCACTCGGATCAACGGTCCGTTTCGAGTTATTACAACTGACAACGGGCAGCGAAGGGCATGGTGACTTCGGGAGATGCTGGTCGAGCTCTTTCGTGGAGCGATTGTTCACGGCTTGCCGTCGAACGTGCGTTTTTCGCATCCACCGACCGCATCGCAACAACCCGACGAGCGACGAGGAGAGAGATGGTCACATCACACACCCTGCGACGAGCTCTTCTGGTGTTTATCTAGCCTGCACGTCGCCTTTTCCTGCCGCTAGGACCCTACGGTGTTGTTATCTCAGGCTGGCTGCTCGTTGGCTCGCTATTGAGCTGGGGCTGCCTGGGTCTCCCTCCCGACTGAGGAAGGTCGATTGTCCGCGGTGCAAATCGCCAAAGTGGGCATTTCGTGTTGCAGCCGGCTTGGGTGCCCCGCCCCTCCGCAGCGCGCTACCATGGGAGCCCGCAACAGGCGGGTTGGGCCAGGCTTGCCAGTACGCGTCCAGCGTTCCCACAGAGGCAGACCCGCGAACAGCAACCCCTGTCATTCGCCGCCCCGACCAACTAAAACTCAAATGTCGAATCTCGCATTCATGGACGACCACTTTGCACACCATCGGCGCCGAGACAACGCTGCATCACCAAATGGCAGCAACAGCCACCGGGACAACCAGCACCGCCGTCAGGACGGGAATGACCTCGGCATGACTACTTCACGAAGATCCATTTCGCCCGCCGCTGTTGCCGTGAACCGGACGTCAGACTCGATTACCAGAGAGCGAGACCGAACCCGGAAGCATCATCCCTCTAGGCCTCTTCCCTTACCACAGCGTTCTCGAGGCCGGTCGATCGAGCCATCGCAACAAGATACCCAACGTCGGCACCGCGATCAGGCCCGCAGCCCCAACCGTCGCAGTGATCGCTCGTTTGAGCCATCCCGTCGCTCACCACGCAGTCGCCGAGACCGCTCCCCTGAACCTTCCCGCCGCCGCGAGCCTCGCGCTTCACCGGATCGCCGTCACCCAGACCACAGGTCGCCCGGGCCGAGGAAGGAAGTCCAGGGGCGCCCAGAGGACCGCGCCCGACGCCGTGCATCGCGGTCGCCCGTTCCAAGCAAGCGCCGACGGAGCCCTAGTCCGTCTTTCGATCGTGCATCGCAGCCAAAAAAGGCCCGGCAAGACAGCATCAATCAAACAGGCCCTGAGAGGGGCGTGCCACCGAAAAATCAGCAGTCAAACATCAACCGAGGCCCGTCCCCTTACCCACGTCGCGCCCGTTCCCCTGAACCTCGCGACCAGCTTCCAAGGCCCAGCAGGCGGTCTGGCCGGTCTAGGTCTCCGAGCCCTCCCCGTCGCCATAGATCTCGGTCGCCTCGGAGCAGCCGCCCCTTTCGACAGCATCCCGAGGGGGATTCTCGCAATAGGAGTAGGTCTCCTAGGCATCGGCACCGATCACCTCGACCCGACCCCAGACGTCGATCTAGATCACGCCGCCGCAGTCCCCGCAAAACCGCCCCAGCGGAAACTCAGGCGCGGCCTTCATCAGATACCGGGTCACGTCGGAGAGGAAGTGTTGATCAGGGTCAACCCCACGCTATACGCGGACCGGCTCCGTCCAAATCACCCCGTGACAGTCAGCACCCCAAAACAGCCAAGAGGGGAAGGGCCAGCAGCCACGAGCGGTCGCGCTCGTCCAAACACTTCGACCCCGCCTCCGGTGCCAACAGCATCGAGGTGAAAATGGGTGCCCGGGGTGGTTACCGTGGAGGCTTCAACCCCCAAGCCGGCTATCCGAAGGGGCAATATGATTCCAGGAGCTACGGCCAGTCATCGGGCCATGGAACCCCCGTTTCGTCGTTCCACGGCTCGCCGACGGGTCAGTCACCTTATGGTGGTAACGGGCGGGGCTGGAACAACCAACCGCAGTTTTCCCCTCAAGGGTAAGTTCAGACCTCACTTCGTGCGTCGTCCATTTAAACTTTTTATTAATTAACAACAAAATACAGTGGTCAGTTTTCGCCACCATATCCCCACAACAGTTACGGACCTCCCACGGGCCCCCAAGGGCACTACCACTCGGGCCAGGCACAGTCTCCTCCTTACGCACCGACCGGGCCCGCCGCCCAGTACCCATCCGGACCGTACCGCGGAAGCCACAGAGGCGGGTCATTTCGGGGCAGTCAGTTCTCCGGTCGCGGGGGCCTCCGAGGCGGTTTCAAGAGTACACAGTGGCATCCCCAGGGCAGCGATTCTCGTGGTCCGCCTGACCCAACCGAGGGTTCGGATCACTCCCATGCCACTACGCACCGGTCCCCCATCAGCCATGCGGAGGCTCCGGCGGAGAAGGGTGACGCCTCAATGGCGGACAGCGACAACCCCTTTAGACCCTCCAAAGACTTACAAGTGGAAGATACTAGCAAGGAAGAGGAGTCGAAAGAAGACAAGATGTCGGCTCTCGGCCGGGCCCCTCCGACCGGGCCGCAATCCACAACACCTAATAAGTTTAGTTTCAGCATGAAGAACGCGGTGAAACCAGCAGTGGCCGCACCGAGACCCGAGATATCGTCCAAATTCAATGCCGCACCAGCATCACGCGAACCCCCGACCAAGCCCGCAGCCCAAAAAGCGCCACCCACAAGACCAGAACGGGACCGGGACCGGGATCGGGACCGAGGCGGATTCCCCAAGAATGCTCCGACTGAGCCAGCGTCGGCACGGTCCCGTCCCGGTGTTCCGACCGGCCCCAGCGACCGCAGGGCACCCGAGCCGCCTAGACAACCCGATCCGGCTCCGCGGACACGGAAGGTGAAGAAGATTGTGAGGCGTCTCAAGGAGAAGCCCACCCTTCCGGCCGACTTGGCGGCATCCAAATCCGTGTACTTCAGGAAACCGGGCAACGAATCCGTCGTGGGCTCAGGCACGTACGGCAAGGTCTTCAAGGGGCTGAACGTCTACACTAAGAAGCTGGTAGCCCTCAAGAAGATACGGATGGAGGGCGAGAGAGACGGTTTCCCGGTGACGGCTGTTCGAGAGATCAAGCTGCTCCGGTCGCTCGGACACAAGAATATCGTCCAGCTCCAAGAGGTCATGGTCGAGGCCAACGACTGCTTCATGGTGTTTGAGTACTTGTCGCACGATTTGACGGGTCTCCTCAATCACCCGACGTACACCCTGGAGCCGGGACATAAAAAGCATCTGGCCCGACAGCTTTTTGAAGGACTAGACTATCTTCACACGAGGGGCGTCCTGCACCGCGACATCAAAGCTGCCAACATCCTCGTCAGCAACGAGGGTATCCTCAAGCTCGCCGACTTCGGCTTGGCTCGCTTTTATGCCAAACACCACCAGCTAGACTACACTAACCGGGTCATCACCATCTGGTATCGGTCCCCAGAGCTGTTACTGGGTGAGACACAGTACGGCCCGGCGGTGGATATCTGGAGCGCCGCCTGCGTTCTCGTGGAGATCTTCACCAAGCGAGCCATCTTCCCGGGCGACGGAAGCGAGATCAACCAACTGGAGAAAATACACGCGGTGCTTGGGACTCCGAACAGGAAAGACTGGCCGAACTTGGTGGAGATGCCCTGGTTCGCGCTCCTCCGGCCTAGCTACCGTAAACCGAACGTTTTTGGGGAAAAGTACAAAGACCAGCTGACCCCGGCCGCCTTTGACCTACTCACGTCCATGTTTTCCTACGACCCGGACAAACGACCCACCGCCGCCGAGGTCCTTCAGCACCCGTACTTCGTTACGGAGGAGCCCGCCGCGCGGCAGGCGATCGAGTAAGCTACCCTTATTCCTTTAAAAAGCTTCGTGCGTAGTGCTAACGTATCCAACTATAGACTCAAGGACATCGGTGGCGAATGGCACGAGCTCGAGTCAAAAGCGCTCCGGCGTGAGAAGGAAAAGAAGGAAAAGGAGCGCGCGCGCGCCGCACAGCAGCAGTCCGGGACGAAAGAGGAGGGCCCCGAAAGCGGCAGCACCCGCGACAGAGAGCGGAAGCGGCCAAACGAAGGCGGCGATGCTCCGCGGGAGGCCAAGCGGCCGCATATCGATGCTAATGGGAAGGCATAAATGCCTGGATAGGCAGATCCCCACACGAAGAGAAGGAGGCGACGCGGTGGAAGGCATGTACGACCACGGTCTTGTCACAGATTTCGGGTCGTGGTCATCTTATCTCTTACAAGCATGGGCGATGAGCGGGGCATAGCGACGGTTTAAACGGACCGAGTAATCTTCGTGCCGGCTTGTCTTGCATACTCTAGCGTACCAAGCCAGGCGCGGCTCTGAATGAATACTGGAGTGATAAATTCAAGTTATGGTCCGAATTATAAGCTGCCTGTGTTAGGTGATAGGGATTCTATTTAATGCGATCGACTGGTAACGAGGGGCTCATAATCAGTTGACGATCGCAAAGACTACCTAGTGAGCCACATCAGCAGACCCTACCTATTGGGTCAAGCTGTATGATAGGTAGGTTAGGATGTTTTCTCTTGCCTCGGACCGTTCGTTGATGGTACTATTGCTAGACCTGTGACCCAACTCTTAATTTATGTGTGACCGAATACATAGGTAGTCAACCGAGTTCTGCAGAAACGTGAAGCTTGAATATTTAGTTTTGCTCCGAAAACAATGACACCCGTTTTTTTACGGCACCTTGACCCTTTCTTAGATAATATCGAATGATAAATGGGAATGCTTTCCATACCTAGTGCTAGTGCTTAGTCTGATAACTGCTTATTCAAGTGCTCGTTCCTGGCTAAGAAACAAAGACCAAGAGGGACCGCGTCATATTCCTCAACTACTGCCGGCGAGGAACTTGAATTCCGGATACCGTGAACTAGAAGCTTCACTTAAGCATAATAGAAGCAATAATTCCACAGCTGCCTCTCTATCTCCAGCTCGTGCCTAAAATCACCGAACTGGTCAAATACACCATCAACCATCCTGAGCCACCGCTGGTGAAACCTGGTCGCATAGTACGCTTTGGTATAATCCCAGTACTCCGGCAACCACCCGGCGCTTTCCCAGTCGACAATGCCGGCAAGCCCCCCATGCTCATCGACAAGAATATTGCTCGGGTTAAGATCGCCATGCGTAAACACCACCTTATGCCCGCTTCGCTGAACGACCTCTGGCAGCGCTCCACATCGTAGAGTATTATTGAAGGCATTCTCGCTCAGGAACGGCCCCACAAACTCACCCCAAACTTGGTCGTCGTTTAGCGCAGCATTGATTCGATCGTCAAAGCAGCGCCCGTCGGTGGCGTTGGAGATGATATGCCTCCGACCTCGGGGCCTAGGAACGGCGCGAAGTGCTGTCATGTGTCGACGCAACTCGGAGACCAGCGTGGCGGTGTCTTCGTCGCTCATGGTGTCGATACACAAGTCGAGCCTATGGCCGGGAACCTGCGTGGTTAAGAGGTACGTGTAGCTCGAGTCTGAGACCACATCCAGGGCGCGGGGAACCGGTACGTTCGTATAGCGCCGTAACAGCCCCAGTGTTGCGTACTCGTTAACCAGGCTCTCGCGTCGGGTCGAGTGAACTACCTTTAGATAGAGGCCGAAAGGGAGCTGCTGCACGTTGAAGCTGTCGGTGAAGCCATAGATGTCCTCACCGAGAGATGCCAGACGGCGATATATCCGGATCCGTATGTTTCCGGGTACGAGGCGCCAGACCATCTTGAGTATGGCGACGTGGGTGTCGAAGAAGGGGAATAAATTCGGGAATACCGTATAAGTTCGTTTACGCTTTTTACTAGCAATTTGTTGGGCAATGTATGTCCATCGACGTGGAGTGGCGAAGCGGGATGCAATCTCCAAAGCCCAACGCCTCGGAATATTGATATTCGTAGAAGAGACATCAACGAAATGGCCACGTCGAAAGTCCTCTACCTCGTCCAATACGGAAGGGTAGTACGGTCCACCTCTCAGGTTCTTCAGAACTTCATACTACGCGTTTGTGAGTATGTTTTGTACCTAGTACCAAGCGGCAAGCCTGAGAGAGTAGCCTACCCTGGACCCCCTCCTGTTGAGCGAAAGCTGGAAATACCCTTGAGCAAAGGCGGCCGCGGCAGATTTACGAAGAAGCCAGTGATTCTCGACACGGTCATACAAGTCTTCCTCAGTATCGGAGAGTAGCCGATCCATCAGTCTAGGTGCTAGAAAGGCTTCAAGCATTTCGCGACAAGACTTCAGGATACATGGAACAGTTAGCCATCGAGATCTCGGATGAGGCAACGGGCTGACCAGGTGGTACGCACATTGGTTTCCATGTCTGCAGCTGCGAACTTTATTCTCGGGAGGATGGGCACGACGATCAAAGGGTCCCAGTATGAAGCCTGCATGCCCGTGATGCAGCACTTCCAGCCATCCCTCCACGTAACGCTGGCAACGATGTTTTTGTCAGGTGCTTCGCAAACACCATCACGAACAACTGACTCCCGAGTCAGCTTGGCAACCTAGACGGTAAAGGTCTCCTTGGTCGGGGTACACTACACATGGCAATAGTACGTTTCCAATCAGCGAGAAACGCTCTCATATCGGGTTCGGATGTGTTGGGATCACTAGACAAGTGCTCGAGCAGAAACGCTGAAGCCCGATCACGATCGATGGCATCGTCGATAAAACTCTCGAGAAGGGGTCCGTTTGGGTGCTCCAGGTCTGATCGGCGAACGGCTGCGATCGCGGCTTCGTAGTCGCTCAATGGCGCGGCCATGATCGATGCGGCTGTACCATAAGCTCGTCTGTGTCGATGAAATCCAGTACCTATACGGGTGTGAGAAGGATAAGATAGCGGTAAGGATAAATAAACAAGGCAGGGCATTTCAAGGTTGGCTGAAATTTCGACCAACCTCATCAGCTCCTTCCTGCGGAACACAAGAACACCAACTGAGGAGACTACCTTCAGCGAGACTTGCCGCGCAGTACTCCATGCTTCCCTATCTTCCATGAATGGCGGGACACCCCAATATAGAATTCTGTTGTCGAGATTGACACGCCTTGACACGACACCCAGGCTGCCAGACAAGGTAAGAAGACGTAGTTATGGTTCTACATCGAGATTAAGCTTCCATTCTGATCTGGTCGTTCTACAACCGTCAATCTAGTTCGGCCCAACCAAAGGCCAGTCCTCCCACTGCCCGAGTGTAAGGCGACCGCCGTTCTCGGTTCTCGAGATTAGTGGTCATTGTACATACCCATCATACGTATCAGACCCCATCCATACATGATCATACTAGGTCTCCCGCCCCAGCTTCTCCAGTGTGCTGTTCGTCCACTTTATCCACACCTTCGGCGCCGCCGAATATCCTTTCCCCAAACCCCATTCGTAAAAGCCATCCCTCATAAACCCGGTCATCATATTCCTCGACTAACCCCAAGTGCACCAGTCCACCTGATATACGCAGGGCGGCTGCCCCCCAGCCCCAACCTTCCAGGTTGCTTACCCCCTCTCCGCCTGCCCATCCCCACCATTCCTCAGCAGCTGTCTCAAACTCCCCTCAGCATGGCTACCCGCACCAACACCATCGACCACAGACCCCTGCTGTGACTGACCCGTCCGCCAAGGCATCCACGCACCCCACGCCGAGTAGCCCCCACGCCCACCACCACCGCCACCGCCATAAGTAGCAGCAGCGGGAACGGCGGCAAACTCCTGTTGGTGATGAAGGAGCGGCAACCCCCCACCCAGCGCATACCCCTCATCACCACCCACCACACCCACCGCCCGACCACCCCTCTCTCCCGCACTCGACAGGGAGGTCCGACGCTCGCCCGTGCCGCGGGAAGTCCTCACGCCCAGGTGGCTGCCCGATGTCTGGGGCTGGGCCGGCCCGCTGAGCAGGGCCGACGCAGGCTTCGTCCCGGCGTCCTTCTCTTCCCCCTTGTTTTTCCGTGTTTTTTTGTTCTTGCTCTGTTGATCGGACGAGGACGGGGACGCGGAGGGGCTGGACTTCTTCGCTGCGCTGCGGCCGTTGCGGGTGTCCATGATGGCGGTGGCGAACGAGGCGGACTTTTTGCGGGCTAGTTTGTTGTTGGTGGCGGCGGCGTCGGCGGTGGTGGAGGTGGGACTTGGGTCCTGTTGTTGTGGTTGTTGTTGGTGTTGTTGCCCTGGGGGCGTGTCCGCGCTACTGCCGCTGTTTCCGGCGGACGCTGCCGCTGATGACCCCGATGCGCTCGGGTTATCCCACGCTTTTATGGCTGCCCTCCCTCGCACCTCGCCGACTAACTCGGCTGCGGACTTTTTCTTGGACTTATCTTCCTCGGATGACCGGCTCGAGGACATGATCGTTTCTAGGGTGCCGTACGCGGCACTCCGCCGCTTGGCGCCTGCGTTCCGTCTCCTAGAATGGGAGGACCGGGCCGCGTTTTCGTCGTCCGAGGTGATGGCTTGCAGGGTCGGCCCGGCAATGGAATGGCCGTGGCTGTGGCTGCGGCTGTGACTATGGCCTTTTCGGGTCCGTGGGACAGAGGAGGGGGGCGCGCCTGATGTGAAGGAAGCGCCAGAGCCGTGGGGCGCCACGTGGACTTCATACTGGTTGCTTAGGGAGTACCGGGAGCGGGCGCATATCTCGGCTATACGATCTAAATCCGCTCCAATATTGTTTTCGCTCCCGCGGGTCTCTAGGTCAGCCATGAAGCTTTTGAAGGAGAAGGCTTCCAATGGGGGGAGCTTCGGTTCCTCGGGCTCTTGGCGGGAAGACAAGGGCCATGGCCATGGTAACGGTAGTTTGCTGGTGGTAGTTGTGGTGGTGGCGGCGGCCTTCTTGGCCTTATGAGGACGAGGCATGTTCACTCCGCGAGCATTGCTATTATGAGTTCCTATGTTGTTGAGTCTGTGCGTGCCGGAGCTAGTGCTGCTGGTAGTACCGACACCAACGTCGCTCAGCGTGGGCTGGATAGGACGGCCTGGTCCGCCGCTTCCTGGTGTCGAAGCCGACGGCAAGGGGACGCGCCTGGAAGCTCCTCGGCTGCTGCTCGGCGGCCGATGCTGCCGCGTCCTGGCGCTACGAGAGCCTTGGGATGGCGGGGGTCCGCTGTAAGTACGCACGAGGACGGGTTGTGAGTAAGTGCTGCTTCGGGCACCAGAGGCCTCGGGAGTGTAGCCGTGGCGCTGGACTGCCGACGGGTACTTGCTGTTCAGCTTCTGCAAGGCGGATGTGTGATTAGTGTTGGCAGGATCCGTGAGCGGAACAGGTCTGCCCTCGGCGGTAGATGCGGCAAGTGATGCCGACGGAACCTTGCTGCGCTGGAAGAAGATGGGCGGGAACGAGACGGGGAAGGATGTCCGTCTCGGCTTGGACGAGTCCTCAGGAAGTGACCCGGTCGAGGAGGACGGGGGGTTGGAGGACGAGGAAGAGGAGGAGGGCCCATGGGTATGAAGAGTGGGACCAGGGGGTGGCGAGCAGTCGTCTTGGTCCCCGCGGTGGCATGAAGAGGCCGGCTCTGCGTTGGCAGCGTCCGCAGCATCGACATCTGCAGACTCGGAGGCCATCAGGCGAGGGGTGGGTGGCTTATTGGATATATACATGGTAAGCGGGCGAGGCCGATGCAGCATAGACAAGCAGCACGGGTAGGGGTCGCACCATGCAGGCGTGTCGTGGTAGCAATCGGAGGAGGAATATCAGCAGTAAGGCCCAGCAACACGCGGGTCGAGCGGGCAACAGCGACGACCCGTGAGACCCGGACGACGGGCAGAGGCGTCAAGGGGGCCCGTTGAGGGGTCAGGGTCAGTGCAGTGGGTCAATGGACCGAGACGACGTGTTCGCGGACGCGGACACGGACGGTACGAGGACGGCAGTAGAGGCAGCAGCAGCAGCAGTAGCGGCGGCAGCAGGAGCAGGATCAGCCAGGCGTGGGCGGCATGCCAGTTCCTGGCTGTGTATCGAGCCGAGCGGCGTTTGGATGTCGGGGTCGTTGACGTGGTTGTCTGGTTATGGACCACCGAGTCGGTTCCACTGATTGTGCCTGCGTCCTGCGTCTCGCGTCCCGCAGTAAGTTCCCAAAATGCGTTGTGTGTTGCGGGTTGGCGGGTTGCAGGTTTGGTGCCGTGGGTGCCCCGTTCGTTCAGTCTCAAACTCTCAGCATTGCCCCTCGGCCGCCCGGAGCCCCCTCTCGTCTGCGCTGCTCGAAATTCCTCGATTGGTGATTTGATGATTCGATTCGATCGCTAAAGGATAATGTCGCCCGCATGCGCATTGGAAACGTCAGATTGGCGGGTGCACAATCTCCGCTCCGAGTCTGCTGTTTCTCTTCCGTCACTGCCTTCCAGGCAATTGTGACTGGTTGGCAGATCAGAGAGAGCACAAAGTTTGAAGTCGCCGTCATTGGCCGACACCAGCTCGCGTTCTGCAGGCAGGCGTGGCTGTCGTTCAGAGGTCTGGCCGCAGGCCACTTGCAGTGAACGAGCAGGGGTCCGGAGGCGGGGCCAATTGGGCCCACCACAAGCTTCCCCGCTGAGTGCTGGGACCTTGGGCATTTTAACTCCTTCCAGAACATGCCTCACCACTTCCCCGGTTGAGTTCGGGTGAAAAGAGGGATCTTTGCCAGTCTTCCTGCTTTAAAACCCCAAGAACCCGTGCTCTGAATTTGAAACACGCGCCACGCGCTCAAGCTCGGATCCCTGCATATTCAGGAAATCGCGAACCCCATGCCCATCTGACGGGGGTTCCTTCGATGCATTCGAGAACCACACTAAGGTTGTTGTATTTGTATCTACCGGGTAAGGTAGTTGGGGACTGTTGTTTCTCTTCTTTTTGGAGTATTATAAAAATAGTTTAGGGATGCCGTGTCTGCTTTTTTCATCGCCCGAATTCGACCATCATCAGCTACGAGCCCTCACCCGCGACAGGATAACCTTAGTATTTCCACCGAGACCCGGTGGCACCGCCCGACTGCACTTTGTCGCTGAATATAAAGGGAGCCCGCTTGAGGGGTGGACCCCCGACCTTGTACTTCTCCCGTCGGTCGTAGTAAACAATAAGGAGGTAGAAGGCATGCAGAACGCCGGGCAGCCAGCTGTGAGCCGAGTCAGCGTGGTTAGCTCAAAAGAAATTGAAAGAATTTACCCCCTTGATAAGGACGAGACACATACAAAAGCCAAACAGTAAGGATTATGTTTATCAGCAAGTCTGCGCCGCAGCCGGCCAGCATGGCGACTCCGATGGGAGGAACTGCGGTCCGTTAGTTTGGTTTCGGGGATGTGTGCTCGACGTTGGGAGGCGAGCAGGGGTCCACACTAACAGAGGATGCTAAAGAGTGTAATCACGACTCCTTTGGCGCCGTCCATCTTGTCTGTTTGGTTTTCGTTCGTTTGTTTTGTGACTATGTTGGAAAAACAAAATTGGTAGTCATTGCCTTTCCCATCGTTTGAAAATTGCCTTCATTGAATACTACTACTCGGTGTTCATTCTCATGAGCGGCAAGTGCGATGACGTAGTTTGTGCACGAACCAACCACTCCTGTCAGAGCCCAGCACTTGCCGTCTCAACGCCTCACCCGAGTTTTGAGAACATCCAACTACTTCGTACCTATCCGTCCTATGCCCTAGGTAAAGTTGCGAGCGTGATTATAGTAGGCGTAAACGAGCAAAGAATGATGCACTGGAATCGTGTTTGAGATCGAACCTTAGAGTGACCTCGGTTGGAGTTGGCGGAGCATTCGTATGTTGGAAATATCAAACTGCCAGTCAACCACTCGAAGCAGCTGTGGAATCGAAATTGATCGAGCGAGCTTGGCTCGCTTGGTTACCGACCGGCCTCTCGTCAGGGGCTTTTATTATTCTGTCGACATACGAAATGGAAGTCCCTCCCTTCGTCTGGAGTTAGGTAGCCACCATGTCCTGGCAGCCACGCCTGCGCCCCACCACCAAATTCCAATCTCAAGGTCGCAGTTCTCTCGGATGCACTTCCGGCGCTGGGATGCATGCCCCACGCCGAGGGGAAGGATGCCTCGCCCCGATAAAAAGGGGCCGGCAACGGTGTTGCAGTCAGATTGACATCTTGACCTGAGAGAGCATGGATTATGAATCATTTTCGATAGCTTTCCCTTGGCAAGTTCCGAGCAGCTGGAGTGGTTGTTCGTGCAACACAACGAACATGCTGTTTCCAACTGATCGCTTTGCTGACCACTTCGTTGAGGAGAGAGTTTCAACATGTGAATATCCGCCAATACTTGACAGGCAATCTGGCGGGCTGACCATTGTCGGGAAATAAACAATTGTTGAGACGAGTCGGCGATGGGCTTTGGACAAAAGGAACGCAGCTCGCCTCCATTTGAAGGTCGAGCTGGCCAATGGGCGAGAAGGCTGTCAGAAAAAGGTGGGACAGAAACTGGAAGCCCCTGATACCGGACGCAAAGCAGTGGTGTTGAGTGCCTCGGCGTGCTCGGCAAACGGCGTGATCAATATTTCTATTGGTAATCAAAGTGCAGCTGAACAGACGCCTATCCTTCAGTCAGTGAGCAGGCTTGCTGCTTGCAGGCTGCATCGACCCTGCAGTCAAAATGGTTCGTGGGAGCAAGTCACCAGCTCCATTACGACACGCACGGGCCACATACTGCGCTATCCTCCGGCACCCATCGGCCGCAACGGGAGACGGCGCAGCGATGACATGGTGGAAGTCTGCAGCAATAAAAAAAAAAGGGCGGCGCGGTCTGGGGAACTCGGTCGTGTTGGAAACGGTCCGGGGAAGCGTCCAGCAAAAACCGGATTTTCAGCGCTGCTGGAGCCGATTCCTGGCGGTACGGAGTCCTCCTCTCGGATCAGTAAGACCAATTGTTAAGATGGAGTTGCGGCCGGGCCAGCGACCACTGAGTGGGCAGTGGTAGTTGAAGCAGTCCACCTCAAACTTGCCTACCATTTTTTTCCCTCTTGCGCGTCTCCTCACCTTCGGTTTCCCCTTTCCGCCCTCCGCCCTCCACACCACTCTCCCCTACTTCTCTCTCCACCCTTTCTCCTTGCCTCCGAGAAAGGGGCGCGAGCTTCAATCGACAAGCTCTTTAAGGACGCGTGCACCGTACCAGGTCTGCGTGGTTGTGGGAGCCCTGCATTTTTATTCGTTGTTTCTGCACAGTCTGCTCCTGCCGCAGGTACGAAGCTAGGACTCGGACCGTGCTCAGCTCCGCAATTCCCTTGCTAGGTTGGTTGTCAGGGTGGACTCGGTAAACCGTGGACCTTTCCTGCTTCATTTTCCCGAAAACCCGCTGTTTGCTGCGGACGTCCACCGGGCGACAAAAGGTATGCGCTGCCGGACACCGCTGCTTGAGATTGATGACTCGATTTGGCTAACACGCCTTTTGGTATTGTCAGGCAGCATCTTCGGATAGCCGCATCAACTATCTTATAACCCTCGAACGAGTTCGGCCCTCGAACTTGATCGCTGCTCCGAACACGCAGCAACCATGGCGACTCAACAGAACCCGCCCTTCAAGGTCGACCGATATGTCGTCGTCCACGTAGCGACTACCTGTGATGAGCACGGCGTCTACGTAACTAAGGACTCGGCCGAGGTCATTGAGCTTGGTTGGATCCTGCTGGACGCAAACACGCTGGATGAGGTGGGCCAAGCCAACCCCTGAAAATTCGAAGAAACTATCTGTTTCTAACCAGCACTTTCTTGCCTGTAGCTTCACCGCGAGAGCGTCCTCGTCAAGCCCGTCAACACCCCCATCACTCCCCTCTGCAGTGAGTCCTGCCTGGCTTGCCCCTGCTACAACCGAGGCCTCCTCGACGGCCAATTCGCTTCCTTGCGCTACACCGACCTCTCGTTGCTGACCAATTTTTGCCAGCGAGCTTGACCACTCTCACCTGGGAACATGTTAGAAACGCTGGCACCTTCCGAGACGCCGTCAACCGCTTTGATGCCTTCGCCTCCGAACACCTGACCTCGCAGAACCTCGACTTCGTCTTCGTCACGTTGGAAGCCTGGGATCTGCGCGTGCAGCTTCCCCGTGAGGCTCGCGATAAATCCGTCGTGCTTCCCCCTTATCTGCAACACTCTCGGGCCTTCGAGCTCCGTACCGAATACCAACGGTGGCAGCAGCACCACCCGGAGTCGCTGCCCTTCGGGCCCTCGTCGTTGGCCAATATCTGCGCCGCCCTGGAAGTCGAGGCGGTCCAAACTAGTGCCCCCATCAAGCACAACCTGCCCTTCCACCTGCAGGCCCTGGCACCGGCCTCGCCTCGCCGCGCCATGGAGGAAGCTGTGACACTGGCTCGCGTGCTCCGTGGTTTGATCCGGAAGTCACAGCCGCCCCATGAGCATCCGGACGTGCTCACTCGTCCCATGGATGCCCGTGCCGACGTCCGTGCTTTCCTTTCGGAGCGCAGCAAGGTGCTGCACATGTCTGGCCTGCCCCACGACACTACCCAATCGGAGCTCGAGAGCTGGTTCACCCAGTTCGGTGGTCGTCCCATCGCTTTCTGGACTCTGCGCACTCCAGAGCAGCACAAGCCGACCGGCACCGGCTTCGCTGTCTTTTCATCCCACGAAGAGGTCAGATCCCCCCACCCCATTGGCTCGTTACGCTGCTAACCATATCTAGGCCGCCGAAAGCCTGTGCATGAATGGGCGTGCCCTGAATGAAAAAGCGATCGAGGTATCCCCGTCATCTAGCAGAGTCCTGGACCGCGCCGCCGAGATTCTCACCCCCTTCCCCCCGAGCAAGAACAGACCTCGGCCCGGCGACTGGACTTGCCCGTCGTGTGGCTTTTCCAACTTCCAGCGCCGTACCGCTTGCTTCCGCTGCTCGTACCCTGCCGTCACTCCGGGGCCCGCTGGCGAGATGGGCTATGGCTACGGCTATGCGCCTCCGGCCATGATGCCCCCCCCTCCCCACATGGGTCACCACGGTCATGGCGGTGGTGGTGGTCACGGCCGCATGGGCGGCTCTGGCGTCGTTCCTTTCCGCGCCGGTGACTGGAAGTGCGGTAACGAGGTCTGTGGCTACCACAACTTCGCAAAGAACGTTTGCTGCCTCCGTTGCGGAGCCAGCCGTGCTGGCGCTGCTGTGGTTGCTGACTCGGGCTACCCTTCCCCCATGGACGCCCCTTCCTCGTACGGCATGGGACAGGGTTCAATGGGCGGTAACCCCGGGCCCGGCCCCGGTCCTGGCCCCGGTCCTGGCCCCTTCGGCTCTGGTGCCGGTGGCTTCAGCTCTGGTGCTGGATATGGCCAACACTTTGGTGGCCCCCCGAGCACCTACGCTCTCCCGTCCGGTCTGGGCGGCGGTGCTGCGCCTTACCCCCCGCTGAACACCCACTTTGGCCCTGCTCCGGGCTCTCACTCTGCTGGACCCTTTGACAGCCGCGCAGCGGAGGCGGCTTTCCAGTCGGCAGGCAACGGCCCGGCATCGGCTGGTCCCAACAACAACTTCTACTCGCAGAGTGAGAACGACCCGTTTGCCTTCCTATCGTCGGGGATCGGTAGCCTCTCGGTCAGCAACCAGGATGCCCGCCAGAACGGCAGCGGCGCACCCCAGAGCAAGTCGCCCGCATAAGCGTCGGCCGTAAGCATCCTCGTCCGTCGCCGGATGGTAGGAACAATCCATTGCTCAAAAGCTCTCTGCTCTTTCACGCGTGGCTTTTCTTCTTCGGCAAGTTTGGGAACGAGGGATAGAGGATCGTGTGGGCCTTGGCAATAACTACGGCAAGTTTCGGCTGTTTCATCATCATGGTGCGGGTGTGGGTCATGGGCTTTTGGGAGAGATACTGCGGTCGGTTACTTACGGGGTTTGTGTGGTGATGGGGTGGGGACGGATGGATGGCGGGTTCAAAAAGTACAAAGGGCTGGAAAGACAAAAAGAACATGCCATTCTTACAGGGTCCCCTCAGGGCGGCGTTTTCTCGAGCCGACAACGCATTGTACTGGCTCTCTCTTTTCGGCACGGGGTCACAAAGGGGGATCTAGGAAGCGTGCGATATCCTCAATCGCCCGGGTTACTCACACGCATACGGTTGTTTCCAATTCTCGTCGACTTCGAAACTCGCAACAATGGGCACATTCGATTGAGTCAGGCATGGGCTGGGCAGGTTTAGGATCGGGGCGGGCGGGCGCGTGGGAAAAGGGGGGGAGAGGCGTGCATAGCGAGGGAGTGTACAGGGGTTATATCTGGCCTTCGGTGCTCGTAAACGGCGGCTGGGACTATATGCCTTTGCCCTGTTTCTGTGTGTTAATCCTGTCCTCTTTTCTATTTTCTTGATCATTGTTTTCATTTCCCGTTTCCTCATCTATTCAACTAGTATGCTCCAGATTGAGGTCCTTTCTTTTGACAAAAAGTTTGCTGGAAGGGGGTCGGTCAGCGGGAGTAAAGCGGAACATCAGGGGGGCCGGGGGCGAGCGGGTGTTGGTTTCGGGCTGGAAGGGGAGGGAGGTCATTATTTTCTCGTTGATGTTGATGTGTTAAAGTTATTTCAAGGTTTTATTCTTCGTTTCTGTCTCCATATCCTCGAGCTGACTGTTACATATCCCCCCCTCACGCCCCCCTTCACCCTACTATCAGGACCCCCCAAGCTACCCTAGGACTCCGTCAACAGATTGTGTTACGTCTCTCTAACCCTTCCTAGGCTAGGTCGTTATGGGCTACGGCTGCGTTGGTGCGGGAGGCGGCAATATCATGGCAGCTCCAAACCGTGCGCGTGTTCGTTCCAGGCTCTGGGACTGTGTTTTTCTTTTACCTTTCTTTGCCTTTCTTTCAGCTTATCATTAAGGGGACGGCCCACGGACGGTGTGAGGCGGCAATATGTTTTAATAATACCTGCATTTGGCCCTTCCATGCTGTTCCCTGTGTTCGCGGTGCACACTGGGCACATTCGCCGCGTTATTGACTTGGTTTGACTCAAGTGTTTTAGTGCTTTCCATCACCGCCATAGTCACGATGTAAAAGAGTTAGTAAGTAATCAAGGACCAGACTTAATTCCAGGATACGATGCAACAACTCTTCTTGCGGGTCATTGGAACGTGCAACCGGTGGCAGCGTTCTGTCAACAATGACAACCAGACGAAAACCTAGCACCTAGCCACCGACCTCGACGCCCCAGTGCCAGACGAGAAAAAGACGTTCGATTCCATGACGGGCCCAAAGACTACCCTACCCAACCCACTGAACGTCATGAGCCAGCCGACTCAACTACCACGGCCGAAACCAATTCCTTAACTTCTTCGTGCGCTCATCCTCGCCAACGTCTTCGTCCACCATGTACGCAGCGAGATCAAGCTCATCGGTGCCCTGCGCCTCGGCCATCTGTTGAGCAACTTGCTGGTAACCATCCTGACCCAGACCCACGTTCAGGCCGCCCATCAGCAAGTTGATGTCGTCCTCCTCCTCCCCATCCTGTCCCCCATCATCAAACTCGTCCGCCATCTCCATATCGTCCTCCTCCTCCACATCCTCTTCAGTCGCATCACTATCCTCCCCATCCCGAACCACCACCTCCCCCCCTTCAATACTATACGACTCAGGATTCCTCAAAAAGTCATCCCAATCCAGCTCAAACTGCCCATCCCCCTCTCCCACCTCCCCCTCCCGAACCCCACCCCCGCCAACTTCCACACCACCCCCCATCAACATCATCACCGTATCCGCATCCTCCTCCCCCAGCCGCCGGCCCCCCTCCCCCGGATCCCTAACCCCACCCTTACCACCACCACCACCCCATCCCTCATCCCCACGCCCATTCTCACCACCCCCACCACCATCACCATCACCATCCCCATCCCCATCCCCCACATCAGAGTACTCGACATCCGCCTGCGCCAGCAGCATCTCGTCCGTGTTCTCGGAGAGCGCCGTCGCAGGCGTGTGCAGCACCAGGGTCGGGTCCACGTTGTAGATGGGGATGTTGGGCAGCTCGTGCTCGTCTTGGTCTTCGTCTTCTTCTTCCTCGTCGGAGTATTCGTGTTCGGTTTCTGTTTCTGTTTCATTGTCGGAGGGGGGGGATTGTTCGGGTTCGGTTTCGGTTTCGTCGTTGTCGTTGTCGTTGTCTTGGGTGTGTTGTTCGTGTTGGGGTTGGGGTTGGGTGGGGGTGTGGTTTGGGGTTGGAGGTTGGTGTCGTTGGTTTTGGGTTTGGGTTTGGGTTTGGGTTGGTGTGTGCTGGTCGGTGTCGGTGTCGGTGTCGGAGTCGGATGAGCCGAGGTCGGAGTCGTCGCGGAAGGACCGTGGTGGGCGGAAGGAGTTGATGATGCGGTTGACTTCGGAGGCCGGGATCTGGTCGAGGATGAGCTCCTCGTCGGGGATGGTTGAGAGGTCGTCTGGGTCGAGGAATGGGTCGTCGTGTTGGTCCGGCTGCGCTGGCCGCAGGGTGAGGTTGGAGAAGCGCTCGGCTGTTGATGGGGGGGTGTTGGCGGGATTTTCGTCGTCGTCGTTGGCGTCATCAACGTCCATTGCGTCGGGGTCGGAGTCGGAGTCAGGGTTGGTGTAGTTTCTCGCGAGCCTGAGGCGCTGAGGCCGGGCGAATTGGGCGAGGTGGCTCTCCATATCGTCGGGGGACGGGTTGAGGAGCTTGAACTTGGCTTTGAGCTTTTTGGTACTCATCACCTCTGAGGTCAGCTTGGCGAGGTTGGCCCAGGCGATGTCGTGTTTCCATCGTGCGCCGTCGAGCTCTTTGACCTCGTCCATCTCCTCCTGTTCCGCCTCTAGGATCATCGCCTTTTCTTCTTCCGTCAGTGTCTTCCACCGCGCCTTGCGGGCGTGCTTGGGCTGCCACATGCCCAGCTCGAACGGGACGTTGCCACAGCCGGAGTGGATGAGTTCGTGCTTCAGCGGCTTCCACCCCTTGCACGCCGGCGGCAGGTCGTCATCGCTCATGTACATCTCCTTGAGGCTCGGAACCAGGCTGTTGCCCGTGTTGAAATCGACATGGCCAAAGATCATCATCTCTTCAACGCAGCAATCCAGATCGAGCTGGCGCCGGGCAGACTCGAGTGGTATCAGTTCGTCGGGCCGCATCAGGTGGTCGGGCCCGGTGCCCCATCCCTCAAAGTGGATGACCCCCAGGCGGTCGATATCGACACCTTGTACCGCCGGGAGGTTTTCGTCTTGAAGCTGGTCGGGGCCTACATCGTAGCGGAGCTTGAGCTGGCGGATCTCTGCCACTGTGCGGTATTTTATGCCGCGGAGAAGAGCCCAGAGGGGAGACAAGCCGCGTTGGCCTAGCATAAGACGCATCAGCATGGTCGACTGCGGGCCGAAGACGGGGTCGTTGAAGGCGAGGATCAGCTTGACCATGAAGAGCTGGGCGATGTACATGTCCTCGTTGCTGAAGAAGTCTGAATTGTTCAGCAGCATCATGCGTGCCTGGGTCGTCGCAGCGTCCATGATAAGCCAAATCTTCTTGAGGGTTTGATGAGAGCCCTCGGGCAGGCGATGACCCCTCCGTGCCAGACAGGCGATAATGTCCCGGACCCGAATTTCACGGTTGACGGCCATCTGTAACCAGAGTAGGCCGGGTATCAAACGTACCTCGCCTTCCTCGCTGTTCAGGGGCGGTTGGCCCTCGACCTTCGCCTGGCCTGGCTGGGTCTTGCTCAGCTCTTGGTCGTTGGGCGTGACGCGGCGACGGCAAGGGTCTTGGATGAACCAGCGACAGTAGACAGGACTAGAGTAGATGCGCGCGGCGGTGGGCGCCATGTGGCTTGCCCACGCAAAGATGCTGCTGCGCATGTGTTCGTTGATGGTGTAGTGGAAGTTCTTGCTGACGCTGTAAAGGTGGACGATGTCGAGTGGCCGCATGTGCTTACACACCTCGACGATGAGCTCGGTGCAGCTGCACAGAGAGGCGAGGAGGTCGAAGCGGTCCCTTTTGGGAGGTTGAATTAGGGAATGCCACTTGGTAGTGGCCTGCTTCATCATGCGGATGCGCTGACGGGCGATCTGGCGGAACTCGGCGAGGGCGAACATGTTGGTATCCCCTAGGCCACCTTCGGCGAGCATGGCTTGCCAATGCGCCTCGAATTCCTCCTCATCGTCCTCTTCAGTCCCCTCGTCGTCATGGCCATCCTCAGTATCGTCATTTTCCTCTCCATCTTCATCATCCTCATAGAACTTGCGGGCCGCGAAGTCGTTAAGTCTGGCTCGCTTGAACGAGTGAGAGGGCATCCTGTTCATATGATGGACGATTTGGTGCACGTTGGGCCTGATGCCTCTGGCCTCGATCTCTTCGCGAGTGGCATTTGCGCGGGCAGCCTGAGCGAGGGCGAGTCGACGCCGAGCAGCATTTAAACTACCACCGGTGCCGTTTCCTGAGGGTGATGACATGGCGAAGTCGGGAAAAGGGGAATTAATTCGAACAACGGACGGAACTAAGTCGGGGGTCGTATCTTCCGGTTAGAATGGTAGGGAAATGGGAATGCGCTGAGCGATGTGGCTAATCAATGGCACGATCCATGGAGAGAATAAAGAAGACAAACAATGTGAGAAGTTGAGAATCCATGTGTGCTCGAGTTGATGTAGTCGAGGCTGCTGCCGTTGTTTTGTTGGCGGTGATGGTCATTGATGATGATCATCGTCGGTCATTGAATAAGTAAATATGTATTGAGGTGGCTGTTGATATTGTCGTGGTTCTCGTATTGTCAGTCAACAACAATAGCAGCGACAATAGAAAAGGGTAAAAGAACAATACTAATCATTCACCCACCAACCACAATAACATCAGATGAAACCACACACCGGTTTGTTTATGTTTGTCACGCGGCTTCTTGGCCTGGCCTTGTGGCATTCCGGTTGCTTGCTGAATATAGTCTGTCCCTAACCGTTCTCATTGATCTTGTTCCAAGGGTTTTCAATGTCGGTTCGTTGACAAGATCTTCTGATGAATCTGCACGGGTTATCTCGCCCTCTTAGCATAGCACTTCGTGGGGACCATAGAAAAACGACTGCTAAGCTTACAACAACCAAAATACAACTCCCACAGGCTATCGTGAACCCCATTGCCTTTAACGAGTAGTTTCTCTCCAGTAACAGGGTTACTCCAGAGTCTACTTTCTCAGCCTCCGCTCTGCTGCTTAATCCGCGTCGTCCTTCCTCTCTTACTCACTCTCACCCTCCTCCGTTTCCTCCTCCGTTTCCTCGTACACCTTCTTGCTCCCCTCCTCCTTTTCCTTCCCTTCCTCTCCCACCACAGCAATCAACCTGGCCCACGCCCCTCTGGTTGTTACATTTGCTCCCTGCTGGTCCTGGTCCTGGTCCTGCTCTTGCTGCTGCTGCTGCTGCTGCTGCTGCTGCTGCTCCTGCTCCTGCTCCTGTTTCTGTTTCTGCCCCCGCCCCCGCTCTTTCTCCGCCCCTTTCCCTTTCTCCCCCTTCTTTTTCATCTCCATACCAATCTGCTTGGCCCATGCCCTTCTGGTCGTTAGATACGTGTGCTGCTGCTGCTGCTGTCTTCTGGACGTCTCCACGGTTGCCTTGAACTTAGATTCGGAGTCTGCCCTCTCCGGCCCCGGACCGGTAGTTTGGTGTGTCGTCCGCCGCAACCCCGGATTCTTACCATCCCCCTTCTAATTGGACGCGTCCATCTCGTTCATCGGCATCTCAATGTCGTCTTGGTTAACGATGGAATCCGCGACCTTCCAGATCTGGAGTAGGTTGTCTTCGGCGGCGCTGCACACCAACCACCGGTCGTTGAGGTTCCAGCTAAAGTCGGCCAGGTGGTTGGTGTGTCCCCCGTGCATGAAGAGCAGCTCCGGCGGACCATCTTCCTGATCCTCCGGCAGCTGCTCCTCGCCCGCGCGGCTAAGATCCCAGAAGAGGACCCGCCTATCGTAGCCCCCACTACCTAGGATGCTAATTTCGGTCGGGTGCCACGAGAGCGAAGTCACAGCGTCGACGTGCCCCTCGAGCGTGTGAATCTTCTGCTTGAGGTTCCGCATATCCCAGATGCCGATCGTCTTATCGGCCGATGCTGTGGCGATCAGGAACTCGGTCCGCGGGTTGAATGATAGCGCGTTGATCGCATCGCTATGGCCATCGCGGGCGACGACAGCCGCCTTCGTGGTATCGGGACGCCGCACGTCGATGATTTGGAGCGTCAGGTCGTCTGACACGGTGCCGATCCAGTGCTTAACCATGGGGTGGTACTGCACGTCGTTGACGATATGGTTATGGTGTGTGTACTTGCGCGACGGCTTGAGCGTCTTGCCGTTCCCCTGAACCGTCTTGAGGTCCCTGATCCTGCGTTAGTCGCTACCTTCTCGAGAGCCAGCTTTTACATACCAGAGCAGCACTGTCTTGTCCTCGCTGCCGGTTGCCAGACAGCCCGCCTCGTGGGGGTTCCAACTCAGCCCAAAACCTTCCTCCTTGTGGCCGATGAGCTCGATTTGGGGGTTCGGCGTGCCCGTGGGTGTCAGGCTGTGCTTGGTGCGGTCAAAGATCAAGACCTTTCCATCTACGGCGAGCGTGGCGATGATATCGGGGTTCTGAGGCTGGTACCGCGCCTTGTTGACCTCGCCAGGGTGATCAATCTTTTGGGTGATGTTAAACTTGATCACGGCTGGTTCCCCCGACGACGCCTTGCCGCCATAGCCACCGATCTCGCCGCGCTCCTCGTCATAGTCGCGAGGGTTAGGGTCGGAAAACTTGGGCAGCTCGAGTTCGGCAATCTGCAGATAGTTGGGCTTGCCCTCTGCAGTGTGTGTTCCGATGAGTAGTCTGTGGACTGTGCAGTTCTTATCGCTCACGTCCTTGACGTCCGGGAACCACTGTGTGGTCAATGTCGGCCACTCTAGCGCCGTGCTTCGAACGTATGTTAGCCTGGATTTCTTAACATCATCAATTCGGCTTTCCCCACCTCAAAATCATGTCATAGAGGAACGGGCTGTTCTTCTTCCATGTTTTGTACTCTGGTCAATATTAGCGAGTGCCTAGGTAGTAGTCAACAGGATTCAAACGGACACGTACCCTCATTGATGAGCCTATTCTCCATGTGAGCATCATCTTGGTCGTCCATGCTGACTGCCGCGTAGTTAGAATCGAGTTGCCTTTCGTTATAAAGGAGAATTCGGATGCATACCATCGACGTCGTCCACAACTTCGTTGGGAGCCATCGTGAATGTCCTAAACTAGAACTTTGGCGTAAGTTTGAGACTATTTGATTGCTAAGCTTTTGCTAGCCAGAATTTGGTTTGTTTGTTGGCAGGGTTGTGAAAGGCGGGTGGGAATAGAATATCAAAGTGTGGTCGAGACGTGAGGTCGGACCTTTTGCTCTTTGCGTCTGCAGGAAGCGCGATTCAAAGGACGCGACGTGATCTTTCGTTAATTGATGGAGCTTGGCCTCCACTGCCCAGCAAAATGCAGCTTGGCGGGTTTTGGTAGGAACGCACAGACCATTTGATCGCCGCTGTCTGGGGCTCCAGATGCTGGTGGTGGCGTCGGGACCTTGGTGGGGCTGCAAATGGGTGGGACAGTCGGCCAGTAGTCACCGGCCTCAACTTCCCCTGCAGCTTTCGGGCAAAAGCAGAACCACCAGCGACAACTGATCGCCAACATCTCCCTTCCGGCATTCTACCGCCGCTTCCTGGTCGAATTGTTGTTCTCACAGTGGTTTCCCTTATAGACGAGAAGACCTGCCTGGAGCGTACTGTTCTTGGTTTTGAGGGTCCCGAAACATTGTCTTTTTGTACTGCTCTCTTTCGCCGCTTTGCTACCGACCTACCTTGCGTTCTCCCAGTCTCAGAAAGCCCGGCCATTTTTATTCAGCGCCGGCAGCCATCCCACTCAGCTTCCTCCCTCCGTCTACAAATACCTAGTCGCCATTTCTTATCGTACCCCCGCGGTCCATGCCGACACGGAACAAGCTACCTAGTAGTATCAACGTCAACAACCGAATTTCCGAACCTTGAACCCACAACCACAACAGCAGGAAGTAGCGCTATCTTGCGCGCCTTGTTGCCATCATGGGGTGTGTATTTGCCGAAGAGTTCACATCGATGCGTTCAGAGTGTTAACTAGCCGTCTAGTGTTCCGAAGTTTTTCAGATGGCTCTCGGAGCGCTATCCTGCCATCTCGCAGCTCATCGCCGAGAACCGGATTCCCGAGTTCGACTGCCTCTACGTGCGTGAACCTCTTAGCCTCCGACGTCACCGGCGACGTCCTTCTTCCACAGTTTCTAACATATTTGGGTAGCTGGATATGAATGGTATCATTCACAACTGTACACACAAAGACTCGGATGATGTGCAGTTTCGCCTCAGCGAGGAGGAGATGTTTATAGCCATCTTCAACTATATCGAACATCTTTTTGGCAAGATTAAGCCCAAGAAGTTGTTTTTTATGGCCATCGATGGCGTGGCCCCGCGAGCAAAGATGAACCAACAACGTGCCCGCCGTTTCCGGACCGCTCTGGAGGCCGAAAAAGCGCGCGACAAGGCCATCAAGGAGGGCAAGGAACTCCCCAAGGAGGAACCGTTTGACAGCAACTGCATTACGCCCGGTATGGCCCCCCCACCCCGCGACTACAATCTGAACAACCCCAACCCGAACATGAGGCGCTAACTCCGTGACTACAGGAACCGAGTTCATGGCCAAGCTGACGCAGCAGCTCAAGTACTTCATCAACAAGAAGGTATCAGAGGACAGGGACTGGCAACAACCCGAAATTGTGCTCTCCGGCCACGAGGTCCCGGGCGAGGGTGAGCACAAGATCATGGAATACATCCGGAATGCGCGTGCCCAACCCGAGTACAACCCCAATGTCCGCCATTGCTTGTACGGGCTGGACGCCGACCTCATCATGTTGGGATTGCTGAGCCACGACCCGCACTTTTGCCTCCTCCGCGAGGAGGTAACGTTCGGCCGTCAAGCAAAACACAAGTCAAAAGAGCTGGAGCATCAGAACTTCTATCTGATGCACCTCTGCATTGTCCGAGAGTATCTTGAGCTCGAGTTCCAGGACCTCAAAAAGGAAGGCGCCATGACCTTTCCGTTTGACATGGAAAAGGTCATCGACGACTTCATCCTCATGGCCTTCTTTGTCGGCAACGACTTTCTCCCAAATCTCCCTCACCTCCACATCAATGAGGGCGCCCTGGCTACCATGTTTAGGATATACAAGTCTGTCCTTCCCAAATGCGACGGTTACATCAACGAGAACGGAAAGGTCAACCTTCAAAGGCTCGGTCGCCTTCTGGATGAGCTTGGAAAGGAGGAGTACCGGTTTTTCGAGCATGAGAATGAGGACGCGAGCTGGCTGCGGGGCAAGAAGATGCTCGAGAACGACGAGACCGAGAAGCTGAGAGCAAAAGCCAAGGGGAAACTCATCGTCAGCTCCGAGCAGAAGGCTCTTTGGAAGCGGGTTATTCGCAAGTTTCTCACCAATCGCGGATCTCAGACGTTGGACCTTGGCGCGGGACTTAACGCCGCAGATCGCAAGTTTGTCCAGGATCTCGCGGAGGCCGCTCATCTAGAGTGGGCCACCAAGCCGGATGACGAGGGCCATCGTCACTTGATCCTATCCTACCCCGCTGGAGATGAGGAAGACGAAGAAGACGAGGAGGCCCAGTCGGCGGTGCTGCGAATCGTCAAGAGATACGACAATGCCCAGACCCTTGACCTCACCTCGGCCGACGCGCAGGCCGCTATGGAGGCTAAGTACAAGGAGAAGTTCCAGGAATGGAAGGACGAGTACTACTTCAAAAAATTCGAGGATTGGACGCAGGACAACAAGGAAGAGGAGCTCCGAAAGCTGACTGAGAACTACGTCCAAGGTCTGCAGTGGGTCCTCTATTACTATTACCGCGGCATCGCCTCGTGGCCCTGGTTCTATGCCTACCACTACTCTCCCATGATCTCGGACGTCATGAAAGGGCTGAATGCCGACCTCGACTTCAAGCTAGGACAGCCCTTCAGGCCCAACGAGCAGCTCATGGGCGTCCTGCCGGACCGCAGTAAAAAGATCGTCCCCACAGTGTACTGGGAACTCATGACGGACCCCAAGTCACCCATCATCGATTTCTACCCCCGAGACTTCGAACTGGACATGAACGGCAAGAAGATGGACTGGGAAGCTGTTATCAAGATTCCGTTCATCGAAGAGAAACGGTTGCTGTCGGCCATGGCTCCCAAGGATGCCCTTCTCTCCGACGACGAGAAGGCGCGCAACGACTTCGGAGTTGCGCTGAAATTCACCTACTCTGATGACGTGGACTTCGTCTATCCTTCTTCTTTAGTGGACGTCTTCCCAGCGATCGCCCACTGTCACTGCGTGGAGAACATATTCGACCTCCCTGCTGTGGAAGGGCTGGAGTACCGCGCTGGCCTCACGGACGGTGCCCTGCTCAATATCGAGGCTTTGGCTGGGTTCCCTAGTCTGGCGACGTTGCCGTATATCGCTAGTCTCGGTTTCCACGGGGTCAACGTCTTCCAGCAAGATAGTCGGAACGAGAGCATGATCGTCAACCTGCTAGAAACCGACCTGCGGACCAATGTGGAGTCAGCTAAAGTCAAGATTGGTCAGCGCTGCTTCGTTGGCTACCCTTTTCTGCAGGAGGCCAAGATTATGAAAGTCTCGGACGAGCTCTTCGATTACACCCTTGCCGAAGATGGCAGTGGCCAGGTTGTCGCCAGGAACCATATGCCTCGCGAAATTGAGGATTGGAACAAAAAGGCAGACAGGATAGAGAACTTCTACAGCAAGCGACTGGGCATCCTGATCGGTCATGTTGACTCGCTGGTTTCCGTCCACATGCTCAAGGGCCTCATCAAGACCGAGGAGGGCGCTACCGTGAAGGAGTATGGAGAGATTCCCGGTATGGAGACCGAGTATGCCTCTCAGGTCATTGTGGACGAGGTTGTCAACGAGGATGAGCGCTTCATCGAGAAGGCTGCTCTCCCTGTCGAGGAGGAGTTTCCTCTCAAGTCGGTTGGCTTCTTCCTGGGCGACTACAACTACGGCCAGCCTCTGGAGGTTGTGGGTTACACTTCTGGGAAAGTCACCATCTGGCTCGCCGTCTTGGAAAAGCGTGAGCCAGACTTCGCCAAGAAGATCATCCACGATGCGCAAAAGGGCATGCATTACATGCCATCTTACATGGTGGCCAAGCAGTTGGACCTGCATCCCCTTACCCTTAGCAAGATCACCTCGTCTTACTTTATCCGGACTGTCGGCGACCTCCGCGTCAACCTCGGTCTCAACCTTAAGTTCGAGGCCAGGAAGCAGAAGGTGCTGGGTTACTCTCGCAAATCGCAGACTGGCTGGGAGTTCAGCCCCGCTGCTGTCCACTTGATCGTGGAGTACATGACACGGTTCCCCGACTTCTTTGCCGGAGTCAAGCGGAACCCGTCGGGCGCTGAGCTCACCGAGTCGGATCTCTGGAGCGACCCCGCCGTTGGCTCTCCTCGAGTCAAGGAAATAGGCGGTTGGCTCAAAACACTCAAGACGAGCTCCATGGAGCGTGTTCCTCTTGATGCCGAGCAGCTCGACTCAGACGTGGTCATGCGGCTCGCCACCGAAGCAGACAACTTGCAACTTAGCGCGGTTCCTTCCAACCCTAAGAAGATGAACGGGGTGCCGCGCAACGCGCTCATGAGGCCCGAAGACGCCGAGCACCGCCTCGGCAACCAGCACTTTTCCCTCGGCGACCGCGTTGTGTATGTCGCGTCTACCGGCAAGGTCCCTATCGCCTACCGTGGCACGGTGATTGGCATCAGCCGCACGCCCACCGCCAAGCTCCTTGACGTCGTGTTCGACGTCACCTTCATGAGTGGCACCACCCTTGGAGACCGTTGCCCGCCCTTCCGCGGCCAGACAGTGCCTTCGACGGTTCTCCTCAACCTCACCAACCACCAGGTCGTCGCCGGATCCAAGGCCCAGGTCGCGCGCCAGCCCGTTAGCCCGTCGGTTACGACTCTCACGGCGCACGGCGGCTACCACATGAACGGAAAACGCTACCAGGACGCGGCTGCCCCGGCGCCCCTGCAGGGGACCTGGCGCGGCGCACTGAACGGTGGGGGCCGTGGCGGACGAGGCGGAGGTGGACGCGGCGCCATCCAAGGCAATCTGCCTTACCGCCCTCATTATCAGCAGCAGAATCAATCGGACGGTCTCTACAACCCGGCAAATGGTCAGGGCGGCCGTGGTCGCGGCGGAGGCCAGTTCAGAGGTCGTGGCGGCGGCGGTGCCCCCTTCAGAGGCCGTGGAGGATACTCTGATAGCGCTGGCCATGCTGATGGGAATGGAATCGCACACCCGGCGTCGGCTCCGCCGATTTATGGGGCCGTGCCGCCTCCGGCGATCCTCGATGCGCCGGGTCGTGGACGGGGCCGTGGCCGTGGTGGGCGGGGACGGGGTGACGGGCAGGGGTACAGAGGACGGGGTGGTGGGAGGGGTGGTGCGCAAGGACAGGGCCAGACGGCGGCTCCGCAGAGCTAGTTCCCTGGGGTTCCGTCTGTGTCCGCCAGGCTGGGTGACGGTGTTTCGGGGTATTATTAGGAAAACGGATATGGATACGGATGCGTCATGAGTCCATGGATGATGAGGCATGATGATTGCTACGACCTAGGGAAATGTGGCGGGATACAGTTCGCATACAATTGCACACCTGATCTAGCACGCATTCTGTGGGTTTAGGGATCGGATACCCCTTATTAGTGGGTTGGTATGAGGGATAGGAGTTGTAGGTCATGTCTCAAAAGGAGAATCCAGGGGAAGAAAAAATCTATTATATCTGCGAACCGTCTGCCTCTTACGTAAAGACCGTCCATTTCCTTCTTGGGGACCACAATGCGCAATCATCGCCTAGGAGCACAAGACGGGATCGGTGATGGATGAAGGAAGAGATGGTATCAAATGGCCGAGTAAATTTTGAATTTCTTCAATTAGACTTCATGTAGTCTGGCTACCTCGCCGCGCCCGCCTTCTTCTCCTCCTTCTTCTTCTTGATCGCCGGCAACGCAAACTTCTTGCTGAGGTTGTTCTTGAGCGTCTCCCACTTCCAGAAATTGACGTCCTGGTTCCACGTCAGGAGGCCCACCCACGGCTGCACATTGTAGTGCAGCCTCAGCACCACGTCCTCCTGCTCGGCGACCTTGCCAGAGGGGTGCGTGATCTGGTACTTGGGGCGCTGGTTCTTGAGGGTGAGTTTCCCGCTGTTTTCCAACCCATGTTAGCAACCAACCGTACCGGGGAGGGGTATATTATACAGAGAAGATAGGATGGATGGACGAACCGGCTCGGATCGATGCTCTTGCCCTCGGCGCTGCGCTTCAGCTTCTTCATGCCGACGGGGCCCAGGTTCGCGAGGTGGTCGGCGCTCGGCGCCGTGATGATGCTGTCCCAGATCACCGCCTGGTTGCTCGCGTTCTGCCCGGACCCGGACCCGCCCGCCGACGGCCACTCGGCCGTCACGTACACGAACAGCTGCTTCGTGTTCCAGGTGAACAGCGTCGAGAGGTCGGCGTCGAGCGAGAACTTGATGATGGCGTATTCTTCTTTCTTGGAGGAGTAATAGTGCGGGCGGCCGCGGACGCTGGAGGGGGGGCGGTGGTGCGTGTTAGTGGGGAGGACTTGACGACTCGATGGTAGGGGAAGAGCAGGACGGATGGGGGAGGGCTTGTTCGTACACTTGGACATTGGTGGTTTTTAGGACACCCACGCTTGGGGTGCGCGGAGAGAGGAGATCGGAGGCGGCGATAATGGCGGCGACCGTGAAGGCGACCGTGGTGAAGAAGCCGAAGGCGTTCTGGAGACGGACAACGGAGGAATACATGGCGGGCGATGGTTCGGGGTTGTTGCGCGCTTGCTCCTCTGGGAAATAGAAAATAGAGGTTGGAACCGCGATGTCAACGAGAAATGGCCGGCGTCACTTGGGCCTTGTCATGGGCCGGAAGCTGGAATGAGAGGTTGTCGGCGAGTTCGCGACAGCTCCCTTCCGATCCCAGCGATGTTAGTGTTAACGATAAAGGCCAGATCGTTAATCGCATGCGACAATCGGGGTTCATGCAGAGCTCCCTTTATGTGCATATGTACCTGCCGTGGCGCGTGCAGATTAGCAAGGCTTGGCAAGTGTTACAGTGGATAAACTGAGGGTTAGGGCTGTCCGATCGCTGGGCCTAGACCGGTTCCCCCCCCTGTGGCACTGTGATGTAACCTGTAACTCGTGGTCGGATTGTCCTAAAGCCGGTTGTTGCGCTGGATCGACATCTTTCTTGCTTGCTTTCCGTCGCCGTTTCCGCCCGGCTCCCCGATCAACAAACAGGACCACACAATGCGAATATCTTAGCTGCGAAAATGGGTGCTAGCGACTCGAAGCTCGTCTTCAAAAAGGGCATCTTTCGGTTGTCCGAGGAACGGCATATTCCCCCGGGTGATGCCTACTGGTCCTCTGTTAGTTGCCGTTGCCCTTGTCGTGATCGTGGTGGTCACCGTAAAGGGTTGGCTTGCCCTTCGATACATCTACTAACCCGCTATAGTTCTGGGAACTGCCCGAATCACCCGAAGATATCTTCAGCCTCTTTACCCCCGCCGATGTTCGCCGAACTCGCGACAATGCGCTCGAGAACATCGAGAGCTTAGTCCAGGCCGTAACGAACCGCCTGTTCATGCTCCGTCACCACCCCTCCTTTCCCGATCCCGAAATAGCTCCCGATAGAGAAGCCCTCAACTGCATCCGAGTTCTCACACGCATTCTCCCCTTCATTTACGAAAAGGAATCGTTGCATCAGTGGGAAGACAAGCTGTTCTGGTCTCCAAGGCGCAAGCCCACGAGGAAGTCGTCCATCGCCAACGAGATTCTCTTTGACGGCGGGCAGGACGTGCAGCCCAAGCCTCCCGTAGAGGAGTTTGAGGATGCGAAGCCACTCGCCGAAGAACTCATCGACGCCCTGCTCGACTTCTTGTTCTACTCCGACCTCACGGTCCCCAAGGCCCCGCATGGCAAGCCAAAGGTCACCTACGCCATTTGGCAGAGCGGCGTGGGATGCAACACGTCGATCCCAACCACGAGGGAACACGAGAGTAACCGCTGCGAGATCCTTCGCCTGCTCTTAACTTTGGCGGGCCATAGCTTGTACCTCTCGCCGAGCGTATTGCCGCAGCAAGGGACCAAGGCGCTCACTTACATGTGCACCAACTCGGACAAGCAGGTGGTACTCTCCGTGCTGTGCTCGCTGTTGAACACGGTAAGCAGCATATTCCTCCCCGTATCATACGAAATACTGACTTGGACAGACACTTAAATACAACCCGGCCAGCTGGCGGGTGCCCTATAATGCCCTGGTCTTCAAGGATCCCAAAGAGATTCTCGTCACGTACACTCTACAGCTCCTGTTGGCGACCCTGCTCTATCCCATCCCAGAGCAAGCTGGTGTTGCGACACCCAAGAACTACTACCGCCACTTCCTCGGCCGGCTGCACCGGCCACAGGACTTCCAGTTTGCCGTGGACGGGATGACGCGGATACTGAACCAGCCCCTCCAAACCAACTCGTCATACATACCCGGAGCCCACTCCTCTGTGAGGTTTGCCCCCGAGATAATAATGTTGTTTTGGGAGATTACTCAGTGCAACAAGCGGTTCCGATCCTTCATCATCGACACGGAGAGGGCATATGACTTCGTCATCCTGATTTTGTTCTATGCCCTCGAGTACAAGGGGGATGCCTCGAAGCAGGGCGTGGTGAGGATGTGTGCTTTCTTGCTGCAGACCCTCAGTGTGGAAAAGAACTTCGGGGTGAACCTGAACAAGCCGTTTGACGCGCAGGATACGTTGCCCCCTGCCATCCGCATTACCGGGTTCAGGGGCACGTACGGGGACTTTCTCCTCCAGGTGAGCAAATCGAGCTACCCATTGTTGCTTCATACCATAGCTAACTCTAAGCCAGTCCATTTTCGTGCTCATCACTACGAGCCAGGGAAAGCTGACGGCCATATACCCTGCGCTCTTGGCCGTCATTAACAACATCGCCGCATATCTGGAGGGGCTGAGCGGGCCAACCTGCGCTAGAATCATGCAATTGTTCAACTCAATGGCTTCCCCGTCCTTCCTTCTAGCCAATGACAGCAACCACAGCCTTCTGCGGTCATTGCTGGAGGCCATCAATGCCATCGTTGAGCACCAATTTGGCAGTAGGTTGCCCTGCGACGTCGTAGAAGCGTTTAATACTGACCGCGAGCAGAAAACCCCAACTTCATCTTTTCCATTCTGAGGAACAAAAAGCGATTCGAGGCATTGCGTTCGCTGACGCTAGAAAGCGGCCAGGAGGAGATAGAGCGACGCAACCGACGGAGGAAAGACAGCGTAACCTCCCACGACCCACTGGAGCCCAATTCGACTAGGAGTTCGATGGAGAGCATCATGAGTCCGACGGCACAGCCTTCAAGGGCACCGACACTTGGCGATGTTCCGGAGGAGGACAATACCTTCGCGATCGGTGACGACGATGACGAAGATGATAGCGACGAGGAAGCGCGGCCGACACCGGCAGCCTCAAGCCCGAGTGACAACCCGTCAGCGGCTTCTTCTGTAGCATCAGCGGCAGACGACGACGTACCGAGACAGCTGCAGGGCATGTCAGAGAAGGCCCGAGGGAAAATGCCGGCAGGGGCGGCCAACTTCTCCCGCCAAAATAGCACCACCAGCCTGGGAAGCCCTGCTGCTGGCCAGTCCATGTCTGGGCAGTTCGAGCCGTCTGCCCACTGGATGGACAGCTGGCTGCCCGAGTTACCCCTTCACACGACGCTGACTGTCCTGCAGCAGCTGTCGGTCCTGGTCCCCCGCCAGGCTTTGGCATCGGACGCGCCCTCGCCTGCCACGATCGCTAAGATTCGCGAGGTGCATCTCGTTGGAGTCGAGCCGTCGCCGGTCCGGGTGCACTCGTTTGAGTGGTCGCCGCTGGCGCTCGGATGGTACGAGTCACTGCTCTGGGGCTTTATATTTGCTAGCGAGATGCAAGTGTCAAAGGGAACCGTGGGTGTGTGGAACTCAACGCAGATCAAGCTGTTCCGGGTCCAAGAGACGGCGGCGCAAGGCCCAACGTTCACCTCGCCTCGCGGTGCCGTGGATGCGGTGGGCAGTAATATTGTATCGCGGATTGGATCAATCAATCTGCGAGGTGTCGGAAACCCATCCGCGCCAACACTTGGGAATGGGCAGCCTCCTGCACGAGGCACATAGATGGCCCGTGGCGCCGAGGGGGCAGAGGAATGAGACCAAACATACCGGTCGTCGGGGGTAGGCGCACAGCCTCGGGGGTGGTCTTTTACGGGCACGAACATGTGGATACGGGAACAACGAGCGATCGAGTGTTGGATGGTAACACAGCTACACGGCCTAGAGGGCGACGGGATTAGTGACTTACTTTTCTGGGAATCAGAGTTATCAAGTATTTCTCCGCCCGCCCAGAGCGGACACCTGGATTGCTGCCGCGTAACCGACGACGACAGCACACCCCCGGGCCGTGACAAGCAATTCCGCAAGCTCCGTCCTCCTCTCTTCAGAACGTACCCCCAACGAGACGGTGAGGTGGACCCCCAAAGCATCAATGGCTTTGTCGCACCCCCACTGTTTCATCATTCGCGTAACGGCTCTGGACCCTTGTGGCTGATCGAATCAGACACCCCTTCCCCGGATTCCAGCCACGACCATATCCACAGCCGACTTGGCGAGGACCCTGGATTTCGGAACAAATGGTCCTCGTGGGCTGTTGGGTGGTGCCACAGCTTCTGGTTCCCCCCCCCCCCTTGTCATGTCCTCGCGACCTGGATATAACGGCACGCATATATACGTATAGCGGGAGAGCGGATTCGATAGTACGTGCCAGGAACCTAGAGTTTAGATCCCCTGCGTACTTAACGTGTCTTGTGTCTCACCTCACCCCATCTGTTTTGTCCTTCCGCGTGTTCCGTGTTGTGTTGTGTTGTGTTGTGTCGTTGTTTACCGCCCCATCTTGTCACCCAGGCTTGTGCCTGAGCCAACATTCGAAGCTCGTCTATGCTTACCCTAACCACTGCTTGTGTGTGCGTGTAGGCCCGCGGAGATGGCCCAGGCAGTCACTTCTCCGGCAGCCGACGAGGTCAAGCCGTACAAGATTCATGTAACCAAGCTCATCAATATCTCACTCGAAAGAAGCAGTAGGTAAACTAACTCACATGTGCAGATTCCCAGCAAACATCTTGACCTCACCCGCCAAAAGCTCGAACTCACCCGTCTGCCTCACGAACCCTCTCATGCTCCGGACTCAACCACATGGGCCCCCAAACCGATCATCGAACCACTCATCGACTACTGGTATTCCTCCCCTTCCCATCCGAAGCTCCTCCTCGTGCTCCCATACTAACGGGACCACCCACAGGCTCGAGTCCTACTCCTGGCGCACCACCGAGTCCCGCTTCAACACCAACCCTCACCTCCCCCAATTCCGCACCGCCATCACCCCGCCGGGCCACCAGGCCCCGATCCGGATCCACTTCATCCACGCCCGCTCCCACGCACCCAATGCCGTCCCGCTGCTGCTCATCCCGCCCTTCCCGCTCCCAGCCCTCTCCCTCGCTCCGCTCATCCCCCTCCTCACGGGCGCCACCACCGCCACCACCACCGCCTCCACAGAAGGCGGCACCCAAGATGAAGACCAGCAGCAGCACTTCCACCTCATAATCCCCTCCCTCCCCGGAACCGCCTTCTCCGACCCCCTCCCCCCCCACCTCCACTCTTCCCCCGAAACCAACACCAACACCACCACCACCACCAACCCCATCACCACCACCGCCGCCATGCTCAACACCCTAATGCACCGCCTCAACTACCCCACCTACCTCACCAGCGCCACCGCACCCGGTGTCGGGCCCACCACTGCCGGCGCTACCACCGACACTACTACTGCTGGTGGTGGTGGCACGGGTAGGGTGGGCGAGCGCATCGTGCGGCGCCTGGCCACGGCGCACGCGGCGTCGTGTGTGGGCGCGCACTTGATCGCTCCGTTGCTGAGGGCGCCGCCGCGGGGGGTGAGGGGGTGGTGGGGGCGGTGGGTTGTTAAGAGGGTGTTGAATCGGGGTGGTGGTGGTGGCAGAGATGGGGGAACGGCTGGGGCTGGGGCTGGGGTTGGTGGTGGTGGTGGTGGTGCCGGTGGTGGTGGGGGGTTGGGGAGGGTGGTAGAGCCGGATACGCTCGCGTACGCGCTCTGCGACTCGCCCGTGGGGATGCTTGCTTTTGTGCTGCGTGGGTTGAGGTTGGCGGCGGGGGGTGGTACGGCTGTGTTTACGCGGGAGGAGGTGGTTACGCTGGTGAGTTTGATGTGGTTGCCTGGGCCGGAGGGGATGCTGCGGTTTTGGGCGGGGTGTGCGAGGCATTGGGAGGAGGAGAAGATTGCTCGGGGACCCAAGCCGAGGGTTGCGATTACTGTATTCGCTGGGACGGCGGGTGGGAGTCGGAAGGGTAAACAACCTGAGACCGTTACGGCTACGGCTGTGGTGGATGGGGAGGAAGGGACAGGTTTGTGGCCCACTGCGGAGGAGGTCGCTGCCAGGAAGGAAAGCTACTACCCGCCCGCCTGGGCCAACACCCTCTTCGACGTCGTCCATACCCAGCGCGTGGCCGGTCCGAGCAGCGGACTGCTCGCCTGGGAGCAACCCGACGTCATCCTCGCCGGGGTGCGCGGCCTGGCCAAGGCCGTGCTGGCGAAGGACGCACGCCTCGTACCGGTTGTGCCTTCAGCAGGGCTTACCGTGGGACACGCAGCTACCGGAAAGCAGGCCGCGGGAGCGCTAGTGGGGAGGCCAAAGCCCGTTGCTGTTATGAGTTTAAACGTGGCGAGCAGCCCAGCGGGGGCCGTAGAAACAATACCTATGGCGGACGGAGCGGCCGCGCAGGATGACGACAAGGGTAAGGGGAAGGATGCCGGACTCCTCTCCCCGCCCGCCGCCGGCCCGAGTGCTGAGGATGGCAGCCCCGGTATGCTGGTGAACACACCTCCCCTGGAGAGGGCTTGACGTGGGAGCTTAATCCGACTTGCCTAACTGGCAGTTTATGTTGTCTTGGTTTGTTTATTTATTTCCCCTATTTCCTACCGTGGTCTTAGGTAGAGCGGCCAAGAGGAGGAAACACAAGATACCCATATACCCACGTATTGTGCTTCAAACCCTATGCTCTCTACCTCGATTTAACACGAGACACCGATGATTGATACCAGGTTGAAAGTTTGCGGGGTTTCGCGCACTCGAAAGCAGACTCAAAGATGACCCCTATGACTCCGGATCCATCATGTATCGTGAGGCGGTTTTCGACTATTTATCACTATAATAACACAAGTCCAAGTTCAAAGCCGGCCATCACAAACATACATACAACCGTCCTTCAGTATGCAGAGGCTTTGGACATTACGCATGCAGCCAGCTATTTCCCGAACTCCTCCTCCCTTTTTCATACAGCCACTTGTTGTTCAGCCCCACGGTTGACCGCTTCCCTGTCGCCGGCGTCGGCGTCGCAGGCCCCTCACCAAACGCGCTCGAAGCGGTGCTCGCACCGAGCGGGCTGGTCGATCCAAACGACGCTGTCCTCACCCCTCCCATAGCCTTGTGTCGCAGAGGACTGACCGTCGATGGCGAGTATTGCGGCGCGTTCAGTTTTGATGGCGAGGTGCCGAACCGGGGCGACGAGTACTGTCCAGGGCTCGGGCTGGCGATGTTAGAGAGGGGCGAGCTCGCGTAGCTCTTGATGCTAGCGGGCGACCCGGCGAGCGATGGGGTTCGCGAGTACCGCGGGGGTGTGCTGTAGACCGAGTTCGGCGTCGCCGGTCTCGAGCTCGGCGGGAGGCCGAGTAGCTTCCGCTGGGCGGGTGTGAGGGGGATGTCGGTGAGGTCGTCCTTGGGCCGGTACAATGGCAGCAGCGCGATGACGATGTTTATTAACGGCACAAGGATCAGTGTCGCAGTGATCCAGCCGCTGTACTGCTTCCATAGGGGGCTGATTCTGATCAAAGGCTCAGCATAATTACGACGCGGTTTGCTTCGCGGGGAACTCACACCCAGGACGGCACAAAGGGCAGCACCACCTGCCGCACCAGCCCAATGCCAACTAGCGCCACGGCATTGTAGACCATCTGCCTAATGTTCTTTTCCGAAAAGACATTCTGGCTCTGCCGCCGTGTGATCTCGGCGAGGCGGGGGTGCTTCCAGTTGCCGGGGCTATCTGAGGCCGCTGGTGCGGTGGTCTGCTTGACGGGGGTCGACTTGATCGGCGTCGTCATCGCGAACGACATGGCGCTGATTGTGGAGTTGCCGATTGTTTGTCGGCGGGATGGGAAGGCAATGATGGTTCTCGACGAGTATAGCGGCGGAAATGCGGGCGATGAACTAACTAACTGCAGTTCATGCGCAGTTCAGCGAGGTACTGTCGAGGATGCGCGGGGCGAGATTGGATATAAATTGTCGATTTCTGCTGTATAATGTGGTTAGTAAAGCCAAATGGCCGGGAGGTCGCTATGAGGCGACGTTCCACTGGGCCGTGTTCTCGTGTGTCGCTGATGTTCTTTGTGTGTTTGAACCCGGTTTGGAGACAGCCCGCGATTTGTCGCGAAGTCAACAATTCATTCATCACCAGGCGACGGACTCAGGCAGGGATCTTCTTGTCAGCTGACGGCAGTTGTTCAGCACAAGTGCACGGCTCTCTGCTGTGGAGCTTTCGAATGCCGTGATGCCCCACATTTGGGCAGCTCTGTTCTGGAGCTCCCCACCGCTTGGCTCCATCTCTCCCGGGCATTCCCATGCCGCTGTTGGACATACGGATTACCTCCAAATTGCTGTGTAGGAGGCCCCGGATTCCGTCGACTCGACTTCGAATCCCACGGCTTCCGGCATCTCGGATCCGACCCTTTGTTGCCTTGAGACGGTACTCATCATCATCAAAAAGCATACGAAGGAAATCAACCAATTCGCGTTGGTTAGTCCGTCAGAATGGACACGCTGTTGCTCCGTCTCGACGAGAGCGTCACTGGGCTCTTCGGGCAGTGGAATCTCTGGACTAGCGCCATCTTCACTGTCCTCGCCGGATTCCTCACCTACCAGATTGCTACGCGACAAGACCCGGACACCCACCCTTTCCTCCTCGCCCGTCAAGCCCAGGGCTCCGCCGTGCGCCAACCCGGAGAGTCTCCCATCTACCGAGCCCAGGGTTCCCCCCATGGCATGCCCCTTAACGCCAGCTTGAACGTGAAGGACCCCGGTGCCTCCAAGTGGTCGAGAGGGCGCGATGGGGATCTGAGGGATATTTGGCGTCAGGCCGTCGCCGGCGTGCAGGAGGACGGGCCGACGAAGGGAGCAACTGGTCGCATCCTGACTGTGCTGGGCACCGACAAGGCCATTGAACACCAGCTCGGCGATATCACCCGCCAGATCAACCTGATCGGCCAGCACATCGCCGACCAGGGCGGCAACCGTGTGGCCATCTATCTCCCGAACTCGGTCGAGCTGATTGCCACCCTATTCGCCTGCGCCTTCTACGACTTGACCGCCGTGATCCTGCCGTTCGACGAGCCCGTCGACGCAATCATTTCCATGCTGCGCCGGTCCGCCGCCGACACCGTCGTGACCGCCCCGGGCTCCTTCCCCTTCGACGTCGTTGTCAACAGCTACCCTGCCCTGCGCCAGCTGATCTGGGTCGTAGATGAGGGTAGCAAGCATATGGACTGGAATGAGGTCCCCCAGGGCACCGGAAGTAGCGTCAACGTGTCTACCTGGCAGGATATCATCAACGACAGCCCCGTGGATGCTGGAAAGAACCTGCCGCGGCTAGATGAGCAAGAGGCGCCCCGCGACGTCACCGTGTTCTGGCAGTCCAAGCCCGGCCAACAGGAGGAGATGGTGCGCTTCACCTCCGCCAACCTCATCTCCGGCGTCGCCGCCCAGATCTTTGCCGTCTCGACCTCCCAGCGGATCGGACCCTCCGACCTCTTCCTGCCGGCCGACTCCCTCGCCAACACCCACACCCTCGTGCTCACCCTAGCCGCGCTCTTCTCCAACGCCTCGGTCGCCTTCAACTCGGTCGCCCCGCAAGCCGACGACCTCACCGTCGCCACGCGCGGCGTGTCCCCGACCATCCTCGTCGCCACCCCGGCGGCGCTGCTCAAGACCCACCAAGACTCCATCGCCCGCGTCAACGCCTCCCTCGTCACCCGCGCCCTCCACCGCATGCGCGTCCGCAAGCTCACCCAGAGCGGCGCCATGCCCATTGCGGCCGCCGCCGGCGGGCCCGGCAACAAGCTGCGCCTGATCCTGACGGCCGACCGGGCCGGCGCCGCCTCCCCGCGCCTGTCCTCCGCCGTGCTCGCCGACCTGCGCGTGCTCACGGGCGCCCGCATCGTGTACGCGCTCACGGCGGCCAGGGTCGCGGGCGCCGCGGCCCAGACCGGCTTCTTCGACTACCGCGTGTCCGAGGCCGAGCAGGGCGGCGGCTGCCATTTCGGCCCGCCGCTGACGAGCACCGAGATCGTGCTGAGGGATATGGGCGCGTGGAAATCGGGGGATGAGGGGAGTAAGGGGGAGGTAAGTTTTTTTGTTCTTTATTGTTGCTTGTTATTTCGAGGAAAGTAACTAACGCTGGTGGTTGCAGATTGTTGTCCGCGGTCCTTGCGTCGCTGGGAACGAGGCCGCGCTTGGGGTGGCGGGTATGATGAGGGACGACAATACCCTCACGTATGTTTAAAAGAAATTGGTTGTTTATGACATGTTATTTTATGGCTCGATACCCAAACGCGGTAAAAGGTTCGAGCCCTATTCTTAGTTTCGGTTTCGAAGGCTGGAATTACCTTTTGCACGGCATAGACTTGAGGGTTCTAGCGTTACTTGTAGGCTTGTGATGGGCTTGATCAGGAGAACCCATGGTTATTACCGACTGTTTGGTCAAAGAGGAGGAGTAAATACGCAAGACTTGAATTCAACTCATCACATGTCATTGTATCCCCGTAGCAGAGTACCCCTTATCCCACCTGCGCCAGCGCCCTTTACCCATGCAGATAGATAAACAGACAAACAAATCTCCCCTGACCCCCCCGCTCTATAACTACGCGCCATTCCTGTAAACCTGCGCCCCCTGGTTCCTAAACATGATGGTATCCCTCCTCTGCAGGAACATCAGCGCGCGATTCAGCGCCGCCTCGCTGAACCCTTTGCCCTCGACCATCTCGCGGCGCAGGGTGGCCAGGCTGGTGCTCCAGCCGATGGGCAGGCGGCGCTTCAGCTCGGCCTCGACGCGCGACACCTCCTCGTTGAGCTCGCGGCTGCCCTGGTTGCTGCCCTGGTTGACGGCGTCCATGGTCGAGCACAGGAACAGCCGGATCGCCTCGTCGACGTGCTCCTCGGTCGCCACCGGCGACAGCGCCAGCTTGGCCAGCGACTCGGTGATGCGCACGATGGCCTCCAGCTGCCGCACCGTGATGGGGATTGATGATCGGGTGTTGGCTTCGAGCTCCGCCGCGTGCACCTGCTTGCGGATGGCGACGAAGTGGGATGACAGTTTCTCGGCTGCGGCGTCGGAGAGGCGGGGGGCGCAGCGTCTGGGGGAGGGTTAGTTTGGGGGGGCGATGCTGGTAGGGGACGTAGGGAGAGGAAATATGGGGAGGAATGGGAAGGAACTCACGATCTGCAGTAGCTGATGTAGCGGCGCATCTTGTCGACGGGGATTTCGGACTCGATGCGCTCTTCTACGCCGCGCCCACCCATGTGGATGCCCATGACGTGCTTGGCGATGCGTTCGTCTTTGCCGCGCTCGTGCTCGTCCTTGACGATGAAGATCATGTCGAAACGGGAAAGGATGGTGGTCTGGAAGTCGATGTTTTCTCCGGGCGTCTTCATGTCGTCGTACCGCCCGAAGATGGGGTTGGCCGCCGCAAGTACGGAGGTTCGCGCGTTCAAGATGGTAGTAATGCCTGCTTTGGCGATCGAGATTGTCTGCTGCTCCATGGCTTCGTGGATCGCTACTCTGTCCTCGTCACGCATCTTGTCGAACTCGTCGATGCACACCACGCCGCCGTCTGCGAGCACCATGGCACCGCCTTCGAGGTAAAATTCGCGGGTCGATTGGTCTCGCTGAACGGAAGCCGTCAAACCGGCGGCGGAGGAACCCTTGCCGGAGGTGTAGATGGCGATAGGTGCCACCTTCTCGACGAACTTGAGCAGCTGCGACTTGGCTGTACCAGGGTCACCAAGCATGAGGACGTTTATATCACCACGAAGTTTCATCCCATCAGGAAGGATCTTTTTGGAGCCGCCCATGAGGAGACATAGGATGGACTTTTTGATATCTCGGTTGCCGTAGATGGACGGCGCGATGCAGTCGGTCATGATGTTGTAGAGGTCGGGGCGCCGGCTGAGCTCCAGGAACTCCTGCTCCTCCTCTTCGGAAAAGACGGCCTGCCCCTTGGCGGTCTGGTCGAGATCGGTTTGGATGCCAGTCGCGCGTAGATAAGGCGTGCGGATGGCGACGGCGCCACTTGAGTTCTTGGACCCCTTGCTCTGATAGATGGAGAAGATACCCATGACAATACACCTCGACCCGGGCACGACCCGGTTCGTGAGGTAGCGGTCGGCAGATATGAGGACATGACGCGGCAACTCTCCCACTGGTACCTGATCGGGCGCCTCCTGAAGCTTGATGATTTGTTGGTCGACAAACTTCGACTTTTCGTGCACGACAAAATAAGGGTCGAGAGGGCACTTTTCTGTCGGGTCGCCAAAGCTCCTGTTCCTTCCGCACTGCCTTGGAAGAGTCACGCCGCTAAATCCCCCGAGAACAAAAACGTCTTCTACGTGGTCGCAGGTACGGCATTGGATATGGATCGACGTAGCCTTGGATGACATGACCGAGGCACCGATAACGATACCGGGTACCCTAACCAGCCTTGAGATGGTAAGAGAGTCCAGGTTGCGGATGGACACATCTTCGGCGCTGGAGTGGAGGAGGAGCTGGTGTTCGGGGAGTTTGACGTTGGGCTCGTGGGGATGAACGATCCTGTGCGTACACCGCTTCAAGGCTGCTTCAAACTAAAGGGTGTCAGGCTGAGTAGGTATCGCGATAGTGTCGGTATATCATACTAGGGGGATGATTTCTGCGGGTTCTGTGACCAGTCTGTGGGCGATCTCCTCGTTGAACTTGATCAGGTCTCCAATGTTGACGTCGCAGTAGTATTTTTTGAGCAGTGCATTTTCGCGCAGTTGGTCTCTATAAAGGTTGTGTCAATCCCTATAGGAGGTCCCAAGTCTGACTATTGAGGGGCGGACCTGTATATGAAGAGGTTGTCGAGTCGAAAGTCGAGGATGAAGGACTCGAGCAGGCCGCGGACGTGTGTGTTGGAGTCTTCACTTTCGGTTTGGGTACCGTAAAGGCGACTGGTAAATACCGACTGCCGATCCATGGCGAAAGAGTGCAGCTAATATGTGGTGCGTTTGGGAAGAATGGTGTTGGTGGTGGGCTGCAGGAAGCTGGACGGCTTCTTTTCGAGATGGTACGGCGGATGGAGGGGCAGGATGAGGTTGCAGAAGGGGGGGAACTGTGCGACGCGCAAAAGCGCCAGAACGACGCGACGGCAGCGCGTTTTCTTACAGGGATCTAAATTGGACCCATATTTCACGTTATGGTTGGGCCGTGCGACTTTGGTTCGGATAAGACACGGCTCGCCCCGTTACCATATTTGGCTGGGCGCTCAGGGCAAGTATGCAGTTACGAGGGGGATGAAGCTGCGCAAGGCCCAGGGTTATCCCAGGCTTGGCGCAGACCAGTCCCGGCCAGATTGGCACCAGGAGCTCAGTACAGAGCATCTCAGCACTCTGACGGCAACTCAAAACCTGACGACGAAACCAACGATAATCAACTTGCCAATCAGTATTCTACAGCGGATAGCACAACCGTCCGGCTACAGTCGAAAACCAACGCAGTGCATGCACCTTTGAATCACCCCCCAGCAATGATACCCCGGTGACGGCGGCCTCTCTTCTCTTGTCAGATCCACAGCGGTTTCCCCCCCTGGGATTAAGCTCCCCGAGCGTCTTGCGCCCCGGCCTGGATGGTCGCAAACAACACAACGACTTTGCCTCGTGGCTGGGGAGACTGGGCGAGGCATCATGTTCTCAAATCAGGGGGCGCGCAAGTCGGTCGATAGCCTGTCGCCGACGTTGTCGGTTGGACCCCGGGGCGACTTCCCCTTCCATGGGTACGCAGACACAAATCAACATTCACTTGCTCACACACATCCACGCGGCTCGGGTAGCTTGTGTGCACCTTAATCAACCGCTAACAGTTTGAAGAACAGCGCCCCATGGCTCCCAACACCCCCATCAGCGAAGAGGGTCGACAGCAAGCTCCATCCACTCGATTGGGGGAACACTAGATACTTGGGGAAACTCGTCCAGCGCCGTGTTTGAATCGGGCCAAAATGCCATTTCGACACTATTACAGCCCCCGATAGTGAGGACCGGCCTCCTCCCACACACCGCGCCGCCTGCCTCGAGCGCACACAAACCTCCCACCGCACGAGACATACCCCCTGTGGCGCTCACCAACATCCCGCATGTCGAAGCATCCGAGTTCACGTCGTACCTGTCGCAGGTCGGACCTTTATACGAACAGCTGCGGCGGATACAGGCGGATGAGGACCAGGGGACGAGCAGCGCACAACGTCGAGGGAACAAGCCGGACGAGTACCCCGAAGCCTTAGACGAAGGCCATTTGCGGCCAGGGAGGCGGCCGGGGTTATCATCGAGACGGACGTCGACTGCCTCACTCAGCTCGCTGTCCTCCATTGAAAACAACTCGGCCCCGCGGCGCTCAAGTTCGCGCCCGAGAAGGGGACAAGCACAAGGGCCCCCTCCGCTTTCCACCATACCCACCGTGTATTTCGACGACGACTTCCACCTGGAGAACCCGCGCACATTCGATGTCGTCAGCGAGCGCTCCGAAGTGGTGCGGCCGGCGCCAGGTACTGATGAGAAGGCTGCCTCCAACGGCCAGGCCGCTGCGCCCCGTAAGGCCCTAGCAACAAACGCCATTTTGCAAGAGAAACTGTCATGGTACATGGATACTGTCGAGATGCATCTCATTCAGTCCATATCCACCGCATCCACCACTTTCTTCACCGCCCTCGGCTCGCTCCGGGAACTGCATTCCGAAGCTGCGGACTCTGTACAAAGAATCAAAGCGCTGAGGAAGGAACTCGAAGCTCTTGACGAAGAAGTCGCGATTGGTGGTCTCAACCTTGTCCAGCAGCGCAGGAAAAGGGAGAACGTCAAGCAGCTTCACGATGCTGTCATGCAGCTACGAGAGATTGTCGACGCCGTCGCGGTCTGCGAGTCCCTGGTTGATGCTAGCCAGGTCGATGAAGCTCTCGACAACATCGACACAGTGGAGAACCTCATGGCAGGCGAGGTGTCGGGAACCAACCAGCTTGGTATCCAACTAAGGGATCTCAGGGGAGCCACCGCCCTCCAGGGCGTGAGCAGCGACTTAGACACGCTGCGGCTACAAATTGGGAGATCCTACGAAGCCAAATTCCTCAATACCCTGCTCACGGATCTCCAAAATCATGTCGAGCAAGTGTCTTCCCAAGAGGTTTTGATGCGCTGGAGTAGTGCTTCCGCGCGAACACGTGGAACCCACAGCCGCGAACCTTCTGCTTTCCCGGCATACATGTCGGGGACAAACCTGATACGGACAGAACTCCTAACCAGCCTCACGGGTTTGCAACGTGCAAAGCACCTCACAGCGGCGGCCTCCGCGTACCGGGAAGCGGCGCTGCGCGAGATTAGAACTATCATCCGACGGCAGATGCCCAGTTCTAATGACGATGACAACGAGTCGCTCATGTCCACATCCACGAGAACCGGCGGCAAGCAACGTTCTCAGCAAGAGAGGTCGATCATTCTAGCCCGCAACCTACGCGCCCTCGAACCACAAGATGCCGAGCAACTGTTGGCCAGCATGTACATTGGCGTGTCTGAGGCGCTCAGAAGACTGAGCACTCAAGCCAAGGTTCTTCTGGATGTGGCGAGTTCTATCGGCGAACCGCCCATGCCCTCCGGTGCCCGATCTCCGCTCCAGTCACCTCCCTTCAGCCCCACGGCAAGGCAAGCGTCAGGCGCAGCTCGGGAGGCCCAGGAAGAAATTCACATGGCCGTAGACATTGCGAACCTTCTGGGACAGGCGGTAGACGTGGCACATGAGAAGATTGTAAAGGTATTGCGTGTACGATCAGAACAGAGCAAGCGATTGGGTCTCTTTTGGTTCCTCCGATATTTTACGCTCAACCTCCACTTCGCCAACGAGTGCGAGGCTATCTCGGGGCGTAGCGGTACCACGTTAAAAACCGTGGTTAACGGCCACATCAAGGATTTCATCCAATATCACGGGGACGCCGAGAACCAGAAACTTGCGCAGGGGATGGAGTCGGATCAGTGGAACGCCGCCGATTTCAGCGAGAAGGACACGGAGCTGCTCGGCCGAATCTTGGAAAGCAGCACTAGCGACGCTGTTACTTGGACGGAGGGCACTCAAATATGGATCCCGCATCCCGACATGGACAAGTCAGGTGAAGAGGTTGACGTCTTGTCAGCCCAAACGAACGGCACGAGCAAGGCGAAGACAAGGACTGCTGTCGTCGACTCGGAAAGCTACCTACTCCCCAACTCGGCTATCTCATGCATGCATGGCATGTCTCATTTCTTGCATCTCATGGCTGCCATACCGTCCATGACGGGTGAGATATCCGCATCACTCATCGCATTCCTCCAGCTCTTCAACTCTCGCTGCACCCAACTCATCCTCGGCGCGGGGGCAACACGCTCCGCCGGGCTTAAGAATATCACAACAAAACACCTCGCGCTAGCATCTCAAGCTCTCGCTTTCATTGCAGCCATCATTCCGCACGTCCGCGAGTTCGTACGACGGCATTGTGGCTCGGGGCCGGCCGCGTCGGGCGTCATGGGCGAGTTCGACAAAGTCAGGCGGGCGTTCCAGGAGCATCAGAACAACATTTATGATAAACTCGTCGAAATCATGAGCGGGCGCGCACTGGCTGGAACCAAGAAGCTGAAGGCCGTCAGATGGGAGCAGGAATCTAAACCCACGGCGAACGAGTACATGGAGACGCTGGCCAAGGAGACCACCACACTGCACCGCAACCTAACAAAGCACCTCCCCGAGGGCACTGTACGAATGATCATGATGCCCGTGTTCAAGAACTACAAGGACACATTTGGCGCGGCGTATCAAGCGGCGGAGCTCGAGACGGAGCAGGGCCGGGAAAGGTATGTTCTCATTCGCCTAGCCAATGCTGGTCGGGCATATGCTAATACTCTGACAGGATGCTGCGGGATGTCGAGTTCTTCCAGTCTCGCCTGGGCAAAATCGACGGGTTCGAGGACGCTGGCGACTATCTACTCAATGTCATCAGGAACAAACAAATCATTGCCCCTCCTCCTCCGCCGCCGGCGCCAGAACCTGCACCTCCATCACCGGCACCGCCCGCTCCTGAACCTCAAACCGAAGGAGAAAACGGGAAGAAGTCGGTAGAAGAGCAGTCTGCAGAGCTGCAAGCGCAGGTTGGGGCGGGGACTCGACCGGAAAAGAATGGAGAGTCCAATGATGCGAGCAAGGCGTGAGGGAGAGAGGTCTCGAGTGGAAGGGGGGCGGTCATGACGGTCATGACGGGTGAATGCTTGTACTATGCTCTACGTATCTGGGATGTATACATAGCGGTATTGAATGGAGTGATGAAGTTCGGAAGGGACATATTTTGCCAAAGCGAGTGAAGTGACCACCCACCTGGGCCAGCCACTATTTTTTCGTGAAAAGATGAAGACACGGCGATGCTGGACACTACACCATGACTTTACATCCCGTGAAATAGATATATTGAAGCAGTGGCCTGAATTTCGCTTCCATTACGACTACTCCCCCTTCCTTCTCTACAGTAATGGATACCACAAGCCTTCTAAAAGATGTAACCGTATACAACCGTCTCTGGGCACACCACGTCCCATACTGCAAGACAATCGTCCTAACGCCGCCAACGCGGCCGTAATCATGTCAAGAACCAAGCCCATATCGTCCTCGTGGTATATTCAACACCGGGGCTTTCGTGTCGTGGGTCGCCGTCGCCATCGGACCGTCATAATCGTGCGCTTCCGACGGACGGCATCGACTTCGTGTCAAAACTGTGCCGTTTATACCGACGTCGTTATATTCGTAGTTGCTGGCAAGAATGAAGAGAATAATTCATCATCCCACCGAGTCGGAATCGGTTCCACAGCCATGAGTACTCCCCAAGGCACCCACTGATGGGCCAAACCCTAGCCTTCATTGAAGCCAATGTCTGTTCAAGCAGAGAACAGAGGGTAGGCGGTCATCCCCGCGACGAAAGCCGGCCACTGCTCTGGCGCGACCACTCCCTCCTCCCGCCCTTAGGGGGCTCCTCGGCGAACTCTGGCCACTGGTGCTGGTTGGGGACGCGCGCTCTGGAAAGCGGCAGCGACCTCTAGCGCTCCACCATGTCCGCGAGCTCCATCCTCGAGCGGGCCTCGCGCATGAGCGCCTTGGCCTCCTCCACCTCGATGCCGTCCTGGCAGAGCTCCATGGCGAGCCGGTTGGCCGTGTCGAAGTCGTCGGCCCGCATCGCGTGCCGCGCCAGCCACATGCGCGCTTTGCTGGTTGCGAACGTCACGCCCGTGCCGCCGTCGGGACCGGCCCCGCCGTCGGCTCCGTCGCCTTCGGCATCCGACCCAGTCGCGTCGTTGTGAATGGCGATCGAGTCGCCCAGCGAGGGACCGCCGCCGCCATCGTCGGCACCCGCGGCACCTTCTTCCTGTGCCAGGCAGAGCTCCATGTATGCCTTGGCCTCGTCCACTTCGTCGAGGCGGTCGTACATGGTGGCGATCTGTAGCAGCACCTCCGGGTCCATCTGTGACATCCGGTCGACGGCGCCGGCACTTCCAAAGCTGCTCGCGGCCGTGGTGTCGTAGTAGCTGTCGGCCAGCAGGGCGCGCTTCAACGCCTTGATGCCGTCACGGTCGCGGCCCATCTTCTGCAGACACGAGCCGACAGCCTGCCACATCTTGGAGTCCCACGGCCGAAGGCCCGCGGCCTTCTTATAATACCAGAGCGCGTAGGCGTGCATCTCGAGTACCTCGTACGTTTGGCCAAGGCCGTACCAGGCGCGGTAGTCCCGCCGGTTGACATCGACTGCCCGACGGTACGACTCGATGGCCGCATGGGTGTTTTTGAGCTCGACGTATTCGTGACCCATGAGCGTCCACGCCGAGAGGCAGGAGCGGTCGAGGGTAAGAGCTCGGCGAAAATATTGCACTGCCTTCTCATGGAGCGAGAGCAACGAGTAGTAGTTTCCAATCACGACGCAGGACTCCGGTCGGAACTTGTCGATGTTGGAACAGAGGTGGGCCAGGAAAGCGAGTTTGGGACGCCGGTTTAAAACGTACAGGATGTTGGAGTAGTGGTCGAGCGAGTCGAGTCGTTGCGGGTGGAGGGCCAACACCTTGTTGAATTCCTGTTCGGCGGCGAACAAGTCTTTGGAGTGGTAACACAACAATGCCTTGCAGGTGAGGAGAAAGGACGAGGTGGGAAATATGCCGAGGAGGTCGTTTAACGAGGAAGCAAGTTCTGGCCCCTGCTGGTAGAGGTTGACTGAAGCGTTCGCGTGGAAAATATAAGACATGATGTTTTGTGGTAGATGACCAGCTACTTTGGTTAACTGCGAGAGGAGTCAGTTACACACGGCTGGGGGCAAGGGTCACATCTTGCGCACCTGCTCGACCCTCGAGACGAGGTTTGTAATCTCCAACCAAGCGCCCCAGTTCCAGGGGAACAAATGCACGCTCTGTACCAGATAATCCAAGGCCAGATTGTCATTCTTCTCCTTTGCTAGGACCATGCCGTACAGATACTCGAGAAATCCTTGGCTGGCCGGATAGTCACCGTCCTCGGCTTTTCGTTGGGCAAACCACTTGGTGAGAAAGCGGCTGACGATGACGAGTTGCTTGTTGATGACGGACCCCGAGTCCTGGGGTCCCATAATCATCTCCGTGTCCTCATCCTTGTGCTTTTCTCCCGCTATGATTTTGGCGTACAGGGCCAAGAACATGCTCTTTTGACTAATCGCAGGTAAGGGGTTTTCGGGCGAGGACGCGGTCATCGCTTTGGCTTTGCCCTTGCCCTTCGGGTTTGTGGCCTCGTTCGGGTTGGTCCCCAAGAGACTGGCCAGCAGCGGCTCCGGGAGGAAAACGGTAGCGCATCGTTCGAACTCCTTGCAATCAAAGTACGACTTTGCGAGCAGGTACTGGCCGAGCTCCTGGGCCTCTCGTTCGGCCTCGACCGGGTCGGGATTTGGCGCGAAGACGGGATGTACAGGGTTTCCTGGTGCTTCCGACATGGTATCAAGGTCGGGTTCCGGGAGGGCATCAAGGATCTCGGCGGCCCTGGGAGTTCAAGTCAGTTGCCCTGTTACAAATGCAGCAAATAGGTAGATAGCCATAGACATACCATTTCGCTGACTGGTAAAGGCATCTTTCGGAGCACTTCACCACTGCTATCTGCAGAGCCTCCTTGAGCTGCACCGAATCCTTTGGTGAGAGGCCCATATTGGGCAAGCGTTATGTCAAGCAAGCGAGTCGTTATGGAGTTGGTAGATTGATGTGGTCGAAAGAATAGGTCTAGTAGATTGGTTGGGGGTTACTCAGGTAACTTCCAGGTCCCCTGTGCGACAGTACAAAGCAAAGTAAAGCTGGGAAGGAAGCAAGCAGTAACTCGCGGGGAGCCTTGGCGTAGCTGAACTTCTGCTGTCGGGAATGCCGTATTAGAGATGGTTTATCACTTTCATAATGTTTAGGATTTGGGGTTCGGGTCCGGGTGCCTCTACGAATGGCGACGCTGCATGTTGTTTGACTACTGTAACCAGTGTTGTTTGAAGTCATACACAAGAGCTGCATGGCTTCGGCACAGGTGCAGGTGCAGGGGAGTGTCCCCCTCGTTAGACGCGTCTGCCGCCAAATGACGCGCGTTGGATGGGGAAACTGCCGGGGTTCCTGAAATTCTGCCGCATTGCCCCCACTCCTTTACCCTTTCACCGCCAAAATCTCGCAGCGCTCAGGGGCCCGAATATCACACAAGCTTCCCCACTCGAGGGAAAGGAGACAAAGCAAAAAGGAGGGGTCAATTGGGCGCAACGATTCTCAGGGTCCTTTGCCCGCTGTTGCCCAGCACACCGCCTGTGGCACCCAAGTTTACCGACCCGAACGCCCAACCCCCACTCCCGCCAATTCCCGAACAACTCCCTCCATCCTCCCCAACAAACCCAACTTGCTCTTTGTTACAACACTGTACCTAGTTGAAGTCTCTCAAGCAAGAGGAAAAGAAAACAAACAACCCGCAAACAACATGGCGCAAAAAACTACTCTCGAGGCCTTCGAGGCCGTCTTCCCGAAACTGGAGGAGGTGCTCGTCGAGCATGCCCAGTCCTACAAGCTTCCGGCACAGGCTGTTGAGTGGTACAAGAACGTGAGTGGGCAATACCCCTAACCAGCACAGCCAACAGCCAGAGAAGATCAAGAAAGACAAGAGAAGAGAAAAGAAGACAAAAAAAAAAGAAAGAGGAAAGAGCCGACTGCTAACCAACTTCTCCTCGTTCTAGTCCCTCAAGACCAACGCCGTCGGCGGCAAATGCAACCGCGGCATGTCGGTGCCGGACTCGGTGTCGCTGCTGCTCGGGCGGGCGCTGACGGAGGACGAGTACTTCCAGGCGGCGACGCTGGGGTGGATGACGGAGCTGCTGCAGGCCTTCTTCCTGGTGTCGGACGACATCATGGACAGCAGCATCACGCGGCGCGGCAAGCCGTGCTGGTACCGGCAGGAGGGCGTGGGCATGATCGCCATCAACGACGCCTTCATGCTCGAGGCGGCCATCTACACGCTGCTCAAGAAGTTCTTCCGCGGCCACCCGCGCTACGTCGACCTGCTCGAGCTGTTCCACGAGGTGACGTACCAGACCGAGATCGGCCAGCTGTGCGACCTGCTCACCGCGCCCGAGGACGTGGTCGACCTGGACAACTTCAGCATGGAGAAGTACCGCTTCATCGTGGTCTACAAGACGGCCTACTACAGCTTCTACCTGCCCGTGGCCCTGGCCCTGTACATGCTCGACATCGCCACCCCCGAGAACCTCAAGCAGGCCGAGGACATCCTGATCCCGCTGGGCGAGTACTTCCAGATCCAGGACGACTACCTCGACAACTTCGGCCTGCCCGAGCACATCGGCAAGATCGGCACCGACATCATGGACAACAAGTGCTCGTGGCTGGTCAACCAGGCCCTGGCCATCGTGACCCCGGAGCAGCGCCGCGTGCTCGAGGAGAACTACGGCCGCAAGGACAAGGACAAGGAGGCCGTCATCAAGAGGCTGTACAACGAGCTCAACCTGGAGCAGCGCTACAAGGACTACGAGGAGAGGGCCGTCGGCGAGGTCCGCGCCCTGATTGCCAAGATCGACGAGTCCAAGGGCATGAGGAAGAGCGTGTTTGAGGCCTTCCTCGGCAAGATCTACAAGCGCACCAAGTAAACTGATTGCTGGCTGCGTCTTGAGGGGAAGGAGAAAACCCGAGGTTTTAGATCCCCGACCATTCTACTGCAGATTCAACACCCACTAATACCCATTTCGTAATCGTAGTTAGAGAAAAAACAAAGAGAGCTACAGAGTAGACTGGGGAACGAATCAAGAAATGAAGCGGCCCGTGTATTCGACCGTGAATCCAAATAGCTACAAGTAACCATACATCGCTGAAACCAGATGTTTTGCCCGATCCCCTTGTTTTTTCGAGACCACTCGTCATACCGGTTCGTAACGTCATTCCCCAACACCGCATCCACGCCATGAGCGTGGGAGAAGAGCAGCCAAAAACACAACAGGCTACGCCAGGAGCCGAATCGAAGCGAAACGAAGCAGAGTAACACAAACAAACGAAACATCCCCCTCAATACCCCCTCCTCTCCCTAACCGCCATCTCCCCACGTCCACGGCCATCCCCACCACTCCTGAGCCGCTCCCTGAGCTTCTCCCTCTCGCCGTCTCCGACGCCCATCGCCTTACCCCTCGACTGCATATACGCCGCCGCCGCCGCAGGTGAAGGCACGCCCGGCCTACTCCCACCACGGCCGGCACTAGCGTTGCTCTTAACCGTGTTCCGCCTCACCAGGTCCCCCAGCAGACCCCCCTGTATAGGGTTGACACCCTCAGCAAGGGTAATTGTTCGCCCTTGCGCCCCCCGGCTGGCCGCTTTTTGCGAATCATACTGGTCCATCAGCGTGCCACCTCCGCTGCCGCCCGAAGCTACTGCTGCCGGCGCCGCATCGGGTCGGCGTAGCAAGTTCTTAGGCGGCCCCGCGTCCCTAAGGCGTGCGGCGGTGCTGGGCGGGAGGACGTGCCCGGTGGCGAGATCAACGAGGGGTTTCCCCTGCGGCGCACGCACACCGCGACCGCGACCCTCACGATTCCATTGCGGGGGCTCGACAAAGGTCGGGGTGAGGTCGATGAGGGGTTGCGGAGGGAGCTTCTGCGTGGGCAGCGGCGGTTGATGTTCCTCGCCACGTTGGCGGTCTTCGCCGCGTTGGCGGACAGATCGGGTACGAGATGGGCCGTGCGAAGAGGTGCTGGGCCTCCGGGATAAGGGAGGCGCTGGGCGGGTGCTGTGTTGCTCGGCCGAGTGTTGGACGGCCGAGGGGAACCAGCCCGTGCGGTCCAACCGATGAGCGGGGGAAGCGCCTCGAGGACTACCGTCCGATCCACCTGTCTGAGGGCGGGTGGGGGACGTAGGAGTGGCTGCGGTGCGGTTGTTTAGGAGACTAGGCCCATCGATAAAGGGGCCATCATCTGGTGACGACGTTCCTGGCCGATGTCTTGTCGAGGCGTTTCGTCGCAAGACTTCCTGTTTGCGCTCGTTGTACCCTTTACCGAGTAACCCAGTCGCCACGAAAACCTCCTCTTTTTTCTCCTGGCGAGACTCTGGCAAGGCTGGTACTGGGGGGATTACCCCTCCAACCGACGTATCGAGCACCACGTGGTCCCGAGAGGACGGGATTGACTGAATCAATGGACCCTGGTCTAATGAGGGTCTTCCCCTAGAACCATTGTCACCCCTGGATCCTTGATCGGTTGAGGGTCTGCTCCGATAGCTGTAATCCCTTTTGGAGAGGCTGATTGGAGATGACAATTCCTTTTTCTCGTGTAACCCCAGTTTCTTGTTCACCAGGTACCAACTGCGCCAGCCGTGCACGGCAGAGCGGAATTGCCGCGCAACGGTCGGATCTTCGGTGCAGAAGAAATGGACGTAGTGGGTGGAATCAATGAATAACGTGGCTTTCTCCTGGCTTCTAATGGCGTAGCAGTACCTTTTGGGTGGCCGAAGCTGCTTCCTCATCTCAGCCTCGGTCGGTAGGTACAGGTCGAAGTCGGAAAGATGGCAAAGCCGGACAACATCTTTGTCCGAGGGCTTGTATTCCTGCTTTTTGGATGCAATCACCTGCCCATTCTCTTTCAGCGTAATGTAGCGTTGCGCCCATTTCCCCGGTCGGAGGAGGAAGTGGAGAGGGAGGACAAAGCCCTCCGGCTCCTCCGATGATTTGGGCACGCTGGAAAGGCTTAGTTCCTTGTCGGGGTCGGCGGTGTCCGAGTGAACGATCAGGGCGTTGGACGAGTCGTGGTCCCAAGCACTGATGACGTCCCAAACCAGTTCATACTGCCGAAGCCTCCTCTCGAGCCCGGGGCGGCTGCACGGCTCAATGACAACGCTGGTGTCTGGGTTGATTGGCTGCCCAAGCTTGGCCAATGACTGGCTGCAGTCCGCCAACAGATCACTTGCAGATGTCTCTTTCGTGACCTGAACCGTCACCGTAGTGCCTTTGCACCGCACTCCAACGGACTGAGTCCATATTAGCTTTACACGGTCCCCACAGACGAACGGACTTTAGATCCACTTACCTTCCCCGTAGGATTCTCTCCCGCGGTGGGGAAGTGCGCCATGTTTGGGCTGGAGTTGATGCCAGGAGACTGGGGGGAATCGATCGAATTGGGTTGTGTTTCTGCCGACGTCGACGTCGGCGAGGTGGGCAGCGTGCGAGAACGTTTTGTGAGAGTTGCACGGGGCGAGTCGCTGGTGTGGCTCTTCTTGCGCCCTCGAGAGAGGAAAGCAAACGCCTCACGCACCGGGCCTTGTGGCTGGCGCGGTGGGCTTGAAGACATGGTCAATGGCGGCGGCACCGCGGAAGGCTGCATTGTCTGAGACACGGCGTGTTTGCCGTCGGACCTTTCGCCCCCAGTCGGCGGTCCGGCCAGAGTGATCCTGTCGGTTTCGGTTGTTACCTGTGCCACGTTGTCGGCCGAGAATGAGGCCTGTTCTGGGCCGTGGTACCAAGGCCGGCGGCCGACGTCGTTGCTTGTCCCTGGTCGTTGCTGATACCGATGGTGGTGGTGTTTGCGATTCTGGAGTGGGGAGCCAGGACTAATGGGCGGCGATGAAGGGAACTTATTGCTGAACCCAGGCTTGTGCGCGACTGCCGTATCAGGCGATGCGGAAGAGGGGGGCGGAAGGAACGACACTGGGGTTTTGCGGGACCGAAAGACAAGCTTCTCGGGTAATAAGTCCAGGCGCGGCGTAGAGGGCCGCGGCCTAATTTTTGCGAGCTTTTTCACGTCATCGTTTCTGCGTCCTGGCCGCAATCTGAGGTTCGAAGCCGTTTTATGCGCCGACGACGGCACAAGGGGTTTGCGCTCCTCCCCACCCCGTCCCCTGTTGGGGGCGTCTTTGCTGGGCCTGTCGATGTTCCTATTTTCACTATCCTCGGCCCACTCCAGCGCTGCAAGCAAGTATGCAGGGGAAAATGACGGGCTGGTCTTGAGTTGGCCTCTGCCGGTGTCACCGACCTGCGGCGATCCATCGAAATTCACTGCACGCTTCCCTGTCCCGTGTCTGTTCCGTTGGCCAGCTCTTCTTGTTGGGATAGCTGGCCTCAGGCTGGTGTTGGTGGTCGTCGTCGCAGACATAGTTAGCACTTAGCAGCTGGACAGGGGCGTGCTGTCAAAGGCTCCAGATGGCCCCAGATGGCGCGACTCCCTGTTGGCTGGCCTGGTCCTGGGAGTCTTGGCGGGAGATCTCTGGAGCTGGACCAGATCGTGGGTCAGGTCAGGCTGAAAGTTGGGTGCAACGAAAGAATGAGCATCAGCGATCGTAAATTGCAAGTTTCGGGCTTGCATCGGTATTCGTACCTAACAGAATGGAAACGAAGAATAAAATACGAGGAGCCAACACTGGCGGGGACAGTTAATAAAGCATGGCTTCATCACGGACAACCCCAAGGGAGTCGCGTTCAACAGGAAACACAGCTTGATGCACCGTCCACTGATTCGACCCTTTTTTTTTTTTTACGGAATGAGCATGCTGGCGACTGCGTGGGTGGGCATGAGATTGACGGTGATGCGTGGTTCCGCCTGGATGGGCCCCGGCAGCTGCTTGACCTCCCATTGGCGATCAGCGGACGCAAGGGCTGCCCGGGCTTATTCTGATGCTCTGCGAAGCCCTCGCCAGCCACCACCCCGAATTCCGCAGTCCATGCTTTCTCTGGCTCGGCGCGTTTGCGACCGCGGAGTTCTGAGTCTAAGACATTCCTGCGCGCTCCCCGTGTCGATGGCGCGATCCGTTGAGAAGGGAAGCGCGTGTGTAATCATCAATGCCGAAACGCCCGGCATTCCCGCCTCCACCACCCAACAAAGTCCTGCGTCGAGACATCAATTCCGATGTCCTTGAGGGCCCTCGTGCTGAGATGGCAATCGTACGGCCGCTGGACGCTAGCCTTGGGGTCGTTCCCCTCGGTATTCGGCACGATTCGATCGATCGGCGCGCCCATGATTTCGCCGAACAGCTGGCACATTTCGTACTTGGTGTACTTGTCCTCGCTCGAGAACTGCAGCACCCGCGGCAGCGACGCCTTGTTCTCTTCACCCAGATAACGAACGGCCACATCTACACGACGCCCCGTCAATGAATGTCTCCCGGGGGGGTAGCAAACTAGAAAACAGCCGAACTCACCGTAGCAAACCCTCGCAACATCCTCCGTATTCGTCGGATACCTCAACGCCCAATGGTCCATCTTCACCGTCCCCGCCTTCCCCTCCCCCCCCATCACAACATCCATCAGACAATTAACCGCGCTCTCCGCATTCCTCCCACCCTCCACCTCCCCATACAGCACCGGCACGCGCAGCACCACAGCACCACCACCACCACCACCAACACCCTGCTGCCCACCCGCACCCTCCTCGAACGCGCCGAGCACCGCCCCTTCACCATCGAGCTTAGTCTGGCCGTACAGGTTGGTCGGGCCCGTGGGGGCGTCGGCCTCGTAGGGGGCGTCGCCGGGGCGGCCGGCGAAGACGTAGTCGGTCGAGACGTAGACGAGCACGGCGCCGCGCGCGGCGCACTGCTGCGCCAGCGCCCGCGACGCCTCGATGTTGAGCGCCCGCGTGCCGGCCGGGTCCGCGTCCACCTTGTCGGGGAAGCGGTTTGCCGCGCCTGATAAAGGAGGGGGGGCGCATTGTGTTGTTAGAGCGAGAGAGACAGAGAGATGGATGGGGAGAGGGGGGGGCGAGGGAAAAGGGGGGGTAGGCGTACAGTGTATTACGACCTGTGGTCTGCTCGTCGGTGCTGGTTAGTAACTGGTGGCGTAGTGGGTTAGAGAGATGGGGTTGGGTGCGCGCACTTCACCCCTTCCAAAGCCATTTCAATCTCAGCAGGGTTGGCGAGGTCGACCTTGAGGGTGTTGACGCCGTCTGCGCGCGAGTAGCCGGTGCCCTTCACAGTCCAATCGTGGGATTGGAAGGCCTTGACGACCTGCCGGCCGAGGAAGCCTGTGGCGCCGGTGACGAGCGCTGTTTTACCCGACATGATCAATGGTAAGACGTTTAAATTTGCGTAGTCACCTCTGCTCCTATGTGTAGGTGCGTTTAAAGCCAAATGGGGTCTTGGTGGTGGAGTGAACTGCTCCAATTCCCACTGCGGGGGAGCTTGGAGCTCTCGCGGGGCTGCCAAGACACTCCTTCGACGTCATCGAGTTGGCAGTTCAGGGTTAGGGATGATTGGCCGAGAGGCCTATAATATGGAAAAGGGGTTGAGCAACGCTGTGATCATTGGGGTTAAGCCATTGGCAAACCATTGTTATACAAGTCCTGACAGTTTTGTGTAAATCTCAACGCTGCCAGGAATTCCGTGGCTCTCGCTTTACCTAAAAATACTTGTCCTTCACCACCTCCCCCCTTCCGTTCAATCTTCATCACCCATCTTGTCAGACAACATCTCCTTCGCGTGGTTGACAATCTTCTCGGGAGGCCGCGGAGCAGCGGTCTCGGCCGGCTCCGGGCTATCCATGCCCGGGATCGGCGGGAGCTGTGCACTGAGGTCGGTAGGCACCGGAATCCGAATATCCTCCGGTGAGCCCGGAATGGTCCTTGGGTCGAGACCGGGTATGTGGATGCGCTTCGCCTCGTTCTGGTACGCCGCAGGGATAATCTCAATGATCTCATCCCGCGGAAATTTCAGCTTGGGGATGTCCCTGGTACTGCAGTGCATCAAGTACGAATACAGGACGCGCAGGACGCTCTCGTGGGCGATGATGAGCAGGTCGTTCTGCTCGCGCTCTAACTCCAGGATGATAGGCTCGAGTCGCACTGCCAGATCGTGGTACGACTGCCTTGCGTTAGCCTAAATCTCCCGGAAGTGAACAAGGAACAAGCAATCCTTCCATACCTCTGCACGCGGGTACCGGTGGTGATAGGGATCCATTTCGTGCTTTTCCACTTCCTCCGGATATGCGGCGCGGATGGCGCGTTCTGACAGCTTCTCACAAACACCGGGGTTGATTTGACTCATCTGAGACCGTTGCCGGACCTTGTATCCCATCTCCTTCAGCGGCTCGCCTGTTTGAACGGTGCGGAGCCGGGTAGATGTCCACACGGCCAGAGGACGTAGCGGCAGGTTAGGGCCGTCCTGGTCAATGGACGCCTGGCGTTCCTGCTCCCGGTGTCGGAGGAGAGTCTCTGTCATTTTGTCGGCATAAATTTTGCCTTCCTCGGACAGCGGAGCATCGGCCTTGTACGAATCTTCGTCGGTCGCGGGGCCGGCGCGGACGAAGAAGGTGGTGCGGCACTTGATGTGCAAATTGGTCAAGTAGAAGACGATTCTGTGAGACAGGTAGTTGAAGCTGACGTTGTTGTAGTAGAACGCCTGGCCAGCGTTGATCATCTTGACGTAATTCAACTCATCCTCGTCCATGGTTTCGAATACGGGGATCTTGGTCTCGATACGCTTGAGGTAGTGTTTAGCCGCCTCATCGGGGTCCATTCCGTGGAACTTGGCACGTTAATACCCAGGTTTCAAGCCTCTCCGTTTACCAATAGTTGCTTACATCGGGAGATGAGATCTTGACATTGCGGGCATTCTCCTTGAGGATCTCTTGGTCATCGACATAGGACTCAATGAAGAGCGTCTGCCAGCAGTCCGTCAGTTAGCATACACTCAAACTAACACACCCACCGAAGGTCTCACCTGGACATCGTGCTTGGCAAATTCCTCAGCGAGAGCCAAGCGGCCGCTGGCAGTCGGATTTACGGCATCATAGATGGCGACCTGGCCATTCTCATGGTTTAGCCAGGCGTAGATGTCATCCCTGCACTTCTTAAGGATTTTCTGACGGAGCATGACAGAAGCCGGAGATGCGTTGGGGTAAAAGTAGTCCTGCGGGACATGACCTCCCTCCACCGTGGCCCGGCGGTAGTCTCCAAGATGGAAGATGCGAGTCTTGACGCCAAGCCTGCAACGCATGAGTATCACCGAGTGTAGAAGAAGGGGATGTACCTACCATGAAAGATAGCGAGCCATCGAGACACAGATGTGACTATGAGTCGGTCAGTCCGGCACTAGCATTGAGTTATCCAAGGTCCCCCTACGTTTTCCCACGGGCAGGAAGGCCGACCATGACGATGGCGATCCTTCCCGAGTGGAACAGCCTGCCAGACATAGTGCTATATAGCTGCGCCGGCGCCAAGTTGCCTTGATCTTCGGGGACATCATGGATGCCGTCGATGAAGGTTGAGCTCTTGCGGCGGTAACGAGGCGCGTTTACCGCGATTTGAGCGGTACTGCAACATGTCAGCGACGAGGTGACCCCAAATATGCTACACAATATCCCATCGCATTAAGAGGGTTAGCAACGAAGTTGAGGACTTACAGGAGGGTATCCATGTTTGCAATGTTGACTCTGGACGAGTTGTGGATTCAGCGGCCACAGCAAGAGCGGGTGAGATTTCGAGGTGTTTTGTATCACCAATCCCACGCCGAGAAGTTGAGGTACAAGTCCTGGTACCGCAAGCACAACCTGAGGCTGATCGATTTCTTGGCTGCACCAGGCGGTGACAAGGAAAAGCGGAACCAAACAAGTATAAGGGCCGCAATACTTGTCCTTCGTAATACCAGTACACCTGCCTAGACAGAAAGAGATGCCGATGACAATGGGGAATAAAACCTCAGGGGTGGCGAGTATGGAGGTCGGAAGCGGAAATGCCCAAGGTCTCGAGGTACCGACGGCAATGACACACGCTTATCAGGGCCCCACTCTCAGCCGGACAAGACCCGAAACAAATTCAATGAAGCTCGTGACCAGGGAGCCAAGGGGGGGATTTAACTGCTCAAGTGGGTATGAAGCATGTAGTTAAGAATTCAAGAATAGCTCGTGAAAAGGCAAGATAGTACGTTGAGCGATTCTGTCTGACGTGTGAGGGTTCGAAAATGGGACAAGAGAGCCCCTCGGGTTGGGTCGGGCACAGCTCCGGTTGCCCCGTGCGTGCAGCCACTTGCAGTTTCCATCCATATGGAAGGTTGTCTTGTCGCCTGTCTCATTCCTCCCTTGGGCAACTGTGCCACGACAGAGAAGGAAGGCAAGGCCAAGAATTCCGCACTACATTGGGCACCCGACATGATATTTTGTAAGAATTGCAAGAATTGCAAGAATTAATAAGTGGTACAGGCTCTTCACAGCGTCCTATTTCCATAACGTGGTGGATACCCTCCTCGGACGGGTAGAGTCCTCGGACGCCACAAATTTCCCACTTAATCACCAAATTTGATGATCACAACAATCTCTCCTAGAGCAAGAGAACTTGTCAATTCTCTCCCAAACAACAATTTTTCGACTCTCCTCGATACTACAACCACGGATACCGACAAGACGAACAACCCCGAACCGAAACCGCCACGCTACGACCGATTTTCGATTCCAACCCGCGAACCCACTATATTTTAGAGGAGATAGGCGCTATAATATAGGGGTTTAGGTGGAGGTAGTCTCTAGTAGAGCGATGTAGGCGTCGGACAGGGTTATAGAAGTCTGCATTAGACTATCTGCAATGCGGCCGTTCGAATGCCATTTATTTTAGACTTTTTGGGCTTGAATTGATAGTATTTTGATGTTGCTGTTTCCGGTGCATTTACGTGCGAATTGTTGCTTGCGAACACCCTACCCGTTCGAGGAGGGTATCCACTACGTTAACTTAGAGTCGACAATTCCTTACGTACTCTGCTTCGTTCTGTTCCTTCGCAACTGTTACAAGTATTGAGTGGAGGACCCGAGCCGCGGCAATCGTCGGTGCTTGATTTCTCCGGTCCGCCTGGCACCCATCGATTCCATCGACCATTGAACCCGTCTTAGGTCATCATGAGACTGATGTGGTTCAAGGCCCTGGCATTCTTGGCGGTGGACCGCCCCCACAGCGCACAGGCCAGCAAGCCGGGCTGGCTCCGTCTGGGACCGCGAAATTTTTGGACCGACGGATACTCTTTCAAACAGCGATTCCTCCAAGTAGCGAAACACCAAGCGCCGGCTCAAGTGTCTCCGACATCGAGAGCCACCTCCTCGACCACGACGACGAACCTTATCCAAGGCGGAAAGGATTACTGAACCTTTTGATTATTGGTTCGCTCCCTGGGTTCCCAGTTGTCCCATCGAATTCGACCCGACGCCGCACAAAAGCCACTCGCGCGACCCCCGCGACCCCGACTACTGTCAGCAGAGGTAGCCATGGCGTCCACCTCTGATGCGCCGCTGGCGTTCCTGCGCAAGAACCCCGTATTCTCCGGTCTTTCAGATGTCTACAATGCCTTCCAAGAAAGGAGGGAACGGTTGGGGCTGTCGAATCCCGGAATGGTGGAAAATATCGCCAAGGGTACGTCACAGCCCGAGAAACAACTTGGTGCTAGGCATCTGCCTTCCACCGGTTTGCTGCCGACCTATAGCCTCCATTGGACGCTACTAACGTATTATACAGAGGTCCAGCGCGATGTTCTCACCACGAACCTGATGTTCTCCGGCCTCCGGGCTGACCTCACAAAAGCTTTCAGCTTCAACCCTTTGTACGTCACTCGCAAACTCGCGGTGCTTCAACGATGGCTTCAAACTGGGAATTGCCCCCAATCGCCGCTGTCAACTTTGTCGGTCGTCACGCGGTGCTGATTAAAATCAAGATTCCAAGTATCTCACCAGTTCGCTATGGGCGAGAGGTTGAGTCCCTACACATTTGCCGCTCTCTACGGCACCAGCAAGGTACGTAGCCTCGTCTTTTCAACACATTCTTCAGCTTTACCCATCCGAGCCTGTCTAACAAAACATAGGTGTTTGCGCAAGGCAACATCGACGACCAAGGTGCCCTCTCGGCGTCGTTCAACTGGAGATGGAGCAATGCTCTCACCACCAAGTCGCGCTTCCAGATCGCCCCCGGTGGCACCGGCCAAGACATGGCCCAGTTCGAAAACGAGTATCTCGGCAACGATTTTACCGCCACCCTGAAGGCCCTCAACCCCTCCTACCTTGAGGGCGGCTTGACCGGCATCTTTATCGGTCAATACCTGCAGTCCGTCACACCCAAGCTCGCTCTTGGTCTGGAGGCTGTTTGGCAGCGTGCCGGCCTTACCCAAGGCCCGGATACCGCCGTTTCCTACGTTGCTCGGTACAAGGCGGAGAACTTTATCGCCAGCGCCCAGTTGCAGGCTCAAGGCGCACTCAACGCCTCCTACTGGCAGCGGCTGTCGGACAAGGTCCAGGCTGGTGTTGACATGACGCTTTCCGTCGCTCCGAGCGGTGCTATGATGGGTGGTCTTTCCAAGGAGGGCATCACCACCTTCGGTGCCAAGTACGATTTCAGAATGTCGACCTTCCGTGCCCAGATTGACTCCGCGGGCAAGCTGAGCTGCCTGCTCGAGAAGCGGGTTGCCGCCCCCGTCATGATGACCTTCGCCGCCGATGTGGACCACCTCACAGTAAGAGACGCGCTCCCAAGCCTAGGAACTCCCAGCTAACCCTTTAAATAGCGGCAAGCGAAGATTGGTGTCGGCATTTCCATTGAGGCCGGCGGCGAGGAGCTCCAGGAGCAACAGGACGCCATGGGCGCCCAGCCCCCTCCCAACATCCCCTTTTAAATGACGCCGTCATATTAACAGGCAGAACGACATGAGCTCAAACGGTTCTGCGCCCACCAACTCATATTGCCCCGCTCCGCTCCGCTGCGCTGCGCTCATATCGACCGTCTAATTTAATGCCAACCCCGTCTGCCTGGCTGCCGACAGGCACGAGCACTCGTGCTCGCTCTGTCGCTCTCTCTCTTTTCGTCTCGGTGTTCCCCGGCAGAAGCATGGGGAACACGGGTTCCCTCACCATCGGGTCAGCCCGCATCTTGTATATCTCTCCTGATGAACGATAGACGTTTCCTCGACATGCCGGCTTTTTCTCATGCGGGCTGCCTATCGGGAGGACGCGCCACTTTATAACGAGGAGAGAAATCAAACGTGTACTATAGAATTGTCATTGGGGGGGCGAAAAAGATTCCCCTCTTGTGGTGGTCATGCGGTCGTTGGCAGGGGAGAGCTGGGCTGTCAAGGGGAGGGGGAGTCTGGGGATTGATTTGATTTCGCGCTTGGCCGCCTCCATGAATCCAGCAGCGCGGTGGCCGCGTTGTAGATATTGCTGGTATAGGCGTCATGTAAAATAGCATGTGCACGATGGTTGAGACCAGATAGTAGTAGACTTGAAACCACGCCTTTCAGGCACATTGACTGAATGTGAAGACGGCTTCTTGGAACTTGGCGATACATCCCCAGCAAATACAGAATTTATATCTCCTGTTCGCTAGCACTTCGCTGACATGACACTATTAAACCCTCGCTATCCGCGCGCTCCCGACGTCGAGACTCATCGCGATTTCAGCCCTTCTCACCAGGCGCTGTCCCCAAGAATTATGCAACCCTGGCATCAACGCGTGAGCCCCCCTTCACTTACCCGCCTCTTTGGTATCATTGACTATGAAAACCACTGGCCCCGCCGCTATGCAGCCTTTATCCCATCCCATGCTCGTTTCGCTTTTCGCCTGCCGAACCAAACTTGGCTCTATCCCCGTCCGAGACCAACCAACGCCATGCCCAAAAACCCAAGCAAAATACCAAAGAATGCGCCAGTTGACCGCAACCCGCGCAGTCGGTTTAATAAGACTCCACGAGGAAAAAGAGAATATCGCAAGTCCCCCAGATGCAAACCCCATCTGCCGCCCATGTGCCCGCAGTCAAGGTCACATTACGACACACTCGCGGTCGGGTAGGCCCGCTTTGTCCTTGCCCGCGTCCTTGGCCTTCCCCTTGCCCTTATCCTTCTTCTCGTCCCGGTCCCTGCTCTTGGACTTGCTCCGGTCTCTGTCCTTCTTGTGGCCGTGGAGCATGTGGTGGTGGTCCTTGTCCCGCTCCTTCCCACCGTTCGCTTCCTCCCCATCAACGGCGGGACCGCCGTGCTCGCTCGCCGAAGCCTCCGAGTTCGTTGCCCCGCCGTTGGGGTTGCCATCCTTGCTCTGGCGGCCAAATCCGAATCGCGATATGGTGAGGCTCATCCGGCCCTCGCCGGCCTGGCTGGTGGGCCGGGACTTGCTTGCCGCCGTCTTGAACATGGCCGCTGTCCGCGAGCGTCGGGTACCGTTGTTCTCTTCTTGGGGGGTGACGACTGGCGAAACGGCGTCGGGGGTAACAGCAAGGTTGGTTCGGAGGGGAGGTTCGGAGGACGTGATGCTGCCACGGCGCGAGTTGCCTCCTGTTTGAATGGCGAGCGAGGGCAGGTCGTCTTCAAAACTTAATCGTGGACGCCGTTCAACGTCGGCGCTGAGACGAATGTGTGGTGTACTTTGGGCGAGGGCCGTTGTAGAGTCAAAGTAGCCACTAGCCGACTTTGAGAGTTGTCCGGCGTCGGACACCGCTCCCACGCTCGGTGTTCCGGGAACGGTTGGTGTTGATTCGACGTAGCCTGGAGGCTCCGTGACGGATCCGTCGGTTGACGTGGTTGTTGTCACGTCTACCATCGGCACGATCTGGTAGATTAATACATAGGGCATTTCTTCCTGACGTCGCAGACACTCCTGGATATCGTCCACGGTTTCGACCCGCTTCTCGATCGATAGGTCATCAAACCTCACCCATTGAGGTTCTTCGTAATCCGGAGGCGGATCGTGATCGTGTTTTCGGTTATCCGTCAGCAGTTTCGGCGCAACCCGGGCATAGGCAACGTAGTGCCCGCTGTGAATCGAATCACCCCGGTGGCAAATGACCGACTGCAAAACCAACTTGTATCCCTGACTCAACCCGTTCGAATCTTGTTCCTCTTCCTTGGAACCATCAACGACCATGAAGTGCGGGAGACGAAGGCTGTCAGGAATATCGATAAAGGTGTTTTGTCGGATGGGGACCCCATTTTCTGTCATGGTATACCTCTTTAGACAAATGGCCACCACAGGGCGTTTATTGAAATGCCGAGCAAGCTCCATGTCGCTACTTGGGGCGCTGTTGGAGGTAGCATTCCATGCTAACACGACAAACATAATTAGCCTCGGGTCTTTGTGAAAGAGACATGAAAACAAAAAGGGCACTGACGTATTAAGCGGTAGAACTGCCAGGCCGGAATGGTGACAGCCTTCACTACTGTTGAGCCGGTACGCTTGGCTCGTTGCAGTAGGCTCCTTGTTTCTGCATCGACAGATGGCCCACCAGAATGCTTCTCATTCACCACGATTCGCTGTATGATGCTGGTAGACCTTGTCCGGGGACCAGATGGCGCGGGATCGGGGCTTGAAACGGAGGTTGGGGAGTGCATGATGCCTCCGTGTGTTGTCCACCTCCGTTGCAACTGCGCGTTTTCCTCTTCCGCACGTGGTGTTTCGTCTCCATCCTCGGGGACCATCCGAATCGTGCTCTCCGGACTTAGGGCGGGCTTATCGATGGATTTCTTTTCCTCGAGACTATCGCGAAGAACGTCGACCTTGTTGTTGAAGTATGCTTCCATGCAGTCCTCGAGCTTTATTCCCTTTCCGTCTGTGTCAGGCGGGATAGGGAGATTAAGGCACCGCTCGTGGACGACCTTGTGGTCATCTATATCCCCCTTCCCGTGATGGAAAAGATCCATCTGGAGGGCGAGAAGAGGTAACTGCAGCGCGTCGGCAATAAAGGCGAAGGCTTCGGATGTGTCCTGCTGCTCGAGAAGCGCGGCGTCTTTCCAACCGCATTCGGCCAGGGCTAGCTGTATGTGTTCCGTCTGCAAAGTTTGAGTTAGCATGGGGCGAGTCGGAAGGGATAGTGTGATCGGACCATATCGGTGTGAATCAGCCTCCCACCCCTGAGCATGTTGACCCATAACCTCAGTAAGGCGGCCAGCTTTCTTTGAGGCTCGCCTTCCAGATCATTCTTCAGCATGGATTCGAAGGCTGTGAGGTGGGCGAACATGGCGAAGAGCAAGGAGTCCAGATAGCATGTGACATTTCCCCTGTTCTCAGCGCCGAGCATTTCGACGTTCGGATCGAATGGTTGTATTATCCCCGAGAAGGCCTGCTGCTGGAACTGCAGGAGCTCCACGGCCTTGTCGGCGTTGCCCCCAGCGAAGTGGGAGCGAAGTGCGACGCGGACCAAGTCTTTGGAGACAGCATGGTAATTGAGCTCCTCCAAGCGCCGAACTATGTCCTCGACCTATTCATGCCGTTAGTACGGCAACGCAACCCGTCCGAAACTGTGTCCAAGGCCTACCGTCGCCGCTTCTTTTTCGACTTCGTCCTTTTCCCTCTGCGCTTGTTTGGTGGAATCGGGCTTGAAAATGGAAAGCCACGAGTCGGCAGTTAGCGGTCGAACCTAGGGCCGTCAGGAAAACCAGTCTTTTTGTTGGGCAGGCGGCCGTCAACACACCTTGCCGCCAGACTCGGATGATCTGTTGCGACGGTGCCCATTCTTCTCCCGAACACTGCGAAACTTCTTCGGCATGAGCGAGCTAGCCGCCTTCATCATATCCATTGTTGCTGAGGCGGGGACATGGAACGGTAACAAGGTGTAGAGGTATGTTATCTCGCAACTAGGACCGGGGAGCTCGTTCGTGGTATCGAGGCATGATCCAAGGATAGCTCCAGGGCGGGGTCGGTTCAGCGGCGGGCAGCAACAAGGTCAAGAAAACCAAAATCGAAACTATCGCAACCGGGGGACGGTATCGGGAAGGTTATTGGGAGGAAAAGAGGCAACTAGAAAGAAGCGCGGTGCTGGGCGGTCGACTCTAGGTAGTTGAAGGTGGAGGGTGGTTTCTTGGGTGCGCGGCTGCGAGGAGGGGGGGTTGCAGCGAAAGCTCAGCTGGTGGGGTGGGCGTATTTTGCAGGCTGGAAAGCGAATGGCTTTCGCTTGGTGAACATTGGAGGGCTGCGCATGCGGCAATGTCACGCAAGAGTCCAGCTCGAGTGCCGGGCGCGCAAGGCAGGTAGAATGCGGTGCGTGTTGCGGAGAAAGGACGGATGCTGGAGAGGGAGCTCGGTCGGTAAGTGTCAAGGCTGGCTTGCAGGGGACTTGGGAGGTGTGCAGCCAACGAAATTAAAGAGGAGGGGCCCAAGACGTGGGCTGCGTGGTCCCCACCACGCCACTCAGCCCGAAATGGTTGATTTCTCGCCCAGGTACCTACTTTATTCTCTGCGACGAAGATTTCGACCGCAACACCAATGGTTCTTGACACTCGCCCCCCAAATATCGGGCAACATCCAAGCTCCCAAAGTGACCGTTGTAAAGTGTCAACCAGTGGCTCGGCAACGGTTGAGCTCAACGGCGGCTTCACTCCCGTCTTGTGGTCACGACACATGGCCGATCCTTCGAGGTCTGAAGTGATGGCCAACATGTTTGTCGCCAAAATCCACAGCAGAAAATTTTGATATCAGACAACAACACCTTGCAGGATTGTGTCGGTGTTTCGCCGATTCGGATGGAGGCCATGAATGCGGATATTTCGACAGCGTGACATCGACCCAGCCTTCACCACGTTCTGGCTTCCCGCTGCTTCGATCTGCAATGTGACCACGGCCCTGCCGTCTCGGCGCTTCTTACGGATACAGACTTCTTCTTTGCATGCGCCCACCCGTCATTGGGCCAGCGGGGGTGAATCGGCGGCTGACGTCCCCAATGACGTCCCAAGCTGACGAAAGGGTGCTAAAATTCGATGCCTGCTGCAGGCAGATGATGGCATCACGGTTTTTAACAGCATCAACCTGGAGGCCGGTGATGCGTTGGGCTACGAGAACCACGGCGGTCGTGTTGGGAACTGGAACGGCACAAAACACTCGAAACCCTTGGTAGGCCTCGATGTTGGGCCGCGCGGGCTGGTACTCAGTTGTATGTCGCGCCGGACATGCAAACGCAGCGGGTCCGCCGGGCTCCTGCGCGAACGATCGGCCGGGGCCGAGTTCCGGACAGGCGGTTCCTGTTCTGAATTTCTCTTGCATCCCAAAGAAAGCAAGCTGTGGTTCGATTTTGCGGCTTCTCCCCCCCACCCCCCATTCCCGTACGGGCTTAATCCGATCCGAACCGCATCGTCAGGGCCACGCAATGCTTCAATTGCCCTTCTCGTTCTAGCAGGCAGCGAGCTCAGCAGCCTAAAAGACGTGTAAGTCTGCAGCGTCACCCGATAGTTAGCGTTTGCCCAAGAGCTTCCGTCGACGGAAACAACAACTAGCAACAAGAACAACCTTCGTTTCTCCTTTTCTCATTAGCCCCGAGGTAGGTAGGTACCTTTTGTATGTACCCTATCAGCTTGGTTTTCGAGACCGAGAACTTGAGTGTGGGTGCCTTTTTTGGTCCAACTTGACATGTCAAAACTGCCAAAGATGGGGCAACGCATGGCAATCTTCATGGGAATCATCCATGTCCCTGGCGGGCACGGCGGGGAATTCCTGGCGAGCTCCACCTCGACGCGACTGTGGAGGCTGTTTCGGGGGGTCATGCTCACGTTATCATATCATATCTACGAAGGAGCGTTAGCAAAAGGGGAATTTGTGGTTGAAACGGTGTTTAAGATGCGGTTTCTGTGAACTGAGACGGGCGGACGCGTTGTGTCCCGGTATATCAACTCCAGACCTCAGCCCGATATCATCAGTTACAAGTAATTCTTCGGAGCGAGCTCAAATCACCCTTGAGCTTCGCAGTTAACTCCCCCGTCAATTCGTGGTGGGCCCATAAGCAAGCCACCTCCGCGTTTTCACCAGCCACTTATACTTGGCGCTCCGCACCGCTGGTCCACTGAAGCCGGGGGACCGATGGACCTCGGCACGGACGGTTAATCGTACCAGCGAGGAGGTGAACTGAGACCGAGCCATTGATTCAACATCATCAAACCGCCCAACAATTTTGTCATAAAGTGAACCTTGACCTCTCACCTTTACAAAAGCAAAACACACCTCACTTACATACACACACACATATTTCAGATACAGAACGACCATCTTCAACATGTCGGCGCAGATCCCCATTGCTGTAGGATGAATCCCCTTGTTTACCCCAACCCCCCCGATGGCCATCAGCTAAGACGTATCTTTAGGTCAGTGGCCGCGTGAGCGACAGGGCAAAGAAAACTTTGGATATTGTCGCGAAGTTTGTGGAGGAGGACTGTATCCCGTAAGTCAACAGTCAACAACCACATTTTATCTTACGCTGTAGCCTGGTCTGATGCCCTGTCAGTGCCGATGCCGTCTATGAAGCCCAGATTGGCGCGGGGGATGCGAGGTGGAACTCGCACCCGCCAATTCTCGAGGACCTCAAAAAGAAGGCTCGGTCTCTAGGCCTTTGGAACATGTTCCTTCCCAAGGGCCACTACAAGGAGTCGCCGGGCTGGACCAACCTCGAGTATGGCCTGATGGCCGAGTGGCTGGGCAAGTCGAGGACCGCCTCTGAGGCTGTCAATTGCGCCGCCCCAGACACGGGCAACATGGAGGTGTTGGCCAAGTACGGCAATGATGCGCAAAAGGCCAAATGGTTGAAGCCGTTGATGGATGGCGAGATCCGCTCGGCCTTCCTGATGACGGAGCCCCAGGTTGCTTCATCTGATGCGCGCAACATCGAGATGAAGATTGAGCGGGACGGCGATCACTACGTGCTGAACGGCCAGGTATGTGCAGGCAACCATATATCCCAAGTGCACGCATCAAATCTAACATTCTGATTAGAAATGGTGGTCCAGCGGTGCCGGTGACCCCCGGTGCAAGGTCTACATCGTCATGGGAAAGAGCGATGCCAACAACAAGGACCCTTACAGGCAGCAATCCGTTATCGTTGTCCCCGCGGAGGCCCAGGGCATCACCATCCACCGCATGCTCTCCGTTTACGGGTACGACGATGCCCCTCACGGTCACGGTCACATCACCTTCAAGGACGTCCGCGTGCCGGCCGGCAATCTCGTGCTCGGCGAGGGCCGCGGTTTCGAGATCATTCAAGGTCGTCTTGGCCCCGGCCGCATCCACCACGCGATGCGGACGATTGGAGCGTCTGAGCGGGCTCTAGAATGGATGCTCATGCGGATCAACGACCCCAAGAAGACGACCTTTGGCAAGCAGCTGCGCGAGCACGGCGTCATCCTGGAGTGGGTTGCCAAGTCCCGGATCGAGATCGATGCCGCGCGCCTTATTGTGCTCAACGCGGCCATCAAGATGGACGACCACGGGCCCAAGGCCGCGCTCAAGGAAATTGCTCAGGCGAAGGTCCTCGTTCCCCAGACAGCATTGACCGTCATCGACCGGGCGGTCCAATCATTTGGTGGCGCGGGTGTGAGCCAGGATACGCCACTGGCTAGCATGTGGGCCGGTATCAGGACGCTGAGGCTGGCGGATGGTCCCGACGAGGTGCACCTGCAGCAAATGGGCAGGAATGAAAATAAGCGCGGCAAGGAGGTTGCCGAAAAGATTGCTGCACAGAAGACCAAGTCCGAGCAGCTGATGAAGCAGTACGGTGTTGAACGGACCGAGATTGGGTCCAACATCAAGCGATCGACTTAGAAACCTGGTTATGACTCATGTTTGTGTTTGTAAAGTTTACTTAGCACTGCCCAATATAGGCACCTAACTGATGCCCGGCAATTGTCTCGTGTTCAATTTCTTTGTTGGCCGGTTGATCCCGTCTCGTTTCGGTTTGCGGGAGTCATTCGATGTCCCAGATTTTCCCGCCGTTTGCTCGCCAAGGCGGCAGGGGTAGGGTTTTGTGGGTCCCTTGTTCATGCCGTTGCCCGGTCAATGCAGCCAAAACCGGAAATGTGTTTTCTCGTCTTTTTCTGCAGCCTGCCTAAGCACCGAGGCCATGCAACAACCACATTCCTGAAGGTCAATTTAAGCCCGGATACCTGCCATCCACCTGCCGCTTGTCCCTTCCCACACGCAACAATTTACAAATCCACCTCGCGTTGAACAACAACCTCCAGCTCAACTCCCAGCTCGACTCGCACCATCCGCTCTCGCTCTCAAAATCGAGCCCACGAACCTCAACCCCCAGCAACCATGTCTTCCGCCAACGTGCTCGCCGCTCGGGACGTCAATACGTCAATGCCCGCGCAAGGCCAAAACCACAACGAGTCCGACGGAAACACCAAGCCCGATGTTATGAGCATGGAGCACCACCGTCAGGTTTTCCAGTCCAAGATGGAGCAGGGCGAGTAAGTGCTTAACTACCCCCCCATCTATGCCAGACCATCTCGGGGCCCCCAATCGCTAACCTCGCCTCTCTCCTCCAGGAACAAAACCTTCATCTCCCCCTCCGACAACATCATGAGCCCCTGCACCGCCAAGCTGTCAGCCTTCCGCAGCAAGCAGGTCGGCAAGTACGTGACCACCCCCTCCCCTCCCCCAAACCCCAACGCTATCTATGCCACAACCCCCCCCATAGAAGCTAACGAGTTGTGTGTGTTTTACAGGGGCAAGCCAAAATCGCTCTTCGCACAGGCGTCAGCTAAGAAACTCGGCGCCGACGGAAGCAGCAACGGAGGCGGGCTCTTTGGCAGCAAGGCTGCGCCGACGGCACAGCGCGACAACCCTTTCGCCAACTGAGTTCCTCCTCATCCGGTCAACACACATGTCTTTTGCGCTTTCTTCCATTCGACCGCATAGAGCTTGGGCGATTCATCCCGCCGAGGCTTTTTTTTCTTCCTTTGCTGGCTGACGCCTATTGCTATCTTCGTCTCCTTTGTCTCTTTCTTCCGCTGCTGCTTTTACATAGAAGGCATGTTTTGTTTGCTGCCGAGAGGAGGGATGGGTTGGTTGGTCTACCATGGGGCGTTTTGGGGGAATCTGTTGTTGTTTGGTCTTGTCTTGCTCTTGGTATGGGGGGTTCGTTATCATCAGGGTACAGGGAGGGTGGATGGGGGGTGTTATGACTGGGTATGACAGGAGCCACGCACATGCCAAAACATGGGGTATCAATATCACGGGATTTTCTTCTGACCGGGTTGGCCGTGAAACACTCTCTCTTCATATTTACCCGGCACCTAACTACGCCTTCCACCCGCTAACTATGTACACTACATCCTCGTCCGCCACGGGATGCCCCAACCCCACCCTCTGCGGCATATGCCTCGCGCTGGCGCCCCAGACCAGGGCGTACTTGAAAGTGTCCTTGAGCGTCCGGTGAATGCGGTCGCACACGTCCTCGATGGTGCTGTTGCTCCGCACGATGAGGGCCTCGCTGCAGTCCGGGTCGACGCCCTTGCGCTTGGTGTAGATGCGGATCAGGTTGAGCTCCTTCCAGCAGCGGTCGACGACGTCCTGGATGCCCAAGTCGAGCTCGCAGCTCATGACCACCGTGTGCGGCTCGCGCGCCAGCTTGTCGAGGAAGTCGAGCGAGACGCTGTCGATCTTGTTGTACACGTACAGGCAGTTGATGTACTTGCGGTGGTCCTTCATGATGACGTCGATCAGGTCGTCCACCGTGCAGTTGTCGTCGCGCACCAGCACCTCGCAGTTGAGGAGCTTGTAGTCGCGCAGGATGTTCATGATCATCTTCTCGTCGAGACCCTTGGGCGGGGACTGGAATGTGATCTTCATGCCGCCGGCCTTTTTGGGTTTGAGATAGATGTTTCTGTTGCCGTGTAAGTGGAAAGCGCGTGTGTGGGGGTTAGTGGTTCGGACTCACGGTGGCTGGCGGTTCAGCCGGATGCCTACTGCCTCCAACTCGGCTTCCAGCAATGCCCTCTGTTCGGCCCTCTTTGTCGCGTCGAGGACCATGAGAATAAGATCGCTGGTCTTGGCCGCCGAAATGACCTGCCGCCCTCGCCCCTTGCCCTCCGAAGCGCCTTCGATGATACCTGGTAAGTCGAGCAGCTGGATTTCGGCGCCGCCATATTCGAGGACGCCGGGGATGGCAGTGAGTGTTGTGAAGGCGTATGAGGCGACTTCAGACTTGGTTTTGGTGACCTTGGAAAGGAACGTCGACTTGCCCACCGAAGGGAAGCCGACCAGGGCTATTCGGGCATCACCACTCTTGCTCACATCAAAACCAGCACCTCCACCACCACCTGCTCCCGGGCCTGGTTCCAACAGCTGGGCGCGAAGCCGCGCAAGTTTTCTTCAAGCAGTTAGCACTTACAAGTAGGACGAAATGATGGTCACTCACTCACCCCTTTAGGAGACCCAGATGATATTCTGGTGCAACCTCGTTAGCAACACGATTCGTAAGGTAGCCCTCGATTCCAAGGTTATATCAAAGCGCATACCGGTTGCCTTATTTTCTATGGCACATATCAGTCTCATTGAATTCCGGGGCCGAGCGAGTTGTGGCGGTACAAACTCTGGGTCTTTCTCATCTCATCCTCAATCCTACATTTTGTCAGTCCATGTCCCGCAAGGACTGGAGAGATGAATTTCTTACTCCTTGATCTTTTCCGTGATGTTCACCATCTTGATGATAGGGGCGCTGGTACGCCCTTATTATCGGCCTCTACTGGTGGTGAAAAAAGAAGTAACAGGATGGCCGCGCGGTACCGGTACCTAGGATTTGGAAAGGTCTTGATCGGGAACTTGCAGGTCCATGAATCCTGGCTGCCGCCGCCGTGCCCCACGTTTTAAGGCGGCAGAATTCCGAGGGGTAGGCGGGGCCGGGGCCACCGGGCTTGCTCACCGCCTTCATCGCCGAGCCAAGCCGCAACCCTTGTTCCCCAGACCCACTTGTATTTGCTTCAAGATCTCCCAGTCGACGGAGACAAAGTGCCTGTGGACAAATGATTCAACAAACCAACACCGCCGAGTCCTCGCCATCACCAATACCGCTACACCGCGCATCGCGTTACCGCCAACCAACCTTGACCTCCCCGATACCAAGCTCGAACTCGACGAGATAATAAACACGGTCATGGCCGAAGTAGAAACGAGGCCCGACACGGCCGTCGCAGCTATTGACGATATGCAAGATGCGCAAGACAGCGCGCAGGAACTCGCGCTCACCACAACCAACAACGAGGTGGCCGCCCCAACAGAAAAGAAAGTGAAGAAGATTATCCGGCGGAAGAAGCGCCCAGCGCGACCACAGATTGACCCAGCTCTGATCAAGTCGGAACCACCGCCGCAGACGGGCACGGTTTTCAACATCTGGTATAACAAGTGGTCAGGCGGCGACCGGGAAGACAAGTATCTATCGCAGACGCATGCTAAGGGGAGATGCAATGTTGCCCAGGACTCAGGGTACACGCGCGCCGATGCGCGGCCCGGGTCGTATTTCTGTCTTTTCTTTGCCAGGGGAATATGGTACGTCGGATTCCCTTCCTCACCAACTTCTTTGTGTGTAGGAATGGTCGCTGACAATTTGCAGTCCCAAGGGCCAGGATTGCGACTACCTCCACCGACTGCCCGGCATCCACGACATCTTCAATCCAAACGTCGACTGTTTTGGCCGTGACAAGTTCAGCGACTACCGCGACGACATGGGCGGCGTCGGCAGCTTCACCCGCCAGAATCGCACTGTATACATTGGCCGGATCCATGTGACTGACGATATCGAGGAGATCGTGGCACGGCATCTTGCGGAATGGGGACAGATTGAGCGCGTCCGAGTGCTCAATACTAGGGGTGTGGCATTTGTGACATACACGAACGAGGCGAATGCGCAGTTTGCAAAGGAAGCGATGGCCCATCAGTACGTTACCTACTGAGATACTTCCACGGTATTCTTTTGGCTAATGTGTCCCAGGTCTCTCGATCATGAGGAGGTCTTGAACGTCCGGTGGGCGACAGCTGACCCGAACCCGATGGCGCAGAAACGCGAGGCTAGGCGGATCGAGGAGCAAGCGGCCGAGGCTATCCGGAAGGCTTTACCGGCGGAATTCGTTGCAGAGATCGAGGGCAAGGATCCAGAGGCACGCAAACGGCGGAAGCTGGAGAGCAGCTACGGCCTGGAGGGATACGAAGCGCCAGACGAGGTGCACTTTGCGCGGGGGCCCAATGCCGTCAACCCGCGTGGTCGGGAAGGATACGAACTGGAGCACGAGCAACGCTTGATGCTGGAGGCTGCCGAGGCTCAAATGGAGCAGGGGCAGCCCCAGGAGCAAAGCGAACCACAGGCTGGAGGCATTCTCTCGGGCAGCACGCTGGCCGCCTTGCACGCGGCACAAGTGTCGGTCGCGTCAAAACCAAAGGCAGCTGCCTCGTCGGGGCCCTTGGTAGCCTACGACAGCGACGACGACAGCGATTAGCGGATGGCAAACGTATGTACTTTATAGCTATGTACAACAATGATACCAGGAAACCCACCACCACCAGACCAACCAAACCCACACACAAGCTACCCTTGAACACCAAAAACCATAACAATCTAACCCCCCAGAAAGAAATAATAATAACCAGCCTAACTATTAAAAATCCTCGAATACAAAACCTCATGCCTCCCCACCCACAGATCCATAACCGGCACGCCCTGCCCAGCCTCCTCCACCGCCGTCGCCCACTCGCGCTCCACCACCGCCGCCACCAGGCCCTGAACCGCCCCGCTCGCCAGCGTCTTTTGCGCCTGGTACGGCCCGAACATGCCCGCCCGCACCGCCGCCGACACCAGCGCCTTGACGTGGCCCAGCATGAACACGTAGGCGGTCTGTTCGAGGCCCAGGCCGGCGAGCGCGCTGATTGCGCCGAAGAGTGGGGCGAGGTGCGCGGAAACGGGTGGTGGGGGTGGGGGGTCGTCGTTTGGGGGAGGTTTGGTGGTGTTGGTGGTGGTGGTAGTGGTGGTGCCGTTGGTGAGGGCGGGTGTGGAGGTGGAGGTGGAGGTTGTGCGTAGGAGGGCGGCGAAGCCCCGTAGCGCTTCGGTCCCGTCTACACCTCCACCCCCCCGTTCAGTCAGGGCGCCGGCGAACGAGCGCTCCCAGATGGAGAGCAGGGCGCGGCCCTGGGCGACGGAGGCGCGCCGGCCGACGGTGCACACGATGGCGGCGTCGAGGGCGTCATCGAGGGCGGTGAGGCTGGCGAGGGAGGGGTCGCGGTGGGCGGCAAGCACGAAAGGGAGGGTGGTGGATGCGTAGGAGGAGATGGATAAGGGTAAAAAGGAGGCGAAGGAGGACGGCTGGCGGAAGATAACTTTCTGATGGGCGAGGTAGCTCTCGAGCCCGGACGAGAAAGCGAAGCTGCCGAGGGGGAGGGCTGAGTCGGAGAGGAGGAGGAGGAAGTGTGTTGGTGAGGTGAGGGTTGAGGAGAGGGGTTCTGGAAAGGGGGTTAGGAGACTTGGGATGGAGGTGAGAAAAGGGGGTTGGTGAAGTAAACTACCTTAAACAATGGAATGAAAGTGAAAGTGAAGCTTACTTGTTAATGGTGGGTGAGAGTGAGAGCGTTTGGCTTTTGCTTCTGCCAACCGGCGCTCTAGATCGGCTATCTCATCCTCTATCTCGTTGCCATTCCTACCGTTTAGTTTGGCGGAATCGATCATTCTGACATTATTTTTTCAGTTAGATGCTGAGAGTTTGAGTTTTGAGTCTGAGACCAAGGTGAGGGTTTTGGCTGAGACGCCTGGTATAAAACTGATAAGCTTATCTGCTCGCTGAGTGGCCCCTGAGGCATGAGTGATTCAATTACAAACGCTGTTCCCGCAACTTCCGACCCATGAATCCCGGCTCAACCCGTGACGTAACTACATAGATAGGATACCCCAAACACCATGCCAAGAGCCCAACTACCATACCGATCTCCCCATCTCCCCAGCCCGTCTAGATATCCACAAGTCAATATGCAACGGCCCAAGACTGACCAATGTCAACACCCAACAATGCCAAGAACTACCTAAACCAGCACCACACCACACATTATGGCCGAGCATTCTCCTTATCCCGCCCAGCCTGCTGCAGCAGCTTCCTCTCCGCTATCCTCCGCTGAATCCGAGCAAGCGCGGCCGTCTTCCGGTGCTCCGGCAAGGCAGTGCGCGACGTATTCATCGTGCTCCAGACAGCACTAGTATTCTGCGCATTCCCACCGCCAATGTCCGGCGAGGTATCACCGTCGCTGTCTCGCGACGAAGGGCGGACCGGGACCTTCCTCATCTGCTCGAGCGAGGCCTTGCGGGCGCGCTTGTCGCGGGATTCTGCAGGAAGGTCGCCTAGGGTAACCTTCTCCGTGGACGTCGCTGCTGCCCGGGTCGTCCGTGATGGCCGGCCAGCCCGGCTGGGATAGGGCCGGCCTTCCCTGGCGTGGGCGGAATGCCCGCTGGATGCGGAACCGTGACTATCCTGGAGGTTTCCGCGGTCGCCAAAGACGGTCGAAGCAGGCAGTCCCTTTGTGCCAAACTCGGCTTCGAGTTTCTCCCTCAGCGCCCGGGCTTGCGCCAGGGTTGCGTCGTCATAGGATGCGCGCTTGAGGTCTTCTCTGCTACGGCTCTCCCTTTGCCTCGTATCCGCTAGGGCTGTTGGGCTGGCGGTGGCTCTCTCGCTGGGCTTTTGTTTGAACCCATTGAGATCTTTCGTCAATAACCGCGCGCCCTCCTTTTCCATCGCCACCAGCGGCTTAGATGCTGTGGTCTTTTCGTCAAAGCTCTTCGCTCGCGTTGACCGAGTCGTTTGTTTTGGCTCTGCTCCGTCTCTCCGGAGCGATTGGAGTTCCTCTTGAAGCTCCGAAATTTTCTCGTTCTTCTTCTGCAGGACCTGCTGGGCTTCAACATACCGAGATTTGGCGTCATCCTTCAGCTTTTCATAAGACCCCTTGGAGTCCTCCAGTTTCTTCTCCAGGTCTTGGGTTCTCGATGTGCTCTGTGACAGTTCCCTTGACAGTTTTCGATTCTCCTCGGCAAGTTTGCTGGCCCGCTGCTCGGCGAATTTCAAGTCAGATCTGAGTCGATCTCGTTCCTCTTGCATCTTTTCCAGCTCGCGAACCTGCGACCTAGCCCGCCTCAGCTCCCGTTGGGCTTCCATTATAGTCCGTTGTGTCCGGGGCGATGCGGTCCGGTGTTGCCGTTGGCGTCCATCCCCATCTTCCTCGATGTTGTGCTGAAGCAATGACTCCAGTTCCTCCACTTGTATTCTGTACTCCGTCGCAAGAGCCGTTTGCTTCTTGAGCTCATCCATCAGTACCGGGTCGCTTTCTCCCCCCTTCCTTCTGGTGGTGGATCCTGCCTGCCGGGCCATCTCAGCAACCTTTTCCTCCATTGCCTTGACTTTTTCCTGTTCTTCCTTGAGCTTCTGGTTGAGTTCGAGCGCCTCCGTGTCCTTCATTTTCGCATAAGACTTGGCGAGATGCTTGTACTTGACCAGCTTCTCCATCTCCGTCTTTGCATCACTATGGTAAGTCTCAAAGTAAGACTTCCAGTATTTGCCGGAGCGCGAGTGCGGCTCGTTGAGATCCGTGGTGACATCGGCCTCGAAGTCTGATTCATCATCCTCGACTTCCTCCCATGCGTCTTCTGGCTCCTTTGCTGCATAAGCGAAATCCTTCTCGTCGGTTGCGTCGTTCTTGGTGTTGCCCTTCCGGGAGTTCTCCATGGCCTGTTGCAATCGAGTCTTTGGCCGGGGTTGTGCCTCGTCCCCGTTTCGGTCAACCCATGGGCTTGGGAACTTCCCGGGGCACTCGTCTGGTAGTCCGGTAGCACTGGCCCTTGCCTGCCCTCCAGAGCCTTGCTTCACATCATGGCCAAACGAGACGCGCTTTCGGCGCGTCGTACCGGTACCGGGTGTGAGGAGTATCCCGGTGGGTTTCGCTGGTGATTTGTCCGTGGATGGCGCTGCGTTGGCATTCTGCTGGGCTGTCTTGTCCTTCGCTGTCCTTGACGCGGCCCGGCGATCCTTAGGTGCGGGGGTTCCGAAGAGGGCCGTCTTCAACGCGCGCACGGCGAACACGGGCGCAGGAGTATCGGGGATGTCAATCTGGGTGGTGTCATCTACAATTGCGTAAGTCCTATGTCCCAAGCAACCATTTTCCATCCCGCAGTGGAGAGATTTCTCGTACCGGAGACCGGCGCGTCGCGCGAATTGTCCGAATTGCGCTTCAGCGCCCAGCTAATCATTGCAACTTCCTGTTGTCGTTCCTGAAAATAAATACAATGTTGCCCACCGAGGTTGATTTTACGGCCTTGCGAATCGGCCCATCAATGAATCGCGGTCGGCCGAGGCTGGCGCAATCGTGCCTTTCGTTGTTGCTGTTTACTCGACTCCTGTGTATTGATTGCCAAATGCAGCCATTCAACAGCGCAGGGGATGGTTTGTTGTGGGGCACCGAGTGGCAGTGGTGGGGGCTTTTATCTGAGCGCGACGGGGCGCGTCACCTGCAAGCGCTTGCTCGGGGGTAAGTGGGGCAGTCCTGGCCACCAGGGTGCCTGGGTGCCTGGTGGCTGCTGTAACCTTGAAGATGCCCCACATCTCTCACAGCTCAGTCAGTTGGGTCTGGTTCAAGTTGGAGACAACCACCAAGAGACACAATCCCCACTGCTTTGAGGTCCCCGTCTTTCTCAAGGACCATCATCCAAACACTCAACATTACTCAGACAGAGATTCTAGAAAACGATGGGCTCATCTCGGAAGTAAAGTCTCACGGCCACTTTTGGCTGTGCAGTTCATTTACGGTAACTTTCGGGTACCACGTCCGAGTTGCAGTCATTGAACCTTCTACTCAGAGGTTGAGTCACCTACCTACCTGGGACTTGCATATAGACCCACAGGTTCGACCGTCTCAGTCTCAGTCTCAGACTCAGAATCTCAGACTCTCAAAATACCATTCACTCAGTCACTCAGGGTTGCGATGGCTGCCAAGAAGAAGCCTGCGAAAGCATCGAAGCAGAATGGGACCGACAATTTCCCAGGACTGAAGAGTCCAGGGGAACCTGCATCTCAGATGCAGTACCACGAGTTGCAGAAAAATGAAGTGATGGTGTTGCAGGCCATCTATGGTGAAGACTTCATTGAGCATAGCACAGCTCATAGTGCGTGGCATGTAAGCTGACTGATCGACTCCTTGCATTTCATGAACCATATTTTCTCCATAACTAACTATTTGATTCGAGAAATCCGAGCCGAGTTTTGACATCAGGATCAAAGCATCATCAGATGACGAAGTTGCAATGACACTCGGCGTTGTCCTCGTTGCAACCTACCCCAAGTCTCCTCCTCTGTTGACCACCAAGGATGACGGCGATTTGCGAGAATCGACCAAGTTTAAGATCCAAAAGTTCATCGAGACGCAGCCAATAGCCTGGGCTACCGAGGAACAGGAGATGATCGACCGCATCGTTGAGGGTATCCGTGAGATTCTGGAAGCCGCTGCCGTCAAGAAAGCCCAGGGCCTGGAACTGCCGTCTCTGGAGGAAGAGAGGGCTGCCCACGAGGCTGAGCTTGCGAAACAAGCCAGGAACGAGAAGGAGCTGGAAGCTCTCAAGAGGCTCGAAGAGACCAAGGAAGAGGAGCGGGTCCTGGGTGATATGGTCCAGGAAGAGATCAAACGGCAAAGAAACAAGGCAAAAGAGTCGAGGAAGAAGAACAGGAGTCAGCAACTGTCGCCTGACCGTGTTGCAGAGGACCCCGCTGATACCGACGTCGCTCTTGTTCTTGACCAGCCGTGCAAGTTGACTGACAGGTCAGGCAATGCACTGTTCTTCCAGACAGTCATTGGAAGAGTAGTGTATCGTGAAGGCCCTGTGACCACGGTTTACAAGGTCAAGCCGGTTCTCTCTGCGAGGAATCTGCGGCCAAGCCTAGCTTTCAAGCAGGTTGAGCTAAAGTACCATGGGAAAGACTCCGTCCACCTCAAGAGGCAGCTTCAATCTTTGGAGATACAATTGGAGTCTCTCAAGAAACTTCGTCACCAAAACCTTCTTGAGCTCATGGACTTCAAAATCGATCGCTCCATCAGCGAGACGGACTCGTCTTCTCCAGCCGTTTGGACTATTAGTGTCCTCACCCCTCTTAGCGACAAAGGCCCCGTGGATGAACTCTTGAGCCTCGCCGGTCAAATTGACATCAGCAAAGCTAAGATATGGACGACAGACCTGCTAGAAGCAATTGCATTTTTACATAACAACGGAATCGTTCACCAGGACATTCATCCCGGAAATATCCTCCTCTGCAGGGAGCCAGCTGGTGATGTTGTCCCGAAGCTGGCCGATGCTGGTTACCAGAGAGAACTGCACAACATGTGCACCAAGGTAGCCAGCCTAACCACCACAAGAACCGCAAAGTCGGCCTATTGGTTCCCGCCCGAGATTGCAGGTTTGTCGAAACCACAGTACACCCAAAAGACGGACGTGTGGGATTTTGGTATAGTCGTGTTGCAGATGATCTTCGGTCTGGACGTGCCAGAAAAGTACCACTCCCCGTCGGCGTTGATGGAGTCCCTTTCGCTCTCGGGTCCGCTTGAGGAACTGGTGGCGAAGTTCTTCAAATCAGATCCCAAGAAGCGGCCCCGAGCGTTTGAGCTGTGCTCCAGCGAGTTCTTAGCAACCAACGCCCCTATCCTGGCCGAAGATGACTCCGCTGTTATGGGCGGCTCCATGATCTCTCTCTCTCAGGGGTTGCCGCGGAGGTTGCGCCATAACTCGATGAACCGGGGGATCGTGACCTCGAGGTATCTGCAAGATTATGTGGAAGAGGCTCGGCTGGGCAAGGGTGGCTTCGGAGAGGTGGTAAGAGCTCGCAAGATGATCGATGGCCGGCTTTATGCCATCAAGAAAATCACGCAGAAATCCCAAGAGACACTATCCGAGATGCTCAAGGAAGTCAGGCTTCTCTCGCAGATGAACCATCCCGCCGTCGTCCGGTATTACAACACCTGGCTCGAGGAAATTCCGGACTATTCTGATGCGGAAGTGGATACGTCAACAGAAGGCCCAAGTACTCCCGGAGATGCGATATCGCGGAGTATCAACATTGAATTCGCCGAGAGCAAGAGCAGGGGCCTAGACTTCATGTCATCCAGCGGTCATCCTTACATCGAGTTTGATTACGGCTCTGCCATCGACGACGACGATGACGAAGATGAATACGAAGACGATGACGAGGAGGCGTCATCATCCGATGAAGATACATCGACCTTGAACAGCAAGGTTCCGAAGGATCAACTCGTCGTCCCTGTCAACCGTACGAGGAGAGGAAGCGCCCGCCCGTTTCGCACTATCATGTACATTTCCATGGAATACTGCGAAAAGCGAGTATGTTTTCATCCCCACATTCTATCCCTTTGTAGCCAAGGCTGATTCGAGGGAAGACCCTTCGCGATTTGATATCGCGCAACCTGTCCAAGGAGAGCCAGGAAGTCTGGCGTCTCTTTCGTCAAGTTCTTGAAGGCCTTGCTCATATTCACAGCCTCAACATTGTCCATCGTGACCTGAAGCCTGAGAACGTCTTCATCAGCGCCGGCCCAGATGGCGTTGAAAATGTCAAGATAGGAGATTTTGGTCTGGCCACTAGCGGGCAGCTTGCTATGGATAAGACTGCCTCCAACGCGGACGCAAGTGATATGACCCGAAGCATCGGCACTGCTGTTTACGTTGCCCCTGAAGTGAGAACAGGAGGCAGTGGCTCGTACACTGCCAAGGTGGATGTAAGTTAAATGCCTCTGGCGGGACGTAGGATGAATTGCTAACCGCCCTTAGATGTATTCACTCGGCGTCATCTTTTTCGAGATGTCGTACCCCCCGATGCTTGGAATGCAGCGTGCTCTGGTCCTTGAGCAAGTCCGGCGAAATCCACCGGCTCTTCCCTCAGATTTCAAGCCCGCCGACAAGAACCACACCGAAGTCTTGCTTTCTCTCTTAACCCACAGCCCGAAAGAGCGGCCGTCTAGCATTGAGCTGCTCAAGAGCGGGAAAATGCCGGTTCAGATGGAGAGCGAGGCGATACGGCGCGCCATCGCTGGCATGGCTGACCCAACGTCGCCGTATTTCCAGAAGATGCTCGAGACGTTGTTTGCTCGACAGATCGAGCAAGCGAAAGACTACGCGTGGGATATGTCTTCGTCGATCCCCAGTCCCGCCGACCTGATGCGGCGATACATCGTGAAGGAGACCCTGATATCCATCTTCCGGCGACACGGTGCCGTAGAGGCGCCGACATCCTCGCTTTACCCTCGATCATCACATTACGGGCAGAATTCTGTGCACTTGCTTGACAAAAACGGCACGGTGCTTCAACTCCCATTCGATTTGGTGATGGGACATGCGCGTTCCCTCGCAAGAATTACGAACGGCACAGTACCGCTGCGTTCTTACTCCTTTGGAAATATCTTCCGCGACCGCCATGACGGCGGGCAGCCGGACGTCTACGGAGAGGTCGACTTTGACATTGTCACCACCGACGCCCTGGACCTTGCCTTAAAAGAGGCCGAGGTCATCAAGGTGCTGGACGAGATCGTCACCGCGTTCCCCACCACGTCCTCGACGCCGATCTGCTTCCAGCTCGGCCACTCAGATCTTTTGCATTTGATCTTTGAGTTTTGCGGTGTGGAGGTTGGGGCGAGGCACGCTGCTACCGAGGTTCTCAGCAAACTCAACATTCGGAATTTTACGTGGCCCAAGGTCCGTAGCGAGCTCAGATCACCTCTCGTGGGGATGTCAGCGACCAGTGTCGACGAGCTGCAGAGGTTTGACTTCAGAGGTCAGTACATCACTACACTATGGTATAGCTCAAATTCACTAACTTTGTCAGATACTCCTAGCAAGGCCATTTCCAAGCTGAGGGTCCTCTTTGATGGGACCGAATACAGCGAGAAAGTATCGTCCACGCTAGCCCACCTGAGAGAAGTGTATGAATACACCAAGAAGTTTGGCCTGGGCAGCAAGGTCTACATCGCCCCGCTCAGTAGTATCAACGAGACATTCTTCCGCGGGGGTATTCTTTTCGCTTGCCTGTACGACAAAAAGGTCAAGGATGTCTTCGCTGCCGGCGGCCGCTACGACGGCTTGATTAAGGAGCACCGTCCCAAGATCGGGAGCCGGTTCGAAGAGCGGCACGCCGTGGGTTTCAGTCTCAACTGGGAGAAACAGCTGGCGAAGCAGGTCCCCAAGACAACGGGAAAAGCATTTCTCAAGAGGGCGGTCGAGGAGGAAACGCATGGAATCTTTAGCGCAAAACGAGTGAGTCTCACGCCTTCCCTAATTTTGGAGTAAGTGGCTAACGCTAGCAGTGCGATGTCCTGGTCGCCAGCTTCGACCCGTCCGTCCTCCGCTCCTCGGGTATTGAACTTCTCCAGACCCTCTGGGCGCACGGCATCAGCGCCGAGCTTGCCCGCGACGCCCGATCCCCAGAAGATCTCCTCTCAAGCTACCGGGACGAGTCCTACAGTTGGATCATCATCATCAAACAGGACAATCAGCTCAAAATCAAAACGATGGGCCGCAAAGACGCCCCCGATGCCGACATATCCGCAAAGGAGCTCCTCAACTGGCTGAAATCCGAAATCCGCGACCGCGAGTCCCGCTCGGGGACCAAACTCCGCATCACGGCCAACCTGCCACACTCGGAGTCCGGCGGGGCGCTGCCCACGTCGGCGACGACGGAGCACGGGCAGCAGGAGGTGCACGTGCTGGTGGCGCAGACCAAGTCGAAAAAGTTCAACCGGCACGCGGTGGTGGAGCAGGCGCACGCGAGCGCGTCGCGGCTGGTGCGGACGTTCCTGGACGGGCCCGTGGCGGCGATCGAGACGTCGGACGCGGTGGTGGACCTGATCCGCGGCACCAGCCTGTCGGACCCGGAGAGCTGGCGGCGCGTCGAGCAGGCCGTCGGCACGGCCGAGAAGAAGTACGTGCGCGAGCTCCACGACATGCTCGCGCAGTGGCGCTGGGAGTGGGAGGCCCGCAAGGAGGGCAGCGCCGCCAACGCCTTCGTCTACAACTTCCGCACCGGCAAGTGTGTCTACTACGACCTGGGAGCCTAGGGGGCTTCTACTACTGCTGCTGCTGCTGCTGCTGCTGCTGCGTCGGGAGGCGCGGCCGGGGGTTCGGGGCCAGGGCCGGGGTCCGGGTCGAGGAAGAGAGAGAGGCGGTGGTCTATTGGTATTTGAGCATTCCGGGGGTTCTTCTCTCTCGGATGGATACATCTCTGCTCTGTTCCGGGAGCCTACTTTGATCCGGTCTTCTTTTTCTTTTTTTTTGGTAGTCCGGCCATGATACATACCTACTTGGCTGGTCAGTCCGAGGCTGTTTTCCATTGCTTGGTGGCCCGGCTCGGCTGCTGCAGGTGATGCATACAACCCTACAGGGCGGCTTTGTACTGTATTTCGGATGTCACTATTTTGTTATAATTCTGTAATGATACCCGGGATTCGCCAGTTCTTCAAGGGCCTATGGATTCCGTGATTGGAAGCAAATGATTACTCGGATTTGTTCCATGCTACAACAAAGGGGAGAGGGGAAGTGGCTGCTGCGTTAGTGAAGACAGGAATGTGATTGCTGAGGCTGAAGACGGTTGGTCTGGCTGGTGAACTGGAGAATTTTCGCCACCGAAGCACATTTCTGAGGCGATTTGGTGCACCAACTGTTGGTCGGTTTGTAGCAGGCCCTGTCCGATCATGGCACGGGCTCTCCTGGTTCGGTTTCTATCTCGGTGGCGTTGGGAATGAAGAAAATGTGAAATATAAAATGATGTAATTCTTTCGAATTTTGATAACAAACAATCTGGATGCTCTGGTCTCTACCTCATTTCAAATAAAATCTAGCGGAAGTGTGGTATACTCAGCTTTAACGAGGCCGCTCAGGACGGACTTCCATATAGGGTTACCAGTCGAGGTACTTCGGGAGGTTATTTTTATGGTCGGCTGAGGTCACTTGAGACGTGTGGCGGGGGCTATCTGATCACACTCCCCGTCGCTCCCAGAATCCATGGTTTGCAGCGGGGCCCGCTTCTGGCTGGCTCGGCACCTCCGCGATTTCAGCGCAAGGTTGTTGCTTGCATGCCCAGGTCCCTTGCTTGGCACCTTGCGGGTGACTCTTTGCCTGCCCGATACCTGAGTTATCCGGGCATGCAGATGGATCGGCAAGGCGTCACGACCTAAGAATAAATAGGCAGCCTCGGCGCCAAACCCTCCTTCCTTTTTATTTCTCCTGTTTCCTCGTTCTGTCTTGGGCCTCACAATAACTTAGATGGAGTTTTGAAGAGGAGCGTGGATCGGTCATTCACTTCTATTTCCCTAGGTGCACACGTATTGCCCGCCGCCGCTGAATTTCCACGGATTACTGCATAGTCTCCCTCCGGCAAGCCGACCGACTGAACCTTTTCTCTCCTCACCGATAAGAAGGCTCTACTTTGTCACTCGTTGTTTACCTTCCGTGACACCTGCCAAACATTCCAGAACCCGATCCTGTTCCGGAACTCAACTCTCCAACACCCCCGCTGTTTCCGACTGTCGATCCGGCTGCTCTTGTTCGATCACACCCCCCGTCACCATGTCTCGCACAGCAGCGCCAACCGGCGCGAAGACGCGCCTCATGAGCGAGATGAGGGCGCTACGGAAGGAGACTTGGATTCATTTTGAAGATGTAGGTTCCAACTCGGCCTCTCCGTTTCCACCCGACCTCCCCGCAACGTCATTCTGACAGCATCGCTCGGGCAGGATGACGAAGACAACAACATCCTCAAGTGGCATTTCGCCCTTATGGTCATCAATTCCGACAGCCCTTTCAACGGCGGCTATTTCAAGGCCGAGATGATCTTCACCGACGAGTACCCGTACCAACCGCCCAAGTTCCGCTTCCTAATTCCTATTACCCACCCCAACATCTATCCCGACGGCCAGCTCTGCATCTCGATCCTGCACAAGCCCGGGGAGGACATTACATCGGGCGAAGAGGCGAGCGAGAGGTGGTCGCCGCTCCAGGGTGCCGAGAGCGTACTCCGCTCCGTGCTGCTGCTGCTCGACGACCCCGAGATCAACTCCCCCGCCAACGTCGACGCCGGCGTCATGTACCGCGACCGCCGCAGCGAATACCTCGAAAAAGCCACCGAGACTGTCGCGCGGTCCAAGAAGGACGTCCCTGCCGATTTTGAGATGCCCACGAGCTTCGTTGAAGCGCCTCCGCCGAAGCAAGACGACGATGCGGATTTCTGGGCCGGAAGCTCGGACGAAGAGTTTGACTTCGGAGGAAGTGATACTGGGGAGGACGACGAGATGGAGTTTGACGACGATGAAGGGGAGGCTGAGGGCAGCGACGAGGATGAGGATGACAAGTGAAGAAGGCGGCGACATGGATATGACGGGTGGGTTGGGTTGTTGCCGTCCAGCTTCCCTCTTCTGATTTCTTTTTCGTTCATTTCAACAGTCACGGTACAACATGCATAGCGTTGGTGAACACCACAAGGGGGCGTTCTACGGTCTACGACCATGGGAAGGGGGATTTAGTTGTATTTACGCACACCGATCCACACATCCCGGGTAGGTGCGCATATACCATGGAGTCTACTGGATTTGCGGTGGTTTGGCGTGCTATTTGCTTTGGGGAAAGGTTTGGTACAGGTTAATTAGACTGCGTCTTCAAAGCACTATACACACTTTGCGATACAAAGGCCAAGTTTATGCTTCCAATGGTAGCGTGAGTCTATTATTCTTAGAGGTCGTCTTGAAAGAGAGGATACCTATTGTACAAAATGGTGAGTGAGGTAACCCAGCTCCCCGGGTCTTGCAGCCCGAGTCCGCCGGGTTGTGGTGTGTTCAGGGGCTCGTGATTGCCCCTCACCCACCCTTGCCCCTCCTCCGCCAAGATACCGTAGCTTCCCTGTAGGTATCACCAACACCATGCTTCGGCACACGATTGCTTCAAAGACAAACGATTTAGTGGAAGACCAACTCCAACAACCCAGCACGCACGAACTCACCTAGCGCCATAAGCTCAATGATATGTGCTAATTATTAGACTCGAGTTCCATTTCTAGCGCAACTAATAAACCGAGTCGTTTTATTTATCCGCGCCTTGTAACATCCACCACTGGCGCAGTACCGATTATCTCTCTCCGCATAGACATACGCACCTAGGGAGTTACCGATTCCGCAGCAGCTTCTAGGTTAAGAACGGGTCGAGATCCGGAAGCTGCCCCGCCATTGCGACCGTTTTTCATCACTCCCGCCGCCGACGCCCACCGACGACGCCCACCAACCCAGCCCGTTTTGGCTTCTCCCAGATGTCATCTCGATAGCTCTAATTAAGCCGACTTTGACATCCCCTGACGGCGAAGGCATCGCCGGAGCGGGACAACGAGGATGGCCTTCAATCAAGCAGATGCATATGCGGAGCAGGTGACGATGGTGGAGATAGTCACCGAAGGCTGTGCCGACCGCTCCATGATCTCGGCTGCGCTGCAGAACAATCATGGCAATGTCGATACGGTGGTCAACGAGATCCTCGATGACCTTGCTAAGGTTAGTTCATTCTTTCTTGGGCATCCTCGCCTAGCATCCTGCTTGCTGACGTTAGCGTAGTTCAAGCGCAAGTACGGGTGGGACGAGGCCGCGTTTTCCTCCGGCCGCGAAGGTGAGGATCCGTCGGGCAATAAATCCGGTGTCCCAGGTGAGTACCTTCTTTTCAGGAGATAACGTTAGGCTATGTGCTAACGAAGGTCTGCTCAGCCTTTTCGATCCACCAACCACCGCCCATTATCTACGGGACCGAGCCGAATAACTACTACGGCGCACCGTCGCGGCCCCCGTCGAGAGCGAATAACAGGTCACCTATGAGCCGGCTCACCGATATTACTTCTGGAGGGTACACCACGGCTACCCCGAGCAACCGGCAGGAAGAGGAGGATCAACTACAACGAGCCATCAACGAATCCTTGACTGCCTCGGGCATTCAGACTCCGCACGCATTTCCACCACCCCCTCCCCCGACGCAACAGCAGTCGGGTGTCATCACCAACGACGGGGAGTCTTCGGCACACTTTGGCCCTGCCAACCGTCCGGACTATGATCCAAAGGAATGGGCCATGGTGCCGCTGGGGAAGCAGGAAAGCGATTCAGATCCGTCCCTTAGGACTCGGAAGGTTGGGATGCCGGTCCTCCTGCGATGCCGCAAGGATAGCGAATGGGAACAGCATCGTGTCGGAGCCCTCCTAATGATATTTGGACAAATTCCCGCGGTTCGCAACGTGTTACTTGAGAGTGGCGTGGCCCCCGGCTACGGCTACGGCAACAAGAGCGACTGGTGGCGGGGGGAAGCGATATTTCCACCTGGCCAGCCGGACCCCGACGGATGGATTAACGAGCCTCCCCTATCTTGGACCGACGAACTTCATCGCCTAATGGCCTTCCTCGAGCAGACAGAACGCGCATATGGGACAGCCGACAATCTTGTCCGCGCCAGGCACCCAGAAGCACAGGAGACTGGCGACGCAGAGAAGGATTTCTTTCAGAACTTTGCCGAGTCGGGATTGGGCGAGGGGACGGACAGGGAAACCCTCATTTCCTCGGTAGAGATTGTCGCCCTCGACAACTTCAGCCAGCAGGGCGGGGACCGTTTCGGCCTCCTCGACCTCCAGGTCAGCAAAGACTCCGATCCCATGCCCGCGAATCTGTATAATGTGCTGGATTGGCTGTTCTATGTCGATCTAAGGTTGGCAAGGGAAGACCCGAGTGGATCGCGGATGGCCTGGATCAGCCAGCCGTCTGAAGTTCTCACATGTCGCTTCCAGAAAGACGATGAGTTGCCCGCGCCACTGGAGATGCCCGAAACTTTCTACCTCGACCGGTACCTGAAGAGCAATGGCGAGAAGCTCCAGGAGTTGCAGATGGATATGGTTGCTTTGCTGAAGGCATACGATGCCAATATACGGAGGGAGCAGGAGCTTATAAAATGGGTCAACCCCCAAACGCACAAGACCTACGATCGCAGGGATCTCATCAAGGCAGCGATACACCGCTATCAGGAAAGTTTGAGAAGGATCAAGAACCGCGCCTTTTGGAGGACACATGAGCAGACCCCCGCTGAGGGTGAGGGTGGGTACTACCTACCAGATCACGCAGGTGAACCGAGCCTGCTACCTGAAGAGTCTGCCACCGTTGCCGACTACGAGGCCAAGATCTCAGACCTCGAGGGCAGGTTGGCGGAGATGGAACGTCTCATTAACGGTATGTGGAAACCTGCCCGAGAGCCAATGCGTCATCACTAATCTCAACCATCACAGAGGTTATCATACCGGAGAGGCTGGCGATTCATGAGGTCAATCGCAACATGTCGTCCCTTTTCACCACACCTTCCACCGATGAGAAGTGGAACCCCACACACAAGTACACACTTTGTGGCGTGGTCAATGACCTGAATACAGTCTACCAGCGGATTCATGTGCCGGTCAGCGAGTCCGGGACTACGCCCGCTGACGGTGCTCCTGCGGCCGGAGAGAAGAGGTGGTGGAAGACATCGTTCAACATTGCGGACAACACAGTCGAGCACGTGGTGAGTTTAGTCTGTCGTTTAGTTCTAGCTGTTGCTAACTGCTTGCTCAGCAAGTGGACTACGAAACGGTCATGCGCGAGACCTGTTCGGCCAAGTGCAAGCCCATCGTCGTGTACGCGACAGACAAGGCCCTGCAGCAAGACAACCTGCCGCTACCGGATGCGCTCAAGACCTTTGTCCGGCTTGACAACCGGCTCTTCAAGCAAGAGCTGTTACAATCAAACCGGCTTGGCCATAAGCGGAGTGCCGGCGTCGGCGACGGCTCGCAGTCGAAGCGGTTGCAGCGGTCGGCTAGCATCGACTCGATGGATACCAACCACGCTTCGGCGGGAGACTTTGACGACGACATGCGCGATGCACCGTTCGATAATGACTCGATATTTGGAGCCGCTGGCGGCGGCTACGCAACTCCCAACAGGGCTACCAAAGCCGCCCAAGATGCGGAAATCCCAGACCTCGTCGATGTTGTCGGTGAGACTCCCGGGCTAACGGCAACGATGACATCACCGCCGTCCTATGAGAACTACATCGAGATGGAAACGGGCGTGTCGCCGGCGCTCGCGCAGGTGTCCCTGCAGGATCTCAATAACATCAGTCCTATGAAGTCGCTAGAGATGCAGGAGCGGCCCAACGCGCAGTTACTCACGCGGTTGGGCAGCAATGGCAATAACAACGGCGGTGCTGCTACCGCCGTTAACGGCAGCGCGGGCAGTGACTCGGTGCAAACCGCTGTCAGGGATGAAGAGGAGCTGCTGATTGACCTGAGCGACCCCAAAGATGCCGATCCCAAGACCCAGGCCAACGGAGTCTAGGAGACGGCCTCACCAGCAGGAAAGCCCCTGGCTGATGCGTTCCTTGGTTTGGGTCCCAATCAAGTGCTCGATGGCCGGTCGCAAGAGGGCCGAAATCCGGACGAAAAGGAGGCTATGGGCAACATGGAGGACGCGGGCAACAAGGAAAATCCAGGGGGCAATGAGGACGCAAGCAACAACGGAGACACGGATAAGATGGAAGCTGCGGGGAAAATCGCGGAGGAAAAGTGCGTTGCCCGGACGAAGAAGAGGTGCTCACCTAGCGAGGATATTCCGAGGCGCGCGTCGAAACGGTTACTGCAGAAGAAGCAGGCTCGGTGAGGATGTTGCGTACGGGGTCGACTGGAGGCTGGGCTGTTGACGGATTCGTTGCATTCTTTTCGTGCATACTTGCATTCGGGGCTGGGCGTGTAAGGGTACGGCGGGTGCTGGGGATACACATTGCTTGTCTTAACTGAGCATGGCACAGCGATTTGTTGTTTTTGGTAGGGTTTTGTAGGCTAGTGCTTAGGAGGTCCGTCAGGGCTTTTACATCGGGAGGAGCATGGCATACGGAGACGCATGGACGGATGATACCCCCTGAGTAAACTTCATGGGAGCACGTTCGATTTAAGATCTCGAGTTGATGCTGACCGTCGGTATGTACGTTGGTGCCCATCGTACTAGGGTATGCCGTGACTGGTAACCACCGTCGGCTATGACACTGGTGTTGAAGTTCGTCCACCTGGTCGTCAAAGATGTCCGACTTGCTTTAACTACATAAACTTAGCTACATAACTCGAGTCACTCCTCTGATTATACCCAAGAATTTAACCCATAGTTATTTGCTTTGTTCCTTTCCTGCTGAACTTGAATTCGCGTGAACGCCCTCTAGAAAACCGCCGCGCCAAATATGTAGCATAGTACATTATATTCCAGTATCCTTAATAACTAATGTACCTCCTAGTAAGATAGGTAGGTATATAGTAGGTATAGCAGAAGGGAAGGAAGATAATACTCTTACATATTTCCATAACTGGATTAGACTTTCCCCAGTCGCACGGTGCAGCGTATTCCCAGGAACAGTGTGCGGGGCAGCTTCCAATCTGGCGGGGCTGAAGGCAAGGCGGGGGGAACCACGGAGCTTCCTGCCCACTGAAACTTGCCCGTCATTCAACCCCAACCATCCATCATCGTACATACCCGAACTTCCGAAGGTAGAGTCCACTTCGAAATTGCCCGACAGACCGACCGACCGACCGACCGCTTGTGCCTCCTCCACACCCTTCTCGGCTCTCGCCCTTCGAGACCAAGGCGCAAAGGCAGGGAAAGAAACGACCGCAGCACCCAACCGAGATCAGCCCCGACAACGCCAGACCCCCACCGCCGACCCTCCCGCTCGGCCCGACCAAACCACCCCTTTCTCTCCCAAACCCAACCCCAACGAGCACCCACCGCGACCGTACCATGGCGTCCAAGATCGAAAAGATCATCGCGCGGCTGCAGAAGCGGATCGCGGAGGGGGCGTTCGAGGAGCAGTACGAGGCGGCGCAGGAGACGCGGCTGGTGGCGGCGCGCTACACCAAGCAGGCCAACTGGGCGGCGGCGGTCGACATCCTGTCCAACGTGTCGCAGGCGCTGCTGCGGGCGGGCCAGGGCGGCAGCGGCGGCGACCTGGCCATCCTGCTGGTGGATGTGTACCGCCAGGCGGCCCAGAAGCCCGACGGCGGCTCGCGCGGCAAGCTGCTGACCTGCCTGCGCCTGTTTGAGCGCGAGGAGCCGACGAGGAAGAAGTTTATCAAGGAGATGATTGAGTGGGTTGTTTCTTTTTTTTTTTTTGGTTTGGATGTGGACTTTTTTCTTTTTGGGAGGCTGACTAGGTACACAATGCAGGTGGTCTAAAAAGTTCGGCGAGTTTCCGGCCGGCGACCCGGAGCTTCACCACGTGGTAGGCGCGCTTCTTGCCGAGGAGCACGAGGCGGAGGAGGCGGAGCGGCACCTAATACTCGGCACCAAGGAGTCGGCCGAGGTGCTCAGTCGCATGGAGTACGACTGGTACAAGGAGGACGAGTCCCACACGGCACCCCTCTACTGCGCCCGCGCTGTCCTGCCATACCTGCTCGTCGCCAACGTTCGCGCCGCCAACGCATCCTACCGCACCTTCGTCAGCGCCCTCGCGGCGGATAATAAGGGGCTCGCGGTGCAGGACGTGAGCTCGCAAGGGTCCGACGCCCGCATTTTCCCCAGCCTGCCGCTGCTCAACTTCCTTGGCCTGCTCCTTTTGGCGGTGCAAAAGGGCACGCCCGACTTGTTTCGGCAGCTGAAGACAAAGTACGCGGCGAACATTAATGAGCTGGGTGACACATGGGATACGGCGCTGGAGATGATTGCCGAAATGTACTTTGGAATCCAGCGGCCGAGGCAAGCCAACCCGTTGTTTGATATGATGGGTAGCCTGTTCGGAGGTGGCGCGCCCGGTGGCGGGCAAAGTAGGCCAGCGGCTCGCCGGGTAGAGGCGCCTGCTGCCGAGGGGCTGGATTAATCGATCCCGGGTCCTGGGGCTGGGCTGGGAATTGAGGTCATAAAGTCGAACCAAATAAGTCGCGGCCCGTATGCGGGTGAGCTACGAAGCTTCATGAATAAACACAACCTGTCACTAGTACCGTCACCGTCGCGCTCCTGGCTCGTACAACCAATTATCCTCTTCTAGCGCCGCAACTTTAGCTCTCAAGCTTGCTTTGACGGCCTCGAGGAGCTCTGCAGTCGATTCGAAATCGCGGGTTTTAGTCAATCGAACACCAGGAGACATATGTCGGGCAGCGCACTCGCTACTAGTAGAAGAGGAGGAGGTGGGGTCCTTGCCTTCGGGTTGTGCGGGCATGCTATGCTGGTCGATCTGATGTTGCTTCACCGCCTCGGCCAGGCGCTCCCTCTCCATCTCGTCTTCGTGCCGCGCCTCTAGCGCCTCCATGTCCTCGGGGTCGTCGATGACCGGCGTCGGGGGGTCGCCGAGCTCGATCTCGCCGTTGTGGTCGCGCACCACGATGTCGTCCTGTGGTTCGGCCGGGGACTGGAATTGGCCGTGGCGCTGCTGGTGCTCCTTGTGCGCGTCGGCATCCAGGTGCAGCTCCTCCGATGCTGGCGAGGGTGCGGGAGGTCGGCGCGTAAGTTGGCTCTGGAATAGGTTGCGCCGCACACTCGAACTCGATGGTACCCCGCTGCGTGCTTTGGAGACGCCGGAGGCGAGAGTCCGGGAAGAGGGCGCGTGTCGGTCCGCCATCTGATAGAGAAGGACGGGTGTGTTTGCGTAGGGTCGAGTTTGTATGTAGGGTTGTGGGGGGTCAATGTTGAATTGAAGTTGATGGTATCGTGTAAAGGGGGGGTCAAGCAACTTCCTCCCTAAACAACAAGCAGTGGTTGGCGGGGTAAAATAAACCACAGTGTAAAATACACCAAGGGTTAGGGGTATGTTATGTCTGTTTTTGCGTTCACGAATTCACGGCCTGCTGCAAATGTAGGTAGGTGTGAAGTGTGAACTACATATTTCCAGGATTGATATGAACCACATATCTAGCTCTTGTTCATGGTATATATGGTCTCATGCCATTCTCTCAAAACAATTGCTAGGCAGACTCAACCATGTTGCACGACGCGATTCTAGGAGGTACCTCGCTGTATGTACCTCCGTACCGCAGCCCATTAAAACAGTCGCGTCAGAGAAGTGGGGCTCGTCACGTAACAAGGGCAGGAGCGCGTCAACGGGATTCTGAGGGTGAATTTCGCGTTGCTCCTTGCACCACTCGTCTTAGCTGCCCTCCTTTCTCCAACTCCAACTTTTAAGGACCATCGTACGATGAGATATCACACAACCCACCCATCCATGATTTGACGAATTGATCACGCAACGGTTCTACCTCAACATTGCAATCCTCCTTCCACGCCACGAACTCGGCTGTTCGTCAGCTCCCGAGATGCCGTCTGCAACACTTCCCAAGAAGCGGGTGTTCGGCGAAGCATCGAGCGCCCGTCGTAACATTGTCTCTGCTCCCATCTCCTCCAAGAAGCGCCGTATCGATGACCCACCCTCCTCCCCTGCCGTCCGGCTTAGCAGCTCGCAGAATGACGGCAAGGGCAAGCTGGCGTCGAGCCAGCAGAAGAGCACCTTCGAAACCGAGGTGCTCGAACGCATGAGCCAAGACATATCGGACCTCAAGCAGAACAACACAGAGAAGGATCAGATTTGGCGTCGCCCACCAATACCCCAGGATTACGACCCAGAGAAGGACAGCCTCTGCTTCCAGGCCATCGAAGCCGAGGAGGGCACGCTTGGGGGCGGCCAGGCGGCTGTGAAGCTCTTTGGCGTTACCGAGAATGGCAACTCTGTGCTGCTGCACGTAAAGGACTTCAAGCACTACCTCTATGTCGCTGCCCCTGTTTCCTTCACCCCCGAGGACTGCTCGAAATTCCAGGCATACCTAGAAACACAGCTGGCCACCAATCAGCGCGTCATCCACTCTGTCGTCCTGACCATGCGGGAAAACATCTACGGCTTTCAGGGGAACGTCCAAAACCCCTTCATCAAGATCACCGTGACCGACCCGAAGCTCATCAACAAGGTCCGCACATTGATTGAAGGCGGCAATGCCAATTGGAAGGGCATGTGGAAGAGCGCCGATGGCTCCATCATGACCTATGACAATATCCAATACCTGCTTCGGTTCATGGTTGACTGCTCTGTATGTGGAAATCAATATTACAAGAGGACTGGAAACATGACACTAACATCAAATCTAGATTGCCGGCATGGCTTGGGTCGAGGCACCGGCTGGCCGGTATATCCCCATGGCTAACACACAGTCCAACTGCCAGATAGAAGCGCAGATCAGCTACCGAGATTTGATCGCCCATAAACCCGTTGGAGAGTGGTCCAAGATGGCACCCTTGCGAATCCTCTCCTTCGATATCGAGTGCGCCGGCCGAAAGGGCATCTTCCCGGAGGCCCACACCGACTCCGTCATTCAAATCGCGAACGTTGTGACCAAATACGGAGACAAGAAACCATTCGTCCGGAACGTCTTCTGTCTCGACACCACGAGCCCCATTGTGGCCACGCAGGTCATGTCCTTCGACAGGGAGGAGAAGATGCTATCGGCGTGGAGGGACTTCCTCGCAGAGGTGGACCCCGATATCATCACCGGCTACAACATCTCCAACTTCGATTTCCCCTACCTTCTCGATCGGGCCAAACACCTCAAAGTTTCCAATTTCGAATATTGGTCCCGTACGCGTATCAAGTCTTTCTCCAAGGAGTCCAACTTCTCCAGCAAGCAGATGGGCAACCGTGACACCAAGGTCACCAACATCAGCGGACGCCTTCAGCTTGATCTTCTACAGTTGATCCAGCGTGACCACCAGCTTCGGAGCTACACGCTGAACTCGGTCTCGTTCCATTTCCTCGGCGAGCAAAAGGAAGACGTTCACCACTCCATGATCACTGAACTTTTCGAAGGCACACCAGAATCAAGGCGCAGATTGGCATTGTACTGTCTCAAGGATGCCTACCTCCCCCAGAGACTGATGGAGAAGTTATCTTGCCTCGAAAACTACACGGAAATGGCGAGAGTCACAGGCGTGCCCTTCAACTTCCTTCTCGCGCGAGGCCAGCAAGTGAAATTTTTGAGTCAGCTCTGCCGCAAAGCCTTGGAGCAAAAGCTGGTCATCCCCAACATGAGGACAGAGTCTTCGGAAGAACAATACGAAGGCGCCACCGTCATCGATCCCATCAAGAACTACTACGACGTCCCCATTGCCACCCTGGATTTCGCCTCCCTGTACCCCAGTATCATGCAGGCCCACAACCTCTGCTACACCACCCTCATCAAAAAGAAGGATGTCGAGAAGTGGAACCTGAAGAAGGACGAGGACTACATCGTCACCCCGAGCGGGGACATGTTCGTCACTTCCAAACAGAGGAAGGGGCTGCTAGCCCAGATTCTGGAGGAGTTGCTTTCGGCCAGAAAACAAGCAAAGAGGGAGCTCGCCGCGGAGACGGACCCTTTCAAGAAAGCCGTGTTGAACGGTCGGCAACTGGCCTTGAAGATCAGTGCCAACTCCGTCTATGGCCTGACAGGCGCGACAAACGGCAAGCTTCCCTGCTTGGAGATTGCCAGCAGCACCACCAGCTTTGGTCGTCAGATGATTGAGAAGACCAAGCAGGAGGTGGAAAACCGATACAATATTGCCAACGGCTACTCTCACGACGCCCAAGTCGTTTATGGTGATACCGATTCCGTCATGGTCAAATTCGGAACCACCGACTTGGCTGAAGCCATGAAACTCGGCGAGGATGCCTCTCAGTTTGTCTCGAGCAAGTTCGTCAAGCCCATCAAGCTGGAGTTCGAAAAGGTCTACTTCCCCTACCTTCTCATCAACAAGAAGCGGTACGCTGGACTCTACTGGACGAAACCGGAAAAGCACGACAAGATGGATACCAAGGGTATCGAGACGGTCCGTCGTGACAATTGTCTGCTGGTACAGACCGTCATCGAGAAGGTCTTGCGGATGATTCTCATCGACCGAGATGTCGTCGGTGCTCAAGAGTATGCCCTCCACTCATACTGTCACAATTCCTCTGCTAACCCGCCACAGATACGTCAAAGACACCATCGCGGATCTCCTACAGAACAAGGTTGACATGTCCAAGCTGGTCATTACCAAGGCCCTAACCAAGGATGATTACGCTGCGAAACAGGCTCACGTCGAACTGGCCCAGAGGATGAGGAAACGAGATCCCGGATCAGCCCCTGGGCTCGGTGACCGAGTAGCCTACGTCATGGTCAAGGGCGCTACCGGCTCCAAGAATTTTGAGCGCTCCGAGGACCCCATGTACGTGCTCGAGCACAACGTCCCCATCGACACTAGGTACTACCTCGACAACCAACTGGCCAAGCCGCTGGGCCGCATCTTTGAGCCCATCCTCGGCAGCGAAGCCAAGGTCAAATCGCTCCTCTCGGGCGCGCACACAAGGTCCATCGCGGTCGCCGCGCCGACCGTGGGCGGCCTGATGAAGTTTGCCAAGAAGACACAGACCTGCATGGGCTGCAAGAAGCCCCTCACGGGCAAGGAGGAGAGCCAGGGCGCCGTGTGCGCCGACGATGCGCCGCGCGTCGGTGAGCTCTACAAGAAGACGCTGGACAAGGCGTCGGATCTTGAGGTGCGGTTCAGTCGCCTGTGGACGCAGTGCCAGCGCTGCCAGGGCAGCATGCACTGCGAGGTCATCTGCAGCAGCAAGGATTGCCCCATCTTTTACATGCGCATGAAGGCCAAGAAGGACTTGGAGGATGCCAATAAGGAGTTGGGAAGGTTTGATCTTGATAAGGCTGCAATGTGGTAAGGGTGATGTGGGAAGGCTGGGCCAAAGACTGTGGTTTATGGGTACATTTGAGGACGCAATGGCGTTTGGGGCATAATGGCATTATCAGGGCCTGTAGCGGTTGGGAATGTTGGGATTGTATTGGTATTTCGCAATAATGAGACTCACATGAGGACTTCAAATGTCATCCCGGTATAATATGATGTAACTAGCTGTTGGTGTCCCATCGCTACGAATACACGGTTCGGGGCAACACCAACTCAAAGACAAGGGCAAGCAATACGCATTTCGGTCAACGATGCAACACGAGCAGATTGGTTCACGTAGACATGTGGTATTCTCCTTAATTGTTGTGTTTACTATATATAATGACTATTTGGTCCTGCCAATCTTCAACATTATCCTCCAAATCCCGATGTGTCCCATACAGAGAAATGGTCTACATAGAAAGAAAGACAACAAACATCGCTGCTAAACAAGTAGTGAAAGGAAAAACGCCTATATCCATCCAATCCAAGTATCCAAAACCGTATCAGGGGGTATGTGTCCAAAACTCCGACCGCCACCGCTTCCTAGCTTACAATCAATACAACAACTCCCCCCCATGCACCATAGCCTTGAACCGATCATCCGGCTCCTCAAACTCATACGCCTCACCCCTCGTAACGCGATCCACTTCCTCCCGCACGAAGGGGTACACATCCTTCCAGGCATTGCGGCCCATCCAGCCGTCCAGGTGGCCGTAGCCGGGCACGACCTTGCGCTTGTAGTCGCCGTGCTCGAAGGCGTCGCACAGGGTCTCGTAGGTACGCTCGGTGGCCTCGGGCGAGAGCACGGCGTTGTCGCGGCCGACGAAGAGCATGACGGGGATGCCGCGCAGGCGCTCGACGTTCTCCGGGCTAGTGAGCGGGTCGTACAGCGGCGCGTTGGCCATGACGTGGCCCTCGTAGCCCATCTTCATCAGCAGGTTCAGCTGCCGCATGTTGACGCCGCCGAAGAAGCGGTCCATCTGCCGGTGCGTCGCCTCGTTGAGGTTGGTGTGGTTCCAGCACCGCCCGAAGACCAGCGAGGTGCGGTGGCAGGCCGCGTTGTTGCACATCTCGCGCCGTGCCTGGGGGTAGAGGCGGAGGAGCTGGTTGACCGTCTTCTGCACGAGCGTGTCTTGGTTGGATGTGCTGCACGAGAACCAGCTGCCCGCGAACAGGCCGTAGAACTTGTCTAGTGGTAAGGGGCCGGCCATGACCTTGGCCATGTTGGTTGGGCCCCACACCGGGTTCATGAACACCTGCGAGCAGGTGATGCCCAGGATCCAGGACGTCGGGATCGTGCCGTCCAGCAGGCCCGACGCGAACGCCACGCTGCCCATGCAGTGCGCGATGGTGTAGACCTTGTCGGGCCCGTGGATGCTGCGGATGTGCTCCAGGCAGGCCTTGAGGTCCAGCCGCGCGTCGTAGGTTGTCCAGTTGCTACCCGCAATCATGATCTGGCTGATGCGGTGGACTGAAACGAAGACGCGGTAGCCGGCGCGGGTGAGGTAGTTGACCGCGTTGTAGGGGATGGTCGGGAGGGCGAAGATCTGGTGGTCGACCGAGGCGCCGGGAATCATGAAGAGGTTGCGGATGTTCTTGGGGTCGTTGCCGGGAAAGTGGGTTGGCTCCCATATGTGCATGCGCGAGGACACGCCGTCCGACGCGACGATGTCGACGGACTGACTGGGCGGCGTGTGGTTGATGAAGCCGCTGAAAGTCTTGGTGGGATACTCCAGGGGGGTCAAAGGCGCGAGGAGAAGCGACATGGATTTGCGCGTGAAGTAGGTCAGGAAGCTGGCCGCACTGAGGGCCTTCTTGATGAAGTTGCTGCCGGTGGGCGTCATGGTGTTGATCTGGGAGAAAAAGTCGGCGGGCTGAATGTGCATCATGCCCTTGGCGATGACAGGCGCTCGGCGCCAGGCTTCTTCGTCGTCGAGGTCGGCACACATGTAAGGCACATGTTTGCTGATGGTCACATACAGGGTGCTAGTGGCTTTCCAGAACTGGAACGGGGCCAGGGCAACCGACGAGTCGACCACTTTGTAGCCATGGAAGTGCAGCTTCCTGCCGTCAACGCCGGTCATGTCGAAATCATACGTCAGGTTCCGAGTGCCCGGTGCCTTGTTGTTGAGAATGAAGAGGTTGAATTCTCCTCGCTGCACCATAAAAGGCGAACCTGGAATGGCCGGACACACGAATGTACCCGTCAGCATACCACGATGCTGCGCATGGTTGACCATCTCCTTGGTGTTGAACGCCTGCACGCTCAGGAAGAAGCGCGCGCTCTCGCAGAGCGACTTGGCCATGCGGTGGGCGAGCTCGTATGTCTCTTGGTTGTCCTCCTTGAGATCCTCGTCAGGGTGGATGAAGCCCGACATGACCTCGGTGAAGCCGATACCACTCGCGCTGACCTCGCGGGCAGTGCGGATGACCTTGTTAGCCACGCTAATGCTATCCTGTTCCTCGAGGGCTTTGAGTTGCTCGCGCTTGTGACTCGGCTGCATGCGTCTTGGCCTATGCTGCGGCTCGCCGAGGAGGTTCAGGATGCCATTCCCCTCTTCGCTGATGGTAAGACCGTTGGACTTGGCGTATGCCTCAACTGAGCGCTCAGCTAGCGCGGCAATCGTGGCGAAAGGGTTGGCAGCAAGCGCCGTAGGGATCACCGCAGCATCCGTCACGATCAAGCCGTCGTGGGTCCGGCCATCCCTCCCCCTGAAGACTTTACCAACATGGTTGGTTACACCAGTTTTACCCGTGTTGTCTCGGGCCATGCATGCGCCACTATATTTTAAGTTTAAGGTTAGGTTGTATTCCGTTGGTGGCACAGAAGAACGGGGGTTGGGGGGGGGTTGGTTACATACCCGATGGGATGGACCGTGATCTGTTGGCCCAACAGCTCGTAAAAGGGACTTTGTACAAGGGTACCACCAACGACCTCGGTTGCCCTTTCGAGCAGCTTATTAAGCTTCTTGACGTGATGTCCCCGACAGACACCCAGAAACTCAAGCATCGGCTTGTCATCCTTGAGAGACAAGACAGCTTGGTTGCCTAGGTAGTGTTAGTATCCGTCAGGTTTTCAAGGGGGCATTTGGGGATCTTACTGTCGTGAGACATGATGAGGTAAACCTGCGTTTTCTGCACCGCCCCGTTCTTGTAGTAGGGCCCAAGGAACCTGCTACCATACCGTGCCAGGGCAGCTTGCGTCTTTTCGATGAGGGTGTCATTCTGAGGGTCTTTCTTTCCCGGCATGAGATCCAGCATTGCCTGGAAGAGAGGCGCCAGGGCATGCGGAATGGCCCCCTCCTCAAGCACAAACCCGTCTAAGGGGTTGAAATCAGCCTTGGTATCATCCTCCCGGCAGTCGATGACGCTGGTGATGGTTGGGCCGATGGGGTGGTATGGCGACGGGTTCTCCCGTCCTATGGCGTTCACGTCCTCGTCGGTGTTGTAACCAAACGCCAGCATGTCTCCATTTCCGCTCATGTGCTGGCCGACCATGTCGCTCATCTCGAGCCCCATAGCCTTACTCCGGAGCAAGATCTCGGTCGAGGCGATGGAGCCGGCACCGAGGAAAACGGCCTTCTTCGCATGCACCCACATAAGGTCGCCATGCAGGTTGGCCTTGAACAATCCCCGATTTCGGCCGTGCCAGGCAAAGTAAACACGGTATCCCTCGCCGTTCTTGTCCTCCTCGATGTAGCGCACCTCGCACTCGCAAAACATCTCGGCGCCCCAGTTCCAGGCGTCGGCGATGTAGGTGACGAGGGTGGTGTTCTTGGAGCCATCATTGACTCCCGTGGCGTCTTGGCCGGTCAAGGACGACGGCGACATCTCGACGCCGCAGCTATTGGGGCCGTTGACAAAGCGCGTTGTCTGACGCACCTTCTTGAACTTATTCCCCAACCCCATCAGCTCGGCCTGCTTCTGGAGCAGCTTGGCCTTGGGAAGTTCAGGCCACTCGGCCGGGTACTCCTGAGGGTCGAGGACGTCTTCCACCTTCTTATAGTCTGTAGTAGTGCGTCAGTAAGCCGGGAGTCAGTCACTCAAAGTTCCGAACGGAAATACTCACACTTATCCAACCCGTCCACATCTTCCCGGATCTCTGGCGGCCACTCCTTCATCGCCAGCGTCTCCTTATCCGCCTCCATAAACACATTTGCATTAATCAGACTCGTCCCACCAAGCCCTATTCAACAACAGTTAGCATCGCACTTCTCTCCCACTCATCTCACAGCAACAAAGAAGCAGAACTCACCATTCCCCACAACAGCACTCTGCCCCCTGCCCATAACCAAATGATACAGCCCCGTGGGGTCACCACCCTCCACCTGCGAGCCCTTGACCCAACCCGGCGAAAAAGTACCGGAGTAGTGCAGCTCCTTGGCGGCGTCGAGGGCGCCGGCGGGGTACTCGCCGGGCCACTTCTCGCGGCCGCGCTCGAGCAGGCAGACCGACTGGCCCGTGCGGGCCATGCGCGACGCCGCCACGCCGCCGCCGTACCCGGACCCGATCACCACCACGTCGTAGGTGCTGCGCAGCAGCTCCACGGGTTTGGATAGTCGTGGGAACGCCGCGTCCTGCCGCCCGTCTGTGTAGGTCCGCGGCTTGCTGCTGGTGCTGCTGCTGCTGTGGCGGGGTGCCGATGTGGGTGTTGCTGGTGATGTGGGCTTGTATTGGTGGTGCTGCTGCTGGTCATCGTGCATGGCGTAGATGGGTGGGAGGGGGTGGGGGTCCTCGCGGCTCAGGTCTGGGGAGGAGGCCGTTTGGGACGAGTTGAAGGAGGTGGCCGTGAAGGTCGAGGCTGGTCGGGGGCCCGAGCTGGAGCCGTAGCTCGAAGAGACGCTCGGGTCCGGGGAGGGCGGGCGTGTGTTGTCGAAGGCGTTGTCGATGATGCCCATGGCATTGCTGCCCCTGTTGTTCGGGTCTGGTGTGAGGGGAGGGGAGAGCAGGCCATTGACATGCAATGACCCTGACGGGTTTTGAGTGGGTGATGACTTGTCCATCGTGCTGGCGAGAGCACAGTCTCGGGCTGATGACACTTTCTAGACAATGCTCAAGAGACAATGCTCAAGGCGAGGGCGGTTTAACTAGGGATGTGAACACGCAAGACTCAAGGGACTTTGGGCTAAACTTGAGAGAGGGAGGATAGGGTTGAACCGGAAGTGCCCGGAAACTCTTGTTATTTGGTGGTCTCAGGCGAGGAATGAAGGATTGATATTGGGAACCAAGGGAACCAAGGGAACCACGGGAGTCAGGGGCAGGAATATCGTCTTGATAATAAATCCTCGCCCCCAACTCAACGGTGACCACACTCCATCGTAACCTTGACCTTTCCGGGCAAGGCGCTCTCCCCTGATACATCGACGTGCAGGCAAGAAGAAGGCACGGCTCCGTTCACCATCGGCATGCTCGCCCTGTGGACGGACAGGAACGGTTTAGCTGCCCCCCCTCGGCTCCATGACCCGGCCAGGGCGCAGTTCTCAGCCCACCAGTCTTCGGCTTGGGCAAAAATAAGTCTCGACACCAAACGGAACGGCCATTGGCCGGAATACCGCAGCCAAGTGCTTGCCGCAACGAGGGTAGGATCTAGCGGGGGTTTGTGGTGGAGAACCCGTCAGCACGGGTCGGCCAGGGGCCAGGCCACCGCTTTCTGGAACCACAGCCACGAGAAACACCCTTGTTTTTAGTGTCATCCAATGTCGGAGTTTTTGATCGACCTGTGGTTCGCGTGGTTCGGCACGGTTGTTGCCTTGTGGCGTCTGCGAGTTTGTGTGTTAGTGTACACTAGCACGACGACGTCGTTCCCCCCATGATCAACGCCATTGCCCCGTGGGGTCGATGACGATACCGTACACAGGGAGGAATGTGTCCTCGCCATTCCTCCAGAGATCCGTGCCCGGCGGACCGCTGGAGCGGGCTCTCTGTCGCCATCACGGGCAGATCATGATTCGCATATGCCGATCAATGGGCACCCTGACGAGCCTGATCGGGGTCTGGATACAACCCGAAAGGTGAACGACTCGGTGCTGGCATGTTGACACCTGAAGATTCCGGAGAAAGACCCGTTTTCGTCATCGGCTATGATTTGATGGGTTGCGCTGAAGGCGCTATTGGACGGGAAACGAAGACTGCCCATGTCCCGATAGGCTGTCACCCAAGACCCAAAGTCCCGTGGTCCCCCAGTCGCCCAGTCCAATGGGGACCCACACACCCGATGCTCGCCGGGGCGCAAATCGCGACTGCATTACTCCGGCACTCCGGTGAGCCCGTCTCTTTCCTTTCCCGGAGCAGGGAGGCGATGGCTGAGCACCAATATGGCAGCCCCGATGAGTTTCGCACTCCAGAACCGTGATTGGACGCCCACCACAACCTGTCTCCCTGTCTCCCTGTGTGAAAAGAAGTGCCCCGTTGAAGTGGTGGTCAGCAACCCTGTTGATGGTGTTCGGCCCCAGACTCTCAGCCCTGTGTCGCTCAGCCCCCTTGCTCAGACGTCCACGGCGCTCAGATCGCAAACTGCACCCAGAGGGACCGCTGCCGCGGGCATCCCCGTTGCATACCGCGCCGTGCCCAAAACCTTAATCACAGTGCCCCAAACAGTGGGTGCGAAGGATTCCGGCGTCTTCCTTTCCGCCCCGACGGGGTGGATATCCGAACTTTACTTCAAGTGCCTGAACCCCCATTGGACTTCAGAGCCATTCCAATTGGGCAAACGTCGGTTCTTTCGCGAGAGCCTCGGGGAAGCGTCGAGGAATGCACCTCTCTGTATGTACATACATACTTCGAAACTGTGTACCGTGTCTCGGGTGTGACCCAAGATGCCAGAATTTGGGGTCGGGTGTTGGTTGGCTAGGGACAGTCGGGGACGGACAGCTGAATGAGAGGCTATAATAAGGCCCGGGTGTGTCACAACCGCTTCTCCAGTGCGAGGCAGTGACCGTTCCATCGGGAAAAGTCCTCGGAAGGCTCGTCCATCAATTGGCCTGACGTGGTTATTTTAACATGGACGAGTTGAACAACGTTTGACAATGCAAGGTACAGGCGGGCCGAAACGGGGCGCATCGAACCCCGAGTTAGAAAGAAAAGCGGAGTTTCACTAGACTCACCACCAAAAACACCATTGTTGCCATTTTTACGATATGTCAAGTGCCACAAGATCATCGTGTCGGAACAAGGCAGGTTTTGCCGAATTGAAAGTTCCGTCTTCCCCAGAACACCTTTTTACCCCCGTCGGCAGGATCAATCCCATATCGGTCCCATATCTCACCCATATCAGTGCTGCAACGCCCAGAACTCGACCCTTATCAGCGTTGCACAGCACGAACAAGACGGAAGGCACGAACGCGTCGGGGTGGATCTTGGCTTATCTTCGACTCCGGCATGATTGGGCCATGCGAGGTCACCTGGATCATCCAAATCTGCCATGGCGTGCTTTCCCGCATCTCTCGCGCTCGCGACTTGAAGAACTTAATGTTTTAAATGGTTTCATTGCTATGTAAAAAGCATCGCTCCTCTATACACTTGTCCGTCCTCTCTCGCTTGCTTCAGAAACCAGGTATCGACAACCCGCAGCCAGTTAACCCAGGGAATCATGTCGTTAACTCGTCCGATCCCAACTCCATCCTGATGGGGAACACCCAAGAACGCCGGCTGAAAAGAAAAAGACTAATAAAAAGGAAAAGGAAAACGGCTCATCGATCGGTTTGAGAAAGCGCTGCAGCATTCAAGGAAGCGCACTCCATCAAACCCGATTGACTGTCGCCTCCCGTTTACCACCAGTCGCCGTGCTCGTGCATGGCCTGGGCGACCTTGACGAAGCCGGCAATGTTGCTGCCGGCGACCAAGCTGGGGAGCTCGCCCTCGCTCGACTCGACGTAGTTCTTGGCGGTGGTGACACCGAGGTCGAAGGCGTTCTTCATGATGTCCTTCAGCTTCTGGTCGACCTCCTCCTTGGTCCACGCGAGGCGCTGGCTGTTCTGCGACATCTCGAGACCCGAGACGGCGACACCACCGCAGTTGGCGGCCTTGCCGGGGGCGTACCAGATGGCATTGCCCTTCTTCTCCCGCCGCTCGTTCTCGAACACCTCAATGGCCTCGAGCGTGCAGCCCATGTTGGAGCCTTCGGCAACGAACCGAGCGCCAGCGGCAACCAGGCCGACCGCCTCCTCCTTGCTGACCTCGTTCTGGGTCGCGCAGGGGAGGGCGACGTCAACCTGGCCGACGTGGAGCCACGGGCGGACGCCCTCGATGTACTGGAGGTTGCCCTTGGTGGTGTAGGCGGAGAGCGACTGGCGCTTGACCTTCAGGTCCATGATGGATTCGATATCCTCAACCGTGACGTGGCCGTCGCCAACCGCCACGAGCGAACCCTTGGAGTCGGAGAGCGAGACGATGGTGGCGCCGAGCTCAATGCACTTCAGCGCAGCGTACTGCGCAACGTTGCCGGAACCGGAGATGGCGACGCGCTTGCCCTCCCAGTTGCCGACGCCAGCGAGCTCGAGCATGTGGGTGACATAGTACACGAGGCCGTAGCCGGTGGCCTCGGGGCGGATGAGCGATCCACCCCAGTCGAGGCCCTTGCCGGTGAGGACACCCTCGAACTTGTTACGCTCACGGCGGTAGGCACCGAACATGTAGCCGATTTCACGGCCCGACACGCCAATGTCGCCAGCGGGAACGTCGGTGTCGGCACCGATGTGCCTGGAGAGCTCGCGCATGAAGGCGACGCAGAAGCGGCGGATCTCGGCGTCACTCTTGCCCTTGGGGTCGAAGTCGGCTCCACCCTTGCCACCACCCATCATCACTGGCCCCACAGTCAGCAAGTGCTGCCAAAAATCATCTTTTGGGGTCATGTTTCAACTTACGGCCAGTGAGCGCATTCTTGAAGATCTGCTCGAAACCGAGGAACTTCAGACTGTTTTTTTTCGTCAGCTGGTGCCCCCTGATATTTGGGTCGTTTTTTGGGTGTTTTTTCTTACATCGAGAGGTTGACGGAGGGGTGCAGCCTCAGGCCGCCCTTGTAGGGACCGAGGGCGGAGTTGAACTGCACACGGTAGCCGCGGTTGGCCTGGAGGTTGCCGGCATCGTCCTCCCAGACGACGCGGAACTGGATGACACGCTCGGGGATCGAGACGACCTTGAGCGCAGTGCGGAACTCGGGGTTCTTCTGGAACAGCGAGCTGTTCTCGAGGGTGAGGACGAGCTCTGCAGGATTCATGTCAGTTCCCAAGTCGCGAGTCGGATGCTAAGCGGCATTGTCTCCCTCACCCTTGTAGGCCTGCTCGAACTCGGGCTCGCTGGCAAGGTGCGACATGGTGGATGGTTGTTGGTCGAGGTGTGGGAAAGAGTCGACGTGTTTGTTGCGATGGGGTTGTGTTACTGGTTATCGCTGTCGACTCAAACTTTGCTGCGAGAATGCGGAGGGAAAGAGAAGGCGGAAGAGAGCATCAGGAAGACGGAAAGAGCCCAGACTATATACCAGAGAGTTCTGGGATGGGATGGGATGGTGGGGGTGACGAGACCGGCGCACGAAAGGGGAGATGTGACTAGCAACCACGTTCCCCTTGCTCCGAGGACAGGTCGGCCGAAAGAGGCGGCTGTTGTTGGAGGCTTGGGCAATTCGTAGCTCCGTTTCACAACTGGGCCAACTTCGATTGGGCGTGTGGGACATGGACAGGCGGCGAAGTTGACTGCATCCCCACAACGAGGGGCGCCCCTTTGCGGGACGAGTGGCCACGTCTTGGCGAGGGTTTTGCCCATCAAGCCGCGCCGGTTTTCGCTCGCTCTGGAAGAACGGCACCTGTCATCCCACGCCAGCCATGCCCACCAATCTACAACCTACCCGGCTTGTCTTCGCCAATTTGCACGCGTGCAGCGGTGATCAGTGTCTTGCCACTGCATTCGCCACGCCAGTGTGAAGTTATTTCTGGTCATCAAAATCCTCCGCAATAGCCTCGTTGCTCATTTCTCGATGTCGTCGTCTTTATCGATAGCAATGCTGCACCATGATTGGCAACCGCCGTCTTGAATTTGGAGAAGCCATGATGGCATACTCCGCATGCTCGCGTGCCCTCCCCCTGTCGGAGGCGTCGTGAGTGGACAAGCTCAGACGGCTCATGGTTGGGGGTCGCGCTTGAGGGGCTCAGAATAACTTATCCGCGGGGATCGATTGGCCGCCTCAACAATGGATAAATCCGACTTGGTAATTTTATGGCGGGGTCAACGGGAGCTAACCCCGAATAATGCACCAGAGTGCGCCTCGGGATGGTGGGGCTTATCTTTCGGGGGGGAGAAATCCGTCAAAGTCTTGACTCCTCACCCGGCTCGACCCGATTCATTCTCGCCCAGCCTCCGACCTCGCTGCTCGAGGCTGCGGATGGCACTCGGTTTCGCCTCCGGGGCATTCCGAATTTGGCAAGTGAGCGCAGGGTGCCCCCAGCCTTTCCCGCGCACCCAAAGCTGCCGGACGCGGGTTGGGCCAGTCATTCACCTTCCGATCATCCATCTCGGCGCTCCGCTTATCTCGAGTTGCTAAAGACAACTGGTCATGCATTGGCGGGTTGTTGATGATAGGCACCTGAATTCGGTCCGTTGGTTCTTTCGCTTCGCTCTTCCCGACCGACGCACTTGCTCGCTCGTCTCTCCTTCAGGCTGCTGTCGAAGCGCCCCCCCTCAGACATCCGTCGTCCCCCCTTCAACTCGTCGAAGCCATTGACGACGACGTCGTCGTTGTCAACGCCCGCAACTGGTTTGACGAAGACGAGGACGAAGACGAGGAAGGACAGCATGTGATCGAGAGGATGGCCAAAGTCGAAATCCCATGTTTGCGCATGCGACACCCGGCGCTGCGGTTGGCGTTACCGACCTTCCGCGTGGAGTCGGTCGATGTAACCCTCGGTCGAAAGCATGCCGAGTGGAGACGTTCGAGTGCTGAGACCTTCAGGTGTCTCGAGGACAACAGAAGGCATGGGAGACCTCATGTTTAAGTATCTCGCGTCTTCTCACATGCTCAGATGCCTATCTTGGGCCTCGAGATGACCCCTATCGCTTGAGATACACTATCTCGTCCTCCCCGGCCGTCTCGAGATACGGTGGTTACACTTGCACACGTGCTTGCGACTCCGAGCGAACCAACACGCGGAGAGGGAATGCAGGGTCCTGGGGGCCCATGATAACCTTATCTTTGCAATCTCGAGGTTCTGGTCGGTTGGAATCCACCCGGCCACCGCTGGCGTTGCCGTGGGTCTAGGTACGTACCCTCAAGGTACCGCCCTCGTCCCAGTTAGTTCGGGCTCCAGACTCCGTTGTCCATCACCGCATTAAAAAGGGACAGTTCCGGTGCATGAGGACACGTCTATAGGTGCTGACGTGGGTGAAAGTAACGTTGTTCCTGCGAAAGAGGTACACTTTGTGTACATACCCAGGTATGCATGGCAACACAAGATGCAAAGTCATCCACAAATTGGAGGGTTCCTCTTGCATTAAACGACCAAATCTCCCTCTATCCATCTCACCCAAGCTAGTGGTGTATACATGCATTCTTCTTTTTATCTCACTTCGTTCTTATCCTTCCCGTGTATTCCCGTTTTCTCTTACTTTCATCCCATTCCCGAGGTTTCATTATTTCCCGCCTTCTCTGAACTTTGACATGCCACAAAACGGAAAACAAATGCCAAGTCCTGAGGCATGCCAGATGGTGATGCGGTGAGACTAGCCATGTCAGCACAACCGGGAAAACCCTGTCTTCCCACGAGACAGAGCTGGCTTGGCTTTGCCTCGTCCCCCAAAGTATCCGCCTCTGGGCGACGTTGTGCATGGGATGGTTTGAGTTCAGCCAGCCCACTGCAGGCTAACTCAGGAATAGAGCAGGGGGTGGGTTTGTGAACATGTGCAAGTCCTTAGGTATTACGTAGGACAAGAGATTTAGGCAACTGAATCTCCGGATCAGGCGTGGTCTTTCTGGTCTTGTTGGCCGGACCGGGCCGGGTCGGTTCGGGTCCGCGCGCTGTCCGTCGGTGATAGTCGGGGCTTCGCGCGAGAGGATATTTGGGCGTCAACAACATCACGTGGACTGGACACAGCAGAGCAACCACAAGGTAGTAGGCCAATGCCAACGAAGAGAAACGACACAAGGGTTGTCGCAGAGCGCGAGATTCGAGCATTCTGAATAGTCCGACGGAGCGGGTAACAAGAACTGTTCGTTTCTAATACCCGAGCCTAGCAACCCTTCATTCACAGCATGGGAAACGAAAAGTGTGGCCAAGTTGTTGAGCTAAACGATAAACTAGCTTCCTACATACAGCCAGTACTTCTCAGTAAATCAAAGTGACCTTCCGCCATAATATGTCATTCTACTGTTTTCCCTTTACTCTTTCCAAAAGTTTTGCGCTTTTCTGTTTCATTTTAGTCTCTTTTTCTCGGTTTTATTGTAGGGAGCCCTACTCCCAATAATACCTGAGGAGATACTGTACGAATGGCGATATTAGATCGAGTTGTCGGCATGTTGCAAGTCACCAGCACATGCAGGAGTGGTAGGTAATAGATTCATGATCTGAGGCTCTACTACGCCGTCTTCGCCCAGCAGCAACGTAACAGCCATGGTTTTCCGTGCCGCAGCCTTTTCCTCCAAAGCATGGCGGGTATCTCCAATCAACCTCTCCTCCGCATGTAAAAGAAAAGAGAAAAAAGAAACAAAACATGAGAGCGGTAGATAGACATGAGGAAGCAAAAGAAACAACTCCGCCACCGAAGGGTAGGATTATATACAGGCGATGTACCGCCAGCAGCCGGCAAGTAATGTAGCCCAAGAAGCGAAGTCAACGGAATACAACATATAAAAAAGACATGAAGGGAACAAAGCTTGTTGAGTGTCTGGCCTGGTCTGGGCTGGTCTAACAAAACGAGCAAGCCACTTCGGTAAGGTATCCTCGCCTCCTTATATCCCGTAGCCAACCCACCTCCCCAAACCCAGACCAGACCAGACCAGACCAACAAGCCACGCCTCCCTCAAGCCGGCCAAAAAAAAAAAAAGAGAAAAAAAGAAACCGCTCACGAAACCTGCATGACCATGGGCCCAGCCACAATAATATCATCCGTCAACATGCCATTCAACGGCCCGGCACTCGCCAAGTTCACATACGTAACCCCCGCCAGGCCCTGGGGCACCACGCAGCCAGCGGCCTGGTCGAAGGGGCTGAACACGGTACCACCCGGGATGCCACCCGTAGTAAACGCGCAGTGGGTGGCCGTGGCAGCAGCCTCGCTCTGCAGCTGCACCGACGCACCAGCCGCCACCGCCTGGGCGCTGGCGCCCTCGGGCATGGCCAGGGTGGGGAAGGCGGTGAGGATCAGGTTGGAGCCGTCCGGGCAGCTCTCGATGAAGGGAGCCGCGAGCGAAAAGACCTGTTTGGGCGAGAGCGGGGTGTCGAAGGCCTGCGGGACGGGGATGCCGCGCGAGGCGGCGCGGACAAAGGTCTGGTGGCGGGCCTCGATGGTGAGGATGGAGCCGGCGGTGGTGAGGATGGAGGTGTCGGAGATGAGGGCGGCGGCGCCGAGGTAGGCCGACACGCCGACGTTCTCGAGCACGCCGGCGGTGGCGACCATGCCGGCGGCGTCGGTGAAGCCGAAGTTGTAGGTGCAGGGTTGGACCGGCTGGACGCCGGCTTGGGCGATGGCGCTCTGCAGGAGGATGACGTGCTCCTCCTCGGTCTGGCCGACCTTGATCAGCGCGTCGATCTCGCGCTGGTCGAGGCCGAGCGCTTGGAAGTCGGTCGCGGGGAACTGCGCGAAGCCTTGCTGGTAGAAGGTCGCTTCGAGCCACTCGAGCGTGAGGGCGCTGTTGGGAGGGGGGGAAGAGGTTAGTGGTTTGCTCTTTTAAAGCCGAGGGGGTGATATGATATGTGTCTTACAATTGCAAGATGTCAACATCGTTGAGGCCGAGGGCTGCGGCCGCTGCGTTTTGGCGCTTCGCGTGCTGGTACAGCCTCATCTGAGACTTGCTCAACTTGGGCACAGCTGGGAGCGCTGATGAGAGGGCCGCCAACCCGGCCACCACAACCCCAAAGGTCTTCGTGAAGGAAGGCATGTTGTCGGTGTACGTCGATTACTCTTTAACCGTCCTTTTCGTATCTATTCCTTTCTTCTGTCCTGAGTCCCCTGTAGATCCGAATCGAAGTCGAGTGTTTCGGTATGAAAGCAAAGACCAGCCTGGCTATAGAATCGAAGGCCTGCCCGAGGGTCGTAAATTAAAAGAAATATTAAGATAGACGTCGTAGACTGGGGCGAAGAGGACTGAAAGAGGGACAGACCGAGCTGCTTGAAGGAGGGTGAAAGCAGACCAGCGCTTTGGGCGTGAAGAGCGAATGGGACGAAAGGCGTGGGATGAGGAGAGAGGAAGAAGAAGGGAAAGGCTTGCATGTGTAAGTGGGAAACGGCCATGAATAAAGACGGGCTGCCAAGATCGTCTCTCTTCGTAACAAGCGGCTGCTGACCGTTCCGGGATCCGCATCATGTCGACTACCCCCCGGGACCCGAACAGGGAGACGGGTTCAGGAACAAGCAGCAGCTAGAACAATGCTGCGGGGGGGTAGCGCTCAGGGCACGCCCAGGACCCCCAGACGGGACGATGTCGCCTTGTCGGGCTCGGGACTTCGGTCTAGGCTGGGTTTGATAGGGGCAACGGGTTCAGCCAAGACGGGACTTCAGATGGCCAGGAGCGATGGGAGAGACTTCATCATGTTTCGTTTCCTCGTGGCTGCTGCCCTGACGTGCCTGAGTGCCCCTAGTGGTGTCCCCTCCTCCCAATCCCACCCTTCACCCCCTTGCTCCAGGCGCCGTGAGAGTGACCTGCGCGATCCCCCCTCTGCCTGACATGAGGCTGAAGTTGGCCAATCAGACTGACGCGGGTGGTGTTTAAGGTTGGGATGAAGATATTTGCATCCCTGCTCGGAACTTGGTTGATTGTCGGTAACAGTCGACCCCCTTATTTGCACGGAGTAAAATCTTAGGTGCACGGAGTGACTAGGCCCAACTCGGTAAAGCGTCCCAAAGTTTTGGCGGGGAGTTCAGCCTAGCACGTGACTCGTGACCAGGGACAATTCACCCCTCAAACTCCCACACTTACAATACAATTCACCTCAAGCAGCTCCAGCTAAAACTTTTAAAAAAATTAAATTAATTAGAGTAAAACTGACCAGATTACATCCAAATCACCTTGCTACCAGTTAAGTTACCCTCCTCTTTTTAGGTCGGGGTGAAGGTTAGCGACTGTATAAGTGCTGTACTCGAGCTGGAAGCTGGGCCAGGTCTTGGCAGAAAAAGGTCCAAAGGCACTAACAACTTATTGGGTGGTATACCGCCCTTTTTGGTAGTACTCCTGTACTCCGTGCAACTAAAATTTCACTCCGTGCAAATAAGGGGGTCGGTAACAGTGGGTAACAGTGGGGGAAAAGCTGGAAATTCAGCCTGTGGGCCTGCTGTGGAGGCGGGGATTGGCCACAAGGGACGTTGCCAAGTCGGTACCAGGGGGGTTGCACGGTTACCATGCTGCACGGATTTGCGACAGTGGCGCCCACCATGCTCGTCTCAGACTTGTTTCAATCGGACGGACCGCATCAAGACCGAAGGATCGGAACTGTCTTCATGGTGCATCTGCGACAACACTAATCTGCTTCCGAACAATGCCAGCGCCGCGGAGCCGTGGAAACGACATTGGCTTTGAAGATGACGACTATCATGGTTTTTGTGTTGGTGCTTGAGAGTCAGTGTTGATAACGATAATTAACTATTGAATATTCGGGCAATTTGCGCCATCAGGAAAAAGCCAAGGTTGCTTGTTTACGATGTCGTACTCGACTAATGTCCGTTCGCTTCGAGATCTCGCCCCAATGGTGCCCTCGCTTGTGAGGCGACGACCTTATTCGGGACACCCTTGGGACCGAGCGGGTGGACTGGGATCACCATTGCCTCCATGCCCTATACTCGCCCCAAGTATGCCCAGCACGACTCGGAGACGAGATTCGCCGCATACACCCTGTCGATCTCGAGTTCTGCCGGTGTGGGCAATGGCTCGATACGTGCGGGAGTCTGTCTCCGGGATCATCCACATGCTTCGACGCCGTGTGACATGCACGGGCACTGTTTTCCCACTGCTATGTGTGTGGGGGAGGGGCGCCAACGGGCGTTCCTCACAATATTCTCGAAAGTTTCTCATTCTAGGGCTCGGGAAACACGGGTGGGTGGAAAGGGGGGTTGGTATTCGACGATGCGAGTCTGCTCCAAAGTAAACCTCCGGTCGATCATCGAGCTCGCTTGAGTCGAGATTTGGATCTGAAGTTGAGGCACCCATTGAAAGGTGCACGAAAGGAAACGACTAGTACCCATAATTGCCTCTCTTAGGTTGATGGTTAGGTACTTGCTCTTTTCATAGTCCCATGATGAAAACTTAGCAACCGCTGTGGTATTCGATCTATACAAACCACACCAGTAGCAGTGACTACGATGATGTGGACACAGAGTGCCCGTCACGGCATCGGGATAGCAACGGCAAAACCGCAATACCACCTTGAAAAGAATGTGTCACAGCCTTGAACATAACTTTGTGCGACCCGGATTGGGAAACATCCATCGGAAAGGAGACGGACTAAAAGCCGGAAGCAGATCCCACCAAACGGTTACCAAAGAGGTTCCATCGTGAGCTCGAGGGTCCGGAGCTCGGGAGGTGGCCGATCCAGAGATCTTCGTTGTCTGAAGCAGCTCCGGTGTTGCATTATGCCGAACGCTCACTGCAAAGCTTGAGCATGCACGGAAGACAACCCGTGAAACAGACTGTTGTACCAAGTACCATCCTACACCAATTCAGAAAGCGATCGCACGCAACCTGTCCACACAAAATCGATGCTTACTTCACTATTAGATGGCTGCCCTATGTGTTCTGCCTCCTCCCCTCCCCTTCATTCTCAGCTTCTGCTTCCTCATTTTCTCCTTTGACCGCCCCCAACGGCTTTGCCGGGACTGTTACCGTCTCGTCAATGCTGTTGTGCGTCTCGATCTCCCCTCCTCCTCCAATAAGTGCGCCGCACTACTATTGCCATACAAAAAAGTATACCATCTTCGGTGAGACCCTCTATATGGAGCCTTGTTTATCAATCTTCCATTCCCCTGACTATCGCCAACTTGAGGTATTACCGCCACCGCCAAGCAAGCCTCTGCATCTCGCTTGTTGCTTCTTGAGTCATCATGTGCTGGCCTTCGGAACGCTTGGATGAGGTCCCGGTAGCTTAGAGTGCATAGGGGTTGAGAGACCGGATGGTCAGGCATCTAGAGTTGTGTTAGCGTTCTGTTACCCGTGGTAATGGGTTGTGATGTAGACTTACGGCGGGCTCTTGCTGAGGTCCGTCTTCAGAATGACCGGCACCCGTGTCATCTCCGTCACATCCTGGATGTAGTCCCCGCCCTCCTCTCTCAGCTTGAACAGCTTCAGGTACTTTTCCTTGTTCGTCAGGCGCGTCTCCGGCGCGTCGGCCGTGGGCACCTTGGAATCCGACCGGGTACGGTGGAGGCTGCCGGCCGCACCAGCCGATGACCGGGTCGGCGACCCAGGGACGCTCTGCGTCGGCCGCTCGGCCAGCGACGCTCCGGCCATCGCTTCCGTAATGTCCGACGCGTTGTCGGACGCGTTCTCCTCGTCGTCGTCGAAAAGGGCATCGACGTCATCCGTCGAGATGGTGCCCGTCTCGGTCTGCTTTCTGGTGGCCTCCTCGCGTTCCTTCTTTACACGGTCTGCCTCCTCGGCCTGGCGCGCCGCCGCCATAGCGTTGGAGTACCGCTGGGACATGCCCGCCTTGGGAAGCTCGTCTTCGGGGACGTACGCCGAGCTGGGCACGCCCTTCTCCCAGTAGAGCTCTAGCACTCTCTTCTCCTTGCGGAATTCCGCCTTCTTCAAGGGCAATTGGTCACAGTGCACCCGCTTCTCGAAGCCCCATTCGGGGATGAGGACATCGAACGCCGACTCGTACACGCACAGAACAATGCCCTCGCTGATCAGGTCGCCGTTCACTTCTTGACGCTTCTTGTCCATAGCCCGGCACGCCTCGATGTGGACGCTCTGTTCTTGAGCGTTCTGAGCCGAATCCTTCTTTGTGTTGCAAGCCTCGACCGTCTTGACGAGGTTCTCCAGATCTTCGTTGTACTCAACCGTGCCTTCGGAAAGGACGGATTCCAGTTGGCGGTGGACTAGAACATCCGCATAGCGTCTGGTCGGGCTGGTGAAGTGAGTGTAGAGCGGCTGGTTGAGTGAGTAGTGGGCCCAGAGATGTTGAGCCGTTTTCCCTGCAATAAAATACTTGGCGCGCTGCATCGACTTGAGCAGTAGTGTCTCCATGCCCTTTCTGATCTCATCATCGTCGACCCTGAAGAGGCTGTTCTGGAGCGTTCCGCTGCTCGAGGGGTCGAATTCGTAGCCGAGCGCCGTCATGCGTTCCACAAACGTCTGTAGACGGCGCGAGTTGGGCGCCCCGTGCCTACGGAGAAGCGCCTTATCGGGGAGGGCGCTCGCCAAGCGCTGAGCGACATACGCATTGGCCTTGTGCATGAGCTCCTCGACAAGTTCGGTCGCCGAGGTGGTGTCGAACACGTTGTGCTTGACGGGAATGTTCTCGTCGTCTAGCTGCTGGAGGAGTCGCAGCGGGGCGATGGGCTCGCCGCCAGCACCCAGGCGTGCCTCACGGAACTTCTCCGTTAGGACCTATGAGCGAGATTGTTAGCATGCTTGGGGCGCAGTGACCGGTAAAGATAACTCACATTCAGAAGCTGAATATCTTTCGCCTCTGCGGCGACATGGGTAAATTCAGCAGCGCCAGAGATGGCCTCATCCATCTGCGAGAGCGAGAGCCTGCCGCCGCTCTTGGCGATACCCTTCCCGATCCAGACGTCCCCTTCGGCGACAGCGCCGGTGAGCGGGTTGGCCGAGAAAACAACGCTGACGGTCAGGCGATCCTGGTCCGGAGTGAGCGAGCAGACCTCGCCCGAGAGCTTTTGCGGGAGTAGGGCGCAGAATCGGTTGGCGAGCTGAACGGCGGTGCCACGCTTCTTTGCTTCGCGGTCAAGAAGCGAGTTTGGCTTGACAAAATGGGTGACATCGGGCACGTGGATGCCGATTTCGATCTTGCCGTCGGGCAACGACTTGACATGGACACCGTTTCCGAGCTCGTCCGAGCCGTTCAAGTCGAGAGTGAAGACCTTCTCGTTGCGGAAATCCCGGCGAGCGGCGATGGCAGCTTCGTCTTCCTTGGCGATGGTCCAGTCCTGGAGACCGACGCTGCGCAACACGGCATCGGCAAACTCGTCGGATGCAAAGTTGTTGTCTCTAAGCAGGGCATCCGTCTCAACCTTGAGGTCACCCATCTTCCCGAGCTTCTCAACCAGGGTACCGAACGGATGCAGCGAAGTAATAGGCCAGCGCTTGATGCAAGCCACAAAGATCTGGTCCGCATAGTCCTGGTGCTTCTCGACGAAGTCGCGAGGAGCCTGCTCCGTGGGGATAGCAATCAGCGGGACACGCTTGTCAGTCGGCTTGAACCACACGATCTTGGGCTTCTCCTGGGCCCGGGAGTCGTGGTGCCGCGACATGCTGCCGTCGCGCGCGGCCCGCTCGGCCTCTTGTTTCTCTTTGGTCGCCTGGCTGCTGGGTCGGAGCAGACCCAGAGTGCCGGAAAACATCTGACCCGGCACGCGCTCAATGACGGCGACAATGTGGCCGGCGTAAAGAGGCTTCGCCTCGTCGTTGATCTCTTCCTCCTCGACAAGTAGCAGACTCTGGCCCTCGACCTCAACGTCGTCGTTCTTCTTTTGAGTGGGTCGCTGCCTGAGACTGCCACGACGGCGAATTCCGCCTTCGCCAGTGCCGTTATCATCACCATTGCCGCCACCCTGGCTAGTCCCGGCGGTGGATCCGGAACGGGTGTCGGTGATATCCTTGCGTTTCTTTTTCTCTTCCTTCTCGCGCTTCTGAGACCAAACCTCATCAACGTCGAGAAGCTCGACGGCGACGAGATCTCCCTCGAGAGCACGGTTGCGGTCCTTGCTGCCGCAGATGAAGATGTCGGCGTCCAGAAGGCCATCCTGGGTCGAGACATACGCATCGCTTCTGTTCTTCTTGTTCACGCGGAGGACGCCGGAAACGAGCTGTCCATCACCTAGGAGGGCAGGAAGCGTGGCCTGCGGCAGATAGGGGGTGAACAGCGTCTTGCGCTGCTGTTGCTGTTGCTGTTGCTGCTGTTGTTGACCACCCATCTGAGGCGCATGCTGGCTCGCCTGGAGTCCGCCCATGTGCTGACCATTCATGGAGGCGACCTGAAGGGCCTGCAGCTGGTTGAGTTGCATGGGGTTTAGCTGCTGCCCGGCGTACATGCCTGGGATCATCATCTGTCCAGGGAGCTGCATCAGCTGGGGCTGACCAGGATACTGGAAAGCTCCGATGTTTGAGATGGACTGGTGGCTGATGGAGCTACGGCTCCGGTGGCCCGGCTGGAATCCCTGGTTCTGGCCAGTACCACCGGTTTGATCCTGACCTTGGTTCTGGCCTTGGTTCTGGCCTTGGTTGCGCCAGTTACCGTCGAAGTTCCGAGAGGAGGTGCGGGTGTGGCCGCCACCACCACCACGACGAGGGAAATCGCCACCGAGACCACCACGACCGTTAGTACCAGCAGCCATGCTCTGGCTCCGGCTGTGGGCGCCGCGACCACCACGGAAAGACGAAGGCGGCACGGCCAAGTTCTCGGCTGCGGGGAGGGCAGGGCTTGCGCTTGCGCTTGGGCCCTTGGCCTCGTCCTCCGGCCTTTCGGCCGGACTCGAGGCGCCGGGGGCAGGGAACTGGAAGCCAGACGTGGTACGCTTCTGCTGGGCGATCTCGGCAGCCTTCTTCGCATCGGCGAGGGCCAAGGAGTGACGTCTCTGGTGGCCACCTCCGGCACCACCGCCGCCGCCCCGGCCGCCCCGACCGCCGGCGTTCTCCCTGCCCTGTCCCTGGGGGTTCTCAAAGCTGCCAAAGGCAGATCCGGACGCCCCAGACGAGGGCGCCGGAGGCGGGCCCATGCCCATGTTGGGGAGAGCCGACTGATTACGGCGATGTGACAGGGGTTGTGTTGGCGGAGCCAAAGGCACGTTCTGCTGCGGAAGCTGAGTCGGGAATTGGTAGCCGGGTTGCGGCGACATATTGGGCATGCCACCCTGGAGCGGATTATAGCCGCCGGCTCCAAGGCCTTGTCCGGGTAGCATGCTCATCTGCTGGTAGGTAGCTTGGAGCTGCTGTTGCTGTTGCTGCAACAGCTCGATCTGCTGCTGGATGGCCAGCTGCTCCACTGACGCGAGAGACGGCGGTTAGCTATTGTTTCGTATGTCCGCACCCAAAAAATAGCACACGAGCCCAGTGACTGGGACCGTTGGACGAGCCGTGGCGATTGCGGCATGGTTCGAGAGAGGGGCAGAGCAACGTGGACAAAACACGAGACATTGATGAACTTACTGCCAGGGTTGGAATACATGCTCATCAGCGGAGTCAGGTCTGACGGGTTCCTGCGATGGGCAATGTGCAGCCGGCGGCCAGTGGGACCGGGGACGCCTCCAGGCTGAGGCTGCTGTTGGTGTTGCTGCTGCTGATCCATGGCGGCGGTTGTGCTATGCGAAACAGCGAGCAGGGTAAATCGATCGGGTCGATGGGTGCACGTCGAGTGCGAAACGGGCTTTGGTCGAATGCGTTTGCGGGCAGCCAGTGACAGGAGTTGGAAGTCTGTCTACTGGACGGGAATTTGGTCGTTTCTGTCTGTTCGTGTGTCTTTTTTGGGGTTTTGCGGAGAGGCGTTGCTCAAGCGGACAATTTCAGGTGCTGGAATATTTCGAGCCCAAGTTGGTTAATGAAAGATAGAGAAAAACCAAGAGGGAGTGTAGAGATGGGCGATCTTGATGGCGGAGGTTTGGATGCCGAAAGGCTGAGGGGGGGGTTTGGGTTGAAGGAGGGTGCGAGCGAGGAGGAACTCGAGTCGAGGATGATGACGATGAAGGTCGCGGGATGCGCACAGGCGAGCAGCAAGCAGGAAGGATGCTCCGTGGGCCTGATGCTCTCTGCCCCGTCACCCAGTGCCCCAAGCAACGCTTTGCCCAGGTGCCCAGCTACCACTGACCGAAGGGGGAGAGAAAGTGGGGCCTGGTCCCGCACAGCTAATCCAAACGAAGCTGGAGCCTCGAGGTGAGAGGGGCAAAGACAGCGCTGCAGCACCGAGGCCCTGTCTGTTCAGCGGTGGCTCTCTTGCATATACGGGTTGCCGCTGCTCTGTTTTTGGACCATCGGAGCTTCACTTTCATCACACAAACGGAATATGCCACCTTGAAAAGAAATATACAAGTCAAGACAGATCAACCCTAGGCTGTGGGCAACTCCCGTCATTCCCAATGCGAGACACAAGCACGACAACCGAGGGAGCTCCAATGTTCGGGCGGGGTGGATTACCGTTGTCAAGGGGCCCGAGTGCCCACAGCTCCAGGCGCATCACGACCTTGCTCCATCTTCTGTGAATCACCAAAAGCGCCAGACTGGCAGACTGCCAGACCGCCAATGATCGCGCATGGTGCGTGGCTACTGAGGCAGTGTCCTCGTGCCATGTAATCGGGGTTGGATACCTAACGATGATGACGAGTTCTCACCCAAATTCAAGCTGCGGCGCAAGAAGGAGGGAATAAAAATAACCTTCAAAGAGGCGCCGATCCCATCTGCCGCTCGGCAGCCCCCGAGTTGCATGGGGTTGTTACACCATAGGTAACCTGGAAACGCCCCTATTTGTCTTGTCTTGTTTCGAACTATGATTTGTATGTATACGGATATATGTATGAATAGGGGGCTCGCTCTTCAAGACAACAAGATGGTAATAAAAGAAAAAAGAGACATCCCGACAAATTCTTGCCCCAATGGAAGACGAGCGCACTTGAACAAACTGAGTATGGAGTCCGAGCGTCAAACGTGATCATCCTTGTGTGCGAGCCTAACCAAGCAGCGAGCGCAACAGGCCAAGATGCGGTCAAGGTCAGGTGTCACGAACTCAACGACAGAGTTACCAAATGGATGGCTCGTAGCCGAGGACGGCGTGGACGAGCATTATCAATTGTTCGAGATTCTTGGCGGGAGCTTGAGCCCCCCCCTGATGGCTGATGTTCTTGCTGGTCCTGGTGTTGGTGGCAAAACACTGGAACTTAAGGTTCCTGAGGGTTCTGTGTCAACCGTGTAACGGGGTTAGGGTTGCCGTTCTTTGTCCTGAGGCTACGACTGTGCACGGGCTGTCAGCTGTCGCCGAACGGACCCCCCGAGGGTGGTCCTAGTCACCGAGTTAGCGGCTGCGCCCCAGCATCAAATTGACAAACGGGCATCAGCCGTCCACCAAGCCGTTAGCAACCGCGATTGGAAATCCCCAAGGACCATATTTTGGTAAACACACCGCGAAATTCATCGACTAGCAACTTTGATAATGACAGGATCATCTCCTCTGCGCCGGCAGAGCTACCACCGGACAAACGGAAGTCCACAACGAAACGTTCTTGAAGAAATACTCGGCGACGACAGGAATTCGGAAGCGCGTCATAGATACCTTCTGGAGACAGCGAAGAGAGAACACGATAGGGTTCGGGAGGAAGCAGAGAGAGTGTACCGGGAGCAGCTGCAGAGGGAGGAGAGACAACGGCTGTTCGATGCACGAAGGAAAGAGGAAGAGAGGATCAAGCTGGAAGAGGCTCTCGCTGCGGATCGCGCGCGGCTGAATGAGCTCAAAGCAAAGAAGATCGCGATCCCCGCGCCTCTGCCCGACCCAGAACCACATGTTGTGCCAACGGTCAATGGAAATGCTCCTGCTGCCTCGCTACCAACCAACAATGCCTCGACTCAACCAAACGGGGCCACATCGCAGAGACCGATGACGGTTCCTGCCGTGCCGGTGCCAGGCGCTCATGTACCCAAACCTCCCACTGCACCCATACCAGCGCGGACTCAGAGCCAGACTCCAGTGGCGGTCGCGCACAAAACGCCGGAACCCGTGAAGCCAGCAAACTCAGTCCTCGGCATCAACGGCCTTCTCAATAACACGTCACAACCTAATGGCGCCACCTCAGATTCGGGCACATCGCGCTCGGCTGCCCAGCCTTCGACCCAGTCGCGTCCCGACAGGCATGCAGAGATTCATAAAAATCTCAAGATACTCCGGAAATCCATGGCTGACCAGGCCAAAACAAACGCAGCCTTGAAGGGAAGGATGGGCGATATGCGGCGAGAGATCCGCAAATCGGTCGGGCAGCTCACTGTCACTTTGGGGGTCGCAGGAGTCAACAAGATACAGGTAAGGAATTGCGTGTTTGATGCTATTCGTGAGGTGTTAGTCACTGACCATCGCATCACAGCAACAAAACATTCTCAGACTGCTGCGTGAGGCGCGATCAAATCAGATGCAGTCGCAGTTGATGGACCCCAGTAACTTCGTTCTGGAGCCAAGGAACCCCATCGAGGGGGGCGCAAACAACGACGCCACTCTTCCATCAATATTCCTCTACCTCATCAACATCTTTGCGAAAGCGGCAATAGCCCAGTTCATCAACGAGGCCGGCGCGCGGCCGGAGACAGCGGACCCAGTCGGTGTTTGCGTTGCCGCCACCCTCTCGGAGCCTGATTTCCTGTGGCGCGGCACATCGCTTATCGACATCATGCTCGCCAAGTTCAGGATAGTCTGTCCTGTCCTGTTCGGCTACCGAGGTAGCGAGAAGACGGAGCAGGGGAGGCAGAGGCTGGGCTGGTGGAAGGACAGCGGCCGGTGGGTACCAGAGCAACAACATATGGACCGCATGACCGGTCTAGGGGCGGGTTTTGCTTCCATCTCCCTGCGGAATTTTGCCATGTCCAAGAAGACGAACCCACTTCCCCCACGGGTATATTGGACGGCCATGGCGCGAATCATCAACACACCACCCGCGGAGATCTCCGACACGCAATGCGTCGTGTTGAAGGCAATGGTGGAGAGTTACGAGCAGAAGTTCATCGAGTTCTACGGGACGGCCGCCATCGCGGCTCTACGGACAGCGCTGCTCGACTTTCCCGCCCGAGCACCACAGAAGTCGGCGGCTGTAAATTCACTCGAGGTTTTGGCGCAAATGCTGAAGCGGGATACGGGCTTGGTTCTTGGATAAACGGATTGGTGTACGGGGGAACGTACATTGTTAGTAATTCATTTCTGGCTCGGGGGAGAGTCAACGTAGGGTTATTTCATCATTGTAGGATGGGACGGGGTGGCCGCAATGACCGAAGATATGTCACGGTCTGGGGCGTTGCATGTACACCAACCGTGGTTATTGTAGATACCCGACATATGAAGAATACTAAAAAAGTGAAAAACTATAAACGCCTCGTTGCGAAAAACCCCATCTATCTACGCCCTGGTATTATGCAATACATCCCAATAACGTCCCATCAATCCACCAGACGACCATCCCCCCGATCTCATAATATTAGTAGCAAGATCAACAAGATGACCAACACAACGATCAAAAGTCCTATACAACAACTGCTGTACCGATCCTCCGTCCTCCTCAACACATGGCCTATCTTATCCATCCCCGTCTTCAACCTCCCTTCGACCCGATCTGCCACCCGTTCCGTCTCCTGGAGCATCTCCACCTGCTCCTCCAGCTCCCGGCCCATATCGTCCGCCTGCCGCCGCAGATTCCCCACCGTCCGGGACACCCCATTTAGATGCTGGTCCTGCTCGCGCATCATCACAACCTGCTGTTCGCGCTCGAACTGAGCCACATAATCGGCCCCCCCTCCAGCACCATCAGCCTCCCCGTCCGCAATAGCGAACGACGACGGATCCGGCAGATCCCCGCCCCTCCCGCCGCGCCGCGCACCGGCGGCAGCAGCCCCAGAAGAGGCCTTGGCGAGCTCCTCGCGCATGTCGTCGACCTCGCCGCCGACCTCCTGCACGAGGCGCTTGCGGCGGCCGACCTCGGCCACCGAGAGCCCGAACCGCGCCGGGTCGGACTCGACCGCCCGCACCGACCCGGCCAGGTCGGCGAGGTCGTCGGCCAGCGATGTCAGTGACGACTCGAGGTCGGCGCGCGCGGATGCCAGTTCCGGGGAGGTTGGTGCCGTGGCTAGCGAGCGGATGCGTAGGTAGGATGTGAAGAGGGAGCGCGCGGTTTGGAGCTGGGTGAGGACATCTCTGTTGTGCGCGGGTTGGAGCGGGTTAGTTTGGGTGTTGGGTGGTTGTGATTGGGAGGTTGGAGGAGGAGGAGTTGAAAGGGGGGACGCACTGCTGGACCTGGAGGAACGGGTCCTCCTCGTTCGTTGAGGACATCATCGCTCCCGCGCCGTGGTCGGTCACGCTAGTAGGCGGGTTGTCGCATTCGCGGGACGGTAACTGAGCATGTCGCCAGGTACTGTCTCGCCGGAAGTGGAGGTAGACTTGTCGAGGTTGATCGTTGAGGTTCGCTTTGGGGATGACGTTGCAACGGGGAAGGTGCTCCTGGTTCCAGATTCCGAGCCTCGAGATGCTACAATCACGGTTGGTGTGTCTCCAGCCAATGGAACGGAGGATGTGCCTTGCCCTTTCCGTCGATGGTCTGCGGGGCACAGTGCATCGTCTTGTTTTGCAGCAACCCGCATCCTGCAACTCTGGGCCGCCCGGACCCTGAACCCCTGTCCCACTGTCCGCTAACCAACAGCCGGGAGTGGGAAGCTCTGTCAAGTTGAAACGTAGCTTCAACAACCGCTGGTGCTGGCTTTATCTTCCTCGATTTCCCCCATTGCCTTGTCCAATTGATTTGGATTCATCATCAAACCGTTCTTCTCACCAAAAATACGCCGGCCACATACCAAACCGCCAGAATGCTCAACGTAAAGCGGATCGTTATCGCCGCCTCCCTGATGGTGGGCGCGACCATGATGTTTGCGCAGCCCGCCGCAGCCGCCAAGGGCCCCAAGATCACCCACAAGGTCTACTTCGACATTGAGCACGGCGACGAGCCCCTTGGTCGTGTTGTCATGGGCCTCTACGGAAAGACCGTCCCCGACACGACTGACAACTTCCGTGCTCTGGCCACTGGCGAGAAGGGCTTCGGCTATGAGGGCTCCACCTTCCACCGCGTGATCAAGCAGTTCATGATCCAGGGCGGTGACTTCACCAAGGGCGATGGCACTGGTGGCAAGTCGAGTACGTGTTACCCTACTATTCTGTAGTTGGTGTTGGGGTGGGCATCGCTGACTTTTTTGGCTGCAGTTTACGGCGACAAGTTCCCCGATGAGAACTTCAAGCTCAAGCACACCAAGAAGGGCCTGCTCTCTATGGCCAACGCGGGCAAGGACACCAACGGCTCCCAGTTCTTCATCACCACTGTTGTCACTTCGTGAGTTGCACCATTTGTTCGGGGAGCATCTTCTAGATGGTATTGCTAACACCAACCTACAGTTGGCTCGATGGCCGTCACGTCGTCTTCGGCGAGGTCCTCGAGGGCTACGACATCGTCGAGAAGATCGAGAACGTTGAGACCGCGCCGGGCGACAAACCCGTCAAGACAGTCAAGATTGCCAAGAGCGGCGAGCTGGAGGTCCCTGCTGAAGGTATTCACATGGAGCTCTAAAGCTCTTTTCACAATGCGTGCCAACATCCCCCCGTCTCCCTTGACACCTCTGTGGATATAAAATGAGATGCACTGGGTGTGACTGGCCCCGGTGTCGACAATATCAATTTGCAGTCCCCATGCTCGATCTTACCATGCCATGTCTCAAAAGACACTGTACTGATCGTTCATTCTTGCTTCCGCGGTTGCTCAGGCATCGATGCGCCTGAACATGACGCGAACACGGCGCCCGGAACAAACGAGCCATCTGCGATGGAACTTGGCGACGACTGGCCTCTCCCGGTCAAGCTGGCTCTTGTGGGAATCGTCGTGGCAGTCTTTGCGATGTGGCTGCGTTTCTCCAGGGGCCAGGCCCAAAACGAAGTTGGCTATGAGAAGACACGTGTGTGAATGATGAATGTAGAATGGGGGTCTTAAGGGAATAGTTATTGTGGTACACCCGGAGATGAGAAAGGGTGTCCTTCTCGACATGTTTCGTTAGATGCAAATCGCCCCGTTTCAGGCATCTATAATTTTTTCGTGACCTTCAGAGATTCAACCCGCTTTGAATGACATCCCTCACCAAAACAACACCAGACCACCAAGATGAAAGTCCTCACATTAAACTTTTTGACTTGCGCCGTCAAGACGTGCAAGGCCTCGTCCGACTCGTTCCCGCTGCACCCGAAAGATGCGGAACTCGTCAGCGACGATGTCGAGCTCAACCCGCAGTTGTTAGTCAACTTACTGCCCCGCATCGACTGGAATGCCCTGCGGACCACATCTACAGAGGCAAGTATTGCATAGTTTTGGTGTCTTGAGTTCTGAGATTTGGTTTCAATGATGTTTATTTCTCATCCAACTTTCACTGCCGTTCACCACTCCTCCCTCACCCTTCCTCAAACACCTCTTGCTCCCGGCCTTGTTAACTAACACGTTGCAGCTGGGCTTCCCTCAACTCCCCGAGCAGCCACCAACTCCAGAAGAGCTTCAGGCGGACGAGAAGCTGCTCAAGGACCTGCATACTCTGCTCATGGAGACGCAGATGAATGAGGGCAAGTTGGTGTGTGGGCACTGCTCGCACGAGTACGCAGTACGGGAAGGCATCGCCAATTTCCTGCTGCCGAGCCATTTGGTATGAGCGTCATGGATGAAGGCCGGCACGGGGGAAAAAGGGGAGGTCATTGTCAATTAGTCACGAGTCATGGGGAGGACGTTGGCTAATTTGGGTTACGGCGTTCATGATCACGAATCTTATCGACTATGATTACATTCCACAATCTCCATGACGGAGGGGATTCAACGGTTGGGCTGGATCGCATTGGGGTTTGCCCTTTCCGAGCTATTACACACCTGCGAGCAATAAATAGGATCATGTTCCGCAAAAGTCTAGACATTGATGCTACAATTATGCTCAAACCAACTAACTCCAGCCCAGGTAGCTATGCTACAGACGATCCAGAAAACCAAACCGCATTCACCGACACAATATCGCCACACGCTATTCTACATCTGCTTCTTCTGGGCAGCCGGGCCCATATCCTTATCGAACGCGCCGTAAGAGACTTCGAGGCTCGCCAGCGCCTTGAGGCCAACGGTCAAGATGGCCAGAACCACGGCCAGGACGATAAAGGACATGAAAATGCCTAGCCCTTGAATTAGCGACCGCTCACTCCCAAGGTATCAAGCAGAGTTGACTTACCGGGTGTGAAGAACTGGTACTTCTCAAACAGCGGCCGGTTGTCGGTCGAGTTCGACTGCGATCTGGCCACGAACTGGCGCTCGGCCGAGGCGGAGCGCTTCATGTCCATGTGCACGGGGCCGCTAAACTCGGGCTCGTACGCCTTGAACTCGCTCGGGTCCGAGAACACCACGACGGTGTAGTCCTCGCCGTCAAGCGAATCAAGCAGCTTGCCCAACTCGTGATCTGTCATCCCCACACAACAAAGTCAGCAACCCTCTCTCCTCTTAAGTCAAGCACCGCAAATTCGCGTGCGCGTGGGTGGCGTGTCCGGCAACGTACCGTTATCCCCCAGCACCTCCTCCCTCGCGCCCTCCGCGCCGGCACGGTCAGACGCAGCGGGCAGCTGCTTCAGCCCGACCCGCTGCACGCTGACGCCCTCCCCGCAGGTCTGCGCGATGTACTCCTCGAGCGGCTGGCCCGACACGCGGCCAATGGTCTCGGCCACGGCCCAGCTGTTGACGTCGTCGCGGCCCGCGGCGCGGCACAGGTTGGGCATGCGGCAGGCGTCGCTGCCATCGCCCTCGCGGATGTCGGCCGCGTGCATGTTGGGCTGCGACACGAGCAGGTAGCGCTTGGTCGGGCATGACGCGAGCAGGGATTTAGCGGTGCTGAGGACATGGGAGGCGGTTTGGAGCTGGGAGGTCGACGGCGGGGTGGATAGTCTGTTCGATCGGTGTCAATTAGCATTCTGATGACGGGCTGCTGCAGGTCGACGCAGGCTGCAGGCTGCAGGTCTGCGAGAGGGAACGGACGCACTTGGCTGTGGAGAGGAGGACGAAGGGAGAGGAATCGGAAAAGGCCCGCGCTTGCGACACCGCGCAGGCGAGCAATGCTGTTGCCGTGGATAGCTTCATGGTTGTGGTGATGATGCCGGCTTGTTTGTCGGCGTTGGCAGCGGCAAGTTGGTTGCGATTGCGTCTCGGCCGCGACCCCCAGGAGCTTTGGGGTGGCTTGGTTGGATGATGCAGCCAACAGCTGAGTGGGGCGGTGGAGGTTGGCAGAACCCCCGATAAGCCGATGTAGTTGCAGGGGTCATTTTAAATTTACAGAGTACCTCTACCTACAAGGCCCCTCCAGTGCTGCAGAAACGCAACCACCAAGAACCCCCCGGCTGGACCTCACGATGTTTGCAAAGCCCAGGATACGAAAGACGGCACCGCCGCCGCCAAAGAAGAGAAAGACGACCCATGCGATAGAGGAGATCACCTTCGATAAAGATGCCCGCTCCGAGTATCTCACGGGATTCCACAAGCGCAAACAGGCGCGGATCAAGCATGCGCAAGAGGTAGCGGAGGAGAAGGCACGAGAGGAAAGAATTGAGATGCGGAAGCAGGTATGCGAGTTCCGTTTAAAGACTACACACCCTCCCATGCTGACGCAGTTGGTTCCAGATCAGGGAAGACCGAAAGCAAGCCGTCGAGGACCACGTCCAAGCGATCAACAAGATCCTTCGGGAGGCCCAGCACGCTGGCACGGGTGACCTAGAACAAAATGACTCCGGGGATGAATGGGGAGGCCTGTCGGACACAGACGTACCCGAAGCGCCGATCGATTTGGAGGAGGAATACATCGACGAAGACAAGTACACAACGGTGACCGTGGAAGCAGTCAGTATAGACCGAGATGGCCTTCATAAACCCGAGCTCGAGAAACCCTCGGAGGACGCGGAACCTGAGCAAGAAGTTGCCGGTGAACAGGAGGACTTGAAGAAGGCTCCTAAACGACAAAAAGATCCGACCAAGAAGAAGAAGTTCCGCTACGAGAACAAGTTCGATAGAGCTGTCGAAGCAAGGAAACAAAGGTCGAAGCGGAGGAAGGATAAGGGATAGCAGTCACTCGACAGGCGCAGCAGTGCTGTAAGCAAATACAGCTCGCATGATCAAAGTTGAGAAAGGGGTGTATGTGTTTGAATTGTCGCAGAATGTAAGTACTCGAGTCAGTGCTAATGACCCGTCCACCTCAAACCCTCGCTCATCGATGTGACCTGCCACATGGAAGGAACCGGAAGCCGTGATAACCAGCTGGACCCAACGAAACCCTCCCTCCGACCAAATCGCGCTAGCCTTAGATGGTGCTGATCTCGTTTTGGAAATCCTCCAGTTCCTTCTGCACGGCGGTGTACTTCTTGGACATATCCTCGTACTTGGACTCCCACTGGTCGCGCTCCTGCTCGAGGGCCTGGACTTTCCGCTCGAAGTGTCCAGCCTTGACGTCGGTCTGCCGCAGCCTGGGGTAAGAGGCGGTCAGTGTAAGCGAAGTTGATCAGGTGGGGAACTCGTGTGCGATCTTACTTCTCGTTGGCCTCGCGCAAAGTCCTGTCTGCTTCCTCGGCCTCTTCCTCGAGAAGTTGGAGCCTTCGAGTCAGCGTTTCGTTCTGGGTACCGTGCTGCTGGCCTTCGCTGGCCGCGGCCTTGAGCTCCTTGACTTGCGCCTCGGATTTCTCTACCTCCGTCTCAAGCACGCTGTTCTTGTGCGTAAGGGAGACAATCTCCTGCTCCTTCTGGAGGTTCTCCTGCTCGAGCGTCTTGACTTTGCTCTGGAGCTCGTCGACCTTGGTCGCGGCCTCCTCGGCGTCCAGACGGAGCTGGTTCATTTTCTGGGATGCGCAACATATCGTCAGCCATCTGAGGCATGGTAAAATAATCCACAAGGGGTTTCGGCCGCGACCGGGACAGGCCAGTGTCGGAACACACAAGGCCGGTGATGGTCGAGATGCTCGTGATGCTCGTGATGTTGGTGATCGCTTTAAGGGGTGTCCTGGTGAACCCAATGGTGGGGCCAAACCGGGGTGCAGCTCCAAAAAGAAAGAGTTAACTTACCTCCTTGATGCGATCCATTTTGTTGCTGGTGATGAGCGAAGCAGGGAGATCGTGTTGCAAGAGAGTGGATTCTGAAGTGAAGAAATCGCAGAGGGAATGTCGCAGGTAGTGGTTGGAAGTTAAGGAAGGAAGAAGGAGGTGGATGCAAACCGGCGGGCGTTGGAGGAAATGAAGACCAGCGACTGCCCCTCACCAAACGGCGGTGTTTCCATTTGCTACCGTAGGTGGCTGTCACTTGTCTGATCGACCCCACCACGATTAGCCGGGGGCCTGGCACCTCTGGCCAAAAAACCGCGAGACTCCGAAGGAAACTACACAGTAAGAAATCCAGTAACAATAAATAAAATAAAACAAAATCAATAGAGCAAAAGATGTCCAGTGATAAGAGGCATCGAGTAAAATAAAAGCAAATTAAGTGAAGACAGCGTCTTGGGCTTCCGGATGGCCTTCGTTTCGTTCCTACACCCGAGGGGTGCCTGGCATAAGACAGCTGCCCATTCACTGCGCCGTTGCTGTGCCAACCTCAAAGTGGCATCTTCGAAACTGGCCCAGCCACGCGACGCCGCGATTCCTCGTGCCTTGTGCATCAAACGGCTCAATCCGCGAGAACGACATTTGCTATCGACCCTCACAATTACCCAAAACCGCCAGCTGGGAGGCCATCCCCGCGTCACGCAACGATGCTAGCAGCCCACCACGACCAGGAGAATGTTTACACGCACCAGGCGGGTGCATCGAAGCAACAATTACAGGCAAAGACGCCAGGTGCCCGCTTTCCAAAGACTCCCCTCAAGGTTCCGCTCAACGACGAGAACTCGAACCACGGTTTTGGTGGCAAGAGCGTGCTGCGAGGAAAGGGAAACAATGAAAACACCCTCACTGTTGGGAAGGGTGCCAATGGCCTTGGCAAATCTGGCAAGTCGGCCATGGTGACGCCAGCGGGTGAGTCCTTCCGTGCCTCTCTATCTCGCATTGCTAACGCCGAATTTAGCACCGAGGACCGGCCGGGCGCCTCTCGGAAACAAGACGACGAATGCGAAGGCTAGGGCGACGTACCAAACGCCCGGGGCCAAGGTGACTGCCCGTGACTTCGAAAAGAGCGCGGTCAAGCCAACTACTACTCTGCGACCTAAACAGCGTGCACCTGAAGTTGAATCTTCCAAACTAGAGGTGCACACGGACCACGGGCCGCTCGAGGAGGAAGAGATCGAGTATGCACCCCCGAAGCCGAAAGAGACCCCTTACGAGTCCGACGTGTTCCCCGACGGCGTCTTGACCTTTGAGGGACTGAAGCCCGAGAACTTGTTCAAGGGTTATTACAAATATTACTTCAACCGTGTCGACGGCGAGGGGAAAACAGCGCTGGAGCGGGACATGGAAGAGCGGCAGAAGCAAAGCTTTGAGCGTGGCGAAGAGCAGATCCGAAAGGATATGGAGGAATTTGACTGGAGCATCGGTGACATCCCGGAGAGTAAGGATGTATTCAAGAAGAAGAGTACCGCGGTTCCGGCAGCCCCAGCGACAACCAGCAAAAAGGTGGTGCGGCCGATGCCCAAGCAGCCGTCGACGCTCGCATCCAGGAAAGCAGCATCAGCTCTCGCCATGCCGGCGAAGCCATCTGGCATCACTCAACCAAAGTTGACGAAGACAACCACCTTGGGAACAACCGAAACCCGGACCAGAGGGCTTTTTGTCCCCAAGCGAAGAACGGCACAACCCGTGGCGCAACCCACCATGTCGGTTAAAGAGCGGGCGCCCGCAGTTGCCGCGTCACGCAGCACCCTAGGCTACAACAAGGGTCGGTCCGTATCATCTGCGGTCCAGGGAACCGGTAGCGACACAGGTAGCCGCCAGCCCCAAACTCAGATCGGCCCCAAGCCTCGCACATTAGTGCGTTCTGTCAGCACAGCGTCAACCAGCTCGGAGGCCACCATCACACCAGCCCGTTTTGCCCAGGCGTCGGAGCTAAAGAAGCCGGATTTTTTGTCCATCTTTGACGCCGATGAGGAAGAGGATGGTCTGGGTGGTGGCCTGCCTCCTGTGGCTGACGACGATGACGATTTCCAGTTCGTCGTAAAGTTTGATTGAGCCACGCTGGCTGGGAGATGCTACGGGTGGTTACCGGAGGCGTTGTGATGGCGTTTGGGCCAGGACCTACATATTTTACTCGGGATTGGTCGGACACATGGGTACTATTGGGGGGCTGGCATTGGTTTACACCCTTTTCTTTTGTGGTTCTGCGAGTGGTGGATATCAGGAGCCCGGCACCCAATCTGCCCGGCAACCTTTTACCTGGACCCTGCAGAGCGCCGTGTTGTGCCTGCTAGCGTACGAGAGCCAGCAGGTATCATGGCAGCGACTTTGGGTTCGAGCTTATCAGCTTGTTTTGTTATTTGGCATTGGTGCCGGGTTGTCTTAGCTCGTGTACAGTATTAAAAATGGCGGCCAAAATGAGCCATACAGTCCTGATCCCATGTTCTCATCCTTTGTTTCTTCACAGAAAATACTGTCGACGTCGGGTCTTGTGATGAAAGTGAAGGGGAAGTTACTGTGTAAGTACCGGTAAGAGAACAGGTCGAGACCCGAAACGCTGTACACCATGTGGTTCCTTTATTCTCTCTTTTCCGTTTTCAATTTTCCTGGCCAGAACACCCTAGTTAGTGGGCAAATGGCTGTTGAATTTCGTTGAAAACGTCATGAAATGAACGGGTTTGACTCTCCATTCAGGGGTTCCAGATTACTGATTCCAATTCTCAGGGGCGTCAGCTTGCACAGTGGAAGCCCCGCCAGATGACAGCGACATCATTCATTGGACGATGCAATCATTCCCAGCCTCCGCTGGCAATTCTGCCACAGTGCGCGCCCATCCTTTGAAGCTCGAGCCATCTTGGCACGGACTACGCCAACCCAGTTTGAGTTTAGCGAGACAGTGGAAAATGGAACTCGCGACTTCAACGCCTGGCCGTCCCTAAACTTTCAACTTCGCTGCGATCCGCTTTCCACTCCAGCAGCCCAGCTTGCTTTGGCTTCGCGAGCATTTCCTTCCCGACCAAAACGAAGCGCAAATTGTCACACTTATCGCTCTGGGGCCTGGTTTATTTTTCTACGCTCAGCCGCCTTCCTCACCACTTTCAGCCCACGGCGCAGTCTGGCCAAGTGCCTCCCTACCGGCAAAGCTTTGTCGCGTGGACGGCACATGCGCGCGTAATTACCCACACCGCAATTCGCATTCATCAGCATTCACGCATGGTGACTCCCAGCATCGCTAGCAATAGAGATGATGGTTGGAGGACGTCGGGAACGGCACTAGTCACCCCTTCTCGCCATGACTCGCCCGCCTGGCGCGAGCTTCGCCCAGTTCTTCCCTGCCGCACCGCGAGCCGCAAGGGACAGGGCAATGGAACGCGAGAGGGCGAAAATGAAAGCACAGGAATCTCCGCCTGCCCGCCCGGTCGATGCCAATGGCTACAGCGCCCCGCTCAATCCTTCGGCATCTTCTCACAATGACGAAGGGCCTGTCACCGGCTTCACATCGAGACCTCAGCTGAACGGCACCGCTGCTCATGCCTCGCACCCCCCGACGGATGATACCGAGTCGCTCGCTGGAGACACGCTCCATGCCGTCGGATCAGCCAGCTCTCATACAAGTGCAAGCTCCTCAGTCTTCAGTGCTCCCACCCGACCGAGCGCCACCAGTGCCATGAAGTTCTCCAATAACCAACTTACCCCTCCTACCACCATCGCATCACCGTCGTCATATCTATCTACAGCTGCCCCCACCAAGGCGCAGTCGACCACTCCTCGCCGCGCCGACGGAATCAACGGACTCACGCCGATTCCCAACGGATCTGTCCTTCATACACCGGCCGTCGAACGCGTGCCTGCCCGAGACCCCTCTCGCTCGATCAAATGCATTAAGCGTACATATGAGCCTTTTCTCGATACATCGCTTTCGAGCTCCGAAAAGAGAAAGGCGAAACCGATATACAAGGAGTTTGGGTTGGTATGTGCATCTGATAAATTTACACTGAGGGAGGGGGGGCGTCATCTTGATTGTGGATCAATTGGCTAATGCTGCGCATAGGACGACCAAGATGACGCTCCCCCTTCAGACCCCCGCCTAGCAAAGGGCGGGAGGTTGAACTACATCAATGTCGACTTCCACCTCCCGAAAGCGCGGTTACGACATGCGCCCTACAACCTGAAGCCGTACAAGTATGATCCCAAGACGTCGTGTGGCTCCGGGCCGCCGACCCAGGTTGTAGTTACGGGGTTCAACCCTTTGATTGCATTTTCCAAAGTCACGGCCGTCTTTGCTTCCTTCGGTGACATCGCCGAAAGCAGCAACAAGATGCACCCCGACACCGGGAGCTATCTGGGGTTTGCTACCTTCCGCTACCGGGATTCGAAGCCGAGCCGCTCGCGCCCCGTTTCGATTACCGGCGCCGACGCCGCAAAGCGCGCCATTCGGGCAATGCACGGAAAGAGGATCGAGGCGAACACAGTCCGCGTCGAGTATGATGCTGAGGGCAAAAAGAGCTCCCGCATGTTGGTGGAGGTGCTACACAAGGGGAACGAAACGACACCAGCTTTGGGCGAGCCTAGGATCCCCACGGGTCCGAAACCCAAAGAAGTCATTCCTGGGCCCCCTCCGACAGCACCGAAGGGTCCCGCGGCGCACCGAGGCGGGTTGGTGAATGTCCAGGGCGTGTGGGTGCCGAAGCCCAGGCCTGATTCAATCATCGAGGGTGAACCCGTCGCGGCCCAACTCAAGCACGACCCTTACATTTTTGTAGGCCACGAGCATGTCCCCGTCATGCCCACCACGGTGGCCCACATGAAGAGGCGCTTAAAAACCTACATGTTTGAGGACATACGGGCGGATAGGACCGGATACTACATCGTGTTCCAAGATTCGGGATACGGCCGGGCCGAGGCCGAACGTTGCTTTCGGTCGGCTGACCGCACCGCCTTCTTCACCTACACAATGGTCATGGACCTCCACCTCCATGGAACCGACGGCAAGGCCTCGAATGCACCCGATACTCGCCGGCGCACTCGCACACCAGAACGGAGACATGCCGACGAGACCCGACCCCACCGTGAGCATGACCGCAGCAAGCGCGACGAAGAGCGAGCTCGGCGCGACGAACGAGACCGGCGCCGGCGAGAGGAAGAGGCCGACCTCGAAGAAGAGAAACGTCAGAGAGCCAAGAATTACGACCCGGTACTAGAGGCCACGGACGTGGTTCTCCGGGAGATGAAGGAACAACTCATCAAGAACATCCGCACCAAGATTGCGGCACCCGCCTTGTTTCACTTCCTAGACCCTGTTAACCACCTGGCCAAGCGACGGAGACTCAATCTCGAGGATCCTCAGAGTGCCAGGCTTCCTCCGATCGTGCTCGATGAATTCGAAGACAGATCTCCCGTCAGCACCCCGAACTCCAGGGCGGATCCCATAGAACGGCGAACCGCCCGCCTTGACGTGTCTGCGCTTCCGCGTATCCGCAAGGTCAAGAACGCCGGTTTGAATACCCGCAAGCATGGGTTTAATGACCCGTTTGCGCGAAATCGACCAGCGGCTAGGCGCACCGCGTTCCGGTCTCTTCATTACCGTCTGAGGACCGACAGTGAGGGCGAATCCGAAGACGAAGCCGAGAATAGGACATCGCTCGGCAGAGACACGGAAGAGCCCGAGTCCCGGCCCCGGAGCCGCATGAGCTCGGACGACGAGGCGGATAAGGATGACTATGCGTCCTGGGGTCCCGGTGACGACGACTCGATGACAGAGGCCAGCTTTGCGTTAGGTGATGGGTCGGGCGTGCCTAAGAAGAGGAAGCTGGATCTCCAAGTCGAAACGGCCATCAAACGGCAGAAGAAGACTGACGAGGAGCTTTTCGGAGTGACCATCGATCGCATCGGAACCGAATTTCCGTCTAGAGAAGATTCTCCGGAGGATATTCTGCTTCCCGGGCCTGAAGCTGGTGAAGAGAAAGATATCGACAGCTCGCGACTGGCGACGCCTCTACTACAAGGGGACAAGGCCAAAAAGAAGGCGCCGGCGAAGACAAAGCGGAAATCGAAAAAGCAGCTCTTCGAGGAGAGAGAAGCCCTCAAACGGCAGCAGCAGGACATATTTGAGAGGGAGGCCCTGCAATCGGAGGACGTCGACGAGGTAATACCGACACCGGAACCCGAGAGCGAGCCCAAGCCACCCAAAGCGGAGAAGGAGGAAAAGCCGGAGAAGCCGGCTCTGGATGAGAATCTATATCCGTCTGAGAAGGTCTCCGTGTTAGATCTCCCTCGGGATTTCCGTCTTGACGTGGGTGCCTTGGAGGAGTTGGCTCTTGGGCCGAATGATCAGCCAGACCTCGACCGGCTTCGTAAAAGATTCGGCCGCGGCAAAGTGGATGATCCCGAACTTTGGGTATGGCGGCGGGATCGTATTCGCGAACTGAACTCGGCCGACGGAACGGCCAAAACCCCGGTGCGCATTGAGGGATACTACGTCCCCAATCCCACCGGCTGCGCCAGGGCCGAGGGAGTCAAGAAGATTCTCAACTCGGAGAAGTCCAAGTATCTCCCTCACCACATCAAAGTCAAGAAGGCCAGAGAGGAGCGCCAGGCACAGAACGGCAAGAATGCTAAAGACTCGGTACTCGCTGCCGCGGAAGCTGCTAGGCTGGCCGCAGAGAGCCTCGTGGCCAAGGGCAACTCCCGTGCCAACCGCGCCAACAACCGCCGTTTCGTCGCCGATCTCAACGACCAGCGAAAGACGCTCGGCCAAGACTCTGACGTGTTGCGGTTCAACCAGCTTAAGAAGCGGAAGAAGCCCGTCAAGTTTGCGAGGTCGGCCATCCACAACTGGGGTCTGTACGCGATGGAGAATATTCCTAAGGACGACATGATTATTGAGTATGTCGGCGAGGAAGTCCGTCAGCAGATCGCCGAGCTCCGGGAGAATCGATACCTCAAGAGCGGTATCGGCAGCAGCTACCTTTTCCGGATCGACGACAACACGGTCATCGACGCGACCAAGAAGGGTGGCATCGCCAGGTTCATCAACCACAGCTGCATGCCTAACTGCACGGCCAAGATCATCAAGGTGGAGGGCAGCAAGCGGATTGTGATTTATGCCCTCCGGGACATTGCGCAGAGTGAGTAACCGCCTCCCGATCATAGTGAGCGCGGGTGAAAATAGCAACTGACATGACGGTGCCACAGACGAGGAGTTGACATACGACTACAAGTTCGAGCGCGAGCTTGGCAGCACCGACCGCATCCCCTGCCTGTGCGGAACGGCCGCGTGCAAGGGCTTCCTCAACTGAACACCCCGCGGCCGGCCTCGACATCTAATTCTTGTAATCTTTGTCTTGCTGTTGCCGCTTACGACTACTTCGTTGCCTCGGTTCGATTAGCCGCTGCTCGCGGTCGAGGACCTTGGGAGTGGTTTGCAATATATTCGATCACGTTGCATCAAATTAACCGCATTGCGTTCTCAAAGTTATCAGCTGCAAAGCGCCGTGGGCAACCGGGAGTTGATTTATACCGCTACCAAGCGGTAGGGCTGGGAGAGGAATGGATTCGCCCTCCCGCCTGATGGATGGGTTGGACGAGGCGGATGAAGTAAGGGATAGGCGCCGGTCGGATAGACGGGCGGTTTGCCTTGGCTTTAATAACGAAGGGGACCTTGCGGATGGATGGAGTCTGCTTCCCTGGCCGGAGCATCGGCAGCGAATTCTATCACGCAGTTTTCACCATTCGGTGTCCGTTGTGTTTGGATCGTGTGTGATGTACCCCCTTGTATGGTGTTGGTAGATGGGGAATTTGAGATGAGGAGGATTACTGTGGTCTCGCGGGGTGTACCATGGAGTTTTACGTGTGCCGATACAGTGGTGCATTGCTGGCTTTTATAGCACTGTAATAGATACCACGCGGTGGATGGCTGTCTTGAGGAAGTTCTGGTATACGAACACCAGCAGAGCCTTGCATGTGAATGTGAACTGCCCTGGTCTTCTCACCAAAACGAGGAGACGAGGAACGACCAAGCAGTTACTGAGCCCTAACCCCGACATAGTTACCTGATTTTCCTGTCAGGCTGTCGAACAGGGGATTCCCGTCGCTGTAACCAACAGCGCGGCGCAGACGTGGATCGGGTTACAGGTCGTTTGGTTGCGGAGAAGGATCGCAACATGGCAGAGCTGTGTACATGTACTTGCCTTTCTTCCAAGTGCCTGGGCGGACCAGGGCAACCAAGCATCCTGCAGAGTTAGGTACCTAAGGTAACTAAATGCGCCGACCAAACTACCTACCCCTCGACTTAGTTTCATTAAACAATTTCAAGCATAATTCCATCAGTTCCCTGCTTTACTTCCAAGGTTCCATTAGCGGGTGCATACAACAATCTAGTTAACATCATCCTCTCAGCAGAGGAATTGCCTGGTGCCTTGGCTTGAATGCAGGTCGGATTACGGCCGCGATTGAAGGCGCGGCCGTCACTGGTTGAGCTGTTGGTTCGAGCTGGAGGAGGCGGCAGCCAGTCTCCGTCCGACCCGCCGCACGCAGGAACGCCCACTGCATCATCGCCTCCACTCTTCTCGGCGGGCACCGCCCCGGCATCCGACCGCCGGGAGCTTGCTGTTGCCGTCCTTGAGTTGGACCAAGCTGCAAACCTCCCGCTTCCACCGTCGCCCGACACACCACCTCTCTCCGCATCTACCCCGCCATCGCCGACGCACACACCGAACAGCATCCCTACCATCGTCATTAACCACGCTCCTGCATTTGCACCACCGCCGAAACCTACGCCCGCTGCAATTGCCTCGTCGCCCAGCATGGCCCCTGTAAGCTCCCCGCTACCGCCTGCCGCCCGCTCGCTCGCACAACCAACGTCTAAAACTTGTCGGCTCACGACTCGACTTGGACCCAACACGCTGACACGGGCATCGTAACAGTCTCAGACGGACGGCGAGAAGGATGGAGTGCACACAGGTATGCCGGACTGCATCTAAAAACCCGGGTTGCTGTTGGTTACGTTACTGATTGCGCAATAGGCAAGATCTACTCGGTCTCCGGGTTCGTCGCAACCAAGCTCCAACTGCGCGCGTTCTGCTCCGTCGATGATGGCTAACAGCATCTCTAGACCCGTCGTCGTTGCCGAGGACATGGCCGGTGTTGCCATGTATGAGTTGGTACGCTTTCGACCCCGCCGCGACTTCGGGAGGGCGCTGGGCTAAACAGTGTGAAACAGGTGAACGTGGGCCACGACAACCTCGTCGGAGAAGTCATTCGGATCAGTGGCGACCAGGCGACCATTCAGGTGTACGAAGAAACAGGTAGGCTGCGTCCCGGCCCCGCCAAACCACCGCCCCTCCCTCCTCCCAGTGCTGACATTTTACAAAACACCAGCCGGCGTTACTGTTGGCGACCCTGTCGTGCGAACTGGCAAGCCCCTCTCTGTCGAGCTCGGCCCCGGCCTTCTGAACAACATCTACGACGGTATCCAACGGCCCCTCGAGAAGATCTCGGAAATGTCCAAGAGCATCTACATCCCCCGAGGCATCGTTGCCCCTGCCCTCGACCGCCAGAAGAAGTGGGACTTTACTCCCACCATGAAGGTCGGCGATCACATCTCAGGCGGCGATGTGTGGGGGACGGTCTACGAGAACTCTTTCATTTCTGTACACAAAGTCCTACTCCCTCCCAGGGCCCGTGGCACCATCACCAGGATTGCCGACAAGGGCAGCTACACCGTCGTGGACAAGATCCTCGAGGTCGAGTTCGACGGCAAGAAGACCGAATATGGCATGATGCAGACCTGGCCCGTGCGAGTACCGCGCCCGACGACCGAGAAGCACTCGGCCGACCAGCCCTTCATTGTCGGCCAGCGCGTTCTCGACGCCCTCTTCCCCTCTGTTCAGGGCGGCACCGTCGCCATCCCTGGCGCTTTCGGCTGCGGCAAGACCGTCATTAGCCAGTCTGTCTCCAAGTTCTCCAACAGTGATGTCATCGTCTACGTTGGGTGGTATGTACCTGCTTTTGTTTTTTGGGCGTTATGGAACGGCATGCTGACGTTGTTATGTAGCGGCGAGCGCGGCAATGAAATGGCTGAAGTCTTGAAGGATTTCCCCGAGCTCACCATCGAGGTCGAGGGCCGCAAGGAGCCCATCATGAAGCGCACCACTCTCATCGCCAACACATCCAACATGCCCGTCGCTGCCCGTGAAGCATCTATCTACACCGGTATTACAGTTGCCGAATACTTCCGCGACCAAGGCATGAACGTGGCCATGATGGCCGACTCGTCTTCCCGTTGGGCCGAAGCCCTGAGAGAACTCTCGGGTCGTCTGGGTGAAATGCCCGCGGATCAAGGTTTCCCGGCCTACCTCGGCGCCAAACTTGCCTCTTTCTACGAGCGCGCCGGCAAGGTCCAGACTCTCGGCAGCCCCGCCCGCCAGGGCAGCGTGAGCATCGTCGGCGCCGTGTCCCCGCCCGGTGGTGATTTCTCCGATCCCGTCACCGCCTCTACGCTCAGTATCGTGCAGGTCTTCTGGGGCTTGGACAAGAAGCTCGCGCAGCGCAAGCACTTCCCGTCCATCAACACGTCGCTCAGCTACAGCAAGTACAGCATGATCCTCGACAAGTGGTACGAGAAGGAGTACCCCGACTTCCCCCGCCTGCGCGACCGCATCCGCCAGCTGCTGTCAGACAGCGAGGAGCTCGACCAGGTGGTGCAGCTGGTCGGCAAGTCGGCCCTCTCGGACCCGGACAAGATCACCCTGGACATGGCGACGCTGCTCAAGGAGGATTTCCTGCAGCAGAACGGCTACTCGGACTACGACCAGTTCTGCCCCATCTGGAAGACCGAGTGGATGATGAAGCTCATGATGGGCTTCCACGACGAGGCCCAGAAGGCCATCGCCCAGGGCCTGAGCTGGTCCAAGGTGCGCGACGCCACCCAGGAGCTGCAGGCCCAGCTGCGCAGCCTCAAGTTCGAGGTGCCCAGCGATGGACAGGACGTCATCTGCAAGAAGGTACGTTTTTTGAATGCCGTTTCCTCATAGCTGAAACCCGATGCTGACAGACGTAAAATAGTACGAGGCGATACAGCAGGCCATGCTGGACAAGTTCGCCGCTGTTGTGGATGAGTAAAGATAGTAGGCTAGTCAGAGTATAGTACAGTGTTTTGTAGGGGAGACGGGGGATCTGGATCTGGATGCGTGCTGTGCATAGCGTGTCTTGTCTGGCGGTTTGTTTGTGGTGGCAATGAATTCAAATTGTTTGTTGTCTTCTCGGCTTTCCTTCACTGGGCCCGGCTGGAACCGTCCGCACACTCGGAATGGGATCAATACATAGAGCTTCACAGGCATCTCCCGCTTGTGAATAGGTAGGGGAATGTTTCCTACGGTTGGTTGGTTAGTTGGTTGGCTTATGCGATGAATCGACCATGATATATCATCCCAACATCCCCTGTGACTACCAAGCGCAATATAATTTCTGGTGCTATTTGCGACGTCTCTCATTCATACATTCATCTAGTTAGTCATTACCATATCATTACTCCTGACCCGTCCACGGAAAAGCTCCTCGACACCACCACCTGCCCAACCCAACCTTTCTTCCGGCCAAGGGCGGCGACACCCATAACCACCGTTTGTATAGTATAAACCCCCGTTTCGTTTCATCCCTCATTAATAGGTAATCCAACAACGCTTGACCATCAGCAGCACCAATCCAACGGTGCGGGGGAAAGATATCACCCCCGCAATCAACCACCCCTACTGCCTGCCTACACAGCAGACGCGGGTACCGTGTATAGAACAGAGCGGAGATAAAAAAGAATAATAAAAAATAACCGCAGACGCGAAAACGGTTGTCCACTCTTCAAACCGCCCTCTCCCCAGCCTCACCCGCACCCGCCGTAGCCGCCGGCTTCACCTCAGCCTCGGCGGGCGCCACCAGGCTGCGCTCCCACTCCTTCATGAAGTCGGACGCGGTGCGCTTGAGGTTGCTGGGCGCGAGCTTGTTCATGAGCATCTGGGGGAGCAGGTCCTCGAGCTTGTTGTTGTTATGATGCGGGCCAGATGGTGTCGCGGGCGCCTCGTCCAGCGCCGCCTCGGTCGCGGCCGCCGACAGGGTTGGGGACGGCGGGCCGGCGGCGCGGGGTCGGGAGGCCTGTTGGTTCCTGCTGTGTGGTTCTCCCCTGTTAATGGCTGGGTTCTTCTGTGTGGTGCGAGGGGGGTTGGTGGTGATGATGGTGGTGGTGGTGGTTGGGGGAGGGACTTACAGAGGCGTGTTCTCGCCCTCGTCGTCGGCGCGCTTCTCGGGGATGGTGGGGATGATGTCCCCGTTGGCGGTGGTGCCGCTCCAGCGGGGGGACTGCGTGCTGGGGCTGTCCCAGTTGGACCAGTCGTTGTCGTCGTACGCGTCCATGGTCAGGGGGGTCCAGGAAAAGCGCTTGGTGCCGCGCGCGCCGGCGTCCGTCTTGGAGCGGCGGAGCGTGGTGGGCCGCGGGGGTCCGTTGTCGTTCTGGTCGCCGTCTTCTTCCTCTGGGCCTTCTCCCGCTTGGTTAGATGCTTCGTTGAAGGCGGATGGAATGCGCGGCCGCGGGTTGCCCGACGCCCGGATGGTATCCTGATCGCCGGCGTTATTGGGGTTCCTTACGGTGGCCGACCTCATGTTGCCGTCCATGTTCCGCATGTTCCCCCCTTGGTGGCCGGTGATGGGCTCCTCGCCCACCGTTGCCTGCCGCAGGTCCTCCATAAAGGTCCAGAGCCCCGACTTAAGGTCCTCTGCGAGTTGCTTCACCGCGGCGGTTTGTGTGGGCCGCGCTGCCCAGGTCGCGCGCTTAGACGGCAGACTGAATGGTTCAGCCGCCAAGCGGTGGTCCAAGTCAAACTTTGCGCTCTCGGGCTCCTCGTCACTTGCGGAAAAGGAGCTTGTCGGCCTCGTAGGAGACAACAGCGACAGGGTTCGCGCGTGTCTTCCGTTAAACACACGTCGCCGACTCCTCTCCGGCGTGGATTGCTGACTCTGCTGACCGAGTAGCGCCTTCCTCCTATCAATCTCGGCGCTGCGCCGGACTGCGGTTTCATCCTGCATCTCGGCGGCCGGTCCGAGACCGGCGATGGGCTCCGGGTTTCGCCGCCCGGTCTTCTTCTTCTTGTAAGCCTCGTGGGTCGCCCATTGCTTTTTGAGTTTTGTAAGCTCCGACTCGGCACGGCTAAGCTCTTCCCTCAGTTCCATCACGTGTCGTTCCTGCGCCGCTATCGCAGTAATGAAATCGGTTGAGTCAACAGGGGACATTAGGGAAGGAGTGTCGAGCGGTGTTGGGGGGAAAGCGGGAGTGGTGGTAGAGGCCGGCGTCGGCCGTAAAGGCAGGGCCGTGGGGGGCATGATAGGCAAGGTGAGGGACAATCTGTTCGTGCTCCTCGAAGTTGTTGAGGCGGATCGTGCCGAACGAGTCTCGATCAGATCGCCCATGTGCGAAGGGGGGGGCGAGATAGGGTCATCTGGGAAGCGCCGCGGTTTGGTGTCGTCACGGCTCCCTCCACGGCTCGGGTGGCGGCTCGCTTCAGGAGTCGAGATCCCGTTCCGCATATTCTCGTCCATGGACCGCTGGAGTAACACCATCTCATCCATATTTTTGGGAGATGCCGGCTTGGGAGATTCCGGGTTTGGGGATTCTGGGTTACGGTGAGCGACTTCGGCTCGCTTCGTGGACTGCTTCGGTTGTTTAAAGGAGTGTGTGGGTTTGCGCAGAGGTCTTCGTCGGCGGCCTGGCCTGGCGGCGGGGGTGGCAAGAGAATGTCGGGAGAAGCGGTGAGGGATAGGGGGAGCGTGGAGGCGGGTCGTTCTTCTGGCGTCGACGGCAGCCTTGTGGAGGTTCAACGAGTTGGTGTCGCGTGTGTTAAAAAGAGTGTTGGCGCAAGCCGAGACGAAGCAGGTCCGCAGCAGAGAGGTCATGGAAAAGTAATGGAAGCAAGCTTAGACCAGGACGGTGACGGGTGGAAACCTCATCTCGCCCGATTCATGCAGCCCTTGTTTTTGATTGGCGAATGCGCCCCTGACCGCTCACCGCGCTGGGGGTGTTTTCCGGGGGTTAAAGGAGGCTTGCTGGATTCGATCCCTGACTTGCGTGGGTCTCAAGCAAAAGGTCCCGCTCTTGCTGTCGTTCTGCAGTTTCGTTTCCTTGTCAGCGGGCTTGCGCGAGGCGTGGAGGCCTGCTCGTCGGCGTTGCGCTCCTGGATCAGGACAAAGCAAAACCAGCGACCGGGGAATGCCGTTGAACAGGCGACTGCAACGTCAGTGCCCGGGATTCAAGGGTCGAGAACCTGTCGCAATTTCGAGAAACGGTCCCAAAGTTAATGGCAATGGTGCGTGCGCACTTCTTGCGTCAACTCTGAAAGAATGCGATTCAAGAAAGCGACAGATGGAGGTTGGGGATTATGTCGGGGGAGGCATGTACGAAGTAGGAGATGTCGCATAGAGATCCCAGAGAGGTCAGGCGGGGAGGAGGCTGGGCGGGGGGACGTCGAGTTAAAAGACTCGAAAGACTTGCAAGTGTGCTGACCCTCATTTTACCTGCATCTGCGTGCCACGACCATCCGCAGGGGCCACCAAAACGGACGAGAACTGGGTCAAAAAGGAGGAGACGGCCCACAAGCACGAGGTGTCTCAGTCTTTCTTTTGAAAGCAGTTACATCTGTAAAGTCATTACATGCAGTGCCTCTTGACTCTGAATGCACTCGGGAGACCATATTGGCCTGAATGGGATATTCTTCCCTCCAATGCCATTCACGGGTCTTCCCGTTGAATTTTGTCCGGTTTGTTGGGATTGTTGCGGTTCATCCGAAATTTGAGTTGTTTCGTTTCCTTGTGTTCCCCACACTTCACTGCCCCTGCAGATCATCCCGTGTCTTTCCTCGCAAGCCCGGATCTTGGATTCAAGTGAATCGGCACGTGACAACGCGCAGCACTCGCGCCTGCCACAAGGGTGTGCGAGGGACCGTGCAACATACGAACAGGCTGCTCCCGCCTTCCTCACTCTCAAATGAACAATTCCCTGTGGATTTCATTGGTTTCTGCACAAACTCGAAACAGTCTTTCGGTTGTGAACCTGGCGGCCAATAAAGCCGCCAGGCATCGACGGCCAACTGCAGGGCAATCGAAAAAGCAAATGCCATCAAGATGCAGTCCAAAACCCTCCGCCAAGCAGAGAAAAGAGCGATCGAAGGGGCCAATGAGTCGCAAGACACCCTGCTGCTCGCGCATCACCTCATGCTCGATTTTGGTGTCGGCCTGGTGAGTGGCGTTCACAACCCCTCCACCTTGCCGTCAGCTTCCAAGGGATGTGGCCAATCTGACTTTCCGGGCACTGTTCAGCGGAGCAGCTCACCAACAGCAGGGGATATCATGTCCCTCCCTTCTCCCAATCGAAGCCGGCCACCAAGTGACAAAGCCAGCAGAAGTTGTAAGTGGATGATCAATCGATGGAAGTCGATTCTTCCAGCTGCTGACTCTGGCATCTTGGTTTAGCGCACGACGACCAATTCGCGGGTACAGAAGAGGTGAGTTTCGCACGGCCAAACCAAACCGGATTCAACCCCTGCTTCACCCAAGGGTTGCACTGACCAGCCTGACCAGACGCGGGGTACGCGTTTCGGGGACACCGAGGAAAGCCAACAGTCGTCAATCCCAGAAACTCAGGACATTGGCATTGTACGAGACGAACGACCACCGGATGGGCTAGATCAGGATGTGGCTGCTGGAGATGGTGTTGTGGGCGATTTGAATCTGCCAGACACTCTCCCCCTTTCGGCCGAAATTGATAGCTCCTCGCGGAGGAGGAGGAAGATGGAGTCGACTCAGGCATCCACGCAGTCAAATGCCGGTCGAAGCTATGACCAGTATTGCCGCCCTCTCTCGCCAGACCACACATCGCAAACCGCCGGACCTCCCAGGAGCAGCTCCCCCGGTTGCCGCGAGATCGACGATGATGGCATCGCGGACGGGCTCGACCTCCCCGATGGTGCGGCCACCACCAAGACCGTTCTCCCAGACCAGGACGATTCCGGCTTCGTGGACTTTGGTGATGTCGCCCGTTTTCGCCACGGAGCCTCTCAGAAGACGGTCCTATCTCCGACCCAGCACTTGCCGGAAACCCCTACTCCTCCTCAGAACCCCTTCCGCCATAGCCGATCCGAACTTCTCCCGACGTCGCAGATGTTCCGAGGCACACAGTTTTCGTCCCCGGTGAAACTTGCCAGCCCTACCTCATCCAGACCCTCGCCGGCTGATTTCCCCGGCAACTCGATATCTCCCAATCCGATCATCTCGTCTCCTCTCAAGGCGCGTGGTCTCCGCTCTTCACCCGCCGTGGCCATAACGTCAAGCCCAGTGGTTCTGCCGGGGACCACATCGCCAAGGCCGGATGACAGAGCGAGTAGTCCTGTTAATACCGCGTCAACCGAGAATCCCGTTGTTCCGGAATCCTCCCACGATAGGCCCGTCCGGAAGAGGTCATGCCCCGAGCCCATGACCTCCTATGAGCCAATGCACAAGTCTCAAGAACGGCGCTCAACTTCCGAAGTACGGACCGATCCCGTTAGTTCTGGGGATGAACAAGACTCGCATGACTCGATAACGAGGCGGAGAAAAGCAAAGCACAAAAAAGATGCAGCCTTGAGGCAGCTGACCGCTATCAGCTTCCCGCGCCCGCTCAAGTCCGATGACGTCGAGGTACCTTCAACGAGCCAGCGCAAACGGACGAGTCAAGCAGAGCCTTGTATCGCTAAGTGCTACGACCAAGGCCCGGTTCCTGATGACCCGGAAGGTTCAAGTGCCGTGAAGGAAGGCCAGGACCATCGTCCGCTGCCCGTTCAGCATCACCCCGTGGAGGATGAAGACTCAACACAGTCTGACGTGGAAGAGGAGCTTATTCCTACCGTGGGCCCGACGCCAAACGTACTACCTGAGCTTCCACGGCCGCCAGCGAAGTCGGCAACCAAAACCATTCCAAATACCGACTTGGAGACCATGTCTAGCGTAGACGCCATCCCGGAGACAAGCCAAACTAACAAGAACTCCAAGCCGCTCGCAGGGGTGGCTCCATCCATCGAATCCGCTCCTTTGGAGGCGAAATCCACGCCGAATTTTCAGTCTTCTCCTCCGGCGTTTAGCACGAGGTCCCGGAAAGGCAAAAGCTCGAGTGAATATCCACGAGCATCGAGCTCATCCTCAACGCTTAGCAACCTAGCATCGACCCCTCAGCTCCTGTCGAGCGATCGCCCCGGAACTGCCAGCACTGCACCTGCAAGCTCTCCGGCGGAATCTACTATCGTAGCGAGCTCCTCCCCCGCTGTTACCCAAACAAAGCGGCGTGACGCGCGCGGAAGGCTTTCGTCTCTCAAAACAGGCTCAACCGAGAGTCTTAGACAGTCGGCGAGGATGAGTCGGCGAGGTTCTAACTCGACCGATGAGCTTGCCCGATCTGTGCCCGGGACGCCTACCTTCGAGCAAAGTTTGCGGATTTCCCGGCTTTCAATGTCTAGGTCAACCTCCAGGTCAGGACGCGGCGCCATGAAACCCCCACCAACTCAACGTGGCCAAAGACCGTTTGAGAACATGGCCTTCGCAATCTCCTTCCAGTCGAGGAAGTCTGGCGAGAGCAATGACCAGTATCGCTCCCGGATGGACTTCTCAGCCATGGTCCAAAAACGAATCAAGCAGGCTGGTGGTAGAATTCTTGAGAATGGCTTCGACGAACTCTTCGAGGTTTTGCCCATGGGGACGCCATCTAGTAGCCCCACCTCGACATCAGGTGCGGAGGCGGAGATCAGTCTCACCCTCGAAGGCCGCACCACAGGGTTCACGGCGTTGATTGCGGACGGGCACTCGCGCAAGGTCAAATACATGCAGGCCCTAGCGCTCGGCTTGCCGTGTATCGCGGCCCGCTGGGTGACCGCCTGTCTCGAGAGGAACGAGCTGGTCGACTGGACGCCCTACCTCCTCTGCGCCGGCCAGTCGGCCTTCCTCGGCGATGCTATCCGATCCAGGACCCTCTCACCGTACCGTGCCTCGACGGCCAAGCTGGCCGGCGTCATTGACCAGCGCGAGAAACTGCTCGAGGGAAGCAGGATCCTCGCTGTCGTGAAGAAGGCGCTAGAGGGGAAGAAGATGGCTTACGTCTTCCTTGCGCGGGTGTTGGGCGCGTCGCTGACGCGGGTTTATAGTGTTGACGAGGCGAAGGCGGAGATGAGGGCCGCTGAGGACGCGGCGCAGCCCTTTGACTGGGTGTATGTGGATGGCAAGCCGGATGAGGAGGCCCTGTTTGCCACGGCCCCAATAGGGGGAAAGAAGAGAAAGCGGGCTTCCACGGCGAGCTTCGCTGCACAACCTCCCGTGAAGAGGGTGCGGACGCTGAGTGATGAGCTGGTCATCCAAAGCTTGATTTTGGGGCGGCTTATTGAAGAGGGGGAAATGGAGGGTTGAGTCTGGCCGTTTTTGAGGGTTTGGTATTATGAGCACGGGATATGGAGTTTGGGACTTTGGGCTTAGCGGTTACGATGTAGACGGACGGGCATCGCCATGTATGAGTAAAGTGACATGATAGGGAGGAATTTGGAGGGTTACGGAGACCGGCGGGCGTCTTGGAATAGTGCTTGTATTCATGGGCACGCATGCATTTATACCAGAACTCTGAACCGAGTCTGCCGGCTAATGAGATTCGTTTCAAGAGCCCACAACACAAAAATGCCAGAATCAGGTGCCCCCATGGCCAGCAATGCTTACGGTACCGGACGGACCGGCCCCCATATTCACGAACTGCGTGTCATGAGGCAGGAGATGAGTAAGACTTGATGTAGAAGTTGAGGCTGTGATACTACACAAAGTTCAACTGCCTGGTGAAATGATAGCTTTCGCAATAACTACCTTACCTATATATCCTAATTTCGAGTACTGGGTACATGGAATAAGCATGAAATAGAGGGATCCTTAGCAATATACTTGCGTTTCAATTTAGGGATACGTAATCCAATCCCCGCATTATAGATTTCTCAAAACACGAACAGGTGTACGGTTAAGCTTTTATATGTACGGAATGCGGGTTGGACGAAGAGCCGTCTTTGATGAGACCGAATAAACGCCCATGGGAAATAATGCATCCCATCGATACGTTGTAGTGCTTGCGAGCAGCACTCGTGTTACAGGCAACCAACAGGGCATCGCGAAGGCCGACGACAACAGTCAGACAAGACTGGTCCTTGAGCGGCTTCGGGGATCGGGCTATGTACCGTGCTAGGGGTAATTGTTGGTAGCGTTGACTTGCGTAGACCATCGAATTTCATATTGGAACCTTTAACAGGCGTCCCCCTTCTTTAAATCGGGTTTGAGGGTTAAGACATGTTGTTCTAAAATCCCTAAAGCTTCGCAAGAGCCATTATCACTACGCCTGGTATACGGCATTTATGACTTAAATTAGAAACGTGGAATACAGACAACAACAGCGCTCCGGCTGGGTCCTCCATGCCAAACCACACGACAGCGAGCCCAATGCTCCCGTCTCGGTAATATGTCCTTCCCCTTTCCGTCCCCCCACAGGAAAATGTATCCTCAAATGCAGTCTCCTAGCCCCGTTCCCTGTACCTATTCTTGGCAATTCAAGGTTCCGCAGCGATGTTGCCCATCTGTGCTGCTTCTTCAAGTACAAAAGGAAAACATAATGAGAGGCGAGCCTCGAAGCATTCGCTAAGCCCTTCCGGGGGCTGGCAGTGATGCCGCAGGTCAGTGTATCTGACCCGATTGAACTGTCAATGTGACTCGAATTGGAAGTGTTCCTCCTCGCCGATGTGGTGTACCACTCCAGGGCGGTCGGGTGTATTATGGTTATCTTGTAACCCGCACACGTTGCTCTGATACCTGGTGGCCAAGCGGTCCTCAACAGGACTGGTAAATCAGCAGCGGCTCGCCGACATTGGTGATTTCAGGGATGGTGCATTTCAGGTCGAACGCCTTGGAGAGCACAATCTTGAAGATCTGTAGATGGTCAGACATTATCCAGAAACACAATCTAATCGCGATCGGCATACCTTCTGGACGTTGATGCTGTGGCTGGTGCTGCTGAAGATCAATGCCGCGCGCATTGCCTTTGCGAAACGCCGAGCCTGCCACACCGTTAGCCAACCATGAAATTAGGGCGACCTTGGCCGTCCTCCCACAAGTCGTACCTGGTTCGAGATCTCCTCCTGCTCTTCGCGCGACAGGTTCACAAAGTGGTCGTACTTTGTCCCTACAAGCACGGGGATGGCGGTCTTGTTGAAGCCGCGCCCCTGACGATACCACTCTTTGATGCTGTTCAGGGTGCTCTTCCGTGTCAGGTCGAACATGAATAGGATCGCCACAGCATCGTTGCACACCAGCGGTAGCATGTTAACGAACTCGCGCTGGCCGCCCAAATCCCAGATGCTGAAGGTGATCTCGGTGTTCCGGATGCTGATTGTCTTCTCCATGAAGTTCACACCCAGAGTCTGGATGTAGTCCTCGTCCCAGCTCCCCTCGACGTATTTGACCATCAGACTTGTCTTGCCAATCTGAGCATCGCCCACCATGCCGACCTTGATCACGACGTGGTTTCGCCCGGGGGTCTGCGACGACTCGGCCTGCGCTCCATTGCTGCCCGCCCTTGACACCTGATCTGCTCCGTAGGCTGCGCCCTGCCCGGAAAGGCCGGATGGGGGCCGGGATATCGCAGGGGCGGAAATCGGCGGGGTTGCGTACCGGGCGGTCGGCTCGCTGTCTGTGTTGTCGGTCGGGTAGGGGGACCGTGGTGAGTTGCTCACGCTGTGGTCGAGGGGCTGTAATTGAACGAGGTGCTGCTGCTGCTCGTGGAAGCCGTTGTGGTCGTGGATATTATGGTCTGGTAATGCTTGGTGGGTGACGCCCTCGACGCCGCTAAGAGTATCGTCGTGCGGATCGGTCGGCAAACCGATCGGGGACTGAATCGGGGCCGGGGCGAAAGCCGGATCGGGGGCCACAACATAGGCCGCCGGGCTTATGGCCTGCTCCTGCTCCATGGTGTCCACACTGGGGTGAAACTGGGCTGGAGCGCCCGTTGCGAAGTTTGAGGAATCCAGGGTGAAGGTTGAACGGGGCGCCGTGGGATAGGAGAGGCGAGAGTCGGCGCGGTGGGCTGTGCCTCGAAATGCGCCGGGATAGAGTGTAGAGGAGGGGAGCTTCGGATGACCTTCGACTGATGTGGAGGACGAGGGAGGTTGTTCCTGGGCGGTGTGATTGTTGGGCTAACCAGATAACGACCTCGTGGAAGCTGGTGGAGGGGTGATGCCAGCTGAGTCCTGCTCGTTTCCGAATAAGCGTAATATGCGATCGGAGTGGGGAGCTGGGTCGGGTTGATGGGCCTCCTCCTATCCAGGTACTTCCTGGCCTCTCCCGTCTGTGTCTCTGTTTGTCTCTCCCGCCAGTTGCTGGATCGCTCTACCACCTAGTCCAGGTAGGACTACGAGACACTCAGTGCGCCCTGGGGGGCCTTTCAGATGTGGGGATGGCCTTCGGGAAATAAAATGCTAGAAATTGGGCCCTGGGACGAGTTGTGGTGTTTTGAAGTGGGAAATTGTAGAGAGCAGGCGGGAGGGAGGGAACCTGATCGAAACCGCTGCACGGGCAGTCAGTGGGTAGCCTGAACCCACAGTATCCCACACTGCCTGGAGTTGGCGCCACAACAGGGGACGGAATAGGGAGGGATGACATTCATAAAGTGTCTTAGATGCAAACCAAACCTCGACCGTACATAGTAGGAACGAAACGAAAGTCACTCGGTAATTTTTTAGCGATATGTTTTTGGTTTACTCCATCTATTCGATTTGGTTTGCTTTGCTCGGTTTGTTTTATTTGTTTCCCTGTGAGTCCGACTTTTTTGGCGAGAAGGCCGACTGCGGCAGCCACAACCTAGACGCTGCTGGGCGGAAACCGCTCCAAGCGTTTGCATTAATTGAATGCAGCACACACCACCCGACGCGCTTTCATGCAGGACGCGACGCGAGTTGATCAACGTTCCAGAAGGCAAGAGAGAAACAATGCAGCCCCGCTTGGATAATTTTAGGAGAAAGAGTATGGTGGGGGATATGGGAGGACAGACGTGGTCGGCCGAAAAGAAAACAAACCACTGTTGGGGGGTGCTGTGTCAGGTAAACAAATGAAGCCAAAAAGAGAAATATGTTTCTCTGGGTGCTTGCAGCCGCGATGACTGGAGCAGCCTATTGCACGCCTTGCTTTTTGAGATTGCCCTCTCCGCGGCCGTGTCCAATCTTTCCGTGAGCGCGGGGTCGTCCCCCCTCGAAGGAAGTTGTTGACATCGGGTTGGCCACCAGGTTGATCGGGGCCCAGAACCAAGCAGCCGAGAATCCCATTATGTAAGCTCGGCAGCTCGGCCCCCTGCTCGAGCTGTGAGTGGTTGGCAGCTGGGTCTGGCCGGCGATTGCCGGCTCTGCGATTCGGTGCGCCAACCCCAATCGGCGTCATACGATTTATCTCCTGCGAAATCGCCAGAACCTGCGTCAAGCGCATTCGCAGCTCTCAGCCTCTCAACAACCACCCCATATCTTCCGCAATGGCTTCAATTACCCGGTGCTTGAGGGCCGCCCGGCCCGCGGCTTTCTCTGCCGTTGCTAGAGCCTCCGTCTCTCGCACTATCGGCGTCCGCGCCTTTTCCGTGACGGCTGCGAGTGAGAGGCCCTAGATAAACCATTGATGCAACACTGCTAACCTCAACCCCGCCCCGACTTTAGATGCGATAAAAAGGTACACCAAGGAGCACGAGTGGATCGACATCTCGGCAGACAAGAAAACGGGTGTCCTGGGCATTAGCGAATACGCCGCTAAGCAGCTGGGCGATATCGTATACGTCGAGCTGCCGGAAGAGGGCAAGGAGGTGGCCGCCGGTGATGCCGTTGGTGCCGTCGAGTCCGTCAAGAGTGCAGCCGACATCAACGCCCCAGTTTCGTGCAAGATCACCCAAGTCAACCTGTTGTTGGAGGAGAAGCCGGGCACCATCAACCAGGTCGCCGAGGACGACTCGCACGGCGGCGGTTGGATCGCCAAGGTCCAACTCACTGAGGAGGGCCTCAAGGACTTTGAGAAGATGATGGACGTCACCGCGTACGAAGAGTTCACTGCCGAGGAAGGGGACCACTAAGGCGTTTCGGTACGGAGTAGTGTGGGCTATTGGGGGCATCCCGGAGGAGGATGGGCTAGGGAAGCCATAGGAGCATCATTTTTTTTTCGGACAGTTCAACCTGATAGATGCAGGGGCCTAAAAGGATTTGTACCATAACGGCCGTTGGGACAATTGGTGTTTGGTTTCACACATCTGAATTCGAACAGGCGTTCAACAGGGAGCGAGACAGACCCGCGACGCAGTCTCGGAAAGGAGCTTTCAACGGCTGGGTATATGAGCAAATTACGACCCGGGAGCTAGCAAGCAAAGAGATAATGAAACATGGAAAGCGAGCACAATTTATTCGCCAATATAGTACACATCTACTTTTATGCGCCACCAACCTTTACCGCATCCCCGGAATCCCGCCCCTTGTTGATGTCGTCTAGTATCTGCTGTGCTCCCATCCCGGCCAGCTCTTGCGCCAGCTCCTTGCCCATAGCCTCTGCTTGCTCCAGACTGGTAACTTCTTGTACCTTCTCGCCATCCACAGCCCGGCTTCCATCCAGGCTCACCACCACCGCCCGTAGCTGCAGCTTCTTCTTCTTCTCGCCAGCCTCCTCCTCTTCCACCCACGCCGTCTCCACCCCAATCGGCACGCTGCACCCTCCCTCCAACGTCCTCATGACGCTCCGCTCCGCAAAGCACGCGATCATGGTGGACGTGTGCTCCACGGCCTTCAACAGCTCCTTCATCTGCTCGTCATCCTCCCGCACCTCCAACCCCAGCGCACCCTGGCCAACGGCATGGAGCAGGCCACCCCCTTCCGTGGTCGAGTCCAGGTACTGCGCAATCCTCGCCCCGAGATCCAGCCTCAACAACCCCGCGGCCGCAAGGATGATGGCATCGAACCCGTCCTCATCGCACTTCCTCAACCGCGTCTCGATGTTCCCCCGCACATCCCGGAACACCAGCCCCGGATAGCGCCTCTTCAGCTGCGCGGCGCGGCGCACACTACTCGTACCCACAACCGCGCCCTCAGGAAGATCCACCAGCTTCTTATACCTTCCCGTCTCCGCGCGGGCCTTGCTAAAAATAACCACGTCGCGGGGGTCCTCGCGGGCGAGGACGCAGCGCAGGACACACCCTTCGGGAAGCGAGGTGGGCATGTCCTTGAGGGAGTGGACGATGACGTCGACCTCGCGGGCGACCAGCTTGGCCTCGAGCTCCGACGTCCACAGGCCCTTGCCCATCTCGGGCAGGGGCGTCGTCTTGTCGCGGTCGCCCATCGTCGCCATCGCGTGCACCTCGAAGGTGACGTGCGGGTGCGCGCTCTGCAGCGCCGCGATCACCAGCTCCGTCTGCCGCAGCGCCAGCGCCGACCGCCGCGTGCCGATCTTGATGGTGGGGGCGGTGGCGGCCATCTTTTTTTTTTTGGTTTGGTCGGCGGATGGATGGGGGTGGTGGGGGGGGGGGGCGAGGTGGGTTGTGTTGGGGGGTTGTGTTCGGCCGGGATTGGAGATGTACCCGTGAAGAACGGTGAAGCTGGCAGAAATCCGTGGTTGATTTAGGTGGTTTCTTGAAGTTGAAATCACGATGGGTTCGGGAATGGGGAAGGTACCGGATCACCGCGGGGCAGACTTTTATTTCAGGGTCGAGGCGGAACGCGGGGGCGGGGTATAACGTTTGGTCCGCAGGGACCTGTTTACCAAATACGTTCCTGCAGCGAACATCCTAGGGATGGAAGGAGCGGATATACCATAAACTCTCAGGGGTTATTAGGCCCGATAATACGGCTTATGATCTGGAAATCGGAAAAGCCATCGCTTCCGAAGTGTACATACCTATAATGCTCGACGCAAACGGCGATGGACATCGGTTTGGTCCTCTACCCTCCACTTGCAAAGTACACAGTATCAAATATCAAAAAGCCCGCCAAGATCACCGATGGTTTTCTTTTCAAGGGACTTCGACTAAGCGACCAAGGGAGAAAGAGTAACCTGTTGACCAATCTGATACATTAACGGCAATCGCTTGAAATATCAACTAAATAAATTGTTTGCCGTGTTCTTTTCCCCCCTTTCCAGGAAATACTCTGATTCCCTCACGGTTTTGGCCTTCTTACTTCTCTGTGGGATCAACCCGTTGCGAAGGTTGCTTGTCAGTTAGCTTTTGGGCTTGCTGTAAGTGAAGTTAGTATCTCCATGAGACCACGCTGGCTAAAATCGCCAACTCACACTTTCCGGAGAGTCGTCCATCTGGGTTTGCGTGCTTTGTGCGGAAGCCGGGCTCGACGAGGCCGCCTCCCCCTCAGACTCGCTGCTGCTGCTGCTCGCGCTGTCCAGGATGGGGCTAACCGTCTTTTGAATACCCTCTTGAGCCTCCTCAATTTTGGCCTTCGCCACCGATGTGACATTGGCCGCGGACTGGGATACTTTCTCATGGACAGGCTCTTTCTCATGGGCAGGCTCTAAACGTTTCACATATGGTTCTCCATGCCTGGGCTGGGCAGTGCCACCGCTGTTCCGAAGATACAGAAGACCTGGAATCGTGACTGCCACGGCTGCAATCTGCCTGGAAAACGGCCAGATCAGATGTTGTTAGCTTTGATCACAGTAGCCAACCCCTGGAAACAACAAAACACTATCGCGCGCGCAGCCGTTATGAGCTTACCACGGCGTGTCCGGAGATTTCCCAACTCGCTCTTGAAGGCTTGCGTAGCCTCGCCGGCCAACTGGACGTGCCAGCTGCGAGGAGGGGACAAAGTGGTGGCGACTCGCAAACCGAAGACTCGGGCGGATCACCGAAGCTGAATTTCTCATCATGCTTGCAGTTTTCGACGAACCTTCAATTTGGGTCGAGGGCTCTAATCTCCAGAGAGGATGCGGGCGATAATATCAGAATTAAACGATGTTTGGAGGGTAGGTTGACTGAACAAAACGGAACAACGTAATGGAACTGGGTTGGAGACGGATGAGCGGTACGACGAATGGTGACGTAGTTGCCGTAGACGTGGGGTGCGTGGTAGAGGAACAGGCGGAGGGCCAAAGCTCTCATCGAGTCAACCCAAGTATCTCCAGCGCCCGAGACGGCTATTTAAGGACATCATAATATCATCATCTAAACGCAGGTGAGATTGCCGAAGCTAGGTCCTTTTAAAAGTTCTGGGAGTAAGAGCGAAGAAAAAACATCTAATAGAATAAAAAGCGTCACAAAGGCGAGTGACCACAATGGAAACGACCATCAACGGAATCAAGGCTTCGGAGCCACGAGGAAGAGACGACTTGGTTGAATGGGAATTGCAACAAGGCTGGCTGGACACTGCTGTTTAATCCTTCACAGGTTATTTTTGTTTTACCAACAAAAGTTGGGCCGTTTTGGTCCGTACCTTAGTTATTGTTCAAAGGTTCAAATTTTTTAATGTTCAAGTTAAGGTACCTGAGTTCATACCGTGACTACCACAGTCTGTGAATGGCTGGATACGGAGTTGGAATTACACGGGAGGAGCGTTCGATTGCTGATTGGTGTCGTTCAGCATTCGGCCCCACCTTAGCTTTCCGCTGATCGTTATGGAGGCTGCCCCGCCAAACGACTGACACAACGACGGAAGCTGCCTGATCGCTTGGTGGGGGAAATCAACATTTGCCAACCCATCTTCAACGGCCGTTAAGGCGAGAAATATTTCTGACCAAATAACTGCCGGGAACCTTCACAAAGGTCCGCTCCTCTACCCCCGAACCTTCTAAGCCTTTTCTAAATCCCCAACTTTGAGACTCGACAGCTTGGCATCGCGGTGTTCCCCGTTGGTATGTTACTACTTCCCGGGTGAATCGCATTCGCATAGCGCTGACTCGATAGGTTCACGGAATATCCATCGTGGTGAGACTGCGTCTCTAGACACTAGACTGTCGCCCAGCTGAGAGATCCTCGCCGACACCCCGCATCGGTCACGATGGCGTCCACCATCCCGTCGAACCCGACCCCGCAAACGGTCAGCCAGCTGCTCTCCAAGATCACTGATGCCGACCCCGACTTCCGGTTTATGGCCCTCAACGACCTGCTCACGGTATTCAATATTGCGAAACAAGACTTTTTGAACCATGACTACAACACAGCAGCGAGGACGGTCGACCATGTTGTCCGCGCCTTGGACGACCAGAATGGCGAGGTTCAGAATCAGGCGATAAAATGGTAAGGGGCGGCTACGACTTCCCAGGATAATATTGGCGGCGGCAGCGGCTAACAGAGTCGCGCAGCTTAGGCCCGTTGGTTAAGAAGGTCACTCCGCAACTGGTCGCGCCAATGATGGAGAAGCTCTGCAGTTTGAAGCTGAAGAACTCCGTCGACAACTCGATCCCATCCATGGCGATTCGAGCCGTCGTGGAAGCCCTCCCTCGCCCGGTATCCGGCGTAGCCCCATCAAAAGAGGTCAATGAGGCATATACCAGCCTTAGCAGGGTGCTTATACCGCGTTTTCTCGGCCGCGCGAGCTCTACTGGCAAGGCCGCCCCCGGCTTGCTCGATCCCGAGGATCCGAATTCCGATTCCGTCGATGTTCTTATTGAGATGGTCCGGTGCTTCGGTCCCATGCTTCAGTCATTCGAGATTGAAGCTCTCCACAATGCCGTTGTCACAATCCTAGAGAAAGATAAGGGTACCTCGGTTGTCAAGAAGAGGGCAGTTGTTGCCATCTCGATGCTCGCCCACTATCTTCCCGACGACCTCTTGGCTACCTTCATCCAACGTATCACCGGGGTCCTGGGCCAGCCCCAACTGAGCGATTCTACCCGCCGGCTTTACATCACTGTCACCGGCTCCATGGCTCGGTCCATTCCTTACCGATTTGGTCTCCATCTTTCCGATTTGGTACCTCCCGTTCTTCGCGTGCTAAGCGAGGAGGAACTTCAGGCACAGCTCGACGAGATTAGTGAGGGCGAGGAGGCGACCCTCGAGTTCAACGAGGTGCGAGAGGCCGCCCTCGTCGCCTTGGAGGCTTTCTTATCCTCGTGCCCGACTCAAATGCGTATGTTTACGAACGAAGCTATCGACGCCTGTCTCCGATATCTGAAATTTGACCCCAACTATGCGGTTGACGAGGACGAAGAAATGGAAGACGACGAGGAGGAGGAAGAAGACGAGTTCGAGGAGGATGATGAGTTCGAGGCCGCAGGAGGCTTCGATGACGACGACGACTCCAGCTGGAAGGTCCGGCGATGCGCAGCAAAGGGATTACACACAATCATTTCTACCAGGAGCAGCGGAGACCTTCTTGATAGTGGCGTGCTCTACGGCACAGTTGCCCCAGCCCTCGTCAGGAGGTTCGGCGAGCGCGAGGAGAACGTGCGCCTCGAAGTTTTGTCGGGTATGTCGCTGCTTGTCCGAAAGACGGGAGAGGGCGTGCTCCCTTCATTTTCCGTCGACGGTGCTCAGAGCGAATACTTAAACCAGCCACCCGCCAGCCGAAAGCGGAGGCGCCAGAGCAGTGCGGGCGGTCCCTCCTCGTTTGCTCTCTCTCTGGCTCCAGCAGACCTCTCGGGTACTGGCCTTACTTCTCCTACCATGGAAAATGTCCCGGCAACAGGCCCGCGTGCCGACTTGGCCAGCCTCACACCATCCATTGTTAAATCGTTGACGAAGCTGCTTAAGGGGAAGCTTATCCCGACAAAGCAAGCCTGCATCAAGCTACTCGACGACATGGTATGCGTGCAAAAGGGTGGCCTTGAATCATACTTCGGCGAGGTCATCGGCCCTGTCATTGAAGCGATCAAACCGTCGAGCGCTGCGTCAACGACTGCGTCTATGTCGTCCGCTGGTGGCGGCGCATCAGCAACTGCAACTACGTTGAGAATTGCGGCACTTCGCTTGACGAGTGATATCTCCAAGAATCACTCTTCAGCTGTGTTGCAACCCCACCTTTCCAAGATTGTTGCTGGCGTGGTCGCTGTTGCTCATGATCGCTTCTACAAGATATCTGGCGAGGCTATTCAGACCGCCGAGGAGATGATCAAGGCAATCACCCCTCCTCGCTCTCGCATGACTGCTCAAAAGTTTCAAGGCGAACTCCAGAAACTCTACGATGTCGTCATCGGCCGCGCAACGGCCACTGATGCTGATGCAGAGGTCCGACAGAAGGCGATCCATGCTCTCGGTACACTCTTGGCTCGGACAACGGGAGCGGAGGGATCATCGCTTCTCCCAGACGACAAGCGCAAGGCAGCTCTCGCCTGCCTCCTGGAGAGACTCAAGAACGAAACAACTAGGCTGGCTGCTGTGCGCGCCATCGATACTGCTGCTGCAATGTCGGCGGATGCCGTCCAGTTTGAACCGCAGTGGACCCGCCAGGTCATCGTCGAGCTGACATCTCAGTTGCGGAAGTCGAATCGCGCGTTGAGAGGGTCAAGCGTCATGGCGCTGAAGCACCTCGTCTTGTCACCCGCCACTAAAGGCACGCTGGATGAGGAAACTGTGCGGAACGTCGTGGATGCGTTGATCCCCGTTATCAACGTCAACGATGCGCAGCTGCTCGGCCCTGGCCTTCTTGCACTTGCCCGCCTTACGCAGGAGATGTCGGGTATCGTCATAAACCCACAACTCATCGGCGCCCTATGCATGTTGCTCCAGACAAATGTTGTCGGTACGGTTCTCGATTCTTTGTTGGTTCTGGTCACCCAGGCTGGGCAGATGGGGCAGGGCAAGCCCTTGATGGCGGCGTTTCTGAAGGATGTTGGCGTTGGGGGTGATCCCTCCGTCGTTGGCAAGGTGATTGGAACGCTCCTTGTTGCCAGCGGTGATTCAGCCGGAGTCACTCTGGACAGCTTCGTTCGGGAGATAGGCAACGGAGGAGACCAGGCAAGGAGCAGCCTCGCACTGGCTGTCATTGGCGAGGCTGGACTGCGCCTCGGCAGCAGGTTCCCAATCCCGCCGACATTATTCTTGGAGCAATTTACCAATGAGTACGACAAGGTGTCGCTCGCGGCAGCTGTTGCCCTTGGTAGAGCTGGAGCTGGTAACGTCTCGGTTTACCTGCCCGTTATCCTGCAATCGATGAAACAGAGGGGCGGTACGCAATACCTGCTCTTGCAGTCGATCAAGGAGATCCTCCAGCAGGTTGCCCTCTCTTCCACTGAGATTGGCCAATATTCCACCTCGATCTGGGAGCAAATACTTGCTGCTAGCGATACTGAGGACAACAAGGCAGTGTGCGCTGAATGCGTCGGACGCATGGCCATCATTGACCCGAAGACGTATATGCCTAAGCTAGAGGTGAGCAATCCCCGTTTATATTTGCATCGTCACCGTTTTGCTGACCTCCCAATAGTCCTTGTTCAAACATGAATCAGTGGTCCTGAGGGCCATCGCTGTCCAGGCTCTCCGATACACTCTCCCAGACGACAACGAATCGTTTGATGCGTTCCTCAAAAACTCCCTTGTCGATATGCTTAAGACTTCTCTTGGCGACACCGAGATGGAGATTCGTCGCCATGCCATGTCCACGCTGACCTCAGCGGCACACAACAAGCCTGAGTTGATCCTGACGCACCTCAACCAGCTGATGCCGTTCGTTATGAACGAAACGGTGATCAAGCCGGAGCTCATCCGTGAGGTGCAAATGGGTCCCTTCAAGCACATCATCGACGACGGCTTGGAAGTGCGAAAGGTATGTGACTCGTGGCGCTGGTGTTTCTCATCTCTTGCTAACATATTGTAACACTAGGCGGCGTACGAAACTCTCTACGCTCTCGTCGAGACTGCCTTCTCTCGCGTCAGCATCATTGAACTCTATGACCGGATTGTCGCCGGTCTTACCGACGACAACGACATCCGCGCACTCTGTAACCTCATGGTGTCGAAGCTCGTCCATCTTGACGCCGACGAGACGGTCCGCCGGCTCGACTCGATCGCTGTCGGCTTCCGGAAGACGCTGTCTCACAAGCTCAAGGACAACGCGGTCAAGCAGGAGATCGAGAGGCAAGACGAGGCCAATAAGGCGGTCCTGCGTCTTACGCTCCTTCTGGGAGACAAGCTCAACAAGACTGCGCTCAACACGAGCGGTGCCCAAGCTGCGAGCGGTGCGACCGGGTCAAATCAGGTCTGGACCAGCTATTGGGAGTGGGTCAACAGGGACTTTGCGGGCCAGCTCAAGGTCATCCGGGACGAGAGTCGGGCTGCCAATCCCGCCGATGACTGAGGGATACTTCAGGCGGGCTGGCGCTGCCACAATGGTTCCGAGTTCGGATTCGGAACACATTCCCAAGCATGTGGTATTGAGAGGATGAATGGGGCTATTAGTTGGCTTACTCGAGATTCGCCACGGTTCACGCTATATGATGAGAAACTGTGAGGGTTGCGGTTAGTTCAGCAGTCACGAAATAGGCGTTTTGGTTGGATGCGACGAACGAAGGCCTTCATCGATGAAGTTATGAATTGATAGCGTATCTGTAAGCTCGGCGTCTTCATGAACAGTGATGATTATGATATTATGCATTATATGTCCTGGTGGTTCATTTTCCCTTATCCACAACATAAACAACCGAAAAGCGACCCTTCCACACACCCCCCTTCCTACCATATCATTTACACGACGGTTTCTTTTGGATACTTGCGCGCGAACATGCCCAGCGCCTTCATGGGGAAGGTGAACTTGTAGTTGGGGTACGAGATCATGCAGCTCTTGTTGAAGACGCCCTCGATGGCCTCCTGCAGCCACTCGCCGTTGGGCTGCTGCCGCTCCATGAGCAGCTTGATGCCCTTCTCGATGGCCGCCTTGTCCGGGTACTCGGCCTTCATCAGCCCGATCAGCGCCCAGGCCGTCATGACCACCTGGGAGCCCGAGGGGTGCTCGACGTATTCGCCGGTTTCGCAGGCCTGGTTTTGGGGGGGTTAGTTAAACCGAGTCTATCTTAGGGAACGATGGAAGGTCAGGCCGGGGGGGGAAGGGGGGCTTACCTTGTAGTGCTCGGACCAGCCGCCGTCCTCGCGCTGCTTGGAGATGAGGAAGTCGCAGCCGCGCTTGGCGTGGGTGCTGTTGGCGTAGGTCTCGCCGATGCTGGCGAGGCTCTCGAGGGCGAACATGGTGGCGTAGGTGAAGCAGATGCCCCAGCTGCCGTACCAGCCGCCGTGCGGCCGCTGGTTGGTCTTGATCCAGGCGACGGCGCGCTCGACGAAGCGCTCGACCTCGGCCGCGCGGTACGCCGGCCAGTGCTTGTGGAACAGCGACAGCGCCGTCACGACCGCCGTCGTGCACTCCGGGTACTCGTACTCGACCATGATCCGCCCGAACACCTCGGCCGCGTTGAGCATCTCCATCCAGGACCCGGCGCGCGGCGGCTCGTAGGACGAGCAGCTGCCGTTGGGGTTCTGGTAGGTCAGGAGGGTGTCGATGGCGTCGAAGATGCGCTGGTCGTCGATGAGGGTGGGGAAGCCGGGGGTCTTTTGGAGAATGATGACGGATTTGAGGGCTTCCGACACACAATCGCTTACGGCGTAGCCCTGGTCTTTGTTGCTGAATGCCCAGGCGCCCTTACGCTGCTGGCGGTAGCACTTGTCTTGGTCCTTGACGTTTTCACGGATTTGCTGGTCGTCGAGGAACTCGAGCGCTTTCAGCAGCATGGGCCGCCACCGCGGGTCCTCTGTCAGCCCTGCGTCCATGACGGCCTGGATGGCGAATGCAGTGTCCCAGCATTGCACTCCGTTGGTGCCGTTGGCGAGGAGGCCTTCGTCCTTGACCCAGAGAAACTCATCGGATCTTTCCTTGTGTCTCCGCACAGCATAACTATCCGGCCCGTCACGCGCGTAGAGGCAGACAAGGTTCATGGGGCCGGATACCGTGGCCAGGTCCAAGCAGTCCGTGTTGTCGTTCTCCATCTCGATCAGCTTCATAGCCCAGTCTTCGGCCTTTTTGACGATGGGTTTCACTCTAAGGACGGGTGTCCAGACATTGGCAAGAATCCAGTTGAGCATATTCAGCAGCCAGGTTTTGGGGTGATAGTTGTCCCTCGGGTGGATGGTGTTGCGGTGTGCTGCCCAGTCGATCTTGTCCCAGTCCTCTACGAACAGCTCCTTGCGGAGAGAGCGGATTGTGTCGGTTTCTTCGGCCTGCCATCTCTTTGACCATAAGTAGCTCATAGGCAAGTAGACCTGGCGAATGTGAATCCACCACCGCCACGGGGCAAAGGGAACCCAGTCGGGCAACAGCCACAACTCGGGCGGTACGGGATTGACAATGTCCCAATGCGCAATTCCCAAAACGGCCAGCCACCACTTGGCCCAGTGCGGAGCATGGGTTGCTCCCCCGAGCTTGTGTAGTGTGGCGCGGGCTTTCACCATTTTGGGGTGGTCGGCGTCCACCCCGACCAAGCGCAGCACGGTGTAGTTGAGCGACGTTCCGAACACAGAGGTTTCGCCCTCAATGTGCAGGCCCCAGCCGCCATCCTCGGGATGCGCGCGGGCGAACAGGTAGTTCTTGATTTCGGTGGCGTAGTACCAGGGAATCGGCGTTTTCGTCACGTACCACGAGATGACGATGCAGGGCAGGAGAAACATGGGGCCGCCATACTCGCAACCCCAGTGACCGGCGGGGAGCTGGAGTTTTTCGAAGAAATCGAGGCCGTTTCGGACAGTGTCGAGGGGGTTCTTGGGCTTCGGAAGGTCGGGAAGGTCCTGGCGAGGACGAGTGTTAGTGACCATCTATCGACACACAACAGAAGGCTGTATCCCGCACTCACCATGGGCAGACCAAGGAAGTACTTGTCGGCAGTGGTTTGTGGCCAATCCTTTGCCTCCTGCTCGTCCTCCAGATAGCGCCATGTGTGTCTACCCTGATCATCCCGCATACGCCATCGCGAGTAGTCGGTCCTCTCCTCGAGTTCCGGTCGTTGTTTCTTCGTCGCGTGGTCGACGTCACTGGCGTTGCTGAATCGCTTCCGAGTCGAACCCTTCTCTAGAAACGGCTCCGCGTCGGCCGCTGCCACGTTAGTCTTTCGCCTCGCCATTTTTGGTCTCTTCGTCGTTGAGGTGTTTGAACTGTGACCGCAACTCGAAGGGGGCGTCTGGCACTTTTCGTCGTGTTGCTTCTCTCTTTGCCTTCGCATTCGCCAATTAGCTTCGACGCTTCGGGGTAGATCGGCCCACTTCATCTCCCTGTCACATGCAGACCAGCCAATCCCTGCCGGCTGGCGCGGCCCCGCAACCCGCGCAATCCGAAAACTGGGCCGCGCGCCATGAAGGAGCTCTCAAGATCTCGATCGGAAGGAACGACTCTGATGAAAAGATGAAAAATATTTGATGTATGCGGGGGGATTGCCGCCCTCAGTCTTGCCTCACTATAAAATTCCTTGTTTGCTTTTTCGCAGATCGCATCTGCGCCGCGGATTACGCGCCCTGGCGGTTTGATTTGTCTGGTCATTTTTGTCACTTTCCGAATACGGAAATATGTTTTCATTTTCAGGGGCCCAACAGCACGGCAGCATGAACATGACGCAGACCTCTGACGCCCCTGCCAGACACCATCCCTCACTCTCACCAGAGATCGGCTCACGGGCGGTGCAAATTCCCCTCGGTACTCAGACGCCCGCCATCTCCCAAATAGAAGCCTTATTAGAATCAATCGTGGATGCAGTCTGCACTGGCAACGAGCTCGTGATTCCTTATCAAAGCATTCGATCTCCCAATCATGGGGCCAACTCACAGCCGAGACATGGCGAAAGCCGCCCGCTTGACGTCGTAAAATTTCCAGGGCGGACAGTCCAGGAGGCAAAGAGGTTTGGTACGAGCGACGAAGGGAGGCAGACCCTGGTCGTGTTGAGCTTACATTTCGTGTGCCATGCTAGAAGCTCTCTTCCGTATCATTGAGATGTCACACGAAGCGCTCCTCTCTGGAAACTTGATTACGAAAAGGTGAGACTTGCCGTTCGTTTCTTTGACAAGTTGGCCAGAACCGTGACGGTATCTAGAAACATTTACTACCAGAACCCCGACCTGTTTCGGTCGCAGAGCGTGGTGGACGACATGGTGGATAACCTCGCCTTTACTCTGGGAGTTGGCCGCGAGGATTTGAGCATCGTAAGACCCTCGCATCCGCCCCGGGCACTCCACTGTCAACGTATTATTGAATACCTTAGGTTGCTGCAGCGAAGGGCCTGATCTCTGGGCCCATTGACCTCATCCTTCGCGACGGTTCCACCCACAGCTGCGATATCGCGGGTGACACGGTATGTGTTGGGATATAATAATGTTAATTCCCATAATTAACCGCTATAGGGGTCCCTGTTGCCGTCGATCAGTTCCATACAGAAGATTAACTTTCGCGCGACGCGATGGGTCTTGGTCATTGAGAAAGAGGTATAATCACCCCCCGAAAAATGCAGCCTGCTTCGCGGCTTTGCGACTAACGGCATAAGGCGACATTCCGGACGTTGGCTGCTTCCCAGTATTCCACCACTTCTCGGGCGGGACATGGAATCCTTATAACGGTATGGGGAGGCACACCTGCTAAGCCTTGTCCATCACGATGAACAGGACTGTGCTAATTCGTAAATGTGTATGTTTTACATAGGCGAAGGGATTCCCAGATCTAACCACAAGACGTTTCCTATCCGTCTTGAGTACACTCCGGCCCGAGCTGGAGTTGTTTGTCCTGGTTGACTTTGACCCTCACGGGGTTGCCATAATGCGGACATACCGATATGGGAGCCGGCGCTTGGATCACGAGGAGAATGCCACAGCGCCGAAGCTTCGATGGCTGGGCATCATCAGCGACGACATCTTCAACGAGGCCGCGCACGTTCAAGGAACTAGCGACATCGGTCACAGCCAGGCTAGCCAGGGAACGGCCAGCCAAGTGTCCGTGGCCGATTCTTTTGACGGTGAGATCATACTAACCTGCATGTATGGACTTTGGTTGGCTGAGCTGCTGTCTAGGATCGCAGAGTGAGAGGCCAACAAAAAGGGCGAGGACTAACAAGCTGCAAAGACGGGGGCCGAGCGAATCGATTCTTCCTCTCACCCGGCACGACAGGCGGAAAGCCGTTGAAGTAATGAAGGAGGTGTCTGGCGCAGAAAGCATGAGCGATGATGGGGCGGAGCAGATGCGTGAGCTGCAGCGGATGTTGATGCTCAACATCAAGGCTGAGATACAGGCGGTCGACAACTATGGGGACATTTCGGAGTGGCTGGATGGGAAGCTGAGCAAACATGTAGTTTAATATATTCCGGGGTGATCTCGGCTCTCTCTACGTTTCGAGATGACACTAGTGCTACTCGTTCTTGCTCGGGGCCAGGTGTTAGACATTGTTGGAATGTCCGCCCCATGATGCTGGGTGAGACAACCGCGTTATATATAGCCTGCGTGCTCGAGGAAAGGAAAGCTTTCTTACCTAGGTAGGTATGTGAAGGGTCAGGGAGTGGCATTGAGTGTCCCGTTTTGTTGATGCAAGAAGAGTATGATCAATGTTTGTCAGTATTATTCTTACACGTATGCTCATATATGGTAATCATGGAACCTATGATGTTCCTCGCTTCAAGTTGACGAGAATACACAGCAGGCAAGAAAGGCGAGCGGGAGTGAGTAGGGCAATTAGTTATTATAGTACTAAAGATGGGTTCAAGGCCACCCCCTTTTGTTCTAGATACATGAATATATTACTTCTCCGGCGCTAATTTCCATTACCATCCATCCGTGGGACATTATTTCTCCCGTTCTATTGAATTCAAATTCTGCCATGCCTCAGCGGCCCGTGAAATTGCCGGGTGTATTGGTATGCTTTTTGGTTCAAGGGATCTGCGAGCGCGCCCCGTCACGGAGCGCCAGGACACGGCGGTGTGACGACGGTCCCAGGACACGTCCTCAACGTAGTCGCCTTGCAGGTCGTAAAGGAGGGCTCCACGGTCTTGGATCTCGGTGAACGTCTGCTCGGCCTGGGTGCGCAAAGCGTCTCTGGCGGCCCGAAATTGTTGGATACGAGCCTCATCGCCGAGCATCTTCAACAGATAGAGACCCTTGTCGGCTTCTTCAGCGTAACTAGAGAGTTCGCCTTGCTCACACGGATGCGAGACGAAGTTGCGTAAATCCTTGAACTTTAAAAGGGCGGGTTTAAGTTCTGGGGCGAGTGACCACCCTATGGTCGAGTATTCGAACTCGGTCTGTGAGGCCCGGATAAAGAGTGGTGAAGCTTTTGATAGTCGCCTGTGGAACTCGGGATGATGGATCCGCGTATACTCCCAGAGAGCTTCCCTTCCAAGCCTGAACGCGGTCTGGGTGTACTCCAGAGCCGCCATCTCGTCGAAGCAGAACTGGAGATGATCAAATTTATGATCCCGCATCCAGTTATGCTTCCTTTCTTCTCCCTGACATACCGCCCACCAAACCCTCGGGCCATAATAAATGACGGCCGGGTGCTGGAAGGGAAGGGCTGGCTCACTGAGCGGTGGCGGCTCGGGTGACTCGGGTGAGTCGGGTGAGTCGGGGGGCTCGGGACTCATGACGGGATCGATTGTCCCAGACCCGGGGGACTCTTGGAGTTTATAGAGTTTCCCATCGCCGTCGTGCTTATAACACCACCTTTCGCCGTGTATCGTCACGATTCTACCCCCGTGCTGTTGAGATGTTTCGCCGGTGAGCTCTGTCCCCCCCCGCCGTGCTTCGGACGCCATCGTGGACCTCGTGTACGATGGGGTCTTAGGAGAGGCAACGGGGATAGAGGTGCTCGAAGCGTTGTCAGCAGCAACGGGAGTGATCGGGCGGCGAGGATTGCTGCCTACAGAAAGACCTTTAAGCCGAGAAAGGCTAGCTATCTGTCTAGCTTGCCTAGCATTTGCCTTTTCCAGTCGTTTTACCTCCCGCTGTAGCCGCACTATCTGGCTGGTAGTCGTGCCCACAAGCTTCATGGTGAATCTGGGAGCGGGATCTTGAGGGGCACAAACTGTCGGTGGCGGTAGGGGAGAAGAGTAGAGAAGGACCAAAAGAGAAGAGTACCTAGAGAGGGGCTTGGGGGGAGGGGGCGGTAGAAAAGGACTGAACTGGCTTTCGTCCGACCTCGTGAAAAATGGAGCGTGGCAAACATTCTGGGTCAGAATGCCCGCATAGATTCCATCTGTAAAAGAATGTGCATAGTGACGCGTGCTATTTACTGGGTATAAGGTAAGGACTGTCAACCGGACGAAAGATCCGAGCAAGGAAGCGTAGGGGGATGCGGATGGTATGATGACACGAGCACTGGGTATCACATGGGCGAGGTTAGAGTGTTTATGGAAATGAATCTGGTGCTACCAGTGATTGGTTGCGTGGATGTAGGAAAGCCTAGAGGTTTATAATGTTGAGAATAACATGTACGTATCGATGTAATTAGATTGGAACCTATACAAAGATTGCATGCTTCGCACTTAATAGACTAAACAGCAAGTAGGGTAATTAGTTAACCCGGGTGCTGCTAAGTGTAGGTAGTGATCTATCTATTTAAGAGAATAATAAGACGCTGGAAAGACTAAATCAATAATTATAAGCTCATACCTCACATATTCGATGTCTGTTAGAACCCCCTTCAAGCCAGGATACAAAGCATCGCGTATATCCCACACTCGTTTCCAACGATCCTTGTCCCGGAGCCTCATAAGCAGGGGTACAGAGAATCCCGCCTTCAAGAGCCAGGAGTGCCACCAGATTGCGACAGGGGGAGGGCGACAGGTTGATACAGACTGCGAAGGGGTCATGAGGCCCACGATAGGTAGCTGCAGTGGCCTACCAGCTCGGAGGGTATCTGATGTCAAGGGTTGTCACCACGGGCGGCTCGTCTTCCTTCTCGCCGACGGCGTTGATGGTCCCCCACCCCTCGGCGATCCGCAGCACCACGGGGTGTACGGCGTGTGGGTCAACCCGCTGATACTCGGGTAAAAAGAGTAAACGCTTGAACAGGTCGATGTGTGGCGGGTCCCACACGCTGCTTTCCTCGATATGGCCGGCCTGCAACTGTGCCAGAGCCCCGCGTGTCTCGATGTCGGCGGCCATCGTGACGGCTTCTGCACGCAAGGCCTGCCTCGCCTCCCGAAGTTTACCTAGCCGTGCCTCATCGCCAATCCTCAAGATTAGGGCTTCCGCAAGCCGCACAACCTTGTCGTATGCCGCCAGGGCCTCTGGCGGGTCCGGGTGAGCGACGAAGTTGCGGAGTTGCGAGAAGTCCTCGAGCTCGCACTTGATTTCTGGGGCGAGCTTCCAGCCTAGTGTCACTTGATTCAGCTCGCCCCAGCATGCGCGGATGAAGGTCGGTGAGATCGGGGACAGCCTCTCCCACAGCTCCGGATGCCTGGCTTTGGCGTAGTGCCACAACGCCTCCTTTCCGAGATCCAAAGCGAGTCGAGCGTAGTCAAACGCCATGGCGTGGTTTCCAAAGCACAACGCCAGGCCGGGCTCTTCCTTGACCCAGTTCTTGTAGGTGGAACTGTCAGCTGGGGGGGCTGGGCGGGACGTGATCAGTACTGGTGTGTCCGGCTCGGGGGGGCAGGCGGCGTTCTCGTTCTCGTCAAGTGTTGCCGGATCCGGGATTGACTCAGTCCCTTGCAAAGTCTCGAGTAAATTACCCCAGTCATCTCTTGCGGGGGCGCTGAGGAGGCCATCGATGTAGTGATAGGGAAGCCCCTTACAGCCGTACGGACCCCGTACCTGGAATGTATGCCTTGTTGGCGGGGATGGTGGGGCGGTAAGCTTGACCGGGCATGACGCAGAAGGCCCCCTTTGTCTCATGAATGGCCGGAGGCTTGAGGCGGGCAGAGGCCTGGTAGGGGTGTAGGACTTGGGAGTGACGAGAGACTGGTGCTGTGGGTTGCTGCCGCCGGGAAGCCCGTTTAGGTGCTGAAGTGACTTGGTTCGTGCCTTGAGAGCGGCAATTTCCTCGTCCTTCTGCTCGACTGCGCCCTCTAGCTGCTTGATATACTGTTTTTGCTCTTCGATTGTGCGATGGAGAGAGGCAACCTCTCGCGTAAGGGACGTGAGGAGCTTCATTTCGAAAATATGGGAGAGAGGCAACAATCAGGGAGGTTTGGTCATTCAGAAGAGGGCTGAGCCTGCTATTTATAGGGTACGATGGACCTGGGCCTTTGACATGTGGACTGAGGCCTCTAAGGAATGGGGTAAGGAGGTCAGTGCGAGATATCGTGACGTGGTTGGGCATCTTGACCGAGTGCTTGGACATTTTATTTTGTCGAGTGCTTGGACATTTGATGTGGTTGGGTGTCTTGACCTAGTGCTTGGACGTCTGACGTACTTGGGATCTTGACCAAGTGCTTGGACATTTTGTCGAGTGCTTGGACATTTGATATGGTTGGCATCTTAACCTAGGTAGTGCTTGGACATCTAACGTGCTTGGACATCTTGACCGAGTGCGCTATAAACAGTGCCAGATACATATAAAGGAAGGGATAGGTAGTTAAGAAACAAGTAAATGCTATTTAGTATATGTAGGAAGTGTCTTGGATGCAATTAACCTCTACAATACCGCAGTGGTTGTCCTTGGGAACCGGTGCGAAATAAACACTTGAAAGTTGAGCTAAAGCAAACTGAGACGATTGTAATACGCTGTTTTTTAGAAAGTAAACAAGGGTCGTCTGATTGCATATTCCTTTGTGTTCTGGTGCCTCGCAACTCAGGTGTGATATTGGACGGTTCGTCATTAAAAACCCCCAGCCCTGGTCCAAACGCTTTGTCCGTATCAAACGCAGGGAGTATCGTAGCTAATAGACCATTTACAGGCGCCCATGTAAAGCGAATGTTAATAATCGAGGGCATCCATCATTCATATATGTCCATGACGGCACGAGTGGTCTCAAGGGGCAAAGGGGGGTAACAGGGGAGGACGCAACACAATTGCTGGACTCAGTTTACGAACTATAACCACTGACTAAAGTGATTCTTCCCGTCATTACTTAGCAGCTTGTCAGTTCGCTTCAAGCTCCGCCAGTGTTGGTTGGGGTTGGAATACACCACGCCGTCGGAGTCAGGGGTACAGTGCGTATACTAACTCCGTGTAACTCGCACTGTTTGGGCCACAACGACCACCAAAAATTTCAATGGCGGCCGTGATGTCAGTTTCACTCGCGGGTTTGAGCCACACACCCGAAATCAACATCAGATTCCTTTTTTGTCAGTCCTCGCTGCGGACGCCACTGACCAAAAAATGGCGCCCCAATTGAGCGAAGATGAAATCGACGACCTCTTGTATGCCGCGCGGACAGGCGACAAGGATGAGCTGACCACTCTCCTCTCATCGCTGGCCGAGCGGGAAAAGGTGTCACCCGTCGACATTCTCACAAGCGCAAAAGACGAGGGGAAGTCGACTTGCCTGCACATGGCGACAGGGAACGGGCATCTGGGTAAGCCCTCATTCTCTTATCCGAGTCTTATTCTCTCACTCGCTACCCTCACCACAAACCCCCTCACCCCCCCAAGAAAAATCTCAAACCCCCCCCAAAAAAAAAAAAAACTCAACACCCCCTTTCCCACCCAAAATCAACACCCAACCCCAAAACCAACCCAAAACTAAACCCCCCACTAGAAACAGTAACCCACCTCCTAACCTACCTCACCCCGCCGCACCCCCAACCCTCCAAACAAGCCTTCCTCGACGCGGCCAACGCCTACGGCAACACAGGCCTGCACTGGGCAGCCCTGGGCGGACACCTGGGCGTAGTCAAGGCGCTGGTGGAGCAAGGGGCGTCGGTGGCGCTGGCCAACGACAAGAACTACGTGCCGCTGGACCTGGCGGGGTTCGGGGACAAGTTCGAGGTGGTGGATTATTTCTTGAGGCAGAGTGGGGTGCGGGAGGGGGAGGATGTTGAGGGGCTGGCGGGGGGTGTGGAGGGGGTTGGTGTTGGGGGGGATGGGGATGGGGAGGATGGTGAGGGTGGTGAGGGTGGTGAGGACGAGGGGGAGGTGGTGGTGGTGGCGGGGAAGGAGGGGGAAAGGAAGGGGGGTGGTAAGGGGGAGGAGGTTAACGGGGACAAGGCGTGAAAATGATGAGATTTTATGATGACAAAAGGGGCGACGCGGGACTGGTTGTGACTGCCGGTGGTATATATACTGGTTTGTCTGGGCTACCTACTTGCAGCCTCTATCACGGCTGCGTAGGCCGCAGTGCGTACATCCTGACTGGTAAGAGGGCCACCCCCGTGTTTTGCAATCCCTTTTGCAACTCGGTCTGGATGATCCGCAAGCCCGCCGCGCCAAAGCAGCGCCGGAAGGAGTTGTCGTGTCTGTGACGCTGGTTAGAGACGGACGACTGGGAGACCAGCGAAGGAGAGAACACACCTTGTAACGCAGCTGTCGACATGATCAAACATGTCCTCCCCTGCCGTGCTGTTGTTCTCTTTGAATACGATCACGCCTCCGTCTGGGTTCAATGTCGATTTACACCTCTCCAGAAATTGGACTAGCTGCTCGTCGGTCAAGTGGCCGGCACACCACTGTACCCAGATAAGATCGTATTGGACACCGTGGCTCGGCCGCCAGTCCTCGAGGCCCATGGTGAAAATGCTTCTTACCCCCGGTCTGCCTTGCAACTCGGCCGTGAATTTGGCGATGGGCTCAATGACGTCGACATTTTGGGCGATGCCGTCGAGGAGTAGACCCTCGGTGACGCGGCCGATGCTGGGAGAGAGAGTTAGGTTTCTGACTGGGCCACTGACTCGCTGGGTGGTAGCCCTTCCACACTCACCCAGCGCCTCCCTCCAGAGCGCTCGCAACAACCCGTTGGCCGGGCTTGGATCCGATACCGAGCTTGGCTAGGAAGTTCCGCGAGCCCCGAATCTCGACTCTGCTGACGTGAGGAAGCCCCCCAAGCATGGCATCGACGGTGGCATCAACGCTTTCCCAGTATTTCCTCCCGTCATCCCGGTTGATGAGAGAGTCGACGTTTTCAGGTGCCGTATCGTTAGTGGCCATGGTTGTAATCGCTGTAGTGTTTCGGGCTGCTGTTGATTTGAAGGTTCGATTTTTTGAGGGTGCGGTCATGTAACTAGGTAGGTTGGTTCGGAGTTTGGAAGCATGAAACTGGCAGGAGGTAGGTAGCATTGAAGGGAATTTTGCTGCCTGGGAGAGTAGGGTTAGGGTTTAACGTCTCCCTCTCGCCTGGGTGGTTCCTCTATTCATTGCTGCGCCGTAGGACTACCTATATTGCCCATGAACCTGAAGTTCTGACTCAACCCAGTCAATTGCTACTCGCTCGGGGGCGGGAAGTCGTACAACCTCAGCTTCCCGTGATCTAATTCTGGACCAACAAGAATCTGTACTTCATGAGCCGGACGACCGGGGGGGCCATTGATTCGCCCCAGTTAACAAGATAACCAATCCGTTTGTCGTCAGGAGGCTAGAGCCGATTGAAGCGGCAGCGACGGCAAGCCAGGATTTGGCACTGCCGACACTCGTAGATGAAATTCGGTAGGGTGTGGTAGCACTCCTCACACTGGTGGCTGCCGCCACGCGACCTCCAGGACCTGTGCTGGCACTCATGGTTTTCCACCAAGTTGGCCATCTCCCGTTCCACCAGGCCCGCTCGTTGGGCCTGGGGCATCGGTCGAGCCCCGGCATGCCGGTCCACGACGACGTTGGCGCGGTTCAGCAGATGCCTCTCGTCCCACTGATCACACGGACACGTCTTCCAGCGTTCGCCGCAGACATAGCAGAATTGGGCGCTGCAGCGGCAAGCTGGAAGGAGCGGAGAAGGATTCATTGTCAGCACGGTTCATCACTAATAACACCGCAGTCCGGAAACTTTCAACCTACTAATATGATTACACCCGGTATCCAGCTCCACGAACCGGGCACACGCGTAGCAGCGCTGCCAGTTCTCGGCGGCCGCCAGCCGAAGCATCTCCTGCGTGGCAGGATCCTGGGGGCAGTCGCTGCCGGAATGGGCCTCGCCCTTGCAGACGGCGCAGGTCTGGGCCCGGCAGCCCGCCTGGGCGCAATGGGCGATCCCGCCGCGGACGAACTGCGGCGGCACGAACGCCGAGCAGGGCCGCCGGTGGCAGTAGGTGCGGTTGGGGGTCTCAAACTCGATCTTCTTGGCCTGGTACTGGCCCACGATGGCCTGCGTGAGGAAGCGCCTGCACGCGTCGATGGGGAGCGGCTGCCCGCAGCACTTGGGGGGGAAGAGCGTCTCGTCGGTGAGGGAGGACGTGAACAGCGACCGGAGGCAGCCCAGACAGTATTCGTGGCCGCAGGAGGGGCTTTTGGCGAGGTGGTTGTCCGGGTGGTTGTCGGTGCAGGCGACACAGGGTCTGCTCGCTGCGGCTGGCTTGCGTATTGCTGGTTTGGGTGCTGGTTTGGGGGCGGGCGGGTGGCGTCTGCTCTGCGCCCAGGAAGAGGACTCGGGCTGGTCCACGTGCGTTTGCTCCGAGTAGGAACGGTGGGCAGCGGGGGAAGGGGAAATGTTGAGCGCCCTCAGCTTCTTGAGCATGTCCTCGTCGGTGGTAGTCGATAAGAACGACTTCTGGGAGACATCCTGGGCGCTGGTCGCGGCCGGGCGTTGCTGACCGCTCAGGGTGAAGGCAAACTCTCTGTCCTGGAGAAGTTGGTCTTCCTGTGACAGGGCGGCGCTGATCAAGTCGGCATCAGTATCCACGGCGTTGGCGATGCTCTTGCACATGGCCTCGTCGGCCAAGATCTGTGCCGTGGCGGTCAGTTCGGCGTTATAGGCGTTAATGGCAGCGATCAAGTCGGTGCTGGCATCGTGCTCCCCTGCGCGGGCCCTTGCCTTTGGGCGCATGAGTGCGTGCGATTTCCTGGAGGTCCTCCAGCTGCGTCTGAATGATAATACTCAGTGTCTGAGCGTCGACATTGTCGAGGTAGTCCATTTTTGCGTTGTCTAACTTGGGAATAAATGCAGTTTCTTCGTTTGTAACGTGAAGTTCGGAGAATTGAAAAGATCTCCGCCCGAACTTCACGTACCAGGCAGGTAATTAACAAGCAACAAACAAGGCCGAGTGGTTTCCGCAGCGCAACGAAACCAGAGCGTTTGCCTTAAAGTGGGGCAGGGAAACCAGCAATGCGGTAGGCCTCACTGCGGCTGTGCGGACGGCCTGCTTGGAACCGCAAAGTGCTGTATTTTGTTGATGTAGGTCTGTAATATTGGGCTCTGATGTTTCTACTTTTTTCAGATCTGAATGCAAAGATCGTCATGCTAGTCAACGGACACGGTGTGTCCTGTCTATTGACTTGGTAATTTGTTGATGTTTTTCAAAACAATAATCGAAACCTTTCCCTGAATTTACAATTTACAGCCGCATTCTCGCGACTTCATTCCTATCTACTTACCATAGGTATGCACTGGTTGGTTTGAAAATCTCATCACCTAATAATCTATCCTCGAGACAAAAAGCTATCCAAGTATCTAATTAATCGCACACAACTGTACATCTCTCTATCCAAAACCACCCCCCACCACCCCAACATCACAACCCCACTCCCACCGGCCCATCACCATCACCCCCTCCCCAACAACCCCCCCAGCACAACACCCACAAACCTCCCCAGCACCCCCAAAAACTCCCACCACCCGCCCAGCCCCCACACCCCCAACACCCGACTCGCCATCCACATCCGTCTCCCATACCCCGTCACCTCCCCCTCCCACCTTTCCAGTTCCAACCCCCCCTCCCAAACCCTCCCCAACCCAAGACAGTGCCTCGCCGCCTGCTCCGTCGCCACCGCAAAGTGCGGCCTAAACGTGGCCAACGCATCCCCGACCAGCACCACCCTCCCCCCACAAAACACGGCGCGCCCGCACAGCGCGTCGCTGACGCGGGTGACAAACACCGCCTCCGGCTGCGTCGCCGACACCAGCGCCGCGAGGTGGGGCGGCATCTGGGCGACGGTGTCCGCGAGGTGGGCGCGCCAGAGGGGTGGCGAGACGAGCCCCGTGGGGACGGTCGTGCTGTGGGTGCGGTTGTGCACGTCGGTTAGGAAGGGGGTGGGGTCGGGCGCGTTGCTGTACCACACCCAGTTGAGCAGGCGGGTTGCCTGGGTGAAGGTGCCTGTATCGGGGGGGATGGGGTATCTAGGTGTTGAGAGAGAGGGGGGTTGGTTATGGGTTTGGGTTTGGGTTTGGGTTTGGTTTCGGGGGGAGGGGGTGGCTTACGAGACGAGGTAGGTGTTTTTGAGAAAGGTGAGGGTTGGGCGGTCGGCAAAGTACGCGACTGTCTCGGGGGTTAGATCGCGCTCCAGGACGGTGCCGCGCCAGGCGACGTAGCCCGAGTATTCTTTGATGGTGGGCGCTTGGAGGAGGGTTCGGACGGTGGAGTGCACGCCGTCGGCGCCGATGACGAGGTCGGCTGTGAGGGAGTCCTCCGTTCCGTCTTGATCGACGAAGGTGACCGTGATCGTGCCGTTATTGTCCTGCAGGTTCGTGACCTTCTTCCCGGAGCGGTACTCGGCTTCTCCGTCGCCTTTTCTTGGGGGTGGCGGACTGGGGACGGCATCGGAGGCCAAGCCGTCGTAGTTGGCACGCAGGATGCGGTACAGCAACCCCCAGCTAGTGAGACGCCGGGCAATGTTGAGATGGATATCCCAGCTCTTGCGGTAGGCGATCTGGGTGGTTGGCGAAGCTATGCAGCTCTGCACACCCGTGTCGTCGTACTTGCGGAGAATCTCATCCACGTTAGGCCCAAAGGCAATGCCAGCTTGGTGACTGCTCCGGACTGCGCTGGGATCCTGCTCGAGAATCATGACGTTGCTGCCATGGCGCTTCAAGTACAGCCCATGAAGGAGGCCCGCTAGGGAGCCTCCGACCTGTCATCTGGTCAGACTCGTTCATATCTGTACTGCTGGTTTTAGCGTTAACTTACTATGACAACCGACTTCGGCAGATTTGGCATTTCCATCTTGTCTGTTTGACTGTTTCCGTTTCCCAAGGTCAATGTGGTGTTGCGAAGGTGAAGTCTCGGTCGGTTTGCTTAGAGGTACTGACCACGCAAGGCCCACCGCGATAGGTGTGAACGAAGCGGGAGCTGATCGGACACTGGAGCAGGGTGGGACCCTTGACAGGGGTTTTGTTGGGGCGGAAATGAGACACGGAGTTCAATCACAGAAGCTTCTTCGTGGGGGATGGTGGGGGCGGATTATAGGATTGGTACCTATATATGAGTATGAGTATAGAGGGATACGTTGTTATACATGTGGACTCAGCATTCGTTGCTTCGGCGAAGTTGGTTAACCGTGTATTTGTATGTAGGTAGGTATGTACATGCGAGAAAACTCGAAAAGTTAGGTCATCAGGAGGTACACTCAAAAATCATTAATTCCTCAACAAAGTGGAGAGAAAGTACTCGCCATTATTGAATTTGATTTCTACTTCCTTTCTACATAGTACGTTTCTCCATTTTTCTCACAACACCGTGAAGGCGTTCATAAACAGTAGGATCCTCTCAGGCCGAAACATGCGTTCCGATCACTTGAGATAGGTACTCCTTACTCCGAGTTTACCAAGGTCCATGGCCCCTCGATGTTAGTGTTCCCGTAGTTCTCGGCCCGCGCCACCCTCAACTCTTGGATCTGAAAGGGTGCCCCTCGGTTCTCGCTCGGGAACACAAAGGGCGCCTCCTCTTTGCTCTGTGCCAGCTTAGTCTGGCCCCACTTGGAGAACATCTCGAAGTCTATGGTTCCCCGTTCGGCCCTCAAAGCCGACGCCTCCAGTTTCCTTGCCTCGCGAACTACCTCCACCAGGGACGGGGGGCGGCTGCGGGGGTTGCGGGCCGCCATGGTCTCATCTTGAGCATCCACAAACTTGATCATCCGCATCAACCTCTGAAGACCCTCCGCTTGCTTGCTCGGAGGCGGTGGGCTAGCAGGCTTCATTGTCCAGGCGTTAGTCCAAGGAAGAACGGTGTGCCGCTCGAGTTGCCAAACCCCGCCTATGAGCCGGTCCACATCCCACCGGCGGCGCTCACCAGGCCGAGCAGCCCCAGGCGTAGGTTCCCGAAATGGCGAACTGGAAGTAAAAGGGGGGGAGTATCCCGGATGGAGATACTTGCGCCCGCGGTCGTCGTGACTGGCTTCGCTGTGGGCCAGGGACTCGCTGGCGGTACACGCCCAGCCAAAGTCCCCGATGTAGAAGTCCGGCAGGCCGTCCTTGGCTGACTGCTCGTCGTAATGCACGAAGATGTTGCCCATGTGCAGATCACAGTGGTAGACGGCCTCGCTACCGGCCTGGTACATGAAGTGTAACGTCTCGCAAACTTGGGCAATGCATCGGGCAATAATACTCACGGGGAACAGCCGACCCTCCATGTCGTTGGCCATGTGGCCCGCACACCAGTTCGAGAATACGCTGGCGACGCTGTTAGCGTTGCAGAACTTCCAGTAGCTGATTTGCAGGCACTGGATTTTGGGTCTGCGTCCACGGGACTCGACAGCAATCTTCTCGTGCGAGATGCATGTGCTCCAGCGGGGAGTCACGCTGGGCAGGTCGTAAACAGGGTTGAGGACGAGTGCGTTGAGATGGTCAAGGATGCGCACCTCGTTGTCTTCGGGGACCTTGGCTAGATCATAGCCGTCTTTAATGGTCGGCTTGCGCTTACTCACCTTCTGCACAACAACCTCGTGGGTCCTGATGTTAGTGACGAGTTGTACTTGGCTTTGCGCGCCTTTGATCATCGGTCGGTTGAAGATGTAGGTCTCGCCCGACATAGCGTCGAAGACGTAGGCATGGCCAGACTGCCCGGTGCGGACGACGTTGCCCTGAAGAAACGTGAACATATTGTTGTTAGTAGCAAGCAACGGGAGGAGTGAATACACGGGTGCTCCCTTGTTATGGGAGCGTTGCAGAAATAATGCTACTATCATGGTAATAAGGGGGGGATGTCATGCCAGTATATATGCTTGCTGTCCTAACTGCGACACTCTCGCTGTAGCTGCCTTTCTTTAGCTGACACTTGTTCACTGTACGTGGCTAGAGTCGCCAGACCGACAAAGAAGTCGCTTGACCGAGCCTTGCCGTACAACTAGGTAGTGTTCATTTCTGCCCACATGTAAGCCTGTCCCGTATCTAAACACTGTGTTCCCAAATGCATAACTATACAGCGCGATTGATGACTCAAGGAGGCACTGTAGGCAGGCTGAGATTGAAGATGGACAGTCTGTGAGCTCAGAGGGGAAAGCCAGGACAGAATGGTGGCAATAAAAGGAGGAGACGGCATGGAATAAAGAGAAAGAGAATGCGGAATATTTACCTTCCGATCCAAAGTCACTTGCCTTTAATGCCATATATTTTGTACTTCAGTTTGTAACCCCCGAGAGACTATTAGCGATTTAGTAAGTTCACTTGATGCAGTCTTTAACCCAAACTGACAAACCCAAATTGATTACATGTACAGGTAAATCTCAGTTTATGCTCAGTGATGGGGTTAGAGGTAAACATGAGGTGATCGTCTTGGACCGGTGGATCGTATGGGGAATCTGGGAAACAATATGAAACAGGTTCTATCAAGGTTTGTTGTAGTCCCGTCCACGGAATTATCCCACCAGTAGGGAGGTCCGCCGCAGATCCCTAACTATGAGTATCCAGCAGGGTAAATCACCCAGACCAGCTGTGCCCATGTCCCGTCGCGGGGCCCAACTCTGGCTAAATCAGACTCCATAATTCCTTAGCCAAAATCAACTTTCGGGCACTGAACATCCGCCGAGGATACGACCTTAGTGTGTACAAAACCCCCCTAGGCATCGCCTCCTTTCTCGGGTCCGCCCTACCGGTTTCCTAGCCAAGACTCGCTTACTGTATGTTTCGAGTGACCGCTCGAAGAGTCCAGCCATGTTGTCTCTCACACGCTGGGCAGCTATCGCTGCTTCATTGTTGCTCTTGTCCCCTCACACTTCTGCCGTCCCTACCCCAGAAGATGCCGGATCGAGCCGGGATGCTCTGGCTCCTAGACAAGATGCCGACTGGCACTGGGTCGCCACATGGACGTCGATGCCACAGCTAGTCGAGCCGAACAACATGCCCCCGTCGCCTTTTGTAAGTTGCAAATCTCATAACCACAAAGAAAGAGAAGCGTATCCCTAACTCTGCACCCAAAAGAACGGAGGCGGCGGCGTATTCCGCGACGCCACGCTGCGGCAGACCCTGCACCTCTCCATCGGCGCGGAGCGGCTCCGCCTGCAAATCAGCAACACCTTCGGCGGCAGCGACCTGCCCATCACGGCGGCCTCCATCGCCCTCCCGCAAGGCGGCAAGGCCGGCGTAGCAGGCATCGACGCAGCCACGGTCAAACCCCTCACCTTCAACAACGGCTCGGCCTCGACGACCATCCCGCGCGGGCAGGTCGCCTACACGGACCCGATCGACTTCCCCGTGGCGGCCCAAGCCAACATCGCCGTCTCCCTCTACTCCCAGGCGGGCCAGTCCGGCAGCAGCATCACGGGCCACCCGGGCAGCCGCACGACGTCGCACATGCAGAGCGGCAACCGGGTCGACGCGGCCACGCTCTCGGGCGGCGCCAGCACCAAGCACTGGTACTTTGTCTCGGCGGTCGAGGCGTGGGCGGAGCCGACGACCCACGCGTTTGTGATCCTCGGTGACAGCATCACGGACGGGCGCGGCAGCAACGACGACGGGAATGATCGCTGGCCGGATCTGCTGCTGGCGCGCATGCAGGCGGCGGGGAACCTGAGCCATGTGGGTGTGAACAACCAGGCGGCGGGGGGGAATGCGGTGCTGTCGGGCGGGTTGGGACCCACGCTGCTGACGCGGTACGAGCGGGACGCGCTGCAGGTGGCCGGGGTGAAGTGGGTGATGGTGTTTGAGGGGGTGAATGATATTGGGGGCGGTGGGACGGATTCCGGGACGCAGAATGGGATTGGGACTAGGTTGCAGGCGGCGTATGAGAAGATTGCGAGTGATTGCAAGGCGGCGGGGATTAAGACGATTGGGGGGACCATCACGCCGTTTGGGGGGAACGGGCAGTCCTATTCGAACCCCGTGCGTGAGCAGACCCGCGTCAAGGTGAATGAGTGGATTCTGAGCAGCGGCACGTTCGATGCGACGGTGGACTTTGCGACGCTGATTGGGGATCCGGCGACCAAGAGCCAGTTGGCCAGGCAGTACGATGGCGGAGACCATCTGCATCCGAATGTGGCGGGATTTCAGGCGATGGCGGATGGGTTTCCCTTGGACTTCTTTGAGTGAGGTGGGGGGGTAGGGAAGGAGGCGGTCGAATACCTAGTGCATAGCCGTGGCGAAGATGGGAGATGTATTATGTAAATAAGTGGTTGACCGAGCAGGAGATGCCACCAGTACAAATGCAACGGGAAAATGGGGGCATTGTTGGCCATCAACAGTGGCCCTCTAAAGCCTGTACCTCGCCATCCAGCAATGCTTTGGATTTGAGAGACCGGCTTTTGATCGAGCTCCTGAACGGCAAGACGGAACTGTGCCCGAATCAGTGAGTGTACCTCATGTGTAATTCGGTTATTAACGTACGCCTGGCCCCTATATGACCACTCGGGCTCAAAAGGGGTTGGTTTGCCATCTGCTCCTCGCGGCCAGTCAATATCAATGGTGGCGAGCATGGTGGCTAATACGATCAGGAGGCTGTTCTCCGCCAGGTTCCTGCCAATGCAGATCCTAGATAAACTTAAGTCAGTACCGAACTCATCACGTCTGTGGTATCTGCCTACCGTCGCCCAAACCCGAAATTCCCCACCGGTAACGGCTCTCCATTGCCACCCTGCTCCTTGGGGAGATACCTCTCGGGCCAGAAACGGAAGGGCTCGGCATAGACGGACTCGTCATGGGACATGGCCCAAACGTTCGGATAAATCACGGTGCCCTTTGGGATGAACATGCCGTTGTACACGTCGTCTGCAACACTTGCATGAGGAATGCCAAGTGGTGAGAGAGGGTTCATCCGGTAGGTTTCCTGCAAGATGAGGTTTGTGTAAGGCAGGTTGGGGATGTCGTCCCACGTCGGCAGCCTATCGCTCCCTACCACTCGGTCGACCTCCTCTTGTGCTTTGCGCTGCGCGTCGGGGTTTTGCATTAAGTAGAGGACGAAGAGCATGACTGTGGCAGCTGTCTGGAAAAGTGTAAGCGTCCCGCTACAGTCGCTTAGAGCTTTGTGGCTCACAGTGTCATTGCCGGCGATGACGATGGTCGCCGCTGCCCCTTTGATGTCCTCCAGGTCGAAATCATTAGGTAACCCGCCGTGGGCATTATGATTTAAGATGCTCATCCGCTCATGAACAAATGAGTGGTTGTTTGTCGAATCCTGGAACCGGAATTAGTTTATGCACACAAAGCTTCGAAGGAGTTGCAATACCATCAATTTTAAGGAAGCCTCAAAAGGGAGGCTTGTGAGGTTCTGGATGGCAGGCCTCCAGGTATGGGCGTAGCGTAGTCTTTCCATGAAGGGAAGCCATTCAGGTAGATACCGAGCTGCCAGCGGAATTAGGACTTGGTCGGTAACATGGCCTCGACGAAACACTCCGATACTCACTCGCCGGAAAGCGGTCCATGATTGAACTGGCGGGCGCCCCCGACTTTCCGATTGCGTTGGCAGTGTCGTCGGCCAACTGAATCCACCGACTTTTGGGCCCTTCCACCCCAAGTCCATACGCAATCTGGAGCACGATGGCCACGGAGAACCGTCTGACGGAACTGAGCCAGTCGTTCGGATTGTCGATCAAGTTCTTACAACAAATGAAGGCTTCCTTCCGCTGATGGGCCGTGTATTGGCCGACCCGGGACTTGGTGAAGGGGGGCTGTAAGACCTTCCGGTGAAGATGATACTTTGGACCCCAGCGGAGCCATGTGAGCGTCGGCGACCAACCCATCCTAGACGGGGTCAGTGTGTGTTGTGCTCGCGCATAGGGGCGGCATACTCCTCAAACATAACGAAACGGGGGCGGTCTGCGTAGGTCGACCCTCGCTTCTCAAGTAGCTCTGTCGCTGCCGCGAGGGTGTTTAGAACCACCCATTTGGTGCCAAAGGTTTGAAAGAAAAGCACATCGCTCTCTTTCGGGCCGAGAATGGCAAGGGATGGCACGTGTTAGTCTGGACAGCCGCACACATGGAATGGCCCGTCGATATCGTACCGTACTCCTTTGCCCACTCAGCATACCGCTTGAACGCGGCGTCTTCCGGGACGATACGATAATGTCCCAATAGGGGTTCGGGTGGAGGGCCAGGTGGAAGCGGGGGGATGCCGCTCTTACGAGCCCATATCGTGCGGTACGCAGCGCAAATGACAACAGTCAGCCCTGCGATGAGAATGGCGCTTGAGAGGCTGAATGCACCGATATATTGGATTTCAGCTCCCATGGTCCTTTTGTCTCAGCGACGGTGTTAGTTGATCAAGACATAAGCATCGGGGAACTGCTAAATACTCGTGCCGCTGGTTGAACACTCTCTCCCTCGTATTATATCGTGGGGGGAGGTAGTGTAAAAAAGAACTACTGTGTACGTGTCTGATAGCGGGAATGGAGGAAGATGATGCAAAAGTTAGAAGCGGTTGACGTGATTCGGTGGTTTCTCGTGATGATCCTCGAGCTACGTAGCGGGGTTCTTGAGGCGGCAGGATCAGCGGGCTCTTACAATTCGTGAATTCGGCCTTTGCGCCATCCCGTGCATGACAAACTGACCACTGGTATGGACGAAAACGTTTCCATGTAACAAGGTAGTTATTCGTAATCACGCACAAATCGGTTTCGTAGTTCAGTGCTCCGAGGGACCGATGACGTGGGAATACCATTACATTTTTTTTGCAGCTCTGTGCAGGGAGCACTGGGGAGACCGTTCCTGTCCTTGTGTTTGCGACGACACACCAAGTTGCAGGTTTGTGTTTGGGAAGCCAGCCCCAGGCGCGCCAGGGGTTGGAGTGCTGTTCAAAACTTGGCGGGCACGCGGACAACCCGTTCCACCGCCCAGCGCCGGCGATCGTTTGGACTTTGATGCAGCTAGCCGTCGAGAAAGCAGCAGTGTATCCTTGGGAGCCTGTCACAGCAAGTTGAACTTGGCCGTGTGCATGGTGAGACCGCCACCGCAAGATCGGAAAGGAAACGCAGGGGTCGTGAGATCCCGGGATGTTCCAGATGGTGTGTTGCCCGTTGTTGTTGTTGTTGTTGAGAAACGCTGCGCGTCGGGGACCATGTGGGATTTTTACCCACATCCATTGACTGACTAAAAAACAGCCGGACTTTAGCTACAAAGGGAGGAAGTTCAACTAGCATCGGATAAAAAGAAAGCAATCGAAGACAAAAAGAAGACCAAACCAGGGAAAAGCAATCTGTTCTTGGCCATGGGGTGCTTCCGAGTTTCTTCTGGGCGCTGCGTTACCTCAGCTACCTAGGTAGGCATCCGCCCCGTTCCATGATGTGCCAGGTCGGATGAAAGTGAAAAATACGTTGCTCAATACTTCGTAGGTACCTATCTAGGTAGTCAAAAGCTGTCTGAGCCGGTGTGGAGGCGCGTGTTGAACGGTGAGATCGACTCGGGCCAAGCCATACCCGACCTGAATCTGGCGGTCTGGTTCTCGCCAGGTTCTCACAGCTCGTGTGGTCAAACTTCGAAATTCAAGACATCGTGCGAGGATTGGATGACCCGCCTCGGGCCGTTTGGCGGGGGTGTGTTGGAGTGCCTGTCAGGGGGTCTCGGGAGCTCTGACGCTAGTGCCTATTTCGGGGACCAGCTGCCCCGGGATGGAGGGCCCCCACAGAGTTGGGGACGTTGGGGTTGCGCAAACGCGTTTCCGGGAATCCTCATTTCTGCTGCACCTCCCCCAATTTCGAGCTTCTTTTCTCTTGTCAACAACGAGCTCATCGCGAGCAGTTGGTCCGCTCTTTTACCACCCTGCCCCCAACACAACAACACAACAGCAACACCCGGTCCAATTACACGAACATTCATTGCATTGGTTCATCCATTCTTTCCTCCGGGGTCTTGCTCTCTCCCATCGCCCTTCACATCACCACCACGATGCCTACCAAAGGCCACCAACGGTCGCGTTCCTCCATCGACCGGGTCATTGATCTGCTGGCAGATCTTGAAGACACCCAAATCAGCGTCCTCCTCGATGACCTGAACCACACCACCTCGAGCAACGTCGCTGTGACGGATGCAATTGCCCTTTTCGACCACCATGCGAACAAACCAAAGAGGAAGAAGTCCTGCCGGTCTCCGTCTCCAATGAGGACCCTGCAGGTCGAGCTCGAGCGACGTCACAGCAAAAGAATTTCGGCCGCACCAGAACGACAGTCTCGCTACAGGGCAGCCATCACCCAACCCCCAGCGCCCCGGGAACCAGCAACGCCGTCTCCATCGCCGTCGCCGCCGCCCACGGAGGACCTCTTTGGCCGACCCGATTCCCCCGACCGTCCCTCGCTCATCCTCCCCCCGCAAGCGTCGTTCGAGCACCCCAAGGCCTCCTCGGCGGGGCCACCGCCAGTCTTTCGCCCTCGTTCGTACAAGAGGATCAGTCGTCCCATGTTCCTCTCACCGACTGCGACAGCCGAGCTTCACCTGTTACTCCTTGCCTTCTTCAATGAGACATCGGCTTTGCCAGTTTCGCCGACGACAACCGCGACCCCCGTCACCCACTACACCGCTCTTCGGCTTTTCCCATTCACCCTTCACCGACTTCGAAGTTGAACCGAACACTCCAGGCCTTGATTTGCTTGAGCCTTCCCCGACACGGACACCAAGCTTTTCCGGTGGGAGAAGTCTCAAGACGATGCCCAGCATCAGCAGCATATTCGAGGTTATGAGGTCGCAGTAGACGATTAATTACTTTTAAAGGTTTTGTAGTATCACCAAGCGTTTAGGGTGTAATTTGTACGATGGGATACTGAGAATGATATCCGAGCTACGGAGCTCTGTTGGAAAACGTTCCGCTCCCGACATGGCGCCCGTTTGACCAGTGCCGGGGATTCCCACGCGTACTAATTATGCCCGCTCTGCACTTCTCTTCAGACACGGCTCGAGGCTTCTATAATTCTTATGACTCTGTCACCTTTCCTCATATCCATCTTTTCACCAGTGGTAAACAACGAGAATCACAGCTGTGGGTTGAGTGGGTATCAACGAACACGCTATTAGGGTAAACTAGTGTATCACGGGAATCCTGAGAAGGGATGAAATACGAATACAACGATCTAATATTTTCATAATGATTCTGATTCGAACTCAACAGAACCTGGGCATCACTAGAACTTCAGTCTCGTGCCCCAGGTCCCTCGTCCGACCGACCCTCGGTGACATGGTTCTCTTGATTCTGTCAATGGCCTCGATGTTGTTCAAATCAAGCGCGTGGTCGCACATGACAACCATTCTCTTAGCAAACCTGGGACGACATTCGCCCCCGGTGCAATCTTTCCATTGTTAGCTCTTTTTGTGACCTCGTCTATCCGTCATCGCTCAGGCTCACATACCAAAAATGCTGGCCTGTGAATAAAGGAAGGACCTACAGTTCTCCCCATCGTTCCTCGTCGGCCATCGCACTTTCACCAGGAGAGCAGCAATCGGCACCGCCGCAATGAGGATAACTAAGACAAATGTGGTTGTCGACATTGGCAGCATTTCATACAGCGTCGGCACCCGCGTCGAGGTCAGCCATTCAGACATCAAACCCGTTCTACCTCATCCGCAACGATTACTTTGTTTTCTAATCATTGAGATTGCAGTGGACCCTCCCTGTCGAGCATGATATCGGTTCTATCATTGCACCAGCTGTCACCTTCAGCACACGCGGCCTGACCTGGACGGCAGATGGCTTGCAAACCGTTTTATCGGCGTTCGACAGAGCCGATGATGTGTTCCAACCTGCTTTCGCCCAGGGAGGCCTTCTCGTCGCTCGTTCGGACTCATTCGAGACCCGAACCCCAGAGCTACACGAGTCATTGACGCGATTTCTCGAAGAGAAGTCCAGCACCTTGATCTTTGTCACAGCCCGAGCGGACAAACTCCCGGATGGCCCATACTTCGTGAGGGGACATACCCTTCACCGTGCCTGGAGACTATATCCTGACGAGAATCTCGCTTTCACGCTTGCTCTAGCCCCGTCGCCGGAGGAGAGCGAAGATCTCAAGTGGGCACTTCTTCGTTGCCATTTTCTGAGCTGTCCACTGATGTGCTCGCAGATGGGAACCCTTAAATGCTGGTGCTTACTCGGGACTCTGCCTTGTAGTAGCAGTTCCCTCAAGGCTCTACTATCCACCGAGCGCAGAGAAACCCCTCAATGGCCTCAGGATCACCGTCAAAGACAACTATCATCTTTCCGGCGTCCACACGACAATGGGGAGCAGATCCTACGCCAAACTGTATGGCCCGCAGGATCAGACTTCCGAGCTTGTCAATCAGCTGGTGCGTCAAGGAGCTGTCATCCTTGGGAAGACAAAAATGGGGGCGTATGCCGGCTCCGAGGTCCCGCCTGAAAAGTGTATCGATCACTTTCCGCCATGGAACCCCCGCGGGGATGGATACCAAGGACCCTCGGGAAGCTCAAGTGGTGCCGCTTCTTCGGTCGCAAGCTACCCCTGGGTGGACATAGCGTTGGGCACAGACAGTAGGCTCCGCGCTCGCCTCGTTATATCAAGTACCCCGTCCTACATGCTAACAATAAGCAGCTACTGGAAGCATCAGAATGCCCGCAGCATCTTACGGACTTTGGGGTCTTCGAGCTACCCATTCGCGGTTTTCCCTGCAGGGGGTCATGCCGAGCGTCCCGTAAGTTCCCAAATCAGCCCCGACTTCCATGGTTGCCTAACATCATAGGGCTTTTGATACCATTGGGGTTCTCGCCCGGGATCCTCACAGCCTCCGAAGGGTTATCCACTTTGGCTCGCCTCCAGCTGGTGACCAGCAGCCGACAGACGAGTGCATGAACAAAACCGTCTTCAACAACAGCTGTAGGTCCCCGGCGAGGATTATTGTCCCTACCGACTGGTTCCCCATGAAGAATGAAGGTCAGCAGAAGATGGTCTCTCAGTTCCTCGATACGGTTAAGCAAAGGCTAGGGTGTGACGTCTTGCACCTGTCGTTCGAGGATCACTGGTCTAAGACCGGCCCGGAGGACTTGAGGTCGATAACGCTACAAGAGTATCTGGGCATGGTTAGTTGTTACCCTCGATCTCACGATCTCCCTCGGCGACGAATACCTCACAGTCCCAAGATGCATGACAGCTGACAAGACCAAGTCTATTTACTAGCCCAACTACTACGACGGATACCACACGTACGACAAGTTTCGAAACGACTTCCAGGCTAAATTCGGATACCCCCCATATACGAGCCCTTTCATGACTCGCCGATGGTGAGTTCGCATCAATTCCTTTTCTGGGGATTCCCGGCCCAGTTCCCCAATGATAGACAGGAGACTGACAAGCAGGCAAGGGCTCTGGCATCCAATATCACCCAAGAACAGAGGGACCAAGGCCTCGCCGAGCTCGAAGTCTACTACACCTGGGTCCGGGACGAGATTCTGAAACCAGACACAGAGTACAACTTTATCCTCCTTCCCCTCGGGCGACCGGGAGCCAACTATCGTGACATCGTTCCTACGCCAGGGTTTGTGCCCCATCGGCTATCTCTCATAGCGCGTTAAAGCTGACATAACGGGAACAGCGGCGAATTCTCGGAGTCTGCGTACGATACAGTCGACTTTTGCACGGTCCTCGGCCTTCCCCAGCTGGTGATCCCAGGTAAGTCGCCTCCTTACTTCGAGCCTGCCTGCTTTTAGGCTCTGTGTGGCAATAACACTGACCAGGACACGCAGTCGGCCAGAATCCGTACGAGTCGAGAGTCTCGGGGAGAACGGAATACGCCCCCATTGTGGCCTCCTTGGCGGGCCCTCGCGGCAGCGATGAAGATCTCATTCAGTTAGCTGTTGAGGCTCTGACCGAGGCCCGCTGTCCCGTCGAAGTGTTGACCGGCAGGACGCCATTTCAGCCTGGCGAGGATAATTGTCGGCACGTTGCTCCGAGTTAGGATCAGGATGTTGCCGGGAAGCTTTAGGTATCATTGCTACGCACATGGGCCCACGAGTGATAGGAATAGGAACCTCAGGAAATAGACAAAACGATCAGAAGATTGCGGATGTGAACTGTGGGTAGACGGATGAGAAGGCTGAATCACTGAAAACCGCATTCTAGGAAATTGAAAGATGATTGTGCTTGAGATGATGGGTCAGGTGGGCCTGGAAAGTTTGAGCACATTAATTACTACACATATCGACACGTGAATGAAACAAAAGGGAAAACAAAGAAAGTTACTCTGGGTTATTATATAGATCATTGATAAATTCTTAACTAAGATAGGATACCTCCAACCATCACCCCACCACCACCCCCAAAACACCAGATACCCCCCTCACCCCCCTTCAACCAAGCAAACTCGCATCAAACCGAATCTGCCCGTCCCTACAAACAAGCATAGTAGCAAGCGGGATGGGCAACGCGCCCCCATTCTCACACACACCGAAAAAGCGTTCCGTGATGCAGACGACGGCGCCGTTGATCGCGCAGGGGTACGGCTCGCCCGCGGCGGGCGTCTCGGATTCCTTGGCTGTTCCGGTCGTTCCGGTCGCGGTCGTGACGATCGGGGTCGCGCTCACGGCCGGGGTCGGGACGGCGGCCGTGACGATGACGGTCTCGGTCACGGTGACCACGCCGCCGCCGGTGACGGTGACGAATGCTGTGGAGGTGTGACGGGTTCCGTTGTGGGCCGGGAAGCTCATGCCGGAGGAGGCGGGGAGGTTGGTGGGGGACGACGCCGTGGCTGGGGCGTTGGTGAGACGGGGGGCGGTCGAGGCGGGGATGGCGGGGATGTTCGGGTTGTTGGCTGGTCCCTCGAACACGGGCGGCGGCGCGATCGGGCAGTCGCCCGCGGCGTTGGGGTCCGGCTCGATCAGCTGCACGCCGTAGCGGCCCGGGTTGGGGATGTTGAACACGCCCTGCTCGCCGGTGCGGCTGGTCGAGCAGTTGGTGAAACCGGGGATGTTGGCCAAGAACATGACCGGCAGCTCGTCGACGAACTTCGACCCCGCGGCCTCGTCCTCCACGCCGCCGGTCACGGTGATCGGGGCGCACATCATGTAGAGCTCGTTCTGGGTGATGCGGTTGTACCAGGTCCAGGCGAAGGTGGCGTCGCCGTTGGGCAGGTCCTTGGGGATGGGGATCTCGAACTGGCGGATGCAGTCGACGCCCTTGTCGTCGCCGCAGTGGACGGCGTCGGGGATCTGGCGGTCGCCGTAGCCACGGAAGTAGGGATCCTCCTCGAGGTTGCCGGGCGTGGACTTGATCTCCGCCGGGCAGCCGCCGATGATGGTGTAAATGGTGCGCCAGTCGGTTGGGTCGGTCGAGTAGGCCGGCAGACCCTCATAATTGATGCCGAACTGGCACGAGCCGCCGCCGTGCGGGGCCGAGCCCGTGAAGTTGACGAGTGTGGTCGACCCGGCCGTGACGACTGTGCGGTGGGCTACGTCTGTCCAGCCTTGGCAGGGGTACGGAAAGCGGCCGCCGGGGGCTTCGACGGGCCAGGTCATCATCTTATCCGGGGAGAACGGGGTGGGGAGGTTCATGAGCATGTGTGCGTTGATAGGGAGGGCGGCGATGGACGCCATCACCAAGAGAGAGCGGGACGCCATTTTGGGTGACGTCTGGTGTTGAGTTGGTCTTCGTGTGGTGGTCTCCCTTTCTTCGTTACTGGCTGATGAACTCGTTCTCGGATGATGGTGGGAGAAAAGTGAGAACCGAGACACGATGACTGCTGTAGCTTTAATAAATCACTCTTCAGCCCTGGCGAATAATGGAACAAGTCAATTGTTCGAGGCACGCTTCGGCTGTGGTCGGGTTGTCCCGTTGGTTCACGTCACCAAGGGGTTAACGCGAGACAAACAAAGAGGTTCAACCAGCGACAATGAACGGCCTGTGGGGGGAGCATCTAAGCTTGTAAGTCGATCGATTCCGGGTATAATGCTCTATGTTAGTGCTATTACAGTATTCATACAATCCTTTTCCAGCCATCTGCTAAGTTGGGTTTCATCGAGAGCGCAGAAGAAAGGTGTTTTCAGGGGCAATGACAGGAACGACCCCTGCTCAAAGCGCACCCCCCAAGAGCTTTACCATCATCATGGCGAGGCGGACCTTAATCCCCACGCGCCTGTCCGCCTTGGCGAAGTCGTCCCTAGTGACAATGGCCGTGTTCTCCTGCAGCCAGCGCTGTTCCTCACCCAATCGCTTCTTCAGTTCCTCGTTCTCGGTTACGATCATGGCGTTGACCTCCAGATCGAGAGAGTAACTCCGCTTAGTGTAGTTAGAGCTGCCGATTAAGCTGATGGAGGGGTCCTTGCTCCCGGGGAGCGTTATCCACAGCCCCTTGGCGTGGTACGTCCAGGCCCCGGGCTCACCGACGGTGCCCTTTCGCCATTCCCGGAGCACCGTCGAGGCTTCGAGTTGTTGTTGGTGAACGGCGCGGACAAAACGACGGGCAAGGAGAGTGTATGCGTCCGGGAGGAGACCCGATACACCGGGTGAGTTATAAAAGCCATTTGCAAACGGCGAGGCGGTGATGACCGTATTGCCGTGAGACTGGGTGGAGAGTAGCAGCTTGGTGAGAGACGGCGCCGGGTTAAAATACCCTGCTGTAAACGTCCAAGAGGAATTGGCGTATTGGGGCAAAGAGAGGGTCTTTAGGACGTGTGTTACCGCCGGAAGCTCTGTCGAGGTATCGGGGGACAACAGCTGCGAGAACTGGGATAGCATGTACACCGAGGTGTCCCTCTTGTCGAGTGGAGTGGCGTCGTGCGCGGTCAGGGGGGCCGTCTTAGGCGACACTAGCCCGGCGAGGAGAGATGTTGACTCTTTGACAAAATGCGTAGGGTCTTCAAGAGGTGAAGGGGCCGCATTGTCCTCAGGCCAGACCATTTCGAATCCAGCTTGCGACTCGGATGGCTTAACTAAGAAGCTCAACGACGAGACGGCGTCCTGGATGTTGGCAAAATACTCCGTGACGTCCTTGGAGGAAAATAGGTGGTATCGGTCCTGGCGGTTCGTAAAGTAGTCGCTCGATAGATTGGCGCCGGAGAGGATTATCTCGTCGTCCACCCCGTATAGCTTCATGTGCTGCAGACCCCATCCCTCGTTTATCCGCTTCGGTACGTACTTCTTCCTCAGTCCCGTCAGGTTCGGTGTGTGGTACATGCGGATCTCGACTCGATCAGGGCCAAACTCGGCAATTAGGGGTGCTAATAGGGATGCACAGGACGGCTCCGGAGCCTCGCGGGTTCCTCGGAGGGCGTCGGTTAAAATGCTGAGTGTGAGTTCAGGTTTCGCCCGGAGGGTTTCCTGTATGGTGGTGATCTAAGTTTGTCAGTACACGGCAAACCCCACGGACGAGTGGCAGTGGGTACAAACCAATTCCCTCTCCGACTTGCCGATGTACAGCGTTGATAGGAAAATGCGCCGTTCCGCATTGCGGATCTTGTCCTTGAGGGTCTCGTAGAATTCGGCGGGCGACTGCAATATTTGAATCTGCGAGCCATTCACCTTGAACGAGGGGGCTATCCTGTCAAGCTCGCCCACGAATGGCGCAAGCATCCCGGTGCTCGACATTGGTGGAGGGGACCCCGGCGTCGGTCCGGTTGAAGGCATCGAGAATCGCCGACATTGTGATCGGGCGAATGGTAACGATGGGCGTGAAACCGAGACCCTAAGTCTATTGGAGCATCGTGCAACGCTCCTGGCCAGCATGGCCGCAGAGGACGGAAACCGGGACGGAGAGGGCGGTTGCCGTGAAGCTGCTGGGAAGGAGTCGTCTGGGTTTTGAAATCGGACTCGGTGTTGAACTTGCCGAATCTGCGAATCTGCGAACCATTGAGAAGCGGGATTGTGCAGGGGAATGGGTCTTGGCAGCTAGGGTCTGAACGAGCTTGGCCATTGGCTCGGAGCCACCCGGCCACAACCCGGAAACCTCCACTGCGTCAGTTGCTCCATCTGTGGCTGCTTCAGCGCATCAGTCAGTGCTCGAAGTGAACCTCACGGCATCCCACCCACGGTCGATTGGCCCCCGGTAGCAACCATGTCGAGCATCTCAAGGACGCTAAGAAATCTGCGCAAGGTTGGCATAAAGGTTAGAAACACGGATATCATAATTGGACCAGACATGGGCTAACAATGCGACCACAGGACTTCTGGCACCAACTTAACGTGAGCCCCCCGCGACTACTTCGACATCTCGACGACAGCTAACCCTTGCCGCTTCTCGACGACAGTACATCGGTACGACTGGACATGGACCACGATGGAAGTAGGGAAATAAGGACTGACAACGGAGCGCAGGTGACACCAAGGCCGGTGTCTTGGTCGGCACCGACAAGTTCGGCAACAAGTTTTTCGAGGACAAGGACGAACTGCCACGTCTGTCAACCCCTAGGCGCACCTCTATCACCTAACCAGTCCGCTGATCTCTCGATCCGGTAACAGTGCGCACAAGATGGGTCGATTTCGCCAAGCACGACTTTGACTCGTACGCACCGCACCCCCCAACTCCCCCGCCTTCCGGAACCCGGCTGACAATTAGCGCAGTGCTCAGATCGAGCCTCTCTGGCACGCCTGGATCGCCTATACCGTTGACACCCCGCCGACCCAGGACCCGATCATGGAGACGGGCAAGCGCGCCTGGTCGCCCAAAGACCAGGTGCCCAATCGGACCGCTACCCTTGGCTCGTACAAGACTTACAGCACGTTCGTCTATCCCCCTCGAGAGGGTGTGGTATGGTCGTGGTTATGTTGACGTTAGAATAGGACGAAGCCCAAGATCAACGCATGGGAACCCTTTGCTGCCCCGAGGTAAGGACGTATGGGAAGAGACGGGTGGGGCGGGAAGTGTACATATGACTTGGGGATCAAGCCGAAATTCAGTTGCTGCTAAGCCGAAACATTTACCGGACGCCTTTTCAAAACCATGCAATTTAACCTGTGTGCAGCGTTGTGACCTAGAAGGATACGAAACAGCGGTTTCCATTCAGGCGTGGTACATGACAGGACAGCCCACAGTGGGTTGACTCAAATACTTCAAAAGCGGTCCGTCTCGTTCTCTCAGCTACCTCCAACACAAAATACCTGTTCAAAACCACCAAAGGCAAATGGGTTCTTCGAAGACAACAAAAGTCGGTCCAATGCAGCATCCAGGCGAAGAGGAAATGAACGCAAAGAAACGGCAACCGAGCCCTCTACTCGCGCGTCTAGAAGTCCTGACAGGTGCATGCAAGATTGTCTCGATCTAGCAACAGGGAGAAGTGCATATGTACGGGCCATATATACTCGCGAAGGATCCTCCTATTTGAATCGAGCCTCGATGGCAGATTTGATGGCTGTAAGGGCCTTGTTAGTCTCGAGCCGGTCCCTTGGTTAGAGCATGTGGGCCACCTACCTTCCGTGGTAACTCTCGCGTCTCCGAAAAGCATCCTCGTGCCGGGCATGTAGAACATCGGGTTCGGGACATCAGCTACCGACAGATTAGCAACGCACTCTCTCCGCGGCAACATTCTGGTGTCTCCTTACCGTAACCGCTGGCCATCCCCCGCTTCATCACCACGACCTGCTTGCTCTTCCAGGCGTGCAGCACCGGCATGCCGGCAATCGGGCTCCCAGGCTCCAGCGCGATGGGGTTAACGGTATCATTGGCACCAATCACCAACGTCACATCCGTCTCGCCAAAGTCATCATTGATCTCATCCATCTCTAGCACGATATCATACGGCACGCTAGCCTCGGCCAGCAGCACGTTGCACTGCCCCGGCATGCGGCCGGCGACGGGGTGGATGGCGAAGCGGACGCGGACGCCCTTGGCGCGCAGCATCTGGGTGATGTCGGAGATGGCGTACTGGGCCTTGGCGACGGCCATGCCGTACCCGACCACGATGATGACCGACTCGGCGTTGGTCAGCGCCTCGGCCGTGTCATCGACGCTGGTCTGCGTCACGCTGCCCTCCACCTTGTAGTCGCTCGTTGTTGGGGCGGCGATGCCGCCGAACAGCACGTTGACCAGCGACCGGTTCATCGCCACGCACATGATGTACGATAGGATCGAGCCCGATACGCCGATCAGCGCGCCCACGGTGGTGAGGAGCGAGTTGTCCAGCATCAGTCCTTCTGCTACGAGCGCGAAGCCGCTGTAGGCGTTGAGCACGGTGATGACGACGGGCATGTCGGCGCCACCGATGGCGGCCGTGGTGGTGTAACCCTTGAGGAAGGACATGACGGTGTTGGCGGCGAGAGCGCCGGCGGCGATCATAGGGGCGCCAGGGGCCATGGTCACGAACGCACCCATCGTGGCGGCGTTGGTAACGAGGAGGCCCGAGTTGATGATGTGCCGACCGGGCAGCATTAGCGGCTTTGAGGACATCTTGCCGGCGAGCTTGAGGAAGGCGACGATAGAGCCAGTGAATGTGATGCCGCCGATAAGAACACCAAGGTACGCCGTGACCAAGTGCAGCGTCGAAACATGAGCCAGATCAGCCATGACGCTGCCGATACTAGTCAAGACGGCGGCCAGACCAACGACGGAGTGGAGAGCCGCGACAGTCTGGGGAAGATCGGTGGGAGTGATGCGCTTTCCAATCAAGAAACCCAAGATGCTGCCAATGGCCGCGAGCCCTCCGAACTGCGTCAAGACCTCGGGGGAGAACCCGACCGCCAGTAACGAGGCAAGGACACCGGATCCCACGCCGAGCATGCCCAACATGTTGCCCATTCGTGCAGTCGCCTGGGAGGCTAGGCTGGAGATCGAAGTGATGCAGAGCACGGAGCTCACGAGGTAGCCCGCTTGAACAAGGCCAGCAGCTCCAGTCGAGGCAGCCGCCAAAAAGCCACCACCGAAGAGAACACCGGGAATGGCATACAGCCACGGGTACTCTGGGGGGTCAGTCGGGCGCCGGAACATATCCAACATACGCTTGGTGATGACGAAGCCGCCGGCAACGTTGACAAAGGCCAGAAGAACCGAAGCGGAACCAAACATCTGGGGGATGGTCTCCGGGAGGTAGCCGCCGCCCAAGATGAACAAACCACCAACGCCAACCATTCCAGATATGGCGTTCGTGACACTCATCAGGGGCGAATGCAGAGCCGGGCTGACGCCCCACACGACGCGGTAACCGATAAGCGAGGCGAGGGCGAAAGTGAAGGCGTTGCCCATGAACAGGGGCCCGGTGAGCTTGCCCAGGGCGAGAGCTGAGCCCATGCCGCCGGTGATCAGCGAGACCTCGCGGGAGGCCTTCTGCCACGGCGTCAGGGCGACGACTTCGGCTTCCTTCGCCGCGGTTGGGGTCGGGGCGGGAGCGGGCGGCGGGGCGGGGCGAGGTGCAGGTGGGAGGATCTCGCCCTTTTGCGTCACGATCGCGCCTCGAACGACTTCGTCGCCTAGGTCAACACCGTATTCTTTATCCTTGGGAGCCATGGATAGGAGGAACTTGGTGATGTTGTTCGAGTACAGGGTCGATGATTGCGTGGGAAGCCTCGAGGGGAGATCAGTGTAGCCTGGAACTGTTAGATACGACGATTAAGAGAGACTGCCAGTGCCAAAGAAACGTACCGATGATTTTGACGTCCTTGTAGGTGATAAGCTTGCCGGGCTCGGTCTTTTCACAGTTTCCGCCAGCCTCGGCCGCCAGATCAACAATGACAGACCCGGGCTTCATGATCTCGATCATGGACTTGGTGATCAGCTTCGGGGCCGGTTTGCCAGGAATCAAGGCAGTGGTGATGATGATGTCCACCTCCCTCGCTTGTTCGGTAAAGAGCTTCATCTCAGCCTCGATGAACTCCTTGGACATTTCCTTGGCGTAGCCACCTGTGCCTGATCCCTCCTCGTGTAGCTCGACCTCGATGAACTCGGCACCGAGAGATTGGACCTGTTCGCGGGCAGCGGACCGGGTGTCGAAACCGCGCACGATCGCGCCGAGTCTCCTCGCTGTTACGATTGCGCTGAGTCCGGCAACACCAGCGCCAATGACCAAAACCTTGCCCGGCGGGATCTTGCCCGCAGCCGTGACTTGGCCAGTTAAGAAGCGGCCAAAGTTGTTGGACGCCTCGAGAACAGCCTTGTACCCGGCAATATTGGCCATGCTGCTGAGAGCGTCAAAGACCTGCGCGCGAGAAATCCGAGGGATCAGGTCCATGGCAAACGCGGTGGCCTTCCGGGCGGCAAGCTTCTCTACCAGCTGTTTGTTCTGCATCGGCTGGAGGAAGCTGATAATAGTCTGCCCCTCCTTAGCGCTACCAGCCTCGGCGGCGCTGGGCCCCCGGACCTTCAGGACGATGTCCGCGTCGTTCCAGACGGTAGAAGCATCATCGACGAGGGTAGCTCCCGCAGTTGCGTAGGCATTATCGAGAAAGTCAGCCTCAGCGCCGGCGCCTTTCTCGACCAACACTTTGGCAAACCCTTTCTTGAGGAGCAGGGCGACATTCTGGGGCGTTAGTGCGACGCGGCGTTCATCTGGGTACGTCTCCCGAGGCACTCCAACGCAAAGCTTGGCATAAGGCGTTGTCACCGTCGTCGATTCGGTGGAGTAAGCTGCGAGGCCGCCCTGGGGCAACTGGGACGGGATTGTTGACAAGACCGAGGCGTGACGGACAAGTTGCAGGGCCTGCACCTTCGGAGTGGTGAGTGCCAGGCTGGTGGCCTTGGGCGGCTCCCGTCGATGAGTCGCATGCCATGCTCGCTGGCATCCGAGGACAGCGCCGCGCGAGAGAGGAGCGGAGTCTGCGACCCGGGTTAGGATCCCGACCTCACGGCTCTAATAAATCCCGAGATTGATCAAACGCGACATTACTCACCAAGAAGACGGGCCACCGTCGGGACAAAAACGCGTTTGGCAACGCTCGTCGCGTGACGAGCGTTGCCAGCCACGGCAGGCTGGAGAAAAGAGGAAAGCATCATGGATTCCCGCGAGCGCCCACGCGGTCGAGGCAGACCAGAGAAGATACGATCATTAGTTCACATTCGAGGCGACTCAATAACCAAGAATATCAACAGGGGAGAGTCGTCGGTGATACCAGAAATGGTGGAAGGAGGAAATGGGAGTTTGTTGAAAACTGGTATTGGTTTCGTGTGTCACCGCTCTTAGGTACACGACATCAGTGGCTTGCAGGTGTCAAACCATTGGGTCGTGTTTCACCTGCGACGATTCTGTGACAGGTGTTGGACGACATACAGAAACTGTCATGAGGCGCCCAAGGCGAGTGAAGGAGATGCAAATGGATGATTCGAGCCTTGGTGGCCTGGGAGCCCAGGACAGACCTACCCCGCCTTTCCCGTTCCCGTGCGGGGTTCGTCTCAACCCGTGGATCCATGGATGTTCCAGCCAAAAACCGGGTGAAAAATATCCGGTAAAGATGGGAAATGCACGGGCGGTTGGATGAGAACGGGATGCAAAAGAGCCAAAACAGGCCAACACGCGCCATCGCGTGGGGTTCTTTATGGCTTCTGACCTTGCCAAGAATGCACCAGCCGTCAAATCCGGCCATTTCTGGGGCAAATGCGGGGGTGGGGTTGGTGGGGCTTGCATCTGTGGAGTCGATGGTGGGCGACCCCAACCGTCAGCTGGTCCTCATCCGGCCCACCCGGCTGCAGGCGCTCTCCTTCCCCTCGAGTTGAAGAGACTCCATCCGTTCGTCCATTGCATGGCTCGGCGATAATTCATGGTGTTGCACAACATGAAAAGCCCCAAAGAGCTCTCACCTAACCCGGAACTGGATCTGACACCGACAAATTCCATCTCGTGATACGTGTTAGAATTGACGACGTGCATGGAACCAGCACAGTCGCACCGCATCCCGCGATTTCACAGCGCCTTGGAGAGCACGAAACTCAAATACCGAGGTACTTTCACAAAATTCTAAACGACGTACCTCGAGAACGCGCCTCTAAGGTACACGAACGTTCCAACATTTTGTCGGCCAATTCGGCGGCTCGTATCGGCTATTGTGATTCACCTAGGAACGGATATTATTCCGGGGCATAGATATATCTGCCGCCATACCCCCGTAGCCGGGCCGATACACCACGTCCCAATGCTTCCTCTAAGCGCGCGGATGATACGGATGTTTTTGTTTCCTCACCTCACCTTGGTTGGGTAACCCCGTTGGCGAGAGTCAGAGTCAAGGAGGGCGCCCTCTGTAAAACCCACCCATTGGCGGACGGATGGACAGGACGAGTGTAACCAACCCAGACTACCAAGGTTTACTCCCGCTATGTAATCTGTGCTGGATTAAAGTACCTCCTTCAATAAACGAGCTATGGTTTAAAAAAGGAAATGAATGCTTGTAGCGGGATGACCGAACAACTAGCATGTACCTACCTGGTTAGAGTTCCGTCTCCTCGGGTTCGCAAATGCTACTCTTGGCGAGCGAATTTGTCTCGGCACTATCGTACACTGCGCCAAGTCACGATCCCTTCCTTGTTATTGTTGTCCCGGTAGTTAGTTACATCGCATTAGTTGGTATTCAAACGTGCACTCCTTACCTTCCTAGTCTACTATGGGACTAGGTTAGGTAGTTCCATGCAACCATTCCATCTACACTGGAATGGTTTCAAATGACTAGTTCCCTCCGTTGTTGCTATATTGAACGAGGACACACACCTACCAACCTGAAGGACACCAATGGAGGGTGTTTGGGGATTTGAATCGAGCACACGGCGCTAGTTCTTCAACCCATCGCACAACGCTGCTGCTCATAAGCAGGAGATGCACCGTCAGCTCGCCATCCCAAGTATCCAGGCAATGGCGGCGCAACATATCCAAATCGGACTCGGAGATACTTGAGTTAGGACACGAGGCCCATAGAGCGGTGGGAAGGGGGAGAGAAAGGTAAAAGAAAATAGGTGAAAAAGAAAGAAAAGAAAACGAAACATGATGCCATACCCACGTGTTCATGGGGAGCATCGAGTTGTAAACTGATAAGGTTTTATTGGCCATGTTTTGTTTGGCGAACTTGCGTGTCGACACATGGTTCGGAGTTGGCGGGCCGGAACAGCGGATCTCACACTCACTTTTGACGCAATTCCTAATCGAAGATATCTTTGAGACTCCGGTGGTTGAGGCACAGAGATGAAAGGGGACTAGGCGGGCGAGATTGTGTGAAGGTTTCCTGAAACCCGCGGACGGTGCAGCTCCTTTGGGTAGGTGGGCGGCCAATCCCTCAACACCATCGACTTATCCACCAATCAGCTACGGGACTGTGCCCCTGAAAGTCCACGCCGAGATGGAGGACAACCTCCATGGACCTGAAAGCGTACCGAGTACGAAGGGGATGCGGGCCTTTTTGGGGTTATTTGAGTCTTTATAAGTAGGCCATGTTTGTGCTTACCCAGATGATCTTTTTATTACCGTTGCAAGCGTCGTAAATCACTCGACAGATCTTCAACAGTTTCAAAAATGGCCCCCCTGGCATCCGCGGCCCTCATCCTGGGTAGCCTCGCTAGCCTCGTTGCTGGCCATGGCTATCTCAAGAGCATCACCGTCAACGGCGAGGACTATCTCGCGTGGCAGGTTGGCCAGGACGACTACGTCACCCCGACACCGGTTCGTTACGCCCGGAAGCTTGCCGACAACGGCCCAGTTCCGGACTTTACCAGCAATAACATCACGTATGTTCGAACCCCAGTCCATATTCTATGAGACTTCTGCTGACTGAAAACTTAGTTGCGGTGCAGGTGGTAACATCCCCGCCGAGGGAGTTATTGACCTGAAGGCCGGCGACACTGTGTACGACACTCCCCCTATCCTTCTGTCCATTAACCACGCTAATGCAACCCGCTTCAAAGTTCCCTCAACTGGGATCAATGGGGTAGCTCTCACAGCGGTCCGGTCTTCACGTGAGTTATCCCCCCTCTCCCAACCTCACTCATCAAACCGCCCACCCTAACAAACCATCCCCTCAGATACCTCGCCCACTGCACCAACGACGACTGCAAGACCTTCAAGGGCGACAGCGGCGACGTGTGGGTCAAGATCGAGCAGCTGGCCTACAACCCCGCGGGGACCCCTCCCTGGGCCTCCGACCTGCTCCGCGAGCAGGGCGCCAAGTGGCAGGTGACCATCCCGCCCACGCTGGCGCCGGGCGAGTACCTGCTCCGGCACGAGATCCTCGGCCTCCACGTGGCGGGCGTGCGGATGGGCGCCCAGTTCTACCCGAGCTGCACCCAGATCCGGGTCACCGAGGGTGGCAGCACGGCGCTGCCGGCGGGGATTGCGCTGCCGGGCGCGTATGACCCCGATGATGCGGGTGTAAGTGTTTTTTCTTTCAGAGTTGGGGTGTTGGTCTTGCAGTGAGCTAACAAGTCTCGACACTAGATCCTGGCTGAGTTGTGGAGGATCAACCAGGGCCAGGTCACTTACACGGCCCCGGGAGGAGATGTCTGGAGCGAGGCGGCGCCCAATGCCAACAGGGATGGCCCGTAGATGCATTGAGCTTGTTGGGGTTGGAAATATATTTCGACGAACCACGACTGCGGTGTTGTCGTTCCAAGATATGAAGCCAATGGCATGTGACTGTTGCGCATATGCTGTCTATTTGACTTGAACTTGTTTATGTTGTTGACAATTGACTCTCACAATATGCCAACAAAGACATTGCAACCCCTGAAGCCGAAAGTGCCATTAACCCCTGCCAGGTATCATTCCCGAGTTCAATCGGGTCTGGCATCTGCAGATCGCCAGCGGACGCGCTTTATATTGGATCGGACGGGAACAAGCGATTTTGCCCAGAAACACGGCTCTGCGGAAGTCCTTCCTCCGCCCTCCAGCTCGTCGGCGTGTATTTCGCCGAGGCTTAATCCCGTCATCCGCTCGACAGTAACTGAAGCGCGCAAATGCTTCGACGTATCCTGTTAACCGCCCTCGGAGACTCGTAATGGCCCTCAATATCCGCTGCAAGGGACGATGGCCCGATGGCCAATGAGGGGGAGTGATCAACCGTCAGAACACCAAGCTTTGCAGAGGATAAAGTAGGTTCGCGCCGAGGACCCGCGATGCCAGGATTGATCCCGACGGAGGGCCGTTGACTGTCCCCTCAACTGCGGTGGCGACACTGGGGTGTCGTGTGTATAAAGAAGGGCTGATGGGGCCTCCTAATCTTGGCCATTGTGCCTCCAAGTCGGTTTCACCTTGGTCCATCCGAGGTGTACTCATCCTTCTTGACAACGGTCTACAATCATGAAGTTCTCAACATCATCGGCGGCCATGTGCGCCGCTCTGCTCCCAGGAGCATCGGCAACCATCTACTTCGCCGGCGTCGCCCAGTCAGGCGGCGAGTTCGGCGTCTGGAGCGAGGATGCAACCAAAGGAACCGGCTTGCCAGGCCGGTTCGGAACCGACTACCAGTTCATCGACACCGCGGGTGTTGACATCATGGTCGACGAGCACAAGGTCAACCTCCACCGCGTCGCCTTCCTGGTGGAGCGCATGTGCCCGCCGGCGGACGGCCTCGGAGCCAAGTTCAACGAAACCCACTTCGACCACTTCAAGGAGGCCGTCGACTACATCACCGTGACCAAGGGCGCTTGTGCGTTTCTCCCTCCCCCCTTACCCTGTTCGCCCCTTCTTCGCAACCACTAACAAACCCTAGATGCCATCCTGGACCCGCACAACTACATGCGGTACAACGACCCCTCCTCCCAGCCCTACAGCGGCAGCGTGATCGGCAACGCGTCAGACCCGACAGCGGCAACGACAGCCCAGTTCGGCGAGTTCTGGGGAGAGCTCGCAGGACGGTTCGCAGACAACGAGAAAGTCATCTTCGGCCTGATGAACGAGCCGCACGACATGTCGAGCGCGGTGCTGCTGGACAACCTGCAGGCGGCGGTGGACGCGATCCGGGAGACGGGGGCGACCAACCTGATCCTGGCACCGGGCAACTCGTGGACGGGCGGGCACGGGTGGACCGAGGGCGGGGACGAGGCGAGCAGCGCGTGGCTGCACAAGCTGGCGGACCCGGCCAACAACACGGCCATCGACATCCACGAGTACCTGGACGAGGACTTCAGCGGCAGCCACACGGCCTGCACGCAGGACCCGGCCGAGAACCTGGCCGGGGTCACGGCCTGGCTGCGCGAGCACGGCCTCAAGGCCATGATCACCGAGTTTGGCGGCTCCAACACCACCGAGTGCACCACCATGCTGAACGGCATCCTGGACTACATGGCCGAGAACGAGGAGTACATCGGCTGGACGGCGTGGGCGGCGGGCCCGTTCTGGGGCCCCAACAGCCCGTGCTGCACCGACCAGGAGCAGTTGGGCAGTCTGGAGCCGGGGAGCAAGGCTGCCGGTGGGGCGCCGAGTCTGTATGACACCGTGTGGCTGCCCGTGTTCCAGAAGAAGGTGCCGGCGAAGCTGCAGTGGAGCGGGATGGCGAGCGTCGAGGGCGGCGAGTTGACGGAGAAGGCGTAGGGTCTCCCAGAAGGGGCCCAGGGGATATATGTATGTTGGTCGAGTTGGAGGGCGGTGGATGGTTGGGAAACAACAAGTATATTACTTCGCTTCATGGTAGTTAGTGAAAATAACCTTGCTTCTGCTCAATCGCTTACACAACATGGCCAAGCTGTCTCAAGTCGGCGGATATGAAAGGAGTCGAAGAACAGTATAGGGGTAATTAGGGGTTAGGGTTGGTAGAGGTGTCCAGGTCGCACCCTGGTGTGGGCTGGGCTGCCAAGCCAGGGTCCAGCGCTTGAACCAGTGGCGCCTTTGAAACGCGCCCCTCGCACCTTCTGGAACGGATCGACAGGAGCTGGGAGATGCCACAACAATGTCTCGCCGTTGATGTCGCGGGGCCGAATCGAGCAGTTTTTGCGAGTGATGGGAGGAAGGACGGGGATGTGAATTAGAGGGAAAACATAATTTCCGGTTTGCACGTGGACGGGAGTGACGAAGACGTTCGGTACCAGATACTGTGTACCTGAGCTTGGTGTTCGAAGTCAGTGGGTGAGTGACAAGAATTTTCAAGTTACCTGGAGACAAAGTATGGAAGGACCAGACCACGTCCCCTGGTGCCCGCGGAAATTGAGAAACAGCGCGTCACCCTTCCCTTTCTCACCAAGACAACTCCAACAAGTTTCTCTCCAACAAACATCCGACGTGATAAATGGTCAAATTTTCAGCCCCATCAGGTCCCAGGCCGCCTTGGGAAACGCGAGGACCGAACAAACGGAACAAAATGCCCGCACGGGAACAAGCACGCTCCGACTCCGCCGGGGTGCTCCGGATATGGAGTTCGCGCGATTGGCTAGCAGTGTGACGCTGCCCCGGAACCTTCGACATCCGGGGCCGAAACAAGGCCAGCATTTCTGACCGCCGTGGCGCGTATCCCATGCCATTGGACAAAGCAGCAGACGCAACGGAGCGGCAACGGCTGCAAACACGTGCAACGGCCAGGCAACTGGCCAGAACCCGAACCAAACCCGCCGGTAACTTCACTTCCGCGCCTCCAGGAAGCAGCGTCTTCCCACCGGGCCGGTTCGGGTCGGTCTCGTGGTTCGTCTGTACTGGAAAAATTGGTTCATCCTAGCCCTTTCGAGCTTTGATGAGATGAGCGGGAATGAGAATGATAAGCACGGTTCTGATGGAAACCGTCAGTTCCGACGGCCAGGAAGTTTGGAACCCGGGAAATGGAACCCAGGAAGGCCCTGCGGCTTGCGGCTCATGAGACAGTCGCCGCAACGTCGCCCCGGAAAGCTTGGGCCATTGCCAAAAGGGTCACAGAACTCTGGTCTCAAATCCGAAACGAGGAAAGTTACTGCCTCAGCCGGCAAGCTTCAGTGCCGTTTTACACTCTTCCAGCCGCCCTTTTCGTCTGAATGCCGACCATGTTACGTGTTCCGGACGTTCTCCATCTGGTCTCATGGTCAGCTAGACCCCTACCCACGCCGAGATCAGCTTCGGCACAAAAGGTTTATCACCGCATCTCGGTCCGGTCTTCGACTTTCTTTGTCTCGGTTCTTCCGCTTTTTCATCATTATTGTGTTACGTTCTTCCACTCCTTCGACCCATTGAGCCTAGTGTGCTGACGGGCGAAGCCACATAAGAGCGCATTATCATTCCCTAGTCCCTCTCCCCGTTCGCCCGTCATGCCGCTCAGCCTGCCTCGTCTCCCTGCCCTCGCTGCAGCTCACCTTCGAGACCTCAAATTACGCTGGGTATCATTGAGCCAGAAACAGTGGTCAAAGATGGCTCTCCAATCCTCGCTACTCCACGTCTCCGCCGTCGCGCTCCTCGTCCTCTTCTCCCTCCTCCTCAGCCACGGAGAGTCAGCAGCGACACCCTGCGTTTGTGTCACCCACGATCATGACAACCCGATAGCAGAGTTGTTCCCGAACAACGCGACGGGTGTTTTGAACGCGACGCTGGCCATCATTCCGATCCCGTTGGAGACGGCGCGAAGCCTAATTCCACCCCAGTACGGCATTCTCGAACGGGCTTACCGGGCCCTGCTCCCCAGTTTCCCCGAGGGGATGTATCCGGTGATGGTGCAGGCGGCGCATGACCACGATATCCAGTTTCTGGCCTACGGAATCACCCTCGAAGACTTTTCGGTTCGTGTCTCGGTCGGATAGTCTGCATATGGGGTGATATTGACCAATTCTAGCGTGTTGGGTTCGAGTTTCCGTTTCTCGATCTCACCGGGGACGGCTATTCTTCTTTCCGCTGGGCACCGGCTCAGCTTATCAGCGCCGCAAACGAGATCGCCGTAGAAGGGTCACGAGCATACGGCACCATCGTTTCTCCAGCCAAGTATGAGCCGGTGTGTGACGCGTACCGGGGTCTTCCCAATGGGAACACGTATTTCAGGGGCACCAGTCTGGCGTCCCCCGAGTTCGTTGAGCTGGAGATGGCACGCGTTTCGCATCAAACATTGAATCCTTACCCGGTGGAGTTCTTCAGGAACATTACGAACCAGCCCACCTTTGCGAACGCTACGTCATGCGACAACATGATCCGGCTATTCAACACGACCATGTCGGTCGGCGAGTACGCGCCTGTGCCCGTGCGTGGCAGGGTCAAAGCCCACACTCTCCCCTTCGGAGCCGAGATGGAGTGGACGGATATCTATGGCGTGCAGGTGGCGACGCCGTTCATTGAGAACAACTACCTCGACTGCGAGACCATGAGGGGGTACTCGGGAACCGGCGGGCCAGGCGACTCGTATATACCTGGACCTCCCTCGGATGATGCACTGTAAATGAAAATTGTAAATAGTAATGATACCCGGCGTGGTCAGCCTGCCAGCAAGGTGCGGTGCCCACAGCTAATGTACAAAGACAGAAAAAAGATAGAACTTGAATAATAATCCCAATAAAGAAAAGAAAATGGAGAAATAAAGGAGAACGGAGAAATAATGGACGGAGGAAATAACTATAGGAAGGCAACTAATTGGAAACGAAATATTTCGAGAGGTACCTCGGTACGCACCTCGTAGACAGAAAAACCCGAACTCCAAGTGCAGATGTCGACAATGGAAATTTCGACTCAACCGGAGGAACAAACCGAAAGCTATTTTGAAGCCTAAAGAAACTGCATTTACTCCATTTCCTTTTCTTCTCCCGTCTTTTCTTATTTGGTTTACTTTTCTGGATCTAATTTTATTTGTCCTTTTTGCTTGACTTCTCGCTTTCCTTTCGACTTCGGCTTTTTGGGGCTAGGGGCAGGGGGTGGGACGTACGCTTTCGAGGTTCAGCCCACAGATGCCAATTGCACCCAACATCCATTGATGGTGGGGCTGGCGGCGGTGTGCGGCCACAGCCTGCAGGTCCCGCCGTGCGAGTTGACAGTCGCACACGCGTCTCTCAGCATGGATCGCTTTGGCGGCCACCGAGAAGGATTAGGTTTTTGGCCGTCATCTAGAGAAACCCAACGCTGTCTCGACTTTTTCGTCTTTTGCCCGTCCACAGTCCATCGCATTACCGCTCCAGTTTTCAACCTTTGAATTTGAATTTCCGAGTAAGCCCGACGACTTCAGCATACTACCTTACCTACCTTACCGTAGGCTACCTACTTCAGCATCATGGCTTCGTCGGTTTTCCGCTTCGCACCCCTTCCCAGTCCGCCGGTGCCCCTCCCCGGTGTCCCGGGCCCCAAACTAGCCCCTTTCACTCCGAATGCCCGAGCCGACATCGAGTTTATTGAGTTCCTCGGTGAGGAAAACAACGTGGACTCTCAGGTCTGGAAGGTCAAGATCAACGGAGCTGGGCAGCCTGGCCTGTTTGCTCTCAAGATGGTACGTGATGAGGCGCGGCACGTTGGTTCGGCGCCAGTTCAGTCCACTCGGAATCTAACTCGGAGTGCCCTCCCTAGTTTTACTTCCGCCACTCAAACTTTCTCCGTAGAGACCCGGGCGGGGACCTTACGACGTCACTCGCCAACTCTCAGCTCTATGCCGACTACTTTGACCCTTTCAACTGTGAGTGCCGTGCCTATGGCCGACTCAAGGAGGAAAACCGCGAGGACCTGGCCGCCAAAGCCTACGGCTATCTCCTCCTCACCCCCGAGCAGGAAGCTGGCTTGGCCCGGGACGTGACGGGCGAACCCAGCCCGCCCCCCGACGCCGAGGAGGACGAGCCCCTGGATGGCCAAGGTTTCTGGAGGCGGTGGGAGCAACACCGCGGACTGCCTCTCCGGGCCATCGTCAAAGAACTCGTCCCCAGGGGGGGACTGAATCCCAACCTGGCCCAGGGCATGTGGGCGGACCTGAAATCCCTTCACTCTCTGGGTATATTTGTGGGAGATACGCACGGCGGCAACTTCATGGGCGGGAAGCTCGTCGACTTCAGCCGCTCATGGACCATGTACCATCCGGCCATGGTCCAAATCCGCGACAAGACACTGCAAGACATGATGTTAGTAGAGCTACAGGATCTGCTAGACTATTGCTACTTCTTAAAGAGCAGTTTGAGGGCGATAGCCATCCCTGACGACCTTGAGGCTTTCTGCTCGGGGCACCTTGCCGAGTACAAAGGTTTCCCGTGGGCCTACAACTGGCTCAAGTGGGAGAAGAACGCCGACGCGGCACAAGCGTTTGTGGAAGAAGAGCTATTTGAGAGGGAGGCTCATTGACATCGCGGCGCTGCCGTGGACCTTTTGTAATGTAAGATTTACTGGCTATCTCTCTTACTCTGACGAACCTGGGCTTACGGAATAGCGAGAGGGGTAGTAATGATTCATGGCTTAACATGCGGCTTTATGAGGCAGAGGCGCTTGGTGGCCACAACGCAGCATGTTTCTGACCGCGTTAACCGTGCTTGTTCGTTGCCAGTGCTTGTGAAGTCCTCCAGTTGTACAAACGCCATATATAGTGAAATTCAACCCCCGAGCAAGCTAGGAGGTCCTTACAAATCAAGATCCCGATTTCACAACATCACACCCCCTCTCCCCTCCTCTTCATCCGCACCTCCAGCCCCTCCTGGCGCGGAAACCAGCTCCCCACCACGGTCCACTCACACTCCGGCCGCACCAGCTCTATATCATAGCACAGCGCCAGCGTCGCGACCACTTTGTACACCTGCATGAGCCCCACGTGCTTGCCGACGCACATCCTCGAACCAGCACCGAAGCTCAGGTCCGCGTCGTTCATGGCCCGCAGCCGCCGCGCGAACCCGTCCTCGCTCTCCCCCTCCCCGCGCAGCCACCGCTCCGGCCGGAAGGCGTGCGCGTCCGCGCCCCACACCCCGCGGTTGCGGTTGATGATGTACGGGTTGAAGGCGAGGATCGTGCCCTGCGGCACCGACGTTTCAGAGCTGCCGGGCCCATGTTGTTGCGACGGCACTGGCAGGCGCTGGCCGCCGGCGGGCACGTAGCGCTCCAGCCCCAGCGAGACGCCGGGCAGGTAGCGGATGGCCTCGCGCACGACGGCGTCGAGGTAGGGCAGGCGGCGCGCCTGCTTGAGGCTCACGATGGACGGGTGCTCCGAGTCAGCGGCGGGAGGGGGGGTGAGGCCGGCGTCGGCCAGCTCGGCGCGCAGGCGCGCCCACGCGCCCGGCGTGCGCAGCGTGTAGTAGAGTGCTGACCGGATGGAGATGGCGGTCGTGTCGGCGCCCGCGCCCATGTTGATCATGACCCACCCCACCATCTGCGTGTCGGTGATGGTCGGGTCGGCCGTCTTGGCCTCGATGAAGCGGTCCAGGTAGTCGGGCTGCGCGGGGGTGTTACTGCCCTTCGACTCTCGCGACGACGCGTCGGCGCCCTGGTACCGCGCAATCAGCCGGCCCACGCAGGTTGCGCCGAGAGCGGTGAACCCCCCCGGGCGCTTGAAGAGTTGCACGACACGGTTCTTTTCCAGCATGCGGTCGAGGAATGGCATGCATCCTACCCATGAGAAGTAGTCGACGAGCTCCTCGGCCGCGCGGAGCGTGCCGTCAAAGTCGGTGCCTGTGGAGAGGTAGCCGAAGGGCTGGGAGAATGTCACGTTGCCTACGACGTCCCAAGCATCTAATGAAAGCGCGTCGAGGTTCGTTAGATACGGGTTTCTTTCTTTTCTTTTCCCTGTGATAGGGGGGACCGAGGGGACGAGGGGGGGGAATGGAAAGAGCCCACTAACAGTACAAAATCCACTTTCCGAGGTCAAAGCCTTTTCCGGTAGCATCACTGGTTGCAACGAATCTCTTGTCGAGCTCGCTACAGAGCTGCGTGATTGTCTCGTTTATGAGCGGTTCGAGAGACGCAACTGCGGCTGGGGAGTAGTACTTGGCGATCGGCTTCTTGTCCGCCGCGTGCTTTTCCTCGTCGTCCTGGGTAAAGATGTTGTGCACGACTTTGCCGTCGATAAAGGGGCTGCCGGAGCTGTAGTAGCCCGTCTTGTTATGAACGATGTTTTGTTAGCAACGGGAGCTGCATAGCGATACGTGTAAGATGAGGGCTAAGCGTGGAACCTTTTTCCAATTCCCCTTGGTGCTGAAAACGGTTTTAATCAGCGTAGGGTCGTCCACATCGAGGACGTTTGGTCCGATGCGTACAACTGGTCCGTACTTCTCATGAAGCCGGACGAGGACGTGCTGGAAATTGCCTTGAGTGATATGGTAGATTCGCCAAAGGTTGGTAAATTCTAGACACCATTAGTTATTGAGATCAATGGGCTTTAAACTGGCCTGCAAGGCGAGTTGGGAACTTGAAGTTGCCTACTAGCTAGGAATGGACCCGGATATTGCCGCAGCGGAGAAGTGAGGTAGGTGCCGAGGGAGTAGGCCAAAAGGAGTGCCAGAGTCGCCAGCAGGTATTGCGTGACCCCCATAGTTGCGAGTATCTGGCCCGGCATAGGCACTCGAACATGCTCGCTCATCTTTGCCAGTGTCTGTTAGTGAGTGTCTGTTGCTATCTCCGTGGTGGGCCGTCGTAAGGCCTCGGCTTAGTGCGAGGTGAGAGCCAGGAGACGAGCCTCGAGCACAGAAGATGCCACGAGGGAGTATTTGAAGCGGGGAAGCTATGGTTGCTACCCGTCTCCATCGTCAATTCCGTGTCGAGACCTTTCGGCAGTTGCAGGGGTCAGTCACGATTAACCTGCAGGCAGTGAGGCGTAGCCAATCACACCAGGCATCACATATCTCGGGAGGTCAGCATTCTTGTCGAACGAGTGAGTGCCGTAAGTGCTTGGCTGTTTTAGTCACCTTGATGCAGGCATTCAGGCTGCGTTCGACATCCCCGCGCCAATAGGAGCAAAAGTAGTGGCAATTATTCGTCCCTACCCAGTCCGCATACGGCTACCGGGCGGTAACTTTGTCCAGATCAGTCCAAAACCCAACCCACTTGCAACCATCTCCACTTGGGCTGTTGGACACGCCGGGGTTGCAGCTCGACACTCACACCGCACATCCATTGCCCCGGTTCAGTAGTTTCTGCTCGCTTCAATCCAGACAACGCATTTCAGCCACGATCGTTTCCACAGGGAAGGAGTGTACTAAGGTAATCGATGTTGCATCATTCCTATAGAGTGATGGCGTTCTACCATTGTGTTGACGATGCCTTGGGTAACCCCCAGTGCCGTGATCTTTCCCCGATAATTATGTACACTAGATATTCACCCTTTTTCTCCTTCGAATGTTAGCTAAAATGTACATGTACCTACCAAAGTATTCTGTAGTGGATTTCTGAATGGGTGTATACGGCTAATTACGTCAAAACGATAGAGAAGTGTTCGACATAACAAATAGCTAGGTCCAATCCTATAAAAGCTCATTAGGTAGCTGAAACTAAGAGGACAAGTCGGGGATCGCGGTGCCACGGTATCGAGCGCTATTGGTCCTCGACTCGGCCGATGCAAGTCAGGGAGCGGATTCTCGGTTTGTCTTCCAATATAGGTATTCAACCTGGGTGATTGGCTGCGGTGACAAGCCACCACTGACATGGTATTCGTAGAGGTCTTCTATTTGTCCGCCGAGACCTCCTTCGCTGCCCAACGCCCGCGCCCGAGACGTGGACGTCGTTGTCGTTGTCCTGTCCTGCCAATAACCCCCGAAGGCCAAAACATCTTCTCTTCGCAGGGGTCCATGTCTCCATCTATACCCGTCGGTGCAAGCGTCATGTCGAACCCGAAGAAATATACCGTCGGCTGGATCTGTGCTATCAAGGCCGAATACGTCGCCGCGCAGGCCTTGCTGGACCGCCCCCAGAGTACGTTTACCAAACGATAACAACGACTACACTCTAGGTCAGATAGGAGACCACCATGTTGTGATAGCCGTCCTCCCTAAAGGAGAATACGGCACTTCGTCAGCAGCGGTCGTCGCGCGGGATATGCTGCACACCTTCATGAATATCCGGTTTGGCCTGATGGTCGGCATCGGGGGCGGGGCCCCGAGCCGCAGGCACGATATACGCCTGGGCGATGTCGTGGTCAGCTCTACTGCGAATGGGAACGGCGGTGTCTACCGGTATGACTTTGGCAAAGCGATCCAGGACCAGTGCTTTCAAACGACGGGATTCCTAAACCAGCCGCCACCTCTCCTTCGGACAGCCGGCCACGGCCTAGAGGCGATGTACGACCTGGATGGCAATGATCTGGGAGCCAAAATTACGTCAACGCTCGAAAAGAGACCGCAGCTACGAGATACGTACGGCAGACCGAATCCCCTCAGCGATCGTCTTTACCAGAGCAAGGTCACCCATCCACCCGAAGCGTCGACGGCGAGCTGCGAATTCACCTGTGGAACAGGGCCGTCATCCCTTGTCCTGCGGCCGGAACGATCCGCAGGGAATTCCGGCGTGGTCGTCCACTACGGTCTCATTGCCTCGGCTAACCAACTGATGAAGGACGCGAGGACGCGGGATAGACTGGCAGAGGAGAGCGATGTGCTGTGCTTTGAAATGGAGGCCGCTGGGCTGATGAACCATTTCCCCTGTCTGGTCATCAGGGGTATCTGCGACTACTCAGATAGCCACAAGAATAAGGCGTGGCAGGGCTACGCCGCAATGGCGGCGGCAGCGTATGCAAAGGATCTTCTCGACCGAATCCGCCCGAGCAGTATTGAGGCTGAACAGAAACTCGGACACCTCAGTGAGTTCATTCGACACACCTCTCCCCCGCCCACCCTTTCTTGGAGATATCTTATGTCTGACATGCTCGCCAGTCTGGGGCTTGAATTCCAAAATAGAGTACCTCCACGAAGATGTAAAGGCCGGGTTTAGTATTTCCGGAGAAGGAACGTAACAAGTTGAAAGGTCTCCCTAACTCCATGTGGGGGCGGCATATCCTAACATTCTTCCAGATCACAACAACAAGAAACGCAACGAGATACTGGATTGGATTTCCCCTTTTGATTATGGCCCTCAGCAAACCGATCACTTGAAACGAAGACACCCGGGAACCGGCCAATGGCTGCTGGACTCGGATGGGTTTCGGGAGTGGCTGGGCGAGCGGGCGAAGACAATGTTCTGTGCGGGAGGTCCCGGCACCGGTAAGACCATCCTCACCTCCATCGCCATCGAGGACCGGCAGACACGGTATCGAGACGACCCCAGCGTTGCCGTCGCATATATATATTGTAATGACCGCAGGGGACAGGAGCAGACGCTAGAGGCCTTACTCGGCAGCCTGCTCAAGCAGCTCCTCCAACCGCTCCGGTCCTTACCGGCTATCGCCGAGGACCTCTACGATCTCCATAACGGCACACAAGCACCCCGGATAGAAGGTGCCAAGCCCCTCCACATGGTCCGGGGGCCGGTCCAGGGCGGGCTACCCGACGCCGTCAACCGCTGGTTCAGCTGGCACGCCGACCGCAAGACGCGGCCGTCGCTAGAAGAGTTATCAAGGGCGCTGGCCACCATCACCGGCCTCTACTCTAGGGCCTTCATTGTCGTCGATGCCTTGGACGAGTGCCAGTCGGCAAATGGGTGTCGACCGAGACTCCTCTCCGCCGTCTTCAACCTGCAATCCCAGTGCGGAGCGAACTTTTTCGCCACGTCGCGCCCCATGCCAGAGATCACCGACGTCTTCCACGGAAGCATTCACCTGACCGTCCGCGCCCGCGAGGAAGACGTGCACAAATACCTCGCTGATAACATGTCGTGGTGGCGGCCGTCGATCCGAAAAGACGTGGGACTCCAGGAAGAGATCATAGACGAAATATCAGCTATCGCTGACGGTGTGTAAGTCTTCTCTACGAGGAACCCACTTCTGGCCAGAGCGATTCTGGTTTTATATATTCATACCTACTTTTGCTTACCAACGTCTTTTCCCTCAGGTTTCTTCTAGCTCACCTACTTCTTGGATCTCTCCAAGACCTGACTACGGTCAAGGCGCTGAGGGGCGCCTTAGCCCGGTGCCGGGGCGAGGGCCACGGACAAGACGGAGAGATCCTGGCAATTGCATATGAACACACTATGGAGAGGGTTATTGAGCAAAAGAAGGGGCTTGCGGAGCTGGCGAAAAAGGCGTTGCAGTGGATTGCTTGGGCGAAGAGACCCCTTAGAGCGCTTGAGCTGCGACATGTCCTCGCGGTCGAGGCAGACGCAGCCGAGCCTGTCGAGGATTGCACTCCAAAAATCGGCGATATTGTCTCTGTATGTGCTGGCCTGGTCATAGTGGACAAACGAAGCGGCATTGTCCGCCTTGTCCACCCCACAGCTCAGGAATACCTCGAGCAGACGACGCAGCGGTGGTTCCCCGATGCCCACCGTACCATTACCAGGGCTTGCATTGCTAGCCTAACGCACGGCGAGACCCACGCCTTGTACGAGTATGCCGTTGCCAACTGGGGCCACCATGCCCAGGCAGCCGGACTGGACGTTGAGGGGGATGTCATGGTCCTGCTGGGGGATAACAGTATCGTCTCCAGGTGCATGTGCGCCCAGCAGGCAGCAGTCTACTCTCAACTCGTTGCCACTGGCTCGACTTCTAGTCCCCCCTTTAGGGGGGGTGGTGCGGGCGCGGTACACCTAGCGGCCTGTTACGGCCTCGTGCGGGCGTTGGCGGCCCTACTTAGGGATGGGCGCAATCCCGACGCCAAGGACAGCTATCACCGCACACCCCTCTCCTACGCGGCGCAGGGCGGCCACGTTGACGTCGTTGAGCTGCTTCTTGCCATGGATAGAGTCGATCCAGATTCTGCAGACGGCCTCGGGCGCACACCGTTGTGGTGGGCGGCAAACGGGGGGCATGAAGCTGTGGTTAGGTTATTGCTCGATACCGGTCAAGTGAAGCCGGACTCGGACCAGTTCGTGTGGCCGGTGTTAACGACCAGGAGCGCGTTGGGAATTGTGATTTGTAGCATCGCGCTGCTCCCGTTCCTGGCTTGGATGCTGCAAGAGTCTCACCGCCGTCATACACCGCTGTCAGTTGCAGGCAGAGTCCTGGGCTTCCTAACCTTGAGGCCGGTGCCGGCCATTGTTCTGTCAGCGGCGTTCGCCCTCTCTGTGCACGGGGCTCGCCGGAGGCCCCGCGGGATGGAGAGACCAGTGCTGCTACCCCGGCCCGGTAAAACGTCCGGACGCGGGATAGCACGGCTCGCGTCGCCACGGCCCCCGAACGGGCTCGACCCAGACGCGCGGGATGCCAACGGACGAACGCCCCTGTGGTGGGCAGCGAACGCGGGGCATGCAGAGGTGGTGAGTCTTCTTCTCGCCTCGGGTAAAGTTGATCGAGACGCCGCGGACAAGCGTGGCTGGACGCCGCTATCCAGGGCCCAGCTTAAAAAACACGGCCCTGTTCTCGAGCTGCTTGCTGCCGACGGGTCCAAGCCGAAGCCCAAGCCCAAGGAAGCGAACCTGATGGTTCATAGGACCCTTGTCGTGGTGGTATTAGTAGTCGCTCAAGTACTGCTACTCCTCCTGGCAGCGATATTCTTCCGGTTACGCACCTTGTGGATGGTATTGGAGTTCTCGACTCTCTGGTGGATATGGGGCCACTTACATGTAAACAGGCCAGCCCCCCGGGGCTTGCCATATTTGGCCATCCTTGCTCTCGCATCTTTCCACCTCGCGTCACATTCATTCCTGCGCTTGCAGGAGGGAGAAGAGTTCCCAGAGCCGGCCAACGCCGCGAAATGGGCGTTGCTATTGAGAACGCCAGTGGTCATGGTGATGTGGCCAACCCAGTTGGCATTCGGACTGCTGTTTGGATCGATTGCTAAGGCACTGATAATTCTGCTCCTCGGCTTGCAAAACTGGCAGCATCTACTGGCGCTGAAGGCCATGTTAGTGCTGCCAGAACCCTACATAAGGGGGACTATGGCCATTTTCCCCCAGTTCTTCGACGAAACATTCAGTGCGCCAGGGTCTCTGGTCCTGCTCATCCTTTCAGGCGTTCTACTACTACCCATCCTATGGGCGATGGTGATCCCCACGTTAATAGTGTGGAATATATCCCGCATAGCCCGCCTGGTGACCAAGGCCATCATACTCGGCGCACTCGTCCAACTACTCAACAACACATCGATGCATTCCGAGAATCCGACCTTTTGGCTGCGTCTCTGGAACTCCTTGAAAGACCGGGGAACGGCGGAAGTCCATCCATTATTCAGGCTGTGGGCGAAATCGATCCATGTGCCGTTGACTACCCTCTTCAGATTGATAGTGATGGTCACCATGCTCTGGCCCTTGTGGAAGAAGTCGAGAAATGGGGAATCTCTGATTCCCAAGGTGATGCTTCTCTTGGCCCTGGCTCTCACCTTACCGGTCTGGGGGCTGTGGATCCACGGTGTGGTATTGATGCATTGGCATGGGCTGAAGCTTTGGCGCCATCCCATGTTTATCCCGATTAGTGCCAAGATCCTTGTGCAGACATCGTTGCGCTGGGCAGTCATGTCTATGGGTCGCAGGGTCAATGGAGCCGATTCTGACGGACCGGAGCCGTGGTGGGAGACAGTAACAAACTGGGCAACTCGTGGTGATGATCCACTGTTCTGGCTTCTGATACCGGCTCTCGCATGGTCTTCATTCTCATCCTTCATACTCGGCCGAGAACAACAAACACCACTCATAAGGGCAGCCGAAGGGGGTCATGGTACGGTTATCCGGCGCCTTCTAGGCGCCGGCGGCGCCGACCCAAACTTCAAAAGCAGTGATGGGGAAACGCTGCTCTCAATCGCAGCGAGAAGGGGAGACGCGAAACTGGTGGATCTTTTGCTTAAACTAGGGAGGGCCAACCCTAACACCAGAGACTATTCAGGACAGACGCCGCTTTCGAGGGCAGCGGAAGGCGGCCACGGAGCGGCGGTGAAGAAGCTGCTAGCGCAGGGCGTCGACCCGGACGCGTTGGACTTCGCCGGACGAACCCCCCTCTGGAGGGCCGCGGCCAAGGGGCACCGATCTGTGGTCCAACTACTCCTGCCTTTGAATGGTGTCGACCCGAACCACAGAGATTCGAACGGTTGGGATATGGTGTGGAACGTCATTAGGAAAGGTGGTGAGCCAGCCCCGCTGGTGATACTACTCCTCCAAGCCTACGCATTCTCGACGGGTCGGCGGACACCACTCTTGATGGCGGCGAAGCGGGGCCACGTGCCGGTCGTGGAGCTGCTGCTCGCCGACCACCGCGTGTCACCAGACTGCAGGGACTACAAGGGGCGCACCGCGCTCACGCACGCGTCGAAAAAGGGATGCGGAGGTGTAGTGAGCTTGTTGCTTGCAAGGGAGGAGGTTGATCCGAACTCCCGGGACGCTATTTACGGCAGGACGCCGATGTCTTACGCAGCGGAAAAGGGGCACGAAGCAGTGGTCAAGACTCTACTCGGGAGAGATGGGATAGAGCCAGACATCCCGGATGACCTAGGACGCACACCTTTGTCATATGCGGCGGAAAAAGGGCATGAGGGCGTGGTTCGGCTATTCCTAGTGGCCGGCGGGGAGTCTGTCGTGTCGACACGGGTACCTCAAACGACCGAAACCGCCGAAGCATGATTCCCGTGTACCTGTTTAGCTGTTGGCTTTGTATCTCGAATCTCGAATCGGAACTTGTTGGGGGGGGGGGGGGGGGGGGGGGGTTATCCGTCACGCACTGCTCCTCTGGCAGTAACTACCTACTGAGGTAATTAACTACCTATCCAATACGGACCTGCAACCAGGATCCTGATGAGTCCAACCTAGAAGCTACCAAGAACACAGAATTGACGCAGTGCACCAGAGTAATTGAGGCCTAGGCCTTCGTTCTCCCTCAACTGATTTCCCACTCGATCAACACAAGTCTTTGCTATGTATTTCCAGAATCGCGAGCCAATCCTAATCAAAAGCTTTGCTGGGTGGGTTCAGGAGCATAACGGCTGGGCACTCTGGTGGGCTCTCCGAAGGTTGTGCTACACAAGCTGCGTGTCGGCTGAGTGGCAGCGCTACGAGGCAATTGATGGCAAGGCTTCAATTTAAGCCCTCGTCCAACGTGCCTGCCCATTGGGTATTACTGCAGGCAGCAGCCCATTCCTTGGCTTTTTCGTCTTCGACTCTTCCCCCTCCTAACGGTAACCCCCAAGTCGGGAATCTCTCCCTTATTTACGTCGGCTACCTTAACTTGAATCTCTTAACGCACCCATATGAAGCAGTTCAATAATTCTGTTGCCCTATAGTCATGGCGGACCCTCTTTCCGTGGCCGGCTTGGCCATGGGAGTGGTATCGCTGGGTATTCAAGTATCCCAGGGCATCACAACGTACATCGACGCCCTCAACTGCCGCGACCAGGACCTTCTGTCGGTCAGAGAGCGAAACAATTCCCTGCGACAGACGCTCCAGGTTGTCGAAAGATCACGCTCCCAACTCGAGGATGACCACCAAGTTGCGACAGCGGCGATACGCGAATGCCTGGATTCGTGCAACAAAGAATTGGGGGTGCTCGAGGATCTAGTGATTTATCTCACCGCTTGCGACCAATCTAACACCGCGAGCTTGATTGGCAAGGTTAGGAACAAAAGCAAGAAGCTACTCTATCCATTTAGTCGCCCAAAGCTCGAACAGTTAGAAACGAGGCTCCGCAACGCAAATGCAGCTCTTCAACTAGCGTTGCAAATACTGGGCTTGTAAGTAGACAGACCCCTTCATTCATGTTCCATTAACTAGATGATTACCGTATCAGATCGGTATCACACCTAGGCACCGAGAAATTGGTCACGCTTGAGGCTACTTCCTACGGCCTCTCTACCAGTTTTCACAAGACCCAGTCCGAAATCTCGGCCATGAGTCTTCCGCTCAAGGGTATACAGAGCTCTGTGTCGGGGTTTGAGGCTCGCTTCGGCAACATGGAAAGTCTCCTTCAGCAGCTGTTAGCTCAACAGTTGGCCATCAACGGAAGTCCACAGGAGGTGAGGGACCCAATCCGTCTAGCTCTAGCTCGCCGGGTATCCATTCTCATCATGTGAGCTACAGATCACCCCCAAAGTTGCCACCGGCCGTCTGCTCGCAAAGCCGAGGGTCTTGAAGGATATCTGCGACGCCGCAGGAGCCCAGACGAGCCCTACATCAGGTGGGATGGTACAAGCCATAGATCACCGTGCGACACATTCGGGCGACGCCATCTCCACGTACTATACAGGAGGGAGTCTCTCTTGCTTGTGCCGCCATCGCCGACGTGTCCGAACCCAGAACGTTGTCTTGGGTTCTCTGATGTTTTCTTCCGAGGCGGCGACCGAGCAGCATCTGCCCGGATGCCCAGCCGCTCGAGTATTGATAGGCACAGATCGAAGCCAAAAGGTCGGCGTGACGTACACTGGGCTCCGACGTCTGCTCAACTCGGCCGTCCAACTTTCGTTCGAAATGACGTGGGGGGCAGGAGCTTGGAGTCTCAGCCCCAGCTTTACTTACTATCCTAGTGTCGACGCGGAAACGGCACCAGCCTTCAAAGTACTGCGCCTGTTATCGGTGTCTCGGGTGAACAGCGGGTTGCACGATTCGGCACTGTGGGAAGAGTTGGCGGTATCGGCGGTGTCTGTGATGTTGAGATTGTTTCGAGCCAACAAGGCGTCGCCCCGGGCTGTGGATGCCGACAATAGATCCCTCGTTTGCCATTTGGCTGACTGTGTGAGTCTCGACTGGCCACTGGCTACCTATGTTATAAGTTATATCCCCGCGGACTCTGGAGACTAATTCGCCGATTCAGATGACGATGGCCTCGGATCGATCGAGTCCACAGTTCCCGAGTCAGGGCAAGCCCAGTGCTTTGCTTGAGCTTCTCAGATGTTTGCTCGACAACAAAGCCCCAGCAAATCAATATGACTTATTCGGCAAGTAAGTCCTCGGCATTCCGTCACATGTGGCTTCCATCATCATTAACTTGCGTTCAACTCACTATCTGCAGCGCACCGCTGAGCAGACTGTTTCTGTCAACCGGATATAGTCGTCTCACTGATCCATGGATTGCTGATGCCGCGAACCTCATTCTGCGATCGAATGCCGAGGACAATCTGGCATGTTTGTCGAACCCACATCCTGCAGCATATGTGATGATCGTCAACCGATTAGGGCGGCGAGTTGGTGCGCGAGACATCGCGGCCATCCTTTACTTTCTCGCTTTTTCCACTGAAATTGCCAAAGGTGCGTGTTGCCGGCAAGTCGAAGAAAACAACGATGGATGGCCTGCTAAGATGATATTTTGATGCCTACCTAGCCTATGGCTGTGGTCCACTGAGCTTAGCAATTCTATCCAACAATCCGAAGCAGGTCGAACAACTCTTGCAGGACCACCCTGCCACTCTCGCCGAGCGGAACCTTTTTGGGCACACGCCACTGCACCTCGCGGCAGATAAGCCGTCATGCTTGCAACTTCTTGTCAAAGTCGCGGACGCTGAGCTCCTCAACCAAGAACATGTACCCGGTAAATTCGGAATGACTGCGTTGGAAACTGCCCTCTGTCTCAGCGGGTCGCATTGTCGAGAAGGCCTATCTGGGCGAATGTGCCAACAGTGCAGTTGCGACGACTGCGTGGTCGTCATTCTAGAAGCCGATTGCGCGGTCCCCGTATCGTCGGTTTTGCAGTCCGTGTTGGGCTGGGCCTCTGAACGATGTAAAATGCAATACATACGCGGTATGAGAGACCGGAGATGTCGGCTGAAGCAGCTCGCCCTAGACAACCTTTCGGCGACGGAAATAAAGCGGCTGGGCTTGCTCTGTCCAGACCTTCTCGACTCAGCCGCATCCCGAGTCACCCAAAGCTTGGAAGACGGTGGCATTCGCATCCCCGAGGCCCTTACGCCCTCAAAAGACGGACCGCGATCTCTCTACCAATCCCTCTGCTCGCCCGAGGATGCCGACTTATTCTTCGACCTCGGCTTCCACGACACGGCTTCGTGGTGCAACGCTAACGCGGGTGAACTTGAAGATATTCCCAGTCTTATCCAGGACCTACCGTATATGTATTGGCTGGCGGCACATGGGGCCGGTTTCCGTCAGCTTGGATCCTTTCCAACACCGAGAGATACATTTGTGGGCAACTATATATTCCGGAGAATCGGCGAGGATCTCAACTTCTGGCCAGGGTCCTTTATTTTTAACAGGATCCGATGTGGGATGCCCTTCAAAGGTCCCGCACCCCCCGATAATGACCGATTCCCTCCCGTCGACAACTGTATCGCTTGGGTTCACGAAGTCAATGCTGCAGTACTACCAGCTGAAATTGCCGACAGCTGCCGTTGCAAATGCTCCCCCGGGGGCTGCACCCCGTTGACATCCTTGTTAAAGGGGGTGCCGGGTTTGATAGGTTACACCTTTGGGCACAAACGAAGACGCCCTTCAGAACCTGGAGTTTCAGAAAACACGGACTCCATGGAGGGAGACAGTGCTACTGAGGACACAAACTCCATAGAGGGCAGTGTGGCGGGCGACACAGAATCCTCGGACTCGTTATCGTGGATGAGGGGCTCTCTGTCAGCCGTGGCCACGTATTTTACCGAATATCTCGAGCATTTTGGAGGCGATCTTGACGTCAACCATCACACCGCAGCTCTGCGATATATAACATTTTCTGCACTCGACATTCCCCATTATTGCTGCGGCCCTAACCGTGAGGTTTGGGGGTATGACTGGCGGACCCCGGCAGAAGTTGAAGAAGAACACGCTTATGAGCTAAGGTTGCTGGATGAGTTACTCAGCGAGTTTGAAAAACAGATCATGGCAATTCTTCAGGGTCCAATTGGGGGGGTTGACGGTGTTATCCGTTTCTGGAAACGGACTTGGGTGAATCGAATGAGGGAGGTTCTGGCTGGTCTCGCACGCGATGATTTGGCAAGTGACGCGAAACGAGCGGCTGAAGATATTGGCGTGGTCTGGGACAAGCCCAAACCCCCCAAACCGAGGGACAACCCCTATCGCAAAGATACCCTGGAGCATTGGATGCATGAGCTGGAGAAGATTGAAGCAGAGTGCTAATGCGACTCAAAGCTGGAGATGGGAGATGGGATACTGGAAAGACTTGGATCATGGATTTCATACCGTGGCTCTGGACCGAACTGCTCGAATAAACTCAGGCTTCTTCTTCAGTGTCTATTTAGCTGGTATCTCAAACGAAGGTATCTAACAGTTTTGAAAACAAACCCAATTCCCACCCATGACCTGTCTAAAATGCACCGGCCAATCTATGTCTCCCCCAACAAACCCACGACGCCCGTTTTGACCACCCACTGCCCTCCTGTCCCAAAAGACGATGTATGAAACCTGCATGCCGCCCTCCCCGAGAAACGAAAACAGAGAAGCGGACGCCGCTCGCTTGACATGGTGCCTGTCTCAGATGCCCCTGCTGTGGCGGATGACCAAGTCGCGGTCGAACGAAAGAACACGAGACAAGTGCTCAGGCCTGCAAGTGCTGACAGCCATCCAGACCACGGGCACGAAAGTGATGGAGATCCCTTCGCCGGTTTCGGATCCCACCCGACGACTGTGCAGGCAGCTAGCCGAGCCGAGCTAACGAACTGGAAGGCCGCCCGGTTGCACGAGTCACGATGCTTGCTCGGAAAAGCTTCGACCACAGAATCCTTCTCACATGTCGATCGGCATTCGCGTCTTGGCGTTGGTGGTCCATGACCGGCCCCTGCTCTTGACGAGCGGGAGCGTCCGCTGGATGATCCGGATGAAGGACCGGGAGAGACTCCGCTTCAGCGGCACCGACCCGAACATGATGGTTGTTCCTTGTTCCTTGCTTGGAGAGGAGGAAAGACGAAAAGAAAGGAAGAGAGAAAAATAAACGAAACAGAAATGCCTAAATCGACCAGCGATGTTTCTCGGCCTGCAGAAACGACCCAGAAAGAAAAAAGTAAACAAACCAAGATGGCAGAGCCGGCTGAACCACGATGTGCTTGTTGTGACGATCTACATCGCTGGCCCCAACCCGACCTGGGCGGGCGGGCAGCGGTATAAGAAGACGTGGCCCCTCCCGGGCCGCGACGGGGGGCCGCTGACAGCCTGATGCCGTTTTACACGACCCGTTGGTCAGGGATGCAGAGGATGATGCGTCGTTTTGCGGCCGGCGGACGCGGCCTGGAGGAGGGGAGGCGGCACTGAAAACAGGGCGCTGCCAGCGGCGTGGAGAGGCGTTGTTGGTGTTTCGTTTTTGCTGTGTGACGAACCGTGGTGGTTGTGATAGGACCGCGCCGCAGACGTGGAGCTGGGGAGGCGGACAACGCTGAGGTTGGATCCAAACGCGCGGGGGGATGAAACCACGCTGCGTGCCGTCCTGGGTGCCCCGCTTCTTGTCACGATGCCCCGGGTATCATTGTGTTTTTAGGGTTGTCATGGTTTGTGTTCAGAAAGCTCTGCCCCGGTCTCCATATACCCAGTAACTAAGGTATGCTGACAAGAGACGGGGAATATCAATCTTAACGTGACACGTTTATCGGCCAGGGCACGCACCTCACCGCTCAGTTGGGTAACCTCCTCACTCGCTCGATGTTACCACGACCCGCCCAGGCGGGGCGAGCAGGTTGTCATGAAAAAACAAAAAAAAACAAAAAAAAAAAAGGGGGGGGGGGGGGGTTTTGGGGAAGTTTTTTCCTGAGCAACCACCACATCTTTGTGCGGAGTTTGGCCACCCTGCCGAGAAAAGTTCGTGCGGCACTTGTGCTTGGCAGAGGAGGTTGGCAAACAATGATCTGTCAAGATAGCTGGTTCAGGACGTTGGTGAGCGAGCGTTCTTATCACACGTGCAGCGGCCGTTGCCATTTGTTCGGGTTTCTGGGCAGTTCCCCGGAAATAGACCCGAGCCCGCATGAGGTGTTCGTTCTGCTCTGCATGTGTTTCCGCGTTGGGACTGGTATGTCAAACGCGGCCAAGTCATCTGTTGGGGCGACGAGGGCGAGAAGTTACCAGTCTAACTTCCTCGCATTTAGCTCGGCATGGAAGCGGTATTGCCACAACCCCCCCCTTGTGCGTTTGGGATGTTGAATATCCGCATTAACTATTTAAAATGACTGGACACCCCAGTTGCTTCTTGAAAGGCGGAAGCCATTCCGGCCCTTTGCATCCTTTCCACACATCATCCTGTCGACACGAGAAGGGGCGTCAGCCATCAATCACACCACAATGTCGTTCCCCGTTCCTCCTGGCGGTGCCAAGGGTGCTCTCGACTCCCCCAATGCGCTGCCCGTGACTGTCGAAGAAGCTACAGCAGCCTGGTTCAGCCAGGTCCTCGGCCGACCCGTCGCCACTGCGGAGATGGTCGAGGCCATCCACGGAACGGCAAGCAAGATCCGCTTCAAGCTCACATACGAGGACGGCAACGATGCGGCGACGCTGCCCACCCACGTCTGCATCAAGGGCGGTTTCAACCCCGTCATCGTCAAGCTGCACCCCTCCCTGAACGCCGTCTACCGCCGCGAGGCCGAGTTCTTCTACCACATCGCCCCTACCGTGCCGATGCGCCTCCCGCCCGTCTGGTACTGCGGCAGCGACACCGTCACGGGACAGGGCATCGTGGTCTTCGACGACCTCAAGGCCGCGGGCTGCACCTTCGGCAACCCGCTTGAGGCCTGGCCTGTCGAGCGTGTGCGCGTCGGCGTCGAGGAGCTGGCCCTGCTTCACGCGAAGACATGGGGTGCAAAGGAGGAAGACTTCCCCTGGCTCAAGGAGGGCCTTTCCCTGCGCGAGGTCATCCTGTCGCTGATGACGGAGCCCGCGTGGGCGGGGCGCTTCCTCGACGAGGCGGCCAAGCCGCCCGTGCCCGACAGCATGCTGGACCGCGAGAGGATGATCCGGGCCTTCAAGACGTTGTGGGCGACGACCAACCAGGACCACATGTGCGTCGCGCACGGCGACACCCACATCGGCAACACCTTTGTCACCGCCGCGGGCGAGCCGGGCTTCCTCGACTGGCAGGGGCTGCACGCCAACTCGTGCATTCACGACGTCACCTACTTCGTCGTGGGCGCGCTGACCGTCGAGGACAGGAGGGCGCACGAGGTCGAGCTCTTTGACCATTACCTTGTCAAGCTGCACGAGGCCGGCGGGCCCAAGCTGGAGAGGGCGGCCATCTGGGACGACTACCGGAAGCATCATCTCCATGGCTTCGCTTGGGCTCTGGCGCCGCCTCTGATGCAGCCTAAGGACATTGTTGACGCCATGACGGAGAGACACGTTGCGGCCATGGTCGACCACCAGAGCATGGAGCTCCTGGAGAGTCTCCCCGGGTATGTCACGGAGGCGTAATTTACACGAGGTGGCAAGAGGACGCGGGTAGGGGTGGTGGCCAGGGAGGGGTTCCCAGCAATAATAGTGTCTGTAGCGAAGACGGGAACTATCGCGCCACATGTTTCTCATGCAACCAATAAATGGGCGGAATGGTGTGGTGGTGTGCTTCTGAGACAACGCCCGGTAGTGCCCGCCACTCGCCCCAGGCAGGCTAACCAAAGGCCTGGGTCTCGGTTAACAGCCTCCTTTTCATGTCATCCCATGCGGGAAAAAAAGCACCTGTCAACCTTGCCGAATGGAACCCAGAACCCTCGTCACCAAGACATGACTGGTCAGCTTCGGCCCGCTCCTTGCACAATTTCAACGGCGGCCCCGCTCTCCGGAGCCGCTGAAACCATGACTGCTCCTCTGGACCCCTACTGGACGAGGGTTTCTTCCCCTAAAGACGTTAGCTTCCGGGGGGTGAGCGTTCCTTCTCGCGGGGTTGAGGGGCAAGAAGCAGAGGGGAGCTCGAGGACTCGAGCCATGGCGTGGGATTCTGATCGGCGAGAGGTGTTGCTCTCATTTTCGTTCTTTTTCCCTTCCTTTTGCAAGGTTCTGGATCCTCTCGGCCTGCATGCCGTGAACCGAGTCTGGTCCGTTGATACGCTGCAAGGATGAGAAACCGTTGACCCGCACCGCCGGCAAGGGCTCAGGGCGGGCATGGGAGGGCGTGGGAGGGCATGGGGGCCAGGCTGGTTTTCTTTTTGCCGTTGAAGGAAGAATAAAAGAGCCTGAAGAACACCAAGGCCCTCGAGTTCTCCGAGGTGGAAACATCCAAGACTTGGCCGAGTGGACTCCTCATCGTCTTCGGGTCCTTCTGTTATCCCTCCTCCGTCGTTAGAAGTTGAACCCGGCCAGAAGACGCCTGTATCAATCAACAATGTCTGCTCCTGCTGGGCCGGACCCGACGGGCATGGTCGGCATGATGCCACCACCGCCGAACGTGACCCCCGACTTCTACCATACGACATCCGTCCAAATCGCCTTCATCGCCGTTTTTGGCGTAACCTTCGCGTTGGCCACGATAGCACTCTTGCTGCGTTTCTACACTCGAGTCTTCGTGGTGAAGTCCGTGGGACTCGATGAACGTAGGTTCCTTTTACCCGAGACCATGCCGTTGACTTGAACCTAACATTGGTGCAGCATTACTTATCAGCGCGTGGGCGGTGACCCTGGCCTTCTTCGTTGTCTCGGTGCAAGGTACGTATGGCATGATTCCTGTGTTGTGTCATGTGTACTAACAGGTCTTCGCTCCTCTAGCGATGCCATCAGGGTTTGGCAGGAATATGTACGAAGTAACACAGCTACAGCTCGTGGGATACCTCGAGGTTCGTAATCTCTCGCTCGTGTACACGTCAAATAACCTGGAAACCCAACAAACGTTGACGGCTGACACCTGATCGAACAGAAACTCCTCATGTTAGCGTTAACCTACATCTGGCCGCCAACCCTGACCAAGCTCTCTATCCTCGTCCTCTACTGGCGCATTAGTCCGGACAGAACCTTCCGAATCTGTATCGTCGCCACCGCCGTGGTGCTGATCGCTTACACGGCCACCTTCACCGGCCTGTTTTGCGGACCCTGCAACCCCCTCCTCGGCACCCCTGAGAGCGCAGTCTGCCTCAACAACATTGCCGTCTCCCAGGCCGTTCTGAACATCGTCACCGATGGCGTCATCATCATCCTGCCGATCCCCACCATCCACGGCTTGAACATGGCCCTGAAGCAGCGTGTTACCGTCGGCCTCATTCTGGGCCTTGGGTCAGCGTACGTAAACCACCCCGCCCCCCTTCTCCTCCTCCTCCCAATTCCCTCCCTGTCACAGAAACGCTAACACCCCACCCAGCGCCTGCATCGCGTCCATCGTGCGCGTGGCGTACGTGCGGGCCATGGTGGCCAACCCGGACGTCACCTTCACGCAGTGCTCGGCCGCGGTGTGGTCGCTGCTGGAGATGAACCTGGGCATCCTGTGCAACTCGCTGGCGGCGCTCAAGCCCTTTGTGCGCCAGCACATGCCCAACCTCTTCTCGTCCAACGGCTGGGGCAGCGACGACCGCAAGCCGGGCGCCGGCAGCTCGTCGTCCGGGTACCCCTCCAAGCGCAGCAAGAGCCGCGCCTGGGGCCACACCTACCAGCTCCACAGCGTCGGCGCCGGCAAGCCCGAGGACCACCCGAATGCTGTCAAGGATGATATTGTGGTCGATCAGCAGTTCACCGTCGAGTATGATACCAACCGCGCCAAGGCCGCCACCATGACTACCCGGAGCGGTGGGAGTACGGAGAGTATACTGGCGCCGCAGTATCCGGCCCACCAGCCAGTTTGAGGCGGGGGGTTGGGCGTGGTGCGGGAGGGGGGGCTCGGCAACCGTGGGCTGCGGTGGTTAGATTTATTTATGTTATAAGCGTGTGCATTCAAAAAGGGAAACCAAACTCTCCCGCGGGTCGGTGTTTGTGGATCTCCCAATCATCCTCGATTGTAATCTTCGCGATAAAGTTTGTAGGTTACGTTTTAAACGTACAAACATAACGACAGCGTCGAGGTCCGGTCCTATACTAAGTCTAACCTACATTTTTGTAGGAAGATGGTAAGGATTCACGAACGGTGAGACGACGCTTACTGTGACACTCCCGAACTGTTTTCCACCTACGAAAGGTACGCCACCATTCTTGATACCATGTGTAGTCGACAGAACACTGTTAAGGTAATCCGGAAAGTCGTCGTTAGGGTCGCAGAAGTTCCACTTGTATAGGAGTCAAGATCAGTTCCATGGGAGTTACTTCGTACGATCTCCAATTACACAACCCCAGCCCCTATTTTCGCGGCCAGCTGGCTTAAAAACAGGTATATCCCGCATGAATAACTTCTGTGCGGAAACCGCTTTTGGTTTAGGGCATCGCAACAGGTTGCTTCAACAGCCCAAGTCCTGCATCTGCATCGATGTGTCGCCCCCCTCTTCAAGACCCGTCGAGCGGCTGGCGACGGTAGGTATCCGAACTGGGCCATGTCCTGTCATACGACGACGCCTGAGTCTGCCCTTCGACATCATCTTGCCCAGGAGATCTTGGCCTGGTGGATGAAAGACCTCTTAGATCGACTCGAGTGACCTGCCCCTGGTCTCCGGCATGTATATCAACAGAACCGCCAAGGTGAAGGTCGTCAGGCCAGCGAAAAGAAAGTAGGGACCAAAAGACGATTGGGCCAGGAATATAGGAGTGATGAAGGCCGTCAGAAAGTTCGTAAACTAGACAAGTGGCCCACAACGTCAGCAGTTGTGTTCGTCCAACATGAAAGGTGGACCTACAAAGTTTAAACCCTGCGCCAGGGCGTTTGCCGTGGCTCGAGTATGCGCGGGCTGAATCTCGCTTGCGTAAATTTTGCCCACGATGCCCCATGTTGAGACGTAGGTCAAGGCGAAGACAAAGATCAGCGTGATAACAAACCAGCGGCCTGCACCATGCCCGCTGATAACGCTCTCTGAGGCATATAAGCTCCCTATGATGGCCATGGAACCCGCCAGGAGGACCCCTCCCCAGAAGACAATTGTGCGTCGACCCCACCGGTCAGCCAGGAGGAAGGCAGGGACCGAGATGGCAAACATCAAGACGGCCGAGACCCCAGACGCAATAAAGGATGCCGTGTCAGCTGGTAGTCCGGCCTGCGCAAATAGGGTCGGGGCATACTGCGCCGTAGATTGTTAGTCTCCTATGAAAGCCCAATCATAGTTCCTCCACAAGGCGGTGTTCTACTCACATAAAGTACCCCGTCGATGCCGCAGAGCTGGACCATACCGAGAATGAACAGAGCGAGCGTAGTTCGAAACCTGTATTTCTTGCGAAAAATGTCCATGACCGCATGCCAGTCGAACTGTGGCTGACCCAACGCGTCATTTTCTGACCCTCTGGGAAGCTAGTTAACAATATCCCTTAAATCTTGCTGGATCTCATCCTGTCCGAAATCTAGAAGCTCCATATGATGCACAGCCTCCTGCGCCCGGCTGCGGGCCATGAGCCATCGCGGGGACTCCGGTAAAAAGAGACAGGCCAGGGCAAGCAAAGCACCACCAGCGGCTTGGATAACGAATGGAAGGCGCCATGCCATCTCGCCGGGGATCCTAATTGTTCCATAGCAGGTGAAATAGCCCAGACAGGTGCCAAGTGTGACCAGAGCCTGTGGCATGGCGACGAGCTGGCCTCGCCGGGCCCTGGGAGCAATCTCGCAAATGTAGACGTTCAAGTTTCCAAGATAGAGCCCCTCCCCAATTCCGACGAGGGAACGGCCCACGAGAAGCATGGCGAGGTCGCTGGAAGCCGCCTCGAGCGCTGCCCCTATGGTGAAGGAGACGGCCCCGGCCAGAACTATACGCACATGGCCGTATTTGTCCGCTAGGAGCCCTGCCAAGAGCGAGGGGATGGCTCCCATGAAGAGCAAGAAGGAGACGGTAAGACCTCTCATGGTAGGCGACAGGACGGCGATCGAGGTCTGGAACGTGGGCATCTCTGTGATGCTCCCGATGGATCCCGTGTCGTACCTACAGAACAGCTATACTTCAGACTTGCGCACAAGCATAATGAATGATGATTCATGGTGCATACCCGTTGAGGAAGCCACCTAAAGACATGTACACGGCCGCCCGGAAATATCTCCTCGGACGGAAGATACGGCGTATGATACTCCGCGATTCTTGAGCGGTAGTTGCGGTCGTCATGTTCAGGACACTAGTAAACTATGAGGTTGTGAAATACAGGATGGGGTTTTGCGGTCCCTAGTACTCGTGGAGTAGATGAACAAAGACTTGTGAGCTCGGTCGTGGAAAGATCAATGATGTAGTTCTTGCATGCGACTGGATTCCGTTGTTGTCGTAAATCAGGATGAGATTATCAGGTTTTGTAGTTTCGTACGTCCGGCAAGGGGAATGGCCTCTAGAGTACGACCTTCCTGCAGATAGGCGTCACCAGTAGTAACGTACACTTTGGACTCAAAGACCTCAAATCCTTCTCTTTTAAAGGTTGCCCTGATGTGTTTGTTGGCCATGGCCATTGCAAGATTTTGACCAAGCGGGCCAGTGGGGCGGTCGAGACGGTCAAATGATCTCTGGATGTGCCTTACAGATGTTGGTGAAACTCAGGGCGGTTGGATGGCAGTAGGGCTTTAGCTGCTCCATTGTCCAAATGTCGTACCCTAATAGGTGCAACATGATGCACTAGAGCAGGCCGACATGGCCGTTGGATAAGACGATGTCCGATGCCCCATTGCTGGCAGCAGTCAAGTACGAGGGCTCGAACACATGGAAGTCGCCGTCTTTTAGTCGAAGATGGAAGAACAGGAACTGGCTTTTAGTGATTGTTCCGAAAACAGAACACACCCCGAATCGATGGGGTCGGTGAGGTCGTCGATCTGTCTCCAGGTTACAGCACCAGGCCGTCGAGATTCGGATGTGGTTACAGCATATAATTAACCACATTCGAATCTCGACGGGCTGCACCCACGCGTAACCTCACCCGAAAGTTGAACGCGACACACAACAGACCAAATCGACAGCCCAGTTACGCATCTCAACAAGCTTCATGTAGATAGCACCTTCATCGACATGTACGCGGAAGTCTCGGGGTAGGTGACGAATACCTACCGGACCAACTTTAGGGGGCATCGTTCCAGGAGCCATTATGGGCAGTTCTAGCTTGTGGCCAAACCAAATTCAATCACACAAATTGGAAAATATTGGTAGAACGAAGACTGTCTAAAGTAAACAGTGAAATATGGTCGTATTTCACATTTCCACGGCGCTTCATGCGGTCTGCTCTCTCGAATTAATAGGTACTCCTGGGGTTCTAAAGGCATTCAACAACACCATGTCTCACTGGCTCAAGGGGTTTAGTTAGGTATGATGACGTCTACGAGACGCGTGTATTTCCTAGAAGTACTTGGATTCCACGATTACAACGGCGTGGTGTTTTCTCCTGCCCACAACCCCCGCACAGTACTCGGGCCGATGTTTGTGGTGATCCTATCGGAGCGGTTCAGATTACATACCCGGTAGGTATGCATGTTACTCGAGTTTGATGAGGTAAATCTTATCAAGGTGTTACAACAGATTGCGCCGGTTACGCAGGGCGACCAGAAACGGTTTAGCAGTGACCTTGCTGGTCACCGAATGTGTCAAATTGAGTGCGGCACACTTTTGGGTGCTGGTTCCCAACTACCTACGTTACCTCCCTGCCCATCAGCTCCAGTCGGATTCCAAGAACCCCGTATTTCATCAACCTTGGTGTTTATTGCACTCTTTTGGCGCCTCTCTCGCACGTTATCGTACCTTACCATTTACCAGGCTTTGAAATTACTGGGTGAGTCCAGAATGGATTCGAATGCCGCCGAGTCAGATAGCTCCGGCTCAGGGACAAGAGATACAACCCGACACACGTTTCTTAAATCTCTTGGGCAACAGCTGCTGGAGAACTACACAGATAATACGGCTTCCGGCACCATCCCCAAGCCTTCAAGTACAGAGGGACCGAAAGCTGAGGGGCCGGCACAAGAAATGGGAGAGCGACAAACGGTCGTGTCAGAGGTTATAGTAACAGCAGCAGAACCGCCGACGCCGCAAAACGGTGATAATTCGGATAATTGCCCACTCTCGGCGCCTCAACTACCCAAACATCAGGTCCCACGACAGCTCATCCCCATGGCTGGATCAACTTCCCCCGACTTGGCTCAACAACTCGACCCAATTACAGCACGGACACTCTTCAAGTTTGTTCGAGGCGAATCCCCATGCTTGTGGTACAAGTTCAAGCGCTTCGAGAGCCTTAGCCTACTCAATCTATATCATCTCCAGGATGAGTTAGTCGGCCTGGATCAGGCCATTGGCAGGCGGGGTGGAGAGGTGACCCCGAAGCAGACTGCTCAACTTCGTACGCTGCTCAAGGAATATCGTTCGTAGACATCCCGTCTAACCACCCCAGGACAAACGCGGAGCTAACGTGCTCTAGAGGAGTCTATCATTAGATTCCGCGATATTTCCCAAATGAAGCGCCCCGACATGGAGGGGCGCGGCGAGCTTGTTCAGACTCTGAGCGACAGGCTGCGGAATGGATACTACAAGGACGCACCAGATGCCCTAGGTTTTCTCGACCTAACGCCCACCGCACTCGGCGTGGAACCCGACCCAATCCGTGTTCTGATCACCAAGACTATCTCGAGGGCCAGCCCCTCCGATGGGCTACAAGCCCGGGGCACCTTCTCCCCTCCCTACGCGCATCGATACGGGGCGGGATCTTCGTCACACTCTACCAAAGGTCAATTTCTGGATGTTGAGAAGGGAAATGACGGCGAACAGGAACAGGTCGATATCGAACTCTATGAGCAACGCACCCCGGGTGTGACGGGCACGGACGACGATGTGGGCAAGGACCTTGAAGATATAAGCCGCCCCATTCAACATCAAATCACCGGTTTCGTGGATTATCTGTCGCGGCTTCTGGTTACGATCCTGGCTTCCCTCTTTCTCATCGTGCCCATGGTCGTCCTGTCCTATGTGGAACCCAAGTGGGCTCGGCTGCTCTCGGCTTCCTTGTTTGTTCTCCTATTCGCCGTGTACGTCTCGCTCGTCTCCAAAGGCAGCAATCAGGAGATGGTCATGTGCAGCGCAGCGTATGCTGCAGTCATTGTAGTTTTCGTTGGCCAGACAAATTGAGGAAGCCAGGCTGCTGAAAACCTTTTGTTAACAAGTCCCCATCATTCTAATATGGTGGACGACTATGTGCCTAATATCTTATGAAGCTCCAACTATGTCTTCGGTTACGGGGCGACATATCGGTGGCGACGGAATCGGATTCGCTCTCATATAGCTCAGCCACTCCAATACCTCCACTCCGTGCTCGTCTATCTCCAGATATTTCTCAACGTCCCCACGATCCTTACTTGGAGGATAGACCGGAGTTAGACAACAACCCTCCTCCCCGCCGTGCCTCCCACAGGCCCACAGACGTGCTCGGCTTCCCACACAGGTCATTCCCCAGACGCCGTCCGCCCCAGTCTCTTCCAGATACGCACGGCACGCCCTGAGCAGGCCCTCTTCGGCGTCACAGACTTGTTCGGGCCCCGCTCCCGCCGACTTGGCCTTGATGAGTAGCAGGAACGTGCGGGTAGCGCCGGGTGGGCTGAGAGGACGGACGGCGAGGGAGACTCGGTCGTTTCGTCTGTACTTGGCCGGCGGCTGCTGAGAGGCGACGTTGTACTCTTGGAACGGGAATGCCTCGGCGAGGATGTTTTGCCAGAGGGCTATTGTGGTGTATTTCAACTCCTCCCTCGTCTGTGCCTCATTCCAGAGGTCCCGAAGCCAGGGTCGCCCGTCAAGGATAGACATTCTCTGCGTTGCGGTGCCTCGGTCTTCGAATTTGACGACGATGCGGGGAAGTTCGCTCGTGCGCTGCAGATGCTTCGCATGTTGGCGGCTTGGTGCCTGACCAATCGTAGCACGTGAAAGAAGGAGCAACTCCCTTACCCACGACCTCCAGACAGAGGAGCCCATGACGAACTTCTATAAAGAAAGGACAGGGAGAAGGAGAGACCAATTGATAGGACCAGCAGAGACCCTTGGTAACAAATATATCGCAAATACAAATCAGACCCCTATACACACCCCTTCAAACTATCAGTCAATGCTACTATAACCTTGTACCTTGCTGCCACTCCTCCCACCCAGCAACGGTTCCTCCACCCCTCCCAGCAGCGCCGACTCAGCCTGCAACGGCTTCCCATACACAACCGTCTCCTCACCATCACCACCCAAATCCGCCACCACCACCACGACACCGCGCCCACTCCACCGCGGCCAGACTCTAGTCCACAAGAACCAGTACACCGCCCCCAGCAGCAAGACGCCCGTGCCGACGAGCGGGAAAGCGTAGTACGGGTAGCCGTCGGCATTCCAGTCGCTGTTTGGCGGCACGAAGGGGGTGACGACGAGGAAGATGTTGAGGCACAGGTAGACGAGGGGGACTGGGAGGTAGGTTTGCCAGGGCGAGGACCAGCGCTCGGATTTGCTGAGGCGCAGGTAGATCAGGCCGCCGGCGACGAAGGCGTTGATCCACGCGCCGGGGTAGGTGTATCTGGTGGGTTGTAGTGTTAGTTGGTTGGGTTGGAGAAGAGGATGGGGTAGGGGAGGATGGTACGTACAGGTTGACAATGAAGTTGTATGCCGGGCCTGGTGGGGGCGCAATGAGCACGATGACGGTGACGAGCCAGTGGAGGAAGAGCTGTTCCGGTCAGTCGAGCGCTAGATTCACAAAAGGGTGTTGAGTAGGTAGGCACTTACCGAAGCCGCTGGCGTATTGAACGGCTTAGTGGATGCCCAAAACTTGCTCCACGGCAATACCCCCTCCCTAGCCAACTCATGGTTGACTCGGGAATGGGCAAAGCTCACCGCCAGCACATTTCCAATATTGCTGAGCGCGACGAGCGCTGGGAGACTCCTCGCGGCCGCGCTCTCCCCAAACATATTCCGGAAAAACAGCCCAGCAACGATAACCTCGGACTTGGCGAGCTCCCCCTTTGGAATGGCCGCAAAGTACGCGACATTGGCGAGCACATACAACACCGTGATCCCCACGACCGCAAGAGGGGCTGCGATTTTGAGCGTCCGCTGCGGGTTCTTCAGCTCCCCCATCACGTAGTTGGCATTCTCCCAGCCCTTGTAGCTGTACACCACCTGCAGCAGCGCGGTAGCATACGCGTAGGCCCCACCGCCGCCATACCCGTCCCCCTTCTCGACCGACCAGAAGTCATCAAAGTTATGCGGATCCTCAACCAGCCGGTAGCCAGAGAGGGCCGCAAACCCGGAGAAGACGATCAGCAGCAGCACGAGGACCTTGAAGATGCCGAGGGCATTCGTGAGGCGGAGGCCCCATCGCGGAAACACGCCGTGTAGGACGACGACAAAGGTCATGCAGGCGACGGCGATGGCGCGCGGGATCCAGCCGTCGGGCATCGGGTGGCCCGCTGCGAGGAGCACGTAGCGGCCGAAGGCGAGGGAGTTCCCGGCGGAGAAGCCGAGCAGCACGATCTGGACGGCGAAGACGCTCGTGGCCAGCCGCCGCGGGCGCCGGAAGATGCGCTCGAGGTAGTTCTTTTCGCCGCCCGAGCGGGGGATGGCCAGGCCGAATTCGAGGTACACGCTGAGGCCGGAGAGCGTGAGGAGACCGGCTGCTTTGGGTCAGTCGTCGACTTGAAGGGGGGGGGGGGGGGGGGGAGGGGCTGGTTGAACGGGTTGTAAATAGGGGTAGTAGGTACGTACCGACTGCCCATAACAGTAGGCTGATCCCTACCGATCCGGTTGCTGCGAATATGCTGGAAGGGGTCGAGAAGACTGGGCGAGGGGTTAGCAGCCTGCTCTTAATTATCTGGTACCTAGGTATGTGAACGGAGGGGCCCTACTTCCAGTCCCGATCATCTTATTCAGGATCAGGAACATAGCACCAGCAACGCCAATCTGTCTGGGTTCGGATGCGACGCTTGCGATTCCATCGTAGTCGAAGGTCTCGCCCGTGGCTTCGCTGTCGATGGAGTCATCATCGAGAGGCGTGCTGATGCATTTTTTGTTGGCTGAGTTATCCATCACAGCCGGCTGCGCGGAAGCCGTGGTAACTGATGTTTGTGAACTCGCGCTCGTCAACTCCCGACCGCGCGATCTGAACTCTGAAGGCAGTTGTGAGGAATCATATCGGGCGACGTGGAATGTCTCGGACTTCGGTGACTCGACGTGATGGATGTTTTGGGGAAACTGCAGGTGGTGGCGCTAAGGCGATTGCGTGCTTGGAGGCTTTGCTGATAGCACCCGATTGGCCCCGATTGGTCCCGGCAATCCCGGCCCACTCACTCCCGCTTCGGCACCTCAGCCGGCACCGGACCCGGGAGTGCCGGGGTCAAATTTTGGCTTGGCATCTTCCGGTCATTGCGTTATTGACTGGTCTCCCCGGGAGCGGACTGGCCATCTTGAAGCCGGTACCTCCGAGCTTAAATTTCGGGGATTTACGGCTCAACAAGCCCTAGAAAGGAAGATGGGGCCACTCCTAGCAATAGCAATATGCGCAATTCATCGGCTATTCCACCCTCGTTTTGTTTGTTAGTCAGTGCGAAACTTTTGGCGGGCATCCGAGTTAAAGGTCAAGAGCGTAAAAAAAAAAAAAAGTAAAAGAAAAGGAAGAAAGAAAATCAACGGTGAGTGATAGAAAGAGGAAGTCTTGAGATTAACGGTGAACTTTTATTCCACCCACGTATCTATCGACATTATAACGTAATATGCCTTGTTTGCCTGGGCGAACGTGCCCCTGGCGGCGGTTGGGTAAAGCTGACTCGACCATGTTGAATTGCCAAGTTGCCAAAGGAAATGTAAAACGAAAATGAAATCGTACAACTGTGATCTGTATTCGGCCTGCTGTTTGGATCGGCACACGGCAACCAGGTAAAGAACCGAAGCGGCCGTCTTGCCGTCTCTGCTCCTCCCGGTCGTGTCCGAGTCATCCTCCGTCCTGGCTGGGTACGCGAGCCGTTTACCGGGTAGAAAATTCCGAATGGTGGTATCATTGGTTGAGGTGAGAACCATACGCCGCGGGGCTGTGTGAATAGGCTTCAGGGATCCCGCCGGCAGAGGATTGATTGTCCTGCACGTTTCCCGAAATATGATGGCCAGGTAATCCCTCCATGTCCCATGCTGAAATGGCTGGCACCATTGATTCCAGTCGGGGGCCGAACTGGATACCTGTTGGCATCGCAAAACCCCCCTCCGTCGTCTGAGGCGCCCATCCTTGGTGATAACCACTATCCGTAGTGGCCGGGAACAACGAGTTGGTTGTGTTCAAGTCCGCACATTGCTGGTGGGGCACGGCATGAAGAGAGTAAGTGTTGAGAGGTGAGGTATTGTCTCTAACCGGGTTCGGTACCAGATGCGGGAGATTCTGGCGCGGAGCTAGTTGGTCAGGGAGTATTGGGGATCCCTTTCCAACCATGTCACGACTGCCTCCGTTTCCGCGACGATGCGGCTTCGTCGGCCGAGGCTGGAGGGAACGGGACCGAGCCAAATACTTCTGGAGAGCTGCGTGCTCAAACTCCCGAACCGACTGACAGCACCTCTCTTCCAGCCGTTGGTTCATGGTCGTCACAATCTGAGAAGCAACCGACAACAACTCCGCGTTTAGCCAACCGCCATTCACGTTTTGTGTGAGTATATCAAACACAAGATACACCTGGCCATGGCCGTCTGCGTTGATTGCTTTCTTTGCGATGGCCGGGAACTCGTCTGCTGCGGCCTTGATGCAGGGTTCGTACACTAGTGAGCGGCGGTCCAAGGTTAACCTCGGATCCTTGGTAGGGTTGGAAGTCCATGCATACCTGGCGAGGGGACTTTAGTGTCAAGCGGAAACAGGGTCTTCCACAAAACTTCCCAGTTGGACACCTTGTGGCGGTTCTTCCTTGCGACAAGTAGGTTGTCGATATCCTCCGTAATGCCATCCTCGACATCACCCTCGACTTGGCCTTCGTGTTGGATAAGTGGTCTCTGTCTCTTGTGGCAAGTTTTGATGTGTGACCTGCACGCGGACGATCAGCATACTATAACCACTTTTGTCTTGCGGTCTCGACAGGGACAGACTTGAGATGAGCAAATTCCTTGAACGGATTGGTGCACTTGACGTGATCGCGAATATTGAAGCGCTCCTTGTTTCTCTTGCGGTATGGACAGTTCAGCGGGCCGTTGGCTGTCCTGCCTCCGTCCTCGCCTTGCTCATCGTCGCTGTGTAGATAGTAACGGTCCTCTGTGTCCTGGCTTCTTCGACCGTTGCCGTGCTCAGAACCTAGCTCGCTCGAGTCACCATCGTTGACATGTTCTCGGATCTGGGCGTATCTGAGACCCCCGACGGAGGCTGCTGATCCCAGGGACGAGGCTGTGGCACCGGCTGCTTCGTCACGGGTTGCAGCGTAAGACGAGGGAAAGCCGCACATGTCCCAGGAGGGGCTCATTGCCGGCGCCACAGATCGGCCAACGGGGGTGTAGTGGTGGGAAGTTGTGAGATCCGGGCCCGAGACGGACATATTGTAGTTTGAGGGGAGGTTGGGGCCTGTGGGGCAGGACAGCCGCCGGCCCCGGTCTGGGGGCGGACAAGGCATGAGTTCGTAGTCAGCGCCAAACGTAGAGCCGTGAAGGGCGGTAGTCCCGGGAATCTGAGACTGGTTGTGCATGGCGAATGTCGGCTCTTTAATTAAAGTGCAGCCACACCGTTGGAGAAGGCTACCTGAAATAGCGAGATACGTTTGAGCATTGATATGCTTGATGTGCTCTTAAATACGTCCCACATGGAGACATCAAAAGAACGGAGCCCAGCAGCCCACCTAGCTTGGGTACGACTAGCTTTGAGGCTGGGCACGGATGCTGAGCCGTCTCTGCTTGCTGTGTGTTCAGTTCGCAGCCATTAACTACAGCCGGTTAACAATCGGCATATCTTGGCAAAGACGTGGCCTGGGGCCACAGAGCTATCATGGCGCATGAACGGAACCCCCATCATCGGCGCTGGCCTTGAACCACAGCCCAGCTTCTCTTGCTTGGAAAAGACTCGAGTTACCAATTCAAGCCTTGCAACCCCTGCAAGCTCAGATGCGCCTGATTGGTTTACCAAACCTCAAATGGAATGCGAGTGCTTTCCGCAAATATGTCGCGCGGACGGGACCGGCCCCCAAGAGTGCAGTGCCTGGGCCGGCCCGATGGGAACCCGGGCACACTCTGTGCTCACCGACATATTTTTTTTTCCTCTATTGGCAGGTTGCTCCGAACTCGAGACGGAAACGCCGATGGACGTTCAATACGGCGCATCGCGCGCGTGTTGAACGTGGCAAGCGCGGCTAAGAGACCTGAGCCTTGAGGCAACCCAAGGCAGGCTTTGCGTACCTGTCAGCAGCGGTGCCTTGCAGAGCTGAACGAGCAGGGGAGTTAGTTGGCTCAGCAGGTTTTGCTGGCGAGGGAGAATCGCGGATCTGCATCTGGTCGCGTGCATGATAACGTTCCGTCGGGTCAACTGCGGCTCGCCAAGTTGCGTCTGCAGACTTGACACGAAACAAACCTTGACAAGCCTATTACACACGAGTGCAGGAACAGCGTGTCGGTACTCCGTACCGAGGTACGCCCACCATCACTGACTCCGTCTGTACCCCAGTACTTCATACTGCCCGTGTACCGAGGCACTTCATTGTCTCTTTTGGGGAGTGACTCGACCCGACTGAACAGCATTCGATCTTCAACAGCGTGTTCTTCAAACACTGTAAAACCCAGTGCTTCGAACATTCCGATAGACCTATCTATGATCCTGTTGAATTTAGCCGTATTCTCGTAGGTAGTTTTAGCTGCAGGTGTAACCAGTTACTTGCCACCGCGGCCGTGGTCGTGTACACAGCCGCGAGGAAGAGAAGTGTGTACTGCTCATGTGTGTATTTCTTCCTCGCATGGAAACGAGGTGAGCCAGGCTCGAGCCGGTCCGGACTGTTGGAAACCAATGACTCCAGTCTCCCGCTGCCAAGTCGATCACCACGAGCGCCAATGAGAAAATGCACAAGTCGGGTGCGTCAATGAATTACGGCTGCAGGGTGATTGAAAATGCCATGTGCAGCGGCTGAGGGAAATTATTTCGAGGGTTGCACCAGATGCACCAAATGAAGCGATGTCTGTCATTCAAGCCCAACCTGCCCCTTCCATGCGCGGAACATGATGGCGCAGGCTGCACCTCGGGAGGCCCAAGCTTCGGAGTGTCCGTGGTAGGTGGGGGTGGGGCATCCATGGAAGTGGCAGGTGGCAGGTGGCAGGCTCGCAGGCTGGCAAGAACTGCCCGCCGAGCCCGCCCAACGCTCCCGCGGCTGGCAGTGGGAAAGCAACAGGAGGAACCCTGCCAGCTTGGCGTCAGGCCCCGCCAAGCCTCCTCGATCAATCAATCCTGTTCCTCTTCGAGCGTTTCGGGGATACCGAGAGCTCACCTCACACCAAAACGACCTCGAAACAGCCATATCGGTCGCCGATTTCGTTTTCACCTTAGCTTGCGACCGCGAATCACCCGCATCGGTCGCCGTTTTTACCCTAGCGCACCAGCCTCGTGGCTCCGCGATCACTATGGCTGCGAACGATGGGCCTAAGCTGCTCTGGAACCCAGACAATGTCCGAGATGTCGCCGATTCAATAGGAATATCGCTTTCCGACGAGCCACTGCGCGTGCTCGCCCAGGACGTCGAGTACCGCATCGGCCAGGTCATCGTTGAGGCTCTTCGCTTTATGCGCGCCGCCAACCGCACCACGTTGACAGTGCAGGACGTGTCACAGGCGCTCAAAGTGCTCGACGTCGAACCATTGTATGGTTACGAATCAACCCGGCCACTGCGATACGGCGAAGCGAGTCTTGGCCCCGGTCAGCCGCTTTTTTATATTGACGACGAGGAGGTCGACTTTGAGAAGGTCATCAACGCCCCGCTACCGAAGGTGCCGCGGGATATGAGCTTTACCGGTGGGTACCTGCCGGCATGGAGAGCATCGTGCATGGTCACCGCTAACTAGCCGCGTCACAGCTCATTGGCTTGCCGTCGAGGGCGTTCAACCATCCATCCCCCAAAACCCAACGACTGCCGAGACCTCGTCCAAAGACCTCTTGCCCAAGGGGCCCGGCGCGAACCCGGCCTTGGCAGCCCTAGCGGGCAACGACAACGTCTCGTTCCGGCCGTCGGTCAAACACGTCATCAGCAAGGAGCTGATACTGTATTTCGACAAGATCCAAGCCGCCATTCTCGACGACGATCCGGACGAGGAAAAGACCAGACTCCGCGAAGCGGCCCTCGAATCCGTCCGCTCCGATCCCGGCCTACACCAGCTCCTCCCCTACTTCGTCAACTTCATCACCAACCAAGTGACGCACCACCTCGATGACCTGTTCATCCTGCGCCAGATGATGGAGCTCGCCGAGGCGGTCATCCAGAACCCGAACCTCTTCCTCGACCCGTACGCGAGCGCCCTCTCGGCCCCCGTGCTCACCTGCCTCATGTCGCGCAAGCTGGGCGGGGCCGCGGCCGACGAGGGGTCCGACACGCTGCGGGAGCAGTACAACCTGCGGGAGCTGGCGGCGGGCCTGCTGGCCATGGTGGCGCGCAAGTACGGGGCGACCAACGCGCTGCTGCGGCCCAAGCTGACGCGCACGTGCCTCAAGCACTTCCTCGACCCGACGCGCCCGCCCGCCGTGCTGTTCGGCGCCATGCGCGGCGTCGCCGCCTCGGGCGGGCCCGAGGCCGTCCGCGTCCTGGTCCTGCCCAACCTCAAGAGCTTCGACGGCGCCGTGCTGCAGCCCCTTCACGAGAAGGGCGAGCCCCACGCCATGGAGCTCGAGATGCTCGTCGGCGGCATCATGAAGGCCGTCGAGACTCTGGTCGGCGGGTCCGGTATCCCCGTCGCCAACGGCGTTGCGGATGTGGACCTGTCTAGGGAGGGCGAGCAGGTTGCCGAGTTCCTGGGGCCGATCATCGGGCAGAGGGTTGCGCGCCTGGGAAACCACGCGCTAAACAGGGCCATTCTGGAGGTCCGGCATTTGGAGTAGAGAGGGGTTTCTGCTACCTGGGTGATTCAATATATTCGCGTGAGAAAGCACGCTAGGGTAAGCACGGCGTTAAGGGGTCTAAGAGCTCGAAGGTGGGACCGGGGTTGGGCTTGGGCTTGTCATTTGTTTGTATGGCGTGCGTTGGGAGTATCGGCGCAGGAAATAGCGGACGTCGGACATGGATAGTAGTAATTTCGATTACCATCACTTGCGCTACGATGCTCGTGTATATGTGTATGTTTGTGTTGACAAAGAAACAGCTCCTATCCGGATTGTGTAGTCCATACATGGTGTTCCTCCTTGTCTACCCCCCACCCCCTTTCGCCAAGCTCATAATCGTGACATTCTCAGCACTCCGAGCCTCAGCCCCACGCTATTCCCCATAACTCCTTTCTCTTCCTCTGCCTCCGTACTTTATTTCCGCCCTCATACCTCCACTAGACCGCACCCCTTACAGGAAGAAAGCAAGGCACAACCCCCCCACCATCGACGCACCCCAGATATACCACCCCGACTTAGCAATCGTCTGGCGCTTAAAGCCCACCGCCATATCATACAGCAGATGGCGCACACCGTTGACGGCATGAAACACGAAGGGCCAGGCGGCGAGGAACTTGAGGGCGCCCTTGGCGGCGAAGGGCAGCGCCCCGAACGCCGCCGCCAGCGACGCGCTCTCCAGGTGCCACCCGGCCAGCGGCGCCGCCAGGTAGGCCGCCGCGAACACGTACAGGCTGCCGCTGAACGCCGACCCCGTGATGCGCATCCAGATCGACCCGCCGAACCACGTCTGCTGCTTGTCGTACACGTCCAGGTGCGGCGACACCGGCCGGTTGAGACGCTGCTGGGCCAGGATCGCGGAGCCGTCGGTGGGGGTGAGCTTTTGCGTCGCTACGGGCCTGTGTAGTGGGGGTGGTATGGGGTTAGTCACGGGTGGTGGGTGTTGGGTGGTGGGTTGTCTGATGACGTCTCGGTTGTTGGAGGGGTGGGGGGATTGGTGGTTACGGACCTCGTCTGGGTGGTCGACAACGGCTGGGCCAGCCCGAGCCGGGCTATGTTGGCGGTGAAGAATGCATTCGGGCTGCCGGCGACTATGAGGTTGCTATGTGGTTAGCATACTTCCGTCTGTCTCTCTGCGTCCTCCAACCGGGGGGGTCTGCTGGTTTGTTCGGTCGAGAGGAGCCACAATTGTCTCAATCGGGGGAAGCGTACCTCGGCGCAGCGCAGTCGTTCCTACTCGTTGGGCAATCATCTTGTGGTTCGGCGGTAGAGGCCGAATCCTGAACCAGGCGTGGTATCGTGGGTTGCGAGATTTGAGGTCGATGATGCTGGACTCTTGAAGTTGCGCATCGGAATCGAGCCCCGGCAGGTCGGCACCTCGGCTCCAAGAGCCAATGGGAGCTCCGGCGATTCGAATGCTTGGCCTGGTTGGCTGCAGCTGCGGCTCAGCGAAAATCCAAGCACGTGAGTGGAAGCCCCACGCTCTTGGCGCGGCTTTTCAACAGCATCCGCTCACAAAATTTTCGTTTTCTCTTTCTCCTCTTTTCTTCTTCAGATAGTTATGGGCGTCCAGCCATGGTGTTGCCGCCTCAATCGGTAATGCATACGTGGCAAGGACACTTTGGTGTCCATGGATGCCCAGAGAAGAATGAGATCCGTCGTTAATCACTGTCGTCAGTCTCCCAATCTGGCGATTGTTTCATTTTTAGAGATCTACATTTCGCCATTCGATGCCCAGTGGAGGGCACGCGCAGCGGGGTTGATGCGGACTGGAACGTGCAATTATTTCCCACCCTTTATATTCGCATCGAGACGGATCAACATGGGCCAGAAACCCGGAACTCCCCGGACACGTCTGCCCATGTTTAATCCGCACCGCACCGTTGTGGTCCTTTTGTTTTGTGAAACATCGTTGTAGCTCCAACCACTAAACTGCCAACATCTCATTACGTATGAGCCGATGCGGAGTTGTTGCGCATGCTACCTGACCATATGTGGCACAGGCACGAAAGCCATAATCTCAGCGCCGCTCTATAACTATCTTCGGGCTGAACCTTCAACCTTCGTGCTCGACGAAGTTGGCGCATAGTGGAGTCGTTGCCGAGACCAAAGAGCTTGGACGTCTCGCGTTTCGCTGAAACATCCGCCACTGGTAAATCCTCCATGCGCCCTCGGTATTCTCCATCTGTGTCCAAGACCCACCGCAAAGTGTTGGAGCACATCAAAGGCTCAGTCTTGAATAAAACCGAACTGCCTGGTGTCCTGAGGCTGGGCTGTAAACACGACGTTCTCCTACGTGACCAGGGACCACACACCACGCACCATCACGGACTCTAATACCACGGTTGAGACAAAAAGTTGGCGGGCCGCATGGTAAACCCCATGGCGTCAGTGAGCCAGCAAAATGTCACTCGGACATGCCTCGGCACATTTGCCATGGGGATGCCAACCTGAGCTTAGACCGGTGTTTTAGTTTCGGAACCACGATACTGTGCAGTTCAGTCTTGGGGCGTTCAATGCCATTGAAGTCGAGTGAATTGTCGAGCCCGGGCAGCTAAGTATTCATCAAGAGTCTTGATTCAAGAGTGAATGCGCAGGCTTAGGGAATAGAGGGGTGTTTGCCCTCTCCTTGCTCTCCGCCTCGCCGTGTTGTCTTGAATTGTTAATCTCGCCGCGGCAAATCACGGGTTAGCCGGCTGTTGCATGATGTTTCTCCTCCCCTAGTCAACCAGAACATTTCGGCTCCAATTGCGTCCCTCCTAGGCAAGGCAAGAGCTACCCGTTCGAAGGCACGTGCAGGTGCCTTCAATCAATCCTGCTGGTCCAAGTCTCATGCGGACTTGGGGAGATGGGCTACTCGTCGTGAGAAAACCCAACAGGGTTAGGGTTATGCGAAAGCAATCTGCGGTGTTGCCAGAGCAACATTCCGACATGCAACAGGCCAACAGCACGTTGCATAACCCGAAAGTTGAACGCGACACACGACAGACCAGATCGACAGCCAAGTTACGCATCTCAACAAACTTAGTAGCCTCGCGATTCAAAGGACTGCAAGTAAACATGGACGCTCCAACCATCAGAGAACTGCGTACTCTGGAACGCCGCGAGTTCCAGCTCCGCCTTGCCGAACGACTCGAGCAAATGCTTGACGCTGTCCTCTCCGGCAGTCGCGCCGAGCCTCGGATTTTCGACCACGAATTGGAGTCTCTCTCAATCCGCAAGGCTTCATCCCTCGATGTTGACGAGGAGCAGCCGCTTGACCTAGAGCCTGTATTTTTTCGGCCTCTTCCCCTTCCCCCGGGCACCGATATCCGAACGCTTGTCAAGAATACCCAGCCAGAACACCTGCGCCCCTACTGGGTCAATTGCGAGAAGTTCGATCGCAAACGCTGGTGTGGCGACACCTCTTGTGCATTTTTTCAAATGCAATGGATCGGTAGAGCCGTGGGATGCAGTTGGCGGGGGCTTCTGTCAGAAACATGTTGGACAGAGGGTCAAAGGTAAGAAGCATTCATGAATCTCATCTCGTCTCATATATAATATACACGTACGACTGACAGAAGGCATGAAATAGATGCAGGGATAGCGAATGCCCGCATCATCACGACGCGCTTTCGAATGGCAAGTTTGTAACATGGAACACACATTATGTAAAGGATAGCCTCAAGCCGCACGTGATGGTTGCTGTCAAGTACCCATACCCCATCCCGGGTGGGCTTGGATCCGTACTCCGCGCAGAGGTCGCAAGCGCCATGTACTTGATGCTGCGCCAGCTCCAGCACGGAGAATCCGTGGATCACCGCACCATCCCGGTAGGATCCCGTGGAAGTTTCCTCGTATAGGTACAAACCTAGAGTCATGACTAACAGCGGAGTAGGTTTTGGTGCGCACTTACTATCACGACCGAGGTGCGCGTATCACACAAGCACATTGGGACGACGACCACCTAGTAATCCGACAATCGCGCGTATTGGACTTCCACGCGTCCGAGCCTACGGACGACGCGTATCTCTTGGTGCGCTGGATTACCGGTACGCCTATGGGTGAGACACGGTATCCGGATTCCGCATGCGAGGACGAGGATGACGGCAGGCGCTATTCCCAGGTCGAGCCGCACCCAATGGCGTTGACTGTGACGGCGTGATGGTATGGTTACCTAGTAAATATGGTATTCGCCGGCGGATATTACAAGTATCGTGCTCACGTGGAGGACTTTCGTTTTACTTCTAATTGGAATGAAGGGATGGGCTACCAAATGAACGCATGCTGTGACCAGATGGGAATGAGCACTATGAGCACACTGCTGTTTGGGAAGTCACACCTGCCAGGTCGTGGAGCGTCCTCCCATTTTCTTGACATTATTTTTCCTCAACCCAACTCGGTCAATTTGGCATTCTGCTTCGTTCAACCAGGGCCCAGAGGCGTTCAATTAATCATCACTTCCACTGTTCTTGTTTTATAACCACCGATGCATCGTTCTGACAAGGGAAACTTCGTTGCGGCCTAACAGTCCTTGTTTGCAGTCACGCGCTGCCTTGCCCACCCTGTTGCATAACCCGAAAGTTGAACGCGACAGGCGAAAGACCAGATCGGTTGCGTCCGCCAATTACTCAACTGCAAAGGTTCGCCATCTCATTGGACACCACTACCGCAACACAATATCAATTGCCCGTCGAACGAGCTGACCAAAGTCAAGCAGCGAAATGAGGAAGTCATTTTCTTATTGTGGCCCAGTCCAACCCTAGAGAATGTTGGATGTTTGGGAGGCAGGTCGGCACGAAACAGCCCAACCATACCGGCATGTGGCTACGCCTACTGCACTCCAACCAAGCCGCTGGCTCCATGGCAAGGGTGCATCCCACCGTTTCCGCCCAACACGTTCTTCAATGGATACCGCACCCGGCCGATGGCCTGCAGGCCATGCCCGACAACTATTTTGCAGCGCAGCCTGATCTTGGCCTCAGGATTCTAGGCAGTCCCACAGTACGGTGGGGGATGCTTGGGCATCGATGGTGAGCCTACCACGACATTCCTACTTCTTCTACTAATGAATGGGTATGAACACAGTTGACATCCGTTGAAAGTATCCGCAGTACCGACAACATCCATCCCCTATAATCAGTCGGCGCCATTACACTCCCCGCAGTCCCCTGTCCATGACATGGCTCCCGACAATTCAATTGCTCCTAGCAACTATTCCGAGCTCTTGAAATGCGTAGAAATCGACGATCGAGAGAGCCCTGCCAACGCAGGCGACTGGCGTAAAGAAGTGGGGGAATTCTTGGGCCTCTCCGACCCGGCGGCTATGCGCCTGAGCGACATGACGCGATGGAAGATTGGCCCTAGAATGGCGAGCCCATCTGGCTCGAAGCTCATGTACGAACATTTTCTCCATCTCAGAGCTTTTGTACAGAACCATCGCCCTTTCGAATTCGACTTGCACCAATTTGTTGACGACCAATACGCCACCGCCGCCTCCCGGCTTCTTGAGAAAGGTGCCTGGGAAGACTTTGACCACTACAGGAGGTCAGTAGGGAATTCTGACCCGGATATTCGCATCCTAGGGCAGTTTGCCTCCGCGAAAGTTGACCAGAACCACGTTCTCATCGATGCTTATGGTGGTAACGGTTTGGGTCACGACGGAGAGGAAAAACAGTTCGTTGGTGGCACCCACGAAGATTCTGAGGAAACACCATCTAGACGAGCCTCGACAAGGTTTCTTCCGATGAAGCCCGACTATAGATCGCCGCCAGGTGACTGCGATGCCGCCGACGAGGCTATTGTCAACAAAGCCATGGCCGGATTTGCGTCGATTCTGACCCGGCCATTCACCAAGGAGTTTGCGCGGGCTCCAGATAGTCCGAGCAGAACGCAGGTCGAACTGGAACCCACCTACGATCAAGTGAGGACGGGCCTTGCAAGATGGACTATCGAGAGGAATAGGTTTCACATCAAGGAGCGCCGGAGAGAAAATGACACGCGCCAAGCTCGGGCAGTAACCGATGCGAAATGCAAACCAGGCCAGCACTTCAAAATCCTGGAGACCCAGACAGATGGGCACCTCTATTCTTTATACGAGACTCTCGCGCTCATGGAAGTCAAACGCCGCACACGGTACAAAAGCGCAGTCGGCTGGAAGACAATTGAGTGGCAAGAAACTGCCGAGATTTTCGCCTGGCAGAACAACTGTCTTCGAACGGAACAAGAGCAAGGCAAAATGGACGTGTCTCGACGATTCCTGAAACCCCCGACTGAGTCCAACCGCAAAAGGTACATAACTCTTTTTGTTGTCCCTTTATATTTATCTTTGTATTTAATTTCTTTTTTTCTTTTCTTTCCGCTTACTCTTACTTATTTCCTTTCTCCGTTCCTCTTCTTTTGCTTTATTTTACTTACGTTTTGTTTTCTTTTCTGTTTTCTTTTCTTTCTTTCATACTTTATTTTCATTTCTCTATTTCTCTCTCGATTTCTCTCTCGATTTCTCTCTCGATTTCTCTCTCGATTTCTCTCTCGATTTCTCTCTCGATTTCTCTCTCGATTTCTCTCTCGATTTCTCTCTCTATACTCACTAGTAGTTCGCTAACTCACTGCGTCGACTTAGATGCCTTCTCGTATCGCAAGATCGCGAAGAGTGCTTCATTATTATTGGAGAGTTTGATGCCTACTGGGAATACTACTGTGTTGAGGGACTGCTCCCGAACATCACCTCCGGCCCATCCGCCCTCAGTACAAAACTAGGGGACTTGTATTTGGGCAACGAGGTGTTGAAGGGCGCAGAGCACTCCAAGGGCACTGAGAGGTTGAAACGCGACGGGGGTGGTGGCGCAGAGAGGTTGCAAGGCGATGAAACACTGAAACATTATGGACTGGATGGCTGTCCCGTCCCTGGGCCCGACGACGGCTTTCTGGCGGTCCACGTTTACGGGCCGTTCTTGACCACTAACCAAGATCATATGGTGGCTCTAAGCGCCAACCTACTTGGTATGACTATGCATCTAGCCGGCGTAACGCGCGAGACCCTTGGGTATTTCGAACAGAAGGCTCGGAGCAGCGTTAAAGAATACAAGGCAGGCCGCACAAGCTCGGGCAGCTCGGGGAGTGGGACAAGTCAGGGAAGTGAGGATAGCCTATGGGTGCAGAGATCTACTCTGTTCTCCTGAGAGCCATGGTGGAATATTTTGGGGTCTCGTGCGGGAGATGACGGCGCAAGGGTCAACGAGCTAGGAGTCCCCAGTTACGCCCAGTTATGGATATCATCTACGGTGAGCCTATTCTAGGACCTCCGAGGGATTAGTAAAGTTTGTTCTTTTGTATTTTACAGAGGGGAGGAAAAGAAGGAGAAAACAAGATTTATCCTCTTAATATCCGTAGCATTCGACAGAGAGGTACATGCGCTGACAGGTGTGTATTGAGCTGCAACTATTAGAGAGCTAGATCGTTTTCACACTCGTCGCCACGTTCAAGGTTAAGGTTCACGACTATTAAATATTCACACGTTGTAGCTGTACCAAGCGCCTGCCTCTGGCCCACTGCCTCGGATTGTTTTATAAAGCGAACACATCCTTGGGAATTTGCCTGTTTAAGTTGTTGCTGCGTGGCTATTCGGGGCGGGGAGTCGAAGCTTAAAAGGTGCTGGAACTATTATACGTTCGACGACTTCTAGGGGAACTTAGGGGTGCAGTTTGTTGGCATTTATAAACCCGCAACCGAGGCGTAGCATAGCACCCAACGCTACCTGTTCTCTAACACCTTCTAATAACGTGTTACTTCATTCACCTTCGTGACCATCCTCCACCGGTGCATCACTTCTTCTCCCCCAACGTCCCCATAGTAATGTCCTCGGTCCCCGCCGCCGCCGGCTTCGACTCCCTCGTATCGGCCCTCTCCAAATCGTCGACCGGCTTCCCCTCCTGCATAACATTCATGCCCGCCGGCAGGGTCTTCTCAAACTCCCTGCCCCTCTTCTCGGGCCCGAACGCGGTGGTGACGGCGATGCCGATGGCAATGATGGCGGTGGCGATGCCCATGGTGGGGCCGTAGGCCTCGACGCGCAGGCCGCTCTTGCTGGTGATGAAGTGGCTCTCGGCGATGGCGTTGACGATCTGGGCGGAGGGGGACGAGATCATGTTGCCGAGCTGGTAGGTGAGGCCGGGGAAGGAGGAGCGGAAGGCCGGCGGCGACAGCTCGTTCAGGTGGATGGGGATCACGCCCCACGCGCCCTGGATGAAGAACTGTATGAAGAAGCCCGTCACCGACAGGCTGCGCTCGCCCTCCGGTAGGATCCACGCCGGGATCAGCACGCCGCTGAAGATGGCCGCCACGATAATGGTACGCCGGCGGCCGAACCATTGTGAGATGTACCCGAGGATGGTGCCACCCACGCAAGCGCCCACTTTCATGAGGATGCTGGCGCGGCTGGCGCCGCCGTTGTCGAGTTCTTTCTGCGTGCGCATGAATGTCGTGTAGCTGTCTTGGGAGGTGTGGCTGTAGTCTGGGGGGTGGGTTAGCATAGGGAGCGTTGCTGACGGCCCGCGATGGTAGGGGTGGAATGCATCGGGCTTACAGTTGAACCAGGTCATGAGAATGATGCAGTAGATGCACATCTTCCACTCCTTTCCAAGCATGATCTTGGTTTCTTTCCAGAACGCCGATGGGTTGGCCTGGGCCTTACCGGCCTTACGCGCTTCGATGAACTGCTGGGACTCGGGGAAGAAGCAGCGGATGAGACCGACCGCAATGGAGATACCGGCGGCAATCCAGAAAACGGTCTTCCAAGTGTCGACGGCGCCGCCCACGCCGAGATTTGCGCACGCGGCGCACACGTAGCCAAATGAGTACCCCTGCTGGAGGATGCCAGACATGAGACCTCTGGCATCTGGCGGGCTGTTCTCGAGAGCCATGGCGATGGCGTTGCCGTATCTATCTAGTGTCAATGATTGTTGAGATAGAACTGGGGGATGAAACATACACTCCGCCCATGAACAAACCGAACAGTGATCGCACAGCCAGGAATTGAGAAAACGTGGAGCTGTAGATGGTGGCGATCTGCAGCACACCGAGCACGATCATGTTGACCACCATGGGCCATTTGCGGCCCCACTTGTCGCCGGCAAGACCGAACATAGCGGCGCCAACCGACCGCAGCAGCAGCGTGAGGGTGATGGCGGTAGAGATATTAGTTTTCGAGGTGTTGTAGTACTCGGCAAGCTTGACCTGCTGAATGGAGAGTGCGTGGAAGTCGAAGGCATCGGCGCTCCAGGCGGCAAAGCCGACGATGAAGAAGAGCCAGCCGCGTCCGGACAGCTGGGCAAGCAGGCTAATGGGATTGCGTAGTGGGACGGGTCGCGCCCACTCTGTGCTCGTCTCGCCGAGTTCGTTCGTCACAACAACACGCTGCTTGAAGATGAAGAGGTCGTGCCATGACTGTTTTGCTGTAGCCCACACCCCTTGGGCCACGGGGTCGGCCGGTTCGTGCGTAAATTCCATGGCCTCGATGCTGCCTATGCAATTATTGCGTGGGCGGGAATAGTCGAGCCACGTCTGGTGGGAAAAGTGTGCAGGAAAAGGAGGAAAGGGAAGCGGACATGTGGTTTTGGCACACAACTGATCTGCAAACTCGGGCTGAGATGATGTCTTATAAGGCTTGATTCTGAGAGGCGGGAGCACGGATGCCCACCGCTTTCCTGGCAATGATTGTCTCACTTCCCTCCACGCTGAGTAACTGCGAACCTGCGAGCCTGCGACCTCCGTCACTTGCCGGCTGCAGGGTGTGTGGTGTGGTTTGCCGTCCCTTGGTGAGCAACTCGCATCCCGAGTGCGACCATGCCAGGGATGACGTGCGGGGTTGTACCCCACGATCCCCAACCTGTTGTTGGTGAGAACTGGGCTGGAGATGGAGTTATGGCCGGTTGTTGGGAAGATGAAGGGATTCCGGGGTTCTGGGGAAATTCTTGGCTTCGGTCACGATCCGAAGGGGGAAAGATCTCGTTCTGCCAAGCGGCGGCTTTGTTGCTGAAGCACTTAAGGTCTTGGCCGATGCTTGACTCGGTCGTTAGCTTGCCAAGAGCGGGTTCTCTCATGGCTCGGGGCCGAGTCGACAGGCGGCATCGATGCCGATCCGTGGTTGCAGTGGCGCAAACTCGGCGAAATAGCAGGAAACGGCGGGGCCCTCCAGGCTACCTAGGAGGAAAGCTTTCAACATCAGACGGAGACTAGGTGAGCACGTGAGGTTGGCATGTCGTGACTTACATGTTTACACACTTTAGAGTACCTTACGAGTGTTCTGATTTATCACATCAGATAACGGAATGTTGGTATCAAATCGCGAACGTTGCTCGTTGATGGGTTGCAATTTGCGTGGTTCACCGCCCGGCGTCCTTCGACAGATCTCGAGCTGAGAGAGTCCAAGGAAAGAAACCATCTCGCTGGAGCCACCAACATCCCCACCAACCAAAACCCTACCCAGCCAGAAGCCGTTGCGGAGGTAGTGGGCCAGAACGCGGGGGATGGCCAGCCTGGCTGGACCCAACAGAATGCCGGGTTGGTGGGTTCCCGACTTCTCGAGGTTGTCATTTGTGGGGAAAACTTTCCTCTTTCGTTGTGCGAGGAGGGAATTAATTGCGAGCTCGAGCCCAGAGCGGGGCCGGCGGGTTTTCGTATGACGGCTACTTCCAGCCCTCTCGGTGTCTGTCTGGGCATTCCCGTATCTCACCTTCCCAGTTTGCCCATCCCGGGGGCCATTTGCAACGTCGATCGGTCACCCGCGTGCTCTCTTCGGTGGGGCAACGCCCGAGTCCAGCCTGTCTGCCGGATGCTTCTGCTCCCTCTTCACGCGGGGACCCCGATTGGAGTTGCATTAAACCAATCGTCGACCTTGTCATCCTGCTAAATGTTCTTCCACAACCTTCCAACGCCCAGTTTAACTCGGTGTTTTGTCGGACATTGGCGGGGATACCGACCTAGAGATGGAGATTCAGGATCCTCTTCAGAGACAACCATCCACGTGAGTGCCACGGGAAACGTAGCCGGTAGTTACGGTGGCTCGATAGTTCTGTAATGATCGTAGGGGACGAGCGTTGTCGTGGTTCATCGGCGAGTGATCTGAGACAAGTTCTCCCGAAAGCCACGCGAGCAATGCCCTGTTGGAGTTGACCCTGGTTCACCGGCGAGTTCGACCGGTCTCGGATGGCGACCCGAAAATATCAACCTGGAATGCCCGGCCCGGGGAAATGGATGTACAGAGAAGCATGAGCTGAGCAGGGAGGGACCTTGGCTAGCAGACGAGGCAGGGCCAAGTGGTGCTCCTTCCCAGTTTGGCCGACTTGCTCACTCCCAGGCCCACTCACATTCAAGTCCAGCCTCGTGCCCCCAATTTGAATTTGCACAACCCGAAAGGCACCTGTGCTCTTTCCGGTTGTTCCCGACCATCAGGAAATAGTTCGAATATGCAAGAGTTTCCTTTACAAACGATAATCAGACTGTCATGCGCCGAGAAGTAAGGTTCTTCATTCACACCACACAGCAACTAGGTAGCCAACTACTGGGCCACATTATCATGGATTCCACCACGCACATTATGAACGCGCACAACCCAGGCTGTATTATTCAGTGAGACGATCTAATTGCCGCAAACAGAGCCTTCTCAGTATGGAATGGCTCTCCTCAATCGCGGTCCGCGTCCTCCCCAACGGTGACACCGATGTTAATACCAACTCCGAGGCCAACCCCAATATGCAGCAGCTTCCCGCCGGTCAGCTCCAGCAATTTATCAAAGACCGGCGTGCCGAGCCCCGTAACCGGATCCCAACCAGGGGTCGCATTCCAGCTCGCGTGCGGCACGTACGGGGTGGGCAGGCCCGAGTACATGTCCGTGCCCGTGCAGCCCGTGGAGCCGCCATGGACGATATCGGTCAGCGCCCCCTTGCGGCTCACCTCCTCGGAGTACAGCCAGGGGTTGAGGAAGCCCAGCGGCGGCCGGCCCTCGGCTAGGCGCGCGTTGTTGAGCAGGCTGACCAGCGCCGCGAACATGGGTGCCGACGCGCTGGTGCCCGAGACTAGGATGTCACGGTCCCTGGAGAAGACGTGGTAGGCCACGCCCTGGGCCGCCACGTCCGGGAAACCGCGCCCTTCCGGATTGTAGAGACCCTTCCAGCGGCCTTGGAGGTGATCCCGTAGGTAGTTTGATACTGCGGCGTCTTGGTAGGACGGCCGCGGCCAGATGTCGGAGAAGCCGCCGGAGGAGAAGGACGCGGCCTGCTCTGGCTCGACGTAGCGGGTTCCGCCGACGGAAGTGACGTAAGGGCAAGCACTGATGGCGTTGGCGTTAGTTGTTGTCCTTGCCGTTGTAAGTGAGGGTGGGTGACTTGTAGGCAGACTTACGCAGGGAAGATGGGCAGAAACCGGGTTGTGTTCTTGCCGTCGTTGGTCTGGCACGCAGAGCCGACACCGGTACTAAATCAACAGTCAGAGCCGTGTTCTCCCGACGCCAAGGTTATGAGGAACGGCGACTTACTCCCCCGAGGAAAAAAGGACGGACACTCCCCGAGCGCCCAGCTGGCCGATCATCTGACAGACCTTCTCGGCATACGGGCGAGGGACTGACTGCTCATCCTCGCCGTAAGATGTGGTCAGGGTTTGCGGCAGTTTGTTGTCGGGCAGCTTCAGAAGGTATGAGAAGAATTCCAGGTACGGCTCGTTGGAAACCTGTGTTCCATCAGTAAGTCAACACGTGAAACCCCAAACGCGACCTGGTCATACCTCGTTCGGATCCGGCTGGCTGTTCCAAGGTTAGCGGTGTCTCAACTTCAAACTGTCGTGACACACTCACTCAAGATCAGGCACCAAAGGCCCACGCCCTGCGGTACTGTAGTACGTAACGGGAGTGTTGTACGACATGGCCACAGCATACTGGATGTCCAAGTTGGCCTCCACATCGTCCTGCTCCAACGACCCTTGCTCGTTCACCCCGCCATTGACCCCCACAGCGGTGAAGTTTGTGTCGGCGGCATACGGCGCGTACGTGTCGCTGAACAGCTCGAGCTGGTCATACTTGGCCCACTCCTCCAGATACCCACAAACCCCAAACAAGCTGTCCTTGCTGGCCTCCGCCTGGTACGAGCCGACCTTGTACAGCGCCCGCAGACACTCGGGCGTAATGCTCGAATTGCACGCCTTCGCATCCAGCTCCTGCGGCGGAATCGCCGCCGCCACCTTGGCATGCGGCTGCACCAGCGGCTCAACCACCTCAAACACCTGACTGCCCGCCGGCCTGACCTGCCCAAACCGCACCACCGGCGCCACCATGCGGATATGCGGCGTCACCTCATCCGGCACCGAATACCGCAGCGCGCGCACCCGCTTGACACCCGTCCCGTCGTGCGCCCACACCCCAAAGTCCGCCTGCAGCAACCCCGCCGCCTGCCGCACCGTCACCGCCAGGTTCACCCACTCCCCATCAGCCTCGACCTGCCCCGGCGGAATCCCCGCGCCGCGAAGCCAGCCCAGCACCGCCGCCGTCGACTCGGCCCGCGGCGCCAGCAGCGAGGCGAGCGCCTCCCGCGACAGGTGCTGGCCGTAGCGCGCGTGGGCCGGGTCCGAGACCTCGTAGAGGGCGCGCTCGAAGAGCGCTTCGTTGGGCTGTTGGAGTGCGATGCGTAGCTTGAGGTGCTGCGAGGCGGGCGCGTTGCCGAGGCGGGTCCAGCCGGGCGGGTGGTTGGTGGGGAGGGATTCGAAGACGGTGGAGCCGCATTGGCCTAGGGCGGCGAGGGCGGCGGTGAGGAGGGCGGTGGTGGTGTGTCGAAGCATGGTGATGTTTGCTTCGCGCCTACACGGCCGGTAGCTGGGTGGGTGTGAGGGGGGTGGTTAGTGAGTGAGAGTGTTGGGGGAGGGGGGGTTGGTGAGGGAGGGGGGAACGAAGGGTGGGTTGCGGTAACCGCAGTGTTTATAAAAAAGCGCTAACTAACGTGCTCGTGAAGGGTGGAAATACGGATTGCCGTGGCTCGCAGTTGCTAACTTCCGTTTCCGGCCTGGATCATCCTGTGTTGGTGATGGGATGCACACGTTGTAAGCCAAATTGGCCAATCCGAGTGCCGGATCGGGCTGTGTGGGGTCGTGTTTGCTCAGGAACACATGCCCAGGTGCCCAGCAAAGGGAAGGAGATCGGGATAAAATGCCGAGAAAGCTTAACCCGTGCCCAGAGAGCTTGTTCTCTCTAGTGTCCCGCTCGCTCGCTTCCGAGCCGCGGAGGTTTATTCCGGCCGCTGCCCACATCGTAGCTTTGGAGCTGCCATGTTAGGAAGCTCACAAAGCCATTGCGTGCTGTGGGGAGCCCTCGAGCCGCTTCCTACTGCTAATCGACATGCTCAATTCCGGGATTAATCGGGTTGGTGTGGGGGCTTCTGTTCCATCAGTAGGGTCGCTTCTGCAGGAATTACGCGGCTAATATATGCATCCTGGGAAGGTGGATAATATGAGGCCGTTTATCTCTAGAGACCAGGCGGGAACATCGGAAGACTTTCGTGATCGAAGCCCGGGGGGGGGGGGGGGGGCAACATGGAAGAGCTCACGTCTCGCCAACCCCACACACCACCAACGATTGCTACTCGCTACCGCAGTGTACCTTGGCCAAGATCGTATGCATGTTCGCACCTAGTGGGTGAGACATCATACCTAGTACACCAGCATCGTGTGGCTGTTGTTGTTGCATACCTCCACGTGTTTGTTCTGAACGGTCGGCGAGCCGAAAGTACGGGTTGTTGTTACCCCTTGAATCATAGTAATCGGGATGGTCTCGTACGTTGCCCTTCTGTCGGCCGTAGCCTAAATGGTGTTATGTTCCCAATCGTTGGTGTGGTACTGCCGTCTGTTTGTGTTGTGCTCGGATCTATTCGTGTATGTTCCCATTCGGTGTTTGATTCCAGAGTGGATGCCTGGATCTTGGTGGCAGCGGCTGAAGCCTCAATTTGCAGCAGTGTTGCTATTCAATCACACTTACTGCACTTGCTTCGTATGTGTCATATCAAGCGTAAGCTTCAGGTTGGGGTTGGGTTGAGGATAGTGCTAGCTATGGGATAGGGGGAAGGAAGAACGCCATCACACAAAGATGAGTAGGTAAAGATGGTGAATTCTTCCATGGCTATTCTCAAAAGGAAAAGGGCAAGGAAAACTCAAGTAAAACCTGCTACCCAATGAAAAGTACCAGCCATGCATTTCGATTTATATCAAGTTCATGCGCGTGCTCCTCTTATGCCCTTGTCTCTATCTACCGCGGAAGCTTGAACCCAAGATCAGAAAACCGTACCTGGATTTGAGGGTCGAAGCCACCAAGTTTGGTAAGAAACGCCGGCGTAGCGTTCGATACTTCTTTCTTGGTCTGTTTAGCGATGTGCTTCAGGAGGGCCTCGATGTCTGCAGCGGACTGTTCCGCTGCCTCTGCATCCCTCGTAACTAGGAAGTTGGCACAGTATATGTTCAGAAGCATTGTCGGCTTCAAAACAGGTATTTTGTCGACCATAACAATATCGTTCTTAGAGTCGGGAAACGGCTGGCAAACGTCCTTGGGCTCCCAAAAGCGGACAGCCTCCTTGTCGCCCGAATCTTTCACGTACCAGACCTTGCTTGCTGACTGGTTGCACTTGAAGCGGCTGGTACTCCGGCACAGAGCGTCGATTCTCCTCGAGGTCGTGCCAGAAGGCACAAACACGTCCACAGAAGTAACCGAGTTCCGGATCTCTAGCATGGCGAGGGCCGAGCAGCCCACCATGGCGTAGGTCTTTCCCTTAAGGGCGCCGGCCAGCTTGCCGACAATGGTGTTGAAGGTTTTCAAACGGATGCCCGGCATCGCCAGCGGGCTGCCGCTAGGGCGTGTGGCATTGACAACTTGAACTGGGCGTGCGCTAGGTGGCTCCGCTCTAACAATGCGACTCGGAGGGGTAGACGCTGTGGCATTTGTGTTCGTTGCTGTCCCAGTTGTTGTCGTTCCGGTTGTGCCCCCCCCAGTTGTTCTCGTCACTGTTGTTCTCGTCCCACTTGTCCCCGTCCCGGTTGTTGCAGGCTTTCCAGTTGTCGAGGAGTTCGAGTTGTCCATCTTCTTCGCAAGCGAGCTGGTGTTATTCTTGAGCTGGAATTGGCCGATGTGTTGGTCGTGCGAACTGAGGCGGCGTTGCGTGTGGTAATAACAAAGTATAATAACAGGGTCAACCTTCAAGGTTATTGTGGAAGTAAGTACTAGGGGCTGTTTGTTTTGTTCCTAGTGTGTAGCCAAGTGCGGACGTCAAAAGAAATATATCGTTGAGAGCCATCCTCGAAAGTTTTAGGATTCACGTCCATCTTCCTGTCAGCTGCCCTGAAACTAAACCAAAAGATGCCGGTTTAGGTAGGTAATTGTAGAACAAGTAAGACGGGGCTTAGCATGTTGCTCACATAGTAGGTACATACGTAGATTCGAACCCAGCAAGAATGCGAGCCACAAGGATGCCTAAGGATCAAACGGAATGGCCAGGGCGGGCCAATGGGCTGGCGCGCTTACACAGCACAGCGTAGGTTTTCTAACATGCTTGATTCTAAAGAGAGGGTGGCGTTAATAGCTCAGTTCATGATGTGGTTGATATCCTTACCTCGCTGCGAGATTTGTCTTACGATCCTATTCCGGAACCTTCGGGTCATACCAACGTGACGTACCCCCTTTTTTTCGTGAGCGGTTTCAGTGGCCTCAACGGCTTCGGGTATAGAGCCTCATCCCTGAAAATACATCTCGTGTCTATAGTCTTGTTCGGATCACTGTCTGGTCCCATTGCGTCCCCTTTCTTGCCGGGCACGCACCCTCTGGAGCTCGATAAAGTTGGCTCGTACGGAATATACATTTCCATTGCTGCCGCAGCCCGTGGGATTCGAGGTGTGGGCAGATGCTCGGCGTAAGCGGCGCTGTCTGCCGAGCGTCCTGATGTTTGGGGCTGGGGGGTGGGCCATCTTAGTGCGGCCGTGAAATGTGGCGATGCAGCACGGCGAAGGAGCTTCCCACAAGGCAACGTTTTTGCTTGGGACGAGAAGCCAGGACAAACCGTCGCCTTGTTTGTTGAGACTGGCCCGGAAATCATAACCAATTGTCCCCGTAAGCTTTCATTTGACCAGTTGTAAGTTGTAGTAACTACCTAGATAACAACCAAGTAGCTTTAGTTTGCTGAGTGGAAGCGCAAAATCCTGGGGTCACATCTCGACACCGTACTCGAGGTCCGTTTCCGGACTGCGGGTCCTTCCCGTCCTGTCCCTAATATGCTGAGTTGAACCTGTTAGGTTCTAACAATCTCGACATGCCCTATCGGTTTACTATTAGCCAACGATAATGAATAAACGAGGTCGATTGGAGACCAAGGCCATTGTACCTTTAACCATCAGGCCCCTTTCCTCCCACAACCTGTTGGCTGTACCGGACATACAGCGGAATCGACGCAGAGTCATTATCCCTGTCCTCAAAACATCAACTGGCCCATCCGTCCAGAATTAAGAAATGAGATCGGCGACGTTCATGGGCATCTCATCAATCTGGGTCGAGTAGTACACTGCCAAACATTAGCCAAAGCCAAGCCATGGAGATGAGGGGCACCTACGCTCAATATCTCGAAGAATGCGCACATCCTCGCTAGTAACGAAGTTGATGGCCACACCCTTACGGCCGAATCTACCCGAGCGGCCGATGCGGTGGATGTAATTCTCACGGTTGCTCGGCAAGTCGTAGTTGATTACCAAGCTCACTTGCTGGACGTCAATACCGCGGGCCCAGACGTCGGTCGAGATGAGGACTCTGCTGTTGCCCTGCCTGAAATCCTGCATAATGCTGTCACGCTCCTTTTGTGGCATGTCACCGTGCATGCTGCTGACGGTAAAGTTGGCCTCTCTCATCTTGTCCGTGAGCCAGTCGACCTTGCGTCGCGTGTTGCAGAAGATGACCGCCTGGGTGATAGTGAGGGTATCGTAGAGGTCGCAGAGCGTATCGAACTTCCAGTCCTCCTTCTCCACGGCGATGAAGTATTGCTTGAGCCCTTCGAGGGTCAACTCGTCACGCTTGACGAGGATGCGAACCGGGTCGGTCATGAACTTGGTGGTCATGTCGAGGACATCGTATGGGAGGGTGGCGGAGACAACGACGACTTGGGTGGCAGGCGGGAGATAGCGGTACACGTCGTAGATCTGCTCTCGGAAGCCCTGGTTGAGAAGCTCGTCGGCTTCGTCGAGCACGAGCATCTTGATGTGGCGGGTGCGTAGGTGGCGGCGGCGGATCATGTCGGCAACACGACCCGGAGTTCCAGATACGATGTGTTGACCGTAATCGAGCTTGCGGATATCCTCGCCCACGTTGGTCCCACCAATGCAAGCGTGGCACTGAACGTTCATGTAGTCGCCTAGGGCCATGACGACGCTCTGAATCTGTGTCGCAAGTTCGCGGGTCGGGGACAGGACAAGCGCTTGTGTCTCCCGCACGGCGGTATCGATGACCTGGAGCATGCTGATGGAGAAGGTGGCTGTTTTACCCGTTCCGGATTGTGCCTGCGCGATAGTGTCGCGGCCCTTGCAGATCTGGACGATGGCTCGAGACTGGACGGCGGACGGTGACTCGTACCCATAAGCGTAGATGCCGCGAAGGAGGCTCTCTGCAAGGAGAATTGTTAGCGAGTCATGGCTTCGAGCCCTCCATGATTCCCATGCGACGCACCTTTCAGCGACATCGACTCAAAGGTCGGATGCACTGTGACCTCCTTCGAGGTCGAGAATTGGATCTTCTCATCGGCCTTGCGGTCGATACCAGCTCCGTCTGCCATGGTTGTGGTTGTATGGCGTTTTATTCTCGATTGTCGGTGTTGTTTGGTGTCGTTGCGGAGTGTTTTACTTGTGTAATGTGAATTGCGCCTGGGAAGGTTGAAGGCGAATCAAGCCTGCGCTGGGAAGTGGATCTCAACTTTTCGGCCAGGCTCGCCAGGTTCAGCCCGGCTGAACTTCGGTTGCACCTGCACGGTCCAGACGCGTCGCAGTTTTGGCGCATCCGCAAGCAATTGAGCGCCAAGGAATCAAAGAGCTGGAGCAGCCAACTCACGACGCTATCAGCGCAACTTTTACTACAGCCACCACAGTTTTGCCTTTTCAACATTTGCAACCTGTAAATACCAGAGCAAGATGTTACTCGAAGACCAGCGTTATATCCACGAGGACCTCGAGCGTCTCGAACAAGGCATTGCCGATCGCATGAGCGAGGAGCCCAAACACGTGAGTTTTACTTGATGCGCCACCGTCTTTCTTCTCTTCTTTCTCAAACAGGTGGCCTTGTTAACTTTTGACATGCTCACAATTGATAGATTCGCGACCGTTTGAACCGAGACCATGAGGTAGCGCAGCTGCTCGACCAAATTCAAAGTCAATCAGCCGAGCTTTTACCACTCTACGATGACAAGACCGGACTTCGATCGAAGGAGATCCTGCAAATCAGCACCGGCGACCCATTCGAGGAGTTCTACCGCCAAGTAACGGGCGTCAAAGACCATCATGCACGATACCCGAACGAGCAAGCCGAGAATTCGGAGCAGTGGTATCGGCCACAGAAAGGAGGGGATGACCAGCCGTACATCGTCGAGAGCATGTTCTCAGGCGAGGAGGCATATGGCCGGTTTTTCGATTTGCACAACTGCCACGACTCGTACTTGAACCTCCCGAACGCAAAACGCCTGGGGTACATGCAGTATCTTGAGGTCTTCGACAACTTCCAGCCGGGGTATGGAGGAGTGAAGCGGGCAGACAAGTTGACGGATCCATACTTCAAGTACCTCGGCGATCTCATGGGGTATCTGGAGTCGTTTATGCGACGAACCCGGCCCTTGGAGAATATCGATCAGGTACTGGAAGGCTGGCAGCGGGACTTCGAGGCAGCGTGGGAGAAGCGCGAGGTCCAAGGGTGGCAAACAGACAAGGCGGCGCAAGCCGGAGCGGCCGAGCGAACTCTGAGCACACCCGATGCTGTCTGGTGCGACGCCTGCGAGAAAGAGTTCAAGAACGACAATGTTTACAAGGGCCATCTGAAAGGTCGAAAACACGTCAAGGCAGCGGAGCTTTTGGCGCAGGAGCAAGGGTCGCAGGACGGCAACGCAAACGGCAAGCGCACCGACTCCGCGCAGGAGTTAAAAGAGCGGGCAGTTGCGGAGAGGGAATTCCGTGTCAAGAAACTAACGGGCGCCATGAACATTGAGAAGGACGACACGCGGGTGAACGTGGAGCGCCGACAGGGCATGACGGAGCGAGAACGGGCCCAGGAGCTGGAAAACCTTTACAACATGACGTCTGGGGGACAGAATAAGGAGGAGGAAGAGGAGGAGCAAGATGAGGGCGACGACAAGCTTTACAACCCTCTGAAGCTACCCCTCGCGTGGGACGGCAAGCCGATCCCGTTCTGGTTGTATAGGCTCCATGGGCTGGGCCAAGAGTTCCCTTGTGAGGTTTGCGGCAACTTCGTCTACCGCGGCCGGCGTGCCTTTGACAAGCACTTCAACGAAACCAACCACATCACGAACCTGAAGCGTCTCGGTATCACGGACACGTACCTGTTCCGGGATATCACATCGATCGCCGAGGCGGTTCGCCTCTGGGACAAGATTCAGCGAGACCAGAACAGGGGACAGATAGATGACGGGGCGGTGGTGCAGATGGAGGATGCCGAGGGCAATGTGATGCCGGAGAAGGTGTATCTCGATTTGCAGAAGCAGGGGCTGTTGTAAGAGGTGAGCGCGAGGTAGGGAGGGGGGAACTGGCGTTGGATTTGTATATATGGGAAACATAAGTGGTAGCTGATACCCGACAGGCGATTACTTCGAGTCGTTGGTGCTTGTGAGGTGTGGAGGTGAAGCTGAAGATGAGAAACATCCTCCCAGCACCAGAAGCCATTTCTTGGCGGCTCATGCAAATGATGGAGTTGCCCCACCAGGTCCCTGCGGCATTGGGCCCACTTTGAAAGGCAGAAGCGGGGCGTCAATGGTCACCCCAGCGCCGAACCACCAACATCGCAAGTAAACAAATCAATTGAGCATCTCCTGAACTCGCACACCGACCCGCAAGCCTCATATTCTTGCTCGATGTCTAATTGCACCACGAACTAAACTCAGCCCCCGGATGGAGTTCCCACCCTTGGCACGACAACACGCTCGATTGCGTGAGATGCCGCAAACCTGAGGATGCACCAAGCCAAAACGAAACATCCCCGATCATCACCATGGCGAGCCTGCACAGCCCGATCCCGGCCCTCTACACCGTCTACGTTTTGCGATCAACCATCCGCCATGCATCCTTTTACGTCGGTTCCACGCCGAACCCACCGCGCCGGCTGAGCCAGCACAATGGCCTCGTGGGCGGCGGTGCCGTCCGCACCTCGCGCGGCAACCTCCGGCCCTGGGAAATGATCACCCTCGTCTCCGGCTTCCCGAGCTCGACAGCAGCGCTGAAGTTTGAGTATGCCCCTCCCTTCCCTCCCCCTCCCCCCCTCTCTTCTCCTCCATCCTACCCTCTCCCCAACCCCCGCCCTCTCAAGACCCTTAACTAACCACACACCCAGATGGGCGCTCAACAACCCGCACCTCTCAGTGCACATCCCATCCGCGCTGCGCTCATCCGTCGTGACGCGGACCAAGCGCAAGCGGGGGAAGCCGCGGCGGCCGGCCAAGAGCATGGCGTCGGTCGCGTCCTGCCTGCACCTGCTGCTGCGCGTGCCCAGCTTTGCGCGCTGGCCGCTGCGCGTGCACTTCTTCAACCGCGACGCCTTTCGTGCGTGGGAGAAGTGGTGCTCTACTACTGCTGTGGGCGAGGGGTTGATGGCGGGGTTGAAGGTGGTGACGGATTTTGGGGGGGAGCGGAGGGCCGGGGATGGGGAGGAGGGTGAACAGTCACCGTCACCGCCGCCGTGGGGCATACATGCGTTGCCGTTGGACTACGAGCCGGTTAAGGAGTATGTGGCTAAGGGGCAGGAAATCTTCGAGTTTGAGCGGCAGGGGCGATGCCTCGTCTGTCGAGAGGAGATGAAGGCGGGGGAAGGGCTGCATGCGCTCTGCACGCACGACGGCTGTGATGGAGTTGGCCATGTCTCTTGCTGGGGCCGACATTTTCTCAAGAACGACGAGGCAGGCAGTATAGTGCCGGTTCAAGGCCACTGCCCGAAGTGCAAGAAGGCGGTGGACTGGGGCGACATGATGAAGGAGCTGACGCTGAGGGTCAGAGGCCACAAAGAGGTGAAAAAACTGCTGAAGCGGAAGCCGAAGCGCGTTACTAAGGAAACCAACAAGGCATGAGTGATGGGTTTATATCATGGAGATTCATCGGTAATTTTGGGGCATTGGAACTGGGCTTGGTTTGTTTTCGGTACGGCGTCCAAGGGGCCAGGACGGCAGCAATTGCAAATGTTAAGATACCCGGATGGATCGGTAGTCCTTCATATTGAATGCGGTGGGCGGTTAGTTCTCTTTTCCTTGGGATTGGTAGTCCTCGCCTTGCTCGCCAATGGCCTGCCTCATCCCATCCTGGAAGCCGATCATGGCGCGGCATCTGATGTCGTCGGGCCTCTCGGAGGTGGGAGTGGGAACCTGCCCATTTGGGTTGCACAAAGCGATCAGTCAGCTTGGTCCTCCCGCTTGGCACGACACTCTTCCAACGTCAAGTCATTCCTGATTGGTTGTGCAGTCCAAAATTGGGGCCTTGCCAATATCAGTGCATGTTGAAGCAACCACAACCACATCGGCCTCTCAGCCATATCGCACCAGCTGAGATTATGTTGCCGAGCGCAAAAGGTATGTAATCCGTAGAATTGGATACTGTGTAGGTAAGGTACCTAGTTATGGATACTATCCCAAACTAATTTATTTGTTTTTTTGTCACCTGTATGCAACCTTTGACGGTTTGATCCGACTTCTCACGATTGATGTTTCAATGGCGGATTAGGGTAAGATGCGCAACCTGAGTCGCCATCGCCAGCTGACCACACCACTTCTCCTGCACATGCATTTTTGCAGCCTTGGTGTTCCCAGTCTTGGAGGGGTGAGCCGAGAAAGGCATTGTCCTCGGTATTGAGCCGAGTAATACATGATGTGTCAAGCCACCAAAATCCTCATTGGCGACCCTGTTACTACAGGTTACCACGGCGAGCCGCAGAAGGTCTGGACATTTCTCCCTCTCCCATTCACTGCCTTGCGTTTATTGGTGTCATGCGGGGGCATTTCTTTGTGCGATGGCGCCCAGATGCAAGGGTCTCCCTTCGCGAAGTGGCCCGTCCCATCGTTTCCGTCCTTATCCCTCCTCTGTATTTCGCAGCGTCATCATTTTTTGTTGGCCGCTTGAACAATGTCAGCCAGAAAGTGTATTTCTGTAAAAATTAGAAAAATGGACCAATTCCCTTAGACGCCCCTGTTTTAGGTACTTGGTATAAAAACATCAATGAATTTGAGGGATGTCGTGGTGAGAGTCAGGTTCCGTCGCGACGTTGAACCCCCCGCAGACCCACTCTTTCGCGGGAATGTCGAATGGGTGCATGCCCGTGTGTGCGGTTTTGCGCCTCCCAAATTCCTTCCGGTCACTGCCGTTGCCGCTTTCCCTCGCCTGTCTTGGGAACCTCTCCCGTCTTCGGTCGGCCCCATACTCCATCTTACCCACAGCCCACTCACACCCGACCCTTCGGTGCTCCGCCTTCTTTCCCTTCACCCACCTTATTCCGAACCATTTCCAATCTTTGTTCGACCTCGACCTGTCGCCTCAACTGTGCCCCAACCCAGGCGTTATTCGTGGCCCAGCCCCAACGCAACATCGAATCTCGAATTTCGATCTCGCCTTGGCGTGTCCATATTCCCTGTGATTGCCAGAGGCACCATCGTGGTCGGCACCCGTTGAAGCTGCTCGCATGGTCTGAAGAGGGAAAGACAATTTGTAGCTTCTTTGATCTCCCGGAACTGAAGGGTATGTGCACTGTGTATTAGGGGTTTTCCTTCACGACCCCGTGTGCCGACCGCACCGTTTCCGTGTCGCGCATGTCTCTAATATCGGTTGTCGCGCTCCCTTTACAGATCCCCCGTTTACGATGCGCTCAACACCTTTTTGACCCCTCCCGACCGATTCCCCTGCGAACATCATCCCGAACACCATTACCGAGACGTGATTGCCTCTGCCATCAAGATCGCCAGCGAGATTGGTTTCGGGAACGGTATCTTCAGTGGGCGGGTCAAACGAAGGACCAAGCAGCTCGCAGGGTTCGATTGTGAATGCGAACATGAGAGGCTCTTCGGCGGCGGCTTCCCCGGCAATCCCCGGCGCTGGCGGGAAGCAAAAGACTTCACAACCCAACTCAAACGGCACGCAGTCGACGAAACCGCCGAGTCCCCTCAGCTCGCTGACCAGCGCCCCCCTCGACTTAGCCTCAGTCGAGCGACGCGGTCAACCCAATGCCTGCCCTGAGCCGGCCAAGAGAAAGAGCCGACCTCATGGCCTCCAAGAAGCGCCTACCTATCGCCCGACGGAGGAGGAGTGGAAAGAGCCATTCGAGTACATCAGGAAGATTTCCCCCGAGGCGCGGCAGTACGGCATTTGCAAGATCATCCCTCCCGAGTCGTGGAACCCGGATTTTGCCATCGACACAGAGGTGAGTGGCTCCAACGGGAGCCAAAGGGACGCGATGGTGGGACTCGAACTGACGATAGGACGCAGAGGTTCCATTTCCGCACGCGCAAACAAGAGTTGAACTCTGTCGAAGGCTGTAAGGCTTCCCCTCCCCGGCCCGCGACGCGCTTCTGCTCGGGACGTAATGCTGAGCCGGGCGGTTTAGGCACCCGCGCGAACCTGTCTTATCTCGATGCCCTCGCCAAGTTCCACAAGCAGCAGGGGACAAACATGACGCGGTGGCCCTACGTCGACAAGAAGCCCCTCGATCTCTATCGGTTAAAGAAAGCAGTCGAGGCCCGTGGCGGCTTCGAGAAGGTTTGCAAGCTCAAGAAGTGGGCCGAAATCGGCCGTGATCTCGGCTACAGCGGCAAGATCATGTCTTCTCTGTCCACATCGTTGAAGAACTCGTATCAGAAATGGCTCTGCCCGTACGAGGACTATCTGAGGATCGCTAAACCAGGCGTTCATCAGCAGCTCGAGCTCGAGTACGGCGGCCCTTTGACCCCGAGCCCTGCTCCGAGTCCACTGAAGCGATCCAATGTGCCGACGCCTGCCGGCATCGGGTCCGAGTCTCCGGCGAGGCATGCGACAGATGCGCTGCGCGCGTCCATGGACGGGCCAGCAAAGGACACGGACCCGGATGTTTCCATGTCGGATACCTCGGGTTTTGGCACTCCCAAGCCAACATCTGGCTTCACCGCCGTGAACTCGGCCGGGTTTTCCGCCATCAACTCTGGCTTTACCAGCGTCAACCGTTCAATAGCCTCCGCCTCGGACGGGAAGGGCCCGGTCACACCAAAGCCCAATGGTACACCTGCCACCTCTGCCAAAAACACACCCGAGTTCCGTTCGTCGATGCTTGGGCCCTCGAACCTCAAACGGCAAATGAGCTGCGACAGCCTCGATTCTGCCAAGAAGGAACCGGCCGATGCGGACGATGGGGATTCCGGGAGCCGTAGAAGCAAGAGACTCAAGAAAGGTGAGTGAACTCTCAGGGTGCCCTTGCCGAGTGGTCGTCGACCCGCTACAGGGATGATGCTGACATCGAGCTGCACAGATACGGTCCCGACTGTCGCCGGTTCGCACATGTCCCTCTTCCGCTCAGCTGTGCCTAGGTTACCTCGGGACGAGTCTGCGTCTCCTGGAGAGGTATGCTGAATGATTCCATTACCATCTATTGACCCCCGTCGCTGATAAGAAGACAGAAATGCGAGCAATGCGGCAAAGGTAGCGAGGACAACGGCTTTCTCCTCACCTGCGAGACTTGCGACCATGGTTACCACGGTGCTTGCCTCGATCCTCCTCTCAAAGTCAAGCCCGAGACCGAATGGAATTGCCCGCGGTGCTTGGTTGGCGACGGCCAATTTGGGTTTGAGGAAGGCGGGCTGTACTCGCTGAAGCAGTTTCAGGAGAAGGCTGCCGACTTCAAGCAGCAGTACTTCTCCAACAAGATGCCGTTTGACCCCGTCCTGAATTGCCATCGGCCGGTCACAGAGGATGATGTCGAACACGAGTTCTGGCGGCTGGTTGCTGACATTGAGGAGACCGTGACGGTGGAGTACGGAGCTGACATTCACTGCACCACCCACGGCTCCGGGTTCCCGACCATCGAGAAATATCCCGACAACCCATACTCGACCGACCCGTGGAATCTCACCCTCCTCCCCCTTCACCCAGAGAGTTTATTCAGGCACATCAAGTCCGATATTTCAGGCATGACGGTGCCCTGGGTCTATGTTGGCATGACTTTCTCGACTTTCTGCTGGCATAACGAGGACCACTACTCTTATTCGTCGAACTATCAACACTTCGGCGCGACTAAAACTTGGTACGGGATTCCCGGTGAAGACGCCGAGAAGTTTGAGAATGCCATGAGAGAGGCTGTCCCGGAACTGTTTGAAACACAGCCGGATCTTCTTTTCCAGTTGGTTACGCTCCTCACTCCGGAGCAGTTGCAAAAGGCCGGGGTGCGTGTCTTTGCCCTGGACCAACGGGCCGGGCAGTTCGTCATCACTTTCCCGCAAGCGTACCACGCGGGGTTCAACCACGGCTTTAACTTCAATGAGGCGGTCAACTTTGCTCCTTGCGACTGGGAGCCCTATGGCCTCGCCGGTGTTGAGAGGCTCCAGCAGTTTCGTCGGCAACCCTGTTTTTCGCACGACGAGTTGTTGTGGACCGCGGCCGAAGGCGTCACAAGCGGTGGGCTCACGATACAGACGGCGAAATGGCTGGCGCCCGCACTGGAGAAGGTCGAGAAACGGGAACTCTCCCAGCGAGCCGAATTCGTTGCCAAGCACGATTTTATCGCCAAGCATCTCGATGCCAAACATCCAGCGCAACACCACCGGTGTGTGTTTGGTGGAGAAGGCGATGACGAGTGCCCCATGATGTTCAAGATCGACGACGCCGATGTTCCAGAGGAGGAGTACGGATGTTTCTACTGCAAAGCCTTCACCTACCTTTCCCGGTTCATTTGTCTCAAGACGGGCAAGGTGCTGTGCCTCCTACACGCTGGAAACCACCCCTGCTGCGACCTCCAGGAGTCGGACAGGTACCTTGGAAAGGAGCATGCCCTCTATTACCGCAAGTCGGATGACGTCATTGCCGCAACGTGCAAGAAGGTGGTCGACAAAGCTCACGTACCCGAGGCCTGGGAAGAGAAATATGATAGGCTCCTGGACGAGGAGGCTACACCATCGCTCAAGACGCTGCGTAACCTTGTTACCGAAGGCGAAAAGATCCCCTACGACCTGCCGTCCCTTCCGGTCCTGAAGGCCTTCGTCGACCGCTGCAACCACTGGGTCGAAGAAGCGACCAATTACACAGTCCGGAAACAACAGAACCGCCGGAAAAATGAGAAGGCGTGGCAGACAGGGGCCCGCAAATCCGTCGGGAATGCCCAGCACGACCAAAAGGAACGCGAGATGCGCAACGTCGCAAACATCTACCGCTTGCTGGACGAAGCTAAGCAGATTGGTTTCGACTGTCCGGAAATCCCCCAGCTACAGGAGCGCGCGGATGCCATCAAGGCCTTCCAGGAGGATGCGAGGACGATGCTGGAGCACCGTCAATCTCGTTCCATTGGCCCGGTTGAGAAGCTACTCGAGGATGGGCAGAGTTTTAACGTCGACATGCCAGAAATTGAGCAGCTGACACGCCTCCTGGACCAGCTTCAGTGGAACGAGAAAGCTAGCAGCAGCCGGAACACATTCATGACCTTGGAGGATGTCAGAGCGCTCATCGACGAGGGCCACCGGCTTAATGTGCCAGTCTACAACGACCACCTTGCCTTCTACACAGACCAGTTGACGGCAGGCCACATGTGGGATAAGAAGGTCCAGGAACTGATGAACGCTGACTCGATTCATTACCCGCAACTTCAAACCTTGGCAGACCAAGTCCAGTCCAACGCCTGGCCCGTTTGCCCGAAAACGATGGCCGCCGTGGACCAGATTCTCCACAAGCAGCGCGAAGCACACCGACAAATCATGGATTTGAACGAGCGTACGCAGGAGCCCGATTACCGAAACAGGCCGAAGTATGCAGAGGTTGCGGAGGTCATAAAGAAGATCGAAGAACTTCAGGCCAAGCCAACCGGGACCCATGAGCTCGAAAAGGAGCAAAAGCGCCACGAAGACTGGATGCGCAAGGGGAAGAAGCTCTTTGGGAAGACCAATGCTCCCCTGCATATCCTCAAGAGCCACATGGACTATGTGCTCGACCGCAACATCGACTGCTTCGACATCGTTCACGACAAGCCGCGCGTTCCAGCGGAGCCTGCCTCCCGGGAGCCGAGTGTCGACAAGGAACAGCCCAACCGCTGGGAAGACCCGAGGTTCCGCGAGGTATTCTGCATTTGTCGGCGCACAGAAGCCGGCATGATGATTGAGTGTGAACTATGCCACGAGTGGTATCACGGCAAATGTCTCAAGATCGCCCGCGGGAAGGTCAAGGAGGACGACAAGTACACATGCCCGATTTGCGACTGGCGCGTCAAGATTCCTCGCGATGCTGCTCGGCCCAAGTTGGAGGACCTCTTATCCTGGCAGGATGAGATTCCCAACTTGCCATTTCAGCCGGAAGAAGAGGAGGTTCTTAAGAAGATCATCGACAATGCGACCGACTTCCGCAACCACATTAGCGCATATTGTAACCCGATCATGGCCACGGCTTCCGAAGCGGAGGCACAGCGGTTTTACCTCCGCAAGATCGAGGGTGCCGAGATCCTCTTAGCCTACGAGACCAACTTTTTCCGGCAGGAGTTGCACAAGTGGAGCCCGGTTGCCCCGGAACCACCTCCGGTTCTCGAGGTGTCGAAGAGCACCCGCAAGCCACGACCGACCAAGCTACAAAAGATGCTCGCGCAATATGGCGTCGAAGATCCTGATGACCTGCCCGAGGACGTCAAGGGCAAAGCTAACAGCTTGAAACGCAAAGCCTTGAACGCCGAGGCCGCCGCCGCCGCCGCCTCTGCGCCTTCGGGTTCCATTATGATGGTCGGGAGCCCTGGATACCCATCACCCCACTCCTTCTTCCCGCGGAACTCATCCGCTCAACCTCCAACCCCGGGGCTTTCGAACCATGCGCACTCCCACTCATCCGGAGGAGCCGACGGATCGTCGTCACACAACCAGCAAGGCCCGTCCGGGTCGAGCTCGATTCTACGGGCCGACTCCATGGACATAGACCCGTCGTCCGCCCACCCAGGCCTCTTCCTTCGCGACGGCGCCGGACCCGGCCCGCAGCTGCTCGTCTCCGGCGACTCGACCCACGATCTCGAAGAGCGCCTCCTCCGCGGCACATTCGACGACGACGAACTCAACGCGCACCTCTCGACGGACCACGGCCGGGCCAGGGTGCTCGAGATCCTGTCGCGGACCGACACGGGCCGGCGCCGGGCCGAGGAGATCTTTGGGCCGGGCGCGCGGGGCGGCGGCGACCGCGGCCGCGACGACGGCGGTCCGTCCAGCGCCGCGCGGGACAACGACCCCATCGGGATCGGCGTCGGGAACGAAGGCGATGGCGACGACAGCATGTTTGTGGAGCTGGTCAACCAGGACGATGACGAGGACGGCGACTCCCCCCACCACCACCGTAAGAAGGCGGCGGCGGCCGATCACCACCACCACCACCCGTCGAACGCGGCCGAGATCCTGGAGGACCGTGGCGAGGCCGCGTCGTGGATGGATGCCCGGAAGGAATCTTAGTCGGATTCGGAGGGTTCTGATGTGTGCGCCGGGTTTTGGTAGTGGGGAGGGGGGCGGGAAAACGGAGTGTGTGTTGGTTGGGTGGGCTTTTGCGGTGCATTGCGGCTGGCTGGCTGGCTGGCGAAGGCTGGCCATGGCGTTTCTTGCGAGGGCGTTGAGATCGTTGCTTTGTGTGTCGTTTTTTTTTTACTTGTGCCACAACATGGTGGTTGTTGCGGCGGGTGGTTTACGGCGTGGAAATCTCGACGTTGAGAACCCGCGTCATGCTGTTTGTTGTACATCATTCTGTATTCTACTGCTGCGACTATTTTCACGTCGATATGAATGGCACCCCGGTCAAGGGTTGGGAGGCAGACGGCGATACCTGGCGGCATCATTTGCATTAGACGACGACCACTGCTTGCTACTGAAGCACTGAGTCGTAGCAGGGCAGGGAGTAACTAGGGGGTTTGAGGTAATGTTCGGGTACGGGTTTGTACTTCGTAGGTCAATGGCAATGCTTGTTCTCCCAAACTCATTATCATCATCATGGCTGCAATGCTCGTGGTCCGTTATTGAAGCAGCACCATGCACTTGATTCGTCACTCTCGTCTACGGTACCCCCCCTCCGCGAGTCTGGACTTGGTATGGTGGTATTGCGCACAGAGCATTATATCGGTCGATTTATCCCCAGGATTGTGTTGAAGGGGAGGGTGCAATGGAGTTTCCGTGCGCTGCGCCTTGTGGGAAAGGTGTGCGGGTCGATGTTCCCAACCCCCTGTCTTGCCTGTGGGCCGTGGAGGCCGATCTTGGGTGGAAGCGGCAAGGAAATGCATGCTAAAAAGCAGATCGTCCTGGTGCTTTCTCTCTGCGCCTCGGATGGGTAAATTGTCGGGCCTGGAAGGGGGATGCCTAACCCGAGCCAGCATGAGAAGCCTCACTTACAGCGAGCTTGTCGATCCGATCTTGCTTTCGGCCGAGGGGATAACTATCGGCACCTTTCTTGTGTCGGATTCAGGCCCTCTGCGAGTCTGGCTGCTTTTAGGCAGGAGAAATTCGGGAGGTTTGAATGAACTACTTAATTAGCATATAACTAACGAGCGACCGAGCACTCGCACAGAAATACGGAGGAAGCGGTTCTTGACAACTCCCCTGCGCAGCTGGTCCAATTCCACCACAGGCGCCACATGGAGGCGGAGGTCAACACGTTGAAGCACAGCCAGGCGTTTTCAGCGGGGACGGGGCAGAACAACAAAGAACTCGGCGATCGACAGCGGTCAGGCCATGAGCGGGCCGACGTCGGGTGAAGCTGGGAACGAACCGGTCACTCTTGGCACCTTTGCAACCCTCATTCACTTCGTTGGTTGCCGGGGCTCGGGAGTGACTAAAGAGGCGTTGAGACTTGGAGAATGAAATCGGGACAGGCGGTCGGGTTGACTCCGGGACCGTGGGACGGAGCCGAGGACAACAAACTCGCTCATGTTTCTAGATTGATTCGAGCTTTTCTTGGGCCCGGACTTTACCCCGAGTCTTGTTTTAGTGCCGCCGCAAACAGGCAAACCACACCGGTGGGTTCGGCGCGTTGTTTTCAGATCGCTAGCGCTTTTAGTGCGAGCCCAAGTCGGAAGTTCCAAGACCACCGGTGTCTGACGGTCGCCGCTTGGATGTTTGTTGCACGGATCGCAGATCTCAGCTGTAGGTTGTGTTGACTGGCCTCATGCTCTGAGCCGGGCGCGGGACCGACGCTTGCTCGCTGAAGAGCCCACTGAAGCGGGAGCGAGGATTCCCCGGGACAGCTTTCTTCTTGGGCTGGCAGAGAACACCACACACACACCCACACACACACACACACACACACACACACACACACACACCGACGGATGCGCATCCCGAACGATCCTGGTCACCGAGCGACGAAAGTGAACAGGTTGCGACGTTCTCGAAAATCCTCACTCTGCCGGGCCGTCCGCAAAAACCCAATTCAGGCAGAGCACCGTCGCACCGTCGCAATGTGACATTCTCTCAGGATTGCATCAATCCAGGCCGCTCCGAAATGGTGGGTTGACGTTGCGCCGTACCTGCAGAAAAGCCAAAGTTTCAGACAGGGGGCACCCTCACCACGTTGTGGCCCAGTTGCGGCGCCATTTTTTGAGGCCCAACTGGAATGTTCCCCGGGGATGCTGTGCAGGGATAGTCAATCGCCTGGAAGGTATTGGCGGGGCTCACAGTGGTTCTCGACCGCGAGAAATCCTTCCATGGCATCTGAATCGCCGGTCGAGCGATGCGAGTTGTACTCCTCCACTACACTAGTGTAGCTCGCGTTGGTACGGTGAGGGACATATCCTGTTTGTCTGTAGCTCCTGTGTATCTCAGGGGCTTCCCCGAGGCATCACACTGCAGATCCGAGGGGGGGTTATTAGCTGATAAAGAGGGTTGTTTTCGCTCGTCGCTGTTTTTTTATTGCGCTGCTCTCCGGCGGTCAATATTTCGTGGAGACTCTCTCCAAGTTGCCTTGCAAAGATCCCTCACACAGCACCCCTGGTCCTTGTGGGCGCGGGTAATCCAAATCTTTTCAGGGGCGAGTTATTCTGGCCGATCAGCCTATCGCTCGTTCGATCGATCGGGTCCGAAGGCAGAAGGTCCCCCTCGGTACCATCGTCCCCCCCGGAATGGAAGCCAAATAACTACTCGATATGCGAACGCGAACATAACTTGAGGCGCATCAAACGAGGAGACTGAGGGTTTTTTAAGAGTGGGATTTTAGGAGCCTACAGCGGAAAACAACAAAGGCGAGAAGAAAGAAAAAAAAAGCAAAAAAGCACAACAAAAAAAAGGGACTTGCCAGCAGGGGGAAACTAAACGAGCGGGAAAACGGGAAGAAGCGACCGAACCTCCGAATTTGCAGCGCTGGGAGTGAAGCAGTGAGAACAGCCATTTCGACCTTGGGCACGCTCTTCCATCCTCTTTATTTTAGGTACACCACCCAATTCTGCATCTCCCCTCCAATTTCCCGTCTCATGCAGCCACCATGCCCTGTGCAAGGACACCAGGGTCTTGCGGCGCCGAGAGAGACACAGAGAGGGAAGGCGCACAGGCTCCCAGGGCAGCCCTGGGGGACCCCACCTTACCCCTCCTCATCCCGAGCTTCCAGGTTCATCTTGGCGGGTTCGAGGCTGGTTCCCACCCATCAAATCCATGTGAAGAAGGCCCACGGACGGCCCACGGGCTTGTTCCATTGCGACCTCGCCGCTTCTGTTGTTGACTTTTGCCCTTTCTCTTGCCAGTCTCGAGCCACCTCAGTGACCCAACGGCAACAAATCCCTTGTCCTCCCGGCCACCCCTGCGGCAGACGACCCCCTTGTTCTGATTTCTTGCACTATTGAATGCTGGTGCTCAGGCAACAAAACAGACCACAACCCGCAGCCGACACGGCAGAGGCCCAACAACACCTTACCTTCGCTCAAGTCCGAACCTCGAACGCTTTTCCTGCACTGACAACACAAGCTGGTGGTTGACCTCCCTTACCACCGTTCCAACTTCACCGTCAGGTCCAGACCCCGCCCCTGTCCAATCGCAACCCCCTCCAGCGACGCTTGTCACTACCCCACTGCGTCACGAGAGCTCCTGAGTCCCCGCTGTCGAATCCCGAGACGGCCACCTGCAGACCGCCGCTACCTGCCGATCGCGCGCCACTGGCCGACCACTGGGACAGCATCCACGTACCACAGCAGCAGCAGACATGGGCTTATTTTCGAGGAGGGAGCGGGCGCCGAAGGCGGCGAGCAACCCACAACCAACGCTTTCCAGTTCACAGTCAAAATCCTCCCTCACGTCAGGGTCCTCCAGCATCATCACTCCCATCAACACAAACGCGCGCATGATGAACCGCACATCGGCTGGCACCACGAGCACAGGCGGCCCCGGAACCCCGCTCACCCCCTTCTCTCCCGGCCCGATGCCCAGCGTCGCGATGCCGAGGCCACCGGACCCGCAGCTCGACCCCGCCGGCTACCTGCGCAGCTTGGGCGCTGTACGAGAACGATGCAAGATTGTGACGGCAAAGGCATGCAAGAACGAGCTGCGTCATTTTGACGTGGACATGCAAAAGTTCCCGGACGTCGTCTCGTTTGTTGCGAATATTATCAAGGTAAGCTTTCCCCGGGTTGGAGAAAAAAAGGGAAAGGGGGGTTGTTAGGGCTTCTCCATAACCCCGCCGGTCCTTGGCTCGGGCGCCGCAGAGATAACTGACCGCGGCATGACAGCGCGATTACGATGCGCCCTTCACGAGCATTCCCGGGCATGGCCGATACCAGCATTTCGGCGTCGGTGGGCGCGACAGAATCGCCCATCTTTTGGCGACATGGCCGGAGGAGATTGACAACACCGAAAAGTGCAAGCGGATTATCGACCTGTTCCTCGTCAGCGTGCTGCTGGATGCCGGAGCTGGCACGGAGTGGAGCTACAAGAGCGTGGAAAATGGCCGGGTCTACAGGCGCTCCGAAGGCATTGCTGTTGCGACCCTAGATATGTTCAAAACGGTAGGTCTACTCAACCTAGGACAAGGCCCTTTCAACGGATGCTAACATTCGCTACAGGGACTCTTCTCGGGCACCAGCAACAAATACCAGGTCGACAGGGAGGGTCTGCGGCAACTAACAGTGGAGAAACTCGCTCAGGGGCTGCAGTCGGGACCTGGGAACGAGATGGCCGGCATCGAAGGCAGGGCACAACTTCTCATCCGCCTCGGCAGGGCTTTGGAGAACAAGGAGTTCTTCGGCGAGGATGGCCGGCCAGGCAACATGCTCGGTAAGGCTTTTCGGGACCTTTTCTGCCTGCAACCGTGCTGACGACAGGTTCCAGATCACATTCTCTCCCACCCATCAACACAGGCTTCGAGTGTGATTATCGTCCCAATGTCGGTACTCTGGAACGTCCTCATGACCGGACTTAACCCGATCTGGCCCCCATCACGGACGGCCATCAACGGTGTTTCACTCGGCGACGCCTGGCCCTGCAACTCGATGCCACAACCCGCGCAATCACCCAGCAGCCCGACATTCTCGCCCTTCCCCAACGCCACAGGGCAATCTAACGGCATCGCGCCGTGGGAGAGCATCCTCCCCTTCCACAAGCTCACCCAATGGCTCACATACTCCCTCATGCAGCCTATGCAGAGCATCATGAAGATCCAGTTCGCCGGCCAGGAGCTTCTTACCGGATTGCCCGAGTACCGAAACGGCGGGCTTTTCGTCGACCTCGGCGTCCTAACGCTCAAGCCCGAGGACCAAGAACGCGGCCTGCAGCACTACACCGAGTACTCGCAGCGCACAGGGACCGGAGGGGTGGAGGTGGCGCCCATGTTCGACCCTGGTGATGACGTTATTGTTGAGTGGCGCGGTGTCACTGTGGGCTTCCTGGATATGTTGGCTACCGATGTCAACAAGGCGTTGAGGAACGAACTAGCCGGCAATGAGCTTAGCTTGGCGCAGGTGTTGGAGGCCGGTAGCTGGAAGGTTTGTATTGGCCCGCTCGTACCGTTCTGGGGACCAACTGCTGACATTGATGGCAGGGGGGGCGAGAAATTGCTGAAGTTAGCCGACCGAACACCAAGGAACCGCCGATCCTTATCGACAGCGACGGGACGGTATTCTAGACGAGTTGCAAGTGGAGTGGACATATGGTTGCAGGGAAAGGGGTTCATGAAAGGCACAAATTACTGCATGGTTGGACTTGCCTTACCTTCCGATTGCACCGCTCGACTAGGGTTGGGACCTGATGTTGATGCATATATTGGGGTTTATCTTCATGTATTTGGCAACGGGCATTGTCTCTTGTTTTATGGCACTTGGGGTGCATCACTACCTTCTCAGAGGGTCTGGCTATGGAATCTAGCACTGTCCCTAAGAAACCAACCAAAACCATATGATCCCTCGCAACCCGTTTTTGAAGTTGACTTGTGCAGATATTGAACAGCTTTTTCTTACCACCCTTCCCATTCCATTCCCATTTATTCCTGCAGGTTCAAGTGATTATCTCAAGGATCTTGCGATCTAAGCTTTGGCATGGATTTCGGAGCGGTATTCTGGAGACGCCTCGCTGAAAACCAGTGTTGAAATACCCCTTTTACTTAATAAACAAACAACCTTTGTCAAACCTCCCCAAATTACCGCCCCTTACATGGCATTGTGTAAGTCCTGGTCACCTTAAACACCAATGTACACATCACATAACGCACGCTTGCCAACAATGATAAATTGGGAGTGCCTGAGTGTTGTTGCTCGCACCTGCCCGGATCGTCGTATAGGTGGTTGAGATGCCTCAGGGCGGTGCCTTCCGCACTGGGACGATGCGACTGGCTCTTGGACCCGCGTGCAGGTGGCTTAACCGCTCACTCACCTTGTGAGCTCATCCTCCCCAGGCAGTTCAGTGAAGTTAAGGTGCCTAAGCAACCCTCTAACCCCCGGGATGTTCATGCTCTATGAGAATTAACCCCGTTGCCTTAGGCTATCTGGTTCTCTATTCCGGACCCGCACCAAATTTCCAAAGTTCTCCCCCTTTCCCTCATCCCCAAAACGTTCCTCAACCTTTCATTTTTCCCCTCACTTGTTTGCGAGTTTGGTCGGTTGATTTCAAGCTCAATTCGCGTTCTTTTCCCCGCGGCTGGCTGGATTGGCGTCCAGACCCCCAAGCTCAAGGCTTTCATTCTTCAAATTTTGTACATCATCGCCTCAACATGTACCACGGTATTATGGATTCTAATCGAGGCGCGCGGCGCGGTCGTCGTGGTGGTGGCCGCGGTGGCCGTAACGGCAATCGTGGTGGTTCCCACAATATCTACCATGGCGACGACATCCGCAATCCCGCCAACTTTGCGAATCGCTCCAAGTTTCCGACCTCTAATGGACCTCGGCGTTCCAAGGCTGCGCTTATGGGCGGCTGGTAAGTAACCACGTCTCTTTCCTAGCCATTCCGAGTGGGGGAAGCGAGAACCTGCTTCCCTTGCAGCTGCGTGTTGCTGGCGTTGAATCCCATCTTGCATGAGGTACTCTGAACGGGCACCACTAATGTCAGATAGCGTCTTGCCGAAGCACATTTTCGGTTACTTCAATCCTTCCGCCGACTACGACCGCACCCTGATGAGCACCATCAATAGCGGCGAAAAAAAGCCGGATGGCGTTGCCTTCGCAATCGTTCATGTCCAGAGCCAGCCGCGCTGGATGGACGAGAACATCATCTTCGTCAAGTCGCGTCTCCATCTCCTGCCCGAGTATGCCGAGAAGAAGTCTCTCCTTCTTGAGAACCACAAGGAACCGTGTCAAGAGGAGTTGATGGAGCGCATCACCGCCGAGCTGACTCAGTCCATCAAGTTTGACCGCTATGGCATCGAGGACGGCCCGGACATGGAGGTCTTCGACATGGATGGCCAAATCACCTCTCTCATTCTCCCGGGCGACTGGATGCCCGTCAACCACGAGGCTCCCAAGTTCGCGTGCGTCGGCACTCCCAGTGTCAAGTATGTCCCCGTCTCCAACGACCTCATTGCCGTCTTTGCTGGCTACAAACGCGATTCGAACGCCTCCGGCTTCAAGTTTGTCGCTTGGTTCATCGTCGAGCAGATCGAGCTTTTCGCTGCCAACTCGGTCGACTTGGCCCGCAAGATGCATGATAAGAAGTGGGACGGCGACATTACCCATGAGTGGTACGTACGATTCCTTGCCGACCTCTTGTCGATAACTCCTGGACCTTGGGGGCTGTTGGGTCGTCCTCATTTTGTCACCATTCATTCCCTATTCTCATTCACGTGGCAAGCACCCTGGGTGTAGCACACTGCTAACTTGCTGGGTTGGACAGGGCTGCTGTTAAGTTGATCCGAGTCGAAAAGGGCGAGCCGGAGTGGCGCCCGTCCCCCGACATCAGGCGTCGTGTTATCACGCTGCAAGGTCCGGAGGAGGATCGGAATAACACGCCTGAGGCGCCGCAGAAAAATGCCGAGGATGTTACAGAGAATTCCGCTGCCAACGGCGACAGGATTACAAGCCCCCAAGATGAAGACACTTGCTCTGTTCGCGGCGAGGACGCGGTGGAGAGCGCCCAGACGGGCGACTCCCTGGACAAGGTCCAGGAGCATGAATCTGAAATCCGCAAAGACGGTAGCAATGGCGCCGTGGACGAGACCGTTGCTGACGTCGATGAGGACACGGGCCGTTGTGCTGATGATGTCCGCGACGTGGTTGAAAGCGAAGCAAGGATGGAGAGTGAGGTCAAGACGGAGGTGGTGGATGTTGAAGACCACGAAGGGAATGTCAAGGAGGGCAGTTTCGAGCCCCCCGAGGATGGTGACGAGGGCACTGACAAGGAAACCATCTCTAACAAGGAAGCCATCCCCGAAACGGACATTACCAAAGACACGGGCCATCATGATGAGGGTATTATTTCCTTTCAGGACAAGAATGAGGAGGGCGTTGTAGAAGAGGGCGTCAAGCGGGGAGAGGAGGTGAAGGTGGAGGAGGAAGAGACTGGGGGCTGGCTCTCTCCTTGGTTTGTGGAGGAACTGATGAAAAGCATTATGAGTGTGGAAGAGACCAATGAAACGGCCCTGAAGACCAATGATGGCGGGGAGGCCAAGGAGAAGGAGAAGGAGAAGGAGAAGGAGAAGGAGGTCTGAGGATCGAGGAAGGCGCACCCAAGGCATTTATTTGCCTTGCCGTCCTCACTGTGGTCTCGGCAATCAAGTTTGATGCCATCTTTCGGTTGCTAAAGAATTCACTTGCACTTACAAACCACACCCGCAATTGACCACAAAATAATTGCACCTGTATCGTCCGCGGCGTCTACCGCCAACCTCGAAATCAAAAGCGAATACTAGAAGACAGTGGAACAGTTTGTTTCGTTCAGTGCGATGAATATTGGACTCACTTTGGTCTCCGCTTACCATGGCCCATGTCAGAGCCTAGGGCTAGAGACAGAGGGGTGTCGGACGTACGCAGAGGTAGGTACCTATTTACGGCTACCAGTCCCTGGAACAGTGGCCACCGTATACCTTCGATATTCTTCCTCTCCGAAGTTGTGTGCAAGGGCAGTTGGGAGCTGCAAACCTGAAGTGAAGATGTTGCGTAAGCGGCAGTAAACAATATTAGGGGGATGTCAGTCACAGTCATCCGAATGTTAATTATTCCTTGGTAAACAGGCGGAGGTTTAAGGAGACCTTCAGTCAGGGATGAAAAGTCCTCCGCCACTTCGCCGAGACATGCTCGCCGTGGTTAGACAGAGTTGGGCGTCCAGCTATACGAGCCCACCAATGAATGAGCTTGAACTTTCGTTACACCCATGCCCAACTGAGCGTCGGAGGCGGTCCCCCAGATGGGCAGGTATTATGTACAGTACACTCGCGTGATCACACTCGATTCCGCTTTCCTTTTAGTAGTAGTACAAGCAACTAAATAAAGGATGAGATGTTGGACTTTTTGAATCCAATTCCGTCAAGTAGACCAACTAGGTACTTTACCCCTATTCTTGATAACATCCGAAGGGATAGTAACAGTCAGCAGCCACGAATACCCGTTTCAATATAGATGTCCTTATGAATCGTGACACACCTGGAACGTGGACTTTGTCAAAAGTCTCTGCGTATGCATATTCTTCGAGATGGTCAACATTCGGAGTTAGCTAGAAGTTCGTCAGCCCCTGGGAGGTCAACGGAGAGATGCACTCCGGTCCCCACTCAGCCTGGTTGCCTTCCTGAAGAACTTGGGGAAGTTTTAGCCCAACTTTCGTAAAATGCCGTGCAGCAAGTGTGGTACTCGGCTAATAAATGCCGTGGTACTTACCACGGAATCATGGTTACTCATCGGAGGGTAAGCAGTCGCTACTACGTGACAGGACTAAGCAACCACCTTCTTGTGACTAGAGTTGGTAGCCTGGACGAAGAACGAACTGGGAGGGTTAGGGACGGTCATAGTTCTTTAAGAAAGCTTAAATTATCATCGCCTTTACCTTCTTGTTATCCTTTCTACCCCACGCCCACTTCTACACCGCCACCATTGTCAATCTACGGCTTGACTTCCACCAACAATGGCCAGGACTCAAGGTTTCGGGCTCACCCTTGGGGCGTGCTTGATCCAACTTGCCACCCTCGTCTTTGCAAGCCCCATCAAGGCCAATGCTGTTGTCGAGCGGGATCACGCAAGTTCGACGACGACGACGACCGTTTGGATAGAGCCCACCACGCTTACGGTCAACCCCAGGGACCCAACTATCACAAGGGATGCCGGATGGACGACCACAACCGGCCCGCCGCCCTTTACGAGCACCGTTACCTCATCATGCATCACCTACGACTACAGCTACCCCCCTGAGGACCATTCGCCCACCGTGTCAACATCCACCGTCACGGCTCGCAGCACCATCACAGTAACCGACACGGACCGGCCGCTCCAGACGCAGTACTACTTCCACCTCCCCACCGTGACCGTAACAACCCCACTGGCCACATACGTATCATACCACTGCCTCAACACCATGGTCGTCCAGTACCACGACTGGGAGCACCTGACCTGGACGTGGTCGAACTGGGCGCACACGGCGACGACCACAGGGCTGTGCGTGACGACATCGACACGCTCGACCACCATCCCGGGCGTCACGCTCCCCGCGCAGCCGCCCTCGCGCACGCTCGAGGACTGGGAGTACTTCAGCGAGCCGGGGGTGTCGGTGGTGACCAAGCACTCGGTCGCCGTCGTGACCGACGTCCGCGCCACCCTCGACGCCACCACCACCCGCACCGTCTGCGACGCCCGCAACCCGCGCCCGACCATCACCTCGCCGTTTACCGTCGTTCGTCCGCGCACGACTGTGACGACCACCGAGACGATTACTACTGGGTGCGCCGGGGGTGCTGCTGCTAAGGTGCGGAGGCAGGGGAGTGGGACGGGCGAGGGCTCGCAGGTCTATCCGCCGGTGGAGGTCCGCACCGTGGTGTACACGACGGTTACGGTTATTGATAACTCGGTGATGACGCTGACGGGCACGGCGATCGTGGATATCAACACGCAGGAGTTCCCTGTTACGCGTGTTGCTTACACCACGGTCACGGGGACGAGGGTGGCGACTGCGACGGTGACGGTTTGTGATGTTTAGGGGGGCTGGTTAGTGGTGGGAGTATATACTTGAATTGTTATACTAGGTGCGAGTCGCGACTTGTAGATGTGTAGAATGGGGTACACTTCCCTGCCTGGCAGCACGCTGAAGGTCTTTTGTGACTTGCATCGCTCCGTGGGCGAGACTACAAGTATCAGAATCGAAATAAGTCGAGAGCTCTGTCGGTAACGACTACTCGTTCCCGCATGTAAGCTGAGACTTCCACCTTCCAATACAGTTCAACCCATTTCTCGAAACGGTCTCGACTTGTACGGCGTGACGGCTAATCAAGCGACGTAGGCATGTTGATGAACAATGTTTACAACTGCCACTAGAAGCAGCATACACCCCTATTCCAAATGGCCGTGGTCAAGCCACTGATAGAACTTGAGAGGCGTGGCCTTTATGTCAAGGTTGTACAACAGGGGGCGCCACAATAGAACAGATTTAGGGGTGGATGATGTAGACTTTGGATAAGTTTCTTATTTAATAAGGATTTTGTTTTATTCTAATAAACCGAAAAACAACCGCCTTTTTAAACTCCCCGTCTCAGCTCAAATCACTCAATTTTCTTCCCCGCCGCCCCCTTCAGCAGCCCGCCCACGTTGATCTTCCACCACAACGACGCCTCCTTCCTAGGCGTACGGTCCCGGTGCCGGAAAGTAGTGCCGCTGCCCACCTGCGGCACAAACTCCAGCCTCTCCCCCCTTGCAAATCTTCCTATGTGCTCGACGACCCGATCGATGGCCGCCTCCAGGCACTTGGTGTACAGAGTATCCTCACTATCACCCGGGCCCACAGGCGGGTACACACGGTCGAGCACATCGCCACCATCCAGGGTAGACGTCAGCTGGTGCAGCGTGGAGGCGACTTTATCAACACGGCCGTCCTGCAGCGCAAAGAAGACGCAGTGGTTGCCCTTGTACTCGGGCAGGTGACCCGTGTGCAGGTTGACCATGAGGCCCGCGCGCGCGATCAGCTTCTTGCCGATGAACTTGGTGCCCGACACGACCGTCAGCTCCGGCCGCCACGCCTCGACCGCGTCCCACACCGCCGCGCAGTTGATGGTGTCGACGACGAGGTCGGGCGCCGGGGAGGTGTGCCCCCGCGGGATGAGCCGGTCGAAGTGCGCGGCGCGCTGCCGGGAATAGCCGAAGAGTTGGCGCCGCAGTCCGTGGTACCGCTGCCACCACGCGTCTGCCGTGCGGCCCTTGGAGGCCAGGTGGCGGATCTGGCCGTCGCCGGGCTCCTCGATGCAGCGGTAGCCCGGGAAGGCCTGGTCGAGGCGGTAGCGGAGGTAGCGGTGGTTGGGGCTGTCGGAGCAGATCAGGAGCAGCTTCAGCGGCGGTTGTGCTTTGAGGTCCACGCTGCTCCCGGGCTGGGACGATACGGGGCTCGGCGTCCGGGACTTGTAGCTCACGGTGGAAGGGGGGATCTTGCCGCGGTCCGGGTGGAAGAGCACGTGGATGGGGTCGTGCTCGCCCGTGAAGGACCGAAGTACCGCGCGCGCGATGCCCGGCGCCTGTGCAAACCCGCCCGTGTTGTTGCCGCCGGTGATGATTAGCTGGCCACCTCTCGCGGTGGGGATCTTCTCAAACAGCCCGAGGCCGGTGGGCGTGAAGGGCCGGACGCAGAATTTGCGGTGTCCGCCGGGGTACATGGCTGTCGGGCCGCGCTTCTTCGCCTCGGCATACCCCTGTGGGAAGTAGATACGTGCGACCTCCTCCAGCTCGTCGTAGAGGGCCCTGAGCTCTTGGGAGTCGGGCGCTGGGCGGTCCAGACCGACGTAACCGTATCCACCCCCGAGGATGAGGATGTCTTCGCCAGTTGCCTGGTCTTTGGCCACGGTGATGTTGATGTCTTCCACCATGTGAGCGCGGCGGTGGATCTTCATCGAGTTGTGCAGCTGCGGATCTAGGTTCGGAATTTGCAGCCATATCCCCAGGACGCCCTGGACTAAGTTCTCCGAGGCAGTTCCCTGCAGTAATGCGTCTCCAGTGGTACCCGGGCTCACCACGAAGTGGTTCGCTTCCAGGTCCCCCTTTTGTGATTGCAAAAGTGTCACCTCGCCTTTGGCGTTGCGCTGGACGCCCTGGACCTTGCAGTCCCAGACGAACTCTCCGCCTCGAGCGATGATATGGTTGATCAGCTTGGCGACGAAGAGGTGGATATTCACCGTGAACCCGTCGGCGATGATACCTCCTGCGAGATGGTCCGACTCGGCGGCGGGGCGGAGTCCCGGGAACGCCTTTAGAAGGTCAGGGGTAGACGGAGCCTGCATAAGCGAACCGAGGCGGCGGTTGAGCGTGACAGACGCGTCCAGCGCTACTGTCTCGACGTAGAGGCGCACGATGTCGTTGTGGAGACCGACATCTTGGAATAGTTGGGGAGCGGTCTTCATGAGTTCCTTCCATAGCTTGCCGGACTCGCAGTTCACCGAGTGGATGTTCTTCTTAAACATGGCCGCCATCCAGCCCGGGACGCGCTCGAAAGCGCCCACCCATTCCTGCTCGGCGGAAGAAAACTCGTTGGGATCTTTCACGCTCCAGCCGCCATCGTGAACGGTCTTGCGGAAGATGGACTGCATGTCTTGGTAGATGTCGCTGTTCTGTTCGTTGTAGCTGTCTGCCTCCGTGTGGGTAAACATGCGGGCATTGTGGCCGCCGCTAGTGACTCCCAGGCTGGTCCAGTCCTTGGGTTGGCACGCACGAGGATCGGGGCCCTGTTCCACGATGCGTACCTGGTAGCCACGTTCTACCAGGAGCTGGGCGGTCATGAGATTCATGATACCGGCCCCCACGAGCACAACGGCCGTCTTCGTGTGGTTCCCTTTCAGTTGGTCGACATTTGCCCGTCTGCTTCCGGCGTTGGCACGGGCTTGGGCATAGAGCATTTCTGCCTCTCGGAGAATCGACTCGTCTCGTTCTCTCGCCGAGGCATCAGTCTGTTCCTCGGGGAATGCAGAAATCTCGGCCACCCGACCCTTGGAATATTCCTGTAGGCGAGGGATGGCGGTGACATCCCGCACAAGCATCGACTTGGGGGCGTCAGGGGCGCCAGGGGCTTGACCGAGCCATTGGTTCATCAGGTCGCCGGTTACTTCATCGCCGTTGCAGATCCACACGTCTAGCTCTTGTGGGCCGGCCAAGGGAAGGGAGATGTCAATGTCGGCATTGTTGAAGTGAAGATAGGCGGGCTGTTTTGCCCCGGTAGAAAAAGAAGGAAGACTAGTAGTGACGAAGAACTTCATTTTTTCTCCGGTACTTGGCGCTTCGAAGGTAGCTGCCGTAGAAAAAGGGGGCCCCGAGTGTAGTCAAACTACCACTGAAAGGGACATCCCTAGCCGAATAGTACTGGGTTATATATGCCATCATTTACCCCTGGAAGAGGAGGAAGACCCCCCCTGGACGGACATCACTGTCCCCGTTTACGAATGATGGCGTTTTCCTTGGGCCCGTGACGCAAGCGTGGAGTGAATCCTGCAGTCAGCCGGAAAACACCCCGCCCATCCCTCCTCCCCTTAGCGATGTGGTGTCAGTCGGCTGGGGGTGAATGCAAAGGTGATGGGATGAGGGGAGGAGCGCGGCTAGAACCTCTCATCGCCCACCGTGCGCGCCGGAAACCGGTAGGGGGAGCCACGCATATTGAGCCCAGGCTTGGTTGATGACCTGGGTATTATTGATAGGCTACTATCCTTACCGCCCCATGCCGAGACTGAAAAACCATTGACGGCTTACGCCTTGAGCAAATTTATCCCGGCTTGAGCAAAAAGAGTAGCTCCAGGCAAGTGCCCAGGAGGTTAATGGTACGTTGCCGGCTTAGAGCCCCTAATCGGTTCGATCCATAGCCCGCCCTTCCCCCGAGCCAATAGGTAGACAGCCGGTCTTGCCTTCCAGAGCGGTTACTCTCTAGGAAGGAACGGCTTCAACAAATAAGCTGCTCAAGATCGTGAGCCGAAGAGAGAGGGCTTGTTGCCGTGAGCGAATACACCCCCGCTCGTGGATACCCACCTTGCACCGCTAAGCTTTGATGCCGTATGTCGACTGAAGTAGCATCGAAAGGATGACTTGAGTCCCCCCGCGAGATCGATGCCTAGATCGGATCGCATCCTGCTCGCATCCCCGGCGCGGCTTTTTGAGTCCGACCCCCCCCGGACCCCTGGCGCTTGGATGGGCCCGATTTGCGGTACCAAGCAGTTGATCTCGATATTGCCGTTTACATACCATATGAATCCAAACGTAAAGTGGAGGCGCCCGATCCTGGCTTGGTGTCTCGGCTGGTGTGCTTACTGTGTACACGGTGACGGCCCGCTGCGGCCCGTTGTGAACCTTTCTATGGGCGGGTTCGACACCATCGTTTGCCTAACTAGGCACTTGTGTGTATCGCCTTTGGCTGCTTCGTATCTGTTTCAAAGGCCCTGTCGAGCGAAGGGCCGCGGGCGGGGGTTTGTGATTGTAGTACTGTACACTAGCTATGTACATATGTGGTACTGCGGCTCATGCAACGCCCAGAATATAGCAGACCTTGGCCTTCATCAAAGTGCCCAGATCGCCGAGGAGGTAAAGGGAAAAAACGGTAGTTACTCCGTACGAGGAGGTACTGACATGCAGAACAACAATTAGCCCCGGGTCACAAGGTTCCATTCTTCGAGTCTTACTGTGACTGAGTATGTGAGTTAATAATCCTGGGCCGACGTTTAGCAGGGACGGGCGAAGGCCATGCATTGATACACTGTTGTCATTGGCCTTTGGAGGAACGACAGTGAATCTTGTCATTTCTTGACCATATTCTTCTGTTGAGACGGCCAGAACCTTGAGGGATTCTGTTCCGTTGGACGTTGCATTGGCAAAATTCAGGGGCTTGGCGTGCGTTGCTTTGCTGCAGGCGCTGAGTGTGTGTCACCCCGGGGTCGGACGTTCAGGGGTCTCGGAAGAAGCGGCCAACAGCCGGGGGACCCCCGGGCAGTGATGATCGGTTGGTGGGGGTAACGAGGCGAAGCGGCAGGGCCGTGGAAGATTCCGGGGAAGCAAGGCCCAACTGCCAGAGGCTGAACAATGGTGTTACGTAAATAATAAGCTTATGTGCAGCCAGCTGAGGATGGTTGGTTTTGAGTTTACAGCACACCGGCTGGCGGCGGCCTCGATCTCGGCGGAAACTGGTTCCGAGTTCTTCCTCTCCGACCGCGGCAGGGGGGCCTAAACGGCGGGCCGAAAGCAGATGCCCTGCCCGTTGCGTGATTCCATCCCGAATCCCGAATTCGGCCGTGACTGTTACATCAGTCATCGGAATACCCCTTTCTGCACCTGGTGTTTTTTGCTGTCTGTGGCTGGCCACTCTTTGTTCTTTTACGAGAATTCTAGCCTGCCTCGTCTCGCCTCGCTTCGTCCAAGTTTCGTTCCTTTGCCCTCGGCATTGCACGTATTGCCGATATGGCACAAGAAACCCAGGCAAGCGACGACTGGCGAGGGCCGGATGACCCAGACTGTCCCTACAACTGGCCCATGTGGAAGCGCATTTACATGACAAGCATCCCGGCCTTGCTCTGTGTCAACGTGTAGGTGCCACTCCTAACACCCGTCGTGTTACTCGCTCAAGTCTCAACCAACCGCAAACACGTGCTGGAGTTCTGATTCGCGCAGGTCCTTTGCTTCCTCCGTATACACCTCTGGGGCTAACGACGTATCTCGCGAGTTCGGAGTCTCCCACACGGAATCTCTGCTCGGCCTTTCCCTCTTTCTCTGGGCATTGGGTCTCGGGGCCATCATTGCTGCCCCCGTCAGCGAGTATTACGGTCGTAGGGTCGTCTATCTGGCCACCGTTCCCGTTTTTGGCTTCTTTATTCTGGGCTCGGGACTAGCACAAAACTTTGCGACCTTGATTGTCTGCCGCACTCTGGCTGGTTTCTTCGGGAGCGCCGTCGTTTCGGTAGGTGGAGGCACCAATGCCGACATCTGGGAGCCCGCGCGGGCGGGATTCGTTTATCCCTTCTACTTTGTGTCCCCCTTTCTTGGGCCGGCGTTTGGTACGATGGACTCCCATCATGTCTCTAGCACTTGTTCTCGGTGCTCTGCTGACTGTTTCAGGGCCTGTCATCGGCGGCTTTCTCAGTGAGGCGAAAGGCTTCCGCTGGCTAGAATGGGTCATCCTCTTCATGGTCACCTTCAACTACTTGTATGCTCTCCCGCAGTTCGAGACATACAAGAAGACGATTCTCCAGAAGCGTGAGCGTGACGAGAAGCGATCTAGCGCGCCGCCTTCAACGCGTGCGCCCAAGATTGCCCTCCCGTCGAGTGCCGTCGTGCAGCGCATCGTTCTCAAGCCCTTCAAGATGCTCTTCGTCGAGTCTATTGTGCTCTTCATGACCATCTACATGGCATTCAACTTTGCCGTCTTCTACAGCTTCTTCGCCGCGTTCCCCTTCATCTTCGGCGGCAGCAAGTACAACTTCACTCCGGGCGAGCAGGGCCTGACCTTCATCTCCATCGCCCTGGGTTGCGTCATCGGGTTCCTCGCCGTCGTGTACATAGACCGTCGCACCTACCCGGCGCTAGAGGCCAAGTACGGCGTCGGTACAGTCCCGCCAGAGTACCGCCTGTACGGCGCCATGGTCGGCTCCGCCCTGAACCCGGCGAGCCTCTTTTGGTTCGGCTGGACGGCCGATGCGGGCGTCTACTGGCCGAGCCCCGTGGTGGCCGCCGTGCCCTTCGCCGTCGGGAATATCATGGTGTACAGCAGCGGCGCGTTATACATCATGAACTCGTACGGATCGTTGCACGGCGCGAGTGCCCTCAGCGCCAACAGTCTCCTTCGGTACGCGTTCGGGGGCGCGTTTCCCATGTTCACCGTGCAGATGTTTTCGTCCCTGGGCATTGGCTGGGCGAGCAGCTTGCTGGGTTTTGTGTCAGTTGTGCTGGTGCCGGTCCCGTGGGTTCTGTACAAGTACGGGAGGAGGATAAGGGCGCATTCTCAGTACATTACCATCAAGGATCCGGTGTTGGACAATCAAAACTCGGGGACGGAAGTGACGAGTAGCGAGGGAGAGGAGACGGGGGTCTAGATAAAAAGTGTTAATTGCCCAGGTTTACGGGGGCGGCTATGGCCTGCATTGAGGTGTTGGGGAGGTGGTCTGGCGCAGGTGAGATGCTTTTCGGGGGCGTAGACAGACGGACAATAGACGTAGAGGAGCAGCCTTGGCCATTGGCGCCGGGTTACTCTCAAGATTGTAATGATACCACTTCGATGCTGCGTTCCGAGTTCCGTTTGGGGATTGTTCGGACCGGGGAGGCGAGCGAGGCTAGCCGTCAACGAACAATGTCCCCCCCCCCTCTTTGCCCCCTCACGGTTGCCCTCGCTCATGATCAGGTCAGATACAGATCTGTACAGTAACCCTCATCCTTCCGAGGTGCTTGACTGACGACATCCTCGTCTGGATGGCGTGTCAATGGAGAAAGTCCACCTTCCGCCCGCACCTCCCCCCTGTTCGAGGTGACTTTCTTGTCAAGTACATGACCAATGGGGTCCCCCTGCCACTGTTACGCGCCATCCACATGACATGGACCAGTTTTTCTTACCCCTGGATGGGGATCCCGCTCCCGAGATCCACCGCGCAACGGTCCCTTCCGCTGACGTGAGACCGGTGGACGGTCTCGGCCTTGAACAGTGCGGTGGTCGGCGTCTGGGCGGAGTTGCCTCATTAGGATACAAGTTTGCTAACCAGGGAACTGAAGGGCTACGAGAGTCCACAACAGTGTACATATGTACAATCTCCCTGAACTCATGGTCTCCGGGGCATGAGAACCAATCAAGCCGCACGCGTGGTTTGTAACCGGCGAAGGAAGAGATGAAAGTCCGAGGGCACAGGGGTGGATGACATGAAGGGGATCCGAGATTCCAAACACAGTGGCTCACATGCAGGTTGCATGTAATGCTCGCTACCCGACTGCTCAGGCAGAGTTGGGCGCTCCCCCTTTTGTGACAGACGACTTCCCCGCACGCATAGGGGTGCAGAATTATAGCGAAGGGGAAAGGAGAAGCCAAAAGCCGGGACAGAGCATAGAAAAGAAGTACGAAGCAAAAGAAGACACGACAAACCAATAACATGGGTTCCGTACCGCCCCCACCCCCAGCAGCAACCCCCATCCGCCTCGCCATCCTCAAAACCGACTCCCCCATCCCAGCAGTCTCCAGCAAAGTCGGCCAGTTCGACACCATCTTCACCACCCTGCTACGCGCCGCCTGCGCCAGCCTGGACCCGCCCCAAACCCTAGAATCCCAACTCACCCTCACAGCGCACGACGTGGTGGCGGCGCCGGCAGTCACGGGGGAGGACTCGGACTCGGGGTGGGACTATCCGGACCCGGACACCATCGACGCCGTGCTGATCACGGGCTCGCGCGCCTCGGCGTACGACGAGGACGAGTGGGTGGTGCGCCTCGCGGCCTTCGTCCGCCGCCTGCTCGACGAGGGCCGCGTGCGTGTGATCGGGGTGTGTTTCGGCCACCAGATTGTTGCTCGCGCGCTGGGAGCGCGGGTGGCGCCCTCGCCGGCGGGGTGGGAGTTGTCCGTGACGGAGGTGCGGCTGAGTGAGGAGGGGAGGGCGGTGTTTGGGGGGGAGAGCTTGGTGAGTTCACAGTTGTGGTGCTTGTTGAGGTGGTTTTGTGAGGGGGTTGCTGACGCAGATGGGGGCGTAGAATATCTACCAGACACATCGTGATGTTGTTCTCGAATTACCCCCGGGTGTTGTGCCGCTGGCTAGCACAGAGAAATGTCCGATCCAGGCCATGTACATTCCTCGCCAGCTTATCACGGTGCAGGGCCACCCGGAGTATACTCCGTTCATCATGAACGAGATGCTGCAAGCCCGGCATAAAAGGGGCGCCATCGCCGATGGACCTTTTGAGGATGCAATGAAGAGAGTCGCGGATAAGCATGATGGCGTGGCGATTGCCCGGGTCTTTTTGCGCTTCCTGCGGGAATGATGAGTGCCTGTCTCGGTACCTAGGTACCTAGGTACGTATACGGCCAGGCGGGTTGCCGTTGTCATGGTATTCCATAATAGTTAGACCAAGAGACTAGAGTGTCTAGATTGCACTGGAGGAGGATGTTTTCAAAATGCGAAGCTAGAATAGCACGGCAAGAGAAGGGCTTGTGTACTATCAATCCTAGTAGGGTAGAATAACTCATCATTCAACTCCGACTCCTTTACAAATATTACGACCTACCTATACAGTTCCACCCCGGAGCCTTTAATAAACATCGCCATGCTCGTTCGCATATCATCAATACAGACGAGGCAGTAAGCGCCCCGAGTCCTCCCCCATAGCGCCGGCCTGATCAGAACAAAACTCACGCATCGTCCGCGCCAGCCGGGTAAACACCCCCTCCGGTCCCTGCTGCTCCCGCTGCTCAGCCGCCACCAGCTCCAGCTTCGCCGCAACCCGGCCCAGCAGGTCCGGCAAATGGACATCCTCCCTCGCAGCAACAACATCCCAAGCCGGATCCTCACAAGTAACCGTCAAGCGGTGCAGGGCGACCGCACACTGCGCGAGCTGCGCCCACTGCAGGACAGAAATCCCCGCAAACCGCGCCGGCTCGGGGGCGAGCAGGGCGGCGGCGCAGGCCTGCACGGCGCGCGTGCTCTGCCAGAGGTAGGCGACGCGCTCGTGGCGGGCCGAGGCGGTGGTGGCGTCGGAGTTGTTGCTGTTGCTGTTGTTGGTCCCGTCGTCGTTCATCTGATCCCGCGCGCCGGCCATGCGCGAGAACTGCGTGATCATGATGGGCACCATGGCGCTGACCGCGTGGGTCACCTCGCTGATGCTGAGTTCGGTGGCGTGGATGTGGGCGAGGAGGTGTTCATGCTGGCGGAGGGCTGGGGGGAGGGAGGTTTGGATTTCTTGGCGTTGGGTTTGGAGTGCTGTGAGGGCCATGATGGCTTGGAAGTTGGTCAGTTCGGTGACGGGGACTTGTCCTTGTTCTAGCTGTTGGTGTTGGTGGATTTGAACTGCCTTCTGCGCGAGCAGCTGTAGACGGACTTGGATGGCGAGGGTCGCGTCTGTAGGGCAGCTTCCGTCGTTGGTTATGGCAGCGAGCCCGTCCTCCATCTGTGGTGTCCATCGCAGTGCATCTATTGCTTGGCCACTGTAGGCCGAGACCACAGAGCTAAGCGCAAAGCATGCCAGCACAGCACGTTGCCGCGCTAGGAACACCTCTCTCGTTACAGCTCCCCCTTCCTCAGAGCCATACCCAGGGGTAAACAGAGCCCTGACCTGCGCATCCGGAGGAGGTGGCCCGTCCATCCGTATTTCACGGGCCAGCGAGTTCGCTTGCGCCATGAGCCGTGGCAGGTTGCCCCGGTTGAGTACATGGTCCCAGCCCCAGGAGATGTATGTCAAGAGAGCCAATAGTAGGTCCAACCTGCCCGTATTGGACTCACTGTCGCGTCCCAGCATGGCGTCACCGATTGCCTTCTTCAGCGCCATCCCTCGCGCCGCTTTCTCCCTCGCCGAAGGCGACGCAGCGCACGCAATAGCCCGGAAGAGGAACGGCTGGTCGCACCGCAATTCGTAAGCGCCAAGGGGGATGGGGAGGTGAACGAATGGGAAGTGAGACAACATGCAAGATCGGAACGTCCTGAGAAGAGTCTCGGCTTCCGTTTCGGAGATCTGGGGTTCCGGCGAGTCCGATGTGGTCACGGCGTTCGGCGAAGCACCCCGACGCGCGGACCGTATATTGTCATCGTAATCATCAGAATCGTCATCGCCGTCTTCCGCGTGGCCGCTGTCTAATACTTCGTGCTCCGACGTTTGGAAGTGGTGAACCGATTCTGCCCCTGAGCCAACAGGCCTCGAGTCACTTTGACTTGGTGGCTGCGGGTCGCCACCGATGACATTGCGAGTCTGCAGCTGGGAAATCAGGCTGTCTAGCTTCCCCTCGAGTTCGGCGATGCGAGATGCCGAGTTTTGCGTCTTCTCGATGGTGCGTTTCCGGATTGAATCGGACGGACGGCACTGCTTGCGAAGACGGTGACAGCGCTGACAACCTTCGCCGTCGGTACGGGCGACGCATTTGCACTTGGCTTTGAAGCAGCTCGTGCAGGCTAGTCCGTAAGGGCCTAAATGACTCGGTCCTCGCCGTTCCATTATGACGCGGGTGTCTGTTTGGGAAAAGATGGTCCGATCATGGCTCGGCTCGATGTTCGAATCAGGACCGGAATTGTCGGAGTCCGTGCCGGCGCAACAAGGAAACCCCTCGAAATGAATGTAGTTTGTCTTCTGATTGGAGAGGAATGTCGCGGACAAAAGAAAGTCCGCCCCAACTGGCTGTGTAAGTCTCTGTCCGGATTAGGTGAGATACTTGGACACGTTAATGTTAATAGGATAGGTTAAGCCACGACCCAACAGTCTGTTGGTTTCCACTAGTACCCATGAACAGGCAGTTGCGCTATGGACTCCAAGCAGGACGGGCCGATGACGCAGCAGCCCGGCGGCATAGAGGATGGCGAGGGCAGCAACCTCAACGACCTACCCGACCTCATGGGTCAGTTTCCCGTTCTCAACGCCTATACTCACATAGCTTTTGGATTTGAGCTTCCCTCCGATGTCGACCGCAACGCTGTTGTATCTGCTCTCCACACCGGCCTCGACCGACTGATAGAGCAGATCCCTTGGCTGGGATATCAGATGGGCCGGAAATCAGGGGTGCTCACGACAGTCCCCTGGCCCGAAGATGTGCCTCGGGTCCTTTTGCATGTTAAGCATTGTGACGACACCGTCTTGCCCATGGAGCAACTTCTTGCGACGGGGGTGCCCATTAGCAAACTGGATGGCAAAGTGTTGACCCCCTGGCCGGCACTTCCGCACCCACACGGGATTACGGGTCCGGTCCCCGTCATCACCCTCCAGGCCAACTTTGTGCGCGGCGGGCTCATTCTCAACTTCAGTTCGCATCATACAGTAATGGATGGCACTGCCAACTTCCAAGTCCCCAAGATGCTTGCCGCCGTGCTTAGCGGGGACACCATCCCGGAAGCCGAGCTCCAACAGGCGAACCGTGACCGACGCGGCCTGATCGAACTCATCCCGCGCAGCGAGCCGCTGAAAGACTACTCCCATCTGAGGCGTCCACCTGGCTATCAGTTCGCGCTCCCTGCTAGCCCGCCGATATGGTGCAACTTCAAGATGCCCGTGGCATCCCTATCCAAGCTCACCAAATCCGCCCGCGATCCATCCCGACCGGTAACCGACGACGACGTACTCATCGCCTTCTTCTGGCAGCGCCTGTGCGCAGCCCGCCTCGCTCGGGGAGTGGCCCCCGACACCGTCTCCAAGATCTCGCGGGCCATCGACGCACGCATGGCGCTGGGAATACCCGCCGCCTACCTCGGCGCACAGGTGCACATGGCCATCACGCGACTGCCAATGGGCCAGGTTGCATCCCTCACGCTCCTCCAAACCGCGCAGGTGCTGCGGCGGGAGCTGGCGCAGGCCAACACGGCGTGGGCGATCCGCAGCCTGGCGACCTTTGTGGCGCGCGAGCCGGACCGCTCGCTGCTGCTGTACAACGGCACGCACAACGGCAACACCGACGTCGGCGCCACGTCGAGCTTGAATACCAGCCAGGTCCGCCCGCCGAACTGGGGCCCGCTGCTTGGACAGTGCCGCTTCTTTCGCCGCTCTATGGGACCGCCTATTCCGGGGTCGTTTTCGGTCTATTCCCCGGATGGTGGGGTTATTCTGATGTGTACGTGCTTGCCGGCTGACGATCTGGAGGCGTTGAAGAAGGATGCGCCGTGGAAGCAGTATACGAGGTGTGTTGGTTGAGCGGGTGCAATGTGAGGGGGGCGGGTAGATATCAGCAACCACGTTCACTCCATCAAGACTCTGTTTATGCTCATCTTTCTGTTTTGTTACTATGAAATAGGATCTTGAAGCGTTCTCCTTTTCACCTAGCTAGAAAGCGTCTAGGAAATGGGAGTGAAAGGTATTATCATCGGTAGTTGATGACGTTTTATAATTCACTTTTCATACATGTGACAAAGGTGTAAAGGGGAAGTACCTTTAGTGATCCTGAGACTTGAAAGAAACACTTTTCCGCAAGCCTACCATGCGAATCAGTATAAACCATCCCCTGACGATGTCTACATGACGAAGATTAAAATACCGGACGAGCTACCATCAGTTATGGTGTTTGTTTCATGTTATTGCTATGGGGTTATGGGACCGTATCAGTTTCGAGTAGGCCACCTACCATCTCATAGCACGCATGGATACTAATAAACACTAATAATCACCATTTACAACGGGTATTGAATCCGGGCACAATGAGAAGGAATGTATTGGTTACCATGCTCTCCGGAGTAAGCCGGACTTTTTTGTCGCCGTCATACACGGTCATCCATTAGATTTGCCACCTTTGTGCAACCTCGAGTGTCTCACAGGAGCCAGTCCGGAAACCAGTCCGACAGCTGAGAAGTACGGAGATGATAGCAGGATACTCTCGCCCCGCCAGCCCAAGGCCGTCTTCCGTCGCTGTCCGGGTCCCGGAGTCTAGTTTGGTTGTTCTTACGATACGGCGATTCTGTGTACATGTGGGCATAAGCCCAAACGCCACGAAGTCGCTGCCCGTCTGCTGAAAATAGACTAGCTACCGGGGAGTCTTATTCCAACTTGACACTACTAGTAGTGAAAATACTCACTCACTTGGATATACGGGAATACGATGATAGCATACTCACGAACCTTATGAATGCCAATATCCTGACGATCAGTGTTCCAGGCACGTCCCTAACTTTCCGTTACATTCCCCGACCCTAATCACCAAGTTCAACCTGTCATTCAAGTCAATATGGCTGAGGGCGCCAACAAGGAGTGGGCGAAGGACCACGAGCCCATCGCCATTATTGGCCTGAGCTGCAAATTTGCGGGAGATGCCGCCAACCCCGAGAAGTTGTGGAATATGCTGGCCGAGGGCCGCGATGCCTGGTCCGAGATCCCGTCTACGCGGTTCAATGCGAAGGGAGTTTATCATCCCGACGCCCAGAAGCTCAGCACGGTGAGTTCTAGGGGGAAGGGTGTGAAGTGGGGGGTAGGGGCAAGAGAAACGGACCGCGAGTGCTAACAAGCGAGGGTCGACGTAGACGAACGTCAAAGGCGCCCACTTCATAGAAGAGGACATAGGACTGTTCGACGCCGCCTTCTTCAACTACTCGGCCGAGACGGCGGCGGTAAGCAATAACAAACTTGGGCGGCATGAGAACAAACCGGACTGACCGAGTTTAGGCGATGGACCCTCAGTACCGGATCCAACTCGAGTCTGCCTACGAGGCCCTGGAAAACGGTGAGCGAGCAGACCACCACCCGTACATCTGCGTTGTAATTAGCCACTAACCGCGCGCATCAACAGCCGGCCTTCCCATGTCGCAAATTGCGGGCTCCAACACATCCGTATACGCGGGCATTTACTCGCACGACTACCACGAGGGGCTGATCCGGGACGGGGACAAGCTGCCCCGATTCCTACTGATCGGCACCATGTCCCCAATGGCATCCAACCGCATCTCGCATTTCTTCGACCTCCGCGGAGCCAGCATGACAGTCGACACAGGCTGCTCAACAGCACTAGTGGCGCTGCACCAGGCGGTGCTGGGCCTGCGGGCGCGCGAGGCGGACACGGCCATTGTAGGCGGGTGCAACCTGATGCTGACGCCGGACCTGTTCAAGATGTTCTCGTCGCTGGGCATGCTGGGCCCCGACGGGCGGTCGTACGCCTTTGACGAGCGCGCCAACGGCTACGGCCGCGGCGAAGGCGTCGGCACCATCGTCATCAAACGCCTCAGCGACGCCCTCGCCGCGGGCGACCCCATTCGCGCCGTCATCCGCGACACCTACCTGAACCAGGACGGCAAGACCGAGACCATCACCTCGCCCTCCCAGGCCGCGCAGGAGGCCCTCATCCGTGAATGTTATCGCCGCGCCGGCCTCAGCCCGCAGGGCACGCAGTACTTCGAGGCGCACGGCACGGGGACGCCCACGGGCGACCCGATCGAGGCGCGGGCCATCGCGGCCGTGTTGGGGGCGGGCCGGACCGACAAGCTCCGCATCGGGTCGATCAAGACTAACATCGGGCACACTGAAGCGGCGTCGGGGCTGGCCGGCCTGATCAAGGTGGTGCTGGCTTTGGAGAAGGGCCAGATCCCGCCGAGCGTCAACTTCGAGAAGCCCAACCCGAAGCTGAAGCTGGACGAGTGGGGCCTCAAGGTAGCGACCGAGCTGGAACCGTGGCCCGAGACGGGCGGCGAGCCCCGTCGTGCTTCCGTGAACAACTTTGGGTATGGCGGAACCAACAGCCATGTCATTCTCGAGGATGCCAGGCAGTGGATGCAATCGAAACCCGTCAAGGCGGGCCCCGCCACCCAGGCCGAGGACCGCAGCGACGTGCTCCTTTTCTACGGGCGCGACGAACAGGCCTGTCAACGCATCGTAGCCAACACCCAGGAGTACCTGCGGAAGCGCAAGCGCGAGACCCCGAACATGGGAGCCGGGGAAGTCCTCATGCTGATGAAGAGCCTCTGCTGGACGCTCAGCACGCGGCGCAGCCGCTTCCCCTGGGTATCGGCACACGTGGCTACATACTCAGACGACCTGGACCAAGTCGTCCGCAGCCTGGACGCGCCGCAGTTCAAGCCTGTACGCATGCCCTCGCGCGCTCCGCGCATCGGCATGGTGTTTACGGGCCAGGGCGCGCAGTGGCACGCCATGGGGCGCAAGTTGACCCACGTGTTCCCCATCTTCCGGTCCACGCTCTACGCGGCCGAGGGTTTCCTGCGCGGGTTTGGGGCTGGCTGGTCCCTTACGGAAGAGTTGGGGCGCGACGCCGAGACCTCGCGGGTCAATACCACGGCGCTCAGCATCCCAGTGTGTGTCGCGGTGCAGATTGCCCTGGTGCGTTTGCTCCGGTTCCTGGGTATCTCGCCGACGGCCGTCACGAGCCACTCCTCGGGCGAGATCGCGGCCGCGTACACGGTAGGGGCCCTGACTCTGCGTCAGGCGATGGCAGCGGCCTATTACCGCGCTGCGATGGCGGCGGACAAGAGGCTGATGAACGGATCCGGTGGTGGGCCGAAGGGTGCCATGGTAGCCGTCGGGGTGGGATCCGAGGCGGCGCAGGACTTCCTGGGCCGGGTCACCAGCGCTAACGGCAAGGCGGTGGTGGCTTGCATCAACAGTCCCAGCAGCGTCACCATCGCGGGCGACGAGGCGGCCGTGCAGCAAATCGAGGATCTGGCCAAGGGAGATGGTGTGTTTGCCCGTCGCCTGAGGGTCGACACGGGTTACCACTCCCATCACATGATGCCCATCGCTGAGCCCTACCGACAAGCTCTCCGCGAGGCTCTGTCTAGCAACCAAGGAAACGAGGACGAGAGACAATTTGACGCCGCAGGAATTCCCGAGGGCGCGCCCTGGGCCGGGCCATACCGCGCAGCGCTGAGTGCGGCTCTCGAGGCTGAAGCACAAACCCTCAACACAGAAGGAAGCATCGCCTTCTCGTCACCGGTCACCGGTGGGCGGATCACGCGGCTCGAACAGCTCGCTGACCCGGAGCACTGGGTGGGGAGCCTACTACAGCCGGTCCAGTTCGTCGACGCCTTCACGGATATGGTGCTCGGGGACATGGACGAGTCGGGAACCAGCGTGGACGTGATCCTCGAGGTCGGCCCACACACGGCGCTGGGCGGGCCCATCAAGGAGATCCTGTCGGAACCCGAGTTCGAAGGCCTCGAGGTGGGGTACATGGGCTGCTTGGTGCGCAACGAGGACTCGCACGACAACATGCGGGCGGCGGCGCTGAACCTCCTGCGCAAGGGGCTGCTGATCAACCAGGCCAATCTCAGCTTCCCCTGGGGCCGGTGGCCGTACGACCCGCGCGTGCTGACGGACCTGCCACCGTACCCGTGGAACCACAATACCAAACACTGGTCCGAGGCGCGCCAGAACAAGGCCTACCGTCACCGGGATCAGGAGCCGCACGAACTCCTTGGGTCGATGGAACCCGGGACGAATCCGGAGGCGGCCTGCTGGCGGCAGGTGGTGCGGGTGTCGGAGACCCCCTGGCTGAGGGACCACGTCGTCCAAGGCAACATCCTGTATCCCGGCGCTGGGTTTGTGTGTCTCGCTATTGAAGGCATGAAACAGCTGATGGAGATCGGGTTGATCAATAATAGCACTGGCGATGTGTCGGGGTACAGGTTCCGGGACGTGGAATTGCTCCGGGCGCTCGTGGTGCCGGACAACGCCGAGGGTGTCGAGGTGCAGACGGTGATCCGGCCAGTGGAGGACAAGGCAATTGGCGCGCGCGGCTGGAAACAGTTCGAGGTCCTGTCCGTGTCGGCGGACAGCCAGTGGACGCAGCACGCCAAGGGCCTCATCACCATCGAGTTCGGCGTGGCTCCCGCCGGCCCAAGAACGCCGAGCTTCCTCACCGAGTCGGGCTACACGCGGCGTGTCGATCCGGAAGACCTGTTCGCCGACCTGCGCAGGACGGGCGTGAACCACGGGCCCATCTTCCAGAACACCACCAGCATCGTGCAGGACGGCAAATCCAAGGAGCCGCGCTGCGTGACGACCATCGAGGTGGCCGACGTCGGCGGCAACCACGTCGTGCACCCCACCACGCTGGACTCGGTCTTCATTTCCTCGTACGCGGCCCTGTCCGGCGTGGGCGTGAGCGACGACAGCGCCATGGTGCCGCATTCCATCCACAAGCTCTGGGTCTCGGGCCGCATGACCACGACGACGGGCCACGCCTTCGCGTGCCACACCACGGTGCCGCGCCAGGACGCGCAGAGCTGCGAGACGGACGTCTCCGTGGTCGACGGCGCCGAGGCCGTCATCGAGGTGCAGGGCTTCGTGTGCCAGTCACTGGGGCAGGGCGCAGCCGACGCCGAAGACAAGCGGCCGTGGACGAAAGAGCTCTGCGCCAAGGTCGAATGGGCGCCTGATCTCGCCCTCTCCCTGGGGCTGCCCGGCGCAATGCCCGCTGTGAAGAAGCAGCTCAGTGTGTCCCAGGATCTGGGTGCCGCAGACTGGGACGTGCTGATGGCCCTGCGGCGCGTGTGCGTGTACTTCTGCCACGACGCATTGCAGGTGCTCACCGAGCAGGACGTGGCTCGTCTCGCGCCGCATCATGTCAAGTTCCATACGTGGATGCGGGACACGCTGGACGCCGCCGCCTCGCGTCGCCTGGGCGCCGATAGTCATACTTGGGCAAGCGATGATGCGGAGAGACGCCAACAATACACGACCCTGGCGGCTACGAGCGTTGACGGTGAGCTCATGTGCCAGCTCGGCCCGCACTTTGTGCCTATCATGCGAGGCGAGCGGGCGCCGCTCGAGGTCATGATGGAGGGCCAGCTGCTGTACAAGTACTACGCCAATGCCTTGCGGTTTAGGCCTGGCTTTGTCCAGTTCGCCGCAATGTTGCGTGCAGTCGCCCATAAGAACCCCCGTGCGCGAGTCTTGGAGATCGGGGCCGGGACGGGAGGCGCAACGCGGTATGCGCTTTCGACATCTAATCCGGACAAGGAGGTCGGGCCGCTCTACGATACGTGGCATTTCACCGACGTTTCCTCAGCTTTCTTCGAGGCAGCCCGAACCGAGTTCGCCGCCTGGGGCAACTTCATGGAGTTTGATCAGCTCGATATCGAGCGGAGTCCCGAGTCGCAGGGGTTTGATCTGGCAAGTTACGACATCGTCGTCGCCTGCCAAGTACTGCACGCAACAAAAAGCATGGCTCGCACCATGGATCATGTGCATAGGTTGATGAAGCCCGGGGCTACCCTCCTCCTTATGGAAACAACGCAGGACCAGCTCGATCTCCAGTTCATTTTCGGTCTGCTGCCCGGCTGGTGGCTGAGCGAGGAGCCCGAGCGCAAGACCAGCCCTTCCCTGTCCGTTCCTCTGTGGGAGAGGGTTCTCAAGGGTGCTGGCTTCAGCGGCATTGATGTCGAGATTCGCGACTACGAAAACGACGGCGACATGTATGCTATCAGCAACATGTTGTCGACCGCGTCTGCGCGGTCGTTCAAGCTGGCCTCGGACAGTATCGTCGTCGTCACGAGTGACAAGGCGCCTCCTCCTCGGGACTGGCTTCAGTCTCTACGGCAGTCCATCGCCAAGGTCACCGGGGGCGCTCTCCCAGCCGTCCAAGCCCTTGAGGCACGTTCCGCCACGGCAGACACATATAGCACCAAGATCTGCGTGTTTGTAGGCGAGATAGACCAGCCTGTGCTACATACCCTCAATTCCGCCGGCCTGCAGAGCGTCAAGAACATGGCGACGGGCTGCAAGGGGCTTCTCTGGGTGACGCGTGGTGCAGCCGTCGAGTGTGTAGACCCGAACAAGGCCCTCGCCACCGGCTTTCTGCGCAGCCTGCGGAGCGAGTATGTCGGGCGCCATTTTCCGACCCTTGACTTGGATCCGCACACGCCCACGTGGTCCGAGGCGGGCATCGCAGCCATCGTACACGTGCTCCAGGCCAGCCTAGGCACCCCCGACGACGTCTACTCCATCATGGCGGAGCCGGCGCCCGTGGACAACGAGTTTGCGATGAGGGACGGGCTTCTTCTGGTGCCGCGCGTGTCCAAGGATCTGGTGCGTAATAAAATGCTGACGCCCGAAGCGCCGGACTGGGCCATACCCGACTCCATCCCCGAGGAACCTCTTTTCCAGGACCAACGCCCGCTGCGCTTAGATGTCGGGATCCCTGGCCTGCTGGACACCTTGGCGTTTAACGACGACGAGGAGGCCGGCTGGGACGCTGACACGGTGGAGATAGAGCCGCGGGCGTACGGCCTCAATTTCCGCGACGTCATGGTGGCTATGGGCCAGCTGCGCGAGCGCGTCATGGGCCTCGAATGTGCCGGCATCATCACACGCGTGGGCAGCGAGGCCGCGGCGCAGGGTTTCGCAGTCGGGGATCGCGTCATGGCTTTGCTTCTTGGTCCCTTTGCCAGTCGCGCCCGCGTTAGCTGGCACGGCGTCGCACCTATGCCGGACGGCATGAGCTTCGACGACGCCGCGTCGTTGCCCATGATCTTCAGTACTGCCTATGTTGGTCTTGTCGACGTGGCGAACCTGCGGCCCGGCCAATCGGTCCTGATCCATGCTGCAGCAGGCGGTGTCGGACAAGCAGCGATTATGCTGGCCAAGGACTACCTCGGTGCCGAGGTATACGCCACCGTCGGGTCCCAGGAGAAGCGCGATTTGCTTATACGCGAGTATGGGATCCCTTCTGAACGTATCTTCAACAGCCGCGACGCGTCCTTTGCACCAGCTGTCCTAGCCGCTACTGGCGGACGTGGAGTAGACGTGGTCCTCAACTCGTTGGCCGGCCCACTCCTGCAGGCTGGTTTCGATGTGCTTGCGCCGTTTGGCCACTTCGTGGAGATCGGCAAGCGAGATCTGGAAGGGAACAGCTTGCTCGAAATGGCCACGTTCTCGCAAGTAGCGTCCTTCACGTCGCTAGACATGATGTCGTTGCTACGCAAGCGCGGAGTCCATACGCACCGGGTGCTCAGCGAGGTGGCACGCCTCGCGGGAAGAAAGGTCATCGGACCGATCCACCCGGTCACCGTCTTCCCCATGCGGCAGGTGGCGAGGGCTTTCCGGCTCCTCCAGACTGGTAAACACACGGGCAAGGTTGTGCTGTCAGTAGCACCGGACGAGCAGGTCAGGGTGCTCCCAAGAGCCCCGGCGCCGAAGCTGCGGCCCGGTGCATCCTACCTGCTCGTCGGTGGCGTTGGGGGCCTCGGCCGATCCATTGCGCATTGGATGGTGGATCACGGGGCCCGCAACCTCATCCTGCTGTCGCGCAATGCCGGCAAGCAGAATTCGGGGCTTTTTATCTCGCAGCTGCGCAAAGCCGGCTGCCATGTCGTGGCCATCAGCTGCGACATAGCTAACGAGCAAGCTCTGAGGAGGGCCCTCGATAGATGCAAGAGCGAGGAGGGACTACCGCCGATACGGGGCGTCATCCAAGGCGCCATGGTGCTAAAGGACTCTATCCTTGAGCAGATGACGCTGGAGGATTGGGAAGCGGCAATCCGGCCCAAGGTCGCAGGCAGCTGGAATCTGCACTCGAGCTTCTCGCAGCTCGGCTCGCTCGACTTCTTCGTGATGCTCTCGTCGCTCTCGTGCATCCTCGGCTTGGCTAGCCAGACCAACTACGCGGCGGGCGGATCCTACCAGGACGCGCTAGCGCACTGGCGCCACGCCTCTGGGCTGCCGGCCGTCTCGATCGACATTGGTGTCGTCAAAGGCGTCGGCTTCGTCGCAGAGTCCCGCGCCGTCTCCGACCGCGTACGCAAGCCCGGACAGATGCTGTTGCTGCCCGAGGACGCCGTGCTCGGGGCCATCTCCGCTGCCATTCTCCACCCCCTCGACCATCCGCAGATCCTGCTCGGTTTGAACTCGGGGCCCGGGCCGCAATGGGAACCCGCCAGCGAGGCTCAAATTGGCCGTGACGTTCGTTTCGTTCCCCTCAAATACCGCAGGCCACCGGGAGCCCAGGCGGCAGGTCAACAGCTTGGAGATAGCGATGTTAAACCCCTCTCCATGCAGCTGCAGGAAGCTGGCTCGCGTGAGGAGGCGACACGGCTGGTGGGCGACGCGATCGCCACAAAGCTAGGGGACATTTTTATGATCCCCATCGATGACATCGACCTGGCTAAGTCGCCCGCCCTGCATGGTGTCGACTCACTCGTGGCCGTGGAGCTGCGTAACATGTTGATGCTACAAGCGGCGGCGGACATTTCCATTTTCAGCATCATGCAAAGCGCATCTCTGGGCGCTCTGGCGAGTGATGTGGTGACGAAGAGCGCGCATGTTGAGATAGCCGTGGGGGCATAATTGATGGATTCCAATTGGCGTGGTGATGGTGCCTGAAGTCTTGGAAGGGCTGAGCAAGATAGTCGGCGATTTTGAACACGAGTACTTCGTACCCCTTGGAAAATAACAACTGTGCGTTTTCGATTTGGGTCTTTCCAGGGTTTGACAAGTGCGCAGCAATCAACATGAAGTTCGGTTTTTCGTACGTCCGCGGTGAAAGATAGACGCAAGCAACGCTTCCGAAAATAAGCGTGACGCGACTGGAAGTGCCAAGCACCACGGAAGCTTGAGGCCTGCGAGCGAATTGGGGGTGAAAAAGAGCCACCGAGAACGCGCAAAGTTGATGGACCAATATGTCGAGGGTACCCCAGGGTTAGGAGTGGGGTTAGGGGAGGGGTTGGAGAAGGGTCTAGGGTTAGGGCTTAGCCAACTCTCCTAACCCTGACCCTACACCTAACCCCAGCCCGAACCCCAGCCCGAACCCCAGCACGAGCCTGCTTGCAACTCAAGCTTGCCAAAAAAAGAATAAAAAGGCACTAAAACAAAACTGGCATCCAAAAATGTCATATTCGGAACGCAGAGATTACGAGCGATATATTAGTTTCACGAGGTAGGTAACAGCCTTCTAAGTGGGTAGTTGGCTCACTGATCCAACCTCCTCCCAGGAACCCCTTTTTCTCTACATCTGTTATCCCTCACCCCCGGACAACCCTCGCCGGCTTCTGTCCCAAGCTGGGAGCGGCCTCCCTATCGGCCAGTCCCGACTCGAAGACGCTCTCGGTATACTTCGGGGCAGCCATGCGACCGTGCACCTTGTCCATTCCCAGCCTGCCGCGGATCAGCCTCGGCACGAAACCGTCGATGACGTCCTGCGAGAAGCTGGTGATGCCGTCCATGGCCTCCTCGCCGCGTAGCATCTGCCGCGCGCGAATGGTGCGTAGGATGCCCAGCTCTTCCTCAGTGAGTTTCTCAAGGTCCTCCTTGGTCTCAGCGTTGGGGTCCGCCTTGACCCGTTCGAGCTTGTCGAGGACGCCCTGGCGCGCTTCCGTCGAGATGTTCTCAAATGCGTGCAGGCAGAAGTCGACCGACTGGGAGATGACGCCCTGCGTGAGCTTGCCGCTTGTGTCGGCATCTGCGAGACCCTGGATGACTATTGGAAGGGGTTAGTGGTCTGTCTGCCTCGCAAGGAGGTTGGTGGTTGACCTACTCGGCCGGAAGAATGAAAAGGCCCTATCAAATCCGTCCTCGTCAAAGTCGCTCAGTACCGGCTCATTTCCCTTACGGATCTGCTTCAAGGCCGTCATCACCACCAAGAGAAAGCGCGAATAGCTCTCAGCGACGCGGGCTGAGTGGCACTTGGCCGCCTGAAATTCGGTGCAATCGCCTCGAATGGATGCTTGGATGGTCATGGCAGCGGACAGACCGCTGGCCAGCGCAAGATGCACCCCTGAGCTGAAATACGGATCGATAAAACATCCCGCATCGCCCGCCAGGCGGAAGTTGGGGCCCGCATACGCCGAGGCACTGTACGACCAGTCCGAGGCGGCCTTGATCGTAGGGGAAACAAGCTCGGCTTCGGCCAGTCGGGCGTGGATCTCCGGAGACAGAGTCAGACAGTCCTTGTAAAACTCGACCATCGAAGGTGAGCCCAGGCCCTTCTTGCGGGCCAGAGACAAGTCCTGCCGCATGACGATGCCGACAGACAGGGTACCGTCGTGGAGGGGGATCGCCCAGCACCAACCGCTCTGGTCGGTTAAGGCCTCGAAAAGGGGCGCACCCTCCATATGTGTGCCCGGAGCATACGTCTTGGCGCCTCTCCAATAGCCCCAGTTGGCCTGGTTCTTGAGCGCCTGGTTGAACTTGCGGTTCTTGAGGTACTGGGTCGAGATGATGCCGTTGCGCCCGCTGGCGTCGACGATGTAGTCGAATTTGATCAAACCGGTGGCGCCATCCGCCTTCCGCGACCAGGTCGCCGATACTGCCCGCCCTGGGTTGCAGATCCTTTCATCCTCGGGGAAGTCTGGGGCCGGGACGAATTGTACAGACTCGACCTTGACGCCCTGGAACGTGTGGGCGCCGCTCTTTTCGGCGTGGTCGAACATCAACTTGTCCGATTCGGAACGGATCACGTTCCAAGAATAGCCACTTGGGCCGTTGGCGGCGAGGAAGTCGGTATCTACGGGAGATAGTCAGATGGCAGTCTAGAGTGACCGAGTACTTGCGTTTTTCCTCACAGCCTGCTCGCTTGTTGTTCAACTTGAATGCTGCGCCGTTCTGCCGTCATAACAGGATATTAGTGTCTGGACTTGAGAGCACACTCCTCAGAACACAATTCCATACGAAGGAATACCTGCCTTTCTTCGAAAGCCGTAGTCGTCAAACGTTTTCTCGAGATCAATGAAGCGGATGAAATGGCGCATCGAGGCAAGCATCGACTCGCCGATGTGGTATCTCGGAAAAATGTCGGCCTCAAGCAAAACAACATTCGTCCCTTCACGCGCAATGGCTGCCGCCGCGTACGAACCGGCGGGGCCACCTCCCACCACAAGCACAGAGCAGGACTGAGGGATGGACATGATATCGGTTGTCGTAGTGGGTGTACACTTCGCAAAACAACGGGATACTTGGGCCGTGTCGAAGCTGTAGGTAGGTACCGGATATAGAAAGAGTCATGCGGCATTATAAGAATTGAGGGCTACAAATATCTCCAGGGACCAATTGGTATAGGTATCCGCCAACGTCTACTGAAAGCATAGATCTGACCTAGTACATACCTAGGTACCAGGTACCTACTAACCCCTGCCGAGTAGAACGCGAACAGTTGGCCTTTCGCCCCGTCGTAGCCTACGTAAAAGGCTGTCCAACAAGGAACGGGCCCATGTGCGACTAAACCCGACTTTGGATGGTTCGAGTGGAGCTTTGCCGAAATAATTGTCCGGGTTTCCGGCCTGGGTCCGAAAGTCCGGGCTCCCATAATAGAGAGACGTTGGGTGGCCCGGTTAGTCCGGAACACAACTTGAAGTCCGGAAGTAAGCCCGTCCTACACGAAGCCCGAGAACACCAGAGAATGGCCGAATTCCAGCCAGTGAGGCAATCGTCATGGTTGAGGTTCGGCTTCAGCGTCTATGGAACCCCCACATAGGGAGACGAGACGTAGACGACGTTCCACGCAATCTGCCGCATCCGCATCCCTCCGCATCTTCCGTTCCATTTGCTCCGCCCTTCGCCTCCCACGAGTGTGCAATTCCACGCTAATGCTAACCTGTTGTATGCGCACACGTTGCGGAAACGTATTCAGAAGGTCGCCTATTCCAGTCCAAGCACAGTTATACCAAAACATATCAGCGGTCAGATTTGGAAGGTAGCGCCACAGAATAATAACCTTAACTGGGAAGCTTCCGGGGGAGCACATGCAACCATACTAAGAACGCCCATCTCCCACACAAGACCACATATACAGATTAGGCCACCAGTATACACATCTCCGGTCTGCACCCGGGAACGATGCGATCTGAGTGGGGTTGTTGTAGGTGGTGTTCTTGGGGTATAGGTATGTGTGGTCAGGTAGTGCATCCAGGGGTCCCCTGGCGGGGACCAGTTTCCGTTTTGGGACCTCCGATACAACCTCGGCATCGGATGGTCTGGTGCGCATTGGGACATAACTGGGCGTGAATTACCTACATGATACTGGACTGAATACCGCAGCGTGGTTCTATGGGGGGTGGGATGCCTGTGCAACCTGCCTTGCCAGGTCAAAATGCCATGTTAAGGGTTCAGCCCCTGAATCAATTCAAGTTGCACTTCATCACCAACCTAGAAGGACTACAACATTGAATTATTACACCTCCTCTTCCACAGTCACCAACCCCCCATGGCCACACTTTAGCCTCTTGTAGCTGCTCATCAATGCCGAGGTACCGTAGTGGGATAATTGCAGTGGGAAAATGTAGGATACGGCATGGGATATAGATTACTAGGGTCAACATGCCATGCCACGCCTTCCCACGTGCACCAAGGGAACATCGTCGATCCCAACCCAGCACAACCGTGTAGGTATTCTCTCACAAAGAAGGAGCATCAGTCGTCATTTAAATCTAGGTAGTTTCGTCAAGCCAGTAGTTCAAGTGATCAGTTGTACTGGCTTCGCGTGTGCCCTCTCTTCCATTTATAATTGTGCGCATTTCTTTCTGTCCTGTAATCCCACCCATCTAGGTGCACGGCGATGACTGGTTACCTACTAGTCGTTAGTCAGGAATAATAATAATAATGCATGAAATAAGTGTCCAACGATGATAATAAATAGTTATAGCCTCGTTCTAGATAGCTTTATACGCCACTTCACGGCGTCAGTATGAGATAGTGGTGATGAAATGACCGTTCCGGGTTTGTTAACTTGTTTCTATCCACATAATCCGCCGTGAGGATCAGAGTACCGAGGCATTTGATGTGACGTGCTCGCAGGAACAACGGTTCTTCCTTCACCGATCACGATGCCGTATAGGCCAATCGGGCAACTCACAAGTCCCCAGAGGACAAAATGTCATGGCTTTGTACGTCACCTCGAGGCACGCCATTCGCGGCCATCGTCCCTCCTGTTGCCACCATGTGGTCTATGCGATATCTGAGCGCGTTTTGACCCCTAGGCCCGCGTAGAAAATGCCAGTGCTCCATCCATCCACCGCTCGCGCCTCAACTCTCTCGTACCTTCACACCTTCATTTCAAACCAGTTATTACAATGGCTGACTGGCCATTCACCCCTGGTTTGTCGGTCGAGCGCGTTGAGGATGTGGTGCCTACGGGCACTGCCATGCCCATGGGTCCCACGGGCAAGAGTCTGGAGACACTGGCCAACGAAAAGAGGGTTTGGCTGGGAATGAAGGACCCGGAATACGAAACCAAGGATAGCGACACGGAGGAGGAGCCCGGCACTGAGAAGCAGCCCGAGCTGGCGGATGAGGTCGGGTACCCCACGGGTCTGGCCTTGACATTTATCATCGCTGCCCTGGTGCTCAGTATCTTCCTGGTCTCCCTTGATATGGTATGTTGTCTGCCCGCTGCGCCATACCTCTTGATCGCGGAGTGCTGACAGAACCCAGACAATGGTGCCCACGGCTATCCCCAGTATCACAGACGAGTTCCGGGGCCTGGAGGACGTGGCGTGGTACGGATCTGCCTTCTTCATGACCCTCGGCGGCTTCCAATCGACCTGGGGCAAGGTGTTCAAGTATTTTCCTCTCAAGGCCGGTTTCTTGATTTCCATCCTCATCTTTGAAATTGGCAATCTCGTCTGCGGCGTGGCGCCCAACTCGACCGCTCTCATCGTCGGACGCGCCATTGCCGGTGTTGGTGCAGCCGGCATGGGATCTGGGGCCTACACCATCATGGCCTTCACGGTACCGCCCAAGAAACGGCCCATCTTCACCAATATCCTTGGTACCGCGTACGGTGTTGCGGCGGTGGTCGGGCCTTTGATCGGTGGCGTGGTTGCCGACCGCCTTACCTGGCGCTGGTGTTTCTACATCAACCCCCCGATCGGCTGTATTTCCGGTCTCATCATCCTTTGCGCCTTTGCGGCCCCGAAGAGGGCCAAGCCCGTCGATGCCCCGCTCAAGGAGAAGATGCTGCAGATGGACCCGGTCGGCATCGTGCTGGTCATGGGCGGGATGATTTCGTACACCCTGGCTCTCCAGTACGGCGGCCAGACGATGGCGTGGAACGACAGAACCGTCCTCGGCCTCAGCGTCGGCTTCGTGGTGATCGTTATCGTCTTTGGCTTCTGGGAGTTTTACAACGGCGAGCGGTCCATGATCGTCCCGCGTCTCTTCGCCAACCGCGACGTCCGGGTATCGGCCATTTTCACCTTCCTCTTTGCGGGCTCCTATTTCATCGTCCTCTATTACCTGCCCATGTATTTTCAGAGCGTCCACCCCTCAAGAGCGACTGAATCGGGCATGCACAACCTGCCGTTGATCCTGTCCGTCGCCGTCTCAACCATGGGCGCGAGCGGTCTCATCTCGGCAACTGGTCTCGCCGCCCCGGTCGCCGTCGTCAGTGCGGTTCTAGCGACCGTCGCCTCTGGTCTGCTCTACACGCTCGATATCAGAACCTCGCCGGCCAAGGTGCTGGGCTACCAGATCCTGGGAGGTCACGGATGGGGCGCGGCGTTCCAGGTCCCTATCGTCATGGCTCAGGCCACAGCCGCACCGGGCGATATCTCATCCGTAACAGCCATCATCTTGCGTAAGCATCCCCTCTCATGGCCCTGCCACCATTCCCATCCCCACCCCCCTTTCCCTTTCCCCCAACAACCAACTAACCAGAGCGAACCGGCATGCAGTGTTCCAAAACCTCGGGGGCGCCTTCATGCTCTCGGCGGCACACCCGGCTTTCGTCCGCACCATGATGCAGCGGTTGGCGATGACGGCACCCTCGGTCGACCCTCTCCTCATGCTCGGTACGGGCGCCACGCAGATCCGCACTGTCGTCCCCCCCGATGTCGTCCCGGGCGTCCTGGTCGCCTACATGGCCGGCATCCAGACCACATTCGTCATCGCCCTGGTCTCCGTTGGCCTCGCCGTCACCGTCGGAATTTTCAGCAGGTTTAAGCGGCTTAATAGCCGGACGCTGAAGGTGGTGGATGAGGTGGTATAGGGGGGCTTTGGCAAGGGGTTGTATAAGGAGTTGGATTACCTAGGTAATCTAGAATTCACGTTTGGTTGTCTCATCTAAATCCGTCATTGTCTGGCTAATTTCAATGCCTCATAGTGTTCCCCTGCTAGGCTGTTGATCACTTTTACATCTCCCAACACACGGACAATCTGGTCAACACCACTGCTGGCCCCAACCACCGTGTTGCAGCGCGCGGCGAGAAAGGTGGCCGCACAAGTAAGCGGGTCGGGCAGGAAGGGGTGGACCTTGAAGCAGCTGATGGACGGCACAGCCTTGGCTAGACGAACCATCTCCAGGGCTGCCACCGAGGCCCGGCGCTCATAAGCGGCCGTTGCAAGTTGCTGCTCGAGAGTGTGCCAGGGGGTTCGCTGTACCGTGTTGCTAAGGAAGACGACGGCACTCTGGGCGAGCATGTGAGTAAAGAGAAGCATAGGGTCGTTGTCGGTGGCCGGACGCGGGGCCAGCATCTGTAACCGCTTCTCCACGGCCGACGCGAGCCATTCTTGATGCGTCCAGAAGTCGTAGGATTTGGTAGCCGATTCCTTTGCACACGCTCGCCGGTGAATCATACAACGTCCGTAAAGCGCCGCCAGCACAGTGCATTCGGCAAAGGGTGATAATGTGCTCGGTTCATTCTGCGCTGTAGCTGCCGATAGAAAACTGACGTGGATCGGGTGGCCATTTTGGAAGTTCTCCTCTGGGGCTGGGAGACGCGTGCGGATCTTGAAGCACCTAGTTAGCGACCCACGGGGCCATTGATAATAGGTAATTAAGAGTTTTACTGGTGATAAACGTACCAACTCCTCCTGTAATGTCAAGGGCCACTCGCTCCGTAGGCAGAGGAAGCGGTCGAGGCTAAAAGCTAGCCAAAATGTTCGCCTCCTCTCCTCGGCATCTACAAAGGTCTCGTCCGGCTCGCGATTAGTAGCCACGGGAGCGGCCTGTGAGTCTTCAAGAGCATCGACATCGTACAAACGTGCCATTTGCACGAGACGGAACGCACGGCCAGCCGTGAGCATAGCCTGGTGCTCGCCAATTCGCAAGAGCTCGGCGTAGGCTAGGAGTAGCCATGCTTGAATGTGTTCAAGGGGGATTTCGTCCTTGGAGGTGACTCGGGCTTGGCTATGACTCTCGAGGAGATTGCGTGTTTCCGCACAGAGGTGGTCCACGAGGTCACCCCAGTGAGCCGACATAGCCGCAGCCATGGTACGCATGGCGGACCTCAGGCAGGTTCGGGCCGGTCCGGGATTGTCCTTGGCCGCCCACGCAAAGTAGCGGCTTCGATGGATGATGGGGCATACGGGATGCGCTCGGTCAAAATAAAGTTGATCCCTAAACATGGGATGCTGTCAGCAGCGGTTTCCTCATAGTACCGGGAGCTCCAGGCTACCGCACAAGTCAACTCTCATGATGTCCGTGACCTTGGAGGTCGTGGCCATCGAATTTCGGGCCGTGTCAATACGGTCTGTATGATCCATAAATGTGGTTTCCGGACCGCCGTCTGGCGGCATTAGAACACACTCGAAGTCCTGCCAATCTATGCAATGTGCCCAGGCAGCAAGATCAACACCGGTGCATGCAGACTCCGAGCTCGTAGAGGTTGACGTTATCGTGGATGATGTTGTCGTTGTATTATTAGTTGTATCCGGCGGCGCCGACGTTACCTCGCCGAGAATGAGGCTTGGCTCTCCATCTAACCCGTTCTTCTGGACGACCTCATAGTCCATGGGAACATCGTGATTGTTGGTTTGGGAGGAGTTAGGTTGCTCTTCAGGGGTGGTTTGTTTCGGTATTGCGCGACCCCGACCAGAATCAGGTCCGAATTGTTGTTCTAGCTGCCATTGCAGGGCTGCTGCAGTGATGAAACGTTGGTAACGGCCTTCTCACTCCCAGGCTTCCGACAGGATAGGTAGGGTTGTGGCTTCTGTGTGAAACATGGACGACGGCTAGAGAGCCAGTCAAGCGGAAGAATGGTAGAGGGTGGGAGTCCGCACACACACCACACCATCCACATGACAATAGGAGAAATGAACGAACCGATTTGCGACCGCATCGCATTTAGTTGTCCCTTTTTCGGCCCCCTCTGTTGCCTCTTGTTAACGATCACACATGTTGTCCCGGTCTCGGTGCAGAAGCCGCACTTGGGACGTCCCCTGTCGCACCGGGCCTTTCGTCGTCGGCATTCTTCGCAGGCAAAGCCGGGCTGCTGCCGAAGTCCTCTCCCTTCCATGTTAGTCAGAATAAGAATATGGACTCGGAGGCTTACAAAGCCGAGATGAGACGGTCCGCAACACCGTGTCTGTTGTAGGCAAAGGACAGGGGGGATAGATATAATCTTACGACGAGTTACTGTTATTAGGCCAACCCTTGAACTTAGCAACCCACCCGTCCTCACCGCAGATAGACAGGCTGACAGATCAGCAGCACAGTGTCTATAGGTCGGCCAGAATCACGTCACGGCATGTCTTCGAAACAAATGTCGGGTACGCACAGGTGCATACGTAAGGTGGTAATCATGGTTGAAATCTAAACGGATCTGTAGCTTTAAACCCAGCCCAGCCTCTATCCGAGCAACGCCTGTTGTGAGGCTTTCCAAAGATACTCGACCGGGACGATGCCAAGAAGGTCGAATTAATGGCAATTTCGGAACGAAACAAGAAAAAGGAAATATGGTAGATTCCTGGTTGCTGGGTCTGGATGGGCCTCGGCCCTCGGGTCCCTGGCCCTTCGGATCACCCCGTCTCTTTTAAAACATCGTTCACTAGTGGACCTAAGACAGAGAGCCTTCGAGAGGCTTGTTTGCCTACATGAAACCATCGGTTCGCCGGAAAGGACGGCAACGCCAAGATGGCCAACCAGAATTTATATTCATGATCCTTCTACACACCGCGGTCCCGGTCGGCAGCTGCCCCCTTGGTGTCAACCTTCGCTGTTCTGAAGTGCTGTGGCCATAACTGCCGTAGCTAGGTACACTTGTCCTTGGATCGATACGTCATTAAACACAGTGCTTGACTGTGCGGTGACATGGCTAGCTGAGCCCCTCGGCCCACACATGAACCGGCCCGAAAGCATGCTGACCGGCACCCGGGAGGTGTACGGTCCATTGGACGGGATTCGAGATCTGCCAAGCGGCTGCAAGACAAGGCGTTTCTAGTACCGGCTTGGCCGATCGCGGCATAGGGTCCTCCCGCCTTTCATCTAGTGGCGTTGGCACTGATTGGCTCTGAACCTCTGGCGCCGTTGAAGGACTCGGCCGCTGTCTGTCTCGGGTACGCCCTGTCCCTGCTTACATTCTCGTGCATGTAGTAATCGGTGAATCGGGCCTATGACGCGGCTCGGTTTCCGCATCGGCGAGCGAAATCAGGTACCCAGGCAACATTGTCACGGCCGCGAGGGAGCTTAATATGGAGGTCAGGTGTTGGTTGGCTCCGTTCTGATAGCTGTGGATGCCATCATTGGCTGGGATGACGTGGGCTGGCATATATCGACGATTCTGTGAACTTAGTACCAGGGGGCGTTTACTAGTAGGCGCTGTTTACCTTATTATTATGACCCTGGAAGAGTAGGGGACGAATAGAGCCTCGGGTTGGGTAGCCTTCGCATCTTAAAACCTTTGGGCTGGGGACAGACAGGAGGATCTGGGTTAACACGAGGATCTGGTTTACAATCCGCCGTGGTACTTGTCATTATTTGGAGAGATATCAGGCGTTTTATTCCTTCTTTTGCTCCGACTACTACGTCCTCGTTTCCAAATTTGCTATCCGCCTCCAACTAGCTCCCAACAATGAAGTTCATGAAGTACAATTTTCCATTTCTCATGCACCCTGCTTGGTGTCAAGGCCGGATGTCGCTTTGGGCTTCTCCGCAGTAATAGCGTTGAGTTCCCTTACTTTCCGAACATCTTTCCACCCCAGCCCTAAACAAAAGGGTATGATGCAGGCGCTGACGGCAATTCCAAGATACATGACGTGGTCGATAGCTTTACAGTAGGCCTCGAGCGCGGCCTCTAGCGCGGGCCCGGACACGAGAGAACGAACGGAATCAACCCCGGCGTTGACAATGAGGTCTGGGGAAACACGAATTGCGGCGATACGTTGCTGTAGCTCATCGCGGAGGTTGTTGCTGAAAATGGCATTTGCGCCGATCAGGGTCGCTGCTCCGCCGATGTTCATGGAGAAAATGATGATAGACATGGCGATGGGAATCTGCTCTGGAGGAACAAGGTTCTGGACCGCTATGTAGGGCTGCGAAGGACAAGGCGGTAAGTTGGTGAACCACATGTGTTTCTGCGGGTTTGTACGGCAAGTCATGGACTTACAGCCGCGGCTGCTGCACCGCTACCAACACCATAAAGAATTTGATAGCCGACCCAGGCCCCAACGGTGGTCGTGGGACTCAACAGGGACAGAAGTCCGTAGCCGACAGTGGATAGCGTACCCCCGAGCAAGATCCATGGAAGATAGTAACCGAGAACTTCGACTGTGTTTCACGGCATACGTCAGCTAAGAGAACGACTTAGGTCGCAAAGAATACGGCAAGATACTGCCGGCTGTGAGCCCGACATCACTTACTCATGCTGCCCGAGATCATGGTGAAGGCTACTAGTCCGAGAGTTGTTGGCAACATGTGGACACCGCTCATCAGGGGTGTGTCGTCGAGAACCACCTGGAAATAAATGGCAAGATAGTAATCGGCGAGCAGAATGCTCGAGAGAACAAAAAACAAAGTCATTGCAGCAGACCAGATGACGCGATGTCGGAGCAAAGCGAATGGCACCATGGCCCCGTCCCCCTGGCGATATTCCCAAGCCAGAAAGACAGCCAGGGTAGCGGCAGCTCCAACCAAAAGGCCAATGACGACTGAGCTATTCCATGGGTGTTGGTTCCCACCGAACTGGAGTCCGAGGAAGAACATGATGGCGGCTGGGCAAATAAGCGCAAACCCTACCAAATCCAGAGACTTAATTGCAGTTCCAAGGACCTGGAGCGCAGGTGGCTTTGCTTTCGGTTCCGGGACGTTCTGGAAGAGAAGGCACCCGGCAACAACGGCACCGAGAGGGAGGTTGATGTAGAAGCCTAGACGGTTGGAAACGAACCGGTTAGCCTTATGTTCGAGATGGACGGGCAAACCGGAAGTAGAGAAGGGATGACGCACACCACCGCCAGGAGACATTCGTGCTGAAAGCACCTCCAATGATGGGTCCCGTTGCTAAGCCCAACTGGCTCATGCCGATGTTTAGTCCCATGAAAAGGGGCTGCCGCCGGGTTGGGAGTGAAGCGGCGATGGTACTGAGGGCACCAGTTGCAATGCCCGAACACCCTAGGCCGGCGATAGCCCGTCCCACGATGAACATGGATGACGACTGGGCCGCTCCGCAGAGTGCCGATCCCACCTCGAAGATCAGGAAGAAGATGAGAAAGCACCACTGGACCGTTGGGTGTCAGTTGTGATAGTTAGGTACCAGTGAAGGAGGAAGTGTCGTGGGAATTTGGCTTGCCTTGATAGAGAAGTAGGTGTAGATCTTGCCGCTCAACGGCTGAAATGCTGCGCTGGCGAGCTGGTAGGCACCGCCGTACCAACCGATATCCACCAGCGAGTCGAATTCGGATGTGATGGAAGGCGTTGCCGTAGACATGATTGCGAGATCGAGGTATACCAAGAAGTAGGCCAGCACAACCGCCGTCAAGATGAGTGTGAGTCTGAAGCCCTCAGGGTACACATGCTTGTATTCTTTGTCGCTATGTGGGGTGCTCGTTTCCCCATCATCTTGCTTCAGTTCGGGGAGAGAGGGTGTCCGTACATGGTCAGGAGAGGGTGTGGATTCGGTGCGCTTCTCCCCCTCGTCGAGTGACTGCGCGCGGGGCGTTGTCTCGGCCATTGCGAAGGAAAACACGGGAGGTGGCTGGGTGCTCGATGACCAACGGCGTGTCAAGATCAAGTCACATATCTTGTTAGAAAAACTGAATCTGAGATCAACAGGAACACAGTTATATTTCCCGCCTCGGTGACTTTACGGGAGCTATTCCTGCCGGGGCTGAGGTTATGCCTTGTCTCCCGGAGTGTCTGTCAAGCCGCCAAACTCACTGATTCTAAGACATGCCTACCTCGATAGAGTGGCGGAGTCCGGCCGGGCGATTGGACCGGAATCCGTTGCACCATGATTCCCAACAACCGGGCGGATTACACGCACATGAAACCCGAAATCCGATCTCCATGCCTACCGTGACCAATAAGGTCGATACAAACAGACCGAATTACTCTATTATCACGACACCCCCTTTCCCAGAACGTCGACCTTTACTGCCATAAATTGTAAGCCGTATTATGGGCTCAAGTTAATAGCAATCCTAAGCGAGTTTGTGCATCCTAATCCTGAATCCCGTAAGCCATGCCATAGACATGCACTGCGGAGGAAGCCTGGGCCCCAACAACCCATGTTTGTTAATATTCCAATCATACATGTGACCACCCGCTCTAATTATTGTTGCCATCCCGACAAGAAGCCCACGCAATACCTCGAAGCACTGGCCGGGACTAGCGGATCAAGCGGGTTCGGGTGGTTCGGCGCCGAGACTGAGATACGCCTGTGTTGGTGCCCCAATGTCAAAGTAGAGAATCTGAGTCAGGTTGGGGGTCATGTTTCAGTTTGAGCAGTGGGGCCGTTGTGCTTCGCGGCGCGGTGAGTTGTGTCGAGGTTCGAGACCGCGATTAATAATGGAGTTAAAATATACGCCGATCTGTGGCGTGTTACACGTACTCTTTTCGGTCAATGCCAGAGCTGCGTGTCCGCCGACCCGGTTCCCGTTCAAGTGGTGTGAGTCCGGGGGCGTGGTACCCCCCGTACCAAACTAAAACGGTATGCGTAAGCGTCCCTGACGGAGGAATCAAACTCCGGCAGGAGGCGAGATCGGAAACCATCTTTGATTGGCTTTTTCTTTTGCAACGGGACCGCAGATGATAGCAACCGCCGTGGTCCTGCCCCGGCTCGACGGCACCGCTTCTTGTGGCTCTCTATAACACGATGTTCGCAAGCCGGAGGGGATGGCAAATGCTCTCCGCATCGATCGGAATACACGGTAGATGTTGACACCAAAGCCACGAGCACCGCCATCTAAGGAGCATTTATTGAATTCACTTTGTTCTCGATAGCAGCCATGGGAGATATGCCACAGAACGGGCCGACCAACGGAGCCGACGCCCGAGCTCCCCTCGACGTTGCAATCGTGGGAGGCGGCCTCATTGGCGTCATCACAGCACTCGGGCTTGTGCACCGCGGGATGCGGGTGACAATCTACGAGCGCGGCACTAAATTCCAAGAGCTAGGAGCGGCTGTGGGCTTCCCTAGAGTTGCTCGGGAATGTATGAAGCGCCTTGAACCACGTATCCTCGAGACTTTGGGACGGGTTACGCAACGGAATCTCCACGAGCAAGTACGTTACTGGGACGGCTTCCACCCGCAGACCAAGCAAGCCGCCGAGTCAGAGGAAAGCTCCTTACTTTTTGAAGTACCGGAACGCGACCTGGCATTCTGGGCTTGCCTACGGTCTCATCTCTTGCTCGGGATGGCGGAGCTGTTGCCCGAAGGCACGGCGCGGTTTGGAAAACGACTCGTGGACTACACCGACGGCGAGGCGGCCAGCAAGGTCATTTTACGGTTTGGCGATGGGAGTACCGCCGAACACGACCTTTGTTGGTTCCCACCTTGGTTACACCGTTCATGATGCAAACAATGTCTGACCTACCATGCTAGTGATCGGCTGCGATGGAATCCACTCGGCTACTCGCAAACTTCTCCTTGGCCCAGACCACCCGGCCGCAAACCCGAGTTACACGCACAAGAAAGTCTTTCGCGGTCTCGCTCCATTTGACGGCGTAGTTGCTGCCCTGGGGAACGAGAAAGCCCATGACTATCTGAGTCACCTGGGGCCCGATGCCCACATGTTATCTTTTCCGGTTTGCTACCCCTTTCTCATCGGCGAGCATCCACAAGAGTAACGGGTTAATCCTAATGCGCGCTATTTTTCCACGCCGAAAGATCAACAACGGAACCATGGGCAACATTTTCTTTGCCATCCACGATCCAGGGGAGTGGAAAGACCCGAGCTCTATGACCGCTCTCAGCACACGCGATGAAGTCTCGGCAGCCCTGGAGAGTTGGGGCCCTCACATACGGGAAGCCGTCCTTCTCCTGCCAGAAACGCTAACCATGTACGGCGTGTTCGACATGGTGGACAACCCAGCCCCGACCTACGCCTCGGGCCGTGTTTGCATAGCTGGCGACGCGGCCCACGCGAGCAGCCCGTTTCACGGCGCCGGCGTTGGCATGGGCGTCGAGGACGCGCTGGTTCTGTCCGAGCTGTTGGGGGATGTCCAGAGTCTGCCCGTGGCTGCCAGACCGCGGTCTATCCCAGCGGCCTTTCAGGCCTACAGCGCCGTGCGGATGGAGCGCACCCGATGGTTGATGCAGAGCTCCCGCGACATGGGCGATATCTTGGAGTGGCGGTATCCAGCCACAGGTCGGGACAGCGCTAAGATCAAGACCGAATTTGAGAAGCGTGCGAGGAAGATATGGGACTTTGATGTAGACGGTATGGTGACCGACTCAAAGAGGGAATATAACGGCCGAAGGAGGGAATAGGGGGCAGGGACACCAGACCTCCGGATCCTGGCTACTCTATGGGTGTATACGGTAATATTAGGTACAGAAACAGCCGAGAACTTTGAAGCCATTGTCTCCCGTAAACTATATCGAGAACCATTCTCTTTCCTATGGTCTTACAACCCAGAACGGCTTGGATGCCAAACGCCCCCCCGGGGTTGACGCGGACACTGAATCATATCAATCAAGGATATTATCCTGTCAACTTAATTACTCGACCTTGTTGGGAGGGGAGCCAGTACAATTCGAACGCCTTTGTCCGCTACGGCGACAATGGGTTTGATACGAATGACGCACCTGCCCTCCCTGTGATGGTGTCTTACAGGAAAGAGGACGTGTTCCGGAGTCGGCTCTGAGATCACCTACGCCTGTTAGGAGTCATGCCCTGATCGCCCTGTACTTATCGGACTTTCGGACTGACAGCCCAGGTAAACTCCGAAAGACCGTCACGTACACCATTGAGACGGGACGGTGTTAGATTCGGCCAAAGTAGATGCTGACCCGAACTCTCAGCTTTAAAGGCAGGTGTGTGAAAATGGGGCGCGGAACGTGTGGCTGGGTGCATGCCTACCTCCAGCCAAACCCACATATTAGCTGTTCACCAGTTTTCTCGGGATGCAGAGCGTGCCCTAGAAAGATTAATAACCACCTCGTCTTTGAACGCGGTAGGAAAAGAAAGAAGCGGAAACACCCACCGCCAGTCCACCTCCCGTGCCCTTCTCTCTTCAGAATACCTGGCCTATGTTGGCCTCTCACAACACCATGACTTCCATAGCCGACCTCGATAATGGCTCCCGCGAATCCAACATTTTCCTCTTTGCTCCCCATGTCGGCACCTTCACCAAGCAGTCAATGGACAAGCTGGTCCGGCCACTCGCCGTCAGTGCCCACAGGGACTGGATCCTAGACACCATAGCTAGTCTGCCGACGTATTGGGATGCCCTGGCCGACAAGATACCCAACATAGGTGGCGCAATCCCCGGCCGCCGCCAACTAGCCGACCTCGATTCATGGTTCCGGCACGGTGCCGGCGACGTGGTGGAGGACGATGCCACCTTGCCCAGCATAGTGGTTGGCCCGCTAGTGGTCCTCGTACAACTTACCCAGTACTGGCGCTACCTCGAGCTCACACGACCGAGCAACTTGGATGACTCGGTGGACCTACAAGCAGACCTGGTCGCTCGCCAGAAGCAGCCTGGGGCCAAGGTCGAGACCCTGGGCTTCTGTGCCGGGCTACTAGCCGCTGTCGCCGTCGCTAGCGCCGGCGATCAACAAGAGTTCCAAAAGTACGGCGCCGTAGCGGTGCGGCTGGCGATGATGGCCGGTGCGCTCATCGATGGCCAGGAGGCGCGGGACCAGGGGAACGGCAAGGGCGGCTCCGTGTCGTATGCCATAGCATGGCGTGGCCAGAAGCCGGGAGAGGAGGCCACGCGCATAGTCAAAGACCTGTCTCCCAACGCTTATCTCGCCGTTCTCTACGACGAAGCCCGCGCCACAGTAACCGCCTCACAGCGCACGGCTCCCCAGCTCGTGAACCAACTCCGGGCTGCTAATGTCACGGTGGCCGAGATTGGCATCAAGGGCCGCATCCACAGCCCAGACTTGGAAAGGAAAAACAACACCGACCTACTCGTCGACCTGTGCAGGTCATTCGTCGATTTGCAGTATGCTGACGCAGGTTCCCTCGCCCTTCCGACCTACAACAACGAGGCCGAGGGTAGGCCTGTATCGCGAGACCGGGGTAATATGACCGAGATGGTCCTACGTGCCATCTTAGTGAACCAGTGCAACTGGTACGGAACGTTCCTGGGCGCCACGGAAAGCAGGAAGACTTTCGTTGTGACATTCGGTCTGGAGCGCAGTGTGCCACCCACCCTCATGCGAAGTCTCGGACCTCACCAAGTACACTTTGAAGACCTGGCGGACAACGGCGTCCCCGCTGTCCACCGCTTACCCTCACGCTCAAGGACAGTGCTCGATAGTCAACCACAGTCAGATGTCGCCGACCCAAGGCAAACCACACTCCTGGACAGCGACAAGAACGCCATTGCCGTCGTCGGGATGTCTATCAAGACAGCAGGGGCCGATGACCTGGAAGAGTTTGCCGACATGCTCAAGACCGGCCGATCCCACCACGAGCCCGTCACTCGGGAGCGGCTCATGCACGACATGCTCTTCCGCGCAGCAGCAGACAGCGACCCCAACCACAAGTACTACGGGTGCTTTATCCGGGATCCGGACGCGTTTGATCACCGGTTCTTCAAGCGTAGCCCCCGCGAGTCCGCCGCCATGGATCCGCAGAGTCGTCTGGCCATGCAGGCCGCTTACCAGGCCGTCGAGCAGGCGGGGTACTTCACCGAGACATCCGCCACGCCCGAGGGCCGCGACAAGAAGCACGTCGGCGTGTACCTCGGCGTGTGCGGGATGGACTATGACCACAACAGCACCTGCCACGAGCCGAGCGCCTTCACGGCGACGGGGGCCTTGCGGAGCTTTATTACTGGTCGGGTATCGCACTACTTTGGTTGGACGGGCCCGTCCATGACATTCGACACGGCTTGTTCGTCCTCGGCCGTGGCCATCCACACGGCGTGCCGCAACCTCCTCGCGGGCGAGTGTACGGCGGCGCTGGCGGGCGGCGCCAACACCATCACCAGCATGCTGTGGTTCCAGAATCTCAGCGCCGGCAGCTTCGTCAGCCCGACGGGCCAGTGTAAGCCGTTCGACGACGCCGCCGATGGCTACTGCCGCGCCGAGGGCATGGGCTTTGTCTTCCTGAAGAAGCTGTCGGACGCCGTGCGCGACGGCAACCCCGTGCTGGCCATCATCCCCAGCACGGCCGTCTACCAGAACCAGAACAGCACCCCCCTGTTCGTGCCCAACGCACCATCGCTCTCCATGCTCTTCGGGGACGTGATGCGCCAGGCCGGGGTGGCGGCGCGCGACATCTCCTTAGTCGAGGCCCACGGCACGGGAACACCAGTCGGCGACCCGGCCGAGTACGAGAGCATCCGCACCGCGCTCGGGGGCCCGCGGGCTGGACGCACCAAGCCGCTGCCGATCGGGTCTGTCAAGGGCCACATCGGGCACACGGAGGGGGCGTCGGGGGTGATCGCGCTGATCAAGGTGATCATGATGATGCGCGGGGGGTTCATCCCGCCGCAGGCCAGCTTCTCCCAGATGAGCCACAACATCGACGTGCGGTCGGACGACATGATGGAGGTGGTGACGCAGCTGCGGCCCTGGGCCGACCCGCACAAGATCGCCCTCCTCAACAACTACGGCGCCTGCGGCTCCAACGCCAGCCTCATCGTCGCACAGCCGCCTCCGGCCTTGTCCACGCCCAGCCGCGGCGGCCGCCATCCAGAGGGCAGGCGGTATCCGTTTTGGATTGCCGGCCTCGATGCCCGGGCCATCGGCGCCTATGCCGCCAAGCTGGGCCCATACCTGCGGTCGTGCCCTGAGGTCACCACGCTGGCGGATATCTCATTCAACATGAACCGGCAGTCCAACCGCGCCCTCGCTCAGGGGTTTGTCTTCAGCTGCCGCTCGGTAGATGAGCTACACGAGAGGCTGGAGCAGGCGGCCAGCGCGCGCGATAAAGAGGCCGCGGCGCAGGTAGGCATCGAGCCGGTCAAAGCCGAGCGCCCCGTCGTCCTGTGTTTCGGCGGGCAGGTGTCTTTGTTTGTAGGACTCGATCGGAAGCTGTTCGACAGCGCGGCCGTGTTGCGCCGGCACTTGGATGAGTGCGACGCGGCCGTGATCTCGCTCGGCCTGGAGAGTATTTACCCGGGTATATTTGCGCGGGAGCCGGTGCGGGACACGGTCCAACTGCAAACGATGCTGTTTGCCATGCAGTACGCGAGCGCCAGGAGCTGGATGGACTGCGGTCTCCAGGGCAAGGTGGCCGCTGTCGTGGGCCACAGCTTCGGCGAGATCACGGCGCTGTGCGTGGCCAGTGTTCTTAGCCTAACGGATACCGTCAAGCTCGTGGCGGCGCGGGCTAGACTGGTACGTGATGCCTGGGGCGCCGATCCGGGCGCCATGATGGCTGTCGAGGCAGATGAGATGCTGGTCCGCGACCTCTTGCAAGAAACGAATCGCGGCTCGGATGGGTCGGCTAGCATTGCTTGCTACAACGGCCCATGTAGTTTCACTATCGCCGGATCAACAAGCGCGGTGGATGCGGTGCAGGCAACCATTTCCTCTGACGCCCGGTTTAGCGCGATCAGGAGCAAACGGCTTAGCGTGACAAATGCGTTCCACTCCTCCCTGGTCGAGAAACTTGTTGATCCTCTGGGGCAGGTCGGAAAGGAGTTGACATTCCGCTCACCCATCATTCCTGTTGAGCGGGCAACGGAAGCCTCTGCCGGCACAGGCGAGATGGACTGGACATTCGTGCCCCGACACATGCGGGAACCGGTCTTCTTCAACCACGCCGTACAACGCTTGGCCAAGCAACACCCGCAAGCCATCTTCCTTGAGGCTGGTTCCAACTCAACCATCACTGTGATGGCAAACAGAGCGCTTGCTCAAAGCCAGACAGCTCCGTCAGACGCGCATCACTTCCAAGCCGTCTCCATCACCACCGAGACGGGCTTCGATGGGCTGACAGACGCCACGGTGGCTCTGTGGAAGCAGGGCCTGCGCGTTTCCTTCTGGGCTCACCACGCCCTGCAGACGCTGGAGTACGCGCAGCTGCTCCTGCCGCCGTACCAGTTCGACACGTCCTCGCGGCACTGGCTGGAGATGAAGTCACCCCAGGGGGTGATCGACAAAGCCGCGAAGGCGATGATGGCAGGGACCCTCCAGCAACCGCAACAAAACCAACTAGTCGACCCCAAGACTCTCCCCATCTGGTCTTTCGCCGGTTACCAAGACGAGCACAACAAAACAGCGCGCTTCCGCATCAACACCGAGTCCGACAAGTACAACAACCTCCTCCAAGGCCACATCATCGCCCAAACCGCACCCATCTGCCCCGGCACCTTGGAGTGCGACATAATGATCGAGGCACTTTTCAGCCTGCACCCAACCGCCCGCGACGCCGGCGCGCAGCCCGAGATCCGCGACCTGGTCAACCACGCGCCCATCTGCGTCGACCCCTCCCGCACCATCTACCTCGAGCTCACGGCACTGGACAACAACAAGAAGAAACCAACCCAGTGGCGCGCCCACTTCCTCAGCGTCGCCGCCGGGGACGAAACCAGCCAGGCCGCACAAACGCACGCCGAGGCGCGCGTGCACCTGCGCGTTTCCGGCGACGCGTCCTACACGCGCGAGTTCGCGCAGCTCGAGCGGCTGGTCAGCCACGCGCGCTGCCGCGAGCTGCTGGGGCTGGGGCTCGACGCGGACGGCGTCGAGGTGCTGCAGGGCCGCGGCGTGTACCGGGCGTTTGCGCCCGTGGTCGACTACGGCGACATGTACCGCGGCGTCAAGTACCTGGTGGGCCGCGGGGAGGAGTGTGCCGGGCAGGTGCGGCTGGCCAAGTGTCATAGGAGGGGGGAGACGTGGTTGGATGTGACGCTCAGTGATGCGTTTAGCCAGGTGGCGGGGCTGTGGGTGAACTTGATGACGGATGTGCCGCCGGGGGAGATGTATATCGCCACGGGCTGCGAGGCGACGATGAGGTCGCCGCGGGCGCCGCCCAGGGGTGAGACCGAGGTGTGGCATGTGTATGGTCGCCATACGCGCAAGAGCGATAAGGAGTACGTGTCGGATCTGTTTGTGTTTGACGCCGCGACGGGAGTGCTCGTCGAAGTCATGCTGGGTCTGCAGTATGGGCGGGTGGCGAAGGCCTCGATGAGCAGGATGCTGGCACGCATGACAACGGACGAGACCGTGCTGCGGACCAAGGTGCCGCGGCCAAATCCGGCTGCTACTACCTCTTCGCCTTCGGTTGCGACTCCGGCTTCGGTTCCTGCTGTTGTCGAGGGAAATCGGGATTCCAAGAAACGGAGCAAGAAAATGGCCAACAAAAAGGAGAACAAGCCAAAGAAAGAAAATCCAGGCTCCGGCTGGAGGGATATCACCGATGAGGTGCGCAACCTCGTAGCTCACGTGTCTGGTATCGAAGCCGGCGAGATAGGGCTCGACTCGGAAATGGCCGACTTTGGGATTGATTCTCTCATGGGGATGGAACTGGGGCGGGAAGTGGAGTTAACCTTTAAGTGTAAGCTGGACCAGGCCGACCAGATGGAGGCCACGAGTCTACGCAAGTTCGTGGCATGTGTTGCCAAAGCGCTGTTTGGCTCCGACCAGGCCGCTTCGGTGGAGGAAGAAGACGCTAGCGAGCTCGGAGACGACGATGAGGATGATGCATCCTCCACTAGCGGAGGAGGAACGTGGTCGGAGCCAAGCCAAGCGAGCGGAAGCAAAGAGTCGTCGGGCTTGGAGACTCCCGACTCCGGAAGTTACACGCCTCCGCCCCAGAAGGCCCAAAAGGCCGAGCCCATCCCCAGCAACCTGAAGCCCCTGAATACGCCACTGGCACCGCCGGCCGTCAGCAACCTGGTCCTATCGCCAACCGACGTGCTCGCATCTTTCGGCGAGGTGAAGATGGCCACGGACAGCCTGATGCGAGAGTACCAAATCGACAAGACCGAAAGGGTCCTCCTCGCCGGCAGCAACCGTCTTTGCGCGGCACTCGCCGTGGAGGCCATGGAGGAGCTGGGTTGCCCCATCGGCACAGCGGCCGCGGGCCAGCCACTCGACCGTGTACCGTTCCTCCCGCAGCACGACCGCCTCATGCAGTGTGTGTACGAGTTCCTAGAGCGCGACGCTCGCCTCATCGACGTCGACGTCGCGAGCGGCCAGCTGACGCGCACCCACATCGCGGCCCCGCGCAAGACAAGCCATGCGATCTTCGAGGAATTGTTAACCAGCCAACCCGACTTTGCCGTGGCGAACCGCCTCGCCTACCACGCTGGTAAGCAGCTTGCGGGTGTCCTCAGTGGTAAGACAGACGGTATCCGCGTGCTCTTCGGCAGCCGCGAGGGTCGGGAGGTGACGGCGGCCATGTACTGCGAGCACCCGTTCAACCGCATGAACTACAGGCAGATGCGGGATGTAGTAGAGGGGTTGGCGGAGCGCATCCAGAGCCGCGGGGGCACGGGGGAGACGTTCAAGGTGCTCGAGATGGGAGCCGGGACCGGAGGCACCACGCTGGTGATGGCACCGCTGTTGGCATCGCTCGAGGCGCGGGGCATCATGCGAGTTGAGTACACCTTCACGGACCTGTCGCCGTCCTTGGTGGCCAACGCGCGCCGGCGGTTCGGGAAGATGTATCCTTTCATGCGATTTGCGGTGCATGACATCGAGAAGTCGCCAGCCGAAGAACTCAGGGGTCAACACTTGGTGCTCGCCAGCAATGCCATCCACGCCACGCATAACCTGGTTGTCTCGGCTTCGAACGTGCGCCAGGCCCTACGATCGGACGGCTTCGTCATGATCCTAGAGATGACCGAGGTGGTTCCTTTCATCGACCTAGTCTTTGGGCTGCTCGAAGGCTGGTGGCTGTTTGACGACGGACGGAAACACGCGGTTGTGCCGGCGGAGCACTGGGAGCGAGAGCTGCACACTGCAGGGTTCGGCCACGTCGACTGGTCCGATGGAAACTTGCCCGAGAACGCGGTCCAAAAGGTCATCTTCGCACTAGCTTCGGGGCCCCAAGGACCTCGCCTCCCAAAACCCGCTCCGGAGCGAGGCATCGAACTCGACCGAGGCGACGTGGCGGCTCGCACGGCCGTGGCGGAACGGCTTGTGGCAAAATACTCGGACGGCTGGGCCACACCGAGATTGCAGGCCCTTGTCGCCCGACGGGAGAGGGACCAAGGACGGGAGAAGCGCCACAAACTAGATCTCGGTGCCGTGGTCGTCGTGACGGGCGCGACAGGAAGTCTTGGTTCGCACGTGGTGCAGAAGCTGGCCGAGAACCCCGAGGTCGCGCAGGTGGTTTGCCTCAACCGTCGCAGCAACAGTGGCTTATCGGCCGACAAGAAACAGCAGGAGGCGTTCACTTCCAGAGGCATCACGCTGTCGCCCGGGGCACGTGCGAAGCTGCGCGTCCTAGACGCCGACACGTCCCAGCCGCAGCTGTGCCTACCGCCGCACGAGTACTCGTGGCTCTTGCAACACGGAACCCACATCGTGCACAACGCGTGGCCCATGAGTGGAACGCGACCTGTGAGCGCCTTCGAGCCCCAGCTGCAGGGCATGAGGAACCTCCTCGACCTCGCGCGGGACATGGCAACCCGCGAGGCGGTACACCCGTTCCGTGTCGGCTTTCAGTTCGTGTCGTCCATCGGGGTGGTCGGCTACGCCGGGGAGCCGCGCGTTCTCGAGGACCGCGTGCCGCTTTCCGCCGTGCTCCCCAGCGGCTACGGCGAGGGCAAGTGGGTGTGCGAGCGCATGTTGGACGAGACCTTGCATAAATACCCCAGCCTCTTCAGGCCCATGGTTGTGCGCCCCGGCCAGATCTCTGGCTCGTCCAGCAGCGGTTTCTGGAACCCCGTGGAGCACTTCGCGTTCCTGGTAAAGTCGGCCCACGCCCTACGCGCATGGCCTGACTTTGATGGCGTTCTACAATGGATCCCGGTGGACCACTGCGCGGCCGTCATGGCAGACCTTTTAAAAATGGGTGTTGTCGATGCACCTGATGCCTATCCCGTGTACCACATCGACAATCCTGTGGGCCAGCAATGGAAAGCTATGTCACCAGTGCTAGCCGCCGCGCTTGATATCCCCCCTCACGCCACTATCCCCTTCAAGAGCTGGATCAAGAGGGTCCGTCGGTCGCCGCTTCTTCCGGATGCAGAGAACCCAGCGGCGCGTCTCGTTGACTTCCTCGATGGCCATTTCGAGCGCATGTCGTGTGGTGGGCTGATACTAGATACAGCCAAGGCGAAAGAGCACTCCCAGACAATGGCGAAGGAGGGTCCCGTGGGCGCAGATCTCGCCCGCCTCTATGTAGCGGCTTGGAAGAAGATGGACTTTTTGAGGGCGTAAACGATAACAAGCGCTGGGCGCGTTATGGTGCGACGACGTGACGGACTCTCAGTCTCAAACTCGGAGGCTTCGCACTTTTTTTTTTTTCGTTTCTTTTTTCCCCTTTTCGTGCGTTAGAATATCCATATGAATACTATTCCGCGAGAAACTGTAGACATCATGCATCATTAGGCCGACGCTATCTGCACTGCCTTTCGATAGATTCGATGACAGCCGTCGCTCTTTCTTGGTTTTGTGATGTTTTCGGGCCCATTCTTGGCGCCGTTGGCGGTGGGGTGCAAGAAATGCTGACCTCTTGCCTCTTTGACGTGCGCCGTTAGACCCTAACCCTATCTACTTCCAGCGCTCACCCCAGCCCTCCCCCTATCTATCCCTACCCCTATCCCTCTTCCCAACCGCAACCCAAAACCAAACCCTCGAGGCTATCGGTAATTAACTCCCGTCAGTACGTTGAACTGTATTTCCAATGGCTGCCGACAACTACCTTGGTACATACTTTACTGTATTTCGAGCTGCAGGAAATCGTGATGAAATCCTCGGGAGAATTGTACACGAGCTCGGGAGAACTCGACGCGAGCACCAGTTGATCAACCCATTCCTCCAATCAAAATATATTCGTTATGTTTTGCTCTAAACCAGATCCGTTCCTCGTGCAAACAATGACAGAATGAGCCTTGGCAATTACATGAAGACGAACAGGAATATGGAAGGTGGAAATCATTTTACAACCGGGAACGAAACAAATAACAGCGGGTGCGGAGACCGACCTTCCTTTGACCGAGGCTACGTGAATCTATCCGGGAAAACTGCCGTCCGTAAATTAGAAGCAATTAACCCAATGGTACATATTATAAGTTGAAAGCCGCCCTCTAAACTCCATCTCAATGGCGCAGTCCTCCGACCAGGCCAAAAGATCGACAACACGCAGCAGGCCATCATGAAGCTGCTTCCCCTCCCCCTTTTGTCCTTGTGGGCAGCTGTCGCGTCTGCTACCATCGCCGCCAGCGAATCCAACGCCGGAATTAATGTCAAAAATGACCGCTTAACCTTCTCCGTCAGTAAAAGCGCCGGCACAATCAACGGTCTCACGCTTGATGGCCAGGATCTTTTGGGTTCTGGCGGCCGACTCTACCTTGACTGTCACTGCGACAGTGGCTACTGGGATGGGGGCTCGTTCCAGCTCTACAAGGGCACTGACCAGTCGGGGACAGATTACGCGGGCGTGCGGATCTCGGCAAAGGTCGGTAGCGGCAGAACCTTCGAGTCGTACTACTTCTTGAGAGATGGCGAGACCGGGTTACACACCTTCGGTCGCGCTGCGTACCCGAACGGAGGTGCCCTCGGAGAGATGCGCTTCCTCTTCCGGCCCAACACGGCCATCTGGAATCACCTTTCATCGTCCGATGAGATGTGGTCAGTCTTGCCAACGGACGCTGGACGAACGACTGTCCAAGACACGACATACCGCATCTCTGGGGACGGCATCGACGCTCAGTACCGAACTCAGATGTCGGATTACTTCTCCAAGTACATGTTCTCCGAGTCCTGGGAATACCATACGCACCACGGTTTGTTTGCCGACGGCCAGGGCACTCGTGATGGGTCTAGTTACGGGGCTTGGCTTGTCATGAACACCAAGGATACATACTACAATGGCCCGAAGTGGTCTGATCTGACCGTCGACGGCATTGTGTACAACTACATTAGTAAGTCGCGGCCTTTGTTCTCACTTAGTTAAGCGCAATGTGCTTACTGGTCCCCCCCTCGTAGTCTCGAATCACCATGGGAATGGCAACCCCGACACGCAGAACTTCGATCGCACTTTTGGCCCGGTAAGGACACCTCTCACCCCGATTTACATTTTACTCATGCACTAACAATCTCAGCAATACTACTATTTTAACAAGGGCCCAAAGAATGCTTCCGTCAACGACCTGCGCAGCGACGCCGGTCACTTTGCCGATCCCAGCTGGAACGCTGATTTCTATGACTCCATCGCGGAGTACGTTCCTGGCTATCTTCCCACATCTGCTCGGGGTACTTGGGCTGGCCGCATTCAACTTCCAGAAGGAGTCACAGAACCCATTGCAGTTCTAGCAAGCAACGGACGGGACTTCCAGGACAATAACCTGGCCACCAAAGACCGGCAATACTGGGGCGAGGTCAGTTCCAACGGCGAGATCACCATCCCTCGCGTCGCCGCCGGCACATACCGATTAACGATCTACGGCACCGGCATCTTTGGTCAGTACATCCAGGACAACGTCGTCGTTAAGGCGGGGGACACAACCACAACAACGGCAACATGGGCCGCCGAGTCCGCCGGCAGTGAGCTGTGGCGCATCGGAACCCCGGATAGGAGCAGCGGCGACTTTCGTCACGGCAATGAGCGCGACGAAACGAGGACAAACAAGCCTAAGCAGTACCGCTTGTATTGGGCGGTCCACGATTTTCCCAAGGACTTTCCGGATGGTGTGAACTTCCACGTTGGGAAAAGCGACATCAAGCGGGATTTCAACTACATGCAGTGGAGCGTCTTTGGCGGCAAGGGGAACTCGATACGACCGGAACCGTACTACACCAACGTCAACGCTTGGAATGTGACGTTCAATGCTACTCCCGATCAGTTGGAAGGCAAGACGGAAGCTACCTTTACCGTTCAGCTTGCCGGCGTGAAGACTTCAGCCGGCAATACCGATGATACGGGGAAGCCGTTTGCCAATCTCGACTACACTGTTACCGTCAACGGCCGACCTCTTCCGGTTTGGACCATCCCGTAAGTGTACTCGAGAGAACTACGAAATATTCTCCTGCTAACAATGTCCTACCAGTGCCAACCACAGCAGTTCCTGTGGTGCGAGATCCGGTGCTAGCTGCTACAACACACGCAACCTGTGGACCTTTGATGCCAGCTATCTCAAGCAGGGTTTGAACACCTTCACGCTGGCTCTCCCCGCTAGGGCAACCGCACCAGAGAGTGCCGTGCTCCCGGAAAGTGTATATCTACAGTATGATGCGTTGAGATTGGAGGTTGCGTAATATAAGACCGCGAGATGAGGGTAAAGTGCATCATAGCAACCAATTCTCACCCCAACATGAACCACGTCAAGCCTCATGCTTCTACAACAATGACACCAGTCACCTCTCCTCCACTCCACCTTTCACAACCCAGCTACCCCAATCTGCCGGGTATCTACCTATCTTCACTTCTTTCAAGCTGCGGTGTCCCGCGGCGTGCATTGTGTAACAAAGGCGCACGAATTAGAGCCTTGGATCGTTGTATTCACCAGCCTCTGGCCATTCCGCAGCTTTCCATGCAGCAGCTCTTCCTCCAATGGCCGTAATCCTTACGAGCCATAGGCTCAGGCTCGTTCAGTGGAGTTGCACTTTGCTTCGTTCGAGCGTGAGTCATCTCGCTCCATGATACCTCCCGCGACGTGGGCGGGGGTAATGTCAAGCAGGCAGAGCGACCTGGAAAGTCCCCTCAGTCAAGCACCCTTACCACGCGAAAGCCTTCAACTCTGAGATCGATATCCCTACACAAAATACAGAAAAGCTTCTTTGCGTCCCGCGCACTGTCAACAGCTCGATTCATCATCGATGACGACCACCAAAACTCCTATTGGGGGTATCCAGAAGGACTACCACAAGGTGTACATCGACTTGGGACTAGCACAAGCCCGAAAGGAGATACGGATCCTCACCATCACCCCTGGTGACTATGATGATGACAATATCGACACCGGGATGTCTGTTGCATCTCTGGAACACGGCCATGTGGACTTCAACGCTCTGTCATACGCCTGGGAACCTCCCAACTCCCCTATCCCCCAAAGAACGATTCAAATCAACCGTCATCCCTTCAAAGTCTCGGCGACAGTTTTCATGGGACTGCAAAAGGTCCGTTGGTATTTCAAGAGAAACAACAGCCCGGGGCCTATCAACCTTTGGGTCGACAGCATCTGCATCAACCAAGAGTCAAACGCCGAGAAGAATCACCAAGTTCCTTTGATGTCGGATATATACAGCAGCGCATCGCTGGTCATCGTATGGCTTGGGGACTGTGACTCAGCGGCTGCCTCGATAATGAGTTCTATGCAGGATTTCAATGCCTCGCTCAAAGCAGCCAACACCGACGGACAGAGAGAGCATCATGGCGACCACAGTCATTCAGCACCTTCTGAGGCAGCCAGCAATGATGAAGAACAATCGGTATCCGACGTTTCTGACAAAAAGGATGCTAGCGGTAAGCTCTCGGCGTCCTTTGAAAAGCCCGATGGTCAAGATGAAGCGGCGACTACCGAAATGGACCTCGACGAATGTGCTGACGAGGCCATCGTCGACCATTACGAAAACGAAGGCGACGTCCACATGATTGAGGAGGATGGCGACGGCAATGAGACCGACGAAGACAACCACCATGAGGCTGACACCGGTCATGACGACGGGACGGATGATGAGTCGGACGACGGAACGGATGATGAGTCGGACGACGATGACGACGAAGCCTCCATCAATCTCTACGAGGCACGAAGCTTCCTGTCCGACACGCGACAGTTGTTTCAACGCTGTTTGCAAATCTACAACCGAGCGTGGTTTGGCCGGACATGGATTCTGCAGGAGGTGGCCCTTGCTGAAAAGCCGCCCATTGTGCTTTGCGGTAATATCGACACTGATTTCCACAGTTTGGTCAACGCAGGCAAACATATATGCGGTCATCCTATCATGGAAAAACTCCGCTGGGCTCAAGGGGTCGCCGGCAGCGCCGATTTGGAGCCACTATACTATGAGCTTCACGAGATGGTCCACGGGCCTATCTTGTGGATTAAGCGGCTTCGGTCGAGTTTCCAGGCAGCCAAGAGTGTCGAAGGCGGCCTACCACTTGGAGACCTACTAGCCCGTTCACGCTTGGCCCTTGCCACAAATCCTCGGGACAAGGTCTACGGCATTTTGAGTCTTGCCGGCGAAAGTGTTCAAAAGTCTATCACAGTGGACTACGACAAGACCGTCACGGAAGTATACGAGGATGCTACATCCTCTCTCATCAAGGCCGGGGACTCGTTCCATGTTCTCTCCATGATCAGTCAATTCCAACGACCTCAGCAGGAACCCCACTGGCCGACGTGGATACCTTATTTTGGTGACTACGTTCGCAATTCCGGAAATACTTTGGTCTTTGTCGCCTATCCCCGCGCCTGCTCAGGCTATAAAGCATCGGGGCATCTGCCCGCCATCCACAGCATCATGCCAAAACACACACTGGTTCTGTGGGGGCTCCAGGTCGATCGGGTCCATGATACGAACGATTATTGGCCTTCGGTGCCCGAGACGTGGGCACCGGGAGAGGAAGTCTTCGCCCCCAGACTCGAAGGCATAGTCGAGTTATTCTACGGTCACGGTAGAGATGGAAATAGCACATCCTCAGACGACAACATACCATGCCCCGAAGCAACCTACGCACCGCGATTACGACACCACGGGCCAATTCATGGCTCTATCGACCAAGAAATAATCGTCCAGTCTGCGGTGAAACCGCTCTATGAAGCGATTTGGCGTTGCCTGATCGGTAACGCTGCGGGCCTAGATAATAGAGGCAGACCTGTCGAGCCCAAGCATGTCCCTGCCTCCGAGTTTCATCGGCAAGCGCTGTGCGAGTGGATTCGACGAGTGCTCCCCACCCGGCACGAGAAGTTCTGGCTCCCACATAGTGAGGGCGATCCCCCCCGGCTTGGCGCTGGTTCTCCGCGCATCGGAAACGTCCCGCGAATATCAGATCCCCTAGGCTTTGAGGAGGAGGATAGAGGTTATCAAGGTAGTTGGGGGTCCCGGCTACCGGCGGCAGCTCCTGGTACGGCTGGCTGATATATGGGATGATCGCAAGGCGTTCATCACCCGTGGCGGCTGGATCGGGTTTGGACCTCGATCTATGGAACCGGGCGATGCCATTGCCGTCATCGTCGGTAGCGGCGTTCCCTTCGTACTGCGGTCAAATCCCAAACGCCCAGGGGCATTTCTAATGGTCGGGGAGTGTTATGTTGAGGGCTTGATGCTTGGCGAGCTTTTTGGTCAATGTGAGGACTGTGGGGAGCCGCTGCACCATGATAACCTTGTTCGAGAGGAACGACGTGTGAAATGCGACGGGTTTCAGGGGACTTTGGACGTGATAGAGATTGACTGATCTGGACTGACTTTTCCTTGGAATATCACTCTCATATCTCGTCGCTTCGTTTTGCTCTTTGGTCTACTAATTACAGGTGACAAATAATTAAATTCGTACGCCCTGACCTCTTAATATTAACCCTATTCCATCAAATCTCCCGTTAGTCCTCAAACCCTGCGAGATCAACCAAGCATTCAAGTACACTTCCCCCATGCGTGTTCCACAATGGATGCAAACACGGAGCATGAGTAAGTGAATAGGAGGCTTTTCCCTGTGATTCACGGCAAAAGATGAAAGGAAAATGCACACCTAAGGATTGAGTTTGTCACTTAGACGATGTGTCCGTGTGTACGCGGTGGCGGAATCAAGTACCAGGCAAGATTCTAGACCTGAGAAGACAGAGCAACGGGCGATGACGGGCAGAAAAAACAAAGGTTCCATGGGGTAAGTAAAAGAAAAGGGGATTACCCATCCGTATATCATCAGCGTTATAAAGAAAAGTCACCACAAACCTCAAACGCCTACCAAAATTCAAGTCTTAAACTCAGTACACACCCTCGAACCATCCCACCCCTAAACCCCCCTCTCCACCTCAAACATCCCCCTTATACTCCTCCTCCCCCGCCGGCGCCTTGTACCGCACCAAGAACGGCACGGCGAGCGCGAACAGCGCCTGGAACCCAAACGTGAGCCACTGCAGCACCTGCAGGGTGGTACCACTCTTAATCAGCACGGACGCGTGGCTCATGGCCTCGGAGGCGAGCTCGAGCCCGTCGCCCACCTGGCTGGTGGCGAGGGCGGAGGCGAAGACGAGGCCCGTGGAGCCGAGCAGCATGCCGTAGGTGGCGCGCCGGATGATGGTGCTGCGCCGCGGGTGCTCCCAGCTCGACGGGCTGCTCACGTCCCGCTTGAGCAGCACGAGCGCGACCACGCCGAGCACGAAGTGCACCGCCGCTGCGGCGAGGACCGACATGAGGGTGGTGGACTGCAGGTCGAGCGCCGTGGAGATCATGTCGGTGATCTCGGACCGGCTGCTGCTGCTGTTGTTGGAGGTCGTGTTGCCCCCCTGGAGCTCGGGGAAGAGGTTGGTGGCGAGGGTCTCGACGGAACGGCCGCTGGCGGACTGGCAGCGGGTGCCATCTTCGTCGATGCCGCAGATGCCGAAGTAACCGATGCGGACTTTCAGGAAGTCGTCGGTTGCGTTGGTGTTGGCGTGCAGGTCGACAATGTAAATATTGGGGATCGCGGGGGAGGTCGACACGCATCCCGACAGGGATAGAGCTGGCAAGGGTGTTAGCCAAGACGTTGTAGGTAGGAGGAGTTGGGTGCGCGAGAGGCTAGGAACATACCGTGAAAGACAACGATCGGGAGGATCAAAAGGTAGGGTGCGAAACGCAACAAGCCGGAAGCTGCCCAACTGTTAGTTTTGTAGCTCAACAGGATTTGTTTGACATGAAAATCTGACTCTTGCTGGCCCCAGAGGCCGAGGGGGCCGACTTACGCTTGAAGTACATCTTTGCCAAGTCGATGAGAAACATCTTGTCGAAATAATTTTGCTGGACTAAACGGGGGAATGTGTTTGAGTTGTGAATGAAAGACTGTTTTTAAGTTGTTGACCAGCAACAAAGAAACAATAGACACAAACGAGCCGTATTAACGCCGTAGATGAAACGGAGGGAATGAAAGGAATAAAAAATGGAGACACAAAAGAAACAATGCAACCCCGGGTTGGCAACAATAGACAATGCGATGATGAGAAAATAATAGCACTTGCTTCCTGGGAGCCAGCAATCCCTAAATACCTACCTTGGGTAGGTAGACCATTGTCACCGCTCGTAGGGATTGCGCAAGTGTTTCAACTCGAAACTTTCAAGTTAGATCATGTCCGCCTATGTCCGCCCATGTTTGCAACTCCATCTCCAGTTTGGCGCATCGCGGTTGCGTTTCCACCCTGGTTCACTTGAATCGATTCGTTGAAAGTCACGCAGATGGCGCTGCACTGTGGTCTGCCGTTTGACGAACCGCCGGCCGTAGGCCAGTCATCCCTTCTTCGCGCTGTCGCCAGTGTGGTCCAAGTGTGATTCGTGCGACAAGCGACGGTTGAGGAAGCGCGGTCCACCTCGCGGCGCTTAGCAACAATGATCGAGACGACGCTGTGGGGCCACTTGAACGCGCGTTGCAGAGATCTCGCCAAGATCTTATTTTGGGCGCACTGTGGATCGGCCTTGGCGCTCGCTTTGTTCCAATTGCCCGATGAGGAATGACGAACCAATCATCGCGTTGGACGCGGAATCGCCAGGAACCGTGCTGTTTTGACATCCAATGCCAAGCCGATTTGAGGACGGGGAATTCCTTGGTGCAATAGGTTGGCGGGTTTGCTGGTGTGCTGGCGAGTGCTTGGCACGATTGCCCGGTGGGTGGCCTCCAAACCTTCGAAACACAACACAGTCAACTGCTTACGAAGAAGACCTGTTACCGAGGTTGATAACTTGAAAAAAAAAAAACTGTTGAACCAATCGAGTCAATTGTTGGGCTTCGACGCCCTCACGGCCGGCCTTCCTTTTTGAGCGGGCATTGCGATGGCTTCCATGTTGTCCTCCGAAGCACAGCATGATCGCGTACAAATTTCGAACGAAGGGCGTGAACCCAAGCAGCCAAGCCAGCTGAAGAGAAGCCGGCAACTTCGGGACCTGGCCTTGGCTTTTCCCGGGAAATGCACCCGAGACCGATGAGGGCACCCAAAAAATGCACTTGCATCCATTTCCATCCATTTTAGGCCAACATCACCGAGCCCGTCTGACCTCGTGAGTCCTCCTTGCATAGCACCGAGACATTACCTGCAGCTAGGATGGTTCGCAGAATGGTCCGCGCCCGACGTGCGAACCATCATGCAAGGTACAGGAGAAGCCAAGTTTGGATTTGTCAAAATGAGTGGTCGCCTTTACTTGGTAGGCCTCACCAGCAAGCCACATCAAATGCCTAAAGGGGAGAGGGTGTGACGGTCGATGCCCAAGGTGAGCCCAACCCTGACCTACGCGGGATCTGCCTGTCATGTGGTGGGTGGAGCGGGCGAAACCGGGCGGGAGAAGAGGAGGAGGAGAGAAAAAAGGGGTAGGCATGATTAGCAACGAGAAACCGGGCGGGGAAGTTGGGCGGGCGAGAGGGAAAAAGGGGAAACACGCGAGAGGTGCAAAATATTGAAGAGGCGATATTTTCATGTTGTTGTGGAGTGCACAAGTGTAGATACCAGAGGTTGAGTGTGCTTCATGAGTTCATACGAGGAATTATAGTATCCAGACATTATAGCAGCGAATAGAAAATGCTAACCAAAGAAAACCGGGTATCCTGAAGCCTGAAAGCGCACTTGCGCCCTCGCATCATCGTCATCACATCCGAGGCCGTATCATCATTATTTTCGTCCGCAACCCCATTTCTGAACACTCCTCCCAATGGAAGAAACAGGCCAAATTCATGAACACGTAGCCACACCCGACACCCCCATCTCCCGAGCCAGCCCGGGAACAAACTCATTTCCACCATCCCATCGCTGCCCAACCCCAACCCCCTTAAGGGTTCAAACCCGCCGCCCATCACCACCCGCATCACCACCCGCACCCGCACCCGCAGCAGGAGCAGCAGCAGCCCCCCTCCTCCCCCTCCCTCCTCTTTTCCTCCTCCCAGCACCACCGGCCCTCCCGCCACCACCAGCACCACCACCAGGTCCACCGGCGGCACCACCCCCCCTGCTCTGCGCCCCCTCCCCATTCCCTGGTTGACCACCCAACAACCCATGCACATCCTTGACGTGCTCGCGCAGGTTATCCGCCCGGTTGAAGTGGGCCGGGCACTGCGCACAGTAGTGCCGCTCGGCCAGCCCCTGGCCCGTGTTGAGCCGGTGCTTGTCGGTTTGCTGGTGTTTTTTGAGCTTGTGCCGCTGGCCCGGGGCTTGGGGGTAGAAGGAGCAGCGGGTGCAGCAGAGTTGGGGGTTGCGGCGGTCTTGTTGGTGGTGTTGGGGTTGGTTTTGAGGGTGTTGGGGTTGGTGTTGGGGTTGGTGTTGGGGTTGGTGTTGGTTGCGCCGGGCGGCGGCGCCGCCGCGGGGGCGTTTGGGGCCGGCTGGGGCTCTTTGTGCTCCCTGCGGGGCGGTGGGTGGGTGGGTTGGTTGGTGCGGAGCGGGCTGGTACGGGGTGTGTTCGAAGCTGGGGTGTGTTGGGTAGGGGTTGAAGTGCTCTGGTGCTGCTTGGGTGTAGCCATCACCCGTGGGGAAGCCGTTGGTGCTCGCGGTGGTGGAGTTGGACGAGTTCTGTCGGCTCTGATACATGGACGGTTGAGGGCCCGGCCGGGAGGCGGGAGCTTGCGGGTGATAGAAGCGGTCGTATGATGGGCTTGAAACTGCGTTCGGGTGGTTTTGCATAGCCATCGGTTGTGACGGTCTCCAGACGTTCATGGCCGGTTCTATGCTGGCATTCGAGGGCAGCTCGAGTGGTTGCATGGGCTGTGGAGGCGGGATGAATGGCATGGCGCCGTCCATTTGTTGCTGCCGCACCCACGCTGCCGTCCCTAGCCCCAAGGAGGAGGGGTATGCAGGAAGCTCCTCTCTGTCGGTAGTTGAGTGGTGTGATGGGGGCTGGTGCCCGCTCCAGGGCAAATCGTTTTGGCTGTACTCCATGGGAGAAGATGTGGTGTTCTTTGTGAATAGAGGCGCTCCAGTGCCATCAGAAGTCGTTACGTCTGGGGGCAGCGAAGACAAAGCAGTCGACGTGGAGGATGGAAGCGAGAAGAAGGAGCGGCTGCCCTGCTGCGACACCGCAGATGTGGTCACGGTTGACATGTCTCTGGGGGTTGTCGCATGATTCGGATATCCCGCCATGCTGTAAGCGTTTGGTGCGGTGACCGGAGCAGGAAGCTCATGGGGGCTGGAAGGTTGGGTTTGATCCTGACCGAGTGCCATGTACGGCCGGCGTGCGGTGTTAGCTTCGAGCTCGTGGCCCGCGTGGGCATATCCCAGCCCTTGGGGATTGAAAAAGGAGTGGGATTGAACGCCGGGCTGTGCTCCTTGGTCGAGTACCCCGTCGAAGCCACTGGCAGACGATGGCGAGCCGTTCAGCTCGGGAATGGGGTCAGAATTCACGTTGAGTTCAGTCGGCCCGGTGCTGAGTGTCGGATATGCCGCGCGCCAAGCGGCGTGGCTCTTGTGAAGCCATTCGTGAACTGCTTCTTGCTCTGACCAGGATGGCCTTGGAGACTTGGTTCGCGGCTTGAAGGATGCCGCTCGTTTCTTGAGACTGCCAAAGAACGACTTGGTCAGCCTTCTCCAGGTGCTCTGTCCACATCGGCATCGGGACCGCTCTAGGTCGGCCACCAAAGCCTGGAGGTGGGCATAGCGATGATCGCACAAACGCCTGACGTGGACACACTCTTCGAGATCATGAGGCCTAACGTCCTCTTAGATCGAAGCGTGCCTGGGGAGCATCGAGGAGACTTACTGAGGGTCGTAGCTCTGGCATGCGGGTGTGAGCGGCGAGTTGAGAGGGCCGTAGGCTGCTGGCGGAATAGGAGGTGCCTCTCCGTAGCCGTTCCGCGTCGGGTAGTCATTGCAATCATATGGGGAGGCAGAAGCAGGAGAACGATATAAGGGGGTCATTTCGACGGTGATTGTTGTTGGTTATGACGACAGTGTCCCTCGGATACTCGGTATCGTTTGATGTTTTCTGAAGTCAACGGAGGAGTGGCGGAGCAATGTACGGCGGCATAGTACCCAGGAGGGCTTTTATACCCGAGTCGGCGATGAGCGTGTGTCGCAGCGATCGGATATCAAGACAATATCCCCTCCAGGACAAACGACTGCTAGGTCGACGACATGACCTTGCCGGGAGACACAGACCCGCTCGCCCCGCTGGAAAGTCCATTTCCCAGAACTGGATATAGGTAACTGAACACAAGTTCGAAAATAAATGGATATCATGCGGGACTGTGATTGATCAGAACCGTGGCCGGGGGAAGCAGCGTGCTGGTCCCGTTATGATCCGAAGGGAAGAGGAACATTGATCACCGTCGTGCATGGACCAAAGGCCGGTGAGGCGCCAATCACAGACGGGGATTGGGAACGGGATTATTAACCCCCTGTTCCCAAGGTCTAACGATGCGCACTCCTTCGGATGGGATGGCAACTAGGTGGATGTCGTGTGGGTTGTTGACCGAGGACTCTGTTGGCCACGGTTGGTTTGAGGACATTTTATCGGTTTGGGCACCGCAAGGTGTCGACGAGGGGTAGTGCTGACCAGCTGGTAGGTCCTCCATACTGTGTGATGCCGCCGGGGGATGCAGGCAACGCGGACAATAACGCGAGGCAGCCAAATGCCATGGCGAACTCTCTGGGACAGGTCGGAACCGTGGACGCGTCAGTGGACTGTGGGCCGCGGCCGATATGGTACGTGCCCGGTATGTGATATGAAGGGAGCAGGAACACACATTGAGAAAGATTAAGAGAATCCAGCGACCTTGCCGGCGGTGGAGTTGATGCAGAAACAACCTAGCCTGCGGGTTGGTTGCTGAAAACAGAAACGCGGCCATTGCCCGGTGCTGGCGGCATTCTGATCTCGTAATCCGATTGTTGATATGGCAGTCAGGGGTTGCGGACGGGAGGGGGAGTTTGTGCGGCCAGTGGCGAGAATAACGTTCGGGACTGGAAGCTCAGGGGTCGAAAAGCTCGCAAAACAACGCCAGAATCTCGAAAACTCAAGCGTGGAAGACGGGTCATATTACTTATACACTACATACATTTGCACTGCCCTGCTCTGTTTAGTTTCAGCTTTCTTCAGCTCCAGAGCCTCATCTCTGTGCTATCACATAACGGGTTATTAAATGCGGCCATCCCTGGGGCAGTGTCTCCAGTTCACCGGAGAATCGAGTAGTTTTGGGCGAACAGCCGGGCAATTATTGAAGCAGAGGTTCAGCTTGGGGAGAATGATCCAATCAGGCCACGGAGCGTCGAGCCTTGCTGGGGTGGGCCAGCATTGTGACCCCGAGTTTGGAAGGCCGGCGGTTGAGATAGCGGCAAGGCTTGGGAACCCCTGGGAAGAAGCTGAGTTGGGGGGTCTTTGCGTTTTTGTGTTGAATGGGTGGCAGGCTCCCAGGCTGTTTGACAAGAAGGACTTGAACTGTTGCAATTATGACAAAGGGAAATTGTTCGGCGAGTTGGACAATCAGGACTCCAATACGGAGTATCAATCGCTCAATCCCGCCAGTTTGCATTCCCTTTCCTGCTGGGATTTCTCAAGGTCGAAAAGGAGGGACGGACTGAGGGAGGGACTTCGACCGGCAAGGGACAGGAGCTGCCACCCAAGTTGCTTTTGCGGTGGTGTCAGGGCCTGCGATTGGGTGCGAGCAGAACTCACTTATGTAGGTTAAGCGCCCGCGTTTGCCTTCGGTTCTGAGAAGGGAAAATCGGCCAGCTTAGCGTCTGCGCCCGGTTAATGTAGGCAACGGGGCGGTCATGTTGCCGCGGACCAGTTGACGGAGAATCGACCAGGAAGTCACGGCGGCACCCCGATTCCTCGTCGTCTCGCAAGTTCCCGATCAGGAACCCTTTGGTTTACTATGGCTGGAGTGTGCAATGAGACAAATATCATATAAACATTATATAGGGAGAAGGCCGAGATCCCGCGGCTGAGAGTCCATCGCTGACAGGTCGCCACGAAGCGAATGTTGCTGTTGGAAAAACGGTATCGCGCAGCGCAAGAGATGGGCGTGAACTGAATGGGAACGTCCTGTCTCCTGAAAGAACAGGCGCGAAGGCGATCTCTTGAGTTTGGCTGAGCAACGTGTTACCTGCATGCGAGATGTCCACCCCTATGACGGTTCCAACAGTTGAAGTATCAGTGATACAGGGACCTGGTCTTGAAAGGGCAAGTCTGAGCTACAAACGGGCGGCCCCCGAGCGAAAGGACATTCGCTGCACTCCGCCAAGCGCTATCGCGTTGAGAAGACCATCAAGCGTCAGCACTAGCCCGGCAACAAAGGAAGTTTCCGGCCATCCCCTTGCTTCAGCCAAAACAAAGGATTACGCGTTCACCGAAAGATAACCGTCTAACAATTAGCTTGGCTGTTTGGACAACAGGCGGGGCCGTTGCCATGTTCCTGTCGGCGGAAGATGTCGGATGAAGGGGCCAAGGAGGACCGAAAGCGGCACGGGACGCCGCCTTTTCCGGTCCTCCCGTCCTCGGGGAACCGTTGAGCCCGGAGGCCTCGGCCGATGCTGACCCGGACTGTGGCCGGCGCAGCACCGCCTCACTGAGCTGCGCCGCATGTCCCACGGGGAAACATGCCACTAAACCCTTCCCGGCTAGGGAACCAGGCAGAGGGAGCGAGCCAACCTGCGCGGCGCAAAGAATGCGCAGCGTCATGGTTGCACGCTGCGGACTGCACCCCATCTCCGTCGGCCGCTGCCGCTGCAGGAGCAAGCCTGAGCGTGCGGTCGAGGCCTCGCATTCAGGGCTGTCGCTCCAATGGGAGACAGTCTTGCTCGTCCTCCTGCGGGTCATCCTCCCAATCAACACGGTTGCGCACTCATTGCCCAGGCAGCAAACCTGACCTCGAGCTGCCTTGCAGGTCGGCAGACAGTTCACCCGCTTTCCCGGGGCTGTTTCTGGCCAACGAGATGGTGTCCCTCTGATGCATGTCACCCTTCATGCTCCGAAATGCAACCATTTCCAGCCTTGTGGACCCCGAGGGGGCGCCCTGGCCTGTCCTGCTCTGCCTGTGCCCCTCCCCGTGTCCCAATGCCTCCGACCCCCTCCGCATCCCACGTACGAGTTAAAACGGCACCAACACACCCCCTCCTTATCCGTCATCCCATTTGCCTTCTCCCAGAACTGACAATCGTAACTGCTCTTCGCCCAATGCCCTTGGCCTCTCGCCATTGAACCTGCCTCCATCATGATCCCGACGGATAGGGGAAGACGACCCCTGCGGGGTAACGATGATATGGATGACGACGACGGAACCTATTACAGTGACGGAGGGAGCAGTTGCAGCTACTCTATCTTTTCGTACGACGACTTCTCATCGCGAGACAGACAGGACCGGGGCCCCGTATTGTGAGTGTTCCCTCGACCCCATCGATTGCTGGCATCGGCGTGCTAACGCGTGGCTCGCCAGTCGTCTCAAAAGCGGAGAGCAGGACAAGGCCGTCTACGAAGCATGGAACGTTTATTACTATCCCGGCAAGCGGGAGGCACTCGACGGCCGGAAAGTGCTCGGAATTACCTCTCAGAACTTCGAGGAGATACCTAGCCGCACCGAGTTGAGGCGCCAGCCGTCTGCGCAGTCAGAACTAGCAGACATGCATCTGCGCGCCATTGAGGATTTCAAGACGCAACACAAGCGGTGCTGGGCCACGCGAGCTCTCCGTGGAAGGGGCAAGACTTACGAGCAGGATCTCGACGAGAGGTGTCGCGGCGTCCCCGCCGACGTCAGAAAGACCGTGACGGACCTCCTTTTCGACAAGGGTAGGGCAACGTCAACACGTTACCGGACGCGAGCCTGGACGGTCGTCGCGATGCGGGAGCAGCTGCAGGATCGCTTCGCTAGCACCGACTTCGCGGACGTGAAGCGGCACAAGGTCCGCTTTTGGAAGAACCCCAAACCCCAGGAACACTTGCTGTATACTGTGGTCATCCGAGGAGCCGAGACCAAGGTTGTCCCGGCCGGTGAGGACGGCCTTGCCACCTTCTCTCCAATCTCCAACCCCTGGATGCACTGCGACGATGACGAAAGACGCCGCAGAGCACGCGAGGAACGCGAGCGACGTGACGCCGCTCGCCAGAAGAGGCGCACGTTGTCGCCGTCCTTCAGAGCTCCCTCCCCGTCATATCGGGCCCGGTCCCCATCGTACCGCGCCCGTTCCCCGTCATGCGGAACCCGGACGCGCTCCGTCTCGCCACCCTCGTACCGCAGCTGGCGGGGCCGCTACGACTCGCCGCCGCCGTCAGCCCGATACTCGCGCAGCGACACGCCTCCCCCGTACCGGTCCTCCAGCCCGCGCGCGTCCCCACTCCCCAGTCGCTCCCCTAGCGTCCGCATCCGCGTCGTCCCGCGCTACACCCCGACCAACTTCGACGACACCCCCTTCCCCCCAACCCCGCCTGAATCATACACCCCGCCCCCGGGCGTATCGGCGTACAACCGCCCCTGCACGTTCGCGCCGCCGCCGGCCTTCCCCTCACCCTACACGGCCCCGACGATCAGCCCCTTCCAGCCGCGGCTGCCCTACCCGGCGCCGCAGATGCCGGTGCACCACCCAATGGCCAACAACCCCCTGCCGACAACCGACACCAACCCGCCCACCCCGGCAACCTGCCTCGGCTGCCGCACCACGCGTGCGCCGCCGTGCGTCCACCACCCACGAAGCATGCTCTGCCGCAAGCCCATTCTCTTCCACGCCGGCCTCCCCTACCACCCGCCGTGCATCCCCTGCGGGACGTCACCGCCCACCGGCCCAACCTACCCCCACACGATCATCAGCACGGGCATGGGACGATACCCCCGACCCGTCAACTCGCACCCCAACCTCAACAACAACCACCTCACCACCACCAACTTCACCACCACCCGCCTCCCGGCCTACGACATCCCCCTCTCCCGCTACATCCCCCCGCACCGCATCCCCCACCAGCCACAACCCCCCCTACCCGCCTCGCACCCCACAAACAGCAGCAGCATCAACAACTGGTTCCCCGACTCTCCCGGGCCCATGCCGCCGGCGCCGAACCCCTTCTCGCCGCTGTCGACGCCGCTGCTGACCAGCGTGGGCAGTGGGTCAAGTGCGGGTGGGTCGAGCCCCGCGCTGTCACACGCTTCGTCGTCGTCGCCGTCGTCGTCGTCGTCGTTGTCGGGTGCGCGGACGCCGGTGCAGGAGATCGAGGCGGGGGTGGAGGTTGTGAGGGTTGATGGGGATGGGGAGGGGGAGGGGGTTGGTGAGGTGGGTGGGTTGGAGTAATCTGTAGGGTGGTCTCTCCTTTTCTTCTTCTTTGGGTCGTTTGGTATGTTTGGATGGATGGATGGGGGTTGGTGGGTGTTTTTCGGTTGTGGCAATCGCGTTTTCAAGGAGGGTTTTGGTGTGATGATGTGACACGATTATTATGATGTTTTGTTTTGTTCTTCATGGTATACTTTCGGGGTGTATTTCGGTTAGTTGGCCGTTTTATCAACATGAGTTTTGCTTCGCAAATAATCGTTTCGAAGATGTGATATGTGAGAGAGGTGCGGTGCTTAAAATGTGGGTGCACGCGACCCGAAAAATAGACCCACTCTTTCATGAAGGAGGCCCCACTCTGCCGTCCAATGTGGAGAACCTGGCCCCTTCAATTCTCAATTGGCAGAAAAATTTCCAGACTTCGATTCAACCACCCACTCACCACAACAACACCATCCCGTCGACGAGCACCTCCTCCAACCGCAACCATGCATCTGATGTACCTCCCCGAGAGCAACGGCTCCGTCCGCCGCTACACCCTGAAGAAGGTCATGGATGGGCAGGTGACCAAGTCGGCGCACCCGGCACGTTTCTCCCCCGACGACAAGTGGTCGCGGCACCGCATCGCCGTGCGCAAGAGGTTCGCTGTCCTCCTGGCGCAGCAGAGTGAGTTTACACCATCCCTTGCGCTTTTATGCTGCTTGGCTGAGGCTAATACTGTGGACAGAATAAATGCGTGGTGATTGATACCTGTTGGGGTTGGACAACGAGCTAGGAGCGCAACTTCCAAACCGACCACGGCGACAATGCGGCCAATCCGTTTGGATCATGAGTCGAAGCCCGGCCGAAGATCCAAAGCGGTGAACTCCGAAAAAGGCCTCGGCTGCTTTGCCCCGGATTTGCGCCCTTGGGCACAGCGAACGATTGAAATCGCTGGCCAGTGAAAACTCTGGTGGAACCGATGGCGGGTGATGTGAGGAGGCTGTACGCACGCGCCTTGGACTCGGGCGCGGATACAAAAATAGGGTGGCGTTGTTTGGGTCGGGGATTTATATTCATGGCGTTATTCGGTCTTTACATGCTTGCTTCGTCAAGCAAGAATACAATAATTGCATTGACACACGACGGTGCGCCGATTCTGAATATTCTTGTGGTATCTTTGGCCTCTACTCTACCATCATTTCCTTTTCTTGGCGTTGACATTGCGCCCTGCGCCAACCTTGATCCTCCCGCCTCCCGAGTTTCTGGTACCACCGAGGATGCTAGGTAGATAGTCCTGGTCCATGAAGTCGCGGGTCTTCATCCGACGCTCCTCGTCCAACCGTTTGGTGTACTCCTTCTGGTCTTCGGCCAGGATCAACTCCTTACCCCATCCGTTCTTACCGCCTCCTTTGGCATTGCTCTTTCCGCTCGCTGACCCATGGGTCGGCTTGGGAATACTGAATACGTTGCCCCGGTTGTTGTACTGGAAGTTCTTCTTGAGGTGGAGCGTGAAATTGCCGCCGGAATCGGTGCTACACGAAACCCGCGTCAAAGTGGGCTGTCCGCATGACGGACAAAACTGCTTGGACATGTCCCTGCATATTTTGAAGCACCCGTGGCATCGCAAGACCCAGGTTTTGAGGTATGTTATGCGGGACAGGCCCGGATCCAACAGGCTAGGGTCGTTAGCACGTCCTTGCTCATCGTGCACAGTGTACTTACTTCAAGTTTATCCTCAGAGCAACGTTTCGCATAGCCATATCGCCGGTGATCAAGGCTGCCTGCAGCACGCGTTGTGCGGTTTGGGGTGCAGTGTGCGCATTTTCCCTTGCCTGGTACTTTTTGATGTTGCTTGGCGCTGTGGTTTTCTGGTCAACGACTGTGCTCGCAAGTTTCGTTTTAGAGCAAACCAACTTATCCATTCTCCATCACCGTCATCATCTTCCGATGACTCCTCCGCATCTTCAGGGATGTCGTCCTCGGCCGCAGCTGCATTCACATTAAGCCTTTGTAGTTGGTCGATAACCACTTCGCTTGTCGCTTTGTCGGACGGAGTAACATCTTCTGCAACATCAGGCGTAGCATCATCCTGCACCTTGGTCGTCTCTGAAGTTATGGTCGATGCTTCGGCATCTGTTGACTCTCCCGTTTCGGTTGCCTTGGTGTCATCGGCTCCATCCTCGACCTTTCCTGGGGGCTTCCCATTCACGCTTTTTTGGTTCGGCTCCCGCCTTAACCGCCACTAAACCGCTTTGTCAGATAGGTGCGGCCCCGACCCAGTCCACTAGAACGTACATCACCGCCGTTTCGCTCAACCTCCAAATCGTATGTCAGGGCAAGAAGGTGAAGATCGGGTTTCGAGAGGACCTGGAGGTCACCGGTCTTCCGCGCAAAGGTGGTGACGAACTGGACGGACTCGGGTCGAGGGGTCCGGAGTTTGAGGAACGGAGATAGGGTCGTCTCGAATCGGGATCTTGTTGCCGCGTCGCGAACTACTCTTGGGTTAGCATGAGGGCGCACGGGTCAAGCAAGAGCACAGCTGGCGCACTCTCTGAAACCACGGCGGGGATGGTATAAAGCTCGTCGGCTTGAGCGAGCAACGTCGAAACAGTTGGGTCGTTTTTGATGATAGCGTTGGCATCTATGACGAGGGAATGGATTGGCTTGGAAGGCGCCGTTGCTGGTGTCGCCGGGGACGGCAAGGACGATGCGGAAGCGCTTGTCGCTGTCTCGGTCGTGGTGGGGGTGGGGTTCAGCACGTCGCTCTGTGCTTGCGCAACAGGTTCGCTTGCTGGTATCTCCATGTTCGGGAGGGTTGCGATATCGAGTACAAAAAAATACTTGGAAGCGCAATGTGACGGCCGAGAGGATGGAGATTTTCGCCCAGCACAGTCTTCAAGCTGTGTCGTCAATGCCCAGGATCGAGAAGCAAGGACCCCTCGATTTTCCAAAATTCAGGTGGGGGCTGCAGGTGGCAGAACTTTTGCAAGAATTTGGGCGGTGAGAATTCGTGCTTGGGACCCACTCTTTGGAGGCTTGCAGTTAACCCAACGCAATCCCCGAGTTTTAATGCTGTCACCAGTTTGATGTACTCGGTTATGCTCATTTCAGATACACTTAATTGCGCCCAGTTCAGCACAGTCAATAAGATACTGTTCAGTAAAGCTGGTGGGACGTTACTCTAACCCAGGTCCTAACCCTATCCCCAGCCCTATCCCTGACCCTATCCCCGACCCTTACCTGAACCCCAACCTCATGCACGGGACTCACACCTCGTCCACGCAAGCCAACACGAACAAAATATATCTAGGTACCGGTTAGGCCGAAAGAACGAGGGATTAAGTGGTAGACGTGGCCATTGGTGAATCCCCACGCGGGGGTGCCCAATATATTGAAACCACGCCGAATCGAGAACGGAGCTGAGGCCGGAGGGCCTGCGGCTGAGAAGCCCAATACATAGAAAAAAAGGGGTATATATAACTAGGTATGGTCTGAGGCTCGTGTTCCCCTCCATTTGTCCCGTGCCGACCCGTCGTCTTTCCATTTTCTTCGGTGCTGTTAGAAATCTCAACGCTCGTCCTTTCATCATGGCTACTGCATACCAATACGAACGGCTTACACATGACGACGAGATCAGACTGCTGCACCTGGAATCAGGGTCCGGTGATGACGTCCATTTTGCCCTCTATCCGGTCAGGTTAGGTGACAATCCTCCATACGAGGCGATATCCTATTGCTGGGGTGATCCAAGCGACACTCAGATGGTGTATTGCGACGGTAAGCCACTGCATATCACTAAGAGCCTCTATACGGGGCTCAAACGGCTGCGGAAGGAGAATGCGGTCCGAGTTCTTTGGGCAGATGCAGTCTGCATCGACCAGAAGAACACCTTGGAAAAGAACGTGCAGGTTGGTCTCATGAGTCGCATCTACTCGCAACCAAGCTGTATTCTCATTTGGCTGGGTGACAATACTTCCGGACTCGAGGGTCTCCACGAGTGCATCCAAGGAGCCCTCGGGGTCCTGCCACCGGAGCATTTTGAGTTCGAGAAAGTGTACCCCATCTCCACTAGGATATTTCGGGAAGCCAATGTACGTCCTTCTGTTCTTGACAAAGTTTAATAACACGGACTAATACCGTCCACCGGGCCTAGGAACTGCGAGCAGCCGGAAAGCCTAACTTCGTCGACCATGACTGGCGTCCCATGACGAACCTCGTGCATAGGCCATGGTTTGACAGACGGTGGATCATCCAGGAGGTTACACTTGCGGACGACAGCGTGCCCAGGCTCGCAATATGCGGACACTTTGAGTTCTCGTGGAACGATCTAGCGGCCGTGGCCTACAGACTGGCATCATACGGGATTACTCCGCTCCTCGCCGGAATGTCCACCAGTAAGTCATGATGAAATCTGACTCATCAAAAGATAAAAATGTTAACATCACCGAACTACCTAGTCAATTCTCGCGCTCCCTACATGCTGTCGTTCCTAGCCGAAGGCGGCAGACCCATTTTGATCCTCGTGGCCCTTTGCATGACCTACCTTCTCAAGACGTACCGAAAGACGGGGAATCTCGTCGACAGCGTGATCTCCACCTCGCTGTTCAAATGCGGGTTCCCACACGACCACCTCTACTCGCTGCTGAGCTTGCCGCAGAAGCCAAGCGGCGTCGTGGCGGATTACCGCCTCTCCATCGAGGAGGTGTGCATGCAATTCGCCGAGACGACACTTATCTCGGACCAGAACACAAGGCTGCTAAGCCTGGCGCCGCACACGACCATCGAAAGCGAGCATCGGGACGGCCAGCGCCTCGTCTTGCCTTCGTGGGTCCCGGATCTGACGTGGCAGGGGGCTGTGAACCCGCTCGTGTCCTACACCATCCGACCGCAGCTGTTCCATGCCGGGGGCAAGGAGCCGCCCAACATTACCATGTCCTCCGACCGCAAACGGCTACGTCTCAGAGGCCGTGTTGTTGACAAGGTTGCGACTATGGCAAGAGCCCAGGTCGACGTGCCCTGGCCCACCGAGGAAGAAGTCCGGCCCAAAATTGGCTTCCACGCCCTTGTCAAGAAGCGTCTGGTGAACTGGCTGCAGGAGTGCTACGAGGTTGCCGGGGAGGGGTATGCGAGGAGGAAAACAGGACAAGGGGAGGTCGCTACTGAAGAGAGTACCGAAGAGGCCGGGCTGCGCCGGTCCTTTCTAGAGACTCTTCTCTGCGGCATGACCATGATGCGGGATCCCATACCCGAGGAAGCGTTGATGGCGACGCAGGTCTACGTCGACTATCTCTTCGCTTGCTTCACCGACGACTTTGTGCTGTCGGAAGAAGTCAGGGAGACTCTGCTGACATATGGGCCACTGATCGAGCAGTCGCTCTTGGGCATGGCTGAGGCTCGGTGCTTTTGCCGGACGGAACAAGGCCGGCTGGGTCAAATACGTGCCGATGCAAAAGCGGGCGATCTCTTTGTTTGTATTGTCGGCGCCGAGGTGCCCTATGTTCTGCGGCCTAGGCCTGGCAAAGAGGGGGTTTATACGCTGATTGGTGATGGCTTTCTCCAGGGCGCGATGCAAGGCGAAACATGGTCGGATGCGCAATATGAGACCATTGATATTACGATCGAGTAAGCTAGGTAGTTAAACTCAGAGTGTCAACTAATGTTCATGGTGTTTATGAGAGAATGGGACGGAGAGGTTGAAGGCAGTGGCTGCACTTGACCTTGACATCAATGCCAATCAGCATCCAGGTCTTCCTGATTCTTCAATCCTTTTGCACTGTGGTCCCAGCACCATCAACTCTCCATCCAGAACCGAAAAAAACGAAAGCCAATTGCAGCAGGATCTGTGGCTGGCTCTGTTGGTACCGAGCTGGGCGTCTTCGCTTGGGTCCAGAACGGAGAGTGGGGAGAACGTCCAGGGCGAGACTCGAGAAAGCTTTGGCCGTTCGAAGCGAGGTGGCTGCCTGGCACAAGGCCGAGCTCGCTGGCAACTCTCCTGATTTTCTTTTCAACTTTTTTCCTCTTGCAAGACTTGGAAGTCAGAATCCATTTCCAAACGCCGACGCAAACCCCCAAATCCCCGCCCACAAAACCACAATGGACGCCCTAACCCCCAAGCAAAAGACGCGACTTCACGAGGTCGCCGACCTGATGCTCACCATCTTCCAAACGCTCGCCCGCATGCGCTACCTCGAGCCCGAATGGATCGAGCCCGGCCCGCACGACCTCGGCGCGCTGATGCCGCTCTACGCCTCCCTCGACATCGACCCGGCCATCGTCTACCTGTACACCATCCTGCCCTACCTCAAGCCGCGCGTGGCGGCCGGCGTGCACTTCTTCCACGGCGGCGACTACATCGACTTCCGCGACGAGGAGCACGCCGTGCAGGGCCGCGACCCCATGCACGACAACGACCCGGCGCTGGCGCTGCGGCCGTGGATGACGCCGCTGTCGCGCGTCAGCAATCACCGCACCGCGCTGGTGTACGACGCCAGGCGCCATGTGGTGGGTGTCTATGCCCAGATGGATTGCGGCAGCTCGGATCCGAACTTGTATGAGGGCGTTGTCTTCTCGAGGGAGAAGGGGGAGCGGGAGTACGTCAAGAGACGCGAGGACGGAACGGAGGAACTCTGCGATGTGGCGGAGTGGGAGAGGCAGGCGAATGGGTGGGGTGATGGCAGCGAGGATGGCGATGATGATGACAATGAGGACGAGGACGACGAGAATGAGGATGAGGATGATCAGAATGACGATGAGAATGACGACGACGAAGAAGAAGAAGAAGAAGAAGAAGAAGAAGAAGAAGAAGAAGATATCAATGACTGGGACGAGATGGACGCTCGGAAGGCTGGTAACGTCCTGCGAGATATAATCCGTTGGTACCACGAGCTGTTCGAGATCCCAGGGGGGGGTGAGAACGATGGGTGTACGTGGGACAAAGAGCTCGTGGGACCGATATATCGCAAACACGGCTGGCCTGGCGAGGAGTTTGACGGGGACGCCTTCCTTGTGGACAAAGCCCGTGCTGAGGCTGCTAGGTCAGTCAAGGAAGATGCAGAGCGGCCATTAAAAGAACTCAAAATGCTCAGGTATAAGTTGGAGTGCCACCGGGAAAGGGAGGAGTCGGCTATGCCGGAACGGCAAAGGAAACTAGCGGCCGCAACAACTCTCGACGAGGAGTGGGTTGTTCGGTGGGAAATCTGGCAGGTTGAACGGACGATCCAAAACCTGGAAAACAAGATCAAAAGATCAGAAGACTCAATAGGCCCGAGCGGGAGCCGCTTGGCCGCGGAGGATCTGCCACTGTTGGAACTTAACAAAGTGCAAACCAACTTTCTAGATACAAAAGCACGATTGGAAAGGTTGAAGATGGCCACTCTTGATCCTCGGATGACAGAGGACGAAATCCGCTCCACCGAGAAAGAAACCGCAATTTACGAGAAGGCATACGCCGCCAGTTTGGTTGACGCAGAGCGCCTCTGTCCCGGCAGGGTTCCCCCATTCGGGTCGAGGATCGAGACCAGCCACAAAACGTGGCTGACGACAAGAATCGTGGATACAGAGGCGGATATTGCAGAGGTCCGAATCTGGATTACACAACTCCCGGATGGCGCCATTGAAGCGAGAAAGTCAGCTGAAGAACACGCCGAGCGGTTGGAGATGGACGTCGGGAGGTGGTCAAGAGCGCGCCAGACCTATATCGATACGATAGAGAAGCTGCGGAAAGAAAGTTCGGATTGATCTCATTTGGGAGAAGAATCTAGTTCATTTTGTAGCCTACCTTACCTACTTAGGTTCTAGGTTAAATCAACTTCAAGAGGTTGCGTTGTTGGCAGCTCTATGAACGATGCAGCTCCTAGGCGCTCGACGGTGGCGGCGACAACGACCCATGATTGTCCCAACTGTTATCCTGCGACATGCCGGGTCGAGCTCAAGCTGGACAAGTTGCCAGTGCCACAAAACCATCTCCAGGAGGTCTATGAGCAAGTTTTCTCCTCCCATGGCACAAGGAGGCGTTGGTGAGATCAAGGGTTGGAACGAGGTTCTCAGAGGAAGAAGGTGTGTTACACATCCGTGACCGTGCCGTTACCTACCTATATATGGCCGTTAAAAGAGCGAGTCAATGTACCGTGGTTCATGGAGGCTTGAGGCGCGAACTAAGAAAACCCCCCCACAGGGCTTCCACACCCGAGCATCACATGCATTGTTCGCACTTCGCACCCACGGATGTTCATAATAATAGTAATTTAGATCGGGCCACGCTAGTCCAGTACTACCAGAGCTTTCGTGGATCTATACCCACCTAGGTACCGTGGATAACGGAACTAAGTACCTACCTACCTTAGGCATTCTTTCATATTTAGGGGTTTCACTACTTCATCCCTGCCCCTCCAACCAGCACCCGTGATCCAGGGGCTGGGACGAGTCTCGCGTGTGCATGGATCGTAAACCTGGATCTGATAGGCGATGCCTTGGCGGTTGCTGGTCGCTGCGAGGAGCCCCGCTTGCATGAAAAGGAGATCCACGAAGCTCTCGTATTGCGCTGCATCAGCCACGGTGGAGAACCGGCATGCCCGAATCGGGCGGTTACTCCCGTTAGCTTGCCTTATATACTATATATAAACTGGAGGTGTTCTCTCCTTAGCTCTGGGTTCATGACCTTTCCTCCCGTTATCGAGTTTGCGCCAGACTCCAGTCACTCTTTTCATTTTCCTGGGAAATAGGTACCTATAAAAGTTTCACTCATCTGCGAGCCAACTTCATATACGTGGTACTTAGATATACGTCTACGGTACACCTACGGTCCACCTACGTCGACCATGGCCCGATCAGCTTTCCTGGCCTCAGCACTCGCCCTTCAGGCCGCCACTGGCGCCTACGCCGCACCCGGTACGAGGTTGAGCACGAGGGCAGTTCGCCGCGACGAGCCTCCGGTTTTCGATGCGAAGCCCTTCCCCGCGGGCAACGGCACGGACGAACCTTATGTCCCTCCGCATGTGGACTCGCCACACTTCCGTCTCTTTCTCGGCCCAGCAAGCGAGGGGGGTGCCGCGGAGGGGCTCCAACCCCTCGAGGCAGCCTACGACTGCTTTGTCGGCGAGCTTGGCTGGAACTCGACGGGTCTCTCCATCAACGACCCCAGCGAGCCGTACTGGAAGACCGAATTCTTCCTCCAGGCACAGATAGCCGACGGCTTCGGCGGCTTGACCCACTACGGCACGTCCACGGGGCGGGCCTGGGTGCAGCTGCTGGACGGCGAGCTGCACTCACCGAGCCTGACGGTGCACGAGCTCGGCCACGTGCTGCACTTCCACCAGGGCAGCAGCTTCTGGGGCGGCATGGTGAACGCGCAGGCGTGGGCCGAGGCCGTGGCCAACTGGATCGCCGACACGTACCTGACCTCGGACCTCTGCGCGGCGTCCCGGGCCAAGTTCGGCCAGCCCGCGGGCGATTCCGTCTTCCGCGTCTACAGCACCGTCGGCGACTCGCACCTGACCATCGTCGACGCCACCAACAGGCAGGTGGGCAACCACTACGAGGCCTGGCCATTCTTCCACTACCTGGTCGCCAACCCGGACAGCTGGCATGGGCTCGGGCGGGACGCGATGCTCGCGCTGATCCGCAGCACGGCGGCGGCGGGCTCCGATGACGACGACACGCCGCTGCACGCGCTGCAGCGCGTGCTGGGCGGCACGGCCTCGGTGCGCGACGTCGTGGCCCGCTACTGGGCGCGCATGGCGTACGTCGACATCGCGCACCCGCAGGCGCAGCGCATCTTTCAGGAGAACAAGGCGTTCCTGAACCAGGCCAACTTCGACAAGGTCGCCGAGGGCCGGTATACGGTCAAGAGCGACCGCGCGCCCCGGTACATGGGCGCCAGCATGGCGGTGCTGGTGCCGGCGGCGGCGGGCGGCGGGAGGGTGGCGGTCGACGTCACGACGGCTGAGGCGGGGGCGCCGTTTGTGGCCACGCTGTCGGTGCGTGATGCGGCGTCCGGGAGCGTTCGCTATGTGGCGCTCGCCGACGACGGCACGGGGTCGGTCGACGTCGCGGCCGGGGAGGAGGCTACCTTGGTCGTGGTCAACGCGCCCGAGGGGCTGCTCAAGTACGACGGGAGGAGCCTGGCGGGTAGTGAGGCGAATAAGGGGCTCGGCTACTCCTTTACGGTCACCGGTGCGACGGTTTCTATGTATTAGTTTTGCTGACTTTGCGCCGCGGTTGCTGCTAATTACACGTTCCTATCGTTATGCTATGATGTCATGATCTCATCCGTGACTGAACTACCTACTAGCTACCTACGTATCTTACATCGGTACTACCTATATCGACAGAGCATTCTCCCTCCCCTTCTCACCACCCAATGACAGACGATGGCCCTCTCCCAACGAAGCAAGTCACGGCCGGGGTAACTGCGACAGACTCCGTCGCCCATTGCTAAATTTGGCGCCCGCGTGCTGCTTTGGTTACCGAGGTACATATTTACCAAGGCATCAAAATGACGGCTACCTACCTAGGTACTTGGCCGTACGAATGATATGCGTACGACATAATGAGTGGTCCTCTGGTCAGAGGGCCACGGTCACAGTTACCGCGAAAAAAGGGTCACTTGTACAAGTGAGGAAAAAGAAATAGAATTGCCCGCCCGATGACCCCTGAAAAGTCCCGAGCCTCTGACTAAAATACAAGGACGCGCAAGGCGGACGAACGCAACGAAGAAACGGAAAAAACGACAATCCCGGGCGCCTGGCCCTCTGGTCAGCGAGAGGCTGACGCCCCAGTTCAATCATTCCAAGCTACCGGAGGCACATGCCATTCTCCCTTACTCGAGGTGACAATATTTCTTGTAAATATCGCCAAAGTCGGGCTCCTTCTTGCCGTTGGCGTAGAGGGATTCGTACCGATCGCCCATGACGTAACGTTCGACGCGTTCTTTAACAGTATCATCCCCGTGCACATCGTCAGGGCTGCGGTACCGAGCTACGGAATCATCGGTGCACTCCCATGGTACAGGGAGACGGGCATAAAACCGGGCCAGCCCGTCGTTGCCGAGCGCTGCCAGAGGCTGCGAGAGGTGGAGATAGGCTTCCACGAGCGTCTCCACGTCCCGCTTTGTTATGCTGCGGTAGTACGGCGAAGGGGTGTCGCGGGTCCCCTGTGACACTGCCAATCGCAAGGTCAGCGCCGGCGGGTCGATCTTGCCGCGGAGCCAGTCGACCGTAGCCCACCAGTCCTGCATAACGGGGTGTTGTTTTTCGGGCCAGCTGCCAGGGCGGTACGGGGGGAACATCAGGTCGAGGAACCGGAGGTGGGCAAGGGCGCACGTGGGGACGACGTTCCGCAGGAAATCCGAGGCGGCAAACCGCTCGAAAGGGTAGGGATACGTGGGCACGGCCCCACTGTGCTCGGTGAACCCAAGCACCGGCAGCACCCAGGGCGGATTCAACTTGTGGTCGGGGACGGTGAAGCGGTTGCCGGAGAAGAAGACGAACCGGGCATCGTCGCAGAGGGCGCGGCAGACGAGGAACAGAGCCGGCCCCGGCGGGGCCCAGCACCGGCAGGTAAACGAGAAGGCGGCGTGCAGGCGGCAAAAACAGCCGCTGACGGTTCGTTCAAGGTTACCTCTGTTGATATTTGTCTCATCTCCGCAGGAAAAGAATTGACTACCATAGGACGGTTGTGGATCGCCAGCACGCCATCCCAGATACGCTACTGTATACGCGCGGTGTTCCCTAGTCCATATCACGTCCTTTGTTGGGGTGATGAGATCTGTATATTCGAGAATTCGTATGCGGAGCTCGCGCGGAAGAGCTGTCAGCGTGGTGGCCGTATTCGACGACGGGTTCGAAATTGGCGTCGCGGCCGCCCCTACAGCGTGAAAAAACGGTCTCTTGGGCAAGCCGTACCAAGGCAGGGTGTGGAGACGTGGCTAGTCGTATATTACATTCCCGTAAATAAGACCGGGGAAGGCGACGGAGAGGACCAACGACGCCCTCGGCTATGTCTAACGCTTGTGGGTGTCGCGGGTCAATATCGCAAACTAGCGAGAGGGCGAGACGGCCAGGAGTAACGTGTGATAATAGATGAATGGCAGCTGAGTGCCAGTCAGTCAACACGGAGTGGGCTGCGGCAAGCTCGCCATGGTGGTCATCTGTGGAAGGCGGACTCAGAAGGGGCGACTGGTGGTCGTCGTGCCATCCTTTCCAACAGGAAATGCCTGAGACGGCATACTCGAAGTTGCCCTGGAGGCAACATACCCAGCGGTCTTCGATGACCCGCTGGTGACATGCAGACTCGTTGATGACAATCTTGAGGTGAGAAAGTGAGAGAAGTGCTGATGGGGTGAGATCGCAGAGAGCCTGGAAGGAGGTTCGGGCACCGGCCCGTCGGGGCGGGGTCGGGTCGGAATAGTGGAGGATAAACAGGTTGGTCGAGTAAAGGAGGGCAGCTGCCTCGGCGTAAAGGTCCCGACAACAGAGCAGCAGACCGTGGAAGAGGTTCGGGTAGGGTGCGTAATTGAAGTTCTTAAAGTCACTTTCGAACTCGGCCGTCCCGCCATTCAAGGCGAACGTGTAGGGCTGGCCGTCCCACGAAGCCAAACCGAGGTAACGGTAGATGCGGTGTCGAGTGTCCTTGCTTAGGCGTAGAAGGGTCATGTTGGGCAATGGCGACATCTGGGATTCGGGGAATTCTGACATGTCGACGGCGCAGGTTGCAGCGCAGTTTTGTCGCGTAGTTTTGTCGCGCCGCTTAGGTTGTTAGGACACGTGCCAGTATTCAGGCAAGCAACTTAAGAATTTCGGCAGAGGAAAGACCACGACCACGACCCTCACTGGCCGCTTTTCAAATGCGCGCGGAGCCGATCCCGGGCACTCAGGGTTAGGGAGGTGGCAGGGTTAGGCCCAGTCCAACGAAGGGGAAGACAAACATCCAATCATCCAATCATCCAATCATCCAATCATCCAATCATCTAACTAATGCCACGAAAGGCGTTATGATGGGCCCGAAAATGAGCCATGAGACGAGATGGTGCGGCGTGGCCCGAAGACTGTTGAGTTGACCAGCGGTCACGACTGACCAATCTTACTCCTTCATCCTACCTAGGTACCTATAGGACAGGGAGAGGATCCTTAATACCTATAAACAACGCTGTTTCTTATTGAATTATTCAATTTTAAACTATTGGCTGTCCAAAATGGGGCGGTCTTGTCTCGTAGGTGGTATGTACCTGGTAGGTACTAGATACCTGGCACCCAAGGTACGCTTCTACAGCCCATGCAGTGCCCGCTCTATAGTCCATTACTCGCACAAGAAAACACGCCCCTCACCGCTCCGGTCTCGAACTCGATGATGATGCTCTCGACGGTGGCGTACGTGCCCACGGTGAGGAAGAAGACACCGACCAGGATGATGGCAACGTTCAGCGTCCCGAGCAGGTAGCCGGCAACGGTGTGCTCCTTCACGACCGCCACGCTTCCGTCTGCTTGGCGCATCCGGAAGTAGGCGACGCCCCAGAATATAAAGCCGAAGAAGCTATCGAAAAGCGAGCTCATGAGAGAGAGCACTGGCATACATTAGCTAGGTCGTCAACGAGGAAGGGGATAAAAACGTACAGGACGAAAAGAACGGGATGACCTGAGCGATGATGAATGCCAAAATCCAGGTGGCAACTGCGATGTCGGTTAATTCAATTTCTAATTTGAGAGAGCTGATAGATAGACGGAGGGGAGAGCACTTACGCAAAATGGACGCCCAGGTAGCCCAACCAACAAGGGTGTGCTCGCTCTTGTGACGCGAGTTCTGGAAGATACGGAAGAAGATGAAGCGGGCAGATACCGACGCATACAGCACGCCGAGGAAAATGATGGTCGGTATCATGAAAGAGAAGGACACCTTCTTGAACAGCGGCTGCAACGAGCCAAAGGCCGGGGCCGTCATGTACTGGTTGCCGACGTAGGCGTAGACGACGGAGCCGACGACGCTAAACAAGATGATCTCGGCGATGGTGCAGGCCCAGAGCGCCTTGGGGAAGTCGCGGGGGTCTTTCATCTCGGCAATAAAGGAAGGCAGGGTGATCTGGCCGATGAAGGTGTAGCTGATGTTGAGAAAGGCACCGAGGCCGTTTACGATCGTCGTGCCAAGCACCGGCGAGGCCGTCACGATAGGGTTTCCGCCGATGGCTGCTATGCCGGCGGGGGTCGTGTAGTTGGAGCGCACGTCAAATCCCGCCGGGTGCGACTGGACGGCTGCAAAGACGGTCGCTAGGAGGACGGAGATGAAGGTAAAGAAGGCGGACGCGGTGCCGATCTTGGATAACATGTCGAAGGTCCGTGGAAGTGAGAAGATCCAGCAGATGATGGCCACGACGATGCCGAAACTGACGGTTCGGCATCCTACCTCGTCGGCTTCGGTCATGGTGTTAAGGTACTTTGCGCCGACCAAGACATGTAGACCCTGGATAAACTGCGGAAAGGAGCCGGGTTAGCCGTGGCCTGTCCAAAAGCTGCAGAGGGAGTATACTGGGTAGCCGAGCCCGGGTACGCACCGTATTATTGAGGAGGAACATGACGGCCGTAGCCCACCACGCCCACTTCTTGTTCCAAAACAGCATCTGGCCAATATCACAGACATCGCGCACCTCGGGGTGACGCAGACAGAATTCCCAAAGCACCAACGATCTTCCGCGGCGTTAGAAAAATGGCGCCAACGGAAGTCGCAGGGCTGTGACTTACGTGTATAGGACGATGCCAGAGATTACAACGGTCAAGATCAGCCTGTTTGTTGTCAGCCGTACAGATCTGTATAGCTGAAAATTTCGGCACCCGAGGCAAGGTGCCTATTGACGCCGGCAGTCACAACTTACCCTGGGACAAGGCCAAGAACGCTATAAGACCAGGGGAAGCTCATGATAGCCTAGCACCACAAACGCGTTTAGTATTCGAATCGACACGCCATGGGCGGTGGTCATCCAGGAAGGTGTCGGGACGTACCAAGCAAATGTACTCGGAGAAGAGCAATCCGGCTGTCTAGACGTCTCATTGTCAATACCAATTAGGTACGTAAGGAAGAAGGCGGTCTCGCGCAACACGCACTTTTTGCCAACTGCATGTCCGGTATTTGATAGCACTGCCCAGGTCGTCGGCCAGCTGCTTGTCCAGGATGGCGGCACTGCTCTGGTCGGTGTCGGAGTCGCTCGTACCGATTGAGATGCTGCTGAGGACCGGTCCGATGCGCGGCCCAGCGACGGTATCTTGTCCGCCGAACCACGACGACCAGCCGGTCGGGTTTGGTACCTCGGTGGCAGAGGTCCGTCGATTGTCTCGGTCGTCTCGAATCCCGCCATCGTCTGGAGCATTCTTCTTCTCGTCGTATCCGACCCGATCGGGTGAAGATTGGTGCGACATTGTCAATGAACTTGGCGATCTTGGTATTCCAATCAGGGTGAGGGACTGAGAGTGCCGAGATGTGCCACAAAGCTTAAAATCGGGCCAAGAAGCTTGGTGTTGTGGACGACCAGTTTTTTGGGCAGGCACTGCAGCATGGCAGATCTTGCAGAATCTTGCAAGAATCCTGTATTGGGACCCCAGACAGTAGTGGGGGCACAGGCATCATCGTCATGCAGGATTAAGATCACGCCTTTGCGCTAAGTCGTTATCCTGGTAATCAACCGCAAACGTGACCACCGACAGGCCATGGCCGCCGAATGATGCGAACGGCTCGACTGTTGTTGTTGGTTGAATCCTTGTACAGACCTTCCGCAATTGGTCGCTCGAGGCACCTGAACGATTCCGTCAAGAACTTGAAATGTCCGTGACCCCCACGAATGGGAATGGGAATGGCAACGGCCTGAGCGCCTCACCAAATAGCTTGTGCACGACCGAGGTCAATCGGGACGATGCGAGTAAGCCGGTGTGGCCAAGAAGTGTTCCATTCCATCGCACTTCGGGCCGGCGGCTTTGATGCGCGATGCGGCCGGCTCGCTTTCTCGGGATGTTGTATGTGTATGTGTGTCTTGCCCATCTGTGCTGTGTGTCGGGTATAAGGACGGATTGTCGGAAAAGGGGGTGCTGGTCACATCTCGGGTCAAGCGGTAAACCCTCTGATGCTATAATGGCGGTAAACTTCCGAGTCAGTTACCTGCCTTCGTACACATCTTGTATGCCAACTGACGGCGGCTGCTGGAGTCAAGCTCGCCGCAGATCGAATACCTATAACTATTTGGGGAATCAAATCGAAGTCAAACAAATCAAACCGGGTGGGCCGCCATATATAAAATAAAAAAAAGAAATTTCATCTTTGACTTGGGTCTATTTGAATATTGAACCTGCCACTCCTCCACATAGCGTGGCTCGGACTTCCAAGACACCAGAGTAACCGTTCCCTCTGCAGCCTCGGCCACCACAAACTTGACCCTGTGGAACCCTGACCCCTGGCTGCCCACAACCGGGTTTATTTGCGGGGACTTTCCATCGCCGCTTTTACCGAGGCCAGAGCCGAGCCGATTAACCAACCATCGACGAGGGCTGGTTGGCATGCCTGCGGGGCTTTCGGGGCCGATTACAAGACCGTTCGATTTAACGGCGAGTACCTAGGTAGTTGATATCCGATAGCGAGGGTACCTAGTTATAGGTCAGGAGAGCAAGCACCGAGAGTGTCTGGAAAGGGGTTAGGGTTATTTCTGGAGGATGGGGGTGGGATTTGTTCAAATTTCAATAAATATAGGATAGAGAAATCAAACATGGCCATATCGAGGCCAAATCAAATGAAATCTGCCCTCGAATTCAATTTATTTGGTGTGTGGCGAGCCTTGGCCGAATTACTCCTACTCCCTATCTGAACGAGGGAGAGTTGGAGTTGGCATTTGATGTTAACGATAACAGTGAGTCTGAGTCTAGAGCAACACCACCTGGCACTAATAGCAAATTACTCATGGCCCTTCTCTCGGTGCTACATGCGTACAAGTCTAAGTGATTTGTCGTGAGATCATAGTCTTGTCCCTAGGTAAACACTCGTAGACCACCGATTCTATGAGAGGGCTATGGCGGGGGGACTGCGGTCGAGTACCTAGCTAGTTCACATGTCAAATGGCATACTCATTCATCCCAAGTCTTGTTGGGCGCCTTTTTAGTGGTCGTAGTACCTAAGGTACCTATATGGGGTACTCCTCGCGCCGGACAAAACACTGTCATGGGTAGTTCCTCAACGGAAAGCTTTATTGAGTGTTTGCCACCCTCTTAGCGCGTATTTTTCGAAGCGTCAAGCCCCTTTATTACCCAATTGGTGACGGCTAGAGAATGTACCTGGGGTACTTGGCCGTGATCAAATTCTTCGAGATTCCACACCGTCTAGAGCTGTTGCTGGTATTCCCGGTGAGATTGATGTTGATTTAGATCGAAAGCATGATTAGCTGAGTATTGCGAGAGAAATTCCGTTACTTTGCGGTGGGAGGAAACAGACGGCATAAAGAGATGGCGCGTCATATGCAGTCATGTCAGCCTGCAGGACCCTTTTGGCGAACTCTATCAAGCAGGAGAGACTTTTTATTCCCCACAGTTACCTAGGTGAGCTGACGGGAGAGTATCAATGCTGTGTCACTGGAACGACCAAGCCGGGAACGTACTCCAGGATAGAAATCTGTGTGATGGGGGTTGTGTCTGGAGGGACTTTGCCGGCCGTGCTAAGGGTCAAGATACCACCGAACATTGAAAACACATTCGGACCCCAGCCGGAGATTGTGGGGTGTGTGGGCTAATCCAAGTGCCACCACCATCCTAAAGTATCAGGGCAATAGTACATTCATACGCATGATCAAGCAGAAGCGATGGGTCACCAATGGCACACCATGGTGGCTGCTGTACCACATAAATCTTATTCAGCCTTATCCGCTCGTGGGTGAGATTCCGGTCTCTTGGTATTTTAGGCTAGCTTAGCGTTGGCTTTTCTTATTGTTTTACACACGAATCATCTACCATCAGTTCGGTACGTGTCTGTCTGCACAGGATCTCTGAGACGGGTAGGTATGTATCACAGATAGAGTAGGCTGTTGCCGGCGAGCTTTCTGAAAGTTGGTAAACACAACCGCAGATCACAACCACGGTTTACTGCACGCAATACCGTGCATATCCTCCTTTCTTTCACCCCATCCCCGTCCATCTTTCGGACCGTGCGCGAGCGGGCCAGTTCCGGCCCTGTTCAAAGTTGCCCTATGGCAATCCGCGCGGGAAAGCCAGCCCATTCCATACCCTGACCCCGGCACGACATGGAAGTAGACGCTGGTGGACACCAAAATTGTGACACGATGTGTGTAGAGGTGCTCAGCCAGAACGCTGGAGTTGGAGTCTCGGAAATCTCGGATGAACCCAGGGCCAGGCTGGGCGGACAATGTAACGTAACTTTCTCACTGCTGAATCGAGAAGGAAACTTACCCGATTTGGAGATAGCCCAAGGCGTTGGAAAAGCTGGAGCCGAGCTTGGCTACAGCTGGCAACGACGTGTGCCAAGGGGCTTGCGTTGCTGGTGGCTGCATATACGAGCCGCCTCGTGGTCGCTCGATATTGGCGACGATGACTGCCCATGAGCCAACTCTTTGCGCAGCGGACCGCCGGCTCAAGGCCACTCGTCAGACGGTAGAATGCGAGTCCGCCGGTAATGGCGCGGCCATTAGACTGGAGGGTCTCACACATCTCACACCGAAGAGGAAAGATGGTGATACCGTGATACTGTTCTCCCTGTTACTTCGCTGTCTGCATCGTGAATAAGGTCCGATTGGAAAGTCCTCACCAAAGCTCACCTCATCATCGATGCCACCCACTTTCGCACTCCATCATTCAGCCCCAGAGGGCTGCAGCTTGGCCGAGTGGCCGACTGTGCCTGCAGTGGTCTGATACCCAAACCGGCTAAGATCAACGGTTAACACGCCACAGCCGGAACGCCATGCCGACATCTCGTGTCGGCGCAGCCCGCCGCCTCCAAGACCTTGGGCGATGCAACGGCACAGGGGAGCCGTGACGTGAGGGCCCGGCTCGTCCCCGCACCCCGGAGTCGAAAAAGGCATGGGAAATTGATGCAGCGCAACAATACGGTACGATGTACATCTGTACACGTCCGACAAACTGACAGTCTGGTCCCGTTCGCAGCCGTCGTCCTGGGAATACCGTGGTGTTTGCGGCACATGACTCCCCAACCTCCTGCCTTCGTCAAGCATCAGGCTACATTGGGCAGGAAGCGGCGGTGTTGGCTTGGGTCCCCCGCTCCTGCTTTCGTATTTGCCGATCTTCCTCACTCGAGGGAATGGATGGTGAGCATGGGCGGAGCGTGGACCAACAAGCCGTTGCCGTGGTTCTATTTCGGGGTTGCAGAACGGGGTAGGCGACAATGAGCTGCCACCTGGATGACGAGGTGAGGTTCGCTTCGTCCTCGCATGGTCCTCGCAGGTCTATAAATCACCTCCCTCCGCTGCCGATCAATCGAGAAATAAAGACATCATTCACTCACAACATCACAACATCACAACCAGACCTCACAATATCCCACCACCACAAGCCGCACTGCACCTCGCACAACCAATAAACCAAACAACCAACCTACCAACACCATGCTCTCCAAGGTCACCGTCCTCGCCCTCGCGGCCGCCGCCCCCCTGGCTTCGGCCCTGGGCCTCGCCACCGTCGCCAACAGGTGCGACACCGACGTCTACGTGTGGTCGGTCGGCTCGGCGGTCGAGGGCCCGATCCAGATCGCCAAGGACGGCACGTACGGCGAGTCGTTCGTCAAGGACGAGGTGACGGGCGGCAAGGCGCTCAAGGTGACGCTCGAGGCCGACGGCCTGTACACGGGCGCGGCCCAGACCGTCTTCGCCTACAGCCTCGACGGCGACAACGTCTGGTACGACCTCAGCGACGTCTTCGGCGACGCCTTCGTCGGCAAGAAGGTCGTCGTCTCCAGCGCCAAGGAGACCTGCCCCTCCATCATCTGGCCCACCGGTGTCCCGCCCGCCGGCAGCCAGGTCAAGGTCTGCACCGCCAGCGAGGACGTCACCCTCACCCTCTGCGCTTAAGGGGTTTGATGTCGGGTGGAGGAACAAGGGCCGGGAGAGACGGATCGGCCGTGGGAAAGAGGAGTAATGGAGTCGGGATATGGTGATACATCACATATGGGTTTGGGCGGGAGTTCTGTTCTTAACATTCCTTGGGACTTAGAGGTCTGATTACTACTAGTACATAGAATACTATTATTCTATTAATGCTATCTCAAATCGGCTTATTGCTACATCAGTTATAAGTACCTTGAGGCTACGTGAAGAAGTGCAGTGACAGATGCGGAACTCTGGTTAAGAGGAACGGTGCTTGAGGTCAGTACCTACGTAGGCAGATAGTTAGGTAGCATTGGTCAACCATACAGCTAATGGGAATGCCTCCTAAACGATCCATGAGCCATTACTTGTAACTACTAGGGTTTCTAAAATCAACACGAGGGTCCATACCTGTTGTTGAACAAGTATATCTTGCATTTTAGTTTTCTCAATGCTCCCAATGAAACTTGAACAGGGCACCCCAAGTTTCCCCGACGAGTAATATGTCTAATGAATGACGGGAATAATCTCCTTTTACAGGGGGTGCGGTGTTTTCGAATTCCCCTCCCAGTGGTATGAGGGAATTAAAGATGCAGTTCGAACTGTGTAATAACACATAAACACCAACAAGCAGCACTGTTCCAACCAACGCGCATGAAGCGCATGCACCCTTGAGGCCTTCATCACCTGTGACCTCTGCTTCTGCCTCCGTCAATGGGAACTTCTACACTTTCACACTTGAAAGGTTGACAGAGGGTCTAATTCGGGATTTACCATCCAAGCTCAGCGCAGTATTGTTAGCCCAGAATTGTTTTTGTTAAGTCCCTGAGGTACTCTAATTTGTTATTAGCATGGGATCGACGGGCAGTAACACATCTCAATTCCCTACGTCGTTGAGCGGGGTCGATGGATTGGATTTGCAACACAGCGACGCCATCACCCGTGCGGTTCTTCGTCTTCTCGACACGGAACTTGCGGTACAGACCTACGGTCAAATCATCGATGGTGTTCCCCTCTGCGACGTTGCCCGCGGCCAACAAGGTCATCGAGTCTACAGAGGTCACCCCCTTGAGAACCACAATACTCTTTGTCCAGGGGTCGTGGACACTGTCAAGCAGTTCCGAGCCGATTTTAACATGGAGAGGTTGAAGTTCGACACAAAGGTGAAGGGGACATTCTTTTATATTAATAGACCCCAAGCGAGGTGTTGACGGTTCTACAGCTACTTGAAGCATTCCAAGCGGCAGCCCCGAACTCACGTCCATTTCAGCTTCGCCTCATCGAGCTCACTGCCGTAACCGTCCACGAGATTGCCGTTATTTTGCACAAGGGGAAGATGCGACTACACGATCGGCACACTACCGATCCCAGGAATTCGGTCGAACAAGTGACCCGGTGGCGACGACAGGTTGAACAAGACACCGGGGACAGCAGGTACCCCCCAATCCGACTACTCGGACCTTGGCCAACACTCTTCACGCACCCGCAGTACTGTAATTATCCCGAGTATCCCGATGGTCTGGCCGACAATGTGGGCTACTGGGCCGAAGACCAGATATTTGGTGGCGTTGTGCTCTTTGACCGGTCGCAGCCGTGGAACACGCCAGTAGCCGACACGCTTGCGTCTCCTGAGCCCAACTTCTATTTGCACCCTGCGAGGTACGAAGTCACGCGCCGGCTTTGGCAGGTTAAAGACGAGGAGCAACTGGCCCTATTGGACTTTATGCTCTCCCCAGCCCCCGCGTCGTCCTCTCAGCCGGCAAACGCCCCCCTGCCCCTTCTTCCAACATTGGACCACAGAATACGCATCGATCCTCATTATGCCATGTTCCGCCATAAGGTTTATAGGGATATATGGGAGCGCCCGGAACCCACAGACGAGGATTGCTACTTTTGGGATCGCCGGCCACGGAACTCACTCGATTACCCAGAGTTGGAGGATCTGTTCAGGAGACTTGGAGTGACTCGACTATAAAGCGTCCAGATTATTGAGTACCTCGATTTCCATGTCGGTTCAACGTATTCTCACCCGGGCACTGTAGGTAGGTAGGGGGGCAGGTAGGTACCTACCTCGGTTGGTACCTACCTAGGTAGTCAGCTGGTTCCGATCTCGCTTCGGTTCCAATTTCAATTCACATAACTATCCCAGGGTGCTGATGGTTGTCCCTCCCCTAAGGCTAAAGCCGTCTTAAGTGCGTGAGACAAACATCTCCGGAGATAGGAGAACCAAATGCCCGTCCTGGAACCAACAACACTCCTCTTTACGCACCAACGAGCGGCAAACCATTACCCCCCGCCGGCGAGGTTAGGTACGCCGAACAACCATGGTATAGCCGTTATAGCACAACAAGTCATAATGTTCGATGTCAGAGTCTGAAAGGGAAAAATCCCGGTAAAGGTTTGCATGAGAGATAAACATAGGGTCACACCCTGAGACTCCCTCAATCGACCTCCACCACGCACGCCCCGTCCCGTCACGGGCATGACACGGTGTGAGATGGTTCAGACGGGCCGTCTCCGGCACCAGAACTTGCGCCGGAGAAATCCGAGGTATCAGGGAAGATCCCAAAAGCCGGGCGCGGAGGCGCGGACTCCGGTCGTGCTGAGACACCGATCGTGAATGGCCAATGAAAAGGCTTTGGTGAAACCGAGAACGGCAGTCGGGGGAATTCCTTGGCTCGGGTTCGGACCAGCGCCCGGGCCGCTGTTCTTTGATGTTGTGTAACTGCCATGTCTTAAACATTCCATCCCAGGAGCCCGACATTCCGCTGCAGTATCTTCTGGCCAAGTTCACCTTCCCCTTCGTCCTCGTTCTAGCTCGGAAACGCGTCAATCCTCAAGGGTCAACCACAGTGATTTTTTGATTTCTGACCTCCTCCCATCCGCCGCAGACTACACGCATCACACTCACTGCTATCCACCGGGCGTTGCCTCATTGTCACACCATCCTATCCAAATACGTTTTTACACACTCTATCCACGGACCCCGATTTCACAATGGTCGCCCTAGAACACATCCGGTCCTCCAACTCCAGGATCTCGACCACTCTTCGGCCCGGTCTCGTCGCTGTTTTCGCCGGTGCAACCAGCGGCATCGGCGAGTCCGCCTTAAAACAGTTCGCCAAAAACGCCATCAAGCCCCGGATTTACTTCCTTGGCCGATCCAAAGCGTCGGGCGACCGCATCCGCGCAGAGTTGCAGAAGCTGAACCCAGAAGGGGAGTACATCTTCATCAGCGTCGACGTCAGCCTGCTCCGTTCCGTCGACGATGTCAGCCGCCAGATCAAGGAGAAGGAAACCGCCATCAACCTCTTGTTCCTGAGCACAGGGACGATGGTCTCTGGGACAGGTAAGTGTGACGCAAGATGTCGCGGGGCGGCAGCGTCAAGGCAAACAAACTGACCCATCCCCCCCCCACAGACACGGAAGAAGGCCTCAACTACCCGACCGCGGTAGCCTACTACGCGCGCCTGCGGCTGATCGTCAACCTGCTCCCCCTCCTGCGCAACGCGACCGACCTGCGGCGCGTCGTGTCGGTCATGGCCGGCACCAAGGAGGGCGCCATCGACATGGCCGACCTGGGCGGCCGCACCACCAACATGTTCACCCCGAGCGGCCGCGGCCACTTCTGCTCCATGATGACACTCGCGCTCGAGGCCGTCGCCCGCGACGCGCCCTCCGTGTCTTTTGTTCATGACTACCCCCGGGTTTGTCAAGACGAATATTGGGAAGGATGTCAAAGGGCCTGTTTTTGCCGTGTTGTTGGCCATCTGGGAGGCGCTGTACCTGGTCATCGGCCCGTTCCTGGCCACGCCGTTCGACGAGGCGGGCGAGCGCCAGCTGTTCTTTGCGACGAGCGGCAGGTTTCCCGGTGTGGGTGAGGGTGGCGCCGCGGGGGTTCCGTTGCCGGAGGGGGTGGCCGTGGCTCAGGGGACGGACGGGAAGCTGGCGAGCGGTGTGTACTCCATCACCAACCATGCCGAGACCGCGCCGCCCAAGGTAGACCAGCTCCTGGAGAAGATGAGGAAGGATGGCACCGCGCAGAAGGTGTGGGCTCAGGTCCAGGAGGAGTTCCTTCGCATCACGGGGGTGGCGTCTGTGTAGGTAGGCTTGGGGCTGTAGACTGACGCGCTGAATTTGGCATCGGCCACGTTTTATCATGTAATTACGAGACGGCGGGTTTGTGGGGACAGTTAATTTTGTTTCTTTCGTTTAGATACATTGTAATTAGCCACGTCTTTCCACTTTCAATACCTCAGGGTTCAACCCCATGACTTTCTGCTGCAAATATCTCGGTTTGGTGTGCCCCGGCAGCCCCGACGCAAACCCCCACGGCCAGGCACCCTTCACCACGTACATCACTTAAACTGAGACCTTGCTGACTGACCTGCCTGACTGAGAGCTGGTTAATCCGAACTAGACGGAGTTGACGCGGGCGACTATCTTTCCCCGCCCTGGAAAGCTAGAGCTTCAGTTCGGTGTACGACGGACTCCGGTAGCACTTTGTAATACCGTGGATGAGTACAAAAGGTTCAGATTCTATCAAGCCCGAGGGGTTCCAAACATCAATACGGCGGGCCCGCAGCTAGCTTGAGCTGCTTTACAGAGCTTCTTCAAGATGCCGTTTCCTAGTTTTGCCGACTGTCTTGTTGCCGCCCTCGGTGGCAACTCCAGCCTCGTTGCATTTCCTGCGCAAGCCAATTATTCCGCCATTGTCGCCCCCTACAACCTTGACTACGACGTGGTCCCTGCAGCCGTGGCCTTTCCCCACGCGGTCACTCAGGTTTCTGAGCTTGTGAGCTGCGCTGTTGAATCGGGTTATAAGGTGCAAGCCAAGAGTGGTGGCCACAGCGCTGGCAACTATGGTACGTGACTTCGCGTTCATGGTGAAGCTGAACTCTCAAGTCCATGTTGTTAATGTCTATCCTCCATGTATTCGCAGGCTCCACGACCGGAGAGCTGTCAATCAATCTTCAAAACCTGCGACACTTCTCCATGGACCCATCAACCTTCGTGGCTAACGTAGGACCCGGTTTGCTGTTAGGGGAGATCGACGAGCTCATGTACAATGCCGGGCAGCGGTTCATCCCGCACGGCGCGAGCTCCCTAGTCGGCATGGGAGGGCACGGAACCGTGGGAGGTGCAGGGTACACGTGGCGCCCGTACGGCTTGACCATCGACCACCTGGTTGAAGTGGAAGTTGTCCTGGCCGATTCGGCTGTCGTCAGGGCGTCTGCCTCGGAGAATCCCGACCTCTTCTTCGCCGTCCGGGGCGCAGGAGCTAGCTTCGGCATCGTTACGGACTTCGTCTTCCAAACCCTCCCTTCGCCACCAGAAACAATAAGCTTTTCATACCTTTGGACTGCCACCGACGCTCCCTCAAGGGCAGAGATCTTCAAAGCCTGGCAAGCCTGGTCAACGGACCCGAGCCTCTCGCCCGATATTCAAACCATCCTTGCCATCACGCAGGACAGCATATTCATGGGCGGAGCATTTTTCGGCACGCTCGACGAGTTCAACGCGCTCGGAATCTCAGACATACTCCCCCAAGCACAGCAAGTCAGCGCGGACAGCTTCACGAGCTTCCTCGAGCTATCCCAAGTCTGGGGCGGGCAACTCGGGCAGTCAGGCAGAGAGGCGCCGTCGTTCTTCTACACCAAGTCCAACTTCTTCCGGCCGCCGACAGCCATCCCGGACAGCGTCGTGGACCGGCTGTTTGAGTATCTCGCTACCGCCGACAGCGGCGCCACGAGCTGGGACATCGAGGTGCAGGCCGGCGGTGGGCAGAACGGCGCCGTCCCCGCGTCGGCGACCGCGTTCCCCCACCGGGACGCCACCTTCGTGCTGCTCTCGTACGCGGCCACGAACGGGAGCGTGACGGCGACGACGACTGACTTTCTTGATACTGTCCATGCACTGGCCAAGAGTGGTCATCCGGATGAGTATTACGGCGAGTATGCGGGGTTTATTGATGCTAGGGCGGAGCCGGAACAGGCGCGATACAACTATTGGGGCTCGAACCTGGAGAAATTGGGGCGGATCAAGGCGGTTTATGATCCCCGCGATGTGTTCCATAATGAGCAGAGCGTGTTGCCGTCGTGGGACTAAGGCTTGATCGATTCTGTCTGTGAATTGTGGTTTGGCATTTGGCATCCCCTCATTTAGGTAGGTAGGTCACGTTAAGGGATCATCATCAGCCCTCTCTATTTTTGTGCCACACGCTAGTTCAACCAGATCTACACATCTAAGGTAGCGAGTATCTCACAAAAAGACTTCGAGATTAATCTCCAGCGTGCTCACCGGGTACCTACAACTAGTGAGTATGGGTGTACTTGAAACTTTGGGGGGAAAGGGGGCAATTTACCTCAAATCAAACTTCTCCAGTACAGTCGGATGCAAGACACCGAACTCGCCGATCCGCTGCAGCTTTCCTCCGAGCCGCACGTAGATGGCGGCGGCGCGCCCGTTGAAGAAGGTGGGCTCGTCGATTTCTTTAATGAAGTAGCCGTCCTGCTGGCTTGGGTTCTGCTTCACCTCAAAGTCGATGCTCTTCCCCGCTAGGCCCTCTTCGTGTGTGACAAAGGCGACACGGAGCATCGTCATGACGCGATCTAGAAGCCCGTGGACCATTTCAAAACCACTGGTCTTGCCGTAGTAGGCGGCCGCCCAGTGACGCTCGTTCCTCGCCCGCCGCTCAGACGACTCATCCTTGAGGACAACATCAGACGCCTCGAAGATCTCCAGGGGCAGGCGCATCGCTTTGTTTTCGCCCAGAGTCTTGAGTAGGCCAGGAAGCAATGACGTCCGGGCGATTTGGTATTCAACCGTCTTCGGGTTGGCAAGCTTAACTGCTGTCGTCCCGTCGTCCTTGCGATTGAGCCACTCGAAATTCTCCTCGTGCGAGCAGAGGATGAGGGGCATAACCTCGGCCCATCCTGCCATGGCGGACTCATGACGGACAATATCGCTGAGTTTGTTGATCATCAGCGGCTTACCGACAGTAACTGACTTGTTGGGAGTTGATCGCGGGAGATCGTTGAAACCGTAGGCAATGGCGACATCCTCCATCTGGGAGACGGTCAGTGGGGTTGGCGGACAAGCAGGAAACCGGATAGAGGCTAGAACCTACCACATCACATGAGTGCAAAACGTCTGCTCTCGTTGGCGGCACCGTAACCTTGAGCAACTTTGGGTTTTCCAACGGCTGCGCACTTAATGCCATCTTGCTCAAGAGCTTAGATATCGACTCGGGGGACTCCTCAAGACCGCAAACTTGGTTCAGATAATCCACCTCGACCTCCATCGTCCGCGTAGCCAAGCTGGGTGTTACCCGGGTAGTGCCGTTGTGGTCCGAAATCACTTTGACAGGTTCGATCGTGAAGGGCTCGGCGCAGTACTGGGAGAACATGGTGACCATAATATTGCAGACAATATCGAGCTTGGTCTGGTCTGTCGCTGTCATGTCGATGAACACGTTCGTGGTGTTGAGCGTGATCTTGGAACGTTCGCTGTTGATAATGGGAGGTAGCGAGCAAATGTTCCTGTCGGCATCGAGAATGACGGGGTAGACAGGCTTGTCTCGGAGAATATGAAGATATTTGCCGAGGTGCCTGTCCGTCTCGTAGAAGCCCATGAGTTCCTCGCCATTGATTTGCTTGGTTTGGTTCAGCGGGACAAAGTTTATGTCCTTCGGCGGCAAGGCCTCGTATGTGAAAGGACCCTTGATGGTGTCGAGGTCGTGTGTTCCGATCCTGCACGACAAGGATTAGTGGCTCGCCGTTGAGAGAACATGACCGGGTGCCACTCACGCAACCAAGGTGCGCTGTCTCGCCAGGTTTTGATGGAGCTTGTCCTGCAGGCCGATGAAGGAGTCGTAAGAGGCCTGTGTAAATTTGATGTTGCGAAGGATAGCGGCGGCCGCATACGGGCGGACCTGCGCCGTATCTTTTGTGATGGTGAGGGTTTGCATTTTGTCCTCGGGAATCTCGACCAGCCTCCAGTTCGGTGTCGCGTGCTTGCCCCGGAAGATGTTGAGGTTGGTCACAATGCCTAGTAGCCGGTTCTTTTTAGAGTCCTGTTTTGCAAGTTCATCGCGTCGAAGTTATCCTACCCTCGAAGCACAGCATGTCATATCGGTTGGCGGGGATCTCGATGGCCAACTCAGGGGCCTGGTCCTTGGGGCGTGACGGGTCATGTTCAGTATCCCCGTCGAGCTCAATGCCGAAATCGAAACACAGCTTTTGGAAGCTATCCCCGGGGAACCTGTGACATGACGACGTTGGATCAGTCTCGAGTTATTCGAAGGTGGGATGCGCCATGGCGGGGTAATCCTTCTTACTGCTCGCCGAGCGCCTCGAAGAGGGCGTATTTATCGACGTTGATGGTCGGCATCTTGGAGCACTCGGTGGCTTCTCAGGAATCGAGCACCTTTTAATCCGAATTGGATGGTGTAGCTCCTGGACAAGCTCGTCAACACTAAGTCGACTCTTCGGGTTCCTGAACTTTTGACACACGGCCCAGCCCGACACCAAGCCAATCTCTCGCCCAGAGATGACTCAAATGCGGGGCAGACTTTCTGCCGCCCTGAACACGCAGACCGCCTGCTGGGGTCGCGGGTCCCACTGGCCGGCCTGACAGGAAACGGACTAATCAATCTCCGCGTTCCGGGCGCAAGCCCCAAGTGAAAATTGCAGGTGTGCACAGACCAACCACACATTGGTATTTATTGCCCCTCCGCTTCCCAAAACTTGGTCCTCTTCTCTTTTTCTTCTTCATACTTACCTTGATTGGGTACACCTGGATCATGAAGCAGGGGTACCAGGGTGATAGGCCTGCATTGCACATCGCGGAGCCAGTCATCCTGAATTGTCCTTCGGGGCCGTTCCGGTCGGAATTTTTGATGTCAAACCACTCTTTTTCACTATGATCGCTGCTTGAGTAGCGACATGGAGACGAAGAATCTCAGTTTGCATGCGAAAATTGACGGGTCTTGGACATGCACCTGCAGGCATCGTTGCAAAGTAATCTGTAGTTTGACGCGTGTGACTCGACCTGCCTGGCCACCGTTATTACTTGAGCTCCTCTGATTACATTTCGTGGCTGTATTTCAAGACGTGAACTAAACTGTGATATGGGTGTTGTGTTTAACCTGCCGTCCATGGGTCAGTCTGAATGCCGGACATGCCTTTCGTAGATACATCCGCCAGTCCGGAATGCAGATGTACGAAATTAATTCCGTAGTCCCTTTACGTGGGAAATGAAGGAGATGGAAAAGAAGTATTTGTGGCTGGGGCGTATCATTAGCTAGGACGAGGGCAACATGTGGGAAACAACAACAACAATGGATTGCGGTGGTATCATCTATCCAGAAACCCCAATCTATGAGCAACGAACAACAAGAATAATGTCATCAGGACGCGACATCGTCAACTCCCACCCCCCTAAGCCAAAAAGATCTGCGGTCATCCTTAGCCCGAGGGCCAGTCTCTCGCACCCTCTCAGATGTAGTCAACACAGTAACGTGATTCCCACGAGGGCAGAAGCTTGGGGTGTCCATCAACGACAACAGCAACAAACCCGCCTGTGACCGGTGAGACAAACGGTTAACAGACGTCAACGCGCAGCCGTAAACACACACAGCATCCCATCAAGTAGAGCCAAAAAAAAACATGCATCAAGTAGGTATCATCGACAAACAAACCAACAAAAAGATCCAACAAGCATATGCAAAAGCCCATCCTTCCAACCACAACCATCCCCACCACCACCACCAGTAACATCCAATCCCCCCAACCCCAACCACCTCACCACATACTCACTCGCATCACCCCATCAGCCCCGCCCCAATCTCGTTCTGCGCCATGAACGACCTAGCCAACTCATCCCCCCCTTTCTCCGCCGCCTCCATCCAATGGATAGCGACGCACATCAGCGCCGGATCGCTGCGCACATCCCCGAGCCTGCCGCCGCCGGCCGCACCGTCCTCCTTCCCAGCCCCGGCGCCGCCGGAGCCCCCACCACTGCCACCCGCGCCCCCAGCACCACCAGCACCGGCGTGGCCGTAGCGCGACGACGACCCGCCGCCGGCGTACTTCTCCATGACGGCCTGCTTGAACACCTCCCTGGGCTTGGACAGGGGCAGGGTGGTGCGCTGGACGAGCTCCGGGTTGGACAGGTAGAAGATGGCGAGCTCGCGCTGGGCGGTCGGGTCGCCCTCCTTGGCGGTGATGGTCCACATGCGCGCCGCGTCGGCGAGGGAGTGCGTGGACAGCGGCAAGGGGGAGGGCGGGGACGGCGGCGGGGACGGCGGGGGGAACTCGCTGGTTGGCGTCGCCGCCGCCGAGTCGGATGCCGTGCTGCCCGCCCGGTTGTTGGCGGCCGCGGCGCCGCCGTTGCGGGACTGCGTGTAGTTTCGGACGATCTCGTCTGCGACCTCGACCATGGTGCGGCAGACCTCTTGTTTGAGGCTGAGGGCGGCGATGCCGGCGTCCCAGAATGACTTGCCCCGCTCGGTCTTGTCGAGGACAGCAGGGGAACAGAAAGCTGAGATGAATTGTAGGTCACGGAAGAGGGTCTTTGGGCGGAGAGACGGGTCGCGGAATAGTGTCTGGAGGATGTTGGCCACCGCATCGGTGTTGGCTGGGTAGACCGAAGCGATGGAGCGGGTTTCTGCGTTGCCTCCCCCGCCTGATACGCGACCTCCTTGTGTGTGACCGCCCGTGCCGAAGCTGGGTGCTTGCATCATAGTGTATGAGCGGCGTTCTTTGACATTGCCGATCGTCTCCTCCAAGGGTTGGGATCTGTTTCCCAGGGCGCCGTTTCCGTGCTCCTCGGTGGCGGAGGACGCCGACCCTAGGTCGGAGCGTGCCCACGCCAGTCGGGCTCGCCGGGAGCCGGAGTTGAGAGATGCGGTGATCAAATGTTCCAGTTCGCAGAGTGCGTTTAGTTTGACCTGGGGGTTGGGATGAACGCAGAACATTTTTAGAAGCCGCTGGTATGCCTTGGTGAAAGGGAAGTCGGGCATCGTTTCTTTCCTCGCCTCTTGGTTATGTCTCCGGGCCGAGATGGTATCGCTTGTCGCCGAGCTTTCATTGCCATGGATGCTTCCTCCGTGTACGCTGCCACGTTGACTACCACGTTGGCTCCCCCGCTGACTGCCACCAGCCCCTTCAGGGCCGAGGCTCTGCGTATCGGAAAGAGCCTTGTCACTGAGCGTATCGTTACCGCTGGTTCCGCGCAGATCACCGAAACTTCGGTTCTGCTCGAGAAATCTTTGCTTCACGCTGGCCTTGGCAGACTTGCGTTTATCCTTGGCCTGCGCTTTACGCGCACGCCGGTGGATTGCCTCTCGACGGTCGATGCACTCTTGACCCAGGCCCTCGAACCACGCGTCCGTTTCTGATCCGCGGGCAAAAACAAGGTTACCTAGGTCAGAGAGGAGGAGGCTGGTCAGAGTTTGCCTCAAGTCGGCGAGGAAGCGGGACTTCTCGTCGGACTGTCGTTGCTGGTACACCGTTTCATTAGACGAAGCCGATGTACCTGGGCGGCCAGTTGCTGACTGAGGCTGCGAGGGGATTTGTTGGTGATGCGGCGGATGAAACGAGCCTGAGAGGTTCGTCAGGCTGGTGGTCGGCGAATGCGCTCGGGACGCGGCACTTGGTGAGGTGGCCCGGTGTTGGAAAGGTGACCAGAAGGTTGCGTTGGGGTCGATTTGGTGGACTGGAGACGATGCACCAAAGTATTCGGGCCCGTCTAGAACTTCGGACATGGCTGTGCTCGCGCGAGAGAAGCCGAAACGGCTCGACTCGAAGGACATTTGGCTCATGCTACCGGACATGGCCCGCATGTCCCTACTATTGATCGAAGCAGGGCGGCTGACAGATACGAACCTGCGGTCAGGGTCGCTGATGACACTGATTGAGTCATCCCATACGGATTGATTGTCGCGGTCTCGGTCTCGCGGAGCTTTGCCGGTGGTCTCGAAAGCCCGTCGATCTCTGGCGAAAAGTTCACTCGACCACAGCACCGGCCCATCGATGATACTGTCGCCGACGAGTTTGCTTACGCAGTTCTCCACCTCACAGCAGAACCGGTGAATACGCTCTTCGCCCTGACAGAAGTTCTCGACACCGGACTGCTGCAGCCAGCGGCTGGTTTTCTCGGCTTGTTCGTCGCGGAGTTTGTTTGGGCCTCCTTGGTCCTCTGGTGCCGCGAGGAGGTCAAGAATTTGGGACTCGGTCCTGAAGATGTAATTCGATGCGGGGCCCCTTTGCATGTGGGTTTTGATGCGTTGGAAGGAAGACCACCGGCGAGACGCACCCATCGTCTTCAATGCTGCCGCGACGTTCCGCGAGTCCTCGTATGGCGCCGAGTTTCGCACGTCTGTTACGTACCACATCTTGTCGCGGAGAGACCGTAGGCGCTGCATCATGCCCTCGATCATCCCCTCTGCTCGCTCTTGGCTTTGCTTGAGCCAGACTAGCCAGGCGTCGTATTCTTCAATAGCAGCGGCGGAGCGGCGGATCGAGTCTCGCGGGCCACGGGAGAAGATGTTGAGAAGCGCCGAGAATCCCTCGCGCCGCAGCGAGTCGGATGACAGGGCATTGAGTTGCTGCAAAGTCCTCCAGTAAAGGTGTGCGTTGACAAAGTCAGATTGCGCCCGAGACTGCGAGCAGGCGGCGGTCAACATGGTGACGAGCGGGGATGAGTTCTCGGCAGCCTGGTCGGCCTCCTTCCCCTTGGCGCTCTTTGGGGGGCTCTCGGCGAGACTGCTCGCGATGCTCGCGGCCCTCTGGCGGTAGGGATTCCGGCTCCCCATAGTTGTGATGATGCGATTTTTGTTTCGGTACTTTTTGAGAGTCGAGGCCCGGTTGCTAAAGGTCTGCTGTTTGGCTCCATCGCTTTCCAGGCCCTGGGGGATTTCGTAGTCCTGGACTAGTTTTAGGATGGAGTCGCGCAGCTGGTGGTAGTCCTTGTTGAGTTCAGGGCGCCCGTCATCAGTCTCCTCGCCCTCGGTATCACTCGTACTGGAGGAGTTCTGCTCATCTTCGATCTCGTCGTCTGGATCAAAGGTCATATGGGTGGACAGCTTATTTCCATCGGCCGATATGAACAACACAGACCAACGCTCGGCGCAGGGGTGGCATAGTCCGTACACAACGTCTTGGCCCAGGATTTGTGTCATTTCGTGCATGGCCAGCCGCAGGCGGTACCCGTCATCTTCGTAATTCTCTGGCTTCTGAGCAACGGGCTCCTGCGCAGACGGAGAATGGCGGCGTGGGCTCTCTTCCTCCGCGAGGGGCTCTCGAGAGGTTGTGGCGTCACTGAAAGACGACTCTGCGCTGGTACTGAGAACGGACATGGTATCAAAAGTGCTTGGTGCGGTCCTGATAGACATGGGTTGCGAGATGGTAGAGAATCCGGAAATTGATGGTGCCCCAGACCGGAGGCTGCTTGAGCGTGCCGACCGTGGCCTCCGTTCGGGGAAAAGGGCGTTAACCACCGTGGCAAGGTCCGCTGGGCTGAGGACCAAGTACGGGCGGACCTCGGCCGTTTCCCGGAGAGATGTAATGGACCGCGCCGGTAAGAGCCTGGGCTTCTTCCGAAACTTGGACGGGTCCTTGAAGCGGCTGTATATACTCTCAATGTGGCCTTTGATCTTGGGTGGCGTGGACACAGGGGTCATGCTGTGCAACATGTCGACGACGTACTTCTGAGCGTGCATGGCCACCGTCTTGAGGATCTTTTGGCGGCCGTATTCGGTGATGTGATAATCGGCCATCATGCCGTAGGCTTCCGGGTGGATGACAACGCCAAGCAACCAGACTGTGAACATATACTTCGCGATTAGCCACCTGCGGGTGCTCTCGGAGTATCTCCTATCCAAACGTTTCAGGAGTTCATTGCCTAGTTCCAGTAAGCCTTCCGGAATTCCTGTGGCATCCTCGTCATCGATGACCTCAAATAGCTCATCGACGGCCTTGGTGTAGAACTCCTCGGCCGCGATCTGGTCCTTGGACGACCAATCCGAAAGGTTAATGCGGGTACCATGCTGATCCTCGGCACGATCAAGTAAGAAGGCTCCATCCTCTAGGATCTTCATTAGATACCATTCCATGTTAGACTTCCCTGCCCAGTCGCGCATCGAGACCCAAACGTTCATCACCGAGGTGACAGTCTGCTCGCTGCCGGTTGTCTGAGTGGAAATCAGGCGTGCGCAGGTGGTGGCCCAAGTAACGGTCCGGCGTTTGTCTTCGGCGCTGTCTGGGCCTGCGGAATTGGCAAAGCAAGTGTAGATGAGGGCCGAGATGGGGTCATGGCGTTGGAAAGATAGCAGCCGCTCAATAGCGCTGCGTTCCTTGCCGGCTCCTCCGGCTCCGCTGGATCCGGGAACGGCGGAACTGCCCGAGACGGACCGGCCCGACGACCGGCCGTGGTAAGGGAGAACGGATTCGATGGGTTCAAGGGCCTGATGGAAGCTGGTGAGAGCGGCAAGCTCCGAGTTCTTGAGGGACGCGATGCGCGTGGCCAAATAGTCTGGGTTAGTCCTGATCTGATTCAGAAAGTTCAAAAAAGTCTCTCGGGATGAGGCAGAAATCTCGTTAAGAAACGGCGTCACAGCGTTCGGGGACGCGCTTGAGCCGGTGACAGATCCGGTTGGGGTATCCACGCTATCGGACGACGTGAGGCCGGGCGCCTGCAAGAGGTCCATCTCTGGCTCCAGTAGCGCATACCGGCGGGTCTCATCGCAGCTTCTTCGGACATCGATGACGGCGTTATACAGGGCACCAAATGTCTTCTTGTCATCGCCGCGGAAGCCGTCCACCAGGTTTCGATGGGCCATCTCACCACATCTCATCAACCGGGCGGAGAGGGCCGTGGACACCAAACTCCGTTGGAGGCGGATCCTTGTGTTTGCGCGCTTGCGCTCCTGGTACTTGGACAGTCGTACAAGGTGCGCCAGTTCCTCCAGGCTTGTCCCCTCGTTCTCCGGGCCGAGGTTAGGGTTTGTGTACAGTGACACATCAGTCAGCAGGGGCCGCAAGAACTTCATGTTGCCATGCTTGTCACTCGGCAGGGATGGAGTAAATCCGGTGTTCTCGAGGCTATCGGAGGAATCGTTCGGCGCCGCCGCCGTCGATAGGGTGCTGGGCTGGTCGATGATCGGTTTGCTTCGCGTCGAGGTCGAACTCGGTATGTGGGGGAGGGGGGGGCGGCGGGCGGCGTCATCGATGCGGCGTCCGGGGCCGTTCATCGAGTCTCTGGTAGTGCGGGACGGGCTCCGCGATCGCAATCGGCGGGTGCGCTGAAGTTCCACATGGTTATCGGAGGGAGAAGGGGTCGGTGACCGCGTAGCAGGGGCCGACCGTGCTGTGGTTGGGACGAGAGAAGTCAGCATTGCGACCTCTCAGAGTTAGCGATATTCCCTCCCAACATACGCGGCGAAGGGTGAATGGCGGCGGGCGGCGGGGGGGAGCGCTGCATGGATCGCATAATGGGCCCATGAGGGGAATCGAGCTGGCGACTGCGATCGCCCATAAGCTATGGGGGAAGATTCGGTGGACTCGAGGACCAAGAGATGAGTGGGTGGTTGGTGGAATCAGAATCAAGTTGCTCTCTCGTACGTTGGGAAAAGCAGGATAGCGGGCGTGGGTAGTATGTAGGTTGGTAGGTGATCTAGTGTTGTGTTCTGGGTGAATGTTGACTAGGTAGGTAAGTACCGCGTAGGTGTTAGGTCGGTAGGTAGGTAGTTATGGAAAGCTTCGGCTCTGGTCGGCTCGCGACCAAAGTATTGGGCTCAGAAGTCCCGCGGGGTCATTGTCTCGTCGGGAAAAGGAGCGGCAGTGATTGTAAAGTGTTCGTCTGAAGGCTGTGGCGTTGGGACGGTGAGATGACGTTGCAGGCTGCCGCTGAGGCCCTCGACAGGAAGGGATGGATGACGGGAGCAAAGAAGAGGGAGCGTGTTTCCCTGCAGCTTCCCAAGCACAGCAGCACAGCATTGCCCGGGATGGGTGCTCTGTTGATGTCGGGTCCCAGGTCCCACCATTTGAAGCGTGGGGTAAGGGACGACCAGCCAGTAGCCCAGGCCACGGGGCCGCTAATCCCGATAGGGTTCCCCCCCAGTGGCCGGGGTGGGAACAAGCCACTGGGCTGTTCATCTGCCACGCCCAAATCCTTGTCTTCCCTCACACACCCGCCTCCCATTGCCTCCAATCCTGTGAGCTTGTTCTGTCCTGTGTCAATCCACAACCACAGCCCTGGCAAATGGTGAGCGAGTCGGTGACCTGTGAGCTGGCTGGCGAGCCGCAGCACCGCATTTGCTTCCTCGCACAATCTTTTTGCTGGTGGCCCAGTTTTCTTTTTCTGGGGGGATGACCGTTGCCCCGCCAGTCGTCTTTCCCCTTTTCGAAGGCCCGATGGAAGCCCGACACGACCTCGGGTTTCCAATTTGTGAGCCAGGGCGGCCAGCCAGGCCACACAATCATCGAGGTCGCGCTTCAGCTCCCCTTTTCCTTGATTTATCCCACGCGTTTTGATGCCTCGTCCGCCTTTTTTTTTTATCTTTGATTTCTTGCCTCACCGGACTGGGTACCAACTACCAACCCGCCCAGGATCTCGGCGTTTTCTCGCGATGCTCAGGCACTCACCTGCCATCCTTTGCCTGCAACCACCATGCAAGATTCAACCAGCCTGGAAGTAGATGGCCGAGTTGCTGACGGCCCAAAGCGGTTGCAAACTGCCAACTCAGCAACGCCGGGCGCCGGGCTGGGAAACGAACAACCTTACACGGCGCCTAAAGTGGCAATCTCCTGTTTCCCGAAACAACCATGCGCCGTCATCAAATAATTGTCCTTGGCCTCCCGCTCGAGCCTCTCCCCTCGGTTGTGTCTCGTCTCCTTTTGTCGAGGAGACGCCGGCAGGGTCTTTTGCTCAACAATGTGTACTTTCTGGTGTGTGGTTCAAGTTCAACGAAAGTCGCTCTCAGGCCACAGCCCCGCTGCGCTGGCCTTGCAGATCGCCCCGCCTTTGCCTGGGCAGGGGTCCCATTTTTTGCGGCCGGCATGCCTCCAGCCATCCAATCTGCGCCGTCCACGACCCAAAACCACAAGGACGGAACCCGCCTGCATCGTCGAGCCCCAGCATCATCCGGCATGCCAACTCAGCCGTCGCTCGCCAATCAACTCCCGCCACCATGCCTCGCTCTTCCCGCTCGCCTCTTGCCGGCAGGAGCCCGCCGCATCTCTGACAGTTTCCGCTGGCCTTGGTTCCAGGGACCATGCTTCTTTTGCCCCAGCCGAGGTCCCGAGCTGCCGCCATCGCCCATGTCTTCGTGTCAGCTCAGGGCAGAGGAAAATCAAAGAAGCCCCGGGAACATGGTCTGGTTCGATCGGTTCAGCTCGACAGGCGGAGGAGCGTGCCGTGTAACAGGACGAGAGTCAGTGGGAGCTGCTGATTCGCAACGGCCGAGATCTTGCAGGCGATCCCCCGCCGAGGCCCTGGTTGGAGGGTGGGTGGGTTGGATGCAGTCGGTGCGCCTCCTGGACTCGGCTCCGATGGCCAGCTTCTGAATCAGGCGGGCTGCCGCCTTCCATTGGCTGCCGGTTCCCGGCGCTCTCCCGTGCGCCGCCGGCGCCGGCGCCTATCATCGACTCCATATCTGTTCCCCCGCCCTTCTTCAAACGCCTCACCTATGGTGAGCGGACAGCAACGCTGCAAGGAAACCACTCGCAAAGATGTCCCCGACCCGGGATGCTGACGGACAACGCGTGGCCCCATGGGCGAGCGATGTGTCACCGTACTCGGTCGGTCGGAAAGGTTCAGCTCGTGCTGTGTAATCCACTAACACGCACATGACATGTAAACGCAGGAGGACTGGGTGAACAGAACATGACTGTCGTCGCACAAGGAGTTGTCACATTTTGGCTCACAGCCACCGTCGAGGCGGCCAGCTCACTGGATGCCGCTCCCCTCCGTCGGCCTTGCGCCGAGTTCGCCCACATCTCCCTCGCTGCTTGGAGTGTGTTTTGCGGGTCTGGCGGATGGATGCTTCCGCTTGTTGGAGTTGGCACTATGCAGGACCTCGTAATGAGGATGCATGCATTTGCAGAAACAAGAAGCCTTACGGGTGAGTCAAGAAATACGTATTTGCCATTTGTTGCTCTTAGTCGGCCTCAATTTTAGGGCAAACCCTAATCCATATGTGGGATATCCCCTTCTTCGCCCGTAGAAAGCATGTATGTACGTACATAATAATAACAAGCAACCCCTCCTCAAAGCAGCCGTCCCCGAACCCGGAGATCGGACGGCTGTCGTCCAATCCCAACCGCCCACCCCGCTCACCCTCCCGCTAGCTAATGCAAGTGATATCCGACGAGTTTCAACAGCGCGCGCGCGCGGAAACGATCGAGAAAACGACGCGGGAAGCAGCAAGTTTGTTGGTTCGGCCGCAGACATGGCCGCATGAGCCTGCCGCCCGCCACTTCCCCGTCCATTGACGGCCCCGTCCCCTTCACCCCATCTCTCACCCCAAAACCAGCACGACCATGGCAAGCACATGACTTCCCCGACCTGCACCGGATCACCCCGCCCGCATCCCCGGGTGCAGCCACCTCCCCCCCCCCCCCCCCCCCCCTTCCTCCTCGAACCCCGCCCGGAGTCTTCCCCGGCCGCTGAACGATGCACACACACACACACACACCTTGATTGCATTCACTCACCCCTGCCAAACCGCACATCAAAGTCCTTGAGCACGCTCATGATGCTCGCGGCCTCGACCTCGATGGGCGCCCGCGCGTCGCGGCCGCCCCCGCCGCGGCGCGCCCCCACCGGCCCCGGGCGCGGCACCGGCAGCGCCTTGAGCTTGGGCAGCCACGACCCGATGTCGTCGGCCGCCTCGTCAAAGTGCCGGTGGCTGGCCAGCGTCTTGTAGGCGTCGGCGCAGGAGAGGCTCAGGCCGAAGCTGTTGGTGTTGGCGCCGCTGGCGGCGGTGGTGGTGGTGGTGGTGGTTGGTCTTCGGGACAGTGCCATGGAGGGGAGGGGCGCGATGGCCGCCGGCTGGGGCTGTGGCTGTGGTTGTGGTTGTGGTGGTCCTGATTTGCAGCACCCGCCTGGGCCACCGTTTCCGCAGCATCCACCGCTGCCACCGGCGGGGTTGTTCTTCTCAAAGTTGGCTGCGAGCGAGCGGCAGAAGAGGCCTGATTTCGGGTCGGCGACGCATTGCGCGCAGGTGCCGGGGCCGTTGGGGCCGCAGCCTCCAGGCCGCGCGGTAGGTCTGGCGGTTTGTCTCTCTTGTAGTGAGCGCAGTCCCGGGAGCTTGATAGCCCCTGTCGCTGTGACTTCCATGGGCATGGGGACCACATCATTATCCGACGGGGGAGGGGTATGTGTTTGTGTGTGTTCGGCCGTCTCACCAGCAGGTGCTGGCAAAGAGGCGGGCGACATCATAGAGTCTGCACACACGCAGTATGTTCCGTCCTTGCAAAATCCGCAAGAGTCCCTGGGTTCTATCGAAGCCATGGGTTGGAGTTGTGACTGAGTCGGCGGGGGAAACATGGCCTGCGCCGGCTCTCTACTACCCTGTGAGGCAAAGACGGCCGTAAAGTCTGTCTCCATGACGATGCCAGCATCGGAACGCTGCCGCTTGTCTTCTGGTGATGTTGACGGCGGCGAGCTCGGAGGCAGTGGCCGCTTCAAGTCGGGGTTGGCCATCGATAACCCCAGAGATTCTTCCAAGCATTCGCATCTAGTACCCAAAGAACACCTACCGCAACCCATAGGGATATTTGCGGTTCCTAGGACTTCTTCCTCGCATGTGCAGGAACCAGTTGACTGGCAACCGCCGCAAGTGAGGCCGACTGACGGTGCTTCGTCTGGCGGTGAGACGATCTGAGAGATAGAGAATGGTTGGGCTTGCGGCCGTGGTTCGGCGACAGGAACTGGACGGGTTGTAACGTTTCTCGACGGTGCTGGTTGCAGTGGCCGCATGTTGTGAGATGGCCCGCCTCGTGCTTGCATCTGTCCCGTCACAGAAATATCGTTGCTTGCACCACCTGGTTGATCGTCCCAGCTACCAGTCATGCTCCCGCGACCTTGTCGTGATTTCTGTAGCATTGACTCCAGCCACTGGCACCTCGACTGAAGCGTCTGCGTTTCGGTTTCCAGATGGTTGATCCGGTCCTGCAACTCCCGGACTGTCTGCTCGTGGATAGCCCTTTCCTCCTCCATCTGTTCCTCCAGCTCCCCCACGCGAGCTGCTCTGCGTTCCCTGAATGCCCTCTGGGCGGCCCGATTTTGTGCCTTGCGCTTGGTTGGCGGGGTGTCGGTAGCAGGCTTGCGGCCAGGTTTCGGCCGAGGGGGTATGACCCACTCCTTGCTGGTCATGCACATGGCCTTGGGCTGTGACATTGAGGCTGGTGACGTGACAATCGATTTGGCCCTCCCGTTCATTCCCATCGAAGACGAAACCGAGGATGAAGTATTTGAAGTGCTAGGCCGGATTGCGATTGGAGGCGCTGTTGAGGATGAAGATGTGGGAGTGGAGACGTTTGATGGCGAAGCAGCCGAAGCGGGGCTGGACACGGCATTCGAGGAGCTGTGGTTAACTGCGGTTGTGATTGAGAGCGTTCTTAACGAGCCTGCATCCGCGTTTCCGGGAGCCAAACCCGGATTCGGTTCAGTGGTGATAGCCGCCATGCTTGCGGGTTGTCTCGTAAACCAACTGGGATTCGCCAGAAGGTGCAGCGGAGTATTTTAATGTCGCAAAGTTTTCCAAATCTGCCAGAATCGCCGCTCCGAACCTGTGATAGACACGAAAGCAAGCAATGAGGCTCTTCGGTCGGATATAAGCCAAAACCGGGTCTTGAATATCACTGGCGAGATGCTGATGGTGGCTGAATGGCCAGGTCTCGAGAGTCGAGAATGTCAACGACGTTGCACACGACACGGGCGTAGGAACCCCGCACTCTTGACGCTCGAAGCAGCGAACGTCTTTCCTTGTAGGGGAATTGAATTCGATAGTTCGACAGGATTTGAAGGTCGTTGTCCGGGCTTCCGGGAGTCGTTGAGAGAGCTGCAAAACCGATGGTATGACTGAATCGACACGTTGTGTAGCTGCGCTGATGGAATTGATGCGTCGTGGTCGTGTTTCCAAACTGAAGCGGAATGGAGAAAACTCCTCTTCTTGGTCTGACCGAGGACCGGCGACAAGGGAAGTTCCGGGTAGCAAGGCCGGAACCTGGGAGTGCCGCGAAAGCGCAAGCCAGCTGAGCGTTGTGATTCGGCAGCCGTTGGGATGGAGATGCTGATCGAACCACTGATTGATTGATAAGATAATTTTCACGCACTACTCCGAAAGCGGTTTGGCGCAGGTGAGGTCGACGGCCACCATGCACCCGCCGATGCATGCGTCAGGCCACTGCACTGCTCAGTCTTCCGAAGTCCCGGAGAATGGTCCGTTGGGCCAGGATGGAACAGGAAGAGATGCAGCCGGGGATCAAGCGATTTCGGGTACGGCCTGCGACGGTGAAGCACTGCCCGACCGCGAACCCGATACTACGGACTCACGAGAGGTCCAGAGCGATGTCGGAGGTCCTGGGATGACACTCCCTCAACCTGAGCAACTGAAGCTGCGCACGCACAGTACGTAACATTTATCGGAGCCCCGTCGATATCCGGCGGCGGTACGGATGCCACAGGGACGAGGCCGGAGACCAAGTTGGGGTCTGGGCGCGGAGGTGAATAATAAGTTCCAGTTTCCTCGAATCCAAGTTTTGACGCGGTGGATTGTAATTGAAGCGCTCTCTTGGATGCTTAGAACCGTCGATAAGGGATTTGGTAATTCACGCTTGCGCACATGGCTCCGGCTCGCCCGCCAATCCAGGTAAGCCGGGTGAGCCCGGGGGAATGAACCACTGGCCGCTTTTGGCTCACCCGCTCGCAAGTCCAACCGTCCCGCCTACAAGCAACCACATCCCATCCCACCCCTCCATCCCACCCCCATCCTACCTACATCCATCTTTGACAATAACCTGAAATTTGAACCCAACCAACCACCACTACGGCCATTACCACAACGCTAAGCACCCCAACTAGCCTACTCCCACCCTGCTTTCTGTCGCGTCACACAAATTCCTTACCGCCCATGTCTCAAGCTCGCCTGTTGCGGGACCTTCCCGAGGACGAACCATGGCCACCAGTTCCACCCGACGCCGATGTTAATGTGTTGGACACCGAAACGCCCGAACTCGTGGTAACTGCGAACTGCATGATCTACCGGATCACAGGGCAGCCCTCCAAGGTCTTCAAGTTCGGGGGTGAGTTTCGAGAATACCAGCTTCACAAGGCCGCCGGGGACTGCGCCATTCCAGTCTATGGGAAGGTGATCGGCAAACCGAAAATCGGGAATGGCAGCCTCTACTTCTACGGCTTTATAATAGATCTCGCCACTCCTATTTCAACACCTGGGACCGTGCCACCATCGCAACGCCGTAGCATCATGCACCAGATGATTCGTATTGTTGAGCGGCTACACACGAAACATATCATCCACGGTGATGTAAAGCTGGAAAACATGCTTCTCGATAACCAAGGTCGACTTCGGCTTTGTGACTTCTGCGAGGGGCGGTATATCGACGAGGACGAGCGCATCTGGGATGGAGCTTGGACCATGCATTTTGAGTCACCAAACAGGCTCCAAAGGGCCCAACAGTCTGAACGTAGCTTACCGCCACCTACGGTAGAAGATGATATGTATGGCCTTGGTCTGAGTGTCTGGCAGCTGTACACTGGGAAGATTCCGCATGGAGATGTTGTCGGTGATGATCTGGAGCTCAAGGAAAGACAGCGGCAGGGACAAACGGTCGACGTAGGTATAGTACAAGATCCGGAGGCCCGTGAGATCATCACAACCCTTCTTCGTAGAGGAGGGGCTCGTATTTAGCACAAAGTATAGCGGACTGTTGATGATTGCTGGTGTCGTGGCATTGGGTACAGGTAACTTTACACGGGAATACGCGTGAAAACGGTCGTAAATTACGCCCCCGGCAATGCGCACGCACCGCATATTGCCAAGCATCTTGCGTTCTCAAGCTCCAAACACAAGGGTCGAACGTTCGACGACGGACCGAGAACGAAGCACAACACAGCTACCACGCCAAAGCACGAGCGAGGCCAACGGCTCAATTCTCAAGTTGCCGTCATCTCAGCCACGCCATTACCAGAACAACCCAATCCGCTCCCACCAAACCAGAACACACCAACCATGGCGCACCTCGCCCCCCCTTCCCCCAACTCGCGACCAACATCCTCCTACTCCTACACGCCCTCACAAACGTACAACCTCCCCCACTCCACCCGCCCCTCCTCCCCCTCCGACTCCAGCGACAGCGACTCCTCCGACCTCCCGCTCCCTTTCCCCGCCGCCCTATCCCGCCAAGACTTCCTCACCCCCAACTTCGACGCGGCCGCCTACCTCTCGGCGCTGCACACGGGCGGGCCCGCGGCGCGGCACCAGACGCTCGAGGACCTGCGCGCCGAGCTGCGCGAGCGCAGCGCCGCCATCAGCGCCGAGCTGCTCGAGCTGGTCAACGCCAACTACACGGCCTTCCTGGGGCTTGGTGATGGGCTGAAAGGCGGGGAGGACCGGGTGGGGGATGTGCGTGTTGCGCTGCTGGGGTTTCGTCGCGCCGTCGAGGAGATCCAGGCCAGGGTGCGCGAGCGCAGGGTGGAGGTGGGGAGGGTGAATGGGGAGGTGGCGGGGGTTAAGAAGGCGGTTGAGGCCGGGAGGCGGATGTTGGAGTTGGATGAGCGGGTGGCGGGGTTGGAGAGAAGGTTGGCGGTTGGGAGTGGTGGGGAGGGAGGGAAGAAGGGGTTCCAAGGTGGGGGTGATGATGAGGATGAGGATTGGGGGGATGATTTCGACTCTGCGGGGAGTGATGGGGAGGAGGAAGATGAGGATGAGGAGGGCGAGTTCGTCAGCAGCAGCCCGGCAAAGTTGACGGCATTGGCGAAGGAGTACGTGCTTGCTGAGCAGATTGCGGAATCGATCGGTCGGGATCTACCGTTCGTGAGGAAAATGGAGGAGAGGATGCTCCGTTGCCGGAACACAATCCTGCTCGATCTGAGCACAGCATTAAGGGAAGCCCGCAAAGCCGGCCTGCAGGGTCAAGGGCGCACATTGAACTACTTGGGGATATACAGGATCTTAGACGCGCAAGACGACGCGGTCAAGGTCTTGAAGGGAAAATAGGAACCCGGCACCGCACTCCCAATTCGCTTTAGATACCCAGCCGCTCGGGGCGGTTTGCTTCATGAAATTATGGTACACAACATACATCTATGGTACAAAGGTTACATGGCGGACTGCAAGTCCTCCGGCTTCAGGGTCTCGTCGGCGGGGAGGAAGTCGCCGTTCAGGCTGAAGCCGGGCCCGTTGGTGGAGCTGAGAACAACCTCGTCAAGCGCCTTTGTGTAGCTATCGTCCACGTTGTTGATGTCCACCTGTAACAACTTCATAAGCGCCGTGACGTTATCGAACAGCATTTTGGGTGTGAAACCCAATTGGCCAACCGCCAGCCTCACCACGCCACTGCGCTCCCTGTATTCGTCCGCACCGATCAGCTCCTGCACCGTAGCCTTGAGGTCGGTCGTGATGGTCTTGGTCTTTTGGCTCGGCATCAAGCCCTTGGGGCCGAGGATCTTGCCAAGATTGGCCTTCTTCAGCGCGTCTTGGCTGTCGGCGTGGCAGATGAGCTTGTTGAATGGAATATTGCCTTGTCGGATACTCTCAAAGAGGCTATTTTCTCCCACGGCTACAGCACCGAGTTGTTGCGCCTCAATCATCAGAGGGCTGTCCTCGGGACAAATAACACCGATGCGTGTGTCGGTCTTGACAGGGAAAGGAAGACGGATTCGGTTCCGAACTACGGGGCCGCTCTTGTTTGTTTTAAGTTTGATCGATACCTCGTATTTGACGACAGCGGGCGGGCGGCCGACCTCGAAAGCGCGGATGTAGCTAAGCGTAAAGTTAGGAGGGGGACGTCGTGAGGGATGCTCCGGGGGGGTGGGGGGGCTTACCGCATAGCATCGCAAAGGGAAAACTGCTCCATCGGCGAGAGGTCGTATGATCGGAATGTCTTGTACGCCTTCTTCTTCTTTGGTGGGCGCTTGCGCATGCCGCCTCCGCCGGATGCATATCGAACCACGGGAACCGCCGTCGTGGGGAGCAGGAATTTGGGTATTGACGGGGTCGTTGTTGGCCTGGCAGGTGCTGTGAGGTTAAGCCTTGCCAACGAGGCAAGACACCGGTTTAGGGAAGCCATCTGCCGTGCCCCTAGCTGAACAATAGACTTGTCGTTGTGTCGCGAACTCGGGCCTCGAAGGTCGTTTCAATCAACAACTCTTCAGAAAAAAGTTGGGTCCAAGCTGCAGGTTTGAGGCCTCAATTCTTAGGCGGAACTCGGACAGGGGTTTACCGACCAGGGGTAATATTTCGACCGGGGTGGGCTTTCACCGCCCGACGAAACGGCACGCTACCCCGCCATGGATTGGGCGCTGCCCCTCTGCCCCTCTGCCCCTCCAAAAGTTTGCAGGCGTCAATAACAGGCGTTGAGTCAACGGCGAGATCAAACCACCCTGGCCAACGGTATCGTCCACCTCAACACACCACCGTCCAAACATAACCCCTCTCACACGACCACATAATGAAGGTAGACGAGCTCAAGCCGCTCGAGGCGCTTCTCACGGCCGATTTCCGCCAAATTGAGCCGCGGCTGCAGGAGCTCGACAAACACCTGATCCTCCGCACATACCTCGACGGCTACATCCTCGGGGATATCGACACCAAAATCTGGCTGGCTCTCCGTGGAAATCGTGCTGCTGTCTCATTCATCAAGCGGGGCAGCCTCGCCAATCTCGCCCGTTGGTTCCAGTTCATCGAAGAGAACCACCCCGAGATCCAGGCCGAGGTCAAGGCCAAGGATGCCGCCGCGAAGGCCAAGGTTGCTGCCGCTAGCAAGGCCGGCGCGAGTTATGCCTTGGCCTTGCAAAACTCCGAGAAGGGCGTCGTGACGCGATTCTTGCCGGAGCCCTCGTGAGCAACTAGAACGATCCTCGAGTGGAAGCGGATGAACTAACAGATACCTATCAGAGGATACCTGCACATTGGACACGCCAAGGCTGCCCTTCTCAGCGACTACTTCGCTCACCAAGCGTACAAGGGAACACTGCGCCTTCGTCTCGACGACACCAACCCATCTAAAGAGAAGCAAGAGTACCAAGATGCCATTATCGAAGATCTCGCGCTAATGGGCATCAAGCCCGACGCGCTATCTTACACGTCGGATTACTTCGACTACCTTTACGACATGTGCGTCCGCCTCATCAAGGAGGGCCATGCGTATGCCGATGATACCGACCAGGAGACGATGCGCGATGAGCGCTTCAAGGGTATCGCTTCGAAGCGGCGTGACCGGACCGTGGAGGAGAACCTGCGCATCTTTGAGGAGATGAAACAAGGCTCCGAGGAGGGTGTACAGAACTGCATGCGTGCCAAGCTGTCAGTCGATAACCCGAACAAAGCGATGAGAGACCCCGTCATCTACCGATGCAACATTGAGACGCCCCATCACCGCACCGGCACCAAGTGGAAGATGTACCCCATGTACGATTTTGCATGCCCTGTTGTCGACAGCCACGAGGGTGTGACGCACGCGCTGAGAGCCACCGAATACACCGACCGGAACCCCCAGTACCAATGGTTCTTGGATACGCTCAAACTCCGCCAAGTTTACATGTGGGACTTTGCGCGCATGAACTTCATCCGGACTTTCCTCTCCAAGCGTAAGCTTGCCAAACTGGTTGACACTGGGAAGGTTTGGGGCTGGGACGACCCACGTATGCCGACAATCCGTGGTGTTCGCAGGCGGGGTATGACTATTCCTGCTCTGCGCGACTTCATTCTCAAGCAGGGCCCTAGCCGGAACGTTGTCACCATGGACTGGACCAACTTCTGGGCCAGCAACAAGAAGGAGATCGATCCGATTGCCCCTCGCCACACCGCCATCCTGAAGAAGGACATCGTCAAGGTGACGGTGACAGGCGCCGAGGCCCCCGCGGAGCCCTTCTCGGCCGACAAGCCGAAGCACCCCAAGAACAAGGATGTTGGGACCAAGAAGGTCACCTTCGGCCCGGAGCTCCTCTTGGACCAGGTCGACGCCAAGAGCTTCAAGGACGGCGAGGAGATCACCCTCATGGCCTGGGGCAACGCGTTCGTCCGCCAAATCTCGGGCGGTGACCCCATCCCCAGCCTCACCTGCGAGCTGAACCTACAGGGCGACGTCAAGAAGACGGAGAAGAAGGTCACCTGGCTCGCCTCGCAGGGCCAGACGCTGGTGCCTGCCGAGCTGTGGGATTTTGACTACCTCATCACCAAGGACGTCCTGCAGGAGGAGGACAACCTGGACGAGTTCCTGACACCCGTCACCGAGACGATGGACGATGCGTGGTGTGACGGGGCCGCAGCGGTACTCAAGAAGGACGACATCATCCAGCTGGAGCGGCGCGGCTACTACCGTGTGGACAAGGGGCTGAACGACTGGAAGGACGGCGAGGAGGGGCCCAAGGGCAAGAGGCTTGTGCTGTTCTGCATCCCGACTGGAAAGACGGGGCCGAAATAGAGAGCTAGGGTACGGACTAGGCAGTTAAAAAGCAATGTACAAGCGGCGTGTAAGCACACTGGGCAGTTACTCGCGATGCTTTCGTGATCTACCTTGCTTCGGAGGCTGCTTCGACTGGTAGCACCGCCTAACGATGGACTGGCGCCTTATTTTTCGACAGCCGAGGCTTTTATCTCATGATTTGGTGCAAGATGTGTGAGCTACCCATTCCGAGTTGTCTGGGTGTTGGAGGAAACTGTATCCCATGTTGGTGTTGGTACGGTCGTCCGCCACATCACCGAGCGGTGGGACCGGTGCTACTCCTTGGAGGAGCAAGTCGTCTAGGGCCGTCACAAAATCTTCTATGCACTTGGCCATGGCCTTGCTACCACTCTCGACGTTGACCGTATGACCCTCATAGTGGCAATCGCCATGCTGCCAAAACATTCGTGCATCCGAGGGCATATTGCGGACCAGGTTGGCGATCTTGGTCTGTGTGCTGAACAACCAATACATTGGCTTCCATGATGCGTCTACCCGAGGGAATACCGCCACGTCCATATTTCGTTGTAGTGTTTCGCTCACACTAGCTGGATTTTCTATACCATATACAAATTGACTTGTATCTCTGGCCTGAACTCGCTCCTGTCACTCCCGATCAACAAAGTGGAAACGTTCTCTAAAAGTAAAGTAAAAATCGGAGAAAAGGCATTTTCTGTTAGGCCTATCTTTCCAAAAAAAAAAAAAAAAAAAAAAGGAAAGAAAAAAACATCTTTTCATCAGGTTTATCTTTCCAAAATGCCGTATCTCAGTTTTGTATCCAACACAATAAATGGTATCAGGTCCCCAACACTTATCGCTATCCCTTACAGCGAGGCCCACCTGTGTCGTTCTCGTCCATTCTTTTGGTTCAACAATGGCGGCTTGCTCACACAACACTCTGCTACGCTCCCCCAAGCTCCGAGGCGCCATCTCCTCGCCAGTCGATGGTCCTTCCACCGCTACCGAACACTTACCCTCGTGTTGGGACATTCTCGGGGCTTGACCACATCAATTTCACGAGTCCGATATCAGCTGGTGGAGGATGGGGAGAGACTTGACTATTATCGACTCAAGGGATGCCACTCGATACAAAATTGGTGATCTGTTCCACGACCGCTGCCACATGGTGCATAAACTCGGGCACGGCTCATTGTTTACTATCCGGCTCGCTAGGGGCGAACAGATGTCGAGATATATCGCGGTTAAAGTGTGTACTGCCGACGCGACGCAATAAGAGGCGGGCGTACTCTCTCACCTGGGGGAGATTGATCCCGTGGTTCAGGCAGAAGTTTGCGGGAGGAGTCTGGTTCCGATACTTCTCGACCGTTTCAGCATTTAGGGCCTGCAATGGCACCCATACTTGCTTGGTCACTGCCCCAGCAAGGTGTAGCCTCTCCGACAACAAGCAAGCATCAACCTGCGGATTCTTCCAGCTCAGCGTTCTCGATCTCTTGCCGCTCAACTCACCCTCGCGATTGCCTACCTACGTGCACGAGCAAGGGTTAGTTCACGGAGGTACCTAAGCATCACATCACCAACCTCCCAATTCACAGCGACGTTTTCGGGGTTTAGTCTCACCAACCATCGGCAGACCTCCATCTCGGCAACGCTCTTCTCCAACTACCCACCGGCCTCGACGGAATCACGGAAGGGGAAATCGACGACAAATACGGAGCACACTAACCTGCACCGGTGGGGGGCTGTGGGCGTGGGGGTTGGATCGGAGATTTGGAAGAGTGGGTGCAGAAACTGAGGCGGGAGAAGGGTATGGTGATTGTGGACGACGAGGAGAGGGAGGTTTTTTTTGGTGATGGGGATGCTGCGGTGGATGCTTGCGTTTAGGCCTGGGGGTTGGCCCAGTGCCAAGGAGGTGTTCGAGACGGAGTGGATGAGGGAGTGGGCATTGCCGGAATATGAGAAGACAGTGAGATGAACAAAACCTTGGATCGAATCTCGGAATGCATCCGATCTGAGATCGGCGATGGGCCACAGGGGTGTGCCGAACTGCCGGCGCATGTGGAGCGGGTCTCCTGGGCAGCCAACAGCACCCCCTTGGCAGACTCGGCACTGCAGAACCTGCAGGATTTATAGTGCTGCAGGGCCCCCGGCCCCCTTGTGCCTCCCCTTTGTGCAACTGAACCATTGGTTTGACGTCATCAAACCCGAAGCTCAACAACAGCTCGTCGGCGCATTCGTTAGAGTGTAGTGGTTATATTCAGCATCTTACACTGTCGTTGATAACTAGAGGATCCCTCTCACTAACTAACCTTCCATTGGGATCGGCAAAGATTCTCATCGGGTGGTTTCACTCCCGGTGATTCTGTCGAGTCCTCGGGGTCTGGGACAAAAAGAGAAGTTGACGACGCGGGATTCAACGCGTGAAGACCAAAACATCGCAGACCAAACAACATGGCACAATACGGCGGCGAAGCCGCGAATTATTATAACCAGCAAGGTCCTCCTCCGCCCAACACGTACCAGATGCAGCCTCCTCCGCCCCCGCAACAACAGTATGGCTACAACAATGGTCCACCAAACGGCAACTACGCGCCCCCCTCGTATCCTCCTCCACAGTCGGACCCTAAGGGTGCCCCGCCGTCGTACGATGAAGTCTTCGTCATCCAGAAGCCGAAATGGAACGACTTGTGGGCTGGTATCCTCTTCCTGGCTACCTGCGCCGGGTTTGTTGTTGTGTCGGCCATCTCAATCCAGGGATACGGTAAGCATCACTCAGCTCTTTCGCCCTACTACCGAACCCCGACTAACAACTATACCCCCTAGCCGCGACCCGCCGTGAAAACTCGGGTGGCCTCAATGGGCAGCTCAATACCTTCGGCCTGACCACCCACACCATCTACCTCTTCCTTTGGGTACTGGTCGCCGCCATCGTCCTCAGTTACGCCTACATGTGGCTGGCGCGCAAGTTCACTAAACAGTTCGTTTGGCTGACGGGCATCCTCAACATCGTCTTCGGCTTCGTGACGGCCATCTACATGCTCAGCCGGCGGTACTACTCGGGTGGCATCGTATTCCTGTTATTCTCCATCTTTATGGTGGTCGCCTTCCTTAGCTGGCGTAAGCGCATCCCCTTCAGCGTGCTGATGCTGCAGATCGCCATGGATGTAGCCAAGCGCCACGGCCACGTCTACCTGGTCAGCGCCATCGGCGGCCTGCTGGGTGCCGCGTTCGCAGCCTGGTACTCGGTAACCCTCGTCAGCGTGTACGTCAAGTACGAGCCGAGCGCCAACAACCCGGCCTGCCGCCAGGGCGCCGGCGGGTGCGGCTCCGGCAAGGTGGTTGGGCTGATCGTCTTCATCACCTTCGCGGCGTACTGGATCTCCGAGTGGCTCAAGAACACGATCCACACCACCATCGCGGGGGTGTACGGGTCGTGGTACTTCAACTCGCGCAACTACCCGACCAAGGTGACACGCGGCGCCCTGCGGCGGTCGCTGACGTACAGCTTCGGGAGCATCAGCCTGGGCAGCCTGGTAGTGGCCATCATCAACTTTTTGCGGCAGCTGGCGTCCGTCGCCCAGTCGCAGGCCGCGTCGCAGGGTGACATCCTGGCCAGCATCCTGTACTGCGTCGTCGGCTGTCTGATCGGCATCCTCGACTGGGCCGTCCAATTCCTCAACCGCTACGCTTTTGCGCACATCGCCCTCTACGGCAAAGCATACATCCCCGCGGCCAAGGACACCTGGAAGTAAGTTGCACCCCCCTTGCCACCTACCACCCCCTAACCCAAACACAACCTCCCACACACATACTAACACCCACGCCCCCCCCAACAGGATGATCAAAGACCGGGGCATCGACGCGCTGATCAACGAGTGCCTGATCGGGCCCGTGCTGGGGATGGGGGCGACCTTTGTCGGGTACGCGTGCGCGCTGCTGGCGTACGTGTACATGGTGTTCACGGCGCCGGCCTACAACTCGGGCGGCGGCTTCACGCCCGTCGTCGTGGCCTTTGCTTTCCTCATCGGCCTGCAGATCTGCAACGTCTTCACCACCCCGATCAGCAGCGGCATCGACACCATCTTCGTCGCCTCCGCCTGGGACCCCGAGGTCATGATCCGCGACCACCCGGATCTGTATCACCGCATGGTCCAGGTCTATCCGCATGTCCAGCAGGCCATCCATGCGTGAGTGTGTGAATGGGTTGGCGGGGTTGGGTTTGGTAGGGACTCGCTTGAGGTGGGGGGGGGGGGGGGGGGGGGTTAATCTATGGAGTCCAAGAGTGGTTGGAGTAATACGTAGAACTTGAAGAAATTCCTAGCAATAACTAATAGAATACAGCGCCGTCCAGTGCCCAAACTCAAAACCGCAATGTGTGCTGGGGCTAGGAAGCAGAGTCAACAGGCTCAACGTTCACCTGCTCCCATGAAGTATCGTCTCTCGCACCCGTTTTATCCATAGGAACATAAACAGGGACACTCTCTCGCTTGCCCGCCGTCGTAGACTCCGGGCGTAGTTTCGTGCCACGACGTGAACTCTCGTCACGCTCTGGCTTCGACGACCTAGTAAAGAACCTGCCGAGAAAGCTGGACGGACTAGCCTTAGACTCCCGCTGTTTCGCTCTGTTCTTCCTTCTCCGCCTTCCGCTTCTTCGGCTCCTCGTCTGGATGCTCCTTCACATCCCCCTCTAGGATGGGATCATGGGCCACTGTTGCAGAAGATGGCACAGAGACCATCCCTTCTGACAGGTTCCCTAACGGGAGCCCGTTCTCCGCTTTGGGATCGGCCAAAGCCACCGGGTCCACTGTCACAGTCTCAGGAGCGGCATCCACCGTCCGCTCCTCCTGTTGCTGATCGAACGGCAGCTTCAACCCCTCCAGTAATCTCCGCACCACCTCCAGCAAATCCGACCCGGGTCTGAGGGAAATACTCGCGCAGTAACTCGCCGTCTTAATGGCCATCAGCTCCCACAGTGACTTGCACGACTGGAAGTTGCGTTCCAGAAGCACGTGGACGGCGGCGGTCCAAACGCCCCGGTCACTAAGGCCCTGCCATTCCTCCTTGAAAGACCGCAGCTCGTCGGCGGTATCCTTCCCGAGAAAAGTCTCGGCAAGCACCCAGCTGCCAAAGTCGACGGCGCCGTCGTACTGTTGGAAGTTGAGAAACGAGGAGACGAAATAGCGCTTGGGAGGCCCACTCTGGTTTCCGGGGCCGGGGGTCGAACTAGGTTGCCATCCGCGAAGGCTGGTGGTAGGGGGTGCGTTTCGAGAGAGGGAGCTTGTTGGATAGTCACTCGCCGTCGGGGAAGGCGGAGCACGAGGCGGAGCCGAAAGCTCTCCCGACCCGCGCGATCTTGCCTCTCCTAACACGTTGGGCGGCATACCGAATGGAGGGGGTGGTGCTCGGCGTGAAGCCCTCCTGTCGTCTGGGCTTCTCTCCGACTCGATGGCACATCTGACCTGAGCTTCGGAGTCTGGACTTGGGCATTGTGCAGAGCTCCCAGCAGGAGTAGCAATAACGGGCTTCGTCGTACATGTAACTTTGGGATCGACGTCGCTTCTCCTTGACGAACCACTTCTCCTTGACGGACGACTTTCCTCGGAGGAATCGAAGCGGTGCTGCAGTCGCTCCAAGAACAATTTTTCTTTTTCATCGCCCCGCGACCGGAGTCGGGGTTCCTTGCTCGTAGAAGAACCATCTGGCTCGGCTCTCCGTTCTCCTCCATCGCGTGCATCCCGGTGTAATTTCTTCATGAGCGCTCCGCTGGGGCGGGACTGCTTGTGTACGGGAGGCGGCATGGAGGAAATATTCCTTGGACGGCCATGGTTACGTGGTGCTGACCCAACAGCATCCACAGCAAGGTTGTGCGGGCCCGAGGCGGAGGCGGCCGAGTCCGCCGGCTGGAGGGTGGCAATGTGCTGTACGACCGGATGGGGCAGTAGAAGATCATCGCCCGGTGAGACCTTGACCTCCATGACCCCGTCCATAAAGGCATCGTTTCCTGTGGGCGTGTAGCACTCCTCGGCTAGGAAGAAGCTTGTCCACTTGGAGACGAGAGACCATTGGCAGGCGATCTCCTCCGCTTCTTTGCGCACCATGCTGGTCTCTTGCCAGGATCCCGCCAATGGCCGGTCCGGGCCCAGGTGGATGTGGCTTCGGCCACGCTCCAAGTCATCTAGCATTGCCCGCGCAGCTAGCTTGTGCAGCGTCGTGTCTCGCTTACCGAGGGCGATGACGGGGATGGTAAGTGTCTTGGTGTCGTGGTTGGCTTGGACCTCGACCCTGACGCTTTTGATGTCCTCGGTGTTCTTGAGGCAGTCGAGGTGAAAGTAGATGCGGCTGCGGTCGAATGGGTTGAGCGCCGAGGTGTCTGCGGGAGACCGCTTCGCGTCTGCCAGAGTCGAGCCTGTTCTCGGGGGTCAGTACACGGCTGCATCATGTCTGTGTTGGGTATTTACTTCTTATGTTTCCGGTTTGGTCTTGGATATTGAATGCCAGATGCAGAGGCCCAAGGTGGGCACTCATCAAAGCAGCCTTCGCCATGCTCACGACGCGATCTTCCCACCCCCCTTGACTTGCTTCCTGGACAACATCGGCATATCCACCACCGGCTTTGGCAATACCGTCGACCAAGGCGTGTGAGACTGCTCTGCCTATGCCAAGGGCGAAGAAGCGGACGCGGCCCTCGGTGAGACCTCGCGTCTTTTGGATGAAGTCCAGGGTTTGCCCCAAGCGCCAGGTCTGGCCGTCCGTCAGGACTATAACATCGGTCATCAATGCCTTTTCCCGGGCCGTAACAATAGCTTGCACAGCCGGTAGCAACTCAGTGCCGCCCATATTAGCCTTCATGTCTGTCTCCACCCAAGATAGCGCCGAGTTCAACGTCTCCTCTGTATAATCAACCGACCGCGGCTGCCAGGATGCGTATTTGGTACCAAAGCACCAAATATTAAACTTTCGTCCCTCTGGGATCCCTTTCAGGAAGAACTGCATCGCGGATCTGAGGGGCTTGATTTTGTCCTTCATGGAACCAGAACAATCCGCCAGAAAGAGTATCTCGGACCGTTGCATCGGAGGCGCGTTCCTTGCTAGGAACCCTGATGGGAGAGTGAGCATCAGGGTCTTGTGGTCTGGCATAGTCGGATGTTGCTCTAGCCAAGCCTGTGGGTTCTCTTCGTTGTCCCCGGACGTCGTCACGATGTCCAGTACGAAATCCTTGTCAAGGAATATGCGCCCGGACTCGAGTGTAACGGAAGCGGTCTCGACGTTACTGCCATCACCCTCACCGGCAAGGTCCGCAAAACTCTGAGCCGTGCGAGCTCCCCGCCGCCGGGTAACAGCAACGGCATGTGTAGTGCTGACGATGGAAGCTATCCTCTCGGACTCGACGATTTCGATTTCCAAGGCCAGCCCATGGGGTACGTTTGTTGTCGCGGCGTCATTGTATTCCTCCGGCACGTCTCCGTAACGTGGAGCAATGGACGTTGGTAGAGTCAAGGTGGCGGTATTTTTGGTATCCGAAAAGCGGTGCTTGAGCACAGTGATGTAGGTCAACTCCACCTTGACCTTGGTTCTCTCGGGAACGTTACCCAGAGTGGTGGTGAAGATTTCGGGCGTGTCCTGCTCCAGTAGACCAGCAGCAGTTTCATGGTGGCGGATGTGATGCCGGAATGCCTCGCGAGCTTCTTCCTTTGCCTTGACGGCGCCCTTGATGATTTTGTTCGTCCCTATTCTGCAGCTAAAGCCGGTGACGGTACAACCAGTCGCGAGTGGGAAAGTAAACGCGGCTTCCTTGATGGGGACGCCCGAGTCATTCCAGAAGAGCTGCGTGACGGTGACTTTCGCAGTGTCTTGCACGATGGATGCATCAGCTGTGACCGACAGTGGGGGGAGGACATTGCGGCCCTGTTCCTGCACAGCAAAGCGTGGGAGTTTGTTGCTCTTTGTGCCTCCTATCGGCCATGTCGCTGCGGCCGGTTGGCTGGAATGATCAACGGAAACTTGGTTTAAACCACCAAACCGGCCATAGCCGTGGCCCGCTGCTGAGAGCCCTTTGCGAAACGGCACTACGTCCAGGACATCTTGGCTCTCGCCGCCGGAGCTGAACATGCCATCATCCTGCAACTCTTCTGGCAGAGGCTCTTCGGGATCCCACACGATCCCAGCTGCAAAGATCCGGCCGAGTCCGTCCCGCTGGCGCGCCATCACCGTTTGCTATCGGTCTTGGTGTGGTTCTTCGGTCGAGTCGCTCTCAAGCTTGGTAGCAGGCCGGGGATGGGAAGAAAGCAAAGAGATGGGGAAGGAAAGGAGAGTCACGGGAGCCTCGCGGGATCAGCAATGGGTTGACTTTTAAACTCAAGAGGCAACAGTGGGTTGGGCACGAGGCTCTGCCGCCGATCAGCCCTGTTGAATGCATTGTTACCATTTTCGGACTCACCGAAGCTGCACCGCCGCATCCAGTCCTCCCCTGGTTTGTGCGACGCTTTTCATAGGGGTCCCGGTTCAAAAGCTGAAAACCCCTACCTCGACAGCCCAGCAACCGTTTAATATAGAAGTAAAAGCAATACTCAAGAGTTATCTGTGAAGACTGTCCCTGCCAAGATGTTTTTTTCGTTAAAAAATGCACCGATTTGTCGTTGGGTTGGAAAGTTTGGCAACGACGCCGGTCTTGAAGTCACGCGCTAACGAACAAACCAGGGGGAGGACGGGACTGTGCAGTCGTCGGGAACCAATCATCAAGTCGTCGCACAAGACTCGGGGGCTGTGCAGGTGGGCGAGAGATTCCAAGCCCACTCATTCCCTTTTGGTAAGACGGCCATGATACAGAAGTCCATCCCCACGGAGGCCGAGTCTCTTTTTGCTTCCACTCATTTTCGCACCCCTGGCCGAACTATTGAATCCAACCGCCAGCTCAACTCGAAATCATCGCGGGCTGTATACCTGGTACCTAAATAGGATTATCATGGCCTCTCCAATCTCATTCGGCGATGCTGCCGCCATGGCCAAGATCGCCTGGCGCGTCGCCCAAGCCTTCACACAGGGATACAAGTCTTCCCCAGCTGAATTTCGAGAAGTTGAAAACCAGCTTTATTCACTTAGCGCAGCCTTGACAGCTTTCAAAGATGTCTGTGGCCCCGATCTCGCCGCCGTGACCATTGACCCAGCAAAGCTGCCTGCTAGATTCCAGACACAGGAACAGGACGGGGTGCACAGCGTGGCGAGGATACTTGACAGCTGCCATGAAACCCTAAAACACCTCGAAAAGATTGTCGAAAACTACGGCGTCGTTGTCACCACCAAGGACCCGGCAAAGTCGTGGCTTCGGCGTTGGAGCACCGAAATGACCAAGAACTATAAGAAGATTGCCTGGACTACCGAGGCCGGTGACCTGGCAGCGCTTCGCAGTCAGTTGATGATTCACACAAATAGTTTGGACCTAGTCTTGGGCATTATTATCAGGTAAGGGCCCCCAAACCCGCACTCACGCAGTGGTATTTCTCATTGTAGAAAAATGAATACCCGCTAATAAGTCTAGCTCGCGGACAACGAGGATCGAAGACAGCCTCAAGAACAATTCTGCCATGCTCCAGGAAATATATTCTTGGTGGTCAAACAATCTCAAGGATTCCATAGCTGCGCAGATCCAGAAAGACCACCTTCCCCTCGGACTGCAAGGCGAGTCTAAGCTGTTGTCCTTCGAGGTTCATGTCACCTCAAATGGGGTTTCCCAAATCCTGTGTCCCCAGGCCACCCTGCACGACGACTGGAAGGAAACAGGAGCAGTTCAGCTGTTTGTGTGCAGATGTGGCCAAACCGTGATGCCTGGGGGACAGCCTACCCGTAGCCATCCGAGAGTTGAGAAGATTGCATGTGAGCGCTTGAACTCGTTAAATTCAGGATGAGCTTAGCGTGCTGATTCTTAATAGTGTCACCTCTCTCATTCCCATTTCGACAGGCTGGGGACGCACGATCCTGGACGCTCTTCAAAGCCCTGGACATGTCGACCAACCAGATGGTGTCCATAACCATCAAGAATGTCGCGGCTCCAGGTAATGGCAACTGGGCACTCTGTGATGTTTCAGGTGTTAACAGTCTGCTAGATATCACCGAGTTCGAAGAGACCTTCATTCAGCCGCTCGCAGAAGCAAGAGCAAACGCCATGTTGCGGCAGGGCATCAGTAACCAGCTCGCACACTTGTCACCGGACGCCACCCACGTTCGGGCTTTGAATCTTCAGAGGTTCGTTCTGCTTGACCATAAATCGGTCGTCAGTAATCTAATGTCAGTATCCTTGTTAGTGACTTGAACGACTGCCACAAGCTGATCGACTCGGTGGCTTTCCGTGTTGGCCACCGAAAATTATCAAAACCGAGCGTGGATGGACTTAGCCTTTTGAATTACCGGGAGCTGGGCCAACAGACAGGCCGTTCTTTGACGAATGACTTGGACCATGCCGAGCTATCCATCTACTACGGTGGTGAGAAAACGGACGAATCGACGGACATCACAAAGAGCATTGTCCATTGTAAGCCCTGCTTTTATCTTGGCTCCCGCTTGGCATTAGTTTGGGACACGCCACTGATTGTGCGTGCCTAGTGACCCACGCCACAACATTCAAGGTTGAAGAAGGCAATACCTGTGTGGTGATCGAGGAGGTCGAGTGCCTCGGGTATAGCCAAGACCAGCGAGTCAGTCGCCTCGAGAAAGCCGATGTTGCGTTTCATATGCTATCCCTGGAAGGTTAGGTCTCTCCTCCGCATGAGATACAAGATACTGACCCAACAATAGCCGCAAAGAAGCTCCGCGAGAAACTCGAAGATATGCGGGTGGAACTTTTGGTTACAAGCCTGCAGTACCCGCGGCCGGACGATGTTGTCGTACTGCACCTGTCAGTGACTGGCGACCAGGGACACGAGTAGAGATAAAAATTTGCTAATCTATCCTCAGTCAAGCAACTGAGGTTCAATGCGAGGTCGCCATTATCTCGGACGCCGAGCTACTGATAACCCGGAACTCTCGAGACGAACATCGGCTCATTGTGACAAGTCGCAATCGCTGCACCGTTCTGAGCCAAGTTTGTAAGTGGCATCGCCTCCAAAAAGTGAACTCTAGCGGGTATGTACATACAGCAATAGTTTCCGAGACTAATCATCGTTCAAGTGCCCGATTCGTTCTTCGCTTCCTCGTCTTTCGCGCCGAGCTTTGTCGCGCCCACTTGGCTTATCCAACTCGAAGGGAATGGAAAACGAAAGGTGTATCATTACCCTGACGGGTTCCGGTTTCTGAGCTTTCGTAACACCAACGGTGAGTTTGTGCAGTGTCCATGGCGCATTTACTAGTGCCACTGCGGGTTTGCTAACCAATATCTGAACCTAGCGGAGAAGATGTTTGAGTTGGGTCGAACTGCGGTTCTACAAGGCGCTGGGTCGGAGAAGACTTTGCCGCTAAGGTAGATTCCATGGAATGAAGGTTGACGACCAACCATTGAGAAGTCAGGACGCGAATTATAGGAAGGGTTTCATATAGAGCTTAGCCTGGGCCTATGGCGCGTACCCCTGATAGTGGTAACAAGAAGAAATTGTACCTACCGATGGTTCTAACTACCTAGGTAGATATGTGATGCAGCAAACTAGGCCCAAACAGTCATTGTATCTCACAAGATGCACCCTTCCTGCCGTTAATTGTAATTTAGACGGTGAGGCTATATCACTTTACTAAGATCAGATATTAAACGGAAGGCTGGACCAAAAGGAAAAGCTTACCAAAGCAACAACTAAAAGAATACAAAACATCTAGTTAAAACAAAGCCATCCGCCAGGTATAAACCACAAACCACACCAACACCGATAGAGCCCTACAACTATCTAATAGTAGTACATGCAAACGCACCCCACCCAACCCTTCCATAGGTAGGTACTAAACCCCATATTCAAACATCGACCACCACAACCCCCCGTACCAACCCCGTCCCGCGCCAACCCCTTAATTCCGCGAACTACTCGCCACGGTCCGCCCCGCCATCCGCCTCCCCTTTCCCCGGCCGTGCTCCTCCGCGGCCGCAACTGCCGTCTGCCTCACCCGGTCGGCCTTCTTCCGCTCCAGCGCCTCGCGCCGCCTTTCCTTCCACTCCACGTACTGGTCGCGCCGGCGCTGCAGCTCCTCCCGGTGCTGCTGCAACTCCAGCCGCAGTTTCTGGTGCTCTTTCTTCAGACCTTTCTCCTCCTCCTGGAAGCCGGCCCAGACCTCGCGATCCTTCCGCGTCGCGGCCTTCTTGGCCTGCTTCCGCCTCTGAAGCTCGCACGCCATCCGCTCCCGGAGCCGGCCGTGCTCGTGCTTCACGTCCTTCAGCCGCTCCTGCCGCTCCCACACGGGGTGCTGCTGCACCTGCACCCGCAGTCGCAGGTACTCTTGCTCCAGCTTCTGCTCCTCCTCCTGCAGCTGGTCCCAGACATCGCGATCCTTCCGCGTCGGGGCCTTCTTGCCCCGCTTCCGTTTCACAACCTCGTGCTCCTTGCGCTCCCGGAGCCGGACCAGCTCCTGCCGCAGGTCATTCACGCGCTCCACCCGCTCCCGCTGCAGCTGTCGCGCTTCCTGTAGCTCGCGCTGGCGCTCCCGCTGTCGTTGTCGCTCTCGCTCGTTCTCTTCCTTCTCCTTCTCCAAGCGGGCCCTTGCCAGGCGCGCCTGCAGCCGGATCTCGGCGATATCGTCCGGGGTGGGGTGGGCGGGGAGGGCGTCGCCATCGGCGGCGGTGGCGGTGGCGGCGTGTTTTTGATGCCTGCGGGCGGCGGCCTCCTCGAGGCAGCGCTGCTTGGCCAGCTCGGCCTCGGCGACGAGGTTGCGCTGAGGTATGGCGTAGCCTTTGGGCGGCTTGTGCGTGGAGTACATCACGGCTCGCACGTCGAACGCCCGGGTCGCGTGCAGCCGGGATGCTTTGAGCTTGGCCACCTCCAACATGGTCATCCTGGGCGCCAGCCCGTTCACGTACAGGTCGAACTGTTCCTGCTTCTTGAGTGCGAAGAAGCATGGGCGGTAGTAGCTCATGTTGAAACCCTCGCTGTCCTTGCCCTGCTTGCTGGCGTGGGGGATGATCTTTTTGACCGACTTCCCTGAGTGCTTCCAGGTGCCGGGCTTGGCGGCTTTGGAGGCGCCGCTCATGGCTCGGGTCCAGACGGTCTTCTTGACAACATGTTGTTCCGTTTCTGTAGTGTGATATTAGCAACTGCTGGTAAAAGTTGAATGGGAGTGGTCAACGGCGTACGAACTACTTGGACCGGTTTGCCGCCGGGCCCTGGTACCACTTTCTTGGTGGTTTTCGTGGTCGCGGTTTGCGAGTGCTGCGCTGTACTCTGCGGCCGCTTTCTACCCGGTCTCTGCACTGGAGCTACAGCCGATCTACCATTTTTCCTAAACGTATTCATATTGGGTGGGTATCTTAGTAGCGTGACCGCAAGAGACGATGATCTAAAGGTGAGACGAGGCCCGGCTCAAGCCTGATGGAATCAGAGAGAACTCAGAGGAGCCAGGGATTTGAATATGTGGCCGTGATGGTTGCTACATTTAAACTCCATTTGGGAATCACCACTGCAACGCGGATGCGCGGCGAGAATGGGGGCGGAAGAGAAGCAAGAGTGTTTGTGCCAAGTGGGCTCTGACAAGGCATTAGTTTCAACGGGGCCTTGGGCTGCTATGTGGATGGTCACGGTCTGATCTTCTGTGCTGCTCGAATTGACTGAATTCCCGTTTGAACGGTAAGAAGGGGTTGAAATACCGGGGCCGGACCCCGTGAGCGGCCGGCTTGGCGGCCGGGAATTGTGGGACTGCGGTTTGGCACCCGGCCCCGACGCCCGACGACCGGGCCGGCTTTCGTTTCGAGATCGGCCCAGAGTTGCTGACCTGCCAAGCCATTCGTGGAACTAGATAAAAAGCACACCTATACCATTACGTCGCTTTTCAACCTTGGTCCAAACTGTTGTTTGCACAAAAACGACAGACAAGATGGAAACATCATGAGGGTTAGGGTCGACGAAACCCGGCTTGCACCAAAGTTTAACTATGTAATCTGCTCTTGGTACCTGGGTTGGCAAGAAAGCTGTTCATGTCCTGTACAAATAAACCTACGGAAAGAATTAGTTTGTCATCTCTCAAATTAGTTGTTCCGCCGGGCGAGGAGGGGCGGCGGATCAATTCTTTGTCGAATCATCTGTCTTATTCTCTCCGATGAAAGAGTTCTCCAACTTATGATGCTGCTCGACCATACCCTTTGCCAAGGTGTGTGGAAGTTTGTCCAAGCATGGGCGGGATAGCGGTGGACGCTGATATGAAAGATCGTGCGATGCACATTGCCACAACGCTGTGGGGTTTCGTCTACATTGATCGGACTTGGATAACACGAGATGCTAACAATCTGAGACATTCCTGAAGACAAACCGCAAAACATCCAGCAAGCCTCGTCGTAGCCTAAGTTACACAGATTGGCAGTAGTAGAGAACCAAAATGTCAAAACTCTCAACTACACACCACCACAACTGCCACCCACCCCCCACACATTCAATCAACCCTGCGCCGACAGGTTCCCCATCCTGATGCTCTCCCCAGCGACCGACGTCGAGTCCTTCCCAGCCTGACCGCGGCCCTGCGCGTCATCGACCCACTTAACAGTCCTTCCAGCATCCCTCTCCCGCACCAGCCTCTTCTTACGCTCACGCTCGCGGTAGAACAAGAACCCCAGGCCCACGATCAGCGCAAACCCAACCACACTCCCCACCACAGCGCCAGCAATCGCCCCGGCCGACAACCCACCGCCACCACCACCACCCCCCTCAACACTCTCACTATCATCCTCATCCCCATCCACCAAAGGCGGCCCGTCCTCCCCATGGCCCGGCAGCCCCGTCGGCGCCCCGGTGGCCGTCGGAGCGGGCACGTCGATCGGGTCGGAGGCGTTGAAGCAGGGCACGTCGGCCGGGTTGAAGGCGGCGGCGGGGACGAGGACGACGTCGGCGCAGGCGTAGAAGGTCTGGTTCTCGGGCCGGTCGAAGTCGGCCGTGTAGCGCATCTGGATGGTGGCGGGGGTGCCCGCTGCCGCGCCCGCGAGCGGCGAGGAGGAGGAGGAGGAGGAGTCGATCGATACGCACGTGTGCCCCGGGTCGAGCTCCGGGATGGGGGTCGTGGTGAGCGGGGTGAAGTCGGATTGGGATTGGGGGTCTGGATGGAGAGGGGGTGGGGTTGTTAGGTGTTGGTTGTACGGTTGGTGGTTGGTGGTGGTGGTGGTGGTGGTGGGGGACATAGGGAGGGGGGGGGATGTGTGAGGATGGTTTTGAAGTTTAATGGGAGTGTGTAGAAGTTGATATGGTTTTGGAGGGAAACTTTACCGTTGCTGAAAGAGATGCTCAACTGCGTGTTGTAGGAATCGTCTTGGGCGGTAAACGCAATCTTACCACCGCCTTCGTGAATACCGTCAGTGGCCATGTGATAAGTCTATCGGGTAAAGAGACCTTACTCAGGGGAAACTCTGTTCTGTTGCCGACGCCAGTAACAGAGCCACACGGCGCCGTGTTGTCCGTTTGTTCGGACCAGGCACGGTCGGGCGGCCAAAAGAAGGCGGCAGGGCCCATGTTGTCGGATGCGCCCATTACATTAGTCGCCAGCGCGAGAATGAGCACTGGCCGAAGAGGCGCCATGGTGAAGGACGCTGTTCCGAAATCTGGATGTTGGACACACAAAGTTCGGGCAGAGGACCGGTTTCAGAATAAATTTGAAATTTGGACGGGGTCGAAGAGGGAGAGAGGAGGAGGGAGGACGGGCGGGGTGCCAACATACATTGGTCCTTATTGAGCGAGTACTACCTTGGTAGGTTCAAGGTCAGGATGGCTGACTGCGTACCAAAAGTACCTACCGAGGAGCATGGGGGTGGGTAGCATTGCCGACGGTCATTCATGTTCTGTGGTCCCCGTCCCCTCCATCGGAGTTGGGACGCCTGCGGGGTGAAGCCAAGAGGAGGTAGGTACCTAGGTAGGTGACACAGAGAATTCCCAGAATTGCTTACCCCGCCGAAGAAACCCAATTCTTCTCATCCATCTCAGCTCCCAAGTGGCCGCCCAACCGGCGCTATTTACCGGCTTATCGCCCGTGGAAAAAGGCCAAGGCTGCAGGATCTGTGCCAGTGCTAACCGGAATCAATACGCCAGCTTTGCTTGGTGGCCTGACTTTGAGCATCGAATGGCACCTTCCCGTCTCCCCGCTCATCCTCGCAGGTTTTTTCGAGTGGTCCTCCGCTCCTCGAGCTGCTTGGATTGGACCGCTGTTGCTCAGATGATCAGATAAGTTGGCTTGGCGCAGCAGTTCCGCTTTTGATTAGATCTGATCTGGAACTGTAATTGGATAGTTTAAGGAGCAAGACCGGGATCATCAACCGGGGGGCTTCACCCCCTGCTCCTGCAAACGACAGAAAACAACGACCGGCTTTTGTGCAGCCGACATCGCACGCACTGTTTTCCGGAAGCGCCCGGCTCATTACGGAGTTCAGTCCTATTTCAGTTCTCCAGGCTGGGATTGACCATTTCCTGGCATTCGATCCCCTTGCGTCTTTCCATAATTGCTGCGTACCTATCATGCATGCATGCATGATAGGTACATTAGGTACACATGCCCCCCTCCTCCGGGTTTTCCCTCCAATGCTCCTTTCTCTGGTTTCCTTCCTGTTTTGACTGTTCTGACTGCTCTGGCTACCTATTCTAGCTTACCTTCCGGGCCCTCCTTTCACACCCTCAAACCCCTCGTGACATCCATTGAAGATGCAAAACTCTCTATTCCTATCGTTGCTTGGCCTTTTGGCAGTTTCCGTTGCCAATGCTACCTTCCTGGACAACACACCAGACTACGCCCTGATTCTGAGCCGTCAGGCTCCTGGCACGCCACAGTTCGAATGCCACTCCAACTGCGGTAAGATCCGGTGCCTTACTCCTTTCCTCTCACCAACGACTGCTGACATCTACCCGTCCAGGTAACGCCCTCGCTGGTGGCCGCGACCCGGCCCATTGCGACAACGCGACCTGGACCGGCTATTACGAAGCCTGCCTCGGCTGCGCTCTGGACTTTGACATCTGGCGCATCTACGGCAACGGCGTGAGCAGCGCCGCTTCGGCCTGCGGCCTGAGCGCGACCCCGTCCCCGTCCGGCGACGACGGGCCGGCTCCGTCGTCCACGCCCGCGACCGGGTCCAGCGAGGCTTCTGCTCCGACAACCGCTTCCGCTGACGTTTCCGAGACCCCGTCGGAGACTGCTTCGGACACCGGGTCCCCGGACGGGCCGGCCGTCACCGCGCCGCCGAGTGCTACCGACTCCGAGACGGTCGGCTCTACCCCGTCTACGACAACTGTAGGTGAAGCTTGACTGCTTGATCGCTTGATAGGTTGCTTACCTCGCGTTTAGTCTGTGTCGACTGCTGCTGCCCCGAGGCCTGTAGTCTCCAGCCTTGGCTCGATGTCGTGTGTTGGGGTGTTGGTGGCCGTCTTTGCGGGTCTTATGGGGCCGTTGTGACGTTGTCTAGGGCTGGGGGACCGGTACTCATTGCTAGAATCAGGAAGCTGAATGTATGGTAGACGGCCTGAGCACCAAGCTACCGGCTCAGTGAAGTGGTTGACCACGAGTTCCACGCACGGATGAGGCTATTTCTTCGAAACGCGCGGTGGAATTCACTCGACAGCTGGGGTGAAGGGAACTAGAAGTGACCCGGGGGTCTCCGCTATCTTATTACCCTGGACTACCCAGACTTGGAACTGCCCAATCTCAACGCCTTGTAGGAAGAGCGAGGTCAGTCTCGGTACCAAGGAATACCCGACATCGCTCCCACGGTGACACGTGACACATCAACGCAGCGTGGCTCATATCCCGACACATAACCAGCTCTGTAACCCGACGGCCTCACTCTGTCGCATCAAAGGTTAAGTTAGTGTGCTGAGTGTTCTGGGGGTACTAACCTACATCCTTGCAAAGCCCATGAGCCCTCTAGCTGGTGACTCAGAACCGAGGGGTAGCCGTTATGCAGACATACGCTCTAATCTCCAGGAACGATGCTGTAATTTCTATACCGAAATACCCGGATTGCTATAATAGGCTAATAGTAGTGTACTAGGGCTTCAAGGTTAAGCTAGTAGGGTACGTAGCTTCTTTGACGTTGCTTCCTTTACTTCATAAGAATTGCACTCTTTTTTGCCCAGCCCCTTGTTATCCTATTGTAGCTATGTTTGCCGCCGTTTACAAGTCTTTCATAGGTAGCGTTCGGGAATTATAGACAAGGCCTATTTCGATCTTGGGTACTTTAAAAAAAGTCTAACATTGCCAAGTATAAGCTATATTACTCCAACCAAAGCAACGTCAATACTGCTTCAAATCTGACTTCTGTTGCTCTCTAAGGGCCATTTGGCGAATTCGCGTGAAGCCTCCTGTCGGATCAAGTCAGGCAGGGGCATCTGGCTTTGATCTTAACTCGTGGCCAAGGGACGGGAAGCTTCGCCGCAGGCCTGGGATAGCATGTATATGTTTTTGGGGCTATAAATATACGGGAGCTTCATCATCCTCAGGGCTATCTCTAACCCAGCTCCCAGATCTCATCGCACAAACGCAAGGAGACTAAGGTAAGATACCTACCTATCATGGCTACATTCCGACCCATCCGAGTCCCCCCAGTGGGCCTGCCGACCGCGGCGGATATCCTCGCTGCGACCGCGCGCCTCTCCGCCCTTCCGAAACCAACCATGGCCGTTGAGAAACCTGACATACCATACATTTGCCCCGCGAACCTCCGTCCAGGGCCACTGCCAGAGGTGCGGGATCTTCTCCTCGCCGGGAAAAGGCACAACGCGGGGCCTGACTGTGGCAAAACCCCTATGCGTTTCGATGAGCACTACGACGCGAATTCGGGGGGCAGCCCATGCGGGTTGTTTCAGGAGGCTGAGAACATGCTCTTTGTTCAACAATCAACAAATGTGCCTGTCCCAAAGATTTACGCAATGTTCCACGACAAGAAAACGGGAATCGACTTCGTCATCCAAGAATTTGTCCCAGGACACAAGTTAGGGGATGTATGGGAGTATCTCGATCTGGCCCAAAAAGGCGCTATCGCCTTGCAGCTGCGCCGACATTTCGACGAATTACGCAGCATCCCCTCCCCCGGTTACTACGCTGGTATCTGGAAACAACGAGTGCCACACGACCACTTTACAGGGTACTACGCAGACCACTTCACTGGCGACCGCGCATCACATGATCCCATCCGGGACCAAGCTATCTTGGGGCCACACGAAACCGAAGAGGAGTGGACGAGGGCCATGGTGTTGTGCCTCGACTTTCACCAGCCGGCCCGATATGAGCTTCCAGTAAAAGACCGGTATTACCCGACCGTCTTTAAGGGGCATGAATCCGTCTTCACCCACGGTAACCTCCGCCCAGACAATCTTGTTCTCCGCGAAGACAAGACTGTTGTGATAGTCGATTGGTGGAACTCCGGTTGGTATCCGAGCTACTGGGAGTATTCCTGCGCCATGAAGTCGGCAGCTAACAAGGATTGGACAAAGTGGGTGCATGATATGGTGTTAGATGAGTATGCCCATGAAGAGGCTTTGATGACGCTCGGTGACATAGTGTACCGAGGCTGAGAAAGAAACCAATGTCACAGAGAGAAGGTGCCCAAAGCTCTCCTCCACACTAGCCCCATATCTCCCTTAGGTACCTAAGTAACTGTAAACAAGAAGGAAATTAGGTACAGAGCAAATAACGCCCCTCCTTTCGCGAACTAGAGGAAAATTGCATGAAGAGAGTGTCGTATGGAGCGCAGGCTCATGGAAATGAGGACGTGGGAAGTGTAAGAAAGCAAGTGGTTTGTCTATGGCCGAAGATGGAAATGAGGATGTGGGAATTGGAAGAAAGTAAGTGGCAATGTCTATGTGTGAAGGAGTGTTGAAGGAAACAATGGAAACGGTGTGTGCATCCCACTTCATGGGTTGCGACAGAGAGAGACAACCTCCATCCACCCATCCGCCCAGCAGTTGCCCCCGCGACTCTCCTTAGCCGACAAAACGGAGAGTGGCCACCAAACGGGAAAGAGTGGCCGCAATGGACCTACACACGTGCTGAACGACGAGGAAAACAAGCACACGGACGAAGATGACCGCTTCCATCCACTGGCGTACTCCAGCAACCGCGCCTTCCTCGTGTCCAGGCCGGATCTCCTCCACCGGGAGCAACGTCTCGGCGTGCCTCCCCCTCCAGAGCTCCACCCTCCTTTCCTTCGCCATCTGGCCCCAGAAATGGGGCTTGCCATTGTCTTGTGGCCCCAGTGGTATGAAGATGCTGGCGTCGAAGAGCGCGTCAATGGTCAGGTGTGCCCATTCCGGGCGTAAAGGGTTCAGAGACCGCGGCCCGGCCGACAGGACTCCCTCGCACCCTGCCTTGATTCTGTCGATGTAGTTTTGCCGGGCTACCCAGCCAATAGCCTGCTGACCACCCTCTTTGAACCGTCTCATTGGGCCCCTTTCGTACTCCTTGCTGGTGAGAGTCATCTGGCCGGTTTGTGGGTCGATGTTGAGTTGGAAGATCTGGCCTGCCTGGCGAAAAGCTTGAGGGCGACCCTGAGTCGGAGTGAGAGCGTAGAACACCTTGTAATATGGATTCGTTGGCTTCAGGAGTGTCCCAGATTCTCTCGAACGCGTTCTGAGGTATTGGGTTTGTAAGCGTTGGTTGTGCCCTCTCGGTGATGTGTGAAATCATCGACATCGAGATTCTTGATTGACCTGGGAGTACCCACGTTGCCGGCGTTGGCTTTGTGATGTGATTATGGCAAAATGTTAGGGGGAAGATGCGATGGTAGAATAGACCGGGAAAAGTGTGCTAGGCAGAACGGCGGCTTCTCTGTCTTATAGGTATGTTACTAGTTGCAATAGCGGGGGGACAGGTTGCCATAGTATCTTTGCAAAATAGCATAGCCGGAGACTTCACGGGCTGGACGCTGCTCCCTCTCTCTCTCTAGAAGACGGCCACCGCGGGCGCAGGGCATCGGGAGACGGAGGGGGTAGGCGGAGATTGTTCCTGGGTGTAGTCTAGTCCACAATACCCGATGCCTCAAGAATCCGGACGAAGCCCGACCCAGCTCCAACCCCGTACCCCTCCGTCTCAAATCACTCGACACACATCCTCCAGCGCCCGGAACGGATCCCATCCTGCCATCCACCCACCCCCAACCGGCCTCCCATCGCGAGCCCTACGCACCCCCGAGGCGGCCCGAGCGGCACCGTGCCCAAAGCACCACCACGGCCCGCCCACGAGAGCGCCGTGACGACCGAAACGGGTGCTGAGGCACAAGGCCGGCTTGCTGCGGCGGACCGCGCGCAAATACCTAGCTAGTTATATACACAACCCCGACGCGGACGTCGTTGCCGCGCCGGGGACATTGCGGCGGCGTGAGGGTTGACGGCGCGGTTTGGGGAGGTGTTGGCTGAGGTGGGGGAGGGAGGGAGGTGTGCGCCATGATGCTGGCCGGGCCGAGGGGTTACGCGATGCCCGTGTTTCCGGCCCGTGTTGCATGTGGCGTGGGGGGGGGATGAGGGAGAGGAGATGAGCTGAAGGCTGATGGAAGGGAGGAGCTGTTTGGAGAGTGGCTCCAGATGGCATGGGTCTGGATGGGTGGGTCTCAACCTGGGGCTGGGTAAGGGTTTGGATGGAATGTGGGATTGATCCCGAGATGGGGTTGTGGGGATGTTGATCCGCTGATCACCCCGTACTGTGTGGATGATACCCGGATGTTTAGCTACAAAGTACCTCCCTACGGCAAATGAATGTCCGTTCCCCCGTGGATATGTGTTCCAAGTTCTCAACAGTAACACCCCACCTACATGTAGGTACCAGAGCCTACCCTAATAAAAGATGAAAGCTCGAACCTCAATGCTCTGCCTCGGGATGGCGGAACCTGCCGCATCGCCCAAGTCAAACGAGCAGTGCGGCACCGCCAAGCTTTGGCCCTTCTCCGAGTCAAAGGCGTTGAAAATGGCGACCTCCGAGTCGAGCTGGTCAGGTACGTAGTACCACTTGTGGTCCGGGTTCCAGCGGACCTGGAACACCTCGTTAGCGACGGTGGGGAAAACCTCATCGACCGTCATGAGGTCCTTCTCGCGGTTGACCGTTGTCGGATCCAGGTATGCCATGGGAAAGTCGCGGCATGGACCGGTCAGCGGCTTCCAGATGCTAAAGCAGTGTGTTAACTAAACATGTCTGGTGATAACCGGAGGAAAAGTGAGATGAGCGTACTTGATGACCTGGTACTTCCGGCTCAGAATCTCATCCCTATCCTCGCCGAAGTACTGCGGCAACCTGGAAGCAAGCTCTGCCGTGGTGTAGTCTGTGCATGGTCAGAAACCAGGGCGCCAAGTGAGAGGGTCTACGCGGTGTGGTTCTGTCTCACCAATATGGGCTGACAAGGAGGGCTGGTGGTTTTCCCCGTTATCCTCGCCCGGCTTTCTCACTGGGAAAGAAGGGGCTCGCTTTCGCAACATCCAGTCAAAGATGGTCATGTCTTTCGCCCCAAGGGCGGCACAAACTGACCGGTGAAGTTCGGGCAAATACACCCGCTCCACCCAGTCGTCATCGTCAAAGCATTCGGGCTTCATCCCATTGCTGTCGATAGGGGCTATCCCTATGCCACCCTCCTCATAGGTGGCTCCCGAGGTCCGAAAGTTGTGGATCTTGATGCCATGAACAGGCTTGATAGTGAAGTTGTTCTGGGGAAACCCATCGGGGGCCGCGTAATGCAAGATGTACGGCTTCTTACTGAGGTCATTGCTATCATCCCGCTGGACGTATCTGATGGTGCCTGTAATTGAGTCGGCCATTGTCGGGTAGCCTCAAGAGAAATTGGGGCCTGCTGTGGTGGATGATGAGAGAAGAATCGGCCAGGGGCGGCGAACGAAACTAGAGTGTTGGATCATGGCAAGCACCACCTGACATAGCAACGCCAGACATAGTCTTGAGGGATCGTTGTTGTTGATAGGCTAATGGCCCTTGATGCCATCGATCGCGGGGGCGTTCCCATTGCGGATAGAACGGCTGCACCCCACCGTTCCATCGAAACCCTTGGGCGTTCGAGGGGGCGTCTCGCGTGGCACGCACTGAGCATATTTGAGAGATATTGCTCCTGCAGAAAGGAATCAAGAGCTTTATTTTCCATCCATGATTGGTAGCACCTGCAGGAGCTCGATCGCGCAATGTACGAACCGTGGTAGGGAGGTCGCGTGGTGCACCGCGCAACTTGGGCTTCCTCTCGGCTTCCTCCTTCTGTGCTGATATGCATTCAGCCCTCTTCCTTCGCCTAATATAAGGCTTCGTGCTATGCTGAACGAGGAAAAGATTGGCGAAGTATTGCGCAAGATAGAGAAGGTTGAGGACCTATCAAGCTACGCATTGATGATGGTTGACCCGAACCTCCTCCTGGGACCATGTTCCAGTGCCTGGTCAACATCGCATGGCAGATAAGGAGCACACAGCATGCCTACTAGGATTGATCTATAAGATAGCCACGCCACGGCTCGTCTTCAAGGCCGGCAACTCACTTCAGATTCCAGACTGAACAGCAACTCCACAAGCAGTACCCAAATTTGAACCATCAACTCGCACAACATGCCCGGCACCAACCAGCCCTGGAAGTCCGTGTGGCCCGCCGCCTCCGGCGCCGCAGACCAGGCGACCACCCTCCCCTCGACCCTCTCGGCCGAGGAGATGACCAACCAGCGCTCCTTCGGCAGCCACGCTTCCAACACCAAGGGCCGCATCGTCCACCTGAAGAAGTGAAGCAGAGTGCCTGTGAGTGTGCGCAGGGGGACGATAACTAAACGGAAGTCTCCTCGCTGACAGAATTCCAGATCCTAAAGTCACTTGACTTTCGGCAAGCAGTGTGTGGGCAGGGGGGCTGCTTACACTAATCGGTCAATGATATGAGGTTGTGTTCAAGGGAGCCTTCAGTCCAGATTGGTGGTCCTGCTGTCGCCAATTCCATAGCTCACTCAATTGAACTTCTGCCAAGCGTCAGAACGAGTCGCCATAGAGTGGAATGCCGTGTGCCATTGTTCAATGCCTGTTAGTCGTAATGGAAAAGTCATGCCTCATCTGCGAGACTGCGACCTGGAGTTCGACCGGCGACTGGCCGAGTTCCACTCTCCGGCTGTTGGTGTTACGTAAAAAGCGGATGAGGAGATGACAGTAAGTGATAAGAAAGGGAAAAGAAATTGCAGGCTTTGTCATGAGCAGATAGGTACTGCTGCCCATGCTTGGGCAAGGACTTCTGGAGGACAGTGGTTGTGCTTCGTGACGATGAGGGGGGAACTTGGAAAGCGCGAGACGGAGGATGGGGCTGGGGTGGGTGGATACCTTCCATTTGATGCCAAGAAGGCTTGTCCTGCGGGGCACAAATCTGCCGCCGGCCACCGCCAAAAATTTCGGGAAAGCTGCATGGCCATTGCTCCTGCGGTCCATTGCCCGGCTCCAGTCCCACCGTCATCGATCACCAATTGAACCATAACCACAGCACAACATGGCTGGCTCATCAATGAAGAAGCGCTCAATCAGTGATGGCCCCAAGGGCCGGGCCGCACGGCCGACCAAAAAGCAAAGAAAAATAGCCGCCTACCACAGCAGCTCTGAAGAAAGTGGGAGCGACGATGAAAGTGCACCCGTTCCCGCCAACCTGCTCGACTCGGACGACGAGGACCTAGACAACATCGAGGTCGACGACGGCGCATCCTCAGCCGGCCCCGCATCCGACTCCGACTCACAGTCCGAAACCGAATCAGCGCCAAAGCACAAACCCCAGACAAAATCCTTCGTTGCCCGCGAGGCCCCGGCCTCCCCCGACTCCCCCGGCGGCGAGGAAGACAACTCGTCCGAAGACGACAACCAAGATGAGCTCTCAGACGCCGCCAGCCACAGCGACGACGATTCGGGGCCGGAGTCGCGGCGCGGGGCCAACGACACGCGGTCGAAACGCAACGACCCGGCGGCGTTCGCGACGTCCATCTCCAAGATGCTGGCGTCGAAGCTGCCGGCGTCGCGGCGGGCGGACCCGATCGTGGCGCGCAGCGCGGCGGCGGCGGAGCAGTCGCGGCAGGCGGTCGACTCGGCGCTCGAGGCCAAGGCCCGCAGGCGGCTGCGCGAGCAGAAGCGGCTGGCCATGGAGAAGGGCCGCGTGCGCGACGTGCTGGTCGCCAGCACCGCCCGCTCCCTCAACGTCGCCACGGGCGAGATCGAGGAGGTCCCCGACGTCGCCCCCGGCGAGGCCGCCACCACGGGCGAGATCCTCGCCGGCGAGAAGAGGCTGCGCAAGGTCGCCCAGCGCGGCGTCGTCAAGCTGTTCAACGCCGTGCGCGCCGCCCAGGTCAAGGCCACCGAGGCCGAGAGGGCCGCCCGCAAGGAGGGCGTCGTCGGCGTGGACCGGAAGCAGGAGAAGGTCACCGAGATGAGTCGGAAGGGGTTTCTGGATCTGATCGCGAGCGGTGGTGGGGGGTTGAAGAAGGGCGGCTTGGAAGAGGCGTAGGGCTCGTGTGGCATGGTTTCCGCGGCCGGGTAATTTGACTTTTCTTTGGCTTCGACTGCTGTTTTCAGAGCAGAGTCTCTGGTTATCTATGTACGATCCTTCCCCGTGGGGGTGTTCACTATCGTACATGTACATTGTATCCGCGGAGATCGCGTCTTCAAATATTCAGGATGCCACCCCGCCAGATTAAGGAGGACATCATGGTCGAACCCGCATACCGGCCCGCCGTACTTTTGGTATCTTTTGCGCACTTTCCAGTCCCATATGCATCGCGCAAAACGCCGGCCGTAGAGTAGGAAACTTCTCCGAAGAGGCCCGCGTTCACTTGAAATCACTCGACTGCAGATTCCTCGTCATGGACGGGAGCTTCACCCGCAGCCCGTCCAGCTCGGGCTTCATGACGACCTGGCAGCCTAGACGACTTGTCTCCTGTAACCCAAATGCCAGATCGAGCATATCATTCTCGTCATCGTCCGGCTCGGGCATCTTGTCGTAGTAATCTTGGTCCAACACGATAACGTGGCAGGTGGAGCAGGCGCAAGAGCCGCCGCACGCGCCCTCCATCTCCAGATCGTTCGCTTGGGCAATGTCAAGCAGGTTATCGCCCTTGGACACGGCAATCTTGTGCTCGACGCCCTCCTTGTCGATAAACGTTACGTAGAGTCTGAAACTGTCAGCGGCGCAAAGGTCGGACCAGGGTATCAATTGGGAGCCCGTACTCCTCACCCGGCTTGGGGGGCTCTACATGGCCATGCGAAACGGTCGCCGAAGCGGAAAATGCCCGTCGTTGCAGCGGAGTCGACCACGGCGACCGGCGAACTGAGATTTGGGCTGATCGGCTCGGAGCGGCCGGTGGGGGCACGGCGGTAGCTTTGGTGTAACATCGCATATGCCGCGCAATGGGGCCGGCGGTGCGTTTCGAGGTGAGTCTCAGACCCGGGAGGGTCTGGGCGAACAACCTGGGTGTCGACATCTCGGCGGCGGCGTCTTCGGGTGGGGAGCAAGGTTCCTGGCTCGGAGGGGGCGGAGGAAAGTGCAAGGGCAAAGCGAAAGAGCCCTGGCTCTAAAAAGCGGGAGCGCCAAAAAAAAAAAAGCAAACAAGCTCTTGCAACAGCGGAACTGAGACAAGCAAACACACCTCTCCTCTCCTGCGCGCTTCTTGAGATTCAGGACTGCTAAGCCTGCCTAGTTGCAAGTGGTTTATTATGTACAGCCGCCGCGAGGCGAATCCAGGGAAGGCATTGAGATGACTGGAATCTCGGTCGAAGGGCATGCGAAGGCCGATACCTCCGTACAAGAAACTTTGGTGGGCTGCTCCGATTTTCTCCCCGCTTCCCGTTATCTACACCCCGTTTATGCAACTCTCCATGCGGTGCACGGGCATTTGAGCTTCGGATGTTCCGCGAGCAGCTTATCGCGCCAAAGCCAAGCCAAGCCTTCGATTTCACCCCAACCTGCCAAGCACAACTGGAGCTAGAAAATCGTCACTCACGCCCACCCACCACCCACACAGCTGCCCACTTGCCGCAAAAAGACGACCCGAACGACAAGAAATACTCACCGTTGTGTAATGGTCCTGCGCACACGACAGACATCATGGCGAACCACAATGACGGGGTGAATCCCCTAAGACCCTACTACCTCCCGCCCTCGATCGGAGAACCGGCCGAGGTGCTGCCCACGCCGGGGCCCCGAGCATTCACCCAAGCCAACTCGACGGGCAGATATGCCTCCAAGGCTCGCGACATCTTTTCCGACATCGACTACAAAGACTACATTGCCGAGCCGTCTCCCTCGGTGGTACAAACGGTCAAGGAGGTGCTGGACGAGCTGCTATGGAAGTACACGTCCGTGTTGATGGCACAACCTTTCGAGGTCGCCAAAACCATCATGCAGGTCAGAGCCCAAGACGACCTCGGCGGGTTAGAGGCCGCCGCAGTGGCAGCGGCAGAGTCCAAGCAGCGACAGGCCAGCCAAAAGATACACATATATGACGAAGTAGGAGCTTCCTCGGATCACGCGGAAGACGGCAACCCGCTGACAACTCGCCAGGGCACCCACTCCGATTCCGACTCAGACGTAGACGAGTCGGCTTTCTTCACCTCCCACCAACCACGCGCGCCATCACCCAGTCTCTCCCGGTCGGGGCACGCGCGACATGGAAGGTCGCCATCACCACAACCGTCCGCAAAGCCCGTGCTCGCCCACCAGCTCGGCATCCGCACGCCGGACTCGGTATTAGAGGTGATCGCCCAGCTCTGGCAGAAAGAGGGCGCTTGGGGCGTGTGGAAGGGCTCGAATGCAACCTTTATCTACTCGGTCCTCCAGTCCCTGCTCGAGAACTGGTCGCGCAGCCTCCTCAGCGCCCTCTTCAACGTGCCCGACCTCGGGGTCCGCCACGACATGGACCGGCTCGTGGACATCGCATCCCCGTACCCGTGGGCCTCGCTGTGTGTCGCGGCCGCGGCTGCCGTCACAACAGGCCTGATCCTGTCCCCTCTCGACCTCGTCCGCACCCGGTAAGCCAACCCCGCCCCCCACCAAGCCCCATGTCAAACCCCACACTAACAAACCCCGCAGGCTGGTCATAACCTCGACCGCCTCGCGGGCCCGCCGCACGCTCTCCACGCTGCGCAGCCTGCCGTCGTACCTCTGCCCGGGCGCGCTGGTCGTGCCGACGGTGCTGCACTCGCTCATCCACCCGCTGCTGACGCTGTCCACGCCGCTGGTGCTGCGCACCCACTTCATGATCGACCGCGAGCTGGCGCCCACGACCTTCTCCATCGCCAAGTTCTGCTCCTCCACCGTCGCGCTGCTGCTCAAGCTGCCGCTGGAGACGGTGCTCCGCCGCGGCCAGGCCGCCGTCCTGCGCTCGGAACCCTACCTCCACGCCCTCGAGGGCCCGCCCGCCGCCGCCGGCAAGGGCAAGCTCCCCGAGATGGAGACCGTCGTGCCCCTCGGCGCCTTCCGCGGCGTCATCGGCACCATGTACGCCATCGTGCACGAGGAGGGCTCCCACGCCCTCCCGCCCCCGCCGGCTCCGCCCAGCCAGAAGGGCGGGAAGAAGGGGAAGGTTGTTGCCCCCGTGACCGTGGCCGAGACGGTGTATCGCCGCGGCCAGGGTCCGGATGGGCTGTGGCGGGGCTGGAAGGTCAGCTGGTGGGGACTGGTTGGGCTGTGGGCGGCCGGGGTGCTGGGCGGCGGCGGCGACGGGCAGTTCTGATGCCTCGCCGTCGTCGTCTGATCGCCTCTCACTCCTTATCCGTGCTATGCACGACGCTGAGCTGCTGGTGAGTGGTGGCTACGGCGCTGGTGGTGGGAGAACGAGCGTTTGGATAGGTGTTGGTCCAAACGCGGGACGGGATGATGCGTTTCGGGCGTTTTGATAGGTTGTGGCGTCTTTTTTCTTTGCGCTTTTCGGCATGATTCCCCGCTCACGAATTGGTATGATATCCCAGGCCGGGGTTCAGGCTCGGTCTGCAGCTTTTGGTCGGGCATGTGTGTATGAAAATGGTGGGGTTCGGAGATAGAGAAATTCAGGGTTTGGTTAGCCTTGACGGTCAAGCGGGTGCATGTGTTGGCGAACAACGGTTGAGGTTGGGCTGGAAACGAGTTCCCCAAGACAGCCCGAGGGGTTTGGGCCAAAACCTCCAGCCGCCGACAGCCGGAACCAATTCCCTAACTGCCAACAACAGAGAGCGAGCACATCACACGAAAACAATGGAGGAGCACCAAGGTCAAGTCGACGACTTTACTATTAACACGGAACTATAAAAGTTCCCCAAAACTATATACATCGAAACGGGCGCAATCGCCAACTTCCCCGCCCCCACCATACCCCCCAACGGGAATTCCACTGCCAATACCCCGCGCCTACATCCACCCCACCCGTCGCAACATCATACACCCGACCCGCCACCCACACCCAACAAACAATCCGGGCCCTTTACACGCACTGGGAATACCAGTCGTTGAGCACAGAGCAGCTCGACCCCGCGGCACACGCCGTCGGGCCGGTCCACCCGCTGCCGCCGCACTGGCCGTACCGGGTTTGGGCGCCGCCCGCCGGCGGCGGCGTGACCTGCGCCGCGGTGCTGCTGGTCTGCAGCGTGGTGGTGGTTGAGACACCCGGGGCAGGGTTCTCCGTAGTGGTGGGCTGCGGGTTGGGGCTGCCACCGTTGCCGCCGCCGGGGAGGGTGGCAGACGCGGTGGCGGTGGCGACCGACTTGCTCTGGGCGACGGAGCTGGCGGCGCCGGCGATGAGGGCGGGACCCGGGACCGGGTAGTCGGGCGAGGCGACGTAGGGGTTGAAGAGGATGCCCGCGTCGGAGGCGCGGTAGAGGGAAGTGCCGGCGACGCCGCTGGGGGAGCTGCTGCCGCTGCCGGTTACCCGCAGGTTGATGCACTGCGGGTAGGCCTGGGCGCCGTTGGGGCTGCCGGCGCCGTGCAGCGCGATGATCTCGTGCCGGAGCACGTAGTTGCCGGGTTTGAGGTCGGGCGGGATCTGGACTAGCCAGCTGTTGCCGTTGGCGCGCAGGACGTCGGCGGCCCAGCGGCCGGCGGTCTTGTCGTAGCCGGCGCCGTCGATCTTGAAGAAGCGGAGGGATTCCTTGTTGACGGTTTCGCAGTCGCCGTTGCAGGCCGCGAGGTAGTCGATGACGGGCCCCACGTGGGACTCGGGCCACTCCGGGTCCCAGACGATGCTGATCTTGTCGCCGGCAGCGACGGTGGCGTGGCCGCCGCCGGGGGAGCCGCTCCGGTGGCAGATGATGTCGGGGGTGCCGAAGTTGTTGGGCTCGACGAAGCCGTTGTCCTGCTGGGCGGCCGTCCACCCGATCACCGTCGGCGGGTTGGGCTGGTACCAGTGCGACGTGGGGTCGTAGTTCTCGTAGTACACCCCGTTGACAACGATGTGGCTGACGTGACCATGGGCCGCGACAAGGGCCGCGCCCGTGAGGGTAGCAAGGAGAGCGGATGCCTTAGACATGTCGACGACGTTCGGGGACTCGGGAGGTGGACAAAAGAGGGTATGGTCCTGGGATGATCCTTGAGGGTTCGGGAGGGTGATCGACAGTGATGATCGTCAGGAACAAAGCCGGGATTTACAGCTCTTTTTATAGACCAAACGTGCCAACGAAACCCTTCAGTCCCCGACATCATCATGGCTTGAGCTCCCTTCCCCCTTAGCCGTGGCTACCGTCCGAGTGCCGCACCATCATCCGGGGGAGCGGAACAATGGAGGCCGAACAAGATCACAGGGACATTCGTCCGTCTGGGCATGCAGAGAGACGCACAAGAAACCGGGCTCGTGCTCAGCATTCTGGCAGAGGGTGTGTAACCCGGGAAGAGCGAGGCCCGGCCGAGTGTCCCGAATGCACCATGGTGGCATCTCAGGAAGGGAACCATAGCCAGGAGGGGTAACGTTCGGTGGCGGTGATGGCCTGGATCGAAGAAAACTGGTCTTTGCGCCGTCTTGGGTCCTCCTCCTGGGCTTTGCCAGGGCAATCTTGTTGGGCCGAATCTGGAAGCCTTCGAAGAGGAGCTGCAATATGAGTGGCCGCCACAGTCGATGACCACGCGGCAGCCACGGCGACTGCAGGAAACCGACGGAAGCCATGCCGTTTTCGGCAGTGCGGGAGGCTCCGTCCGAAGGGGCACACGCGGAAATTCGACGCAAGTCGACGGCGACTGTGGGGAAATGCGACGGCGTGTTTCACTGACCACGATCGAAGGTGCACCGCTGTGACGGACGAATTTAGGCAAATTGAGAGCATGGGGATGGCGTCGCGCAAGAGCCATCCCAAAAGCAGCCTTCTTCCATTTCTGGCGACCCAAGTACCAGGATGCTGCAATATCGAAACGGTCGCTTATTTTGCAATACCGACTTGCAGCGGCTCGGTAGTGATGCAGGATCGACAGGCTCGGTCGTGAGCCGGTTGGGGATGGGGATGGGGAATGCAGTTTAAAGATGATGAAGATTGAAAAGGAAAATAACATGACATCTTGAACGAGCTGGGAGTTGGGTACCGAGGTACATCGATACACAGTGCGGATCTGGCAGGGCGCCTCCCGATGGGTTGGTACAGGTCCACAGTGCGCCAAGGACCCACCCTACAGTGCGAAACTGGTGTAAGTCTATCCCCAGATTACTTCCAAAAGGGGAAGGAGTCACCGTCCTCACACCTACCAAGAGTCTTAGCCAACAGCGAACGTCTTGGTCGTCGACAATTCGTGCGGGGAAACCAAATCTCGTCGATAAATAAATAATGTGAAACTCTGAAGTTCTAAAGCTATCCCTGCGGAAACCAAACAAAGCGAGACTGTAAGTGCCCGAATAGGAAATCAAACAAGGTAACTGGTCCAAACAGCATCCCCCTCGAGCGCCGCCATATCCTCCACGTGCATCGCCACCATCACATCAATCCCCTCCTCCTCCTCCCCCCTCTGCCGCGGCAACACAATCACAAACCCATCCGTCTCCCTCTGCGTCACCCGCACCAAGCACGGCCGGCCCACCCCCTCCCCAAAGTCCACCCCATACAAGTCCATATTCGCCCAGCTCGTCACCATAACATCCATCCCATGCAACGAATTCCACCCAAACGCCAGCCCGCCCCCATCCACCGGCGTCTGCTCAATCAAATCCATCACCTCGCGCGCGAACCCGGGCGTCACCCGCCCCACCGCCTCCCCGATCGCCTGCACCACCCGCCCCAGCGCCGCCATACCACTAGCAGTAGCATCACCATCAGCACCATCAGTAGCATCACCATCAGCACCATCAGCACCATCACCAGCAGCAGCAGCAGTAGCCGTAGCCCGCTCCAGCTCCGCCACATCTACCCGCGCCAGCCCGTGCAAGGCAACATTTCCCAGGAACGGCCGGCGCGGGTCGGCCAGCGGGCCGGCCGCGCCCAGCCGCGCGCGCCCGTTGATCGCGAAGCCGAGCCGGGAACGCGCTTCCACTCCGTCTGCTGCGGCGGCGGGAGAGGTGGGAGAGGTAGTAGTGGGGGGTTCGCGGCCGCGGCGCTGCCGGCGCACGCGCGTGATGCAGGACCAGAGGGTTGCGCAGAGCACGCTGTTGGTGGTGGTTGCTGGCCGTGCTGCGCTGCCGGGGTGGAGGGTTTGCAGGGTGGTTTTGGTGGCTTCGAGTTTGGCGGTGGAGAAGGTGAAGATCTTGGAGGTGCCGAGGGGTGAGGGGAGGGGGGCGGCGGGTGCTGCTTTCGTGGAGGCGAGGCGGAACTCGGGGTGGCGGGCGAGGAGGTCGTCGAAGGATTGCTGTGCGGGGGTTGACTGGTGTTCGTCTTGTGTGATGGGTTCGGTGGCTTGGCGCAGTCGCTCGTGGCGGTAGAGCGGTTCGTTGGGGTCGGGTGTTGGTGTTGTTGCCGGGTCGATGGTCTCGGACCGCGTGCAGGCGGCCCAGAAGCGGATCAGCTCGACCATGCCGGCGCCGTCCATCACGTTGTGCTCGACTGCTAAGCACAGGACTATGCCACCGTCGAGGAGGCCGTAGTTGGTCGCCAAGACGGACGCGCCCGAGTCCTTGTCGAGGTCAGCGAGCCTCGGCATCGGACCGAGGGTATCGGTGAAGTAATGCAGCGGCGCGCGTTCGGCCTTGAGCTTTTCAACGCTCAACCTAAGGAGAGGCACCCCATCGGTAGGCATCTCTTGTAGTTCGATGTCCTTGTCCGTCGGGGACCATCGTATTGCCGCTCGGCCGCCATCTGTCGCAAAGACTCGGCCTTTGAGATAAGGGAGCCGTTGATTAAGTCTAGTGAGCCCTGCTCGGAGCTTGTCGACAGCGCTGGTCCGGTCAAGTGTCTCAAAAATGAGAAATATGGTCGTGTAGATTCTGGGCATGTATTGGTCTATAGGGGACAGAAGTGCGGTTTGGGGTGTAGATGAGGCCATTTTGCCCGTTGTGAGGCCCGGCCGAGTCAGGCTACCTATTCAAGGGGTTCACTTGAGGGTCAGGTCTATCAAAATGTCTCAGGTAAAGATCTGTAGATGCGGCCCAACGAACGAGAAATATCGGGTATATATCTATCCCGTCCAATGAGCGTGCTCACCGACTGAGTCAGTGCCGGCCGCCACAGGATTCTGATCCTCGCTTGGTCCCGATCCTTGTCAGCACGGCGAGCTTGTTTTGACACCGGATCTTACGACATCCAACCGTCTTGGGAATTGATTGATTTTCGACCTGCCGATACGCCTTCCGGTGCTTCCGTTACTGCCATTAATTGGATTGGTTGAATATCGCGCGAGGACCCGGGCAGCTAATAGTCTAAGAAAATCAAGCCATTGTGCGGACTGGTCTTTGAAAGCTATTAATGATATTGAGTTGGTGTTAATGAGCCATAGGACCCGAATAATAAAGACAGGCGGAGGTGGTTATGTAAGTTCCAGGTTAGCAAGGTGTCCCAACTATAAGGCCGCCACTTGCTGGATGGTTCCTACCACACAAGTCGAATCGGGCGGGCATGGTGAGTACAGTAAATGCAGTTTGGGATATCATGTGATGGTTGAAGGGTCACTGAGTTGCTGAGAATCCGTGGGATGACGGCGCAGTTCAAATAGCTGGTTGAAGTCAAAAGGTGTAGGTACCTGTACCTAGGTATGTTCATGTTCTAAAAGAGGGTATTGTCAGGTATGCTAGTTCATCAGCTCAACTACCTAATTACATGGTACAATACCTGACTGTGCCATGCCCGCCCTTGGCAGAACGACCCCAGCAAGTCTGAAGCGAAGCTGCCGTGGCTGCCACGCCTCCCACGTTGTTGTGTAACCACCCCCCCCCCCCCGGCCCCTGAGCCGCAACGCCACCCACCACCACTCACAAACTCCGTCGCTTGCAACACCCCAACCAACGGGAAGGAAGGTTACGTTTGGGGGGTTATAGTCACCCTGTATAATATACTTCCTGTTCCTACCACTAAATACCTATTATCTCCGGTTCTGCGGCGTGGAGTATTGACACTGTCCGATGCCACGAGGTTGCCACGATGTTGCCGAGGCTGTCACAAGGATGCCACGAGACTGCCACGAGGAACCCAAGCGAGAGTGACGGCTGTGGCGTCCAATCCATTCCGAGGGAACTGCCCAGAGGAAAAGCCCTAGTAGGTTAAGCGAAACGTCCGGTTTTCACTTGTTCCATGATCCATACTATGCACAATATATTCCAGACGCAAATTTGTTAAAGCCTCACTGCAATTACCCGAGGGTTTGTTTAAGAAATCCAACTCCCAATATAAAATCATATCACATTGGTGTTAGCACAACAAAAACAGAAAAGCTCGTTGGGTAAAACCTAGGTAAGGGTTTTCTCGCCTACCTGGAGTAGTGTTACCGCCTACTTATTTAGGTCCTCATGGTTGTGAAACAACGGCCAGCGTTCAGAAGAATTAGAAACGAGGCAAGGGGATCTGGGGCTGGTTTTCAGAAATCGGTATTGGTTTTGAAATAAGCATTCCATGGATTTATTACCCAAAGAAACAATACTAAGAAACGAAAGTCAAACATTTGAATTATAAGTACCTAGTCTTTATTATCTTGGAAACAAAACGGTCAGGCATGGCAACCCAACGACCCCCGGCTTAAAGCCCCTCAACAACGCGAGGTAGGAGCACCTTGTTGTACTCCCACAAGACGGTCGCGAAGCCAGCCGAGAAGGCGGCGCCGGTGTAGTAGGTGGTGCGGCGGCCCTGGAGGGAGTTGAGCTGCTGCAGGAAGCCGGCGCGGAGGTCGTCGGCCGAGACGTGGGCGTGCATGTGGCCGTGGTTGGCAAAGATGTTGAAGCTGACGCTGCCCTCGGACTCCGGGAGCGTGCCGGCCGCGACCATGGTGTCGATCGACTTGGCGATGAGCGCCTTCATCGACTCCGGGGTGTCCTCGGCCGTGCCGACGGCGGTGAACTGGAACAGGTCCTCGGTGCCGCCGAGGTAGTCGATGCGGCCGACCTGCGGGGCAACGGGGAAGAGCGTGTAGTTGTACGACTCCGGCTCCGGCGACCGGTCGGTGTAGGCGTTGAGCGTCTGCAGAGAAGGGTGGCGGAGGATGCCGGCGTAGACGGTCGGGTACTTGAACTTGCCGAGGATCTTCTTCTCGGCATCATCCAGGTCGAACGGCGCCATGTTCTCGGGAGTGGGCTCGATGGCGAGCAGGAGGCGCTTGGCCTGGATGCAGGTGATCTCGCCGCTGGGGCCCTTCACCTGGAGGGGTGACGTCCTTCTGAGGGTTTTGCTCGTTGTACCGCTTGGTCGAGACGACGGTGCTAGAGTACAAGACGTCGTCGCCCAGGAACTCGGCGACGCTCTCGAACAGGTCGTACAGGCGGCCCGAATTCGGGACGGCAGCGGCTCCGACGCCCAACAAGGCGCGGACCATGGGGATGCCGGAAGCCTGGATAACCCACAGGGTGGGCACGTTCATGGTGTCACCGAGACCCTGGGCGGTGGAGTCCCAGATCTGGGGGACGGCAGCCGCGAGGTCGTACTTCTCGACGAAGTCGATGAAGGGCATGAGGAGGTCCTCGGGGATGTCGGCCGGGTCGGGGAAGTTGAAGAAGCCCGGCAGCACCATGTCCTCGTACTGCTCGAGCACGTCGAGGTACCTCTGCAGGGCGGCGTACATGTCCGCAGCCGCGGGGGCCGTGTAGTCGGGGACAGGCTTGCCTGTCTTGTAGTCGATGAACCTAGCCTGGTTCGGGGTGAACGACATGGCCCCGGTCGTCGACACGTTCATGCGCTTGGGGAAGTCGAAGGCATCCTTGTACTCCATCCAGGCCTGAACGCCAACATTGATGGACTTGCCCGTAGCCGGGTCACTGTAGAAGTCCGTGTGACCCGCCCTGAGAATAGGGGTAAGCAACGCCGCAAGAGGAAAAGGGAGAGGAAACGGAATAGGGGGTGCACTCACGAGTTGGTCGGCCTTCTCGACGACAATGACGCTGTGGCCGTGGTCACGTAGCCACACAGCGGCGTGGGCACCAGACGCGCCACCGCCGACGACAACGACGTCGCGGTCAATGCAGGTGCCACGGCACTCGATGGCGGCGCCCGCCACCGTGGCTGCAAGGCAGCCGAGGCTAACGCCGACACGCATGATGAGCTGCATCTTTGTTCCAAAAATGCCACGAGGCGTTGCTGCAGTCTTGTTCCTGGGATGTAACGGCAACGGAATGTTCAGCGCACGGTGGAGGAGGAAGTCGGTGCATTTTAAGGGCAAACACGGCAAAAGACTTCCTCCCCTTTCCCATCGTGGCTAGGTCGTCCGGCGAAAAACGTGGGAGCGAGGGCAGGGGGCACCGCAGCATGTCCGGACTGCCGGCGGCGCAGCAACATGCCGAGCCTCCGTGAGAGAAAGTGTCATATTTCGTACCACACAACGTGTTGAGGGGCACGTGGGGGGGGGGGGGGGGGGGTCAGGGGCGAGGGACTACGTCGACGACCGGTAGCATCAGGGCGAGTTTGAGACCAGACCGTCCAAGAACGGTGCTACAAGTTCGAGCCGGAAATTGCAGCAATGCAGCCGGAATCCACATTGTCGGGCCTAAATGCTGGTTGGAGAGAAAATGCGACTCCATCTCTGGGTCTTTGGTCGACACTAGTGGAACGAAGGATGCGAAAGAGATAGTCGATTCTGGGCAACCCCACAAGCCCCCCCTCAGTCCCCAAGCCCCCAGAAGCTCCACGATCTTCGATCGTTCTTCGCGGTCCGATCGACGGCAACGGCGGGCACCGCTGATCTTTTTGGATTTCTCCGCTGCTGACCGAAGCGAGAGAATCTGGTTGGAAAGCTTAAAGAACACCAATTATCCATGCTGGACAACAGAATGTATGTCCTTGTACGTGTACTTGTATATCTCCTACAATATTAGCATGCCATTGCTGTCGTGTTTGACCAACCGCCCATGTTTCGTTCCAAATTCGAGGCCCCTGTTGCAGGTTCCTCGCTCGTGGCTCACATGCGACGACAGGGTTGCTCAAAACCCCGAGCGGACGGATCTCACTGGCTTGGCCGGTATTCCCGGAAACCGGGACGTACCCCTGACGGCAAGAGGAGGCACCGAGGAGGGGCGCTCAC